>NC_142884.1:68601446-69801446 GCF_051225735.1 Oryctolagus cuniculus | reverse complement strand
AGCCTATACCACATCCATGCTCTCCTGTAACAACAGTGGTGGCAATACTAACAGTGAGCTTATGCCACTACCCACCCCTGTCCTGTAGTGACAGTGGTAGCAATACTAACAGTGATCGTACGCCACTACCCACCCCTGTCCTGTAGTGACAGTGGTAGCAATACTAACAGTGATCGTACGCCACTACCCACCCCTGTCCTGTAGTGACAGTGGTAGTAATACTAACAGTAAGCATATACCACGTCCATGCTCTCCTGTAACAACAGTGGTAGCAGTACTAACAGTGATCATATGCCACTACCCACCCCTGTCCTGTGCTAAGAGCAATAGTAATGCTAGTGGTGGGCCACATCTGTCGCATTTTTCTAGAGTGGATCTAGAAATTGTCAAAAGACTTTTCCAGTTTGAATTTTTCCAGAATCTTGTGACCACTTTCCTTTCCATCGTTAGATTAGGTTTTTGAACAGCTACTCAGTGTCAGGGCCTGTGGTAGGTGCTGGAGAAGAAATAGTTGGTTTTGTGAAAGGTGTGACCCTGGCCTTTCTGGACTAGATGGCTTGCATCTTTGTCATGGTGGAGTTCTGGAGATGAGCAGTTAGGGGCTGTGGAGAGTGCATCAAAAGAAGGGTGTAAGCTGGCGCCGCGGCTCACTAGGCTAATCCTCTGCCTTGCGGCACCGGCACACCGGGTTCTAGTCCCGGTCAGGGTGCCAGATTCTGTCCTGGTTGCCCCTCTTCCAGGCCAGCCCTCTGCTGTGGCCAGGGAGTGCAGTGGAGGATGGCCCAAGTGCTTGGGCCCTGCACCCCATGGGAGACCAGGAGAAGCACCTGGCTCCTGGCTCCTGCCATCGGATCAGCGCGGTGCGCCGGCCGCAGCGGCCATTGGAGGGTGAACCAACGGCAAAAGGAAGACCTTTCTCTCTGTCTCTCTCACTGTCCGCTCTGCCTGTCAAAAAAAATTAATTAATTAATTAATTTAAAAAAAAGGGTGTGCAGTGGTGGGAGGGCTCACTTGGAGGATGCCGAAAACGAGGGTTCAGTTGATTTGCAGCTGAATTTCACTGAGCTTCCCTAGGTGTCTTCCCACCGGGGCTGTGGCTCGCTCTCCTTCCTCAGAGAGAAGGCTGCTGTGAGGCTCTGCTGACAAGGGGAAGATGATCTATAGTCTCCACAGCCGCAGGTAGATGCAACTCCCAGTGCCCCTCAGTGTCTTGTCTGAGCATTAAGACCAGAGGGACATGGCGAAAGGAAGGGGGCTGTGCAGCTTACGTGCCGGTGGTCATCTTCGCTGAGGCTCTTCCGTATACCTGAGCGTGAGGAGCGCTGGGGCGGTTTACCTGTGGATCTTGTAAAAGCGCAGATGCTAAAGGAACACCCCAGGCTTGATGAATCAATGATGCTTAATGAGAAGAATAAGAAATAATTATATGCAGTGTGTGTGTGTGTCTGTGTGTGCATGCCCATGTGTGCATATCTAATATCCTTACACACACACGCATACACCTGTTCTCCCCTTTTGGTGATAAAATGTATATTTTATTTTTGGAAATGATTTTAATAGAAAATAGTAGTTGGGGGTTTCTAGTGACTATTCTTAGGGAACATAAAGCTGGCAATCCTATATTAGCGTTTATTAGTTTTCCTTTGTATATCCAAGTCCTAGAATTCCAACAATTTAAGAAGTCTCTTTTTATGCTAGGTATTTTCTAGAAAATGTCCTTGTAAATCATACTTTGGTGATGTTATGCTATTCTTTCCCACCAGGTAATTTCTAGTGAAGTTTGTCTCAGTCCCAGATAGATCTGCCACCTGTTTCTGTGCACTAAAGTCTATTAAAACATTAACCATTTCTGATGCTGATGTTACATTTCCTTTATCCTAAAACTTTCTTATCCAGTCACACTAGTGGGTAACATTTTTGTGTGTAGTAGGTACTAGACAAATATCTAGTTTTCACATCAGTCCCCAAACAAAGGTATTTTTAAAAATCTTTTAGAAGCTCAGAAGAGCTAAGTTACCTGGAAAATGTCACTCAGCTAGTGACCAGGATTGAAAACTGGGCCTCGGTCTTTGCCTATTCTGTGACTACCAACTGTCTCCAGACATAAGGCAACGAATCATCTCTGAACAAACACTTAAATGCAGAAGACTGTATCAACAAAGGGGAAAAGCCTTTGGAAGTAGAATCATTATTTTCCCCATTGCCTCACCACCAAATGAGTGCTAAGGGTGGATTTTAATATCATTGTTAATAAGTTTAATGAGTTCTGGGGGAATAACTCTGTATAATGAGTTTGCTCCTAAAAAACAAAATCATCAATGGCATGAAGGCCTCTTAACTTGAGTGGCATAGCTCTGCATTAAAAATCCCAGCAGGCCAAGGCCAACAGAAAAGGGTGCTAAGTAGGCTTAATGATACCTGCTAGATGGACTTGAGCCTCATGTTTGTGCTACATTTTCCAGAGGATATTTGACGAAAGAATAGACCTAGAATGGGAGCTACATTGTAGAGCCCTGGACTGTAACGGGCCCATCCCATGGAGTTGTTCTGCTTGGCTGGGGTCTCAGTCTGTTTAGGCTGCTATAATGGAATTTCATGAACTGGGTCACTAATAAACAACACAAACTTCTCACCATTGTGGATGCTGGAGCTTAAGGTGCCAGCATGATCAGTTTGTTGAAGGCCCTATGTTGCATTGCGGGCTGCCAAGTTCTTGCAGTGGCTTCGGTGTAAGGGGCATGGGACCTATTTTATAGGGCCGTGACTGCCTTTACTTACTTTGTGACCTAATCACCTCCTTAAGGGCCCTCTTAGGACCTCTTGAAACTACCTTAGTGACTACATTTCAATAGATGATTTTGGACACACACAAATATTCAGATCACAGCAGGTGCTTTACATCCAGCTCTGGGTTTAGAATACCGTCCACTAGGCTCCTCAAGGTCTCCATCCAAGCCACATGATCCCTGCCACCTCACATCTCCTTAACTTCCTGCCTTGGGTGCATGAATTGCATACCACCAGGCAGGTTTTAATTTTGAGACCTTTGTATTAGGCCAGTAGTACAGAGAAGACTGCACTGTGCTGAGAGACATTCTCAGGTGGTTGCACATTGGCTTCCAGAAAGAACATGACCAGTCCATGACCAAGATCAGGTCATGTCCTGCTCTGGACAGTCACTGTGACCTCCATGGTGTTCAGATGGTCATTGAGCCATTTGGTTTTCAAGAGTGTTAAATCTAAAACTGTGGCTGATGTTTGGAGAAATTTTGCCCTTGATGCTGGCCGCTGATTGTGGGTTCTGGGTCCTTTGCTCCCTGTTGCAATGACTTTTGCTTGCCCTTTCAGGTTCCTTGTCTAGCTTTGACCTCTGCCAGTCCACTCATCAAAGTGGCATAGAAAGGGAATAGGTGGTTGCCACTTGAACCTTCTGGTTTAATACTTGATTAAACTTGATAGTAAATGAAATGCATTCTTGTTACCACATCAAAAGGATGTATTTTTAGTACTTGACAGTTTTGCACAGGGGTCTGCCATTTAGGATCTGTGTTTGGACAAAGGCACACATTCATTCAACCAATATTCACGCTGCCAACCCCATGCCAGGAACTGGGCAAACCACTGGGAATGCAGCAGTGTACAAAGTGAAGTGCCTGCCTCCTGGAGTCTACTTGCAAAGGGGAGGACATGGGGCACAAGCAAAGGCCTTTGTAGTCTATCAGAGGGTCAGGTGTTACAAAGCCAAGTAAAGCAGGGGACAGACCTGGGGAATGTGGCAGTTGGGATTTCAAACAGGTGCTCAAGGAAGTTCGCAGTGAGAGTGACACAGGAGTAGGAGGAAATGAAAGCCCGAGCCAAGTTGGAAAAAGTATTCTGGGCAGAATTAACAAGACTGACAAAGGCCCCATACCAGGGCATCCTACTTGGCACATTTCAAAGTCATTCAACTGGCTAAAGTGTAAGACTATTATGAAAAATTTGTGGAAAAAATGGGATTAGAAGATGTTTATTTTGGTGCCAAATTTTTTTTGAAGCCCAGGCATAGAGCTCTTTTTTTTCCCCCTCATGAAAAACAGTTTCCATGAACTTTTTGAAGGCTCCCCTTATATGGTTGATGCTGTAATTGAAGAGGGCTTAGCCCTGGGAAATGAAGTTCATGCCAATCATGAAGCTATCATGAAGTCTCCATGCAGACCACGATGAGAGTAGGAGATTTTACTCTGAGATGGGCAGGAGTCACCCGAGGGGTCTGAGCAGAGGAGTGGTAGCACTTGACTTTGTCTTCTTCCCCCTCATATTTGCAGCTCTGCATGTTGTATAACATGGTCAACAACTGGATTAAGTGATTCTCTTTAATCCTTTTGTTCAATTTCCTGTATAGTGACTGGACACCTCCACGTGAAGAGGGACTGTTTTTCTGATCCCAAAGTTTCTGTGAAGCTAGGCAGTCACTTTTTAAAAAATGTTTATTTATTTTAAAATTTTTAAAGGAATATAAATTTTCAAAGTATAACTTTAGGAATATAGTTATTCTTTGTACCATACCCACCCTCCCTCACCTCCTTCTCCTCCCTCTCCCATTCCCACTCCCATTCTCCATTAAGATTTGTTTTCAATTAACTTTGTACACAGAAGACCAACTCTATATTAAGTAAAGATTTCAACAGTTTGCACCCACACACACATGCAACATAAAAGTACAGTTTGAAAACAAGTTTTACAGTTAATTCTTGTAGTACAAGTCATTAAGGACAGAGGTCCTACAAGGGGGACAAGTATACAGTGACTCCTGTTGTTGATTTAACAATTGACACTCTTATTTATGATGTCAGTGATCACCCAAGGCTCTTAACATGAGCTGCCAAGGCTATAGAAACCTTTTGAGTCCACAGATTCCTTCAGTATTTAGACAGGGCCATCAGCAAAGTGGAAGTTCTCTCCTCCCTTCAGAGAAAAGTACATCCTTCTTTGATGGTGACTTCTTTCTGATGGGGTCTCACTCACAGAGATCCTTCATGTAGAACATTTTTGCCACAGTGTCTTGGCTTTCCATGCCTGCAAGATCTCTCAGGCTTTTCAGCCTGACCAGGAAGCCTTAAGGGCTGATTCTGAGAGTAGAGTGCTATTTAAAGCAATTGTCACTCTATAAGTCTGCTGTGTGGACTGCTTCCCATGTTGGACCATTCTCTCCTTTTTAATTCTATCTATTATTATGACACTTGATCCTATTTATATGATCACTTTAATACTTAATCCTATCTATATGTTCATGTCAACACTTAATATTACCCTAACATTACTTTTTAAAAATGGCAGTAAAAATATATTTCTCAAGATCAGGGCACTTCTGTCCAGTTCATGATGCCACCTTTCTCCCACAGTGTGGGTGAATGCCTTGGTGATGCTCTTTGGGAACTCAGAAAGTGAAGTTGTCGGTTGATCCTGATTGAATTCTTTCAAGGGGAAAGCAAGTTGTAGTTTTTGCTCTTGTTTTCAAATATTGCAGTCCTATCATTTCTAATCCCATCAGATTATAGGTTGTCCATAAAGGCCTTTGCAGTTATTAAAAAGGAGATTGAATCCCTTTATGGAGAATCTCTGGTCTCTGGGAACACACAGATAATTGGGAGTTGACATTGCTTTTTAGCCACATGCCTCTTTTAGTCTTTTATAACACTGAGGATTTAGGAAGGCGTTGTTTCTACATCTGCCACGTATTTCTTCCAAAACGTTTCTGCAGCAGCATTTATTTATGCTTACAGGTGGATGAAGTTTCCTGTTTTAAAAAATATTTTATTTATTTGTATTTGAAAGGCAAAAAGCATTGACAGATCTTCTATCAGCTGGTTCTCTCCCCAGATGCCTGCAGTAAGTGGCGCTAGCCCAGGCCTAAGCCATGGCGGCAAGTCAGCGCATGCACTTCAGCAGGAAGCTGTGATCAGGAGTGGAGCTGGCACGTGAGCCCAGGCAGTCTGACATGGGAGGCAAGGCATCCCAAGCAGCAGCGTAACCGGAAGGCTAAGTGTCTGCCCAGGCTCCTGTTTCTAAGAGTATCTGGACATCTTCACAATTAAAAGGGAAAACAGAATGTACATTTGTGGGGTCATGGGACGGTTGGTAGATACATTTGATGGGGGGATGGTGGCACAGTGTGTGGCAGCATCATGATCATCGTAGCTGGAGAGCACTCGATGCAGTACTGTGTGAGAGAGCTTTCCGTGCTATGCAGAATGGTAGCCGCTGGCCACGTGGAACTGTGGCACTAGTGCAATGCAGGTAGTAAGCGTTAGCTTCCTTGAATTATAATGCGTTAAATATGTTTTGTTTTTTAGAAGATTTATGTATTGATTTAAAATGCAGAGTTACAGAGAAAGGCAGAGAGAGAGAGACAGAAAGAGATCGATCGATCGATCTTCCATCCACTGGTTCACTCCTCAGATGGTCGCAACAGCTGGAGCTAAAACCAGGAGATTCTTCTGGGTCTGCCACGTGGGTGCAGGGGACCTAGGACTAGCACCATTTTCCACTGCTTTCCCAGGTGAATTAGCAGCAAGCTGGATCAGAAGTGGAGCAGCCAGGACTTGAACTGGTGCCGATATGGGATGCCAGCATTGCAAGCGG
This sequence comes from Oryctolagus cuniculus, assembly GCF_051225735.1. Classification (NCBI taxonomy): domain Eukaryota; kingdom Metazoa; phylum Chordata; class Mammalia; order Lagomorpha; family Leporidae; genus Oryctolagus; species Oryctolagus cuniculus. The sequence goes on along the minus strand of NC_142884.1, from coordinate 69,794,825 downwards.
CAGCTTTGCCTGCTTTGGCACAGTGCTGGCCCCAGTGAATTAAATATCAAAAGCTTCATGTGATCTGTGGCTGTGGTGCTGGAGAGTTCACACTTAACGAGCTGAAGGGGTTGGTTAGAGAAAGTCAGTAGGGCTCAGTGATTGTTTTCAGGTCATGAAAAAATGAGACCAAACTGTTTTCTTCTTGGGTTTACCAAGTTGGCTGCAAAAGAGGCCTGAGTATACTCCTTAGATTGTCTCCTCTGACCATTGCCTGTAATTAAATGGTTATAAATCTGGTCTGTTTTTAATGTTAGCATTTGTTCACTCCATCTTAACCCTCACAGCTTGGTCTCCATCGCTGTTCCCTCTTGCCGAGGCCCAGGCACTGGTGCCTGACAGGTATCCTAGCATTGGCTCTTGTCTGCCTTTGATCCACCCTCCACACTGCAGCCACAGCCATCACCCCTCTTTAAAATTCCTGCTGAATTTGCATGTTTTGTTAGAACGAAACCTAAAGTCCTTCTCCTGAAAAACACAGCAGCTTTTGTGGATTTTGTGCCTGTTGTAGAATTCTGCTTATTTAATGTCAGCTGTATATAAGTTTTGCCAGTAAGGTTACTTCTGTTTTGAATCATACATGGGTATACATTATCTTTTAGATGTTTAAGGTTTCCAAAAAATTTTTCCACTGCTAGTAGCAGGTGCGCGCAGGTGTACACAGAGCCATTCTATGCTTGAAAAATCAAATAACTGCGGGTGACTGAGCTCCCCTCTCCTTTGACCTCTGTTCCTCCACCTGGAGAGTCTTAGCCCCACTCACGACTTGCTCGTCTGGCTAACTCTAGTCCCATTAAGGACCGAGTCTGGGTACCTCTTCTAAGAAATCTTGCTGAGAACTGGTTAAGTGCCTCTTCTGCGGTTTCTCAGGCTCCTGGGTGGGGGTGGGTAGGGCAGAAGGCAGCTGACTCCTTGTGGCATCTGTTTAGGTGCTGGTCCACTTGGTCAGAACCCAGGCACCTGAGAGATGGCGGCCAGTCCTGCTTCATCCCTTACTCCCAGGGCGTCCGTCAGTGTCCTGTTCATTATAAATACTCAGGATGTGTTGAATGAGTTAATCTGAGAGTCACACACTGTCAGGAAAGAAGCGTTCCAGACTACCTCACCCCACGAAGAGAGATAACCGTGTGGAACAAAACAACAAAAGCGAGTCCCTCAGAAAGCCTGTAATCTTACATCCGCCGTGGGGGAATGGACAATGCAGGTTGGGTGAGTCTTGTTTTTATTTGTCCCATCACATGCCTGATTCTCTACCTGGGAACTTCATCTCATCGACTGCTGCCAGTTTGGTAGAAACTGCCGCCTTGTCACAGAACACATTCGGACATTATTACTTCCATCAACACTTCCTCATTCAGAATCAGTCATGCGTCAGCTTGTGGTGCTGGGAAACGGGACCCAAAAAAAAAAAAAAAAAAAAAAAAAGACCAGAACATAAAAGACATTTTTCCCCTTTAAAAAGTTTGTGGGAAAAAATCGAAGTAAAAGACAAGTTTATTCTGTTATGAAACATTGTTCAAATCCGTGCATGGCTTTTTCATGGCACGCGTTTGCGATGCAGTTGTTGAAGACCTTGTGTGCAGGGTTCTCCTCTCTGCCTCCCTGGAGTGCTGGCGGGGCAAGATAGCAACCTGCCAATCAAGGACTGGGATGTTTTCAGGGAAGCAGCGGATGAGACAGGCCAGCTGAGCCCTGACATTGTGCGGCAGGTGCTCTACTGTGTGGTTTACTTTTACCAGTGACCTTGATGCTCAGAGCAAGCCTACCTGCTGTGCTTGCTCTCACTTGATGTTGATGAAGCTGGTGACAAGCCCTTGGAGCACTGGAGTCAGGATGTGAACCCAGCCATTCCATCTGAGCCTTTGGCCTGGCCACAATGCCCTCTAAAACTAGGAAGTAATGAGGAATGTTTCTGATGAGACAGTCAAGAAAGAGCTTTGTGCTGAGGTGAACCCAGCCTTGCAGGGAGCACGGAGTTTATAGTGTTTGTCCGAGACAGAGCGAGAAACAGGTTCTGTAAGTTTGCATAGGCCTGCGTGCCCAGGTGTCGTGGTGGGAGGTAAAGCCAGACACATAATACAAGGGCCCCATCTTTTTCACTCAGCCAACAGATGAGTCTGCAGCATCCGAACGAGTGTGGTGATCTTCAATTAAATAAACCCCTGGATAGAAAGGGCCAGTTGTATCCACAGCCTTGATGGTTGGTGGATAGATTTATGATTTTGGCTGTCATCTCAGTTCACGTGTTATCTCAGCCATGGCTGGACAATCAGATAAAACTCTGGGCTTTTGGCAGAAGCTGAAAGTCTCGGCATCCTACTGCTGATTGTCTTACTGTGATCACGATAAGCCCCAGGTAGCCTGTGATCTATCCTTTAAAAGAGAGACGTGATAGCAAAAGCAATTCTCAGTAAAATGCTTTGTTAAAACCCAGGAACGGTCGTGGAGTGAAGGCGTGGACAGCCAGAGTCACGAAGGAGCTGCCTTTGTGTGTCTGCTTTTGAGCTGGGTGTTCTGAGAATGGCTTCCAAAAACCTGGTTGTCTGTTTTTCTTAGTAACCTGGAAGCTTAGACCTACCTATGGTTTATTGAAACATGAATCGTCACTTGATGGTGGCGATGACCTGAGCTGCCTTACGTCTTGAACACATCCACAGCCCATGACACTTTGATACGTGACTGTCCGACGTGAGATAGGAATGAGTCAAGGTTTGGCCCCAAACTTGTTTCTTGCCTTGCTGCTTCTCTTTGCTTGCAGCAGGAAAAGAATGTGCAAGACTGTCCAGCGAGCCAGAAAAAGCTACCAGAGCATGAGGAACAACTGGGGACTCCCTCCATTGTCTGTTAGCGAGGTAGCAGCATATGGACTTGCCCCGTGTCTTCTGCTACTTACTTGTTTCCGAAGCGCAGCCTGGGTGGAGCGTGTTAGTTTAACTTCACACACACAGCCCTGTGCTGTGTTTGCCTCCAGGCTCCCCTTGCTCATCGCCAGCGTCTGTCTGGAGTGGCGATTTGGATGCTGCAGAAGGCAGGCATAATTCACAGAGCAGAAATGTTTGCAGCCTCTGTGTTCGCTTCTGCATGAAGGCATCAAGAATTTGCAAGCGCGCAGACTTCACAAGGTTAAATAAACCATGCCTTTCCCCCCCCCCCTTTCCCAGCCTTCTAAGAAAGCTGTGTTGATCTGCTCGCCTCATGTTAACAGTGACCTTCATTGATTGCTTAACGCAGGTCCTTTACCTAGCAACGTACTTTTCAGACTGCATAAAAGCAATGCTAGCAGGAGAATTCCATGTTCTTCTCAGTTTACAAAAGAGGAAACTGAGACGAAGGGGTTAGGCAGATGGTCCCAAGTTGCAAAGATTTTAAGGAGCGGAGCCAGGATTGGAATCTGTGTCCAGAGTCAAAGTCTCACTTGAGTTTCCCTTTCCCCACAATAGATTCTTCACACACCCCCAAAGATATTTTTTCTTTTCTCTAATAATTACATTTGCGTGTGACAACTCTGGAGTTCGCTTTCTGCTGAGCGATCTGGGCAACATGAAAAAAGGCAAACAGAATGCCTCGGCTAGCAAGATACGGCTTGTGCAAGGGAAGTGCGTCCAGTACGGGGTCAGTTAGGGCAGGGGTCACAAAGGCAGACACCCACAGGCACCGGACTGCTAATGAGCCAGATGGGAGGAGTGGCGACTTCAGTGGACTAGGAAACATGTGCCACGTCCTCATGGGACAGCCACTCATAGCTGCTGCCCCAAAATTGCACTTAGAAAAGAGAGTTTCTGGCTTATGTAGGGAAAAAGAAAAAAGCTAACCCAGGGAGAAACAAGCAAGCAAAACCTACCCAGGGCTGGATGAGGCCTGCAGGTTTAAGTCTGGATCCTTTATCAGAAAAGATTGGTTTTCAAGCCCTAGAAATATGCGCTCCGAAAGTCTCTGCTTGGTACAGGTGTTTGCATCTTCAAGTCTGGTGTTCAGCCATGTGGAAGATGGGCTCTCAGTTTGTCAATTGGGCTCTGACTGTACAAAGCACCATCGATGTTTTAATCACTAAGTGTGTGCCAAGCTCACAAGGAGGCTTGCTGTCTTGAGCAGAAATTGTATGTTTCATCATAGTTAGTGCGTAACAGAATTTTAGGTGTAGAAGGATGCCGACACCATCAAGTCCAGTCTTTCCTTTATGTTGACAAGAAAACTGAATGCCAGGCAACAGGGTCCCACCGTTTGTCAGTTTTGAGACTTTGGATGATTCTTTTTCTCTCTGGCTCCTGTTTCTCCCCTCGGTAGTATCAGGGGGTGGACTCCACAACTGCTAACATCTCAGAATCCCATGATTATTTTCCTTGGTTTTACCTTAAGGCAGGGGGCGAAGAAGGACAAGAGAAGATAAATAACTGAGGGAAATTAGGACCAGCCGCTTCCAACGTGGTGGTCGGATCAGGTTCTTGCACACTACCCCTGAGTGAGCTTGGAAATATGGTCAGTAATGCACCTGCCCCAAATTTTAACCCAATGGGTTGATGCCACATGGCCTACTTCATCACAACTTTATCTACTGGTTCCTGGCCTGGCTTCCAGCCCAGCTCTGTGTTTAACAAGTGAATGCGGTCAGTTCAGTGAGAAGCAGGACAGGGCGGGGTAGAGAGCTTGACATACCCATCGCCATTGCAGAAACAAGTGAAAACACGTGTCTTCCTGCTGGGGCGCATCGGTGTCGGCAGCCTTGGGATTGGATGGGCATCAGCTACTCCAGAAACTACGGCTTCCACTGTTGTGCGTGTTCCTCACAGTCCAAAGTGAGAAACCACATGCATCAGGGCGGTCAGATACAAATGATCTATTGATGATTGATTGTCAGGTGGCAAGGAGTTAGAGCTTTGAGAGGGATACTGATCTATGTCAGAACATTCATCTGAATTGAGTTGCTATTGAATTTCAATACTTGAATACTTTTATGTGTATTTAATATTTTATACTTTTAAAAATATTTATTGTGATCTATTTGAAAGGAAGGAGGACAGAGAAAGGGAGGAAGGGAGAAAGTAATGTGCACTCATTATATAAACTTAGATCCTTGCCTAATGTTTTGTCTTACTTCACAGTAGCCCAGAGTGGGTAACAAGTGTTAAGTTGGTGTGTCCTGGAGTTGAGTGTTAAGTTGGTGTGTCCTGGAGTTGAGTGTTAAGTTGGTGTGTCCTGGAGTTGAGTGTTAAGTTGGTGTGTCCTGGAGTTGAGTGTTAAATTGGTGTGTCCTGTGTCCTGGAGTTGAGTGTTAAGTTGGTGTGTCCTGGAGTTGAGTGTTAAGTTGGTGTGTCCTGGAGTTGAGTGTTAAGTTGGAGTGTCCTGGAGTTGAGTGTTAAGTTGGAGTGTCCTGGAGTTGAGTGTAAGTTGGTGTGTCCTGGAGTTGAGTGTTAAGTTGGAGTGTCCTGGAGTTGAGTGTTAAGTTGGAGTGTCCTGGAGTTGAGTGTTAAGTTGGTGTGTCCTGGAGTTGAGTGTTAAGTTGGTGTGTCCTGGAGTTGAGTGTTAAGTTGGAGTGTCCTGGAGTTGAGTGTTAAGTTGGAGTGTCCTGGAGTTGAGTGTTAAGTTGGAGTGTCCTGGAGTTGAGTGTTAAGTTGGAGTGTCCTGGAGTTGAGTGTTAAGTTGGAGTGTCCTGGAGTTGAGTGTTAAGTTGGAGTGTCCTGGAGTTGAGTGTTAAGTTGGTGTGTCCTGAAGTTGAGTGTTAAGTTGGAGTGTCCTGGAGTTGAGTGTTAAGTTGGTGTGTCCTGGAGTCGAGTGTTAAGTTGGTGTGTCCTGGAGTCGAGTGTTAAGTTGGTGTGTCCTGGAGTCGAGTGTTAAGTTGGTGTGTCCTGGAGTCGAGTGTTAAGTTGGAGTGTCCTGGAGTTGAGTGTAAGTTGGTGTGTCCTGGAGTTGAGCGTTAAGTTGGTGTGTCCTGGAGTTGAGTGTTAAGTTGGAGTGTCCTGGAGTCGAGTGCTAAGTTGGAGTGTCCTGGAGTTGAGTGTTAAGTTGGTGTGTCCTGGAGTTGAGTGTAAGTTGGTGTGTCCTGGAGTTGAGCGTTAAGTTGGTGTGTCCTGGAGTTGAGTGTTAAGTTGGAGTGTCCTGGAGTTGAGTGCTAAGTTGGAGTGTCCTGGAGTTGAGTGTTAAGTTGGTGTGTCCTGGAGTTGAGTGTTAAGTTGGAGTGTCCTGGAGTTGAGTGCTAAGTTGGAGTGTCCTGGAGTTGAGTGTTAAGTTGGTGTGTCCTGGAGTCCTGGAGTTGAGTGTCTGGAGCTGTGGTTAAGGTGGTGCTTGATTTGCTCGCATCCCATACTGGAGTTCCTGGGTTCAAGTTCCAGCTCTACTTCCAAATCCAGCTTCCTGCTGTTAGACGCTCTGGGGGCAACAGTTGATGGCTGCAGTATTTGGGTCCCACCGACCTATGTGGGACACTCGGATGAAGTTCCATGTTCCTGGCTTCGGCCTGGCTCGTCCCTGAGTGTTAGGGTCATTTGGAGAATGAACCCAGTAGATAGAAGATCTCTGTCTCTTTCTGCCCTTCAAATAAATGCAAATAAATAAGACACGTCATACATCCTGTGCTGCTAACAGAAGGCAGAGAATCCCTGCATCTGGGTTGTCAACCAGAGTGTTCCCTAATGCAGAGGGGTTCTTATGACTTCTCAAACTCTTCAGTATGCCTCACTTCAAGAGTTCACATATCATCCTTGAGGTGGTCGGCTGGAACTTTGCGCTCCCACTTAGTTTTTACGTGTTCTCTCTTTGATTCAGCACGACTTGGGTATCTTGCCAATGCTATCAGAGTTCTAAGGGCACAAAATTAAATTCAGAGTTACCTCTCCTTTTCCAGGGGTTTCCATGACAAGGAAAGGGGGAGAGAATATGGAAGTATTCACTGCTTTGATAAGTGTATGATATATTGCAGGATGGTATGCAAACCTGTGGGAGGGGCATGAATCAGGATTTAATGTATGTATGTATGTATCCATCGGCTGTGTTTTCTCCCACAGTAGAATTCCCTAAATGTAGGAATTAATGTATTGCTTGTTTTCATATCTGCCTTAATACTACTACTGTAGTTTAATGAATTCTACAAGTATTTACAGAACACCTGCCATATGCCAGATATCGGACATTCAAAGATGAGTCAGATAGACACAGTGTCCAGCTTTAGTGGAGGCAATAGGAGCAATGGACAGTAAACCCAGAAGCAAAGGGCTGCGTGAGTTACAATGAGGGCTGTTGGAGAAAAGTAAAGCTGACTGAGATGGAAAACAAGGACTGCTTCATCTTGATAGGGTGGTTTGGAGAGGTGGCCTTGGGGCAAAACCATAAATGAAGTGAGGTTTCTGGGTGGAGGGTAGCAGTCTAGGCATAGGAAAGGGCTGATGCAAAGATTCCGAGGTGGGCATTGGGCTTCCCTGCCGATGGGACAGCAATGGAGCCAGCTGAGCTAGAGCTGAGTAGGGAATCATAAGAGTGCAAGAGAGAGGTACAAGGGACCCGAGGGGATTTGAATTGGCCTGGACTGCACAGTAGCGTGAAATCCCTGTGCTGATTGAGGTTTCTTCTTGTAACAGAGCATGATGATGCAGGGAAAAAGAACTCTGGAGCAAGAGGGTTTGGGAATAGAGTGATAAAGATAAAGGCCACTGCTTTGTTCTAAGCCCTGGGCAATGCAGGACTAAAGGGGTATGAGATCCCAGGGTTCACAGAGGTGGGGACTTGAGAGATCCATCGCATGTTAAAACTTGTCCAGCTTTTAACCACACAGATGCCCTTTTAATCGGATATGCTTTGTTGCACAGGGGAATTAGGGGTAGGAGTACAAGTCTGGATCTTGAAATCCACGTGAAAAAACACAACTGAAGAGTGAGCATTTGACACAGTAGTTAAGTTGCCCTTTTGGCAGGTTGCCATTCTGTCTTGCAGAGTCACTAGTTTTGAGTCCCCGTTCGGCTTCCTTTCCTGCCTCCTGCTAATGTGTATCTGAGGAGGCTGCAAGTGATGGCTGAGTGTGTAGGAGACCAGGATGGAGTTGCAGAGTCCCGGCTTGGGCCTGGCTCAGCCCCAGCTTCTGTGGCTATTTGGGGAAGTAACCAGTGGGTGGAAGAACTCTCTCTTTCTCTCTCTACCTTTCGATTAGGCAAACAAACAAAAGGATAAGCATGATTTTGGTGAATATGGGGGAAGGACCATCTCTTCACAAACATCAAGGCCCCTCTTCCCGGGCATAGCTAATGCGTGAAGAAGGGAGAAGCTTTCTCAGTGACATCATTGAGCATGGTGATAGTCTCCTTTCATATCTTTTTTCTTTTAAAAAAAGATTTATTTTATTTGAAAGTCAGAGCTACACAGAGAGAAGAAAGGCAGAGAGAGAGGTCTTCCATCCACTGGTTCACTCCCCAAATGTCTGCAGTAGCTGGAACTGTGCCGATCTGAAGCCAGGAGCCAGGAGCTTCTTTCTTGTCTCCCATGTGGGTGCAGGGGCCCAAGGACTTGGGCCATCTTCTACTGCTTTCCCAGGCCATGGCAGAGAGCTGGATGTGAAGTGGAGCAGGTGGGACACACACTGGCAGCCACATGGGATGCCAGCACTGCAGGCTTTACCTGCTATTCCACAACGCTGGCACCTCCTTTCCTGTCTTTAGAATGAAAATTGAGAGGCTGATCTGATTTTAATGTACCTTGACCTCAGCCTTCGTTGCTAAGGAAGACTTGATTGTCCCTGTGTCCTGTTGTCTGCTGAGCTGTCCAAAGTGGTGAGAGGAACAGCACAGAGCTGGCAGGAGATGGTAGCTTACCTTACACCAGCCCCGAAGAGGTTTGTTCCGAGAGCGACACCTGCAGAGTCTGGTATCCTTGTGTTCCCGTCTCCACAAAGTCACATCCTGGATCCTCTATTGAACCCCTAAAATGTGTGCTTAAAAATGAGAAAAGGCTGTGAACTCGGATACCCTATGAGACACAGAGGAGCTAATGAAAGTCTCCACCGACTAGAACTGCATTGAGAGTCTGCTGAGATTTCACAGATCAGATGTTTGCACAGTGTCTGGTAAGTGGTGACATAAGGGAAGGCACAGAGGAAACAGAGGGACTCTTCAATATCTATTGATCAAGATTACACTACGTGGCCGGCGCCGCAGCTCACTTGGCTAATCTTCTGCCTGCGGTGCCGGCACACCGGGTTCTAGTCCCGGTTGGGGCGCCAGATTCTGTCCCGGTTGCCCCTCTTCCAGGCCAGCTCTGTGCTGTGGCCAGGGAGTGCAGTGGAGGATGGCCCAAGTGCTTGGACCCTGCACCCCATGGGAGACCAGGAGAAGCACCTGGCTCCTGGCTTTGGATCAGCACAGCGTGCCGGCCATAGTGGCCATTTAGGGGGGTAAACCAACGGAAGGAAGACTTTTCTCTCTCTCTCTCTCTCACTGTCTAATTATGCCTATCAAAAAAAATAAATAAAAAGATTACACGACTTGATTTAATTTGGAAATATTGAGACACAGGTGGTGACTGCTTATAAAAATAGATGCATTTATGAGCATGTATACACTTAAAAGTTTGAAATTAATATTATTTGAAAAGCAGAGGCGGGGTTAGAGCCATCTCCCATCTACTGGTTCACTCCCCAAATGCCTTACAAGAGCAGGGCCCAGGCCTGGCTGAGGTGAGGAGCCCAGACTCAATCCGGGTGTCCCGCAGAGGTGCAGGGACCCAGGAGTTTAAGTTGTCATCTCCTGCCTGCCAGGATGTGCGTTAGCAGGAGCTGGAGTTGGGAGCAGAGCTGAGACCCAGACCCAGGCACTCTGATATGGGCTGCTGGCATCCCAAGCCTTCCCAAGGAGCGTCTTAACTGCTGTGCCGAACATCCATCTCTAAAACTGATGCTATCGCTGGCGCCGCAGCTCACTTGGCTAATCCTCTGCCTGCGGCGCCGGCACTCCGGGTTCTAGTCCCGGTTGGGGCGCCGGATTCTGTCCCAGTTGCCCCTCTTCCAGGCCAGCTCTCTGCTGTGGCCAGGGAGTGCAGTGGAGGATGGCCCAAGTGCTTGGGCCCTGCACCCCATGGGAGACCAGGAGAAGCACCTGGCTCCTGGCTCCTGCCATCGGATCAACGTGGTGCGCTGGCTGCAGCGTGCCTGCCGCGGTGGCCATTGGAGGGTGAACCAACGGCAAAAGGAAGATCTTTCTCTCTGTCTCTCTCTCTCACTGTCCACTCTGCCTGTCAAAAAAAAATAAATAAAAATAAAATTGATGCTATCAGTTATGACAAATCTGTCAACCATTTGGATGTTAATACGTAGTTTAAAAAAGAACAGTTTTTTATGGGTGTATACCCTTCAGAGAAGAGACAAACTCATACTTTGGACAGAATATGCTTACGCCTCCCAAACCAATGTTGAGTTATGAACCGCTATATTCTGATCTCGTGGGATTTGGGCTGCTGAAGTCATTAATGCTTATTCCAATAGAAATATTAACTAAATAAATTTCAGCAGCATGTTAGTGTCTGTCAAGAGCCATAGAGGCCATAATCTATATCGGTGTCACGGTTGCAGTTTAAGTGTTTGAGAAGAGAGATTGAATCTATTCATCTTAGTGTCATAAGTCAGAGCCACGATAGCTAATCTGGTTTTTAACTGGATTTGGTTAGAGATGGGAGAAGAAAGGATAACTCATTCTGAGCTTCATGGAGTGTTTGCATTAACTGAACAGTCCAAGCGAGGGTGTATAGAGACTCTGCCTGTGCTTCCCCAAGCTTCATGGAGTGTTGGAACTAACTGTGAACAGTCCAAGTGAGGGTGTGCAGAGACTCTGCCTACTTCCCCAAGGCCAAGAGTCACCTGGATCAATCACTTTGGTGCGTGGTGCAGCTGCATGAACCATAGGCAGAGTCCTCGGTGAACCTCTGTGGATGGGCTTGGAGGGAAGGGGTTGCCCCTCACCTGCTCCATCCAGCTGATGGACAGCTTATGACAGGAGCTCCAGTTCGTGGTCATTACACTCCATGCTGCCATCTTCTCCAGCAAGTCCCTGGCTTTGTTTGTCCCTGCAGTAACCATCCGTTTAGTTTTTGAGGCTGGTCCAAAGCAGCCCTTTCAAAACGAAACACACACACGCACACACACACACAATGAATATAATTCAAGCATAGAAGACATTGAAATCCTACAATGTGCTGGAGGACATTATGTTAAATGAAACAAACCAGGCACAGAAAGACAAATACTGGATTTTCCCACCATCTGAAATAAGTTGCTTTTTCTAGAAGCAGAGAATAAAATAATGGCCATGAGAGCATAGGAAGGATGGGAGTGATGGAGGGGAGGACACAGACATTGACTGATGGATACCCAAATGCAGTTATAGGAGGAGTATGTTCCATGATCTCCAGGGTAACTTTACTTCATAGCAGCTTATCAATAAATCTTATCAAAAACTCCAGGAGAGCAGTTTAAATGTTTCAGCACAAAGAAATGATAAATGTTTAAGTGCATGAAAGTGACAATTTCCCTGATTTTATTATACATGTAATAAATTTTCACGTTGTACCCCCTAAAATGTACCATTGTCATGTCAACAGGAAATTTAAAAATTAAGCCATCCTTTCCCCCACAGTGGCGGCCACACGGAAAGCAACGCTCTGCCTCTTTGAGTCGAACAGACAGATGAGAGTCTGGGGCTGCAGAATGGAAAAGCTGGGATTAGGGGGATCAGGTGTTGCAATCTAGGAGCTTCATGGGAGCAGAGTTACAGGCCCAAGGAAGAGGCCCGTGAGAGGAGCAGCCTGGCAATTTCCTGTCCACCTGGTGCCCCTGTTTCCCGTCCCCACTAAAACCTGTGATTGTGGGTAAATCAACTCTTTTTCTCCTGTCAGCTACGTTTGTAACACTTGCATGGCTGTGTTGCTCATTGATGCCACTACCCAGTATTTTAGGTTCAGGTGAAGGGACGATTTGTGACATAAACACACTGTTAGACAAGGTGGGGCTGGCATTTGGTGCAGCAGTTAAGATCCACGTGGATCCACGCCATGTGTCGGTGCGCCTGGGTTCAAGTCCTGCCTCTGCTTCCAATTACAGTGTCTTGCTCACGCGCACCTTGGCAGGAAGCAGGTGAGGGTGTGAGTACTTGGGTCCTTGCCACCTAAGCGGGAGAACTGGATTGAGTTCCAGGCTCCCCGTTTTGGCCTGGCCCAGCCCTGGCTATTGGAGCATCTGAGAAATGAGCCAACAAATAGAAGTTCTCTCCTTCCTCCCACCTCTCTCTTTCCAACTCTTTCCCTTTTAAATAAAATGAAAATAAATAACAACTTAAAATATTTTTTAAAAGGGAAAGGCTGACCTCTTTGCTTTCGTTCCTTGAAGTAATTAAATATAATACATGTGTATTGAGTGTTTTCTCTGTGCCAAGCACTGTTTTAGCTCTTTAAAAGTATTAACTTGGGGCCAGTGTTGTGGTGCAGTGGGTTAAGCCACTGCCTGTGATGCCAGCATCCCATATGGGCACTGGTTCATGTCCCAGCTGCTCCACTTCTGATCCTGCTCCGTGCTCGTGGCCTGGGAAAGCAGCAGAAGATGGCCCCAGTGTTTGGGCCCCTGTCATCCACATGGGAGACTGGGATGAGCCTTCTGGCTTCAGCATGGCCTAGCACTGGGCCATTGTAGCTATCTGGGGAATGAACTAGTGGATGGAAGAGTGCTGGTACGCTCTCTCTTGCACGCGTGCGCCCATTTCTCTCTCTCTCTCTCTCTCTCTCTCTCTCTCTCTGACTTGCAAAATATATCTTTAGAAAGAAAATTTTAGCTTCCTTAATGCTCTAAAACTCCTCCAAGACAAGTGCTTCTGTTAGTCCCATTTTATAGATCATGACCTGAAGATGAGAGAGGTTTGGGAACTCGGCCGGGAGGTGGGGACGCAGCAGGAGGGCATTGCAGCGCCACAGAACCAGCACTTTGTGCATGTGACCCACTCGGAGCACCGCCGGCCCTGCCCCCGCTGGGGCTCACCGCGCCGGCCAGCATTCTGCAGGAACTTCATGCGTCTCCGACTCTACAGACATCCATCCCCACTACGTGACATTGGTGTAGGAAGTCCTGTGCCTGGTCAGATTGGTACTGGGGGGATGAGTGGCAAGTGCTAAGCTTTTGTTGAAATAGACATTTGTTTTTTTTTTCCTCCAAAAAGTGAGAGGTGTTTTTTGTCTCTGTGACAGTAAAAGGAAATCTGGATCACCCATTTATTTCCAGAGCGGGTGTCCCTGATTCGGAGCCTTCCAGGTTGTCCGTGAACCGTCTGTGCACCTGCAGATGGTGATGCCCACACACCCCTGTTCCTGTGTGTGATGCTCAAGCCCTCTCTGGAGAGCTGCGAGCTTGTGGCTGGCCCGGGAGGAGGGCGCTGGTTTTGTGCCCTCCACCTGATGAGTGATGTCAGTGCCTCCTCCCGCTCTCACCTGGGACTTGGGAAGCAGCTGTAGAGCATCCCAGGTTGCTAATTTTCTTTGTAAAGGCCCCTCTGGCTGTGTTTGTCAGTGTAAGATTTTCTGGGACATTCACGACTCAACACCTTGATGCATAAAAACCCACTTGACCTTTGGAAAACCCAGGCTAGGGTATTTCTATTCTTATTTCACAGATGGCCAAAACAAACAAACAAACAAACAAAAACACCAAACAGTTCAGAAGTCTTGAGCCCAGCTAGCTGGCAGCAAAATTAAAATTTTCCTCCCAGGCGGCTTCCTCCCTGTTAAGCATTTCCCTTAATGCTTTGCGCCATTCCATTGTACAATGGTGATTTTTCTTTTTTAAAAAATTTTGTTTTCATTTTTACTGAAAGGCAGAGAGGGATCTTCCGTCTTCTGGTTCACTCCCCAGACGTCTGCAACAGGGAGGACTGGGCCAGGTCAGAGCCGGAAGTGCAGTCTGGGTCTTCCTCACGGGTGGCAGGGACCCGCGGACTCGAGCCGTCCCTCGCTGCCTCCCAGGGTCTGCTCAGCAGGAGGTGGGTTGGAACCAGTCGCTCCCCTGTGGGCTGCGAGTGTCCCAAGTGGCATCTGGAGAATGGTGCCCGGTGCTCACGACGCTTGCGTCTGTCCCATGCAATCCTGAAGCCTCCTTCTGCGTTGGTTTTCCTCACATAACGTCTTGCGCAGCTTTTTCTTCTTAGTCTTCGGTTTCTCTGGTTGCTGTCCTCCCCGCACTCACCCTGTGCCGTCGGTCTCTGTTTCCTGTTGCCTACATCTTCTGAATCCTTGTGGTGATTCTGAGATTGTCCTTGCAGTTTGTTCCTTACAACTTTGTGTGTCAAGCAACCAATCAATGATGTGTTCTTCAGTGTTATTGTTTGCATTCAATAGCATTTTTAAAAAGGATTTTCACTGATAATATTTGCATTTTTTTAACTTTTATTTAATGAATATAAATTTCCAAAGTACAGAATATTGATTACAATGGCTTCCCCCCCATAACGTCCCTCCAACCCACAACCCTCCCCTTATCCACTCCCTCTCCCCTAACATTCATATCAAGATTCATTTTCGTTTCTCTTTATATACAGAAGATCAGTTTAGCATACATTAAGTAAAGATTTCAACAGTTTGCTCCCACACAGAAACATAAAGTGAAAAATACTGTTTGAGTACTAGTTATAGCATTAGATCTCAATGTACAGCACACTAAGGACAAAGATCCTACATGAGGAGTAAGTGCACAGTGACTCCTGTTGTTGACTTAACAAATTGACACTCTTGTTTATGGCCTCAGTAATCACCCTAGGCTCTTGTCCTGAGTTGCCAAGGCTATGGAAGCCCCGTGAGTTCACTGACTCTGATCATTTTTAGACAAGGCCATGGTCAAAGTGGAAGTTCTCTCCTCCCTTCAGAGAAAGGTACCTCCTTCTTTGATGACCCATTCTTTCCACTGGGATCTCACTCGTGGAGATCTTTCATTTAGGTTTTTTTTTTTCCCCCAGAGTGTCTTGGATTTCCATGCCTGAAATACTCTCATGGGCATTTCAGCCAGATCCGCATGCCTTAAGGGCTGATTATGAGGCCAGAGTGCTGTTAGGACATTTGCCATTCTATGGGTCTGCTGTGTATCTCACTTCCCATGTTGGATCATTCTCTCCCTTTTTGATTCTATCAGCTAGTATTTGCAGACACTATTCTTGTTTATGTGATCCCTTTGGTTCTTAGTCCTATCATTATGATCAATTGTGAACAGAAATTGATCACTGGGACTAGTGAGATGGCATTGGTACATGCCACCTCGATGGGATTGAATTTGAATCCCCTGGTATGTTTCTAACTCTACTGTTTGAGGTAAGTCAGCTTGAGCATGTCCCGAATTGCACATCTCTTCCCTCTCTTATTCCCACTCTTATATTTAACAGCAATCACTTTTCAGTTAAGTTTCAGCACTTAAGAAGAATTGTGTATTGATTACAGTATTCAACCAAAAGTATTAAGTAGAACAAACAAAAAAAATACTAAGAGGGATAACATATTAAGCTGCTCATCAACAGTCAGGGTGAGGGCTGATCAAGTCACCGTTTCTCATAGTGTTCATTTCACTTCAACCTGTTAAAGTGAAATAATTGCATTTTTAAGTTGTAGATTTCAAAAAGTAAAATATCATTTCCTTATGATTACTGTAAACATATGCCTTTGCCAGTATTTTTTAGCCAGCCTACTGGGGATTACTTTGTTGTACCTTGTTGAATAATGCTCTTTTTATTATTCTTATTTTAAGAAATTTCCTTAATATTTATTGATGCAATTCCATTTGAAGTCCTGTTCAATTGTATCAGAACATTAAGCCTCATTTTTTGGGTTATATAATAGATGTAAGTATTGGGATCACATCCTTTGAGGCAAGATTCTTCCCTTCAGGTAGCTTGTATCTTACTCTAATTATCATTGATCTTTGAGGTTGTCCACATTGAACTTTTTTTAAAGATTTTATTTATTTATTTGAGAGGCAGAGTTACAGTGAGACAGAGAGAGAGAGAAGGAGAGGGAGGGAAGGAGGGAGGGAGATGTCTTCCATCTGCTGGTTCACTCCCCAGATGGCTGCAATGGCTGGAGTTGTTCTGATCTGGAGCCAGGAGCTTCTTCTGGGTCTCCTATGTGGGTGCAGGGGACCAAGGACTTGGGCCATCTTCCACTGCTTTCCTAGGCCATAGCAGAGAGCTGGGTTGGAAGAGAAGCAGTGGGGACCAGAACCGGCACCCATATGGGATGGATGAAACCACTGCACCACAGCGCCGGCCCCTACATTGAACTTTTTAAAATGAATTGTGTCTCACTTCTTGGCCTTTTGGCTAAGATCAAGTGCATAAAAATGAATTGTGCACTCAGGCCACTGCTGAATTTGTCAGGTATTTCTGAAAACTTCCGTCTTTCTTTTCCTGTTAAATCTAAGGTTTTCGTTGAAATGGAAATATGACTTAAAGGGAGGACCCTTTTAAAGGAAAATTAAGTGGCATTCCATCAAGTATGTTTTCTATTTGATGAGAGTCCTTTGAGAATTACTTCTGCCATTGAAATCCAAAATAGGAAAAATACTGCTAACCAATAAGACATTTTATTTTCTCTTTTAGAATGTAAAATCATAAAATATCTGAAAAGAAAATTGACTCTTGTCGAGTATCTATTTTGTTTCTAAGGTTAGTAGCTAAATCATATCACTCAGTTTCTTAGTCTTTAAAACTGAGAAAGGTGGAATATTAATGAGGGAAGATTCCTTATGAGCCAGCCCTTCTGCACAGCGTCCTGTAGGGGGCACCACGCAGGTCTGTATCCCTGGCTTAAGGGAAAGGGGAGTTGGGGGCAGCTGCTCCACTGTCCTCATGTCATCACGTTGGTGGACGTGGAGACCTTCCTCTTCTCTATGGGAACACAAGGATGGTCTCGAATTTCTTCTTTTTTTTTTTTTTAAGATTTATTATTTGTTTCTCTGAAAGGCAGAGTTAGAACAAAGGAAAGAGAGAGAAAAAGAGATCTCTCATCCACTGGTTCACTCTCCAAACAGCTGCAGTGGCCACGGTTGGGCCAGGCCAAAGCCAGGAGCCAGGACCTTCTTGCAGGTCTCCCACATGGGTGCAGGGGCCCAAGTTCTTGGTCATCTGCTGCTTTGCCAGGCCACCAGCAAGGAGCTGGAAGGGAAGTGGAGCAGCCAGGACTCAAACCGGCACTCATATGGGGTCCTGGCTCTGACAATGGCGGCTTAACCCACTGCATTACAGAGCCGGCCTTTTCTTCTGCTTCTACAGGAGTCTGGGCTTTGTTCCAACTCCTGCCATCTTTTCTCCTCCTTAATTCTGAGCCATCGCTTTCCGAGCTCTGTCTAGACTTTCCCTGCAGGAACCAGGAGTGGACTTCCAGTCTCCGTGAAAGCGCTTGTCCTGTGTTCTGTGACCGTGCACTGACTTTGCCTACTTTGGTTACTGTCTCCTGTTAAACGCCAACCTGAGTCTTCATACCGTGTCTGCTTCCACATGTGAGCCTGACTTTCTCCATCCCCACTGCCCCCATTTGATGGGAGGCCACACTGGAGCACAGCCTCATGGGATTCGGCCAAGAGCTGCACGTGTCTGGCAGCTCACAACGTTTCACGCACGCCGTGAATAAACAGATGACTGCTTTTGGATGCACTGGGTTTTATTTTTAAGCTGTAAAACATACTCATTCTGTCAGATTCCAGGCTTTTTCATCAACTGAAACCAGGAAAAGAAAACTTTGTCTCAGTGAAATGATTTCTCTAGATGCTTGTCCTACTGTAAACAGTGAGACAGGACGGTGTGGGGCCGGAGTGTTTGCACCCAGAGGGGATGAGCATTAGTTTCTTCATTGCTTTCTCAATACCGAAGCTTCTACCAGGTGTTGGGAAGCCTGCAGTTTTGATGAAACAGAAAACAGAGAATTTGCAAACCTGTTCGTCTGGTTAGTTGAGCTCAGTGAGGAAGTTAATAAGGCTGGAGGGCTTTCAAGACTAATTCACTACTTTCTCTAAGTGCTGACTCTATGGGAGCCTGCAAGTAGGTGTCTTTTGTCTGCATGCAGTTTTTTTATTTTTAATTTTTTTTATTCTCATTTCATTTTCCAAGGTAGAGAGGCAGTCAGGTAGGACTGTTAGTCCACTGTTGGACTCCCCAGATCCCCACGTAACAGCCACGGTTGGGCCAGGCCCCAGCCAGGAGCCTGGAGCTGAATCCAGGTCTCCCTCGTCCTTGGCAGGAAACCAAGGACTCCAGCATCACCTGTCGCCACCCAGGATGTGCATTAGGGAGGAAGCTGGAAGGGAGCAGTGGAGCCAGCATGGAAATCAGGCACTCGTGTCCCAGGGGGCAGCTTGGCCACTGTGCCAGATGCCCACTCCCAACCCCAGTTCTATCTGACAGGTAACTGTGAACTCCTGCATGGAATACTCTTGACTTCACACCTGAAATCGGCCACCTTGAACTTGTCATTTCCAGACTCTGCTTTCGGGCTCTGATGTTGGCCAGCCCCCAGCACCCCTCTGTCCTGCTGTGTGTCTGTAGACTAAGAGGCAGATACGAGGTGGCACGTGCCAAGTTACCAGTGTAGCCCCTGCCCTCAACAAGTGTGCATTGCAATTGTATGTCCGAGGTGGTGGGAGGAGAGGGGCACATCTTGTTTTTCCTTTCTTAAAGATTTACTTATTTGAAAGAGTTACACAGAGAGAGGAGGAGAGGCAGAGAGAGAGAGAGATCATCTTTTTCTTTTATTTATTTATTTTTTTGACAGGCAGAGTGGACAGTGAGAGAGAGAGAGACAGAGAGAAAGGTCTTCCTTTGCCGTTGGTTCACCCTCCAATGGCCGCCGTGGCCGGCGCGCTGCGGCCAGCGCACCGTGCTGATCCGAAGCCAGGAGCCAGGTGCTTCTCCTGGTCTCCCATGCAGGTGCAGGGCCCAAGCACCTGGGCCATCCTCCACTGCACTCCCTGGCCACAGCAGAGAGCTGGCCTGGAAGAGGGGCAACTGGGACAGAATCCGGCACCCCAACTGGGACTAGAACCCGGGGTGCTGGTGCCATAGGCGGAGGATTGGCCTAGTGAGCCATGGTGCCGGCTCAGAGAGATCTTCCATCTGCTGGTTCACTTCCTAATTGGCCACAGTGGCTGGAGCTGTTCCAATCTGGAGCCAGGAGCTTCTTCTGGGTCTCCCACGTGGGTGCAGAGGCCCAAAAACTTGGGCCATCTTCTACTGCTTTCCCAGGCCATAGCAGAGAGCTGGATTGGAAGTGGAGCAGCTGGAACACAAACTGGCATCCACATGGGATGCTGGCACTGCAGGCTTTACCAGCTATGCCACAGTGCCAGCCCCTGTTTTGCCTTCTATGGAGATAGGCATGAGGCCAACACACTGTGGCTCATGAGCATTGTGAAACCGGGAAGGGGGGTTTGCCGTGGGTGCTGAGCAGGTGAGATTTCAGCTGAGATGTCGGCGTTGAGCACCCGCAAAGCCAAGCAAGCCGGTGGGAGGTGCCTTCAGGGAAAAGGAGGAGCATGAGCCAAGTCCTCAAGGACGGAGGTTCACAAAGTGGGTGTGGCATCCTGTTGGGCGTGGTGTCGGGGGTGGGGGGGAACCGGTAAATCTGGCAGGGTCAGCAGGGAGCGGGTTACACAGGGATTTGAGGGCCAGGAAGAGAGACGAACACCAGAGTGCATAGTCCGAACTCACTTATGTTGGACGGGGACTCTGGCTGGCAGGGGAGGACTGTGTTGGAGAGGACAGGAGGCGGGTCCCCCCGCACGACCAGGATGGGCTGGGGAAGGTGGGCTCCTCAGAGTTACATCCAGGGGACAGGTGGACAGGATCTCCAGGAATGGTAGAATCTGGACTTTTTTTTTTTTTAATCTTGCCTGTAACTTCTCTTTTTCCATCACTTCCGTGAGCCCATGTGCTGTTTGATTTGCCTGCTGTGTACCTTCTGTGTTTACACCGGTGTCTAGGGCAGGGCCAAGACTTGGGGTACACGACATGTGCCTGGAGAAAGGAAAGTCACCTGTTCCTGTGCCCAGGCTCCAGATACCAATGTAGATGTCCACGTCACAGCTGGCAAGATAGTCTCTCAGAAGACAAGAGGTGCATGCAGCGACAGGAAAATCAGAACCAAACTGTGCGCTCTGGGTCTCCATCCAGAAGTGAGCAAGTGAACCCCAACCTGGAGCTGAAATAAGGCCGAGGAAGCCCCTCTGATGCCGTTCATCCACTTACGTTTCCATGGCTTCAACACCCCACTTAGCATTGTGCCCCATCCTGGCAGGTGCCTGGGTCTTCCCAGTGAACCGTACACATACACCGTGTATATCTAGCTCACTGCTCTTGCCTTCCCTGATCTGAGTGCCTGGCTCTCAGCTGGACCTCCATAAATACTGAATCAATCACTGCCATCACCAGCCATCTAAATTGCTGTGGTGCAGAGTGTGTGGAGGACTTGAGCAGCGGTTGTGTTGTCTCCCTGTTTAAGGTGGTCAGAGCAGGAAGAAATCTCTCCATTGGAAGAAGCTCTGGCCCAGAGCAGTGGTTCACATGTGTGTGTATCCGTTATGATAATCCTGGGGGTGGTTAAGAAAGTTTGATGTATCAGCCACATAGATTGTCTACTTTTAATGGAATGGGATTCTTCCTGGGCAAGTGTGTGTTTAACATCCTTGGGTGAATCTAATGTACAACAAAGCTTTTTTTTTTTTCTTAAGGATTTATTTATTTGAGAGGCAGAATGACAGAGACAGGGAGAATGGTCTTCCATCTGCTGGCTCACTCACTCCCCAGTCACAATGGCTGGAGCTATGCTGATGCGAAGCCAGGAGCTTATTCTGAGTCTCCTAGGCAGGTGCAGGGGCCAAGCACTTGGGCCATTTTCCACTGATTTCCCAGGCCATTAGCACAGAGGTGAAATGGAAGAGGAGCAGCTGGGACTCAAACTGGTGCCCATGTGGGGTCCCAGCACTGCTGGCAAAGGCTTTACCTACTGTGCCACAGTGTGAACCCCACAACAGAGTTTTCAAATACTGAGCTATATCAACGATTCTCAAATGGTAAGAGGCATGCAAGTCTTTCACGGCCTTTAATAGAATGCAGATTCTGATTCTGAGTGAGCTGAAGCCGCTGGCTTGCTGACCATGCTTTGTAGAGCAGGGCCTGGATGCCCAGGGGCTCTGTGTCCAGAGGTGAGAGTACAGTGCGCTATGTGCAGTGTGCATACAGTGCAGGTTTGCGATATCAGACCCCGGCTTAGAGGGAACCCCTCACGCCTTCCTGGCCATCTATGCTAGTCCTCGGATGTAGGGTTTATGTGAAATCCAGGTGGGCCAACTTTGTTTCACTCACTACCCTACAAATCCTCCGAGGGTAAGGTGCTTTAATGTTCAGCCATCAGTGCAGTGTTTTCCCAGTGACTCTGTAGCCGAGTAGAGAAAAGCCCTGCTCTTGAAGGGCAAAAACTCTGGGCGCCACTACCCGCTTTCACAGTTAGTCTCTCAGCCTCAGTCTTCCCTTCTGTAAAACGGGCGTGATAGTGACACCAACAGGTAATGGTGCAGCTACAAGCAAGAGGTGCATGGGCAGCACTCGGCACAGTGCCTGCACCTGGGAAGTAGTCAGTGCACAGGGCTGCAAACGAGACCTGAACAGTCAGGGAGCAGGAATCCTGAACGCTGTCTCTGTGTTTGGCTTTGTAGTCGGGTCTCATCAGGACACGACAGAATGAATTCCTCATCTCGCCGTTACCTCAGCTGCTGGCTCAGGAACACAACTACAGCCCCCCAGCAGGTCACCATCCCCATGTACTGTACAAGAGGACAGCGGAGGAGACGGTCCAGCGCTATCGCGGCCCCCCGGGCTCCGGCTGGAATCGCCCTGGTCCCTCCCCAGGTCACGGTCACGGTCCCCACACCTCTCAGAGTCAAGAAACACGGCACCACCCTCGAAGGCTGCAAAAGCAGCATTTTTGTGGACGACGCAAGAAATGTATGTAAGGAAACTTTCTCTTGTTCTGTTCTGGTGTGGGCCTCGCCGGGCTGTCTCGAGCGCCGCTGGGGGCTCGGCAGGGTAGAATGGGGCTGCCGCAGTCCCTACCACAGTGGTGTCCTGGAGGTGGATGGGCGCTGGCCCCGTCAGGCTGATGCGGGAGGAGCTGGTTTTCTCTGGTAAACTAGGAAAGGCCTCGGCACAGTTTCCTCCATGGCTCTTTGGGTCCCGGGCTTCATTTCTGTGCTTGTGGGCAGAGTATGCGGACTCATGATGATTGCGTCTGGGTCAGTGCCCAGGTGTCCGGCTGGGTGTTCGGAGCACGTGAAGGCAAGATGCTCCAGAGAGGAGCGGGCAGTGAAGTCCAGTGCCCTTGGGTGTGACTTGTGACCCGGGCACAGCTGCTGCCTTTGTAAGTCAGAATGCCCAGTGAAAATACAACACAAGCCCCAGATGTAATGTTAGGTTGTTCACAGCCACATCAAAACATGGCTTAAACAAATGGATGGATGAATTTTAATAGCATTTTATGTAAATCAGTAGAAAGGAAATAGTATCATTTCAACATGTAATTGATGCAACATTATTAGTAGAGGCTTTTATATTCTGTCCATGGTAAGTTTTGGAAATCTAGAATTTTCTTACAGTACAATTTCTTTTTTTTTTTTTAAAGATTTTATTTATTTTGAGAGTTAGAGTTACAGACAGTGAGAGGGAGAGACAGAGAGAAAGATCTTCCTTCCTTTGCTTCTCTCCCCAAATACCCACAATGGCTGGGGCTGCACCAATCTGGAGCCAGGAGCTTGTTCTGAGTCTCCCACGTGGGTGCAGGGGTCCAAGGACTTGGGCCATCTTCCACTGCTTTCCTAGGGCATAGCAGAGAGCCAAACTGGAAGTGGAGCAGCCAGGATTAGAACCAGTGTCCATATGGGATGCCAATGCCGCAGGCAGAAGATTAATCTACTGTGCCCTGGCACCGGCCCCTACTTCAGTACAATTTCAGTTCAGGTGATAAGTTTTCATCAGGAAAACTGATCTGTGTCTAGATTTTGTAAAACTTAAGATCAAAGAATTTGATTTACATACTCACATTGTCTCAAGCACACTCGTAAGGTTTTCACTAACTGTATTAATGACTGCTGTTTAAAAAGTAAAAGTAAAACCTCCTTCCTCCTGTTGTCCCAGACGTGCTCTGCAGACTGTGTAGACGTGAGTGGCAGGTGGCTTCCCGACCAGACAGCACAGGCTAAGGAGGGCTCTCGTGTAGAAGGGGGATCCGGGCCCCTGTCCTGTTAATCAGGAGAAACAGGGAAAGACCGTGTTTCAGAAACTGTGATTTGTGTGGGCGTTTTTGGTGCTGTTGAAATGTCATGTCCTCGTTAGGGTACTCCATTTGACACGTGTATATAATAGTACATAGTTTTGGGGGTAATGATATTTATTTAATGTGAGATGTCAAAGCTCGTTTTGAGAGCCCCCTTATAAGTAAGTGTCACAGTCTTTCCAGGGGTAATGAAACTGAGACTCAAGGTCACAAGCCAGATACCTGGCCGGCTGGAATTTTTAAACCTAACTCCGAGTGCTGTGACCTTCTCCTTGTGCTCTGTAGGGAGCTGGCATTACAGTTGTACCGGTGGCTACAGTCCTAGCATCTTCCTGTCCTAGTTAGTGTGCAGGTACTTTCGAGAGCTTTCCAAATGCCCTTTTCCTTCCCAGGACCCTTTGGACTTGCTCTGTCCCCCGGCTAACGGTGTCCTGCAGGGCTCCCTGACCTCGGTCAAAGGCTGTGGCCGGTGTGCATTCTGTTCGGTTGGCACCCACTCCTTACCAGTTACAGAAAGTGTTTCATAGAGTTTTCATGTCATCCCTAACCACACCGATACTCTGATAACTGCATCCGTGTCAGATGCAAGAGTCCTTTTTGCTCACTGGGCGGGGCTATGTTTAAGTTTGTGCTAGTGAAAAAACAGCATAGGGCTTGGGCAGTGTTGTGCAGGAGTTACACTGTACATAAAATCAAGTGTTAAAGACCCTCCCTAAAATTGTTTTTTGTTGACCTACTCTACCAAATGGATTGTTCTCTTTTACTCTTCAGAGCATCTTTGAGTTACGGAATCCATCCACCCACCCATCCATCCAAGCATGTATCAAAGAAATCAAACAATCTCTCACCTGTGTACTAGGTGCAGAGTACTAAGTCTGGCCTCGTATGAGCACTTAGTAGTGGATTAGCAAACTGTGGGTTGCATAGCTCCTCTCCTCCCCGGGTTCAGATTGCTGTCTCTCCCTAACCTAGACTTTATCTATTGATGGCCCTTCCTTCCAAATGCTCTTACGGTCCTTGTAGATGCCCCCAAGCCTCCCACAGAGGACACCTATCTGAGGTTCGACGAATACGGGAGCTCCGGGCGACCCAGGCGATCCGCTGGGAAGTCACAGAAGGGCCTGAATGTGGAAACCCTGGTGGTAGCAGATAAGAAGATGGTGGAGAAGCACGGCCAGGGGAACGTCACGACGTACATTCTGACGGTCATGAACATGGTAAGCGAGGCTCTTGTGAACCCTTCGGGCTCTGCAGGGAAACCGAGAAGCGTAGAATCCCTGCATGGGTTGAATTTCAGATGCAGTCACGTGGCCTTCTTGGGAGGGGCCTGAATTTTGAGGAAACTGCTCGTGTGTTTGGTGAAATGGAAATCCACGTATTTACAAAGACTCTGTGTCTCTTGCCATGCTCCATGAAGTTGACAAAATTGTAAAATTTGGTTCTATTCCATTTGTCCAACAGGTTTCCAGTCTATTTAAAGATGGGACCATTGGAAGTGACATCAACATTGTTGTGGTGAGCCTCATTCTTTTGGAACAAGAACCTGTAAGTGACAAACTTCATTGTTTTCTTCATTCGTGTCGCCATTTGGGATACATTCATTGAGCACCCACTGTGTACCAACCCGTGCTTTAGTCATTACAAATGCAATTTGAAAGGACTCTATGGAACACTCCTGATGCAACAATCCAGCATTTCTTAAGCACCAACACAGTGCTACAAATGGAAAACTTTACACTTGACCCCATAAGGTAGACTGGAGTGAAAATGCAGGCACAATGAATACACTGTGTAAAGTTAGCTTCAGGCTGTGTGTGTAAGGTATATAGGAAATAGAAATGAACTTTGCATTTAACTTGGATCTCATCTCCAGGATGATCTCATTAGGTGCATGCAAGTATTCCAGAGATCAAAAAAACATTGCAGATCCTCAGCACTTAGGGTCCTAAGCATTTCAGATGAGGAATATTCAACTGGGCATACTAATAGGGTTGTGTAATCAAATGGTAAAACTGCAACACCATAAAATAATTTTTATATATAAATGTATCTAGAATTTGTATATGTGTCTATCAATAATAGCACATAATATTAAGCATTTACAGACAAATTTCACAGTGAAGGATCATTTGGTCACAGATCTCAGAACTAGCTGGATTTTGCAAATTTGATATGCCGAGTAATTGCAGGTAGATATAGAAGGATATTTAGAAAACAAACAAAAAATAAGTCATTAGAAATTCTTGTCATGAATCTGCTGTCGCCCCAGCATCACCCTAGGAACTATAGAGAATAAAGGAGAAAGATTGAACTGCTCTTGAATTAACTACAGTGAGGTGCGAGATGCAGGCACAGGGCAAACTATAAAACTGGAGCCTATAATTGAGTGTGATGTTTCATGGCACTTACAGCTTTGTAGTATTTCGATGCTTCAATTGTATTTTTCTGAGGCAGGGATTACCAATCAATTTTTAAGTCCCCTGAGGCTTGTCCTCTTCGTCTGCAATCCCAATAAGGAACACAAAACACAAGGAGTCAAAGGCAAGACAGAGACTGATCTACTTGCCCATGTGTGCAGACTTCAGAGGCCAGAAACTTGATCAATCATTCTGAGAATTTTAGGAAAATACGAAGAGCATGTATTGGTTGGGAAACACTTCTGTCTGTAGCCTACCTCTTGTATTCCTACATTGTCCAAGGACAGTGAAGCCAGTGGTACTATAGTTATAGACAGTGAGAGAGATGATAACTATAGAGTTATAGACAATGAGAGAGAGAGAGAGAGAGAGAGACAGAGAGAAAGGTCTTCCTTCCATTGCTTCACTCTCCTAACGGCTGCCACGGCCGGCGCTGCGCCAATCCGAAGCCAAGAGCCAGTTGCTTCCTCCTGGTCTCCCATACGGGTGCAGGGACCTAAGCACCTAGACCATCCTCCACTGCCCTCCCAGGCCACACCAGAGAGCTGGACTGGAAGAGGAGCAACCGGGACTAGTACCTGGCGCCCCAACCGGGATGAGAACCCGGGGCACCAGCGCTGCAGGCAGAGGATTAACCAAGTGAGCCACACACCGGCCTATTACTATGTTCTAAGAGTTCTAACCATCTTAGATTGTGATAACAGTTGAAGTAAGCAGATATACTACTAACTGATGTCTGATTCTTTCTGTTAGAGGTACACAGTTGGTCATAGACTGAGCTCTGAAAACTGTAGTTGTTTTAAGCAGTGTGAGAAGTTACCTAAAATAGATTGTTTCCCCCCTCGTTGTCTCAAGAGTTGGCAAACATTTTTCCCAAGAAGCATGACGCTTCTGTGTTTGCCTGTACAGTGGACTGATTCATCGCTCTCACGGTGGTGACAGATTCGCACTCTGACTCATGTGGGTTTTCCACAGGGAGGATTACTGATCAACCACCATGCGGACCAGTCTCTGAACAGCTTTTGCCAGTGGCAGTCTGCACTGATCGGGAAGAATGGCAAGAGGCATGACCATGCCATCCTCCTCACGGGGTTCGATATTTGTTCCTGGAAGAACGAACCATGTGACACTTTAGGTATGGTATGAACATACCTTCACGCAAACCTGCTGGATGAAAACATAGTAAGGAAACTTGCTACTGGGTGGGTAGCCCTTGGATAGTCTTGAATAAAGACTCTTGTACTACTTAAATTGTGGAGTACCGTCAATATACACTCCAATGAATATCGTTGTGTAACGGTATTCATGATTATGTTGGGGGAGATACTTCCTTGTTGAACTAGACAAATTGTAGTTCGTTCCACTGGCATCCGGACCACTGAACTAGACAGCTGGAGAGAAAGGTGCCAAACCCTGCCACCATGTAGCAGTCCCTCCTGGAGAAAGTTACTTGTAAACTTCTAGGAGGCAGTGAGGGTATGGATGGTATTGGTTATATCTCTCCTGCATTTTCTAGTGTATTCCATCGTATCTAGCAGGAATTTAACGGTTTTTCTCAGGAGTTGGTACTTGTGTAGATCAGAGGTCAGCACAGTCGACCCTAAAAGACCAGATAGTGAATGTTAGGCTTGACAGCCCCTGTGGCAGCTTCTCAGTTCAGCGGCGCCAGGGCACAGGCAGCTAGAGAGAACACACACACACACACACGAGTGTTCCTGGCTTCTGGCAAAGCAGAACCAGGAAGTGGAAGCCACAGCCAGCTGAGACAGCTCATGGTCCAGACTGCTGGGAAAGTGGGTAGGAGAGATTGACAGAAGGTGGAGTGACTGAGCCCCATCACTCTCTGCCTCAAAAACATTCTCTAGCCCCTTGTGGTATAGCAGATACAGGTAGACTGGAGCTTCCACTGATACTATTTGTGGTGCTTTGCAGATTCTCCATGATGTCTCTATTACATCTGAGAAGTTTGTTTTAATAATGCCCATTAAGTACAGTCTTGAGAAAACGCAACCATTTGCCGAGTTGTTCTGTCAGAGCGATTTATCACAGGGATGCCAGAACTTCATTCGTGTCCCGAGTTTGGAACGTGCCAGATGGTTTCCAGTAAGCCAGAGCATTGTTGATGTTTGAAAAGGTTGAGACAGAGGCAGTTTTTTCAGTCAACCAGAGACCAGCGTGTAAGGAGGGACTTGCCAAAACGAGCATACACCGAGAATCTTCTGAGCTATCCTGTAGCTCACTGACTTTCTTTATAAGGATTGGTGTATGTATTTGAAAGGCACAGTTACAGAGAGAGGGAAGGACAGAGAGAGAGACTGTCCCTTGCTGGTACATTCCCTAAATGGCTGCAACAGCCAGGACTAGGCCAGGCTGAAGCCGGGAGTCTGAAAAATCTATCTGGGTCTCCTATATAGGTGGCAAGGGCCCGAGCACTTGGGCCATCTTCTGCTGGTTTTGCACATTAGAAGGGAGCTGGATTAGAAGTGGAGTAGCCAGGGCTTGAACTGGCATTCATATGGGATGCTGGCATTGCAGGTGGAGCTTAACCTGCTGCACCACAACACTAGCCCCTAGGTCACTTGCTTGAAACACTACGTCCTAATGCGAAGAGCATGGGCTTTAATTTCAGATGTGTCAGTTATTTGATGGCTGAGACCTTGAGATCTGAAGATCTGAGATCTTGAACAAGTTCATTGACCTTCATGATTCTTGGTTTCCTTGACTATTGCTATATGCATGCACATATGAGTGGCGTTTGGCAGCCTCTGTTAAGTAATGAGGATGATGACCAAGATGAGAATGCTGCCACCCTGGGGATGGGATTTCCCAGATGTCCTCACTTAGAGGGAGGGTGTAACCCAATCACAAGCTTGTATTTAGTGGTAGGTGGGTGCTGATCCTTGTTCTCATTATTGGGGCCCAGATAGAGAAAGACAGACATTCATATACGTAGGTCATTCAACATAGAATCAAGGGCTAGCTGAGATGATTTTATGACTGCTCTTGGAAGGAGGTAGCTTTTGGAAGCAGGTGGCATTTGACAGTTTATCACGTTTGAGTGACAGGAGAAGGTTGAATTTAATGTGCACGTGTTGTTTAGACACTTGCATGTTCTTCTATGCAGTGCTGCTGTTACGCATTTGTTACATTGGTTTAACTATGATTGTATCAATTGCTCTATCCCAAGTAATAAACTTGGATAAAATTTGTACATTTTCTATCGCTTATTACCCTGTATGTAAAATGGGAATTACAGTACTCATATTGATCTCACAGGGTTGCCAGGAGGCTCAGTTGATGAAAATGTCTAAAACAAGACAGTATGCAGTGAGACACTTGAATATTCTCCCTTCACAACAGGCAACTACATGAGTGTGCCCTTGTCGTTTTCTTAGAAAAAAATATGAAATACATGAGTGCACTCAACTAAAACAGCGTGAGCATTTTGGGGATGCAAAAAACGATCGCATGTCTGTGTGTTCCCTCTATGGATTAACATCTGGACTTGATCTTTTCCATAGGATTTGCTCCCATCAGTGGGATGTGCAGTAAGTACCGAAGCTGTACCATCAATGAAGACACAGGACTTGGCCTTGCTTTCACCATTGCTCACGAATCGGGGCACAAGTGAGTGGCTTGTTGGTTGACCACCGCACATGAAGACTGGTTGGGTGATTCACTGTATTCCTTGAATGACTATTTCTGCAACAGGTGGAATAAATAGGATGCATATCGTGTAAAGCTGAGAAGTGTCTGAGAAGGGCCCAGCAAAGGCCAATTATTGTTAATGTCAATCATTTTAAACAATAACATTTAATAGCTACAAGTATCACATTGTGTATACAAATAGAAAGCAAGTTATTTAACTGATAGTCTGCTTTTTCATGCATTTTTTCTGGTGTTTTATTGCAGTGTAGTCTGTTTCAGCTACTTGTTTATATGAAGGGAATAACCATGAAGGCATAACTTCCAGAATGCAGTCGGATACCAGTGTTGAGAAAAGCTTCTGATGCGTGTGCTGAGTAGGTTTTTAGTTGGTGCCCTTCATATACTTAATATTCTTTTAGTTGATGTTAGTCAGTCTGCCTTTGTGAGAATAGAATTTAAAATGAGGATTGAGAAACCTGAGTGTAGTGAGACAAATGCATTTGCTGAATTTGTCTGATGCGTAGTGAGACAAATTCATTGCTGCATCTGTCTGATGCAGACACTGCTACAGAGAATTTTCAAGCACTTTTTGAGTAATAGTAGCTGCATTGGAATAAGCATATTGCTTACTAAGTGACTACTTTAAAGAATATAGGAGTTGGTGCATGTGTATACACATGGGTGGGGTTTTGTAACCCAGGTTGTAACTTGGATAAATTTTTAGAGTCCCCAGTTTCTGAATTAAAACCACATATCATCCATTAACTGGCTATAATTTATATTTTGGTATTTTGGAGTTTTATTATAATTAGGAGCTGAATTTGTTATTGTCAGGGAATTTGAACATGGACCATTGCTGTTACCTAGCAGTTTTCTAGTGTGCTTTGCACGTCCGCACTCTCAGGTGTGGCTGCTTCCTTAGTGGGATGAGAATCAGCTCGTTTTGTTGTGAACAGAGGCCTGAACTGTGCCCATCAGACAGCAGGCTCCTTTGTACGCAGCAGGAAGTAGATGTGTGCTCGTCAAACGGAGGTCCAGATGTCAGATGTGTTTCACCAGCGTGGAGTTGAGACGAGAGGGGCTCACTTTTCACAACAATGGCCGTGGAGAACTGTGATCAAACTCCAACAGGGCAGCTAGGGAGAAATGAAAACCTGTTCTTCAGATAGCGTGGGGGAAAGAGCCCAGAGGTAAGGAGGAGAACACTAGAAAATGAAACAGACGCTCAGGCTGTAGGTAGGTTTTCAAACAGACTTCCTGAGATTTTGCTAGGACCTTTGGCATAAGCTGAAGAATATACTTATGACCTCCTACTGTTAATGCTGCTAAATAAAAGTGGTTTTTTTGGTAATCTGAGTTCTCCAAACTCAGTTCAGACTTGGTTTTCTCACGCTCAGAAAATTCCAGTGAAGTCCTAATTAAGAACGACTTTCCCCCTGAGTAACGACTTCAATGTCTCCCTGCCCCTTCTCTGTTTGGATGATTTTTGCTCTTTACTTGGGTGCTTTCTACCTAGATTTTCCTTCTGGTTTTGAGTTTGATAAATACATTTAGAAATGTGTCTCCCAAACACATCCACTTAGCTTCCTGTTGAGGCACAGGAAGGATGGGCATAGCGAAGGATGAAAAAAAAATGCGTTGAGGTTAACAAAGATCTGTTTGTGAGTGCTCTCCTGCAAACCCCCAGGACTTTCACTGACAGGGTCACAGCGTGTCGCCGTGCAGCTGTTCTTGCCTGTTAAACTGGAAGGAGGGCTGGAAAATGGCTGGACTATGGGCATCTGTCTGAATAGCATCCTGCCCATGGAGATCAGCATGTGGCACCGCAGATGAGGCTGCTGCTTCCTAGCATCCCCTATCAAAGCACAAGTTCGAGTCCTGTCTGCTCCTCTTCCCATTCAGCTTCCTTGCTGATGCACCTGGGAAAGTAGCAGGTGCTGGTTTAAGTACTGAGTCCCTGCGTCTACATTGGAGACCAGGAGGGAGTTTCATGACTTTGGCTTGGCCCGTCCGCAGATGTTAGGAGCATTTGGGGTGTGAGCCAGTGGATGGGAGATCCCTCTTTAGCTCTGTTTCTCCTGTCGTTGTTGCTCTGCCTTTTGAATAAATAAATTTTAACAGTCTTTAAGGCCGGCGCTGTGGCTCACTAGGCTAATCCTCCGCCTTGCAGCGCCGGCACACTGGGTTCTAGTCCTGGTCGGGGCGCCGGATTCTGTCCCGGTTGCCCCTCTTCCAGGCCAGCTCTCTGCTGTGGCCCGGGAGTGCAGTGGAGGATGGCCCAAGTGCTGCAGCGCGCCGGCCACAGCGGCCATTGGAGGGTGAACCAACGGCAAAGAAAGACCTTTCTCTCTGTCTCTCTCTCTCACTATCACTCTGCCTTTAAAAAAAAAAAAAAAAAGGAAGACCTTTCTCTCGGTCTCTCTCTCTCACTGTCCACTCTGCCTGTCAAAAAAAAAACAAAAAACAAAAAACAACAAAAAAAAACAAAACAAAAAAAACAGTCTTTAAAAACTCCTATCCATGCTTATAGCATTGATTTGGAAGAGACTACCTTCCAAGATAGCTATGTGAAAGAAATGAAGACGTTGACTTCCTTAGGAATCATATCTGCCTTATAAAAACGCCAAGAGATACAAGTTTACTGAGAT
Source organism: Oryctolagus cuniculus (assembly GCF_051225735.1). NCBI lineage: Eukaryota > Metazoa > Chordata > Mammalia > Lagomorpha > Leporidae > Oryctolagus > Oryctolagus cuniculus. The sequence continues at coordinate 69,762,769 of NC_142884.1, read as the reverse complement.
TAATAGAATTCCAAATGATGTAATTCATGTCTCCTTCCCTCTGTCCTCTGCCTCCTTAAAAGCATTACAAAATGCTTTTATGCAACTTTGAGTTGATAAAGTAGCTAATTACCCTTCCCCTTATCACATGAATGAAGCTCTGTCTTTATGGTGTGTGTATGTAGGTAGTATACCTTAATGTCATGTTTATTTTACCTGTCAGGAGATCTGGGAACAATTTAGGTGTGTGATTTCTAGGAAAGAGACCACCTAAAAATGTTTTTCCTCTCTAATAGCCAGAATCTTCTGTGATGAAATGGGACAAATTAAAATTTTATTTAATATAATACATGTGAAACAAGTTTTTCATGTGTCTGCATTCAATAGCTCCAGCCATTATTTTTAAAATTTTGTTTTGATTTATTTTGTTTGAGAAGCAAAGAGGCAGAAGACAGAGGAAGGAGCTTGTACCTGCTGGTTCACTCCTCAAACACCTGTGGTAGCCAGGGAATGGGCCAGGCCAAAGCCAGGAACCTGGAACTCAGTCTGGGTCTCCCAAAGAAAGGATCCAAATACTTGAGCCATCACTTGCTGCCTTCTAGGGTCTGTATAAGCCGGAAGACAGAACCGGGAGACAAAGTGAAACCTGAAGTCAGGTGCTCTGATAGGCAGTGTCCACCACCCAACCAGTGCGTTAAGTGCTAGGCCAAATGACTGCCTCTCAACTATTTTGTAAAAACTGTTTTATGATTATAACAGAATTTGTGACTTCAGCTAATAAACTGATTATCAATGTAAAGAAGTTTTTATATTACATTAACGTTACAAATGCATAGTCCAGAAACTTAGAACTTCTTTCTCTACCTATTTTTTTTTCTCTACCTATTTTAAAGCTTCTTTCTCTACCTGTCTCCTACACACTCTGAACTTTCTTACTGTAATTCCACGATTGGTAGCACAGACACTGTTTTTGCTGTTTGAAATAAGATAATTTGATTGTCTCATCACTTTGGTGGTTTGGCTTAGAAATCTCGACCGAAGTTTATAACCCTTAATACAGTATTGGATATCACTATCATTTGACTTTGTGGCCAAGGCTTAATACTGTAAAGCCCTATCATTCTTCAAAATGTTCTACAGGAATTTTGCAACTGTTTGTAGTAACAGTTTTAAGCATTCTGTCTCTCACTGGGGCCCTGGGTTCGCACTGCATCTTTTCTTTCTCTGTTACAATCTGGAAAGTGGAGTCACAGAGGGTTGTTGCTGTCTTTGCTCTGCTCCAGCTTTGGCATGGTTCATGATGGAGAAGGCAATCCCTGCAGGAAGGCAGAAGGCAACATCATGTCGCCCACGCTGACCGGAAACAATGGGGTGTTTTCCTGGTCTTCATGCAGCCGACAGTATCTCAAGAAATTCCTTAGGTAAGACAGGTTAACATGAGGGGTGTTCCTGGGCTTGGGAGTAGTGACAGGAAATAGTGGCCAAAGTCCGGACAACAAACACCCAGTGGAAATACCCCATGAGTTGTTAGTGAACAGAAAGATTGACATGTTCTGATGCTGCTGCTGCTGTTGCAAATAGATGGCAGGCCGAACACTGTGCTAAGTGCTGTGCACGTGTGACTCCATTGGCTTCTCAAGGTAATCCTACAATCAACCCTAACTGAGAATCGAGTCTTCGAGACATTATGTTGTTTAAGGTCTTCGAGTGGTGAGCTGGCGTGATGCAGATGGAAGACTCTCTCCCAGGTCTGTTCCGGCCAAGATCTGTACTCAGACCTCTGTCCTCTGTGACCTCCTGGGCTGTTAGATGAATGGTGCTTTTACTGTGACTGTTTCAGTCTGACCACTTTGTCAGGAAAGTGTTAAAATGTTCAAGTGGTTTTGTTTTGTTTCATTTTTAAATGAATAGATCATTTTTTTTCATTGACTAGTTTGTTTGAAATAGCAGTTCTGTCTGAAAGACATCCAGAGGATAACAGATAGGTAAAATCCTTTTGGTGGGTTATAGCTCCTAGATAATGTTAATGAAAGTAAGAGTTAGGGAAGGTAGCACTATTTGATTCATAGGAAAGAATGAACCTAAATTTGAATTTTAGGTATGATATCATAATATAGATAAATGTCGCTAATCTTTGTTGACCAATAAAACACTCTGGTTGAAATCCCTATCGGTTTGATCAGATGTTAGTGAAGTTTTTTTAGAATTGATACTTTCTTGTTTTTACCTGAATCACTGCTAGGTTATTTGTTAATGTTCATAGAATTAGCAAGATACAGGGGCCGCACTGTGGCTTAAAGGGTAAAACTGCCACCTGCAGTGCCGGTATCTTATGTGGGCACCCGTTCAAGTCCCGGCTGCTCCACTTCCAATCAAGCTCTCTGCTGTGGCCTGGGAAAGCAGTAGAAGATGGCCCAAGTCCTTGGGCCCTTGCACCCTCATGGGAGACCCGGAAGAAGCTCCTGGCCTGGGATCTTTGCAGCTCCGGCCATTGTGGCCAGTTGGGGGAGTGAAATGAACCAGCAGATCGAAGACATTCTCCCTCCCTCTCTCCCACCCTCGCTCCCTCTCTCTTCCTCTCCTCTTCCCCCCGCTTCTCTGAGTAATTCTGACTTATAAATAAATAAATCTTTAAACAGAATTAGCAAGATACAGAAGCAAGTGAGTTTAAACATAAGGTTGTCTATTCAAATGATACCCAAAGTAAAGGAAAAGAATCAACAAATCGTTTGCCAATAGGAATATTTGCCATATAAGAATACATTTTTATTGGTTTTCACACTCATGATTTGGGACCTGAGCTTTTCTCTTTTTTTTTAAGATTTATTTTATTTATTTGAAAGTCAGAATTACACAGAGAGAAGGAGAAGTAGAGAGAGAGAGGTCTTCCATCCACTGGTTCACTCCCCAGACGGCCACAACGGCCAGAGCTGGGCCCGTCCTGAAACCAGGAGCCAGGAGCTGCTTGTGGGTCTACCATGTGGGTGTAGGGGCCCAAGGACTTGGGCCATCTTCTACTGCTTTCCCAGGCCATAGCAGAGCTGGATCGGAAGTGGAGTAACCAGGACCCAAACCGGCACCCATAAGGGATGCCAGCGCTGCAGGTGGTAGCTCTACCCGCTACACCACAGCACCAGCCCCCAGGGAATTTTTTGTCTCCTGCCCTACTACATCCCTTTGCCCAATTCTTTGATTAATCTTAATTGTGTTTATAAAGCTTACCTGTGGTGAATCACATCTTCCACGGCTGCCCCATCATTCATAAATAATACAGCGTGATGTAAAGCTCCGTGAAGACAAGCACTACCACTGTCTGCTTTCGTTTGTGCCTTCATTGTTGAGCCTTAAGCTTGCCACAGAGAAGGCACTGGCTATAGATCTGTTGAACAAGTCTGTTGGGGGAATTTTCAAACCTAGTTCCCTTCCCCATCTCTTAGCACATGTCACACTGGAAAAATTGAGACTTGGAGCGCCTTAGGGCGCCCTCCAAGGCTGTGTACTTCAGACCCTCCTAAACATGACTCAGCCTTGGGAATCAACATCAGTTCTAACTTAAAATACTTGCCTGTTTCTTGAGCTCTATTTTGCTTTTATCTGCACGAATGGATTCGAAGGCATGTTGTTTTCCTTGGACAGATCACAGATCCAGGTGGTAATTAATACGACTGTGTTACCCCTACAGCACACCTCAGGCCGGCTGCCTAGTGGATGAGCCCAAGCAAACAGGACAATATAAATATCCGGACAAACTGCCGGGGCAGATGTACGACGCTGACACGCAGTGTAAGTGGCAGTTTGGAGCCAAGGCCAAGTTGTGCAGTCTTGGTTTTGTGAAGGTATGTTTGCTTGTGACTTCAAACTCACATTAACATCTTGCAAAGTGTGTGTATGTAACAGAAGTATAAACATTTGGTTTGTGAAAGCCAAGGGTTACAGTCTGGGTTATCTCCAAAATGTCAGTTGTTTGGAAAGATAAGTAAGTGGCGATTTTACCGTCGGTGAATTGTACAGGCATATCCCCCATAGGCCATGCATGGTTAAATACTCGCGCCACGTGACTGCATCCTTGGAAGAAAAATTCCTCCCTCTGAAATGAGGACTTTATCCCTCTCGGTAAATCAAGAGGCAGTAGCTTTTGCCTCCTGGGGTTCACTGCTCTTCTTCTCTTCATATTCTCCTTTAATGTATGACATGGAAAACGAGCATCACGGCCAGTCCCAACTATATAAAATGCCTTTGACAGTATAGGATAGCCATTAGTGGCAGCTCAAAAATCAAATCACTTTTAAGTTGGTTTATTCCCAGTATCTAAGGAGGAATATGGAATCCTAGGTACCCAGATCAAGGGGAAGCGTGAAGGCTTATAGCTCCTGTTTCACCTTCTAGTTCTAATTCTCCTCTAACTTGTCTTCGACCTCTTCTCCCTATTTGTCTTTATCACACATCACCAATGCCAGTATATTGACCATCAGCCCCAGCCTCCGATAGACCAGTGGCAGCTGATCCACACCCACCCTTGACCACCCTGCAGCCATCCTGTGGTCACTCACAGTCCTCACGCCCCATCCACAGCTGCCCCTCACCCCAACAGCACTCACATCCTCTCTCACTACCACCCACCTCGCTCCTCCCACCCCCACCCCCCTGTCATCTACAGAGTTGTCAAGTGAGCCTCTACGCCACATCAGGCACTTGACTTTGAGGTTTGTTTTACTTGATCTCATTCTTCACAAAAACCATTGCCATGAGGATTGCCACCACGTTTCACCTGGAGCTCAGAGGACGTATTCAACTTTCCCAGAGCCACAGACCTTGTACATGGTGGCATCGATGCAGGGCGAGCCATCCACACATGCTGTGCTTCCTTCTCCCCATTGCTGGATACCGCAGTTTCCTAGCCTTCAGTGATTTTACCATTGTCAGTCACCGTTAACAACTACCCTCATTATTTGGGCTTTGTGTGACTCACTCTCTTCTTGTTTATAAAGCCACTCACTTTCAAAATAGAAATCGAGGCCTAAGGAATAATACACATCAAATCATAGGTGTGCTTTGGGATTGCTTGTTTTTTTTCTAATGAAGGTAAATGCATACTTGCTACAAAAGTCGGTATAGAAACCATCCAGTTTTTCTTCTGGTATACCCTCCATGGCATTTGGACCTTGTTTTGGCAAATGCTGGTGCATTTGTGTAAGAAGCTAGCAAATTCACAGCTGTTTTTATTTGTCGGTTACGTGGATGCTGTGTGCAGAAGTGATAGCCAGTCGTTTTGGTGGAAACATTTGTATCCTAACGCTGCATCTTCTTTATTGCATTCTGAAGGATTCCTTAGTGTACTTATCATTAATCCAGTACTGAAGATGCATCTACTGTGCAGCAAATGTGCAGCTGGTAATGAGTGTACGTTTCTTCAGAAATACAAAGGCATTTCCTAAAAGGACTGTCAATCCTTCAGGATCATAGAATCCACAAACATTTGTGGAGTGCCTGTTCTGTGTCAGGCATTGTGTAGGGCTTAAACAACCAGGCTTAAATTACAGATCATTGTGGGGAAGCACGCTATATTTTTAAAAGACAGCATCTTGGTCTGAAGGTTTTCCCTGGGAGGAAGAGCAAAGGAAAATGGAAATTCCAGGCTCGATGAGTAGACAAAATGAGGGAAGATGCAGAGACTGGGCCACATGGAGGCTTGTGGAGACTTACCTGAGGGAGAGATGGTTTAATGACTGTGAGCTAAGATGAGAAGATAGGTGTGGCTGATGGATCCATGCATACAAAATGTTCTTCCCCACAGCCTGTTCTTCCCCATAGTCTAGCTTTTGGTATTCCTAATGCTGCTGATGACCTGAACCGTGGCCACACTTCCAAGGATCCTAAGCAATGCTGTACCAAGTAGGTGTTTCCAAAACAACACAGTTTCTTCTTGGTCCCGCTCAGTTTGAACTGTGTTGATTGAATGGTTGAAGCAAAGCTGGGAAAAGATGAGGTTCATCGTCAGGCCTTCATTGTCCAGCCATTCCTTTATCTTTCTAACCTCTTTTCTCCCTCATTCTTCTTGCGTCTCCTTGCCCTCTTCCTCTCCTGCCCCATCACCCTGCTCTTCGTCTTCCTTGTATCTTTAACCCCATCACCAGTATCACACCTGACTTGTTTCAGAGCACCTGCCTTGTCAAAGGTAGGAATGTGCCTCATTTTGAATCACTTGTCCCCAGCTTACTGTCATCTTCCAGCCCCGTGTTTTCTGTGTCTTTGGCATATCATCCTTAGTCTCTCTCCTCTTACAAAATATTCCTGCTAGTGGGTTGGCAGTCTGACATGTTGGCCCACAGTATTTGGAGAGTTCTGAAGGAGTAACAACTCCATGCAACTGGGGAGAATGTCCATTCGATTGTCAAATACTTAGAAAGATGCTTCAAAAACCCAGGGAAAATGGAATTAAAGAACAAGTTAATGTTGATGTGAAAATCTTGAAATCCATGGCTACGAGTGCATCTTCAGAAAGTTCATGAAAAATGTGTATTAGGAAAAGCAATGCATGGATTAGATGAAGTTAGATGCTCTCTGCTAGAAGATTCCAAGCAGTGTAAGAGATTCCAATTATTTTTTCCTTGCTGGATTTATTGAATTATAAATGAGCTAACAAATGAGTCCTTGCCTGGTTGACTCTGAACCTCAGCAGACTACACAGTGACTGTCTCATGGCAGGGACTCAGGACACACTCAGGACCTCTTAGGGTGTTGGAATTGCATCAAAGTTGCAGAAAAGTATTTTAATCCTAGGAAATATCCTCAGGCCAGTCATCTAAGAGAAAATTTACTTTGAAGGACACTAGGATAAGGGTGTATTTCTTCTTTTAAAGCATTTGACATATGGATTAAGCAATGCAGAATAAGTAGACACTCCTAGAATTGAATTATATCCCTTTTTGTAGTAGACACAATTTACTATGTCACACTTCAACTTCTGTGAACTTTCCCTATGTGCTATTGTCCCAACAGGATAGATATTCTTGTATGGTTTTCAAATAATTCCTCTCTTGTGTCCACATGCATGTAGTGAATGTATATATGTATATATACACACATATATAACCTGCTTGCAGAGAGTTTATTTGTATAGAATTACATAGAATGCTGCAAGACTATCTGATAAATGCTTTATCATTTTTTTATTGTTAAAGACTGAACTTGGGATTAAGATGGCAGAGTAGGGAGGGAGCTGGATGCTCTAGTCTAGGAGAACATAGTTTTTAAAAAGTGGAAAGAGTGGATTCTCAGGAAAGAGTTAGGGAGAAAGCAGCAGAGGAAACTCTACACAAATTGGAGAGACACAGTGGACCTACATGGAGGGCGTGGACATACACAACTCAGGACCCCAGCAGCTGAGAACCTCTGCACCAGTGTTGGAGAGTGAGGTGAGAGCAGACCAGAGCAGGCGCCTTTTTGGACATACAGAACAGCTGTGTCAGTTCGTGTCTGTGCCCAGCAACCAGCCAAGTAGAGACTCCTGAGTCTGATGGGAAGAACAGACAGGCGGCTTGTGTGCCAGGACCTTGAAAGCACTGAGGCTTTGTGGGAGGGCTCGTGGTATGGCTGGGACTTTGGGCAGTCACTGTGGGAGGCTCTGCATGCTCAGGGCTCCCTGGATACCTGGGGAGGGACATTGCTGGGGAATCTGAGCCTAAACTGGGGACTGCACAGATCTTTGGTGTGGTCCTTGTGGCAGACCAGATGAATAATATTCTCCCTGGAGCTAGGCATTGGTGTCCTTTGAAGAGAGGAGTTAAGCTGAATCTACGCCAATAGACAAGCTCAAACCTCCGCTCTGATTTAAAAAAAAAAAAAAAAACTATTTACCATGCCAAACCTGGATGTGTCATCTCAGCTGGGTGTGTCACCTCAGACACGCCCTTCACCCAGGAGAACTGAATAGAGCTCCTTGGCCACACACACCACATGCCTCTAGGTATTCATGGAAGCAGATACTCCACTAATCTACAGAGGCATAGTCCAAAGATAAAAGTGGTCACAGTGAAAAAAACGAAGAAACCAACAAATCTCCACAAATACCAAACAACAAATGTACCAATTCAAGAAACAAGAATAAGGAAGACAACATGACGTCCCCCAAAAAACAAAACACTCCAATACTAGATTGTGAAGATGATGACATTGTGGAAATGCCAGAAATGGAAACCAAAAAAAATTGATGATAGGATTACATAGAATTAATCAGAAGCAAATGCACAAACTAATGAAGTCTGTACATGACATGAAAGAAGATTTCTTCCATAAAATTGAGATCTTAAAAATCAAAATGAAATCTTGCAAATAAAAAATTAAATAGAATAAAAATTCAGCAGAGCCTTAACAAACAGAATTGGTGAAGCAAAAGAAAGAATATCCAACTTAAAAGACAAAGCACAGGAAATTAAACAGACCAAACACAAGAAGAAGAAATTAGAAAACTAAAAAACCCTGTTGGAAGTCTACAGGGTAATATCAAATGGCCCAATATATGGGTTCTAGGAGTTCTAGGGGTTCCTGAAGGTGTAGAAAGAGAAAAATGCTTATAAGGCCTTTTCAGTGAAAAAGTAACAGGAAATTTCCCTAATTTGAAGGAAGAAAGATACATCCAAGTACAAAAAGCACATAAACACCTAATAGACATGACCGGAAAAGATCTTCACCATGACACATTGTAATCAAACTCTCCACACTAAAGTGTGCATGAGAAAAACACCAGGTTGCTTTGAAAGGATCTCCAAATAAAATCACAGTAGAATTCTCATCAGAAATCCTACAGGCTAGGAGAGAATGGCAAGATATATTCCAAGTCTTAAAATAAACTGTCAAACCAGAATACTGTATCCTGCAAAGCTCTCATTTATGAATGAAGGTGACATAAAGACCTTCCATGACAATCAGAAATTAAAAAATTTGTCACCACCTATGCAGCCCTGCAGAAGATGCTAATGGATGTGCTGCACCCAGAAACACAGAAACATGGTTATCACTATGAAAGAAGGTAAAGGAAGAAAAGCTCCCAGTAAAAGTACAAAGGAAATCCAAAGTAAAAAAAAAAAAAAATAGGAATATTGATGGAAAAATGGCAGGGCAGTCTTTATTTATCAGTAGATACCTTGAATGTAAATGGCTACTAACTCTCCATTTAAAAGATACAGACCAGCTGAATGTATTAAAAAACAAAACCTATCAAAATTTGCTGCCTACAAGAAACACATCTCACTAACACAGATACACACAGACTGAAAAATGAAAAGATGTAAAAAGATATTCCATGCTAACAGAAACCAAAAAAGAGCTTGTGTAGCTATCCGAATATCAGACAAAATAAACTTTAAGAAAAAAACTGTTAAAAGAAACAAGGATATTATGTAATGATTAAGGAATCAATTCAAGAAGAAGATGTAACTATTACAAATTTGTATGCCCTAATTACAGGGTACCTGGCTACTTGAAAGAAATACTAAGGGATCTAAAGGGAAACATAGACTCAAATACAATAATAATGGAGGATTTTAATATCCCCACTTTCAGTAATGGACAGATCAACCAGATAGAAAATCAGCAAGGAAACATCAGAGTTAATTGACACTATAGACCAAATAGACCTAACAGATATCTACAGAAGTTTTCATCCTACAGTTGCAGAATACACATTCTTCTCAACAGTGCATGGGAACTTTGTCTAGGATTGACCACATGCTAGGCCATAAAGCAAGGCTCAGCAAATTCAAAAAAAAAAAAGCCTAAATCATAGCATGCAATTCTCAGACCACAATGCAGTGAATCTGAAAATCGGCAATTAAGGAATCTCTAAAAGATACACAAACACATGGCAACTGAATAGCATGCTTCCGAATGAACAGCGGGTCATAGAAGAAATCAAAATAGAAATAAAAAAAATTCTGGAAACAAATGAAAATGACAACACAACATATCAAAACTTATAGGATACAGCAAAAGCAGTGTTAAGAGGGAAGTTTATAGCAATTGGTGCCTACATCAAGAAATTGGAAAGGCACCAAATAAATGAGCTATCAGTGCATCTCAAGGATCTTTAAAAACAACAAAACAAACCCAAAACTAGTAGGAGAAAATAATTAAACTTAGAGAAAAAATTAATAAAATTGAAACAAACAAACAAAAAAAGATCAGCAAAACAAAGAGCTGGTTTGCTGAAAAAATAAGCAAAATTGACATAGCATTGGCCCAACTAACCAAAAAAAGAGAGAAGGCCCAAATCAATAAAATTAGACATTGAAAAGGAAATGGAAATGTAATAACCAACACCACAGAAATAAAAAAAAAATCAAATTACTACACAGAGCTGTATGCCAACAAATTGGGAAACCTAGAAGAAATGGGTAGATTCCTGGACACATACTATCTACCTAAATTGAACCATGAAGACATAGAAAATCCAAACAGACCCATTACTAAGACAGAAATTGAATCAGTAATAAAGAGCCTCCCTCCCCCCCACCCCAAAAAAAGCCCAGGACCAGTGACTTCACTGCTGAATTATACCAGACATTTAAAGAAAAATTAACTCCAGTTCTTCTCAAGTTATTCAAAAAAATTGAAATGGAGGTAATCCTCCCAGATTCTTTATATGAACTCAACATCACTGTGATTCCTAAATCTGAAAAAGTCGCAACAGAGAAAGAGAACTGCAGACCAATTTCCTTGATGAATATAAATGCAAAAATCCCTAGCAAAATTCTGGCCAATCGAATCCAACAGCACATCAGAAAGATCATTCATCCGGACCAAGTGGGATTTATCCCTGGTATGCAGGGTTGGTTCAACATTTGCAAATCAGTCAATGTGATACATCACATCAACAAACTGAAGAACAAAAACTGTATGAGTATCTCAGTAGATGCAGATAAAGCATTTGATAAAATACAACACCATTTCATGAAGAAAACTCTAAGCAAACTGAGTATTGAAGGAACATTCCTCAACACAATCAAGGCAATTTATGACAAACTCACAGCCAGAAATCCTATTGATTGGGGAAAAGTTGGAAGCATTCCCACTGAGATCTGGAACCAGACAAGGATGCCTGCTGTCATCACTGCTATTCATTATAGTCCTGGAAGTTTTAGCCAGAGCCATTAGGCAAGAAAAGAAGTCAAAGGTTGGGGCCGGTGCTGTGGCACAGCGGGTTAAAGCCCTGGCCTGAAGCACAGGGATCCCATTTGGGCGCCAGTTCTAGTCCCAGCTGCTCCTCTTCCAATCCAGCTTTCTGCTATGGCCTGGGATAGCAGCAGAAGATGGCCCAAGTCCTTGGGCCTCTGCACCCATAGGAGACCTGGAAGAAGCTCCTGGCTTCAGATCAGTGTAGCTCTGGCCATTGCAGCCAACTGGGGAGTGAACCAGCAGATGGAAGACCTCCCTCTCTGCCTCTACCTCTCTCTGTAACTCTGTCTTTCAAATAAATAAAATAAATCTTTAAAAAAAGACGTCAAAGGGATACAAATTGGGAAAAAGGAAGTCAAACTATTCCTATTTACAGATGACATGATTCTATATATAGGGGATCCAAAAGACTCCACCTAGAGACTATGGAACTCATAGAAGAGTATGGTAAAGTAGCAGGATATAAAAATCAGTACACAAAAATCAACAACCTTTGTATATGCAGTGGCTTGGTGGAAAAAGAACTTCTAAGGTCAATTCTGTTCACAATAGCTACAAAAATAAATAAATAAACTTATTCCAAGGTATTTTATTTATTTAACCATGGATGTCAAAGATCTCTATGGTGAGAATTAGATAACATTAAAGAAAGAAATAGAAGAAGATATAAAAAAAAATGGAAAAGTCTTCCATTTTCATGGATTGGAAGAGTCAGCATCATCAAAATGTCCATTCTGGCCGGCGCCGCGGGCAATAGTCTAATCCTCTGCCTAGCGGCGCCAGCACACCGGGTTCTAGTCCCGGTCGGGGTGCCGGATTCTGTCCCGGTTGCCCCTCTTCCAGGCCAGCTCTCTGCTGTGGCCCGGGAGTGCAGTGGAGGATGGCCCAAGTGCTTGGACCCTGCACCCCATGGGAGACCAGGATAAGCACTTGGCTCCTGCCTTCGGATCAGCACAGTGCACCGGCCACGGCGGCCATTGGAGGGTGAACCAACGGCAAAGGAAGACCTTTCTCTCTCTCTCTCTCTCTCTCTCTCTCTGTCCACTCTGCCTGTGGAAAAAAAATGTCCATTCTTCTGAAAGCAATTTCCAGATTCAATGCAATACCAATCAAAATACCAAAGATATTCTTCTCAGATCTAAAAAAAAATGAAGCTGAAATTCATATGGAAACACAGGAGACCTCGAACATCTAATGTAATGTTAAACAACAAAAACAAATTCAGAAGCATCACAATACCAGATTTTGAGAAATACTGCACAGCAGTTATAATCAAAATAGCCTGGTACTGGTACAAAAATAGATGAATAGACCAACAGCATCAAGTAGTAATGCCAGAAATCAATCCAAGCATCTGCAACCAACTTACATTTGACCAAGAAGCTAAAACCAGTCCCTGGAGCAAGGACAGTCTCTTCACCAAATGGTGCTGGGAAAACTGGATTTCCACATGCAGAAGTATGAAGCATGACCCCTGTCTTACACCTTAAACTAAAATCCATTCAAAATGGATTAAATATCTAAATCTACCATCAACATGTTAGAGAACATTTGGGAAACACTGCAAGACATTGGCACAGGCAAAGAGTTCTTGGAAATGACCCCAGAGGCACAGGCAATCAAAGCCAAAATTAACGAATGGGATTACTTCAAATTGAGAAGTTTCTGTACTGTAAAAGAAACATTCAGGAAAGTGAAGAGACAACCAACAGAATGGGAGAAATCATTTGCCAACTATGCAGCTGATAAAGCATTAATAACCAGAATATATAAAGAGCTCAAGAAACTCCATAACAACAAAACAAACAACCCAGTTAAGAAATGGGAAAGGACTTAGACATTTTTTAAGAGAGGAAATCCAAATGGCCAACAGACACATGAAAAATGCTCAGGATCACTAGCTGTCAGGGAAATGCAAGTCAAAACCACAATGAGGTTTCACTTCACCCTTGTTAGAATGGCTTTCATACAGAAATCAACAAACAACAAATGCTGGCGAGGATGTGGGGAAAAGAGGTACCCTAATACCCTAATCCACTGTTGGTGGGGATGTAAACTGGAAAAACCACAATGGAAGACAGTATGGAAACACCTCAGAAATCTCAATATAGACTTAACAGATGACCCGGCCATCCCAATCCTTGGAATTTATGCAAGGGAAATGAAATCATAAACAAAATAGTTATCTACTCCGCAGCATTTATTGCAGCTCAATTCACAGTAGCTAAGACATGGAATCAACCTAAATGCCCATAAAATGAAGACTGGATAAAGAAATTATGGGATATGTATTCTATGGAATACTACACAGTGGTAAAAAAATTAAATCCTGTCATTTGCAACAAAATGGATGAATCTGGAAAACATCATACTTAGTGAAATATTCTAGTCCCAAAGGGACAAATACTATATGTTTTCCCTGATCTGTGATAACTAATAGAGTACCTAAAAGGAAATCTGTAGAAGTGACATTGATACTTTGAGAAGCAATGACTTCAACAGCCCTTGTCTTAACTGTCGAGAAAGTTTTTTTTTCTTTGTCATAGTATTTGTTGAACTCCTTACTTAACATAGAGTTACTCATATATGTATAAAGTCAATTAAAAATAGATCTCAGTAAAAAATAAGAGTTGGAATAAGAGGGAGGAAGAACTTTGTAACTGTAAAGCTGTATAGTTCTGCATACATTCCTATGGACTTACTTCTAATTTACAGTTTAAAAACTTGTCATGGGACTCCAAATATCATTAAGTTGAGTGGTAAAAATGCCATCTTAAGTGTTAAATTGATCATATGAAGTGTTAAAATGATCATAAAAATAGGATTGTGTTAACAGGACCATATAAATAAGATCAAGTGTCTGGTAATAATAAATAGAATTAAAACGGGGAGAATGTTCCAACATGGGAAACAGTCCACACAGCAGACTCATAGAATGACAATTACTTTAAATAGCACTCTGATCTAAGAATCGGCCCTTAAGGTATTTGTCTGGCTGAAAAGCCCATGAGAGCATTTCTGTCATGGAAAGCCAAGACTCTGGCAAAAAAAAAACAAAAACGTTCTACATGAAGGATCTCTGTGACTGAGATCCCAGTGGATAGAAGGGGCCATCAAAGAAAGATGAACTTTTCTCTGAAGGAAGGAGAAATTGTGGGTTCAAAAGGCTTCCAAGCCTCGGCAGCTTATGTCAAGAGCTTTGGGTGATCACTGATGTGATACTTAAGAATGTTAATTGTTAAATTAATAACTGGAGTCACTGTGCCCTTCCCATGTAGGACTTCTGTCCTCAGTGGTATTATGAAAATTAACTGTAAAACTTGTTCTCATACAGTGTGTGTGTGTGTGTGTATGCAAATTGTTGAAATCTTTACTTAGTATAGAGTTGGTATTCTATGTATAATTAAATGAAAATGACTCTTAATGGGGCATGGATGGGAAAGGGAGAGGGAAGAAGAAATGGGGTGGGAGTGTGGGTACGAAGAATCACTATATTCCTAAAGTTGTACTTAAGAAATTTATACTCCTTAAATAAATAGTATCTTTGGGGAAAAAGAAAGATTCAACACAACTGTTACTTCCTTTTTTCCTCAAATGATTTTCAAGCAATGCTTTTCTTTTTGCATTCCATCTCTGCCTTATGTGTCACTCTGAAAAACTGCAATACTGTATTATAAACAGTTATTTAATTTATTTATTTAAAAGGCAGAGTTAAAGAGAGCAAAGGAGAGACAGAGATCTTAAACCCATTTGTTCACTCCCCAAGCAGCCACAGTGGCTGGAGATGTGCCAATACGAGGCCAGGAGCCAGGAACTTCTTCTGGGTCTTCCATGTGGGTGCAGGGGCTCAAGTACTTGGGCCATCTGCTGCTGCTTCACCCAGGCCGATAGCAGGGAGCTGTATTGGAAATGGAGCATCCAGGACTGGAATTGGAGCACATGTGTGACACTGGCACTGTATGCATCAGCTTTACTCACTACATCATAGTGCCAGCCCCGTTATAACTGTTTCTGCACGTCTAGTCCCGGGTTCTTAGCATATGCACAACCTAGTGTATGCTAATGTAGTAACAAGCAATCGGTAATTAATTATTGGCATTCCGGTGATAAAGGAGACTAATATTTGAGTTTCCTCCTAGTGAAATCAGAGAGCACTGCATGGTTTTGAGTAGAAAAGTGACTGGAATTCTCTTACTTGATTCAGAAGTCTCCCTAACACAGTACCATCCGTGTTCAGATTCTAGAAACATTTTAAAGGTAAAGCTAATATGCTTTCATGATACAGTCTAAGATTTCCTGGTAGAACGTGAGACAAAAGAGTCGAAGATTTGGGGCTTGAACATCTGGAAGAATCAGGCGAGGAAGGCTCAGCATAGAAAAGGTTTTAGGGGAGACATGAGAAATTTTAGTTTTGACAGTTTACGTTTTTTGTTGTAACTTACACATGAAAATTGCATACTTGGGCAAGGTAAACATATCTATATCCTCTAACACTGAATATTTCTTTATGGTTAAAACATTCAAAGTTCCTTTTCCTAGTTTTTATTTTAGGGAAAGAAACATTTCACTACCTGTAGTAACCTCTCTGGGAATAGTAAACCTGAACTTCTTGATCCTATCTAACTATAACTTAGTCCAATTACTCTAACTTTCCCTGTCATTCCCTCCCCCCTTCCTCCTTCCAGCCTATGCTAACCTTCTACTCTCAACTTCTGTGAGATAAGCATGGCTATCCCTGCTTTATTTTGTGTACTATTTGCATAAAACATCTTCCCATCCTTTCATGTTCATTCCATATGTGTTCTTAGAAGTGAAGTGAATATTGTGTAAGCAGCCTATATTTGGCTGTTCTTCTTTTTCAGTTTGATCACTGTGTTCGTTTACTTGCAGAATATAACCTATTTACATTTAAGGTAATTTTTGATAGATAGGGTTGTACTGTTACTTTCTAGCCTTATGGTAGTCTTTCTTTCTTTTCCCTTCTCTTAAAATCTTTTGTGGTGTTCGAGTGACTTTGATTCTCTGTTATTTTTTTAAGTCTGTTATCATTTAGGCTTGGTACTTACCATGAGGCTTACAAAAGCATGTTTTGGTGGTATCAAACTATAATAGCAACTTGACAATCATTTTGAAAGCATAAAAAGAAATAGAAAGAGATAAGGTATAGTAATAAGGCATTCTATTCTTGTACTTTATTCTTCCCTGTCTGTTGGTTTTTTGATCTTTTAATTTATGTCTTTCTATATTGCCTATATTAATATGAGTGTAGTTCTTATTAATTTTAGTCACTTTGGTTTTTAGTCTCATAATAAAGATGTAGAAGGTTTACTCACCTTGCATTCTGTGTTGGAGCATTCTGAATTTAACGATGTAGGTTGTTCAGGTAGCACGGCTTCCATGTTGAAGCATTCTGAATTTGTGACTGTGCTTATCAGTGTTTACTTTCTTCTCATACCTTCTTACTGGTATCTTTTCTGTTTCAGCTTGAAGAAGTCCTTTTAGAATTTATTGTAAAGCAGCTCTGGTACTTTGGAGAGCTTTCTCAGGCACCTTAGCAGGGAGTTGGATCAGAAGTGGAGCAGCTGGGATGTGAACCAGTGCCCATATGGGATGCTGGTGCTGCAGACTACAACTTAACTCACTATGCAACATTGCCAGTCCCGTCAAATCTCTTTATTAGAGTATTGAATTATTTGTCTGCATTCTCAGGAAGTTTGTTGGATTTCCCTAAGATAGCCCTTTTAAGTTCTTCATCTGAACATTGGCTGATGTTGGCTCCTACGTGAGTGGCTTCTGGCACCTCATTTTGTGAGTTGAATGTGAGGTCTTGGTTCGTGACACCTGTTGGCATATGTCGTCATCTGTGTATTGAAGAATGAGTTACTGTTTTCCAGCTTTTGTAATCCAGCTTCACTCGTGGCTCTCTTTCCAGGAATTCTAAGCAGTTATTTTCTCTGAGCCTGTGGACACTTGAGCTCCTTCAGCAGTGGGTGGCACCCAGAACTGAGGCTTTCAGAAAATCTGCCAGTGTGCTGACTCTGCTCCAGTGATGCCCTGAGCTTAGAGTTGTCTGAAATCCGCAACTGGTGTGCCATCCAGAATGAAATGAGGTGTTCAAAAAGAGGTAGTCCATCCCTGTGAGCTCCCCCCAAGGCTGAGGAAGGCCCGTATGCCCAGTCCCGCAGCCTCCAATGCCACAAAACCAGATCACACCCAGCGCCCACAGCCTACCCAGACCAGTAGGGTTAGGACCAAATCCCACACTGCTGTGGTCAGTCTGCTGCTGAGACAGACTTAGGGATTAAGGCTTCTAGAACTGTCCACCAGCAATGCTTCCTGGAATGTAAGTCTGATCAAGTGCAGCCACAGGACTTCTCTTGGCACAGGGGCAGGTCCACAGGCTCCACTTGTGGGTGGAGAATATTAGGATCTGCCCTGTGTTGGGTTTTACCAATCCAGTGCTATGACCCAAGGCACAGTCTTGGGTTCCTTGTTTACTGTCCGAGGTTGGGGAGGGGTAACAAGGACAACGCTTTGGCTGTCAGGATGGCACTAAGCTGTGTCTCACAGTCACCAGACCTTGTATAATCACAAGAGTGCCCCTCGCCTTGGGTGCATGGGGAACCAGTGGTGCTGCACGCCAAAGCAAGTGCACCTCACCAGGGTTATCAGTGCCTGATGCCGGCACGGCTCTACAGGCTCCCCCTGCAAGTGCTGGCCTGGAGCTGGAGGACTTTGGGCTGTATCAGTGCTGACTCGCACAGCTGCAGCCTGGCTCTGAGCTCCAAGGCAAGCTTCTGAGTTCTCTTTCTTGACCTTCTCCCCAGCAGCTGGAGGCTTGTTTGCTGTCCACTGAAGGTTGGTGAAAGGGAGGCGTAACTGCTCCCTTAGCTGCCTGGCTACAGAGGATCCAAAATCTCAGCTTTCACGTACAGACCTGCGGGCAGACATCCTGGGGCCCTGCTGGACTGTAGTTTTTAACATGACAGGCCGGTACTGGGTTTCAAGTCTGAGGTCTGAGCTTAATTCACTTTGGTTTTCCCAAGTGGGAGGTGAGGTGTGTCTCTCCCTGCTGGGCTGTTGGGAGCTGAGAGAGGATTGACATCTGCAGACAGCTCATTCTTTCCTGCACTTTAGAATGTATCTGTTCTTCTTGCTACACTAAAACCAGGCACTGAGGCCTCGCACCTGGCTTCTGTAGCTCCTGTGCAGGGAGGTGACTCGGCGCGGGAATAGCTGTTGAAGCTGGTGTCTCAGTGGGCAGGTGCTCGCAAGTGTCTCATTCGGCTGCCGTCTTGCTCCAGCTCCTAACATGTCAGAAGTCTGAGATGCTTTAGAAAACACAGTCATCAGAATCCGTTTGCATTTCCAATACGTCAGGCTTTACCGACAGCGCGTACCTCCTCTGGAACACAGCTGGAGAACCTGAACACAGCAGTGGATGGTGTTGAGACTCTGTTGTCTAGTTCAGAAAATCCTATCCAGGCAACGTGAGACCTGGGGGATCTCTGTGGCTGATTCTTTTCCCCTTAAATTATGACTTAAGTGCAGGTAATTATAGATAAGGAAGAATTGGTTGGACATGCTGGAAAAAGAGGGGGAGGCACAAGCAAAATGTTCCAACTCCCTTTGCTGTTGACTTGGAAAGGGAGCTGTCTCGGAGGGCATTCGTTGTCGCCAAAGCGAACAGTTGGCTGTAATTATGTTTGACTTCTGCGCTTCCCCACAGAGCAATACCACGTTCAGGCAGCCAGTCTTATTTCACTGTGGAGTCCCGTGTCCTTTGGCTTTGCTTTGTTTTCCTGATGCCCTCCGGCTGCCCCTTCTCTCGGCCCTGTGGCCTGGCCTTGCTTATGGCATCTGGGCCCTCTTCTTGGGTTAGCCCAAGCAAGGGTCACTTTGGTGGCTGCTGCATAGACGACGGGCGTGGTTATGGGTGTCCCCTGGCCATGAGAAAGGAAGCACAAGAACTTGAAAGCTTCCCAAGTGAGCCTTTGCTTCAACCACTGTCTCCTGTTCCTCTGCTTTGATGCAGGCTGCTGCTTTTGCCACATGAATTTTTTTGCATCCCCCCCAGACCTTGATAGGGAAGTGTGTGGAGATGGTGAACCTCGTTCAGGTTTTTCTGGGAGGCTGCTTCATGCTTTCTGTGAGCTCACGAAAGGAAGTTTGAGTATGTATGAAGGAGTCTTCCAAACATTCATGGAAAGTATGGGCTGCGAGAAAAGGACGCATGCATTTCAAAACTTTTTTGTGCCAACATAAACTTAGCTCTTCATTCTCTTTTCCCATAAGTCTTTGGAAGTGACCTCTTAGATATTTTGTGGAGTGAGCTCTCTTGAGATGGGGAGATGGTGTGTGTGTGTGTCTCAGGCCTTTGGGTGGTGGTGATGTTGCTAAGCGGTGAATCGAATGGTCTCCCATTCTCTGCTGTAGTGAGAATTTTGTAGGCCACAGAGGCAGAATTGCCCCATACACCTCTGGTTTCCCTGTTTTCTTTTTGCAGTCCTGTGGAAAGTTCTTTTTTGTTTGTTTACTTTTTTTGGTGAAATATTTTGAAGCATGTTGTCGTATTTTCTAGTTGTGAACTCTATAGTAAGGGAAATATTTGGGGAGTTAGGTCATTGGTAAATTGAATTTTCAGGGTTAAGACTGGTAAGTACCAAAACTGTTTTGTTTTCTTGCTGATTGTGGGTTTCCCTCAATGTGTGTGTGTTTACCTTGCTACCTTTGGAATATGGCAAACAAAATGGAATCGTGTGAATACTTAATGGTAATCATTAGTGATGTAATTCTGGACAGCAACTTTGAACTGGCAGATGTCTGGTTTAATCCTTTGCTTTAGGGATAGGGAACTGAGGCTGGGCGGTGGAGGTCTCTCTGACAATGTCAACTCCAGGCCCAGAGACAGTTTGAGAGGCCGATCTGAGGTCTGTCTTTGCCGCTTGGCTGCTTTGTGACGTTACTGGCTTCAGAAGCATCTACCGGCGGCTTGCTCAGCGTCCTCAGCTAAGTGAGCTTAGATGAGGAAATAGTTTCTGCCTCCAAATGGTAGTGTTAGTGTCCTGTTGGTGCTGTAGTATGTTTCCGTGAATTCGGTGTGACTTACAAGAACACACTTTTAGTATATTATAGTTCTGGATGTGCACATTTGCAGTGGCTAAAATCAAGATGTCAACAGGGTCCTGTTCCTTTTGGAATTTATGTGAGAGAGGCCCTTCTCTGCCTTCGACAGCTTCCAGAAACCACCTGTGTGCCCAGGCTCCTGGCCTCTTTCTCTATCTTCAAAGCCAGAACATTGTCCGGCTGCCATTTCTTGGTTCTGTCATGTCTTGTTCTTCCCCCATTGGAAGATCCTTGCAACTGTGTCAAGCCTACCTGGGACATTTAGGTCCAGCCTACCTGGGACATTAAGGCCGGTGTGTCCATCAGGATCAGTTGGTTCACACTCTCTGTCCCATCAGCAACTTTACTTCTTCTTTGCTAGTTCCTGGGGTCAGGACGTGGACCTCTCTGGAGGCCATTATTCTGCCTACCTCAGTCTAGTGTGGGAATCATTTCAGACGACTGAGGTGAGAGTTAAATGAAGAACATAACAGTGATGATAACAGCCAGTGTTTTGGAGAATTGCACGTACTGTGCATACTAACTGCTTTGTCTGTATTACCTCTGTGATCCCTGAGAACAACCTGGAAGAGTCTAGAACTAAGTTCTCCACAATATTATAGGATAGGAAGCTGCTGAGGGACACTGAGTAACACGTCCAACGGGCATACAACTCGGAATGACAGAATGAATCAGACTTCCTTTATCCAATTTTGTTCTGTTCCACTACCCTCGTTATTAATTACCGTTGTCATTGGAAACTAGCCAGCACGAATGTCCTCTAGATGAGCTGTTGCTGCCTCTTAGTCATGCCTAACTACACATGAAGGTTCAGGTACTGAAGACACTTCCTGCATACACTGTCACTAGGGTGTGCTATCACGCTGCTACCAGCCAACTTCACTTGCTCCTACTTTCAGACTAATTTGTCTGATCTCAGCCACCCCAAAATATGGTATGAGTATATTGTCTCCAGAAGTTCTGCGTGTTGTCATGTTGATTGTGTCATCGCCCTTACTGGCCCCTTCTTTCCTTGCAGGACATTTGCAAATCCCTCTGGTGCCACCGAGTGGGCCACAGATGTGAGACCAAGTTTATGCCTGCCGCAGAAGGGACCGTTTGTGGCTTGAGTATGGTAAACTGCATACGTGTTAGTTTGTAGCTACAGACACTTGCTAAGGCATAGAACCGCCAGTGTGTGTGTGGTGGCCCTGGAATGGAATACCTCTGCTGCGTGTGTGTTCTGTTTCTCCTTAACCAGCATCATTTCACAGTGATGATAAAACTTAATGCTAGGCCGGCACCGTGGCTCACTAGGCTAATCTTCCGCCTGTGGCACCGGCACCCCGGGTTCTAGTCCTGGTCGGGGCGCCGGATTCTGTCCTGGTTGCCCCTCTTCCAGGCCAGCTCTCTGCGGTGGCCCGGGAGTGCAGTGGAGGATGGCCCAAGTGCTTGGGCCCTGCACCCCATGGGAGACCAGGAGAAGCACCTGGCTCCTGCCATCAGATCAGCGCGGTGCGCCGGCCGTGGTGGCCATTGGAGGGTGAACCAACGGCAAAGGAAGACCTTTCTATCTGTCTCTCTCTCTCTCACTGTCCACTCTGCCTGTCAAAACAACAAACAAACTTAATGCTAATATCACCCAAAAAGTAGTTCAATTACTTAAATTTTTTTTTTTTTTTACTGCATTTGTTTTCTGTTTTTACCTGGTGGCTTGGGTCTGAATAGCTGTTTCAATGAGCTAGTGGGTTTTATGGCACATCATTGGCCTTTCAAACTTGATGTGTTATGTAAAAGCCTCATGTAAAGTATGTAAAAAGTACCAGTAAATAGCCCAGATTTGGGGAACTCATTTGAAAACCCGGGCTAGAGGAGCTCCCAGGAGGAGAAGCCAAAACATTGCAGGTTTTCGGATCTCTGTTGCTGGCTCTCGCAAGCCTGCTGGGTGGATTGGCCATTTAGAGTGGACTCCATTCCACAGTCATTAATGACCAGATTCCAGGGACAGGAGACCTGGGGGAGATAGAGGAGAATAAAACTCCTTGCCGCCCGAGAAGAAGTTATATCACCGCGGGAAAACTCCAACAGAAGCCACCGGCTCAAGCTCCCTTTCAATGCTCTTCTTTAAGCACCAGCTATGGGCAGGGCCCAGCTGAGTGCGAAGTGAGCCTTGCTTGGGATGAGGAGTGCCCTTGGAGCCAGCTGCAGCAGTGGGTGCAGAGGGTGGACGGTGTAGTCCTTCTCTCGGACAGGAAAAAGGAGCGACTTGGCAGCAAGAAACCATCAGTGAGCGACGGAAGGCAAAGCTCGGCCAGGCCAAAGCAAACGGGGGCTCAGCAGCACTGCCGTGTTCGGGATACGTAGTAGAGCAGTTCTCAGTGCCTCTTAAATGTGCTGTAATGTTTTAAAGAAAGCAGAGAAAGTATTTGAAATTGAAGACTAATGGACAGTTTCTGATCAGATATACCGATCCTGGGACGTCCCAATAAGGATTCTCATTAAATTTTTTAACATTGGATTTCAGGATAATTTTACATTTATAAAACAAAACATAATGGTAGTGTTGTAGCCATGGTTCTACAAAGCAATGAATTGACTGAATAATTGGATATACAGATATTGCTCATTTTTATTTTTGAAGCATCCAACTTTAGAATATTCCACATGAGGAATAATGAGCCTTTTGAAATTTAAAAGCAATAGAATTAAATGTGATGATATCGCATCTCGGCCTTTTGGCTAAGATCAAGTGTAATGCGATGATATCCAAGAAAAGAGTGATAGAATTTGGAGGATCTCCAGGAAATTCATGGAAGGTGCATCTTATATAAAAACTATGCATGGATTTTTAGGGTTTTTTGACATCAAAACAAAATTTATCTTTTTTTGTTTTTTAAAGGTTTACTTTATTTGTTTCAAAGTCTGAATTAGAAAGACAGACAGACAGACATCCTCCACTGCTTCCCCAGGCCATTAGCAGGCAGCTGGGTCAGAAGTGGAGCAGCCGGGACGAGAAGTGGTGCCCATGTGGGATGCTGGCGTCACAGTTGGCAGCTTGACCTGCAGCACCACAATGCTGGCCCCCAAAATTTATCTTTTAATTCCATTTTCCACCAACTTTTTGAAGTCCTTTCATAAATGACAAAGTGGTCTATAGCATAGGTCTGAAATTAACTAAACACAAATGAGCAAGGATCTGAGTCCCATGGGAGCCCAATCGCACGTGGATTAGAGGTCAGTAAATCAGGGCAGAAGTCAGTAAACCCGTGTGCTGATAGCTCTCCTGCCCTGATCTGCCAGCTATTTTAAAATCCCAGGCTATGGTTACATCCGTGGGAAGAGCCCTCGAATGTCGGTCATACTGGGAAGAGTGCATGTCCGTCAGTCCCATCCAGCGTCACTCCAAGTTAATCTTTGCCGCCTCGCTAGGTGTCCCTTTGACAGGGGATGTGATTTTCTGTCTGTTGGACAGCAGACTGCTTGAGCACCAGGCCCGTGACTTACTCTGGCTTTTTGCAGGAGGTCTGGCACAGAGTAGCAGCTGCTTCATGTTTTGTTTATTTCTTTGTAACCGAAACCCAGTGTATCCTTGCCGCTCCTTCTCCAGTGCCCTGTCCTTTGTAGTAGGAATACTCAGTACATGAGAATGTGAAAGCATTATGCTTTTACCTAGGGATGTGTCTGTAAGCAAGGAGGCCTGTGTGTGCCGTCTGTTAAAAGGGTAAGAAGTCGCGGCTGCTCCGCTTCTGGTCCAGCTCCCTGCTAATGGCCTGGGAAAGCAGCAGAGGATGGCCCAGTTGCTTGGGCCCCTGCACCCATGTGGGTGGGAGTCCCAGGTGAAGCTCCTGGCTTCATCTGTCCCAACCCTGGCCATTGCGGCCATTTGAGGAGTGAACCAATAGGTTAAAAATCCATTCTCTCTCTGCCTGTGCCTCTCCTTCTCTGCAACTCTGACTTTCAAATAAATAAATCTTTAAAAAAATTTTCATGAATAGGGGGTATAAGAAAAAAAACTAAGGCTTTTTTTAATTGCACCAAAATAAACTACCATTAAAAAAAATTGAGACCAAAGGCTGGAGGGAGGCAAATGGAGACAGAGAGAGAGTTCCCTTCTGCTGGTTCACTCCCCAAGACCCTCTAAAGTTAAGGCTGGGCTAAGACCAAACTCAGGAGCCAAGAATTCAATCCAGGTCCCTGATGTGGGTGACAAGAACCCGATTACCTGGGCACTCACTGCTGCCTCCCAGAGTCTGCATTAAGAGAAACCTGGGGTCGAAAGCCCGGGCCAGATATCAAACCCAAATATTCCAGTACAGCATACAGGAATCTCAGCTGGCATCTCAATTGCTAGGCACAAGGCCCACTCCTCCACAGCTTTCGGTTCCATTTGCCAGGAAGTTTGTGAAGTCATAGCCGTTCTGTTTGAAATTAAAAGCAGCACCAGAAAGGTGTGTGTACAGGTAGAAGGATGAAATGATATATGTATATAGAATTGGATTGATGGGTGATGAAGATGTTGGCGTGCCTCTGTGTACATTCCCATATATTCCCACTTTCTTTTTTGAATTTGTTTTAGTAATTTATATCATTTATTTGAAAGGTAGAGAAACAAAGAGTGATCTCCCATCAGCTGGGTTACTCCTCAAATAGCTCCAGGAGCCAGTCCTGGGCCAGGCCAAGGTTGGGAGTCAGAAACTGAATCCAGGTCTCTCCCTTGGGTGATGGGGGGACCCAGCCACTGGAGTCAATCAATACCTCTGCCTCCCAGAGTGCTCATTAGCAGGAAACTGATCAAGACTGAAGCCAGCACTCAGATGCTCACTGTGGAATGCAGGTGTCTCAGTCTCTACGGCAACGCCTGCCCCTCTCTGCTTTCTGTGCTTATTGGAAAGTCAGAGACTTTCTGTCAGCAGCCTAACCAGTACTAGGACGAGTGCGGAAAGAACAGCAAGGTGAATTACTGGAATGAGTAGGAGAAATCTAAAAAACCATGCTTCCAGAAAGGAAATTGGAATGCAGGCACATTGGTCAGTGATGTGTCTCCAAGCTGCGAGGTGGAATGTGTCCCATTTGGGCTCTTTGGCTTCTGAATTAAATTTGGTCACTGCTACTGGTGTAGCTATTTGGGCATCTGTGGGACTCAGCAAGTTGCAATTGCTTTGATAAATTTCCCTCATTTGGAAGAGTTTTAAATTCCTGTGTCCTTTGCACGCATCGTAGGAGCTTCTACATGTGACATTCTCCCGACCACGTTTGGCACAGAGAAGCGACCGCATCAGCTGTAGCTGTAGCTGTTGCTGTTGCTTGCTCTGAATCCAGTAGAGCCCCAGCACTCCCCGCGGGGGAGATGGATACATACTTACAGTAGACAGAATCCTCAGATGACCGACGGCTTTCGCCTGAGAAAGTGCTCAACAATGTTATATGATTTCATGCGAACTCCAAAATGGCAATTAACCCAAGGGAAACAAAAATTAAAAACAGAAGAATTCATCAGCCCATGGCAAGAATTTGCAGAAAGGAAGCAATATCTTAACGTAGACAAAGTGTATTAGCAACGAAGCTACACAATAAACAGCGGCCCTGCCAAGTGGATCACAGGGGAAGAGTGAAGATGTGGAAGTCAAACACCCCCTCCTCAGAGGCTGAAACCCAAGCCCCAGTCCGCAGCAGAACCTGGCTTGGTCTAAACCCAGCGCTTTGGGTCTGATTGCAGAGGCTCTTAGGCGAGGGTGCAGTTAGGCTAACTCATGCAGAACCTTGCTCATAATAAAAACACCATGGGAGCCGGGGTAGGAGGGGTGGGGAGACACAACAGAAGGCACTACCAAGGAGAGAGAATCCCCCAAGGAGACAGATGACCTGCAGGCCTACAGGTTGTCCCAGAGGAGAGCTGAAATGGAGAGATGAACACATGAAGCAGCACTCACCCTCACTTGCCTGGGTCCATGGACAGCGAAAGACCCAGAGTTCTTTTGTCCAAGGCATGGAAGATCAGCTGTGAGAGGGTGCTAAGCAGGGACCGAGTGTGTAGAAAAAAGAAGACAAAGCACTGTGTCTAAACAGTACTGTTTGTGCCGTCTGGAAGCTACTCCAGTGCATAAGGATTGAAATCAGGAAGAACACAATGTGGGAATAATTGCGTGTGCTTTCACTGTGAGTTAATCATTCAAGCGATACATCCTTTGGTTATATCTTAGAAACGCTTTCTGATTGAGTGAACGATCCACAATCATTTCTTTAAGTAGCGTCCTGTCTCGGAGGCGAGGGAGGCGCCCTTGGAGTTTTGTGTGTGTGGACTCCGATCGCTCACAGAGCATGGAGCCCTCAGCCTGTGGGTGAGCAGTGCCATTTCTGTCTGGATGGCTCACATGGTCAGCGCATGAATGTTTGTAAAGTACACAGGGAGGAGAGGAATCTATCAAGGTGTCATCTTTTTTTTTTTTTTTTCCTTTCTGCCACCAGACCTGTTTATCCGGTTTCCGTGCAGGTGTGTGCATCCCCCTGTGCTTTCCCAGGGGATTGCTAACAAACCATGTCCTGCTTTGATTTCACAGTGGTGCCGGCAAGGCCAGTGTGTGAAGTTCGGGGAGCTCGGGCCTCGGCCCATCCACGGCCAGTGGTCGTCCTGGTCCAAGTGGTCTGAATGTTCTCGGACGTGTGGAGGAGGAGTCAGATTTCAGGAGAGACACTGCAATAACCCCAAGTAAGTCTCCAGCGTTCACCCAGGCCTTCTATGGCATTGACCTTCGGCCTGGAATGCACTGTCCTAGGTATGATTTTCCTCTCTTATTAACTGCTATCAACCAGCATTTCTCTGTACACAAAGGCTATATGCATTGGACAATATATGGTGGGAAAAATTGAATAAAAAGCAGAATTGTTCGATGACGGCCCTTTAGATTCATGGAAAACAGATTTAAAAGTCTAAGGTTGTTTTGATGCAAAAAAAATTTTTTTTGGTCCAATGGAGATACGTAGTATGAAAAAATCATGCATGAGTTTCAAAAGATTTTGCAGCAAAATAATCTCAGAGTTTTAATTGCATTTTTTCCTATTACTCTCAGAAGTCCCCTCACAGAGGAGCTTGTGCTGAGCAGGAACACCAGTAGTAGTCCAAGCTACTTTCTTCATTCATACTAGGGCTACACATTGTAGGCTACTTGTGCCCACAGTCCTACAGGAGGCAGGAGCTTGGGCAGGGGGGTAAGAGAGCCTTTCAAAGGGGTGAGCTGCTGGAAGTTGGCTCAGCTTTGCCCTGCAGGAATGTACATCATCACGTGTTG
This sequence comes from Oryctolagus cuniculus, assembly GCF_051225735.1. Classification (NCBI taxonomy): domain Eukaryota; kingdom Metazoa; phylum Chordata; class Mammalia; order Lagomorpha; family Leporidae; genus Oryctolagus; species Oryctolagus cuniculus. The sequence continues at coordinate 69,735,227 of NC_142884.1, read as the reverse complement.
GCACATCTACCTGACATTTTAAGAGCAAGCAGAAAAAAAAGTAGTGCATGCAAAAAAATTTCACCATGTTAAAACAGTGATGATAAAATTGATTTCTTTAGAAAAAAAAAAAAAACACTGTGAGGACTAAGATCATCTTTGCCTTGGAACTGGCCTTGGTCACTGGCAGGTACCCCTGTCTAGGCCTGCAGCAGTCCGTCGTGCACGGCAATGAAGCAGTTATGAGCTGCTGTTAGCTCTGTCTTCATGAAACACGATGAGCTGTGTGTTTCCCCATTGGCATAGCAGTGGAGAAGGAGCCAGGCTCTGTTGGCCACTTTCTTACGGTGTGGCTTTGGGGAAGTCACCTAAAATGGAGCTAACACCTACCTCTGAGGCTGGGGGGTGAGGGAGAGGAGGATTAGAAATTACTTTGTCAAATGCATCCAGTGAGCATTCAACACAGAGTCCACCAGGGGTCCCGGGGGTCACAGAAGACCAGGCCACAGAGGCCACGGCAAGAAGCAGGGCCCTTCCTGCTGCTAGTGGACTCAGGAAAATGTGGTGAGTTGAGAAGAATATGATGGGGTGTGGAAAGTAGTGGATGTAATTGTATGGCGGAGTTGGAGTGGTTTGGAGGCGCTAGAGGACGTGGACTGAAGCCTGGCAGCAAGAGTTTCCATCGTGGTGCTGCCACACGTGGCCACTCCGTGGCTGTACACAGCCAGCTCTCCTCCTCCCAGAATCCACCCTGGTAAAAGTGGGCTAACTGTAGCACCGGCGGCAGCTGGGCTCGGAGTTTAAAGTGCTCTTAGAAAGTGCCTGGCGAGTCACCCGCACTGCATAAATGTTTGGTAAAGTGAGAGTTAAAATAAATAGGGAAATTAGAGCCAAAGGAAATTTTTCAAGAGGCAAATGGGACTCCCTCGGACTCAGCAAAGCCTAGGCTCCATAGAAAGGCGGGCTTTCTCTGCCATCGGAGGAGGCGGCTTTGGAGACACTTTGCCTAGGAATTTGTTAGGTGCTGTGTGGACCCTCTCAGGGTAATCAGGGCCGTTTCTGCTTTGGTGGTGTTGACACTGTGGGTCCTTTGTCCGGCAGGCGAGCAGTGTTGGGCAGCATCCTGGTCTCCAGCTACCAGGTGCCAGTAGGAGGAACCCCTGCAGAGAATGAGAGGGGAGCTTAGGGTGCATTTACAGCTCAACTCGACTTGGTCAGAACCACCCTTCTGATGTGGCCCGTGTCTTGGACAGAGTGGTTAGGAGCGTTCTGTTACTTGACATTTTTGAAGCATATTTCATGGATCTGGTTTTCATACATCACAACATTTTACAATCCCGATACTCTCCCAAGCAAGAAAGAGATTACCTAATTTAATAGCTCTGCTGGTGAAGCGCATGAATGATACCCCTGAGGTTTACATTAAAAGCACTCTCATATCTGTGGGATTGAGCGGCCTCATTATAATAGGGCATTTTTCATGGAAAGATCCTATTGTAATTTTAGAGATGCCTAATAAAAAGGATTAATCACCAAAGTATTTCCACTCCATGCAGCCTTATCATTTGAAAGATCATTGAGAGGCTGTTTGTTTAACTCTGCATGAAGTCACAAATAAAAGGAGCCGATATCCTCTCCCCAGGCAGCTGAATTAATTATTCCTTCTCTGTTCTCATTTCTCTTGGTTTCCCTATGGCTCATTGCTCTCCCTGTTTCAAGACACTGATACTCTTCTCTGCCTCAGTGTGAGCATGTGTTCTGCGCACACCACTCAACCCCATCGCTTGGGCTTTCTGCTCTGAGAAACGGGGTGAGGTTTCTGTTTCATGCAGTGATGTTGTTCCCAGAACACACTTTGTTTCATTTTATTTATATATATATATATATAAATAAATAAAAATCCTTGGCTGATCTGTGAATTTCTCAAGTGTCTTGAGCCTAAAAAGAGTTTAAAGGTTATCTGGTTCTCAAATGGCCAGTGCCAGGGAGCTGTGGCTGCCTCCTTTTTCTCAGGCCTATGGCATTGATCCAAGTGCTGCATTGTCTCTTGGTCTCTTTTTTCTTTCATTTATTCATCAGACAGAGAGAGAGAGAGATCTCCTTCACCTCATTCGCTCTCACATGCTGGCCACAGCCATGGGTGAGCCAGGCTGAAGCCAAGAGCTGGGGTCTCAGTGTGAGTCCCCCTTGTGGGTGGCAGGGCACCCCAAGCAGTGGCTTAACCACAGTGCCAAGCATCCCCCTCTGAAGCCCTGATCTCTCTAGAGGAGGACGATGCTCCAGGCCATGGCTCCCATTGCGTTAGCACTGACGGATGAGTTGAAACCCTTGTGATCAGTCCACTACGGGAGGGCAGCTGGGGGAGGCCGAGGGTCCTATTCACGGAAGCCTCTATGCCCTGGTCACCCCCATGGAAGTGGCAGAGTCGTATTCAGGCCCTACAGTGTTAATTCTTCAGCAGTTTTCCTGATTCCCTGTGAAATCACCACATTGTCAGAGCGCCTAGGCAATTTCCTCTAAACTCTGCTCAAGAAAATTAATACTGACGTGCTACGGTGTTCTAGAACTTTCCTGAAACCGGACTCTCTCTGAGAAGGAATCATTTATCACTTGAGCTAATGCAGCTTAGCAAATGGAGTTGGGAGGAAAGTCATGAATCGAATCACATCTGTGACCCATTTTCCAACTGGCGATTTCTAGGTTCAGCTGATTATCAGAATCACCAGAGGCACTTTTAAAAACATGGTCGTTTCCGAATCTTCCATATCTGAGAAAGTCTGTGGCGGGGTCCAGGAGTACACACACACAAACGTACGTGTGTGTGTACATGACAGGGCCTTCAAAAAGTTCATGGAAAACACGAATGAAGGAAACGCTGCACATATTGCAAATACTTTGCACCAAAATAAAGTTCAATTCTGCTTTTCCATGAACTCTCTGAATTCTCTTGAATGGTTATTTAACAGAGCTCTGATGATCATCAACCAGTGTTAGAACCATCAGTGGTCTGAACCACGCAGAAGCCAATATAGGTATATGGTCCAGCAGTCCAACAGAAGGGCAAAGCATGTGCCCAGGCGGATGCTTGCTATTTCTGTATTTGGCTTTAGTCATAAAGATATTATTACTCTGAGGGAGAGCATGATACAATTATCTGTTAATGAATCCTAACATACTCGTTTAAAGGTATAGAAAAATAAAGCTGCACTGGAAGATTTCGTAGAGAAGTTCCAATTCTGACCAGTGATTACTTTCAGCCACTTTGACCTTACCCCGTAGTAGACGACGAAATATCCGAGTCTATAGAAAGCAGACAGCGTAAGATACAGAACCCTGGGGACACATGAAGCAACAGTAAAGAGCATTGAAAAGTAGTAACGATGCGTTTCTGCTCACCCTGCCCTAAATTCTTTACAGGCATTGTGTCCCTTGTCAAACCTGTCCCCATCTTACAGCTGAGGACACTAAATAAAACTGCCGAGGTCAGGGTGGGAAGAGGTGGAGGCTTGGACAAGGCCAGCCCCCTTAGCCATGTGCGTCCTGCATCTCCCCCTGCCTGTGGCCTCACTCAGTCTCCCAGACTCAGTGGAATGGGAGAAGAATCCTGGACATTGCCCCCAGGTCGGGGGGGGGGGCGGGGGGTGGCTGAGCTCTGCCCTGCCTCTTTCTAACCGTGGGAACCTTGTTCCGCTCCTTTGGTGAGCTCGCACAGTCAGTCATTTTTCACTTTGTGAAAAGAGAAGGCAGTAGGAGATTGGAGGTCTTCCACATTACAGCTCCACGAGTTGAAAAAGTAACACGTTGTGATGTCGCTCACCTCATTAACTGTGAAGAGCAGAGATGAGGGTTATTTGTTCAGTCTCCGACAGAAAGTCTTAAACAGAGGAATTAGCTTTAAATATGGCTTATAAAGATGGCCTGGAGTCTCGAGGCTCTGATACAGTACTTTGGGTTTGCTCAGTGCCTTTTAGGTAATAACTTAGAGAGTCTTGGGGGATTTGATGTAGCGCAAAGGCTGCTACATGTTTGAATAGTTGCTGCAGAATGTTTTGAAAGAGCATAAAAATTTCCTCTGGCAGTGTGACACTTCGCGCTGCTGTTGAATCCATTGCAGCACACACGGTTACAGGACTCCATAAAATTGGCTCAGGCACATCCAGGGCTGTTTCATCACATCCTCGTGCTGCCTAGGAAGACAAGGAATTTTAATCACGTGAATTTATTGGCCTGCAGCCTCCTTGTATGTTATGTGTTGGCATGAGTTCTTATATAACCACAGTGATCCACAGTTAAGTTGTAACCTTTGGAGAAAGCTACAAAAAGGGAGAGGAAAAAAACTAGCAATTGAGTAAGGTGGTACTGGTAATTTTCAGTGTGGCCTTCCCCCCACCCCACCCCCTTTATTTTGCTTTCCGGTTTTGCAGCTCAAGAGTCGGCCCATCCCGGTCTTACAGAGCTTGCCATTAGATCATCATTATTTATGTTCTAATGGGCTTCCCTAATCTGGAAATCCATTTCCCACTGTGCTTGGCAGGAAGAACAGGCCACCTGCGAAGTTGCAAAGTGATTATGCAGATGAAACCGGGGAAGGTTTTCTCGAAGAGTTTGAAATCCATTAGAATAAGGCACCCCGGAGTCAGACATGAATCAGAATATCATCTCAAGGATGGACACGATTGGAGAGCAAGGGATACAGGATTTGCTGTCCCTTCTAACTAGTACCTTAACGCTCCACATAGCAGCAGGTGCTTGGGAGAGCAAAAGACAATAATGAGAGAGTTAGGAAATGGGAGAAAAGCCTGAGACACAGGTTGGATCAGGACATAAGGTGCTTTTGATGCCATCTCTGTGGGTAGCATATCAATTCTGAGTAAGGAAGAGTACCGTGGGTATCACATTGGGAAAGATTATGAGGCCAGTTTAGGCTTTTGCAAAAGACTATATTAATAAATGTTACATATTGTATTTAAGGTAAAATATATACTAGATATATAAATCCGTTGATTACCTAGGAGATTAGTCATGTCTGCCATGGTTACCAAAGGGATATGTTGACTCAAATGCTACACATTTGCATTTCTCTAATACATCGAATGCAGCTGTACAGACTGTGACCATCTGTATCACTTGTTGTCCTTCCTTACTGCATATAACCAATAGTGAATTTTATTGTTACTGCATATGACTGAGGGAATCCTCTGATAACTTGCGTAAAAGCTCTTTGATTTTACTTTCAGGCCTCAGTATGGTGGCAAGTTCTGCCCAGGTTCTAGCCGTGTTTATCAGCTGTGCAACATTAACCCTTGTAATGAAAATAGCTTGGATTTTCGAGCTCAGCAGTGTGCAGAATATAACAGCAAACCTTTCCGCGGCTGGTTCTACCAGTGGAAACCCTACACGAAAGTGGAAGGTAATTCAGTCTCTGTGACCCCCGAACGAACATGTCTCTCTGTGGAGGTTAAAGTGAAGGCACAGCACAGGAGAAATCCGTGCCTGGGAAAGAGTTCACTGTTTACCTTTCATTCCCCAGACCCGTGCTGGCTCAGTGTTTCCTTGAGTTGTGAAGATGGTGTTTATTTTTCCACACCCTTTTTTCCACAAGACACCCGTTGTCTCCCACATCTGTGAGTGAAAGGGTTCATGTGCTTGGAACACACTTAGGTTTCTAAATTTACCTTAGACTTTTCAGCAATTAAGTCTCCCAGGGATGTTAATGGAAATTGGTATGAATTATCCAGACGAAAAAAACTCGTAAAACCATATCTACCCCACAGAGACCCCATACTCGGTAACTGACCTGTCAGAGGGACACACACATGGGAAGGAAGGCCTCTTTGTCAGGTGCATGTATTCACACAGACACGAGACCCCAAATGCAAGTTATCTGCAAGCTAGGTTCTTAGTACTTATAACACAAAGATGTGGCTTCAGTTTCATTTTTTCAGTTAATTTGCTTTCATGTTGGCTAATGACGAAACATTTGTTTCTGTTAAAATGTAAAAATTTAATACAGCTTCTATCACCTTTGTGGAATAATCTGTCACTATTCTAGTTTCCTTTCCATTATTTTCCTTCTCTGGATTTATCAAAACTCACCTGTGTTCCCCTACGAAAGGAGATGCGTGAAATGTGTGACTGCTGATGGCAGGTGTAGAGATGGAACTAGATTTCATGAGCGTTCCTAGGCTGTTCCTGTGCAAGAGCTCAAGGTGAACCCGTATTGCCAGTTAACATCAGGAAGCTAGTGCAATTAGAGGCAGCACGCTAGCAGAAGGGCCTCCCAGACTAGGGACGACCGTGCCACGAGGCTCTGTGCCGGCCTGGCCGTTTCAGGAGCGTTGATTGGGTTTGGAGATGTGGCCATTTTTCTAAAAGTACAGACAGAGGTGAACATTCTGAAAGCTGTGTCTTAAGAGGAAACAATGAAGTTCCTATAGATGTTTACTATCAAAAAAATCACATGAAAAATTTGAAGAATCCTTGAATAGGAGGGATTGTAGACTGAGTTGAACTTGGATCAGAGGACAAAATAATTGAAGGGCTAAGAGTGTCCTAGCTATATTGCATCTCATAGAGAATTTCTTGACCAGTTTATCTAGAATATTCTTCCTTCATCTCATTCGCTGGATGCTTTACCCTTCACAGCCCTTATCAGTGCATATGTTTACTTGTTATCTAGTCACTTAGGTATCATCTTTCTCCCCATAGGAATTTAGTTTCCACAGAGACTAAGCCTTTGGTGTGAACATGCTTGTAACTTTAACATCGGAGAATACCACTTATCATACCAGGGCACTTGAAAGAGTTCATGGAAAGTTAGAATCAAAGATGAGCTTATTTTGGTGAAAACATTTTAAAATCCATACATGATTTTTTTATAACATGAATCTCATAAACTTTGTTTGCAGACTCCTTGGTTGTTTATTTAATGGCTGTAGTAACTTTTGAAATGAGGGAGTGAATAAGCAGATATCGACTGTCCAAAGTACAAGTGCATTTCTTTTGTAAATGGTAAGCTCCCCATTAGTAGAGGCATTCTACTAGAACTGAGTAGTCACCGAGGGAAGATGCTCTCCAGCCCAAAGTTCTTCCACTTCCAGTATCTGTAGGCTGCCTCCTCCTGCAGACCGGTGTTTGTCATCGACGGTTCTCTAAGACTCTTCTGTCCCACTTTGGCTTCCTGGGTGCTCTGTAGTCTATCCCCACATTATGGCTTTGATTTAAAGGGAGTGTTTGTGGAATCGGTTGTGTCATCGCCCTTTAAATAGGTTATACATTGGTTATGTCAAGAGAAAGTTAAACACATACATTTGTAACTTGGAAAATGCATTTTGGTTTCCAAGTTTGTTTGGTAACTATAGTTTGCATCATGTAAGAAGAGTGCAATTTCATTGGTTTCCTCTCTCAGAAGATGTTTACTGAGCAATTTTTTGGGTTGGGGACAGTTCTAGAAGCACCAGAGAGTATGTTGAATCAAACATCATCCCCAGCCTTAAGATCTCACATCCCAGTGTAGGAACACAGAAAAGTTGAGGTCTTCTGGCTCCTCCTCCTCCTCCTGACACGTCAGAAGGGGCCCACACACCGCTGTAGTGTGGGAAGAACGAGGGATCACGCTCCACAAAGGTGACAGTCTTCATCCTACAGTAGTGAGCTTGTATTTTCTTCTTTTTCTGTGTTTCTAATGGATTCCTTCATAAACTTGCCCAGAAATCTATGCTGGAAGCACCAGGCTTTCCCAAACTTGTTAATTCCTGAAGATGATAGAGAAAAGCGAGTGTGTGTGTGTGTGCCTGCCAACTTCTGAATCTCATATGCAGAAATTAGGAAATATTAAATACAGCTGCTATTAAAATTTAAAAAAAATAAAACTTGTGGAGGAGAGAGCAGTGTTTAATCCACCCACACATCTGCATATCTGAACAGTAAGAATTTAGCTCTTTCACATTTAACTTTTGACTTCGTCCTTGATTGAGGGGTTTTCTGGAAGACGACTCTTTGCAAACTGTTTACATGTGTTGTAAAGCTGTTGTTAAGGATCTCGCTCAAGGTCACCCACGTAGGGTCTCATGTGAACAACGTCATCTGGACTTCCTGGCCAAGAAGAGCTTTCTCTGTTGGAGAAATTGGCAGAGTAACTCCTTTCTGATAACAAGAGCTCTGTAAACCTGACAGATTCCCCTCTCGCCTGGGACACCAGTAGGATCTCAGGGATGGAGTGGTTCATGGACGCCACTTTATGAAACTTCAGGATCAGTTTCTCTACGTCCTCTTCCTTTTCACGATGGGTTTTACTCTGTTTTAGGAACATTATTGATGATTTGCCTTAAAATTTCCCCTTAGCAGACTGATTAACTGTCAAGCAGCCCATGTCCTAAATCGGGGTATTGAACGATGGCCCACAGGCCAAGTCTGACCTTCTCTTAAGAAATAAAATAAAGTTTTATTGAAACACAGCAGCACTCCCTTATGTACATATTGCTGGTGAGTGAGTGTAGAACCTACAAAGCCTACAGTGCTTATGGAGAGGAGGGGAGGGCCCATCTATGCAGCCCGCCAATCTTGTGTGGTGACTCTGACTGGGGATTAGGAAATACATTGTTATGTGTTTTTAGGAAATGAGTTTTCTGTGGCAGATTGTCCAATGACATTTCTGTTTGTGAGGGCCACATGTATATGTGCTGTTTGTGCACATACATGCAAAACAGTGTATCATTCTCCAGTTTGATTACGCTACGTAACTGTAATCCCTCCTTCCAGGGTCATCTCATGTTTCCTACAATCTCCTCTTGACTGTGTGCTACCTTGATGTCTTTGCTTTCAGAGGAAGACCGGTGTAAACTGTACTGCAAAGCTGAGAACTTCGAGTTTTTTTTTGCAATGTCCGGCAAGGTGAAAGACGGAACTCCTTGCTCCCCGAACAAAAATGATGTTTGTATTGATGGGATTTGTGAAGTAAGAGAACACTTCTGCTTTGGGGTGCATGGTCGTGCTTGTGTTTCCTCATATCCAGTGTCTCCCCCGAGGAGTGGCGCAGGAGATTCTGCGTAGGTGGCGTGGGGGAAGGGCAAATATTTAACTGGGATGCGAACCCCGTCTCTAAACTCTCCTCTTGCTGTGTGAACCCCATCCAATTATTTTCTTTTACCCCATTTCTGTGGTGATTCTGCTTTGCGTAGTAGTTATAGGTATTAAGTTAGAATGGAAATCATAATAAATTTTATTGCATCTTTACTAAGTACGTTCACTGCCCCGTTGGAACCTCACCAATGTTTTTTAGAAATACTGCTATTTATTTCAGTTATTTTCCCCTTCTCTTTGAGTACTTTCTCTTTCATTTTGATCATAGACTCTTTGATACTTCAAAGTATGTAGATATAAGAGGGTTTTCCATTGTCCAGCTTTTTTCTAAGAAATGTGTTTGTTTGAAAGGCAGAACAAGAGAGAGGAGAAAGGGAGAGGGAAAGAGAGATCTTGCATCTGCAAGTTCACTCTCCAGATGGCCACAATGGCTGGAGCTGGGCCAGGTCTAAGCCAGGAGCCATGAACTCCATCTCGGTCTGTTGAGGTCTCTCATGTGGGTGACCAGAACCCAAATACTTGGACCATTTTCAGCTGCCTTCCCAGGCATATTAACAGGAAGCTGAATTGAGAAGGGAGTCGCTGAGATTCAAACTGCCACTCTGATAATGGGATGCGCACATTGCAAGTGGTGTTTTCACATTTTGTCATAGACCTGGCCTGAATATGCTCACCTGATATTTGTAGCAGTGGGATTTTCTATTCTAGTTTCAGAGATGAAGGTCTAACCTTAAGAAAAGTCTTGTAGTGTGCCTAGTTATGCATCTAATAGTAGCCGAGGCAATGGTTGAATCCCAAACTCCAGACTGTGCCCTGAATCCTAAAACGGTACTGCCTTCCTAATGTTCTGTGAATACTGAAAAGCATGCACCTGTTAGTTCTTCTTGGCTACTGACTTCTCTAATCTTTACTTTTCTCACTTTTTGTTGTTGTTCCAGCCAGTTGGATGTGATCATGAACTTGGCTCTAAAGCCGTTTCAGATGCATGTGGTGTCTGCAAAGGTGATAATTCGACTTGCAAGTTTTATAAAGGCCTATACCTCAACCAGCATAAAGCAAATGGTGAGAGATGCTGCTGATTCGCTGTTATCACTGGTGAGATACGACTGTGACTACCGAAGAAATTTGAGCCACGCTGAAGAGGGTTGAGCCTCTTACTAGCTCACCTGACAAACAGGATGATGGCTTTTGTCACTTGTCTGGGAATAAGGAGGCATAGATGGTTTTAGCGTGAGGAGTTTGGGCAATACGTTGTATCTCAGCAGTAGGTTAAATGAATGCCTTCCCACTGTGAGTTATACTAGGCTGTCCAAGTTGTTGTATGCTACACGTGTGTTTGTTAAATAAAGAACCTTACTATGAAACTTACATGATGTTAAATGAATAGTGGAAGCAATTATTCAAGCATCTTGAGTAAAAAATCCATTTCAGAGCCATGTTTCTGAGTATCACTATTGAGACTACATCACTCTGTGTCACTTTGAAGTAGATTTAAACCAACAAAGACAGTATTCTTGGTTCTCGTGGACTCTGATGATCTAGAAAGGAGAAGGGTGTATCACCTGTCCTCAAAACCTCGCTCAGCAAGTCTTTGGGAAACTGCATACATTGTATTCCTCTGGTGTCTCCACCACTTGGAAAATAAAATGATTGTACAAATGAAATCGTTTGTACCTGGTAAAGAAGGAATGAATGCCAGCTAGGCTCTGCTCTATACAGATGGTCCCTGTACGTCTCTGGGCGCTTGCAGTTAATTCTTCCGTGCACGCAGTATACAGAAATCCTCTCTTCTTTCCCTTTAGAGTATTACCCCGTGGTCATCGTTCCCGCTGGGGCCCGAAGCATTGAAATCCAGGAGCTGCAGATTTCCTCCAGTTACCTTGCCGTTCGAAGCCTCAGTCAGAAGTATTACCTCACGGGGAGCTGGAGCATCGACTGGCCTGGGGAGTTCTCCTTCGCGGGGACCACATTTGAGTATCAGCGCTCCTTTAACCGACCAGAGCGTCTGTATGCTCCGGGACCCACAAATGAGACACTGGTCTTTGAAGTAAGTCCCTTTCGTTGGTTGAGTTCCCAGTGCTTCCTGGTACGGTTAGAGCGTGACCCCAGCTCGAGCTAGTTTAGGGAATGCTAATTGTCCTGGTCCAGAATCTGTTTCCTAATAGGCTTAGTTTTCAAGTACAGAGAGAAGACAGGTCATGGTTCCGTTTTTACAAGAGGAGAAGAATCCAGTGACTGCCAAGTGAACAGATGGCTTTTCATATGGAGGTATCAGCCTTTCACCGTGACACGTGGTCTTTGCAAATGCCCAGGTGGATAACAGGTGTATGTAGATGAGCCTGCCATCGGGTAACCCATCGTAGCCATTCATGACATGGGTCAGCTGGCCTGGGAGGAGGATGGTACAGCATCAACAATGCCTGCCTGAACCTCTGCAGATTTTTAGTCATATTAAACCGCCATCATTTTATAGGCTATAGTTTCCCCAGAGAAGAAAAAAAAAAAAAAAAAACAACACCGAAACAACCAACTTAGCTGCCTGTGCATTTGCGAGACTGTGTGTTCATTTCCCTTCGTGTTAAGTCTCTAGGGTGGTTTCTGTTCCTCTTGGTAAGTTGGGGCTGTTTGCTCATGTGGCACAGTGATTTGTATCCTGTGTGTAGAAATGACAGGTATTTGCACAGACACTGCACTGGCTACCAGTCACTGAGCCCTTCCACGCCCCCACTAGTGGACATTCATGGTGGTCATTTTGAGCTTCAATTCCTTACCTGCAAAATTAGGACACCAAGTATCCTCACTTGGCAGGAAAACGAGAGATTAAGTGTGCAAAAAGGCTAAGATACTTGCCTAACTCACACCACTAGGAAAAAGCAGAGGTGAACTTGAGGCCAAAGCTTCGCTGTTCAATGGGGTGATATCTGTTCTCAGTATGAGGCCTACTCTCTGCTCTTAGCAAATAACGAAAGCAAGATGAATGCAACAGTTACAATTATTCAGACTGAAATACAGTAAGCCTTCCTATGTTTAGCATTGCCAATTGTATACATTAGGTTTTTTATTATTATTTGAAAAATAGGGTCAGAGAGAGACATCCTCCATCTGTTTGTTTACTCCCCCAAATGGCCACAACAGCCAGAGCTGGGCCAGGCTGAATCCAGGAGCCAGGAACTCCATCCCGGTCTCCCACCTAAGTACAAGATCCCATGTAGTTGGACTGATTTCCACTGCTTTCCTAGGCTCATCAGCAGGAAGCTAGATTGCAAGTGGAGCATCTGGGACTCCAACTGGTGCCCATATGGGATGCTGGCTATTCAGGCTGTGTCTCAACCTGCTGTGTCACATAGCTGAACCCCATTAGTTGTTTTTTTTTTAAAGATTTATTTAGTTATTTGCAAGGCAAAATTAGAGAAGAACGAGAGACAGTTAGAGAGAGAGAATATCAATCTTCCATCCACTGGCTGATTCTCCAAATGGCCAGAATAGCCAAGACTGGGCCAGGCTGAATCCAGGAGCCAGAAACTCTATCTGGGTCTCCTATGCATATGGCAGGGACTCAAGTACTTGAGCCATCTTCTGCTGCTTTCCCAGGTGCATTAGCCGGGAGCTAGATCAGAAGCAGAGCGGCCAGTACCGTAACCAGTGCTTTGGTAAAGGAGGCCTGTGACACAGTGGCAGCCTAACCCACTGTGCCACAATGCTGGCCCCTTGTCTGATGATTTTGCTTAAAATTATGTCTTTCTGTCTTACGTATATTGATTAATTCACGTAAAGCCGTGTGTGTTCACTACGTTCTGGATGCTAAACAAGGGGACACAGTGTGTGTAACTGAGGCGTGCGGCATTCTGTGTCTTCAGTCTTAACAGACTGTTGCTCAGATGTGTAATTAATTAAACAATGTTCAGAGACGTGTATTTTGTTTGGTGAAACTGAAGCACTCAATTTATTTTCTTCTCCAGTCCCATGTGCGGGGGCACTGGATAGTCCTCTGAACAAATGCCATGCTACTGTGATATTTGTGATGACCTTGTGCAGCTCCTGACATTGCAGTAGAAATGAGTTTCCCTTATTGTGTGTGAAGGAGTGTGGAGTCCATGTGTGTTGAGTTACTTGGGGTAAATTTAGATGACATCTTGAAGTTTCCCTAATGGATTCTTAGACTTGCCAGAACTTTAGAAAGAGAAGTGAAAATATACAGGCGTTCTATTGTGTTTCACACTGACAGTAAATTAGGTATATAGTTAAGGATAAAAAATCCCCCTGCTATTATCAAATTTAGTGTTGGAGGGTACAGTGTAGCGTTACACAAATACATATTGAATTATAGATTGTGGTAAGTTCTTTGGAGGAAAACAACTGTAAGTTAAGAACAGAGAAGGAGATCATGTGTAGACTACTGGGTTGGTGAAGAATTCTCTGAGGAGTCCCATCTGGGGTGAAACTTAACATGTGAGAAGAACCAGCAAGGCAAGGAGTAGCAGATACGCAGGTAAAGGAAACAGCAATGGAAGATCCCATGTTGCGAATGAACTACAAAGAAAAGGTCCTATCTAGCTGTAGAAGGGTGAGGAATGGGCATAACGGGGTGTGAGATGGGTGTAGGAGGGATATCAGGCAAGAGATAACATCACCTGTGGTAAGGACTTTGGATTTCATGCTAAGAACAGCCACAGGGTTTTAAGAAAGTGAATGGTCTGAAAACTCACTCTGGCTGCTAAGTAGATAAGTGATGAGAGGGACAAGAAGTGAATAGGGGAAATTGGAACATGGTTCTGCTAGAACCGCAGGTCCACAGTGATAGGAGCGGAAATTGGGACGGTGACCGTGAAGGAGACGGAAGTGGAGAGTGGAAAGTTGTTAGGGACCTTACTGATGGTGTGTGAGGGAGAAGGACGCCCTGAGGAAGAGTCTCCAGCTACGATCTGACCACTAGAATCATCTTGGGAATAACTGGAAATAGCCATAGGGGTGGGGGAAAATACCACTTAAATCCCTTTGTATTAAGATGCATCTTAGAAATTCATGGGTATCTATTAAGTATTGAGTATGTGTTTAAAGTGCCTCAAAAAAAAAAATACACCCTTAGAATGAATGTGTGAATCAGTTGATGGAAACATCTAACCGCATAGCGGTCTGTCGTTTGCTCACTGAATACAACCCTGAAGTCCAAGTTCTATTTGCTAAGCTGCCTGCTGGGTGTAGCCGAAGAGTTGCCTATCAAGAATATGCCTTGACAAGAACCGTTGAACCTGGGTTAATAGCACCAATAAAAAGTTACCCACCCCTGGTGCGGACAGGCATGCTTATGGCTGGAAACAGGACTCTCACAGGTGTTAGAGAATTGTGTGTGGAGGCATAGCTCCTCCTGCCTTGATTTGTCGTCTGTGTCTGCCCCGTCCCTGAACAGCTATAGATAGAAGAAAGAGATGTCCTTGTTTGTGGCAATGGGAATGTCAGCATAGCTGTTCTTTACATTATTGCCATATGTTTCCTTCCAGATTTTAAGGTGTTTAAAATTCCTGTCAGAATTCCCATACTCAGAATCTATGCGAGTTCATTTTAGTGTGTACTTAGCAGGTTTCCCCTTGGAGGGAACCAGAGAAACCTATTAATCATCAGTGTCATGGTTGCAAGATCATGCAGTATTTTCTTCTGATTTTAAAAGCTCAGCATTTTCTAGCAGGTCAAGGGGCTGTGTGCAGGTGGTAGAGAGGGTTTCTTCTAGGCCCCGGTGGTACAGAATGAAGGATCACTCGTCGCATCATGGTTAGCGAGTAGCACCAGCCTTCAGCATTTACAAGGAAGATGTGTAGAAGACAACAGAAAAGGAATCACACACAATGTCACATGAAAGGTGTTTCCACCACGCACAGTGTGGTCAAGGGTGCAGACATGTAATTCGTTATGCCAGTTTCTGGATCTCTGTGTTTCCTAGTGTTCATGTCTGTAAGACAAGCCAACAGTACTCACTGTTAGGACTGTTAGAAAGATACTCATAATTTCAGTGCTTACAAAGTACTTAACATAGAATGTTACTGTCATTATTTTGCCTCCTAAGATGGGGAGAGTGTGTGTGTATTTTTTAATTAAACATTTTTCCATAGATAGCAGATTTTCACCAGGGGCCACATCTAGCTCCCAGAGCTGCATAATATTACAACAAAACAGGGCCATGTGTTAACATCAGGTAGTTTTTTAATTTTTTATAAAAATATGGACTTTTAAATCTCTTAAGGAAAAAGAAATTTTGGACCCTGTAGATGTTTGAGTTTGAAACTAGGCTCGCGGACCTCGCTCGAGAGTGAATGTCCCATTATGCCCCAATGTTGAGGTGGAAGGTCCCACCCCTTGTGTCTGTGCTGGAATAATGGGACCTCACAACACCTGTGTGATGGAGGCGCTCACTAGTGGTGTTCCTCTGACCCTCTCAGCTCTTGCGTTTAGAAGAAAAGACTAGGAGTTCTGAATCGAATTGAACTAAAGCCAAGATACTTTGAAATTGAACAAGGCAACTAACCCTTGAAATTTTAATTAACCCAAGGTATAGGAATTAGTTCTCTGGTTACTGGGTGTGTTGCTTCCTTCCATCTGTCCGTCTTTCCTTCCGTCCCCCCCCTCCCTCCCTCCCATCTGTTTCTTTTCCATGAAGCGTCTGAGCAGCAAACTTCCTTTCTTATGAGAGATACTGGGTTCTTTTTTTAAAAAAAGATTTATTTATTTGAAAGGCAGAGTTACAGAGGAAGAGAGGGAGAAACAGATAAATCTTCCATCTACTGGTTCTCTTCCCAAATGGCTACAACAGCTAGAGCTGGGCCTATTTGAAGCCAGGAGCCAGGAGCTTCTTCCAGGTCTCCCGTGTGGGTTCAGGGGCCCAAGCACTTGGGTCATCTTCTGTTGCTTTCTTAGGAGCATTGCCTGGGAGCCAGATTGGGAGTGGAGGAGTTAGGTCTTGCAGCAGCATCCATATATGGTGCTGGCACCGCAGGCAGCGGCTTTACCTCCTACGCCACAGTGAGGTATTGCATTCTGAGCATCCCAGCGACTTCATCCGCTTTGCTGAGAGCCCTTTGATCCGTATCTACGCAAATGTGCACAGACCAGGTTCCATGGCTGGACACATAAAACTCAGGCATTGGAGCTGGATGGCTCTCGGCTTCTGCTGAGGAGTCACAACAAAGTACATATCATTCCTGAGGAGAAATAACGTTTTAAAAAAAGATCTGTTTATTTATTTGAAAGGCAGAGCCACGTAGAGACACAAACAGCGGCAGCGGCAGAGAGAAAGAGAGGTCTTTCACCCACTGGTTCACTCCCCAAATGGATGCTATGGCCAGAGCTGGGTCAATCTGAAGCCAAGAGCCAGGAGCTTCTTCCATGTCTCCCACCTCGGTGCAGGGGCCCAAGGACTTGGGCCATCCTCCACTGCCCTCCCAGGCCATCGCAGAGAGCTGGATCGGAAGTGGAGCAGCCAGGACCTGGACCGGCGCCCACATGCGATGCCAGCACTGCAGGCGGTGGCCCCACCTGCTACCCCACAGCACCAGCCCCTGAGAAGTAACTTTTCTGTGACTTCATGACAAGCAACCATTTCTGTGTTGTTGTTTCTCTCGCCAGTTTTGTTCATAAACTAGACTGTCCCACTAGGTTTTCATAGTCTTGTTTGTAATTTAAGCCTTTGTTCTTAAACATAAATGATATGCAGGAAAACCACAACAAAGAGAAACACAGAGATGATGGAAAGTGCAAGCAGGATGACGGGGTCCTTACTTTGATATCTAACACCTGGAGTCTCCGCTGACTGTCTGCGTTGATCAGATTCGCCAGCTGACAAGCTGTCACCAGGCATCGTATCAGCTCCAAGCTGAGCCTTCTTCAGGCTTCCTTGAATCTAGGCAGAGCTCCCCGGCTCACTCACCTGCATTTTTTAGCCCTGACAGAAACTGAACCTTCGGATTGCTCACCAAGTACAAGGCTCTTCCAATATTTTGAAGTGGCTTTTGAGAGATGGGAAGGATGGCCTCAGTGGGAAATGGAGTTTTCTAAAATTGGTCAGTTCAGGGTCATCACTATCTCTTTATAAAGACAGCTCCTTAAACAAAAATAATAATTATAGTGATAATGATACGTAAGGGGAAATCATGAGTAGACACAAATGAAATCATAGGAACATAAGGCAATCCCCGGGTTCCACTGGGCACGTGTAATATGTTTTTAAATAATTTCTTTACTTTGTAAGGAGAATAAGAATTCAAGTTAACTCTCTAAGAGAACAGAACTGCAGTTTCACCATGTTGGAGAAGGATCACGCTTCCTTGGCTGCTGTCTGCTGAAATCTTGCTTTATGTACTTTAATTTTACCTAAAGGTTCATTGATGGCTTATACTAATGCCTGGGGAATGTGACCTATCTGAAAATAATCATGGTGCAAATTTAGGATTAATTAGACTTGCCTTGCTTGTATTTCTAAGGGAGTTACAGTTTCATTCAAAACTTTAAAATATGTTTGAATCCAGAAAAGAGATGAAATCCAGTAATGCAGCATTCTATCTATTTTATCTTTTAAAAGAATTTGGGTTAGTGCCCTTTATATTTAAATTTTACTTTATTCTCAGGAGAACATCATCAGATTGCTGGTCATTTTTAATCACACATTAACATCTCCCCAAAATTGATGGAACAGAGTTATTGTAAAAACTTAAAATTACAATAAGTAGTAAATTACATTTTCCCAAAGCTAGAATGTATCGTGATAGCCAAGTGATCCCTGGCTGTATCCTTTAAAGGGAGTTACAGAGAGTTCATGTGCCTTTCCATACGACAACTATGGATCGAACTGAAATGAGCGCTTTTAGAGCCAAAAATATGTTCACTTCAATATAAAAATGTTGACTGTGTTTTACAGTCCTGTGGGATGCTGAAATCAGAGTGTGGGAAACAGCTTAAATGAGAAGCGCTGTTCCGTCCACAGAAAGTGTAGGTCTGTGAACTAAAGCACTTTGTCTTTTGGCCATTGAATATTACTGCATGATTTCAGATTTCTTAGACAAGGATGGAAAATCTGGCCGAAGGGTAGGTTGGCCAAGACATGAAGATGGCTCCATGAGAAATGGAGGAGATATGATGGAACATCACACACACACACACACACATACACACACACATATAGATAGATAAATCCCTCCCTGCATAAGCCGTGATCATCTTCTTCAACCACTTGGGCATGTGTTGATTCTTAAAGTGAATCTCTTCCGTTTGCACCTTCTCAATTACTGATTAAAACAACAAAATATTAAACCTTTTTTGGGTACTGCTGCAGTGCCAGTTGTGAGCTGGATACAGGAGATGCAAAGCATGAATTAAAACATGAATCATGTCAGCAAAACTTTAAAGGGTCAGGTCTTGAAAGATTGTCAAGAACAGGCAATGATATGTGTATCCCGTTCTTGGAAGCCCCCAGGGTTAAAGAGACCATGTGTCTGAGAGGTCGGTGATCTGCGCTGCTCTGCTACTCTATGATTTTGGATAAATCACTTAAATTATCTGGGCCTCAGTTTCCTCACTGGGAAATGATCTCCCCGGGCTGAGCTAATGTCTTCCACCGTTGGCTCCAGCACTGTCCTGAGACGCTGTTTATGGCCCCAGAAACCCTCTGTCACCCCACGAGGACTTAGCTTTGTAGATTCCACCACTGGCATCAAATGTAGAACATCATAGAATGCTCCTCAGGGGGAAAAAAAAATTGAATGAGTGACATCCAATGGTAAAATTCATTCAAAAATGTGCTTTCAAATCGCAAACTCTTACATAGAGGCAGAAGATAAAGCCGATGAAAGCAGAGCTCCTCTCACCCAAGTCGCAGCAAAGGGAACCCAGGCCAACCTCTCCTGACCCCATTGCAGCCTTTAAGTCCTCTGAGGAGCCCCCGGCGGCTGCAGGACACAGTTTAAAAAAAAAAAAAAAAAAAAAACACACTGTATTTGATCATCTCTTAAGGCTGGCCTTAGAACCACAGTTTCCAGTGAAGTGCAGTGAGCAGCATTTACATGAGCGAAACTTGATCTCCTAAAATGCATTTGTGGAATCCATGTGTTTGCTCAAGTGCTTGCTTTCCCCTGAGTGAGTAATTTACACAGAGGCATTCTCCGCTGCCTTAGTTCATGGAAGACTCACCTCAGTCTGGAAGAGTAGCAATTCGCCCTCCCAGGGTGGTGGACTTGGCAGATGCTTCCAGCACTTCTGAGTGTTCTCTGCTGCAAGGCAGGACTAATCCAGTCCTGGGAATAACTGGCTGCTGTCAGTTAACCCCGAGAAATCAGTGCATGGCCTGATACCAAATAAAAGTGTCCTCTGCTTCTGGTTATTTTTATGTGTCAGAACTTTATAGAACGCCTTCATGGGAGGCTCAAGGTTTCGAGTAAATGGAAAACAGACCTTGCACTTGATCACTCAGCCATGAGTCAGCCTCCTTTTTAAATGCAGTCTCTCTCACAGACCTTCTCCTTGGCTCCAGATAGTTCAGCATTTGCAGCAGGTGGATGTCAGTTTCAACACTGCTGGCCTGTTGATTTCCTCCTTGGCCAGGGGAAACTCCTAGGGGTAATCAAGGATTTGTAGGATTGTCTTAGGCCTCAAATTCTTCAGGCATTCTTTAAGTCCATCGATCAGGTTTTTATTTTGACATATGTGCACTCACACACGTACCCGTAAATGACTTGGAGAAGAAGAGCTAATTTTCATGACCATGTATTGTGTTTCTTGCTGCCCTGGAGGATAAAAGCTGCTAATATACACGGACCCCCTGACACAAAAAGAAATAAATATTGATGTGGTAATCACAGACTTTCTGAGATCACTACAGATACAGTTGTTATACAACTAGTAATTTCCATGTATTTCAAGTTACTCCCTATCACACATAAACCTGGTCTCTCATTGTACTTATTAGTAAGTGGGAAGGTTAAAAGCCGGCTTATAGTTCAGTAATGTTTAAGATGTTATGAACACAGACAAACTGAACTAGTTCTGTATCCATAGATAGCTGAATCTGGTGTGCGTGTGTATGTGATGTAAAGAATTTGGAAGTGACAAGGTGAAAACTAAAGATCAGGGCTAAATTTATACATAATTTCGTTGAGAAACAGCACTTTCATCTGATGTAGATGAATAGGACACTTCAAAAATTCCTGGAAATGGCATTAAGACTAAGTTTATTTTGGTGCAAAGAAGAAATCTGCCTACAATAGGTCTTCACAATACTCATAGAAAGTACGTATTTTGAAGAAACTGTGCATGGACTTCAAAAAAAAGTTTACACCAAAGTAAACTGAGCTTAATTACATTTTTACACAACTTTTACATTTTTTATTATAAAGAATAAATTTTATGCATTCCATAGGTACTTTTTTTTTTTTTTTTGACAGGCAGAGTGGAGAGAGAGAGAGACAGACAGAGAAAGGTCTTCCTTTGCCGTTGGTTCACCCTCCAATGGCCGCTGCAGCCAATGCACAGTGCTTATCTGATGGCAGGAGCCAGGTGCTTCTCCTGGTCTCCCATGGGGTGCAGGGCCCAAGCACTTGGGCCATCCTCCACTGCACTCCTGGGCCATAGCAGAGAGCTGGCCTAGAAGAGGGGCAACCGGGACAGAATCCGGCGCCCCGACTGGGACTAGAACCCGGGGTGCCAGCGCCGCAAGGCGGAGGATTAGCCTAGTGAGCCGCGGCGCCAGCCTAACTGGCTTTGTTCTTTGTTTCAGAACGGTGGAAAATGCTTGGCTACTGTATCATTGTAAGAGGTCTTAGCAATGGAGGTTAAAACGTAGAGATTGGTTTTTGCTAAGATGTGCACTTAGGAAGTGCTAAGTTCTTTAGAAGGGACTACAGATGACCTTTTCCTGGTAGGTCTTGCCTTCCCTCTCCTCCTGCTGCTGCTGTTCATTCTGTCTGTCTGCCTCTCACACACTCACACACACACACACCTGTGTGCACACACACTACATGAGTCATCTTCTCTGGGCAACTGGCATGCAGTTGGAGAGGAGGTGAGGAAAGCGTCGTGAGTGTTTCATTAGAAGGTAACTTCATCCCCGTCTGATGGAGGGCGTGATTCAGGATGACATGATGACACAGGTTGCTGTCGTGTGGCTGAAATCCGATCACCTGTGTTTTTACAGCATTCCCCTCTGTAGAAGCCTTAAACAAATGAAAGGCTCCTCTTTCTATGAGGGGTGGGTTTTCCTCCTCTTTGTCAGACAGCACAAGGGTGTGTTTAACTCTTTGGAACCCCATTCTTTGAGTCGGTAGCAAGGACGAATCCTGCAGCTGAAAGGAGGCAGCAGCCTTTTGGAATGGCAGTAGGTGAGAAATAGGTTAACCAGAGCTGGTTTCTCGGCAGGAAAAGACATCTAAAGAAAATTACTATAATAAACAACTTCCTCCACTCTTTGGCAAAAGGAGATGAAGGGGTGGCCGGGAAGCAGGTGGACAGGCACATGGATCACTGAGATGACAGAGCGTGAGCACAGGGGATGAAGCATGAATTACCCTCCGGGGCGGCCCCTTCCCCGGGCCTCCCCAGCCGCAGGCACCCCGAGGGGAAGGGGCTGAAATGAGTCAAGATGGGCTTCCAGATAAATACAGTGAGAGGGAGAAGCCAGGCCAGGGAGCGTGCGCCGAGTGAGGACACCAAGTACAGAAGAGGTGGAGACGTAATGGAGAATAATTGAGAACAGATGCTGTCGAGCCGATGTCAGAGGAGGACCCAGAGGCACTTGGGCGATGGCACGTCGTTTGTCCGGAGGCCGCCCCACACTATTTGAAGTGGACCCCTGTTGACTTGTGGCACATACTTTTGTGACGGGATGGGGGACATTGATGGCTTGAATTAGAATGGGATTCGAGGTTTGGTGTGTCAGCCCACACCTGTGAAGCTGCCTAGCAGATGCGTTTCCATGTCTCCAGGGAGGGTCTTATGTTAGCGTCTCTCTGTCAGATGCGGCTCACTCACACCTAATAGGATGATACTTGCTTGAGTTCTTCAAGCTTGGAGGCAAACAATAAGGCAGTGAAAACTGGCTGATGTTCACATCACAAGGTTTTCTGGAAATCACGGAAACTGACAAGAATGCAAATTTGCACCTCAAAACCATCCCCTCTGTGAGACCGTGACATGTGATGCAATTTGAGACGCAGCACAGAAAGACCGGTCTATGAAGTCTAATGTGTCTCTGCTGTGAAGACCATGATTCCGGAAACATTGGACTGAATGCAGGGGAAAGTGCATGGGGGATCCAGAATCGCATGTGCTGGGCTGGTGGCATGGTGCACAGGATCAAGCCATCACCTGCCGTGCCAACATCCCTAGTTCAAGTCACAGAAGTTCCGCTTCCAGTCCAACTCCCTGCTACCGCACCTGGGAAAGTGGCAGAAGATGGTCCAAGGGCTTGGGCCCCTGCATCCACGGGGGAGGTGCAGACGGAGTTCCAGACTCCTTGGCCTTGCCTAGACCTGGCTGTCACAGCCAGTGGGGAGTGAACCAGCAGATAGAAGACCTTCCTTCCTCGCTCTCGCACGTTCTCTCACGCGCGCGCGCTCTCTCTCTCTCTCTCTCTGAGTGTGTCTTTCAAATAAATAAAATAAATCTTTGTACATGAAAAA
This sequence comes from Oryctolagus cuniculus, assembly GCF_051225735.1. Taxonomy (NCBI): domain Eukaryota; kingdom Metazoa; phylum Chordata; class Mammalia; order Lagomorpha; family Leporidae; genus Oryctolagus; species Oryctolagus cuniculus. Next base: position 69,712,515 of record NC_142884.1, on the reverse strand, counting down.
TCACATATTCTGAAATCAGATAGCTGTGTGTTCCCGAAGCAAAATGGCCAAGCTTGAACCCTGGATCCCAAAGTGACTCTTTGAACATGCTGCTGCATCCCAGTGATTAAAGTATTCCGTGAACCGTTAGTACAGTTTGTACATTTTTAGTTTATAATCCTGGACATTGTGTTTGCGAGCTTGAGAGACAGCTGTCGGGAGGGTTAAAAGCCCCATGGTCTCATTGTTAGACAGTAGTGAAGAGCTCAGGGCCAGTGTTACCGCTTCACGCTACCTGTGTCATATCGGAGCTGGGATATCTACCTATACTGTTGGAATATTATAGCGTTCTTTTGTAATGTTGTTAGCAATGTTTAAACATTGCATTATTTTTAAAAATTTGTGTCTAAGAGAAGGTTAGGAAGACATTTCTCTCTCTCTCTCTCTCTCTCTGCTTCTCCTCTCTCTGTGTAAATAAACCTTAAAAAAAAAAAAAAAAAGAATAAGAAGGTTATATAGAGAAGGAGCACCTGTCCACTGGTTCGCTCCTAAAATGCTCTCGACATCGAGGACTGGGCCAGGCCAGCGCTTGGAGTGGGAACTCAGTCCTGGCCTGCAGCATGGGTGGCAGAAAGCCAGTCCCTGGAGCCAGCCTCGCTGCCTTGCAGGTCTGCGTTAGCAAGAAGCTGAAGTCCGGGGGCAGGCCTGAGCATCAGTGTGGAGCCCACGTCCTCTGATACGGGGTGTCTGTGTCTTAGCCGGTGCTGTCGCTGCTGCACTAAGAGCCTGGCCTGCTTTCTGTTTTAAATGAGAGCACAGTGAGTTTCCTGGCACACAGAGAACGTGCAGCAGGTATTGTTAGTACTGTTTTTAAGCTATCACATGGATTATTGAGGATTAGGCACCAGTCTTTTAGCAGGAATCAAATAGACAGCTGGTCTGTACAGTCTATCTATAAACATTTGATTTTTCTGAGAACATTACATGAACTTCTTCAATTAAAAAAATGAAAAAAAAAATACAACAAAACTAGTTAGAGGAATCTGTGGCTTTCATGTTAAAAATTGAAAGTGAGAGCAAGCAAAAAAGAAAGTCTGCGCAAGATGACTCCAAGTGTCCTTTGTTTTAACTTGAGTGCCCCAAGCAGAAGCTGCACCCCCTTCCTTCTGAGGGCTGTGGTAGATTCCAGCTCCGCCCCTCACCCTCACTCAGGATCCCCCGCCCCACCCGACAGTCTGTGGTTTTCCAACGTGAGAAGCTGTAAATTTGATAACTCCGCAGCCGTGGTCCAGAGCTGCTGAGTGTTGTGTCTGGAGTCAGGTGGTTCCTGTGTTAAAGGTAGACATTAAACAGTTCTGCCAAGGACCTGGAAGTGTTTAAGGAGGGTGCTTTACAGCTGGGAATGAGAGAGTCAGTGCCAGTTGGCTGGGAAATTCTCTGGACTAAGTCCAGCTAAGTAGACGGAGCTCCTGGTGGTCTTTCCAAATGTGTGCATTTAACAGCTCAGCTGTGCCGTCTGACATGTGGCATGGGGTGGCTCGGAAGTGGCAGTACCGTGACGTCGTCCCAATGTCGAGAGCTGTACAGTGCTTCTGAGACCTGGGGAGTGTTTGGGTTCTTCCGTTGTGCGGAAAATGGCAACGGACTACTCTCGCTGTGGTCACTGAGATGTTTTCAAATAGGTGTGAATGATGGGAGCTCTGATTTGCAAATCGGGTAGCACCTGAGACCTGTGCCCCAGCATTCAGAGAGGAAGCGAGGACCTCAGCTGTGTGCTGTGCACGCAACTCCCCAAGCATCTCCTGCGTCCCAGGGGAGAAGCTGTCTGCCGCTAAGGTGATGGTGATGGTCCCACGGAGGTACTGGGGTATAAATAAGGCCACCTAATGGGGTGCTGCCACCCTCATCTACGAAGACAGGAAGAAGTCATTGTCAGAACACAGAGCCAGTGGGAATTTGAAAAGAAAACTAATTGTCTCTTAGAACTGATCCAGGTGAGAAACCGTGGACCTTCAGTTTGGGCCAGGCTGGCTTTGTGGGTGTGGGACCTGCAGTGGTAGGAGACTTGGTGCTCAGAAGGATTCTCTGTTTGGTTAAATGCGCCATTACTGCTGTCTGGAAATTCTCAACTTACATAAGGGACCTTGTACCTTGATATTGCAGAAATTTATACCAATTATGTAGCTTTCCTGATAGCAGAATTGATTTCTTAAACGTAGTTCAGCCTTTTGTTGAGAAGAGGGATGAAGGAGAGGTGTGCAGAAATGCTAGTCACGGGTCTATTTCCAAAGGATTAACTCTGCTCAGGCATCAGATAGGAAGAGATAGGATGACAGCTGTGTGCATGGTTGGCAATTTTTCTCCTCAATATAGGAAAAGGAATGCAAGGTTTTCATGATGGAGAAGTAAATAACACAGTGTGATAACTGACACATCCTCATCCTTGGTATGGATGGGCTTGGCTGGCCTATTTGTTTAACTTCTTACTTCCTTTAAGAAGCCTTTATGAGTTGATGTGAGAGTAAATTCTTAGCTTGCTGCTGGTTTCTATAAATATTCTCTTGCAGCCTACATAATTACACACATAAAACCATGTGTGAATTTATAGCTACAAAGACGTGAAAGTCAGCTTTGAGTTATTTGGCTTTGTGAAGCTGAGACCCTAGATTCCCTTATGCATTTAGTGAGTGCATTAGTATGTGCAGCAAATAAAATATAAACGGCACGTTGTGTATGCCACTGGCTGTAGAACTGTATTGGTCATACACACATAAACACTCACAAATAACTAGCTACTATGCATTTTATGAGTTTGTAATTTAAAAGTGCATGTTCCTGTGAACATTTACAGTAAATTCTGTCAGTTACTTTTCTTCTTGTTTTTGGCTGTAGTCATAGTTTTTTTTTTTATTACTTTGAAAATGGGAAGTGGATTTGTTCACCCTTAGTACTATGGAATATTCTATTCAGTGCTTTTCCGACTTGCAGCCTCCAGAATTTTACTTTTCTGTTCTGTGAATCTTTGCGTGTTTTCATGTCAATTGTAAGGAAGGAAAGGAATACAATAGAAGTTTTTCCTGGAGAGGAAAGAAAAATCTTCAAGGAAAACTCGACTTCTCTTTGTTGGTTTTGTGGCTTCTTGGATGTGTGCCGGACCACGTGAGAGCCACAGAGGGGCTTTCGGTGGTCGTGCAGTGTTCCTCCTCCGTTGTCACAGAAGCCTTTGCCTTCCCTTTGCCCGTCTCGCAGCACTGTTGAACCTGCTCAGCAAATGTCGCTGTGTTGTTTTCTCCTGTAGGTCTCCCCGTTGTCACCTTTGATGGGCAGCTGTTCACCTCCCTCCAGAGTTGTCAGGGCCTTGACCCAGGAAAGCATAAGACGGATGAGGGCACATCAGAGCAGCAGCAGTACATGTGCTCAGACAGGAGGCAGGCCCAAATGAAACGGAATGACGTTTCCTGGCCAGAAGTTTGGGGTGGCCCTGTGGTTCTGTTTGAGCCAGGACAACTCAGCGGACAGGTTGCCATTTCATGAGATAGGGCTGCGGAGCTGACTTTGTGGGGACAGGGAAGACCGTGACTGGTTCAGTGGAGATGTTGATAGTTGTCTTTTAAATATTCAAATGGAGACACTGAGTGGGCAGTTGAATACGTGAATATGGAGGCTGGAGCCTAGGATTCATCATAGCTCTGCATCTCCATGTGGTAGCCGTCAGCTGTGCATGGTTACTTACGTCTGCATTTCAATGAAATTCAGTTTTGTGTTTTGGTCACACTTAGCACGTCTCGGGTGCTTGCTGGGCACATGTGGCTCGTGTCTACTCTACGGAGCAGTACAGAATGGTGGTGTGTGAGCCCACTGCACAAAGTCCTCCTGGAGAGTGCTAAGGCAGAGTCAGCACTCTGGCAGTGGTCCCCACCTACGCTGAACTTCAGCCACAGGCCTAGCTGACAGCACCTGCTGGAGTGGGTATAGGTAAACAGGAACTGCTGAGAAGCTGGACTTAGAGGTACTGAAGAGGAGACAAGGAGCATTCAGCAAAAGACGCCAGAAGCTAAAAGCAAGGAGGTTGGAAAAAACTGGAGGACATAGATTTCTGGTAGGGAAAAAGTGATCAGCTATGTCTAATGGTGGTGACTTGTTGAGTAAGATGAGGACTGTTAGCTACTTGCATCTGAAATGTGCACTTGAAAGAGCAGTTCCCAGGATGCCCAAGGAGCACCTTATTGGGAGGACTGAATGAAGAAACGTGGAAACAGGGCAACTCTTAGAGGACTGTTAGAAGTAGAAAAATGAGACTTGATCAGCAGGACGTGTGGAGTTAATTCTTTTTAATTAGGAGTAGATACATGACAGCATGTTGGGATGTTAATGGGAAGGACCCATTGGACAGGGGCATTTCAGAGAGGCTTCTGAGATGGTGCCAGCCATGGTGGTGATGTGCTGGAGTAGGTGAGAGATGGAATCCGTGTGTAGGGAAGGAGAAGACTTGGACAGGAGCCGGGAAGGGTCACGCTTGGTAACAGAAGGGGAGGAGGAGCCCACGAGTACAGATGTAGACATGGCCTTGACAGTGGGTGACTATGCAAACTGTCCACTTACTACAGTCCAATATGCAACCATGCCCACCCCCAAAAGTGTTAGTTTCAGATACTGCTTGAATTGAAGCGGAAATGAAATGGAAATATCAAGCAGCATCAAGAGTATCTTCTGGTCACAAGAGTTCTCTCAAAATTCTACTTTGACTATTAATAAAGCTTTCGTTTCTATGTTTACTTAGTATCACATAAAACAGTAACAGACACACTGGAGAAATTCCAAGTAAGAAAAGCGTAACACTGATTCAAAATGAATGAAATGCTGTGTAAAGTTGAACACAGGATTCCAAGAACCAGTTGTAGGAAATGCAAAGTCCCAGAAGATCTTCAAAGACTCCCAGGACTTTGAGTTTGAGAGTCTTTCATTGGCAACTCATGAAAACTCGGTATTTGTTGAAATGGTACTGTTCTGTTCTGTTTTGTTGTGCTTTGGAGGGGGGGTAGGGCATGCAGATCCATCCGTGAACATGTTGATTGTTCCTGGGGAGCACCTCCCTTGATTTTCTTGGCACCTTGAAATAACATCCATGCCCTGGAAACTCAAGAGTGAGCCAGAATTTTTCTGGAGGCGCTTAAGCTAATAGCCAAGTGGAAACCATTTGGTAGCATCCTAAAGAGAGATGGGGTATAACAGAGGTCCTTGAATAGCTCCCACTCTCTCCACTGTAATTGAGGTGGGATCCCACCAGACAGAGATAGAGCCAGGGGTTCCTATTTTTAACTGGCAATCAACTTTGTGTTTTGGGCACGAATGCCCAGTTCTGGTGGTAAAGAATTTCCACAAGACTCATGGGGTGGGGGAGAAGAAGAAAAAAAACAGCTATTTATATCCATGGTTTGAGCTGCAAAGAAAAAAGAAAAAAAAAAGATCAGTTAAGAAAAGAGGGCATCAAGGAGACAAATGCTTTGTGTTTGCCCACATAAAAAACAAGGTGATACACTGCGTTGTTGAGGCTCATTTTTGTTGAGCTGTTATTTAAACTCATTCCCTAGGCACTTGAGTGATCTTACCCAAATTCTCTGTCCTCATTTTTTCTTTCACTGAAAAATAAGGCAGCTACATGACAGAGTTGCTAGAGGAATATTTTTACCCAGTGCATGGAAAATGCCCAGCGGAGGGCCTGGCACCTGGGAGGTGTCCGATAAGTGACTGCTCTTATTTTAGTGGTAAGACCTCATAGGACTGAACCGATTGCACTATATGTCTTACCAATCCCTGGTTCTGGTCATACTTCTTTTTACTTACCTGCATATCTAGGACATAGTGGATAGACACATTCTCTTTGGATACATTATCACTGGAAGAATTCTTGGAAGCCCACTGGGATTCCAGCGTTGATGGTTGTCACCTCCAAGTGGGGCACTCCGTGGTGCTGGGGTGCTTCTCTTGTGCCCCTGCTTCTCCTGGTACCCAGGATGAGCTTATCAGATGTGACTCAGGATAGATCATCAGTGTGTATTTACGTAGATGCGGGCTTAGCTGCTGTCTATGGCGTAGCACTATGTGTGCCATACTAGGCTTTTAGGTTAAGATTGAAATCCAGGCTGGCGGTGCCGGCACCCCGGGTTCTAGTCCCAGTTGGGGCGCCGGGTTCTAGTCCCGCTTGCTCCTCTTCCAGTCCAGCTCTCTGCTGTGGCCCAGGAAGGCAGTGGAGGATGGCCCCAGTGCTTGGGCCCTGCACCTGCATGGGAGACCAGGAGGAAGCACCTGGCTCCTGGCTTCGGATCGGCACTGCGGGCCGGCCGTAGAGGCCATTTAGGGGGTGAACCAATGGAAGTAAGACCTTTCTCTCTGTCTCTGTCTCTCTCTCTCTCTCACTCTCTCACTGTCTAACTCTGGCTATTAAAAAAAAAAAGATTGATAATTATTGTTCCTTCCTTTTAGTATGTATAAGGCTTTATTAATGGGATACCTAGAGTTGAAAGTTGTGGACTTAGGGTACTACTTAGGTGCTACTTTTTAGCAACTATCTAAATCATGGTTTTGACCATAGGAAAGTATGCATTTTAAGGTGTCATGGGAAAAATTAGAAAAAAAAAACACAGAAAACATACTTGGAAATAGTGAAGTAAACCAACTGAAGGTCCAGATGTCATCATGCTTATATCTTGAAAATGTTCAACAACATTTCTGGAATTCCAGGGTCTGACCTGTACCTTGATCTCTGATTTTATTTTATACTGCCCAGATTCTGATGCAAGGCAAAAACCCAGGGATAGCTTGGAAGTATGCACTTCCCAAGACCGTGAATGGAACGCAGCAAGCCACAAAAAGACACCACCACGCCTGGAGCACCGTGCACTCAGATTGCTCCGTCTCCTGCGGTGGAGGTAGCTGATTTGCTAATTCTGTCTTCCAAGTGTCCCTCTCTTCTTAAAACAGATTCTTTCACTCCAGCTGCGTGCAGGATGGTTTAAATAAGCCACCAAAGCACTGTCTTTAATAGGAACCAGCACTGTAAAAAGCCAGGGCCACCATACCGCTTGAGGATGTTCCTATGTAGATAGGAACCAATTCTTACAGAGTTCCAGTCAACCACAGCCAGGGTTCAAAAAGTACACACATGAAACTTATGAGAAAAATGTACGAAATACATTCATTTATAGATCAGACAGTACATCAAAAAGCTCCTGAAGAACTGAATTAAAAGACAAGTTTCTGTTGGTGCAAAATATTTTGAAACCCCTGCGTCCTTTTTCCATATGTGTATTTTCCATGGAATTTTTGAAGACCCCTTGTCTAAAACAGATTGGCAACTCTAATATATATATATATATATATATATTTTTTTTTTAACTTTTGGTTTACTGCTGTTGTTAATAAACCTCCCACTGGGACTTAGAGAAAGTAGGGCCACGCCAAGTGAGAACATAGAGAAAACAAACTTGAAACAGCCATCAATAACACAGTAGGTACCGTGTGGCCCCATCTCTCCGGGAGAAGGGCAGCGGAGTCTCTCAGTAGGGAAATCGATTAAGACTGAGAAATACTCCTTGGAAAGACGGAACAGCAGTTACGGTCCGCTCCACAGCAGAAAGAGAGCGTTTTAGATGGCAGATACAGCGCGTATTTTCGGGAGAGTCCGTCATTGCCATAGTTATTCTTTTGGGAGGAAGAATGAAAGCCCAGGAACAGGTCCAAGAAAGCAAAGTGTGATGTTTACTCATTGGCTATTTTTCAGAGCGCCCTGGGGCCAGGGGGTCTTCCTAATGGGTCTGCCCCGCTGAACAAAATGAGCCCTGTCAGAATCAGAGACAGCAGAGGTAGAAAGAGATGAAGAAATTCTTGTCTCGAAGGCCCATCTTACGGTGCTCATGGTAACTAATAAAGTAGGAGGCAGTAGTTTTAAAATATGCACACGTATGGAAAGCAACATTAATGTGCTTTTGTTAATGGGCATTTGAAAAGTAGTCCTGGCAAACTCTTTATATAGCAGCAGTCAATATTAATTCTTCTTAACATTCTATTTTATCCTATCCATAAGAAACACGTGCGTTTGACACATTTAAGAATCCCTTTGTATTTATTGGGAGTGAACAGAAATCTTGCTACAGACAGTACAGATCCGCCTTCTGTTCTTTTCCGTTCAGTCTTAGATCGTGAGCCGCTTTTCCGGAGCACGTCTCCAATAGCTAGTGCTTGCTGTTCCTGGGAGAGCACGGTACCTTGGGGAGTGCAGATTCATTTCCCATTGACAGGGAATGAATCCAGCCAAGGGGAGGATGAGGGGGAAGTATGTTGGGGAGTTGCCCCCAGGCCTTCATTTTGCCATCCCTGCCCACAAGTCACCGTTAGTGATACGTACTAGGTATGAGAGAAGACAAGTCTGAAGGAGAAAGTTCTATGGAGCACACTATTGACTGTTGGATTTTTTTTTTTTATTTTGTGTATTTGAGAGAGTGACAGAGATAAATGGAGACAGACAGAGAGCGGTCTTCCATCCGCTGGTTCACTCCCCATATGGTTGCAACAGCCGGCGCTCACCTGATTTGAAGTCAGGAGCTTCCTCCAGGGCTTCCATGTGGGTGCATTGGCCCAAGGACTTGGCCATCTTCTTCTGCTTTCCCAGGCTGTAGCAGAGAGCTGGATCAGAAGAGGAGCAGCCGGGACTGGAGCTGGTGCCCATAAGGGATGCTGGCGCTTCAGGCCGGGGCACTAACCCACTGTGCCACAGCGCTGGCTCCTGGAATTTCAATGTGGCTTTGATGAAGCAAACCTGTTACAACCCATAGAGTTGGACTGACTGCTAATAGTCACAGCAGGACTCACTTTTCGGTCACCTTTCAGGTTGCATTTTAAAGGAGAATATCATCTAAACAGAAACAAAAGAGTTGTAGCATTCCTCTGTAAGAAGCTAAAAAATAAAATTATTTACAAAAGAAACTATATTTCTGCTCAGTCCCAAAATGAAAATTGACAATAAGGCAGTGGGGTGCCGCTCAACAAACAGAGCAGAGAGTCCTGGCCCCGAGGCATGAGTAGGCATTCAGTGAGGTCAGCTGTGTGCATCACGCACTCCCTTCTGGGAAGAGGCTTCCTGGCAAATGCGTTCTAGGATTTTCCACCCCTGATGTGCCAGTGGTTTTTTCTTTAAAGAGCATTTTGGGTTGGATGTATGCAGTGTAGTTGCAGTTTATTGAAAGGTGCTCCTTTAGCATCCCTCCTCTTGCGAGAGATTGGATTTATCAATGTTGGCCACTGAACACGCCTGCACTAAGAATCTACATGTTGAATCATTAAAATGCAAAATTTGTTTATCAGGAAAATGGAATTCACCCTACAGACTTGATGAAAATGAGCTGTTTCCACAGACTACTTGAATTGTTTGTCTCTTCAGTCAAATGGTAGACTGCAGGTGGATTCAAAGCTAAACCTGCAAAGCAGATGGAGTCGGGTCTCTGCCATCTTCACGTTGTCATTTCTGATGTCTTACCAGGTTACGTAACTGTAAAGGCCATTTGCTTACGAGATCAAAATACCCAAGTCAATTCCTCATTCTGCAATGCAAGAACCAAGCCAGCCACTGAACCCAAACCTTGCAACGCTTTCTCCTGCCCAGCCTAGTAAGTCCCGTGGAAGTCTCTCTCTGTTTCTGTGTATCCTTGTATGCCTTTCTTGCTGGTGTGAGATAATGAAAATCCACATCAACACGACTTTGTGATGGAAAGTGATTCAAAGGGAGCTCCAACACCTAAAATAGTCATAGAAGAAGAAAGATAGTTGAAGTGGAAACATCTGATTTGAAAACACAAATTTGGGCCAAACACGCACTTGGGCTATTGCAAACCCAACCTTGGGGTATTTTAAAAATCCTTTACATAGAGAGCTCTCCTCCTGAACGTAATTAAACACATATTTAAATGATAAAGAATCCTATTATAGTTCAATGTACGTGTGGTTGTATGCTTAACTTTTCATACAAAACATCCAAGCATTTAAAAATGAGAACACTGTGCAATCCGTGAAACCCCAAAGGCAAATTACACAGTAGCAAGACACAAAATAAAACGAGAATGCCAAGTGGTGACACCCCCCCGGTGATGTCCTGATGGGGTTTGTTCTTGGATTGATTTCAGCCACATTGTTGTCTGGACACTAATTTTAAGTCATCTGCCCCGCCAAATGGAGTCTCTTCTTCCGCCAAACATGTTTATAAAGAACGGCCAGAGTTTCTTTTAGGCCAGCGTTAAGTTCGCCAGTGCTTTAGAGCATCTTAATAAGTGGTGTTTGGTTTGTGGCGATGCCATCATGTTACACCGTCTTTTTTTCTTTCATGTTTACAGACTTTTTCCTTGTAACTAATCGCGTATTTGTCATCATCGTTTGGGGTTTCAGCAAGCCCGCAGTCTCAAAGGCCCAGCTGCCAACCAGTTTTTGTCTTAAGGTCTGGAATTGGCTCCATCCTGAACAGAGAGGAGACAATGAAGCAGCCATTGTCCTTTTCTGCTAGGAAATATCTGGTTTTTAAAAATGCCAGCGGCTCTGAAATGTGATGGCCAAATACTGTTACTGACCTTTGCGGAATAACATAGCCTTTAGGTGGCGGTGGTGTGAGAATGTGTGTGTGTGTGTGTGCGTGCTTATGTACATGTCAGGGAAATCAGTACGCTGGAACGGTGAGCTGGGATTTTCCGGATTTGGAGCCTCGTGCCCGTCGGTGGTTATTCCAGCAAACCAAAGAAAGGGGCAGAATGACATGCTCACGTGCACATCCCTGAGAAGGGAGACAGTGGAGGCCATGCCTAGCTCTTCCAACGCGTACATGCAGAAACGGTGTTTTGTGCTATCGAGAACAGCCCCCTTGCAATGTCCCTCTAGCACAGGAGTGGTGACACAGGAAGGCTCTTCTGCTCCCTTGTTCTCCAGCTGGGGATTGATTTCTCAGCATTTTCTGCAGGAGTAGTGGGCCCTTGTAGAGCCTCGTCTCTCCACTGATGGGCTCGAAAGAAAGGTTTGGCTCTCAGAGTACTAGAGCCCAAGGATAAAGTAACTGTGTTACTTTTTCAGGTCGGTAGGCCAGTCCTGACCTGAGAACTGGAGGACACAGCTGAGTAGCTGTTAGTTCCTGCCATCAAGGGAAGGGGTAGATTATCAAGAAATAGTGGAGAAGCAGTGTAATGTTTTTATATTTAAAAAAAAAATGGGGCCGGCACCATGGCACACTAGGTAATCCTCCACCCACGGCACCAGCATCCCATGATGCCATGTTGGTGCCGGTTCTAGTCCCGGTTGCTCTTCTTCCAGTCCAGCTCTCTACTGTGGCCTGGGAGGGCAGTGGAGGATGGCCCAAGTGCTTGGGCCCCTGCACCCGCATGGGAGACCAGGAGGAACCACCTGGCTCCTGGCTTCAGATTGGCGCAGCTCCGTCCGTTGTGGCCATTTGGAAAGTGAACCATCAGAGGAAAGACGTGTGTCTCTCCCTCTCAGTGTCTGTAGCTCTGCCTGTCAAATAAATAAATAAAAATCTTAAAAAAAAAAATAAGGGGTAAAATGGAGAGTGTAGGGATCTGGAATGTGAGGTGTAGGAGGAGTGGGTAAAGACGAAGCTAGATGAAGAGTTAGCCTGGAGCTCAGTGTGCAAGGCCACACATGTCAGGCCAAACCTCTGTGTTGGGCTTCCTCTAGTACAAGTTCATCAAATGTGTCACATGAATGAGAGAAAAAACTTGAGTTTGGTAGACAGAATGCCTTTTTATTTATTTACTTGAAAGTTACACAGAGAAGGAGAGGTAGAGAGGTAGAGAGAGAGAGAGGTCTTCCATCCAATGGTTTACTCCCCAGATGGCTACAATGGCTGGGGCTGTGCCAGTCTGAAGCCAGGAGCCAGGAGCTTCTTCCTGGTCTCCCATGTGGGTGCAGGGGCCCAAGGACCTGGGCCATCTTCTACTGCTTTCCCAGGCCACAACAGAGAGCTGGATAGGAAGTGGAGCAGCCAGGACTCAAACCGGCACCCATATGGGATGCCGGCACCATAGGCAGAGGCTTCACCTACTGCACCATGGTGCTGGCCCCCATTGAAGCCACTTCAGTGTGGGCTTCACAATCTATAAAGGAACAGTTAGTCTGAGTCGTTCTTAGTGGTGCTAAGGTGGAGCTGCGGCTTTCGTGGGGTGGCAACCTTTGGTAGCAGCTGCCTCGGAACTGACAACACGAAGTCTCAGCCTCTCTGAAGGTGATTTTCTCTTCTCCCTGAAAGCTGGATGCCGGGTGAGTGGAGCGTCTGCAGCAAGTCCTGCGCGGGTGGCCAGCAGAGCCGAAAGGTCCAGTGCGTGCAGAAGAAGCCTTTCCAAAAGGAGGAGGCCGTGCTGCATTCTTTCTGCCCAGTGAGCACACCCACTCAGGTGCAAGTCTGCAACAGCCAGGCCTGCCCTCCCGAGTGGAGCCCTGGGCCCTGGTCCCAGGTAATCGAAAGGACGCGGAGTCCTGGCCTCATTCGCTGTTCCCTGGGGAAGGTGCTGAACGTGGAGGTGTGGGTCCTGCCTACCAGGCCCTCGGCCGTTGGTCTTCCGGGGAATTGCACGGTGCTAGCGCGATACCTAGGCATCTGCAGTTGCCGAGTGTTTTCAGTGATTCTTATGAGAACTGAAGCTTGGGAGCCCCTGTGGGAGAGTTTAGCTTCCTCCCCAGAGGCTGCCGGTCAGAGTCTGGAGGCCATTACGGCTGGACTAAGCTGTAATGGAAATGGCTGGGAAGGATCGGACGGTTTGAGGACAGGTGTCTAACGCGGCTACTGAGCTCTCCAGAGTCGATGAAAACCACAAGGAATGATGCACAGGAAGTGTTTAATTCTGGTTCCAATGAGAAGGAGAGTGAGAAGAGAGAGAGGAGTTGGGCGTCAAGTTGGCTTTTCCAGAGCCTCCTATTGAAAGGCGCGATGGTGGGGGTGGCGTGAATCCACCTGTCATTCCCAGCTGCAGTGTCCCGTGCAGGTAGCAGCTCGCCCTCTGCGAGGCCAGGGAGGGTGAGCAAGGGCTGGCGGAGCCAGAAAAGGAAAAAAACAATGAAGAAGTCGTCATTGGAATGAGGAAGGCACGTTTCAGCCATGCTTTCCTTTTGGTACATGATGTTCTGAAAGGTGCTGAATTCTGAGGTCAGCGATGCACTGGCTCATCCGCCACAGAGGTCAGAGGAGGGCCTTTTTTAAAAAAGATATTTTATTTGGGAGGGGAAAAAGAGGGCCGGTGCCGCGGCTCACTAGGCTAATCCTCCACCTGCAGCGCCAGCACCCCAGGTTCTAGTCCCGGTCGGGGCGCCGGATTCTGTCCCAGTTGCCCCTCTTCCAGGTCAGCTCTCTGCTGTGGCCCAGGAGTGCAGTGGAGGATGGCCCAAGTGCTTGGGCCCTGCACCCCATGGGAGACCAGGAGAAGCACCTGGCTCCTGGCTTCGGATCAGCGCGAAGCCCCAGCTGCAGCATGCCGGCCATTGGAGGGTGAACCAATGGCAAAGGAAGACCTTTTTCTGTCTCTCTCTCTCTATGTCCACTCTGCCTGTTTAAAATAAAGGGAGTGGGGGGAAAGAGAGAGAGAACAGCTTTCATCCCCTGGTTTGGCCTCCAGATGGCCACGAAACCTCAGGCTAGGCCCGGCAGAAGCCAGGTGTTTCTATCCAAATCTCAGCCTTTGCTTTCCTGGGTGCCTATGCAGGGAGCTGGATTGGAAGCAGAGTATCCAGGGCTCGAACTGGTGCTCTGATGTGGGATACTGGCATTGCAAGCAGTGGCTTCACCTGCTACACCTCAACACTGGTCCCTAGACTGTACTTCTTTAAAAAAAAAAAAAAACAACAAACTATTTATGTACTTGAAAGAGTTACACAGAGAGAGAAGGAGAAGCAGAGAAAGAGGTCTTCCATCCAATGGTTCACTCCGCAATTGGCCGCAACGGCCGGAGCTGCACCGATTCAAAGCCAGGAGCCACTTCCGTGTCTCCCATGTGGGTGCAGGGGCCCAGGACTTGGGCCATGTTCTACTGCTTTCCCAGGCCGAAGCAGAGAGCTGGATTGGAAGTGTAGTAGCCGGGACTTGAACTGGCACCCATATGGGATGCTGGCACTGCAGGCAGTGGCTTTATCTGTTATGCCACAGCGCCAGCCCCTGTACTTTTTAAAAAAAATGTCAGGACCGTTTCTCTTAGGGGAATAAGAATAGGAGTGGGAAAGGATCTTGGAGCATGTAGAGCATTGTGTTCGAATGAGAATGTGCGCATCTCCGGGAGATGCAGTGTAGTGTGTGGTATTGAATCCGATCTCTCTGTTCGCAAGGAGGAATTGTGATTTACAAACTGAGGATTCAAAGGATTGTTTCAGCCAACTGCAAATGGTGAGCATGGCTGTAGGGAGACAGGTGGATGCCCTATGGCCCTCATGACACGAGACCTCATTTCCTTCAAGAAGTTTACCCCAAATTTCCAATAAAATGTTTGGAGGGTTTTGTTACGACTGCAAATCAAATGTGTCCTTTTGAGAACCTGTTTGCACGGAACATTGAGAAAACACACTTTCGCTGTGAACATTTTGAAGCCCCTGCAAATGGCAGGGTTCCCACAGCGCTCGTTCCACAGGAGCCCATACCCCTAGGAAGCATCTGGAAGTCAATGCAGGTGTCACATAAGAATTTCATTAAGTGAGAGGTAGCTGTTTAGAAATTCTGTCCACGAATGAGCCATGAGGTACGCAATGCTGTGTTTCCATGGTCTGGGGTCAGACTAACTTGTCTGTCCTGCTCTGCGCCTTGGCTGCCATGTGATTCTCTCGGCCAAGAGGCTTCGACTCTGGGATTCCGAGTGGCCTTTTCTGTAAATCGGGGTAAAGTGTGCGGAGGGTCCCGACCCTGCTCAGGTGCTGAGATGCGTCAGTGTACAGAGGGCGGTAAATCAGCACCCTCGACTGCGCTGGTTGCTAAGTTTAAAAACGTCACTATTGCCACCTCCCCTCCCCGTCTCCCTTTGGAACATAAAGACAGTTCACACTGTTCCTCTGAGCAGACTTAGAACCGTGACGAGGTGGCCCCCTCTGCTATGCCCCTTCTGGGAGGGGAAAGACTGTGGCGGCCACAATGGAGCCAAGGCTCAAGCCCAGGTGTTTTAAGCCACCTCGGCAAGTTTCTAACTTCCATTGGAAGCGAGGAGATG
Organism: Oryctolagus cuniculus; assembly: GCF_051225735.1. Taxonomy (NCBI): domain Eukaryota; kingdom Metazoa; phylum Chordata; class Mammalia; order Lagomorpha; family Leporidae; genus Oryctolagus; species Oryctolagus cuniculus. The sequence continues at coordinate 69,697,309 of NC_142884.1, read as the reverse complement.
GCTTGCTGCCTTCTGATTCCGCAGAGCTGCTGTGACGGACAAGAAAGCCGGGAGAGAATAAGTTGTCCAGGAGGAAGGCTCGCCTTATGCGTGTTGACTGACAAATTTTGGGTGTATACTTGATCAGTCTGCCCCAGTTCCAGTCTAGAGAAAGCAGGTGTTGGGAAATCAGACCTGAGCCCCCTGCAGGCCTGAATTACTCATGGTAATGGGTGAGTGGATCCCTAGTTACTCTCCTTGTTGGACACACACGGGCCTCTCAGTACCAAACACCGGCTCCACTCTGCCTTGTGCCAGACAGCGAGACACGCTTCCCCCAAGATGCCCTTTTGCAAATTGGTTGCCATGGGTGCTCTCAGGAGCAGGCCTCTGCCTCACCATGAACACACCCGATCCCATCACCTCTGGGAGGCGAAGCAATGCCTGCAGATTGAAGGCGTTGAAGGTGAACATTTATCAGGGATAAGTTACATGGTTTTCTGGGCCTCTGGGTGGATTCCCCCTGCTCCAATGGACTAAACGGGGACTCTGGGTGAAGTGATTAAAAAGTGGTATGGATGTCTTGTTAATGTATTCTCAGCACCCACCCGGGAGAAAGTCATCTAGTAACGGGCATGCAAAACAACTCTTCTCCGTCCTCTAGTGCTCCAAGACCTGTGGGCGCGGAGTGAGGAGGCGAGAGCTCGTGTGCAGAGGCTCGGCCGCCGAGACCCTCCCCGCGACCCTGTGCGCCAGCGCCCCCCGACCGGAAGTGCAGGAGGGCTGCGTGCTAGGGCGATGTCCCAAGAACACCCGGCTGCAGTGGGTCACCTCTTCGTGGAGCGAGGTGAGGGCAGACGAACGATTGGGGACTTTGCGAATGCACAGTTTGCCCACCAGCACGTAGACACAACGTATGGGAGGTGCCTCCTCGTCTCTGGTCCTGCCCTTCTGATTTGTTTCGCACACATCGATCAGGCCTGTGCCAGGGCAGTGGCGGGGGGGGGGGCACAGAATGTCATGAAGCACCCAGGAACCATGGGGAGGAATGCAAAATGCTGTGACGGAAGTCTGTAGTTACGTAGGGAGTTCAAGGTTCAGCCCAGCCAGACTTCAGGCACAGCCCTGGCCGGAAGAAAATTACAGGGGAGCCTGAGCTTGAGAGGCGAGTAGGAACCAAGGACGAGCTGGGGGGGGCGGGGGGAGGCTCAGCCAGCCTGCAGAAGTGTGGTGCCAAAATCAAACTTCTAATTCCATTTTCAGTGAACTTCTAGAGAGACCTTGGAGGAGCCCCTGGGAATGTTAAATACAGGCCAACTGTCAGATTTCATTTCGGGGGGCGGTGGGGGGGATCGTTGTAAACCAGCAAAGGCTATCATTAAGATAAGGCAATTCTGGCCCTGCGAGAAGCAGTGTCTTTGAGCCCTGAAGAGCCCAGGTGGTGTGTGCGAGCCTGTAGGGGCGGGGAGGAAGGGGGGAAGGTGCCTCCCGAATTTCTGGTCTTTGGAATTGGAGCTAAATGTGGCATAGGATGTGATATCGGCTCCTGTGGTGAAATGCAGAGGCCAAAGGTCCATGTTTGGAGTGGGCCCATTCACCAGTGGAGGGCTGCCACTGGATCGGTGGGCTCTGCTCCCTCGATGCTCCTCATTCTGGCCAAGGCCTGTGTCCCTCCCATGGGTGCTGATGGTGTGGCACTGTGCTGCTCTCCTGCCCTGTTGGCTCTAAAGAGACGTTTCAATCTAACGGCTGAAGGCTTGGGTTTCAAACAAACCGACTGCACCCAGTTTCCCTGTCTCCATCAGCCTTTGCTGGTTACTGTGGGCATGACTTCGGGCTACTTGACGTGGCTCAACCCTGCTTTCCTCCCCTCTGCTGTGGGGCCTGCAATGTCAAGTGTACAAAGCACAGTGTCCTCCCCTCTCCTGCACGACGGATACACTGATGCCAGTTTCTGATGCAGTTTCTCAGGGCTCCACACGATTGCTCCCCAGTAATGCTTAAACGGCAGCTCTCATACTTGGTTCATCAGCTGCCTCCCTTTTCCCTCTGCCATGCACAGCTGGGTTTTAGCGCAGCGAGAGGTCGGTAAATACAAAGAACAGTTACTTAACAGACAGTGGGTCTTCCCACTCGGCTCTTACCCCCTTCCCTGCACCCTACTTCTTTGGCTTAGACTTCCACATCCTCAGAGAGGCCTCAGGTTGTTCTGGACACCCATAAGCAGCACCCTGCCGCTGGACATCCACGTGGACACCACCCAGAGCCCCTGCCGTCTTCCTCCTCCTGGAGTTGGGCTCCATGTCACACCCACGGGGTACCTCCCAGTCTCTGCTTGAGAGCCCCGTGATTCTGACTTGGGGTTTCCTCACCTCCAGCGTCGTGATTTAGAAGTGTGTGTGCCTGATCTCCCCAGTTCTCTCTGTGCATGTCCCCACAGAGGCTGTGGCCTTCTGTGCATACACCCTGGCTCAGCAGCTTTCCCTCCCGAGCCCTGAACACCTTCCTGTCTCGGCTCCTAGTGCTCTGCGACCTGTGGTGTGGGTGTGAGGAAGCGGCAGCTGACGTGCAGCGAGAAGACCTTGCAGGGAAAACTCGTACCTTTCCCAGAGCGAAGGTGCCGCAATGTGAAGAAGCCCACGCTGGACCTGGAAGAGACGTGCAGCCGAAGGCCGTGTCCAGCCCGTCCCGTGTACAACTCGGCGGCTGGATGGTACTCATCACCCTGGCAGCAGGTACGGGCACGCGGTCTGTGGAAGGTGTAGTGGGCTCAAACTCTGCCATCTCTTGAGGTCTTCCACCTGCTCCATCAGTGCTGTGCCTCGAGGCAGGTCCCCTAATCTGTAAACCTGGTTCACACCCAGAGTATCAGGGTAGGCATAGCTGGTAGAGGGACTTTTGCCTGCAAGAAAACGGTTGGCTGTGGCTGCTCCTAATGTTGCAATGGTCATCCGTCGTTGGGGCTTTGATTGTTGAATCGCAGAGCTAAGATGGGTGGAACCCATTCTGGGCACTGTGCCAAGTGCCTGACATGCATTCACTATCCTCTCACCCAACGCGTGGGTATCGCCGCTATCTTGTGGTCCAGTAGCTCAGTGTTTCGGGCAATGCAGCCTAGGTGAGTAGATGGTTAGCACCATCTCTGGCTGAGCTGCCTCGCAGGAATGCCTGGCTCGCTAATCTGGGAAAACAGATCCTTGTGCCATCGCAGCCCCCAGTGCTTCAGGGGACTTGGCCATGGGAGAGGCTCTGCTCACACCCCCACTGCACAGGGGTGTGGGGACATATGCAAGCACACACCTGGGGGGTTCCTCTGCGTCCACGTGTTTATTAGGAAAGAAAATACATGACTTTAATTTTTCTGTGCCCAAAACAGCTTAATATGGACAGAAGGAAATGGGTATCTTAGGGGCCCGGGTATTATTCCTATGGATTCTTTAAAAATTATGTAATTTACATCGGGGGCCAGCAGGACTGATCTGCTCTCCCAGACCCCTTCCTGTAAATGTATTTTGGGAGCACAGCCTTGCTCATTCACTTCCAGGTTGACCATAGCTGCTTTTGGCCAACAGCACACAATGGTAAAGCCTAGAGCATTTGCCAGTTCTTGGTTCCAGTGATCCATTGACCATTGTATGGGTATATGTGAAAGTGAGGCCGATTCTAAACCTCAAACCCTATACACCTAACGTACCTTTTCCTCCCCGCACCAGGCCATAGAGTGAAACTCAGGAAGCCCTCATCTGCAGTAAAATCAGAGCTGCATTTTCCCTGTTGTTTTTTGTTATAAACATTTATTTTTCAGAACTGCCTTTAAAACCAAAGGGGGCAAGCCTGAGCTGTCAGTTTTAGGGTTGTGGGAAGGGCACTGTGGCTTCACTGACTTTAAGGAACCAAGGAATGTACCACAGTAACTCATGCTCTCCAGGCACAGCCAGAGCATAATTCCAGAGCTGTCTCTGATGACCATTTCTGTCTGTCCTAGTTGGGAACTAGCACCTCCACAGAGATGCTCGGGCAGCCTGTCAGCAGCGTGATGACTTCCCTCCATGTGTCTGCATTTGTTTGTCTTCTTATGGCAGCTTCTGCAGTTCTGGAACCCACGGGCTTGCCAGCCAGCCTTTGCCTAAGGCCCTTCGAAGCACACTCAAGGGCTCTATCATGTTAGGGGAGCTGCAGGCACTGCCACCCCTGTGGGCCTGGCTGTGGTTCCTTGCCCTGGGTGACGCTGACCTTTGCTTCCTCCTGCTGCAGTGCACGGTGACCTGCGGAGGAGGGGTCCAGACGCGCTCTGTGCACTGTGTGCACCAAGGCCGGCCTTCTGCAAGTTGTCTGCTCCGGCAGAAGCCTCCCGTGCTACGAGCCTGCAACACGAACTTCTGTCCGGCTCCTGAAAAGAAAGGTAAAGGACCCGTGTGCCTGTCCATGCAATTTGTCTTCAGAGAGCTTTGGCAGAAGCCCACTCGAGTGGTTTGGGCAGCACCTTGCTCTACTACAGCCCCGCACATCAAAGTGTCAGGAACAGTGCTCCCTAGATGGGTCCAAGGCCCCACTCCTGGGCTGGTTCCTGCCCAACTGATTGAAATTAAGCACTGTTCAGTAAATAAATGCCAAAGTAACCCCTTTGTGCCAGAGATGAATGAACAGGCAGTGCCTTCACGGAGCTTAGGTTTTAATCAATGAGGCACTATAGATGTAACCACCCTAGGACTGCATCTTAGCTACTGCTGTAGTTAGAGTTCAAGTGCAGGGATGGGAAAATACTGACACCAGCCTTGGTCCAACTTCCTGTAAAGCAGTCTGAGGACCACCAGGAACTATTTTTCAGCCTCACCAGATTCCAGTGCGCTAAGGTGTCACTTGCTAGCATAAAAGTGCTATAGCTTTTCCAAGACTTCCCGTTGGTACCTCTGGGCTTAGGTCATCAATGTTCAGTTGTTTATCTTAGGCGAGCACACAATCTGTGAACTGTGGTGGGTTTCTGCAGGGAGAAGAAATGGGTATTTTTGAGCACACAGACACATTATTCCAGGCCCTCTCCTCCTCTGTTTACCAGCAGTGATTTCTCATTTCTCTCCTGGGTCTACAGGCGGAAATGACAGTGGTGCAGTGAACGGGATCCCAATGCATGTACGGTCCTAGGACAGAGGGAGGCCGTGGGTTTAGGAAGTGCATTGTTGTACACAGATGGTGCTCAAGTACCAGGAAGCCCTCTGCTTCCTTCAATGGATAGCAAGTACCTACTGTCCATCTCCCAGGCTAAAGAACAACTCGGGGTCTTTGAGGCCCACAGAGCTTAGTGTATCAGAGGACATGGGCTTAGTGGAAATGATTAATAGGAGGGGTGGGATATTGGCAGTGTTGCAGTGGTGGTCAGTTGTACTGGCGTGGTAGGAATAGGAATGTAGCTTTCTCCAAAGAGCAACAGTGAAGAGAGGACGATCAGACATTTGATTTACGTGAATGGTTTGGGGGCTCTTTCCCAGTGCTGCCATTCCCATCGTCCCATAACCACGGCCATGTCAGTCATCTTCCTTGCAGTCAGTGTTCAGAAGACAAGGGTTGGGCTAAAGGAGTTTGGACCCTAGAGAAGACCCTTCTGCCGAGGTTGCTGCCATCTATTCTAGTATAGGTGAGAAAGTTGACCGTCCCTCAGCCCCCCCCCCCCCCCCCCGGATGCTCACAGCCCGTCTAGGGGTATTCATCCTATACTGTAACTTCTGTGGAGTGCCTTACCTGGCTGAATTTCAGCCTTGGGACCTTTGCATTGTGTATATTTCTGTATAAACTCTATTAAGAGAAGAGGAGACATGTTGGGCTAAGTGGTTAAGTCACCAACATCCCATACTGGAGAGCCTGGATTCAAGCGTTAGCTCCAGTCACAGCTTTCTGTTCCCGGATACCCCAGGAGACAGTGGCAATGACACAGGTAGTGGGGTCTTTGCCACCCATGGGAGGGTGGGGGTGCTGACGCCCAAGCTTCAGCAACCCCATCTTGGATGATGTAGGCATTTAAAGCTACATTGGATTGAAACTCACTCTCTCCAAGTAAGTAAAAATGTAAGAGGGGGCAGGGATGAGACTGGCTGGTGACACTACAGTGTCAGTAGCTGGAAGATGACTAGGGGATTAATAAGCTGCCCCTTAGGGCACCTCTCTCGTTAGATGGGAGCAGGCAATGTTTATATTGCCAAGAGCAAGGACTCAGGTCATAAAAATAGTCGTGTGGTCTGGCACATTGTCTTTAAGAATCAGGAACAGAGCTGCTATTTAACTGTGCACAGCACCGTTAAACCGGCTGGTCATTCTTGCTTTTCCCTCTTTTTCTCTCACCTTATACCAAATGTGCCAGCAAATTCTTTAGACTGTACCTCCAAATGTATCTAGGAATTCCTGGAAAGAAAAGAGTAACCCCATTATTACATCTTTAATTCAAACCTGCTGATTCTCAGCTTAGGTATAAAGAGAACTGCACTTAACAAATACTGACTTTGTGACAAAAACTATTTGAAGTGCGGAGTTAAAGCAATTAAAAGAGCAAAGACATTGCTCTTGAGAAGTTTGTTGTTCATCTGGCTTCTAGAACACAAACACAGAATCTAGTGCATGCTAATACATGCAAGGTACATAACTAGGGATACCTCATGGGAGGCCAAGGAATTTGCTGGTTTTATATTGTCAGGGAAGGTCTAACTGATAAATGACCTTGGAATTGGACTTACAGTGCCTTGGGGAAAAGTGTTTCTAGCAGAGAAACAGGGGAACCCAGTGAATGCCTGGGAGGACCAGAGCATCCTAAGAGATCCAGTTCAGCTGCATTGGGAAAGAAAGGGGACCGAATCTTTGATTGCAGTGGGTTGGAAGAGTTGGGAATGCAGGCCTGCTAGTGAAGGGGCTTAGGCTTTCAAGGGATCACTGCAGGAATAGAAAGGGGAACTTTAGGTGGAACCATTGAGGCTAGGGGAAGGAACTGTAAGCAGTCTTGAATCACAGATAGCAGCAGGAGGGCTGAGATGCGGCCAAGCCACGCTCAAGGGCAGAGGCTTGGGTTACGCCTTTGGCAGCACCTTTGCAGATTCATGAGGAGTGGATCCCTTGCGGGTGCAGGGGGTTGTAGCTGACTCAAGGCTACCAGCAGCTTAAGGATTACACAGTTCCAGCTGCCAGTGAGAATGATGAAGAAGTCTACCTTACTGCAGTAGAAGGAATCCCAGCTTCTGAGACTTGTGTTTACGTTCACAGGAGATTTTACTTACCTTGTCTCCTGAGGCCCTTCTCTGTAAGAATCTCTGGTGTACAACATCTTATCTGTCAGTCATCTTACTTGAGCAGCTGAAAAAATTAGAAAGGACTGGGCTTGACTTACATTTGCTTATCTGCAAAATGACTACGAGATGTACCCTACACAGAATACTGGAGCTGGGTCAGAAATCCAGGTTCCTGACTCCAAATGTATTTCACCTCCTGCTTGCTAAAGCAGATGGTTCAAGGGCTAGCAGCAGGGAGCATTCCCTGAGTGTCCATGGAATGGACTTAGGGAAAATCACGCCAAGTGTGAAAAAGGTGCATGGATTCCAAAAACTGTTGGCACCCTAATTTCTGTTCATGCTATTCTCCCATGACCTTTTGAAGTAGCCTCACCCATTTACAGCGACGGTTTAACAAGCTCCCCAGGGAATTCCTGATGCATGGTTCTGGGGTGCTTTCCTTCCATCTTTCAGGTCATAGGTCAGATATCCATGTCTGGTTCTCCCCCCAAAAATAGAATCTGCTTCCATTTTGCTTGTGGCCAAGGTCCCTTTTGGTACCGTACTATGCCCCTATCTCCCTCCTACCATTTAATGGGAAGACCATACAGAAAGGCCCCCGGGAGATGAACCCCCTTTCTTTCCAGATTCTCACCTTAAAAAAAGGCTGGAGAACCCGGCTAATGTCCCTGCTGTATTTTCCTTGCAGAGGATCCATCTTGTGTGGATTTCTTCAGTTGGTGTCACCTGGTGCCCCAGCACGGCGTCTGCAACCACAAATTCTATGGCCAGCAGTGCTGCAGGTCGTGCACAAGGAAGAGCTGACCGGCCTGGCCCATCTTCCCCGGGGCCTGCCCAGTCCATCGCTGGAGACAGCAGCCGCCTGGTGAAGCCAGAGTGGAGCCTCTCCAACCACCTCCAGCCACAGCGTCCAAACCTCAGTCCTCCTTCTGTTTCCCGAAGCACGTGGTACTCCAAAGCACTTGAAAATCAGAAGCGATGACAAATCTGCATTACAAAAACACAGCAGAGCCCAGCCCAGTTTTTGGATTTGCACTGCTATGGTAAAGAAGTGAGGAATCGCACCGAGACACGTCAGTCAGATTTTCCTTCTGACAACCTAACAGTCTTAAACAGTTTCAAAACGGACTTCTCCCTGCATCCTTTGAACTCCAAGGGCTTCTGTGTTGCAACGGTCCTTTCAGGCTTCAGGGCAGAGACGGTGACTTGGAGCGGTCACACACGGGGGCGTCGGCGCGGCTCGACTGAAACTGTCAACAGCCCCCTCCGGAGTTCCACGCGAGAAGCCCGACGGTGCTCACCGCTGTGCTTGCTGCTGGACAAGCAAGCTTCCTGTGCTGTTTAGTTAGTGTGTGTTGTTTATTACTTTGTTTAAGGTATATTCTGCTTAGAGTCTCCAAGACGACAATTAATAACTTGAAAAGTGTTCCCAGGAATATTTGGACATAAGGCAACACGGACTGCTGAAGATCTCCACGCGACTGAAATTCACACGTGGGAGGAAAGAAACTTGTACCTCGTGGTGCTTACTGAACAAGTCCTTGGGAGGCCCGAGGCTGCTGCTGGGGAATGAACCCGCGAGATGCTCATTTCTAATCCAACTCCAGGAGGAGCCCAGAGGCAGAGCCGCAGTCTTGGGAGGGTGAGGAAGCCATCCTTTCTAATGCCCCGCACCTATGAGCAGAGCTGCTCGCAAAGTCAGAGCCCACTAGGGGCTCTTTCCTACCAACTGACGTGTCTACATTTGGCCTAGGATTTAAGGAGCAGGAGGAAAAGGTGGCCATAAACACCCATTTGTCTTGGTGCTACATGAATGTTAATAAATCGTAATATGCCCAGGCCCTTGAGTGAACGAGTGGTTCAGCCCTCCAGCTGAAATTCCACTCGTCAGAAGCCAGCTGCTGGTAGGCATTAATGAGTTTTAAATTGTTCTCAATTGGAAAAACACCACACAGTGTTTTGCCAAAACCAAAGTAACTTACAAGATTGTATCCTTCTGTAATTATTTGAAAGTGGTTAGACAGAGCGTATTTATACAATTCGACTCTGTTCCTCAACTCCTTTGAAGAATGTGACCCAATTTTACTTCTTTACCAAACATCTCAATTCAATGCAGGATTCGCCAGCTCAGCATCACCGGCCAGACAGTGGTTTGTTAAATTTAGTAGCATCCCTTTTTCCCACTCTAATTAAAATCATGAGTCCTTCAACCTCAGAGAAATAATGATTAGGCACTTTTTTCGATCCATGCGGTTTGGCCTCCAGTACTGAACATTTGATCATCAGAAAAAAGAATGGTGCCCTGCCATCACATGCTTTGCCCTCTGAAAAGTAACAAGCTATGTGTTTCTTTATATAATTATCCTTTTATTTTATGGAAAAATTAATTTATTAATAGCCTATTCCTATGTGTTTCCACTTGCTTCTAAGTGATATTAATTCTGAGGAAGAAAATGTTGAATAAAACCCTGGATTATAGAGAAAGGTCAAAATATATGTGTAATATTTAATTATTTTATAAGTTTTATAATAAAGTATTCTGTTTCTTTATCTTTGAAATTTGTGACCCGACTTCTCACTTGTGCAAGAGCTTATTTCTGAGCTCACGGACCTGTCGAACCCGAGGGGCCCGGGCTGCGGTGCAGAGGTTACGTAAAGCCTGCAGCGCCGGCATCGCATATGGCTGCAGTTCAGTCCCAGCTGCGCCGCTTCGGCTCCAGCTCCCTGCTCATGCGCCTGGGCAAGCAGTGGAAGATGGCCCAAGTACTTGGGCCCCCGCATCCACGTGGGAGACCTGGAAGGAGCTCCCGGCTTCAGTCTGGCCCAACCCTGGGCACTGCAGGCATTTGGGGAATGAACCAGCTGATGGAAGGTCTCCAACTCTGTTTGAAATAAAAAAACAAAACTCAGAAAATAACTTCCCAGGGGGGAGGAAACTATTCAGTAATTAGATTTTTCTCTTGTGCGTCTTACAGAATTGGCTACTGTGAAATTCTGCCACGAACGAGATGGCGCACTCTGTATCCTGGGCAGGGGCAGAGCTGCTGTGCTCTCGTGTAATGGACATGCAAGCACTTGTCTATGACATCGCCTAAGAGAAAGCTGCCGTCCACGGGCGTCTTCCACTTGAAAGCATTCTGATAGAACAACAGGGGGAGGAGTGGAAGGATGGGGGCGAGAGGAGCAGACACAGAACACTGAAAGCCGTTGCCAGGTTTTGCCAGTTTTGCATCACCAGACAAATAGCCAATAGCTACCCGGGCAGAGTGAGTGCCACTGACCTAACTACACAGCATTTTCCCCGCACCCAGGCTTCCACCTGCATACGCATTCACAGAAGCCCCTGGCAGTGATTTCCAGTAGCTGACATAAGAAATAAGAATGCAAAACAGAAAATAAGGCACCTCTGTGTTGTTTGGCAACAAACTATTACAAGCCACCCTGTATTAGTGTTGAGTGGGTGCCAGGTACTGCTAAAAGCACATGTGTTGTCTCAGGCCTCCCAACAGCCTACTTAGGAATCGGGTACTCTTTGGTTACAGGTGACGACTCTGGGATTCAGAGACACTGACTGTGTGCCCTTGGGCCCAATGTAGAGTAATGGGGTCAGTACAGGACTCTCACAGGTTCCCTGGAGTTCTCCTGTCCCTGTGCTGAACCATCCTGGGAGAGAGAGAGAACATAGAACTCTCCTGTTATGGCCCAAGAGAGCCATGTGAACAGAGTTTGGCAATAAATGATTTCATGATGAATTAGGGAATTTAAATCCCCACTTTAGAACAAAGGATACTTAAAGACTGTCGCGTACCAAAGTCTATCTCCTAATAACTGCTTCTCTCTGGGGTGACAGCACTGCCGTGCCTGGAGCCTGCAACCCCAAGTCCCTTAGGATGCAGTAAGAACCTTCTGCATGACGTATATGCTACAGATAGGGAAAGAGGATCCCACAGCAGTGTAGAGTGTGCAAGAAATAATTTATGGGATTAATAGCACAGATTCATTATTAAATGTGATCTGGAAAAGGTCGCTAACTTATGTGTCATTCCAGTTCATCTTAGAAAATGTAAAACATGGGGGCTGGCATGATGGCATAGGAGGTAAAGCCACCACCTGCAACACTGGCATCCCCTATGGGCTCCAGTTTGTGTCCCAGCTGCTCCATTTCTGATCCAGCTCACTGCTAATGGCCTCAGAAAAGCAGTGGAAGATGGCCCTAGAGTTTGGGCCCCTGCACCCATGTGGGAGACCTGAAAGAAGCTCCTGGCTTTGGCCTGGTTCAGCACTGGCCATGGTGGCTGCTTGGGAAGTGAACCAGCAGATGGAAGCTCTCTCTCTCTCTCTCTCTCTGTGTGTGTGTCTCCCTCTCTCACAGTAACTCTTTCAAATAAATAGATGTTTAAAAATGTAGAAGTATGCCAAGAACCTATGCTTTGACCCCCTTACCTTACGTTTTCCCTTGGATTTTAATTCCTTGACCCTCTCTGTTGTCTCCACTGATGCTGATGCTAACGCCCGAGTTACTGCTCATCGTCACCCCTGGATCTGAGTGGCAGCTACCTTCCTCCTCCAGAGAGGATCTCAGTCTTTGTCACGGTGATTTGGGAACTACTGTCACTCGTTTAGCATCCTCACCAGTTTCCCATAAGCACCTCTGTCACCTCTACTAATTTCTGATTGATATTAAATTAAAAAAATGGCTTTCTGTAAAGAAAAAATTGAGAAAGAAAGCTTTATGGAACTCCTTTATATGGAGAATCTCTCAAAGCTGCAAGAGGAAAACACAGACCACCGAAGGGACTTCCCAGCCACCTGACTGCTGACTTCGCAGCAGGAACCTTAGAGGCCAGGCGTGGAATGAGTGAAGGGAGAAAACCGCCAACCAAGACGACCCATACAAGCTGTATTTTAACTGGAAGGAGGGACCGGTTCCCAGACCAACTCGCAATAAGGATTATCACCAGACCCTGCCTACATGGTCTACAGTCAACGGGTCTAGTGCTGCAGGTGCCCAGAAATCACCTTGGAGTTCTGGGTTTGAAATCTACCTCTGGCTCCTGACTGTGGCTCCCTTCTAGTGCAGCTCCTGGGTGATGACTGAAGTAACTGGGTTCCTGCCGTGCACACCTGGGAGACCCGCACTGAGTGTCCATCTCCCAAGCCCAGCCCAGGCAGTGCAGGCATCAGGAGAAGGAACCAGTAGATGGGTCTTCCCCCCACTCTTCCTCCCTCCCACATCAATTTTTTTTTAATGTAAAAACAGAAAAGATACGCTGATGGGAATCCTTCAGACTCAAAGGAAAAGACACTATGCAGGAAAAAGAAAATATCAGAAGGTAGAAAACTCACTGACTTAGAGATCCCACAAGTACAGATACACACTGACAGCAAATGATCTTCAGCCAACTTGCTCAAAATGTGCACTGGAGAAGCCACAGGTTTTCCATAAGTAGTGCTGGAGACACTGGGAATCCACATATGTAAGAGCAAAACGAGACTTTCACTCCTCTCTTTCATCATAGACAAAATCAACTCCAAATCGATTCAAGACCTAAATGTAGGGGCCGGCGCTGTGGCATAGCGGGTCAAGCTGCCACCCGCAGTGCAGGTATCCCATGTGGGCACCAGTTTGAGTTCCAGCTGCTCCACTTCCAATCCATCTCTCTGCTATGGCCTGGGAAAGCAGAAGATGGCCCAAGTCCTTGGGCCCTTGCGCCCATATGGGAGACCCGGAAGAAACTACTGGTTCCTGGCTTTGGATCAGCGATGATCCAGCCATTGCGGCCAACCTAGGGAGTGAATCAGCAGATGGAAGACCGCTCTCTCTCTGCTTCTCTGTGTAACTCTGCCTTTCAAATAAATCTTAAAAAAACAAACAAACAAAAAAACTAAATGTAAGACCAGACACTGTAAAACCATCAGAAAAAAACATAGGTAAAATGCCTCAGGACATTAGAATAAAAGTTTTTATGTCTAGGGTACTAAAAGCATAGGAAACAAAAGTAAAAACAGACATGTGGAATTTCAAACTAAAAAGCTTCTACATAGCAAAGAAAACAGTCCACGAAACAGCCTACAGAATGGGAGAAAATATTCCCAAACTATATAACTGTCAAGGGGTTAATAACCAGATATATAAAGAACCCAACTCAGTAGAACAGAAAGATACTCCAATTTAAAAATGGGCAACAGATCTGAAAAGGCATTCTTAAAAGGAGGAAAAGAATGGCCAACAGGTGCATGAAGAACACCCTCAGTGTCACTAATCACCAGGTAAATGCAAATCAAGACTACAATGAAACACCATACTGTCCAGTTGGAATAGTCACCGTCAAAAAGACAACAGAGGGACCAATGCTGTGGCGTAGTGGGTAAAGCTGCCACCTGCAGTGCCAGCATCCCCTGTGGACACCATTTTGAGACCTGGCTACTCCACTTCTGATCCAGCTCGGTACTGGGGAGTGGGAAGGCCAAGTGCTTGGCCCCTGCAACCCATGCTGGGGACCCTGAAGCCGCTCTCAGCTACTGGCTCTGGATTGGCCTAGCTCCGGTCATTGCGGCCATTTGGGGAGAGACCCAGTGAATGGAAGACTTCTCTTTCTCTCTCTCTGCCTCTGCCTCTCTGTAACCCTGCCTTTCAAATACATAAAGAAGTTTTTTTCTTACTAAAAAAAAAAGGACAAGAGACTTGCTGAGGATATGAAGATTAGAGAGTCCTTCACACACGGTCAGCTGGAATGTAAATTATTACAGCCTCTGTGGAAAACAGTACACAGGTTCCTCAAAACACCAGCACTGAAACTACAATATGACCCAGCAATTACTGAATATTTATCCAAAGATAATGCATTCAGTATATGACAAATATATGAAAAGATCAGGAAAGGTTAATAGGTTCTAAGTTATAGTTGGACAGGATAAGGAAATTCCGGAATTCTATGACATAGTAGGACAACTATAGAGGACAACAGTGTACTCATTATGTTTATTATATATATATGATTTTCTTTCACCAAAGCCTATAAATGTTTGAGGAGGTAGCTCTGTTTACCCTTAGCATTGCACAATGTACACCTGTATTGAGACATGACATGGTACCCCGTAAGTATGTACAACCATTAGTTAATAAAAATTCAATGAAATAGAAAATCTCCACTACATGGCTTACGGAGATAGCCATCATAAAAGCAAGCCTGACAAACATTAACATTTTAATTATTCATGTCAAAACATAAAACTGTCACTTTAACTGGTTTACAGAATTCATCCTTGAACAAAAGATTCCTTAGTGGGAAGGAGATTAGGTGATTCAAGTCAAGAATAAAGGTGGAATTTTTGGTCAACAAGATTATCTGCATCCCAATCCCAACAAGCACAGAGGAAGACCACATCATATCCATTAAATGTACCCTTGCGGACAGAGCTCACACTGAGAATCACGATGTTGGCAGGAGCAGCTACCCTTGCATTTGAAGCCAACTCCCTCCCTAAAGTGTGTGTGTGTGTGTGTGCGTGTGTCTGGGGGCAGGGCGGAGTGGGCGGATTTCCCTGAGACCGATGGCGCTGGCTAGAGAGAGCAAGATAGCAAACAATCATCTGGTCGTGCTCCCTTCTTTCTAACCCCCAAAGAGAAACTATCTGGGGGGAAGGAATTGGGCACACGGTGTCCTGGAATACCTTGAGGCTTTCCTAGAACAGATTCTGTAAAATCTCCTTAGAAGGATCACCTGGTAAAATGTTAATGTTTCATATATTATCATAAAATGTTCCCAGGACCAGCTTGTGAAACTGAGAATAACCATGTGATAATACACTACAAGACTTCCTGAAGACCAGCAATAGGAGCGGGCAGAACAGGAAGAAGTAAATACAATCCATGATTATGATGTTAGCCACTGACACTCATGTCCACGTGTGCCACATGTATGAAATACACTTTGCCTTTTCCAAGTGTTTGTCTGCCTTTCTCCAACCCTACGAATCTTAAAACAGCATGTGACGTGATTTCTAGCTCTTCTACTTCTGGTATAAACCAAGTCACAGACATTTCAGACAACAGCACTAGATCCCTGGAGACACCATTCTGTCCATTACGAGCAACAATTTTGTATCCACATCAACATCAAGTTCATACACTGAGTTCTCCCCAAAAAATTCATCTGGCCAATAGCAGTGGCTCTCTTGGAGTCTTAACTCCTTCGTCTAGAAGCAGGCATTTAATCATTTACTCAACAGAAGTTACCATCGCTTGTGGTGCAATTCTACACCAGGCTGGACAAACAGAAACAGCTTCTGCCTCCATTGGGCTCATGACCCGTGCATGTAGATAGCCATTACCTGAGGCATCGCACAAAAACAACCTTACAACTCCGTTCAAAATAAGCTGGAAAAAACTGTCACTGTAGCAGGAGCTAACACACTGCCAGACTCCCATCCGCCCAGGTAGCTGAGCCGCTTTTGTGCACAACTGCCTGTGGGAAGTTTCACTCCCCAAGATGTACCTGCATGTCTTCTTCCAAGGGTGCGATGGTGCTGCCAGCACTCGCTTTGCCTGGAGCACAGAAAACCCCAAGAGCCTGAAAACTTCCTCAAACTTCCTCTTCCGCCCAGCACTGCACAGATTGCCAAGCGACACATCATTCCCTTGTGATTGAACTGGCCACGAGTAACTGCTGAGATTAGGATTCTTCTGATGTTTCTAAGGAACTGTCCACGGAAGGGCACTAGCGGTCACATCGCGATTCTCAACAGGGCAGCTATGAAGACGGCAAAGAAATGAGAACACAACAGGGAGGAAGGCAACAAACGATGAGTATTCACAGCCTCGAAACATTCTGTACCAACACAAACACATCTTACTACTCCATTTCTCTGAGCTGTCTCAAGCAGCTTTATATGAAAAGAACGCCCACAGCTTAACAGCAAAAAGCCACGTGATTGTGAAACTGGCACAGGGCTGAAATAGGCATTTCTCTACAAATGGCACATTCAGGGCAAACAACTCTGTCTCAAAGGCCTCGACATCACAGCTCATCAGCAGAACGCAAACCAAAAGCACGAGGAGACACACTTCACACCTGGTAGAATGGCTGGCACCAACAGACAAGATCCACGGTGTGACTGGGGACGCAGAGAGCAGGAAACGCACCACACTACTGGTAGGAACGTCAACCAGCAGAGCCACCGCGGTGGAAAGTATGCAAGTTCTCGGGGGAAAATAAACACTTACAAGAGAACTACCAAATGACCCAGCAATTCTGCTCCCAGTCACCTACCCAAAGGGAGCAGAATCAGTATGCCGAGAGATGTCTGCCCCCGTGGTCATTACAGGAAAATTATGAAGTCTACCTACTGAGAAATCAGCACAGAAAATACGTAGGTGTGCATGTGTCCACCAAAGACAAAAGCCTCAGCCATTCTAGCCCAAAAGAGAAAATCAGAATTTATCCCTTACCCCTGAATCTCAATTCAGTCTCATGCCATTGTCCTCACCCCACCCCACCCCACCCCTTCCTCCTTCCCCAGATTCAGAAGCAGGGGCCTGGGAAAGAGGAGGGGGGACGCGACTTGAAAGATCTGTACGGAGGAATTCACGTCCACCTGCTGTCCCCTACCCCCACCCAACCCCACCCCACCCCACTAAGATATAAAAAGGCCCAGCCCTGGTGTGGGGGCTCTGCCATGCACCGTGTCCAGGCTGGGCACCCCAGCAGTTGCTCACCCACCTTTTGGGCCCCTGCCACGTGTTTGGTCAAAGTGCACACTGGCGGTTGGTCACCCACCTCTGTGGACATATTTGCTCTGAATAAACTTGGTCTGGCTGCATGTTCATACCCTGCATCCTCTCGGATCCATGCCCCTTTCCTCTTATATTCGGTGCCCGTCTGGGGAGGCACCAATGTGCACTCTTTTCCGTAGAGTATGTATGTGTGGGTGCATACACACATAGACACACATAGACACTATCATACACATATGTTCATATGATGTGGCATTACTCACTCCTAAAAAAGGAAATCCTGCCATTTGCAACCAATTGGGTGAACATGAAGAACATTACGCTAAGTGAAATAAGCCAAAGCCAGCCAGATAGGAAGACTACATGGTCTGATTTATATGTGACCTTTAAAATACTGAAGCTCATGGCAGAGTCAAATGCTGTTTTCCAAGGGTGGGGGGTGGGGAAATGTTACAAGTGTGCAGGTTCAGTTATAAGATAAAGTCTGGAGGCCAGCATTGTGGTGCAGCAGGTTACAGCCCCGGTCTGCAGTGCTGGCATCCCATATGAGCGCTGGTTCGAGCCCAGGCTGCTCCTCTTCTAATTCAGCTCTCTGCTATGGCCTGGGAAAGCAGTAGAAGATGGCCCAAGTCCTTAGGGCCCTGTGCCTGCGTGGAGACACAGAAGAAGCTCCTGGCTCCTGGCTTCGGATCGGTGCAGCTCCGGCTGTTGCGGCCATCTAGGGAGTGAACCAGAGGATGGAAGACCCTCTATGTCTCTCCCTCTCTCTGTAACTCTTTCAAATAAATAAGTCTTAAAAAAAAAAAAAGATAAAGTCTGGGGATCCAACATACTGCATGGTGGCAATAGACAACAATACCACAAACCTGAAATATGCCAAGACAGGAGGCACTATTTTCATGCTTCAAAAGTAAAAAAAAAAACAAGACAGACGATATTAACTAGGGGAGGTGACAGATATATTCATTTTCCTGATGGCGATGGTAGTTTCACAATGAGTATTTATCCCAAAAGATCAAGCTATAGACAGTAAATACATTTAGTTCCAATTTGTCGATCACACCTCAAAAAGAAAAGCTATGAAAAGGGCGTTAGGCGGCCAGTGCCGTGGCTCAATAGGCTAATCCTCCGCCTTGCGGCGCTGGCACACCGGGTTCTAGTCCCGGTTAGGGCACCGGATTCTGTCCCGGTTGCCCCTCTTCCAGGCCAGCTCTCTGCTGTGGCCAGGGAGTGCAGTGGAGGATGACCCAAGTGCTTGGGCCCTGCACCCCATGGGAGACCAGGAGAAGCACCTGGCTCCTGCCATCGGATCAGTGTGGTGTGCCGGCCGCAGCGCGCTGGCAAAGGAAGACCTTTTTCTCTCTCTGTCTACTCTGCCTGTCAAAAAAAAAAAAAAAAAAAAAAAAAAAAAAAAAAAAGGAGTTAGGCGTTTCAGGCTTTCCAGGAAGATAACCTGGTAAGCAGGCTCATTCACAGTCACAAAGTGGTCCGGCCCTGGATCACGTGACCTCAGCTGCGCGCCTCCTGGCACAGGTGCATGGCCTGGGTCCCCCAAGGCCCGAGAGCTGGCAGCTGGGGAGCCAGCAGCTGCCAAGCCAAGCTTTTCCCCAGAGTGGAAGGAAGTCAATTCCTTTGTGATCATTAACTAAATCCTGACTGGGTGGGCACTTGTAACGTCTTTCTCAATGCCATCGTCTTACTGGCAGAGTTTATAACTGAACTGCGGCCAGACTCACTTAAGGAACAGGAAAGAACCTTTGGCTGGGGCCAAAGCGCTTGTTCTCCATCCAAAAGCCATGGCCCAGGTAGAGGTCTCGGCTGGAGGTCAGCCTGTGATTCTCAATGGATCAATTGTTTTCACCCGTCTGCCCTCCCCAGGGTCCGGAAGACTCGCACTAGGACTGGGGGGACATGAATGTGCCGCCTTCACCAGCTTCTCTATCCGGAAGGCACACTCTGGGTATTGTCTGCCAGCACAAAGAGTCTTTCAGAGTTACCTTGTCAAGGATTGCTTTTGGGAAGATTAGTGTCTCGGGATCCCAGGACAAAGTAGCAGGGAGATTTAGCAGCGGATCTAGATAATCTTATCAACCCAGATAATGCAGACCTTGGTTTTACCGCCTTCAAATGCAGTAGCCAAATAGTCACCAGCAAGTTCAACTCCTCTCTACAAGAAAAGTGGGCTGCCACCGACTAAGCCCCAGTCATGTGCCAGATACTTTCACGGGCATTTGATCTGCTCTCTCTTGGTTCTCGCATCAAACCCCTTATCATTTCCTTCCTTTCAAGGAGCAGGAAGCTACGGCTCAATAAAGCTAAGTAGTTTTCTTAAGTCATGCAGCACAAATGATGTACCTGAGCTTACAACACAGGTTTGTTTCAGGGGGAAAGAGGGTTTTCTCTACTTAGGAAACATAAGTCAACTTATTAAAAACGAGCTAGAAGTAAGCTACACTCATAAATCACCCTGCGGCTTCTCCTTATAATTTGCTGAAGTCTCTTAGAGGCCATCTCTTGAGCAGCCAAACTCTGGACAAAATATGGAAAATAAGTGCTTGGAGATTCTGAAAGTTAATATTACCAGGCCCATCGTGCCACAGAGACAAATGCAGGAAGCAAACAGCAACCTTGTCAATGTGTTTTCTTCTCTCTGCACTTTGTTTTAAGACTTTAACTTGAGGGAAGGCTACAGATACACAGCAGCATCTACCTGAGAATTCTGATACAGTTTCTGGATGGAAGAGCCAGAAAAGGAACCCCTAGACGTCATGAACGGCAGGCAGAAAATGAGAGGAATCCTGAACGCAAGACACCCACGGAAGGGCAACTCCTGATGCCGAGTATGAACGCCCTACGACTCTCTGATCTGAAGCACAGCATATGCATGTGGCAACGGCTCACATCACCATTATAAATAACTGAAAGGAAATCTGAGCTGACATCACCAATAGGTAACACAGAGTTTATATTTTGAGTCTGATCTACTGACCTACTATCTGCTAACAAACCAAAAACAAAACATCAGTCCAGCAGTCTTGGAGGAAGGTAGAATTCTGAACTCAGAGTCTCTACAACATAATATTCTCTATACCCAGGATACAACCCAAAATTAACAGAGAACTGTTAAAATATTAATGCCCCTTCTGACCAAGAAATATTATTAACATACCAATCTAAAAATGACTCAGTTATGGGAAGAATCTGGCATTTTAAGTTACATGAGAACTTTAAAAGAGATAGGTCTATCCTCAATGATGACAAGAACACACACTCAAAATGAAGATAGAAAACAACAGCAGATAAATATAAAGCATAACACACACACACTAAATGGGGGCCAGCCCTGTGGTAGGACAGCTTAAGCTGCTACCTGCAACACCAGCATCCCTTATGGATGCCAGTTCCAGTCCTGGCTGCTCCACTTCCAATCCAGCTCCCTACGAATGCACCTGAGGAAGCTGCAGAAGTTGGACCAAGTGCTTGGGCCCCTGCACCCTCATGGGAGATCCAGATGGAGCGTCTGGCTCCTGGCTCCTGCTTCTGACTGTTACGGCCAATTGGGGAGGGTACCGGTGGGTAAACAATTGATCTCTTTTTCTCTCTCCCTCTCCCTCTATATAGCTCTGCCTTTCAAATAAATATATTTAAAAAAAAACTAAATGGAAATGTTTGAACTGAGAAGCATAATACTTTGAATAAACAGTCACTGCCTGAGCTTCATGGGAGAACGGATGTAACCACAGAAAAGCAGGAGTGTGCAGACAGATCAACAGAAACTAAGCAATTGAAAAGATAAATGATGGGATGAAAAGGAAGAGCCAAGGTGATGGTAAAGATATCAGAAAATCATCTCCTCCCTAAGAGCACTGCAAACATCTGAAAAAAATATTCACATTCAACTTTTCAGAACTCTGCCATTAAGCCAAGACCGGAAGCAACCTTGAGGGGCTTCTGTTCGTGAAAGACAGCTCGGTATCTGTAAGAACAGCAAGCCCGGGAGAGCTCTGATTTGCTTTATTCCCATTCTTCTCTCTAGCACTGAAGCAGATCGAGAGTCTAAGATCAAACCAATGATCTGGCAGCTGGAGCCAACCAAACGTGGCAAGGGCTCCTGCAAGACACAAATCCCAGACAACTGGCATTATTAACCTGTCTGGTGGCACCTTGGAAAATTCTGTTCACCAGGCTTCTCTCTAACTGACCAACTCCGAGGTCATCCTATGTGAACGGTCTTTCCCTTTGGCGGGACTTGTCAAAACAATCAGTCTGGTTACCATTGCGGCTGCCAGAGGTGGTGGCTAACACTTGGGGAAAGAAATTGGCTAACCACAAGGCTCACAAGAAGATTCTAGAGGATGAGATGTCCATAGGAGGCTTTGAAAAACCGACAACATTCTTGGATTCTACAAAGCCATGCCTACGAGAAGGACTACGGCCGTGCCCAGGGCTGTGAACCTGTTCAAAATGCCTGAAACTGCATACTAACCTGACCCGGAGGCTCTGAGCAAACAGCAAGCAGAGCTTAAGGCACAATGGTAAACTGCCGTCCTGGCTCAGCCAGGTAGGCTTGCAGCAGCATGCAAACAGAGCCCTTGGGGGCCGGCGCTGTGGCACAGTGGGTAAAGCCACCGCCTGCAGTGCTGGCATCCCATATGGGCACTGATTCAAGACCCGGCTGCTCCACTTCCTACCTGGCTCTCTGCTATGGCCTGGGAAAGCAGTAGAAGATGGCCCAAGTCCTTGGGTCCCTGCGCCCACATGGGAGACCTGGAAGAAGCTCCTGGCTTCAGATTGGCACAGCTCTCACCATCGTGGCCAACTAGGGAGTGAACCGACAGATGGAAGACCTCCCTCTGCCTCTCCTTCTGTCTATATATAACTCTAACTTTCAAATACATAAATAAATCTTTTAAACAACAACAAAACAGAGCCCTTGGCGGACTGATGTGAAGCCGTCCAGCAGTATCAGTAATTTTCAATATGTAGATTCTTGCTATCTAGTCAGGGCAGAAGCCAGTGGGCCACGCGCCCTGAAAGGCACAGGGCAACAAGGGCACAACAAGGGAAGGGCCCACCACGTTCCAGGCCTTCCATCTACTCCCAGCGGGGGAGTGGTTACATTGACTGACAGCTAGGCATACACCTGGGGTCAGGTAGGGGCATGAGATCACAAAGGGGGCGTGGTCTTCCAGCTCACAAACCTAACAGATTTTACCCGATCTGCCTGCCTACATCGTGTGCACCTGCTGTTTCCATGTATATAAGGAAATGCGTGCCATCCTGAGCTGACCACGAAGCGCACAATGCAGAGAGTTCAGTAGAGAATTAGTTCAAGAAAGTCAACCAACAGCAGCCGCAGCAAGGCCAGCAACCACAACAGAGCAGAAAGCAGAGATGAACCTGTTTTTCACATATTTATTTTTTATGTTGTACTTTTTCCAAAAAGTACAAGACATGCAAAGAAACAAAAACATATGGTTGTTGAATTGTCAATATAAACTATTCAACAAGGAATTCCCACAAGGAAACCCAGATATTAGACTTAATAAAGACTTCAGATCAACGATGTTAAACATTTCAGGAATGAAAGAAAATTTTATCTTAAAATCTAAAGTATGGGAATGACAGTAAAGTACAGTAATTATGTCTGACCAAATACACAATACCAGTAGAGAGATCAAAAATTATTTTTAAAATTCCACTGAGATTGGAATGTGAAATCACACAACCATTTTGGACAACAGTTTGGCATTAAAAAAATGAAACATACACTTCCCGCACAACCCTGCATTTTATTCCTGGCTATCTACACAAGAGTATGCAAAATGTATGTACACACTAATAATAGCACAAAATTCAGTGGCGTACATAATACAGAGTCATCAACACATACCCCAGGACTGTCATGGTGGTAAGGAAAGCAATGTCATCTCTGATACGGGGATGAAAAGGCCACCTTATTACAACAGCAGAAACAAGAAAATGATATAAATTTTGACATCAAAAACAAAAGGTGAGGATGGGGAGTAAAGCTGTAGAGTCATGGCATGTGATCACAGTTGTGTCAGCTTTCCATAACCCTTACGAGTGTTTTTATGTCAGCCTTGGGGTAACTACACAGCAAACATCTACAGTAAGTGCAGCACAGTACTCCAAGCATCCGACTAAAGAAAAGCATCAAACCACACAAGACAGAAATCAAGAGGACAACAGAAACCAAGCTACAAAATAACCAAAAAATTAAGGCCGGCGCCGTGGCTCACTAGGCTAATCCTCCACCTTGCGGCACCGGCACACCAGGTTCTAGTCCCGGTCGAGGCGCCGGATTCTGTCCTGGTTGCCCCTCTTCCAGGCCAGCTCTCTGCTGTGGCCAGGGAAGGCAGTGGAGGATGGCCCAGGTGCTTGGGCCCTGCACCCCATGGGAGACCAGGAGAAGCACCTGGCTCCTGCCATCGGATCAGCGCGGTGCGCCGGCTGCAGCGCGCCTGCCGTGGCGGCCACTGGAGGGTGAACCAACGGCAAAGGAAGACCTTTCTCTCTGTCTCTCTCTCACTGTCCACTCTGCCTGTCAAAAAAAAAAAAAAAAAAGGTATACTGGAAAATCGTTAGACTTACTGAAAAAGAAAGAAAAGACTCCAATACAATGAGAAGTGAAAGAGAAGGCATAACGACCGGTATCAGAGAAAGATCCTGAGGTCAACGTAACAATTACTTGCCAACATATTAGGTAACTAAAAGAAACGAGTCAAGTCCTAAACACATACAACCTACCAAGACCGAATCATGAATAGACAGAAAACATGAACAGATCTGTACTCAGGAAGATGACTGGATCGATGACAAAGTCTCTCGTCAGAGAGAAGCCTAGGGACTGATAGCTTCATGGGTGAATTCTACCGATATTTAAAGAACTATACCAGGAGCAGGTGTTCGGTGTGACATAAGCAGCCACCACTGGGCAGCCCTGCATCCCATACAGGAGTGACTGGGACCCAGTCCGGCCTCCACTGTGGATCCAGCTTCCTGCTGGTGGGCACCCCGGGATGCAGCAAATGGTGGCTCAAAGATTTAGGTCCCTGCCACCCTCATGGGAGGGGTTCCAGGTTCCTGGCTGCAGCCTGGTCCAGCCCTGACTGTTGTGGGCATTTGAGGAATAAACCAACAGATGGACGATTTCTAATTTTTTTCCTCCCTTTTCTCCCCTCCACTTATATATGTACCTCTTTGTGCTGCTCTGCCTCTCCAAAAACACATACTTAAATAGAAAAACTATACCAATCCTTTTTAAACTATTCCAAAAAATTGAAGAGAAGAAATACTTCCAAACTCATTTGACAAGAAGAGCATTTCTATGATACCAAAGCCAAACAAGGATATTAAAAAAAAAAAAGACAATTACAAGCCAAAACCCTTTATCAACATAGATGCTAAAATCCTCAACAAAATACCAACAAATCAGTTTCACCATATTCAAATGGGTTTTAGCCCTGGGACTCAAGGATAGTTCCACATACTCAAATCAATAAATGTGGTAGATCACATTAGCAGGATAAACAAACACCACATAATCACTTCAGTAGATGCAGAAAAAGCATTCGACAGTAATTCCCATACCCTCCTGGAGCTCTAGATCTCATTAAATTTTATGAGCCTCCACCCTGATTGCACATTATCACAACCTGGACAGAATATAAAAATTATGCCCATGTCCCACCTCCAGAGATTCTGATTCCATCGATTTGGGATAGAGATGTAAGTTTCCTAAGTTATTCTAATATACAGCAGGGCTGGGAATCACTGATTTGGTCCCAATAATATCATAGATGAGTCATTTAAGGGCTCTTCCAAACTCTTGATTCTTCCACGATTTTACGAAAGTTTCCATTCTCACTGAAAATCTAAGAATGACTTCAGCCTATTGTGTAAGTAGCCTCAAAGTACAATTGCTAAAGCAATTTATTTATCAGTCTTGGGTGGGTGCAACAAGCCGAGATTGAAAACATCTGTGCTGAGAGCTGGCTGCTGCAGTGACACGGGACGCAGTGAGGTTTGGGGGGACAGGTCCCCAGGGAGTGTGTTGTTGCAAACCCAAATCAAACATTTCAGATGCCTGCCACTGTTGCTATGCTAGCAGTAAATGCCCTGCCCTGCCCATAACTGTGTGTGTGGGGCGGGGGTGGGAACCATGGGGCTGTGCACAGAACTGCATGGATCCACAGATAGATTTCTTTTTTTTTTCTTTTCTTTTCTTTCTTTCTTTTTTTTTTTTTTTTTTTTTTTTTTTTTTTTTTTTTTTTTTTTTTTTTGACAGGCAGAGTGGACAGAGAGAGAGAGAGAAAGGTCTTCCTTTTTTCCATTGGTTCACCCCCCTCCCCGCCCAAGTGGCTGCTGCGGCCAGCGCACCGTGCTGATCCAAAGCCAGGAGTCAGGTACTTCTCCTGGTCTCCCCATGCGGTTGCAGGGCCCAGGGACTTGGCCCATCCCCCACTGCACTCCCGGGCCACAGCAGAGAGCTGGACTGGAAGAGGAGCAATCAGGACAGAACCTGGTGCCCCGACTGGGACTAGAACCCGGGGTGCCAGCGCCGCAGGCGGAGGATCAGCCTATTGAGCTGTGGCACCGGCCACATTATTTTTCTCTCCTCACTTGGGAACATCTCAGGCTGATCCTGGTCTAACTGTTGATGATGACAACTGAGCATATGGAGTCAGGATGGGTGAAGGTCTCAGAGAATCAGAGGGCTGAAATGAGCCCTGTCCTGTACAAAGGAGTACAACTTAACTTCAAGACTGGATGTGAAAAAGGCACCATTCTCTCTGCCCCCCTTTCCAATTCCCTCTATTTCTGGCTCCTAAAAGGACATTGGTTTTATTACTGAATGTTGATCGTCAGAACCTCACAAAGGGATTTCATTTATTTTTCCTACTCCAGCGAATATGAATCTCTGGACTTCACAGTCTCCCATGGAGACAGAGCTCACTGAAGACCAAGGAGCAAATGAGGCCTCTATTGAATTTTTCAAAGAAATGTTTCAGATCTCTTGATCTCCTATCTACCTATGCCTGGTGCCAAACGCCTACAGCTTCCCTTAATGTGTTGAAGCTAGTGTCTGCCTGCCTTATCACTTTTGCCTCCACTCAAATTATTTATTCTGCATTGTTGTTCTTCAAGGACTATTTAGGGAAATGAGACTAGAGGTGTGAGATTATCAAAGTGATAAAACAATAAAAATGCAGTCTACTTAAGCTATCAAATTATTTTCTTTTTGTCCTTAGGTAACCCCCTGTTCTGGTTTATGCTATGAAAAATCTGTTAAATGAGACTTAGTTTTCCCCATTTGCTAAAGGACAGCTTTATCCAACATGATTTCCAAGGGATTTTCCTTCCCTCCGAGTTGTAATTTCCTTTTTGGCACATGTTTTCCATACATTAAATTGTTTCCTACTGCAAATTCTACTTGGGCTTAGGGCTTAGATTTTAAATATGTCACTTTACGCCTTGCACTCCTAGGTGTTTTGTTGCATTTTACTTTTCAATAGAATTAAATTCAGCCCTTGAAACGAGGTTAGAGATGATGAAATGAGATCAACGCACTGAAACATTCAACAAGCACCCATTATTTGTGAAAACATTTTAAAAATTCTAGGTAAGCAATGGCCTTTACATTTATACACCTCTTGGTGTCTTTCTCTAAGCAGTAACACAGTAGGATGGCCAAGCAGCTATGGCAAGATGGAGAAGAAAATCATTAGCTTGGATTCAGAGAAGACTGCCACAGAGCTGGCAGCATTTCGGATGTCTAGAAATATGGTTAGGGAGGGACAGGTGGCAAGGAGTCAAGGAAATCGAAGTAGAAGGGAAAGCATGTTCAAAGTCATGGGCATGACCACCAAAATCCCCAGTGATCTCTGTCTCCTGGTATCCATGCCTGTCTGCAGTCTCCCCCAACTTTGAAAACAGCTTCTGTGTCATTTCCAAGGCTAGGCTATAAAAGACATTGCCGCTTTGGCCTTGCATTCTGCCCTCTGCAGGAAGCCAGTTTCCACGTTCCGGAGAGTTCAAGCCGCCTACACAGAAACTCCCAGGAGGAGGAACTGAGGCCTCCTGACCATGGCCAGACAACCTCAAAGAACCATTTTGAAACAGATTTCCCATCTCAGCCCGGGCCAGCATTCAGGTACCTGCAGGCTCAGAACCACACAGCTTATCACTTGTGGATTCCAAGGCAACATTAAATCACTTACTGAGGTAACCCACTACGGTCTGGGTTCATAGAACCATAGACAGCTAAGGTAGGTGGCATCCAAGTTCATGTCATACTCTGAGATAAGAGAGGAAATTTTAAGGGATGGGGTCTCAAGTAGAAGCAGAAAAAATCAGATTGGAAAGACTGTGTCATCAGGATGGATCAGAGCACATTATTATTGGTTTTAACAAATTAGATGATGCAATAGTGTTTATGACTTGGAAAGTTAATGCCTAGATAAACATGATCCGAAGACAAGTGTTGGCAGATGCGCTATTAGACAAGAATTAGATTTTTTTTCTACTCGGTCATCTTATTAGAGGTTGACTTTCAGAGTTGCAAGACAACTCATCATTCCTTGTTTCCTTTTCAGGATGGTCACGTGCAGCCTACTTGAAAGGCAGCTTCCCTACTGCAGTCTTATTATGTCCACGGATGAGGAGCTCAGCCCATGCTGAAACAGCCACCAATCTGTTGAGTAGAAGGGCTTCACCGTGCCCTATAATTCTGTCCAACTGAATAGACTTGATTTTAGCCTTGTCTCTTGCAGTAAACAACTGGTGACACATGGGCTACAATTTTTAGGATTAATGTAAACTGGGATGGAGTTCAAAATTCTGGTGCCTGCCACACCAGTCTGCTCATGCTCTTAAGAAAAATCATCTTTCTGGGGGCTAGCGCCGTGGTGCAGTAGGTTAATCCTCCACCTGCGGCGCCGGCATCCCATATGGGTGCCAGTTCTAGTCCGGGCTGCCCCTCTTCCAATCCAACTCTCTGCTGTGGCCTGGGAAAGCAGAAGATGGCCCAAGTCCTTGGGCCCCTGCACCCGCAATGGGAGACCAGGAAGAAGCACGTGGTTCCTGGCTTTGGATTGGCATAGCTCTGGCTGTTGTGGCCATCTGGGGAGTGAACCAACGGAAGGAGGACCTTTCTCTGTCTTTCCCTCTCATTGTCTGTAACTCTACCTCTGAAAAAAAAAAAAAAAAAGAAAGAAAGAAAAGAAAAAGAAAATAATCTTTATTATATCAGTAGTAATATAATTATTCTAAGCTGCACTACCAAAATACTAGCTCCAGACTGGGGTCTGAAAAGTCAAACAATTGAATTTTATCCTTACCATTTCTAGATCTAGGCTTTACCAAATTGAGCAACATAAACATATTAACCCATACCACTATTTCTACTTAGCACCTTATTTACAGATTTTTTTTAAAAAAAAGATTTGAAAATCAGAGTTACAGAGAAGGAAAGGCAAAGGTAGAAAGAGAGAGAGAGATCTTTCATCTGCTGGTTCACTCCCCAAATGTCTGCCACAGCAGGGGCTGGGCCAGGCCAAGGCCAGGATCTTCCATAGCGTCTCCCACATGGGCAGGGGCCTGAGCTCTAGGGTCATCTTCTTCTGCTTTTGCAGGAGCATCAGCAGGGAGGCAGATTGCAAGTGGAGCCGCTGAGACTCGAACTGGTGCCCATATGGCATGCCAAAGCTGCAGGCGGCTGCCTAACCCACCACCCCACAGCGTAGCTCTCTTATTTTCAGAAGTTTAAAGATTTGTGGCCAGCGCCGCGGCTCAATAGGCTAATCCTCCGGGTTCTAGTCCCTGTTGGGGCGCAGGATTCTGTCCCAGTTGCCCCTCTTCCAGGCCAGATCTCTGTTGTGGCCCAGGAGTGCAGTGGAGGATGGCCCAAGTGCTTGGACCCTGCACCCCATGGGAGACCAGGAGGAAGCACCTGGCTCCTGCCATCGGATCAGCGCGGTGCACCGGCCACAGCGCGCTGGCCGTGGTGGCTATTGGAGGGTGAGCCAACGGCAAAGGAAGACCTTTCTCTCTGTCTCTCTCTCACTGTCCACTCTGCCTGTCAAAAAAAAAAAAAAAAAAGATTTGTAAGGGCAATGGATTTAAAGATGAGGATTGTACCAATTTGCAGTTTTATGAATACTCTGGGGAACTTGTACTATGACAGATCTCCTGCCACGGGATGGCCCTCTGATGGCCATCTATGGAGGTGGTTAAAAGGCTGCAGTCCCAGGATGCCTATGATGAAAATGAGGTTATGATTCATCAGTTCTTGGCTTATACATAACCCAGGAAAACACAGCAAATCTATTACCTTTCCAGTCAGGGTCACAACATTTTACAGCCACTCAAACCCAGTAAGTGACCTGAGTGTCCGTACAGCCGCTTCACCAGTAGGCTCAAACATCTGGAAATTCAGTAACTTCTAATCAGTCAGTGTACTGAATGACCCCTGCAGGTCCCACCAAGACAATTTCAGGGCCAGCGCTGTGGCATAGCGAGTAAAGCTGCCACCTGCAGAGCTGACATCCCCTATGGGTGCTGGTTTGAGCCCTGGCTGCTCCACTTCTGATCCAGCTCTCTGCTGTGGCCTGGGAAAGCAGTAGAAGATGGCCCAAGTCCTTGGGCCCCTGCACCCATGTGGGAGACCCAGAAAAAGCTCCTGGCTTCAAATAGGTGCAACTCTAGCCATTGTGGCCATCTGGGGAGTAAACCAGCAGATGGAAGTATGCTCTCTAATAAAATAAATAAATCTTTAAAAAAAGATAATTTTTCAGAAGACAGGAAAGAGTAATAGAAGCAAGATGCTGACCTGGAAGGCCACCTTGTATCTTAATCTCTGTATGACCTTAAACTTTTGTGTAGTATGTATGTTGGTATTATACCTACCTTGGTTGGGCATTTGGCCTTTGAAATTTATTTTACAGTAAATAACAGGAGACCCATTAAGTTTTAGAAGGGTACCTAGCAAAAACAAACAAACAAGTAGACTTCTTCTGAAATTGAACTGACCCACTTTGAAATCACGGCTTTTGTTGGGTCAGCTAGATTAAGAGTGGCAAGGGAGGTAGCTACTGAGACCCTGCAGCTGCAGTGCCATTGGTACACTCCTCAGTTTGTGCCAATGGGAGTATCAGCGCACGACCACATCTTCCCAACATGGTGCAACTCCAACGGGTCCGCTTGTCTCTGCAAGTCCCTACTGAAGCTGCTTGGTTTGCATCTGTCTTTTGTCAGATCTGCACCTTGGTCCGTGGCTCTCCCCATCAAATCCCACATCCTCCTCCTCTTTGCTTTTGTTCACATCAGATCCACATTACAGGGCTGAAGAGTTTCTCTGTTGAAATAGGGTTCCTCCCCTTTAGTCTTTCAAAAGCGCCCTCTCCCCACTCTGTCTCCATTTCTGCTTCCCAAAGGACCCAACTGATGCAATCAATCACTTCAAGTTTGAGATTCAACGCTGTCCCCTTTGAAATTACACTGCTACCATATACACGATCCCTAATGTACACTGGATCACAACGATCCAAAGTTTTCCTCTATTCAGCTCTTTATCTGGACCTTTTCTATCAGTGTTATGTTGAAATACGACATATTCTTCACTTTCACCAACCACACTAAGCCTAAAAAAAAAAAAAATTCACCCCCATCAAGGGGACGGGCGGGCTGCCAACCTGCAATGCAATGACATGAGACTGTGAGTATCTTGAGGTTGGGAGCTTTGGGTTTTCTAAGTTCTGTGACAAGGGTGAATGAAGGGGGGCCGGCGCTGTGGTGCAGTGGGTTAAAGCCCTGGCCTGAAGCGTTGGAATCCCATATGGGCACCGATTCAAGACCCGGCTGCTCCATTTCCATTCCAGCTCTCTGCTGTGGCCTGAGAAATCAGTGGAAGATGACCCAAGTCCTTGGGCCCCTGCACCCACATGGGAGACTCAAAAGAACCTCCTGGTTCCTGGCTTCAGATCAGCGCAGCTCCGGCTGTTGCAGTCAACTGGGGAGTAAACCAGCGGATGGAAGACCTCTCTCTCTGTGTAATTCTGACTTGTATCATTAAGATCCTCCAGAGGAGAAAACACTTGGTCTGAGCCAGGGAGGAGGAATACAAGTTCACCAAGCAGAAGAGGAAGGCTTTTGTCAGAAGCAGCAGCAGGCTCAGCCAAACCTCAGACACCAGAGAACAGGTGGAATCAGCAACTGCCTGCCACCTTGTGGCCCCGGAGGTTACCCTGCAGCCCGAGACAGCAGCTTCCTCTTGGAGCCCCAGCTGCTCCGTGTCTGCTCCGGCTCCCTACAAACGTGCCTGCGAAGGCAGTGAAGGATGTCTCAAGGCCAGGTCTCTGCCTGTTCTTCTACATGCAAGGGAATTATGAACAGCCCCGTGCAGGTCTTTTTAAATATATATTTATTTATTTGGAAGGCAGAGTTTACACAGAGAGACAGAGACAGGCAGAAACAGAGATAGAGATTGTCTATCCACAGGTTCACCACCAAAATGGCCACAACAGCTGCAGCTGGCCTGGTCCAAAGCAGGATCTTCATCCGGGTCTCCCATGTGGGTGCAGGGGCCCAGCCATGTGGGCCATCTGCTGCTGCTTTCCCAGCCTCAGTAGCAGGGAGCTGGATCCAAAGTGGAGGGGCTGGGGCTCAAACGGAGCCCATATGGGATGCCGGCATCGGTGTCACAGGCAGCGACTTTCACCTGCTAGGCCACAGTGCCAGTCCTCCCCTCTCCTCCACCCCGCCCCCACTCAGGTCTTAATTAGCTGATTGCTCCTGGGAGCAGAGAGAGGGGCAGAGTAAACAACCTCAGAATCAATGCCAGAGTCTTTTTCTGGGAAAGAGATTCTCAGGCTCAGGAGTTTAGGGAATTTGAGCTTCCTTAAAGCACACGTTTGGAGAAACAGAAGTTCAGTTCCCCAATTCAATTCTGCTTAAGTGATGTTAAGGGCCCAGCAGAGCCACAGAAGGAGGAACAATCTCTAACTTCGAAATTGAAGCTGATCCTTGTGCCTTAATCTAAGCCATTGTGTCTGGCCCTATTTGCAGGCCCAGGTCTGGTTCTTATTGCTCTGGTGGATTTAAGTAAAATCCTTCACATAGCTTAAATTAGGGTTGTGTCAATGATACTTCCTTTATTGTAATATATTAAAAAGAGCAAACAAAAAAACACCCAAATCCCCGCAATCCAGGCCTCTGATCTACAGGACAGAAGCTGTTCCAACAGCTGGAGAGAGTATTTTCTCAAGAATGAGGGTGACATCAGTGTGGGCATTAACACGGGGAGGGGGGTGAGGAACAGCCCCCTTAAAGAGCCAGATGGGCTTGGGCTGTTCTCGTACCATGCGAGTGTTCACAGGTGCAGGAAGGCTAGTGCAAACCATGCACAACCACACGGCTCTGCCGGGTGGCTGCAGACACACTGGGGGACCACAGAATTCAAGGCAGGTTTGGGATACCAGTTATCCAAATAAAACCACATCTCATGCTGGGGGGAAGAGAGACCAACCTCTCTCAACTCCTTTACTTTCTAGACAGAGAAAGCTAGGAGTCAATTCGACAGGTGGCTTGCTCCAATTCCAGGTCAAGTTCACAGCTCTTGAATGGAATCAGAAGCCAAACTGTGTGGATTCCAGACCACTGCCCCTGTTTGGCTCAGCAGGCACTGAATGCTGCTGCCTCCAAGTCTTCCTTTCAATTTCGGTGAGAAAAAGGAGATGGGATCCCTAAAGAAAAGGCTGCCCAGGGAACAGACAGGGAAACAGCAGTGGCAGCAGTAAGCATGCTGCGAAGCAGACCATCATTGCTGTCATACTACTGTCTTCTCTGTGTTTCACCCATGCCAACCAGGGCAAAGAACACCAGTCAGCTGCCTGTGCCGTGCGGTCTGGGATGGACAGGTGTTGCCCCTAAGAACAAAGGGAACTTCTGCTCCCATACCTTATTCTGGAACTACAGGTAGAAACAATGAAGGCAGGTGATGTGGAGAGAGAGTACCAAGACTGTCCAAGTAGAATAGGCTCTTAGGAGAACTCCCAGGTCAGTATGTTCCAAAGGATAACACACTCAAGGGTCACTTGGCCATGACTGGGGGTGAAGACGACTGTGGTCAAGGGACCCCAGGTTTCTTCACTGCAGGACATCCCACAGCCTTCGCAATACTGTGCATGGAGGACTTAAAGCAGAAGTCAACAAAATCGCACGTTTCCCAGACTTCCATTTCCATTCACCCCCTTTTTCGTTCCAAGGGCAACCTCATAGGATTACCGCTTCCGGAAATAAAACCCTCATGTGTTGATCCTCTCCAAAAGCAAACGAGAAAAACACAAGAGGTCTGAGAGCAAAGGTGGCTTTCTGCAGGCCCCACCACTGAGCAGTGACAGGACTCAAACCAACAGAGCCAGGGTCTGAGCACAGCAGTTACTCTCAGGACCAGCGTTCAGCAATGACTTGAGACAGTAACATGCCCAAGGGGCCGTGGACAGTGCACCTAAGAATGAATGCATTCTCCAAACGTATGCAGTTGGTACGGTCACCCCAGCAGAAGACGAGGAGACTGAATCGTAAACATACGTAGCTCGACGTTGCCTGGTGGGTAAGTGGTGGACACAGAATGGAAGCTAGGAGCTGCATGGATGCAAAACCCAAGCTCTGCTGACTCTGTCCCTTTGAGGTTGCCAGACCACAGTTTCCTCGTTTGCAGAGGCAGGTAACAACAATGCCTCCCTGTCCAGGAGTGCAGCGGGGACCCAAGGAAAGCATGGCTGACGACGGGCGGACGACAGACCGTGCAACCGTATGCCTCTTCTCATCCGTGTCCGTGCAACCAACAGTGAGGACTCCCCCTGGCCGAGTGCCATCTGCTGACTGGGGGTTCTCTTGCTGGCTGGGCCTTAGAACCACTCACCTAATTTTTTAGGGCCTTGTAAACCTAGGAGGTCGTTTGTCTTTGTTAGGGAAAATATTTAGCCAGGAATACACCCTTGCAGCATAATTAGCCCCAGGCCTGTCTGTCCCTGAGGGGATTCTTCCTATCTTAGCAAAACACTGGCAACCTGGGGCTCAGGGCCCTGTCAGGCTAGAGAGCCTCACTCACCTAACACAACATCTGTGGGATGCACAGGTCTTCATTGCAGCTACCATGAAGAGATCCACTTATCCCCAAAGCAAAACAAAGGAGCAGGTATTGCCAGCATCAAGGTCGACAGAATTGTGAAAACTCCAACTAACAACTAGCAAGAATTTGGAGATTCTTAAGTTTCCACCATTGTACTTTTGGGTTAAAGGAACAAAGTGCTGTACCAAGGAAGCGGAGACCTTGTTGCGCCTGCTACTGCTTCCAGAACGTGCCTGAACTTGACTTTCAAAAGGCTTTGTAAGTACAAAGGCTAGCTGGCTGCCAGCTCACCTCAAAACGTCGGAAGGAAATGCTCCAAAGACAGCTCGCTCCTTCTAGGACATGCTTTCCTTCTGCCCACCTACCACCAAAAATGCCAGGAGATGGTGACTCCCCAGCCCTGCGAGTTTACAGCGTTTGGCCATCACGTGACCTTCGGCAACCTAAATAACCTTTATCCCGACTTTTCCAAAATGTGGATTTCAGTTCTTCCTCTGTGGTCACTCAGCAACTAAATATCCTCTATCAAGTGAAGAAGACTGGGACTGTGACAATGCAGCTGGCTCTGCATCACCCGTGTCGGCTCGCAGACCTATGTCTCATACGGCTTCATGATGGTCCTTGCAGCCCCTGGCTTCAGCACCCACCGTAAAGCCACACAGCATCGTTGAAGCCTTTCAAGAAAGCAACTACTTTCCTTCAAACCGAGCTAAATGATGTCATCAAAGCAAGAATCGGGACAGAGATGGCAGATCCAGCAGACTCATCCAGTACCACTCATTAAGGTTCTGACCAAATCCACAGGAGACTGCTTTATACAGAGTCCTCGAAGTGACACTTGGGAGGTACAGAAACAACTCTCGTCTCGATCCCTTGGGATACCTGTCCTCTTGCTGAACTCTTACCTTGGTCATACAAGGCCCTTTGTAATTTTATGCTCATCTGGGTAAGATCAATATTTATCATGTGTCTCCTAGGCAAGTCAGTGCCTTGTGGGGCACGATGCTATAGGTGTGATGCTGCTCCCCACCCCCATCCCTGATCCTGAAATCAAAACCTGTGAATTACACCAGACAGACTGGCAATGATCTCGAGCCCCTGCGCTACACCGTGGATGCCACACTGCGATCTCCTCTCTGTTCCCTGTGAAACCGTCCCCATTCGTTACAAGCGCACTCAAGTCGCCT
Source organism: Oryctolagus cuniculus (assembly GCF_051225735.1). Taxonomy (NCBI): domain Eukaryota; kingdom Metazoa; phylum Chordata; class Mammalia; order Lagomorpha; family Leporidae; genus Oryctolagus; species Oryctolagus cuniculus. Next base: position 69,661,984 of record NC_142884.1, on the reverse strand, counting down.
GGCGTTGACTCCAGTTTGGTTTCTGTGCAGCACAGCTGTGGCACGTTTACATAGACGCTCCTGTACTTTACAGTGCTTCTGACAAACACTGTCACCTCTCCCCCGTACTTTGGTCCGAGCTTCAACTCGACAACTCAAGCCTCTTGAAATGTTGCTTTGAGACCACAGTACAAAGAAGCTTTGTCAAGCCTAGTGGAGAATCAGAAATGAGATGGAGAAGAACCCAGCTGCCCCAGGCTACACCAACAGGAGCCACCGGAAATTGAAGGCAATCTGAAAGATCCACCGGAGACGAGCTAACAGACAAATGATTGATCGTCATGAGCCAGAAGCAGCAACACCCGGCTGAGCCAGCTCCATTCTGCAGAACCACAAGCAAACACGAGGCACTGTTCTAAACCAAAACGTGTCGAGCTGGTTTCTGCGTAAGCAATAGGTAGTGCAAACAATACAATATTCTCTCTGGAATCCTGGAAAGGAGGAGGAAAATCCTTTTTCTCCCATTCGCTACTGTTAACTGAAAACTGTGGGCAGCCGTTGGTGTAGACAAGGCTCGTGTACTGGTCCCGACAGACAGACCGTGACATACCAACACAGCCTAATTACAGTGGCTGAGCTTTCGTTAATTGCAGGAGGCTCTGTAACCAATTACGCTACATCCAGTTGCGTCTCTACTTCATTTCAAGTTTCCATAAATGCTGTCACCTCACATTGTTGGTGGGAGTCCCCAGAACGCACTCCGACGCTGGGGGCTGCCTGATTCACAAATCCTTTTTTGCTTTGTTTCATTTTTCTTTTATCAAATAAACCATGAAATTTAATTAGTCTAAGGAATTTGCCTTTTTTTTTTCTTAAACCATTATTTGGGTCTCAAGTGACACAACCTTCCTCTGGATGTCCTCTGACGCCCCGGGGGTCGGGCAGGTGCTTCTGATGGGCTCCTCCGGACCCCACGCTTTTCCCCATTGGGCTTCGCAGTGCATGGCTGTAATGCTTGTTTCCTGCCCCAGGTTGAAGCCTCGCTGAGCCCAGCACCAGGCGGCCTCCCTCACTGCCATGCTTCCAGCACCCTGCTTAGCACAGGTCAAAACATGGGAAGGAGTTTCTGCTTCCTCGTCGTATCAGCAAACCCAGCCTTCATGCATCCTCTCACCAAGCCTCCCGATCCCTTACAGAATGGTGCTGAGACACACTCACGTCTCCTCCTATTCCGAGGTCTACAACTAATCAACCCCTCCACACACACACACACACACACACACACACAACAGTTCAATACAGGTGCTACTACGCTAGCTTAGATCCTCTCTGCAAACTATGCTGTGAACACTGAGATCAGGTACTTAGCCTAGCTATTGTGATGCGCACTGAGACTCTTGACTCCAGCTTCCTGCCCAAGCAGACCCTGGGAGGAAGCATTTACGGCTCATGTGGTTGGGCTTCTGCAAACCACTTGAGAGTCCTGGATCCTGTTCCAGGCTCTGACGTGGATCTGGCCCGGCCCGGCCCAGTCCGGGCTCTCACAGGCCTTTCAGAATTGAACCAGTGAATGCGAGCTTACTCCCTCTCCTGCTCAGCCTTTCCAATACACTAAAACAAAATTAAAAGCTGAGGGCCTGGAGATACCTGGCCCAGAGTGCCACCTGGTGGGTCTATTTCCTTGGTAAGCTTCTGGTTTCCAGAGCACAGCCTCAAAATGCTAGGACAAAGGCTTAGAAGCTCCAGAAGTGTTTTGACCATGGTAAGAGAAACATCATCCCAACAATGGCTTAAAGCTCTATTCTTCTTCTAATGACGCTTTCAGCATATGTTAACTTATAGGATAACCTTATTTTTATCAGGATAGACTCTTTGCTGCCAAAATAGTTTCTGCAAAGACTCCAGGGTCACTGCTGATTCCCATCTTATCTGGAGTCAAGAATATGAGTTGATTCCATTTTAGGAACATTTTTATAGAATTAAAACCAGCATGTGCATTTAGCCAGGCTATAAAAATTTGTTAGAAAGCTAAAACTGCCCAAGGCAACGCTCCTGAGAACTCTAAGTCTACATGGCACAGTGCATCCCACAGAAGTAGAACCTGCCTTTGACAGGAGCATTTGCATTTGGTACTTGGCATGCACTTACTGCACTCAGTGAGTGGTATTGTGTTTGGGAAAGAAACAGTGACAAATGATACTAAATTCCTTCCAGAGACAAACATTCTCCTGTTGTTCTACTGTTACAGGACAAGCCGGGGCTGTTCAAAGAGCAGCGGGTTTCTAATCAGGTAAATGTGGCGCTCAGCACTAGGCGGTCATGTGGCCATGGAGAAGCAACCACGAGGGGCTACTGACCAACAATGTCCAGCTGCCTGAGTCCATCAGCATCTATGCAAACACAGACATGCTCTCCTTTGTTGTGAATCTGTGGTCATCCTGCACACACAGACGCACACACGCCAGCAGCCTTCGCCTTATCCACCTGCTTCCCCCTCAACACAGACCCTGCCCAACTTGACCCCCCCCCACACTGAAACACATTCCCTGTGATGACTGCTGCGTAAAAGGAAACACGCAAAGGTGGCAGACCCCTCTCCACCTTGAAAGACTGGTCCGGTACTCTTGCCTCAGCTTGCACAACCTGGGTGGGAAACCACGTGCGGGTGGCGGAGTCACACCTGCGTGGACAGCCCAAGGACAGCTTGTGAATAGATGTCTGCTAGGGAGTGGAGAAAAGACCTGAGATTCTCCCTACCCAAAGATGCTGACCCAGACCACACTCCTCTGAAGCAGAGCCTCAGCGCCCTCTGCTGGTCCCTAAGCATAGTCCATGTGCCGTGCGGCCACTGGAGCTGTTGGAGCATCCTTGGGCACATGCTGCCCTCTCCTGGTTAGTCAGGGTCTCCAGGATGCCACCGCTCCGGCTGTACTCCAGAGTTTACTACTGGAAGGGTGAGAACGCCAAGGTAAGGCGAGGTGGCTGTCAGCAGAGCATGAGTGACCTCGAAACGCTCTCTGGACCCACTCCTGCTACATGAAACCCCAGTCTTGTTCAACTTGAGCACTGGCCTGGTCGGTGAGCCTTCTATACCAGGAGCGCACAATACGTGATCCTGTTCGTCAGGGGTCTGAATTAACCAACCTTAACCAGCGGTAATTTTTACAATTCCTGCACGCATGGAAATGTGTGTTCTGCAGGAGCATGTATTGTCATACTCATTTTTTACTGCACGGTAGTTTAGCAAATGGTAGCCACTCACCCAAACACCTGTGAGTGCTGCTTCAAAATGTTACGGAAAGCAAAACACAGTGCTTTATTTCAGTATAAAAACATCTCGAAAGCCACTCATAGTTTTTCCCTAACACACTTTCATGACCGTCTGGAGGACCCCCCGATTCGGAACCTTTCATTCTGCTCTATATGGCGCATCCTTTGTTAGGCACAGAATACAGCCTCCAGGACCAAATCCCCCACTTGCCCAAGTCCCTTACGTAATATGGCCAAGTACTGCCTGTAATCTACAGGGTCCTCCAGTTTACATTTTTTAAAAAAGATTTCATTTATTTTAAAGTTAGAGAGGGAGGGAGAGACAAAGACAAAGAGATCTTCCATAGCTGGTTTACTCTTCAAGTGGCTATCCTGGTCGCCCATGCAGGTGGCAGGAGCCCAAGTACTTGGGACATCTTCAGCTGCTTTCTTGGGTGCATTAGCAGAGAGCTGGATTGGAAGTGGAGCAACCAGGGAACCAGTGCCCACATGCGATGCTTGTGGTGCAGATGCAAGCTTCACTCACTGTGCCATGAAGCTGTTTCTTCTAAAATAAAATTAAAAAATAAAAGATTTATTTGAAAATCAGAGTTAGAGAAGGAGAGGAAGAGAGGAAGAGAGAAGGAGAGGCAGAAAGAGGGAGAGAGGCAGAAAGAGAGGCAGAGAGGGAGAGAGGCCCTCCATCCACTGTTTCACTCCCCAATTGGCTGCAGTGGCCAGATCTGTGCTGATTCGAAGCCAGGAGCCTCCTCCGGGTCTCCCACACAGGTGCAGGGGCCTAAGGACTTGGGCCATCTTCTACTGCTTTCCCAGGCCACAGCCAAGAGCTGGTTCAGAAGTGGAGCAGCCGGGTCTTGAACCGGTGCCCACATGGAATGCCAGCGCTGCGGGCTGTGGCTTAATCCGCTTTGCCACAGTGCCAACCCCCCTCCCATTTATTTTAAATCATCTCCAGATTACTTATAGCTAATACAATGTAAAATCTATGCAAATAGTTATTCTGTATTCCTAGGAAAAAACCAAAGTCTATACATGTTCAGTAAGGGTACAATTTTTTCCCCATATTTTCAACCCAAGGTTGGTTGAATCCACAGATAACAGAATCCATACATGCATGAATAACTGTAGTCAGAACACTGAACTTTAAAAATGGACAAAGACAAAGACAGTGGCAAGTCTCAGGCACAGCCATTAAAATTCCACTTGGGACCCCTTCATCCCATCCGATGTACCCGGGCTCGAGTTCTGCTTCCGATTCCAGCTTCCTGCTAATGCTCACCATGAGAGGCAGCGGGCAATGACTCAGGTTCATGGGTTCCTGCCACACACACGGGAGACCCAGACCGAGCTCTGGGCTCCTGAACTTACCCTGATCTAGCTTTGGCTGTCGGAGTGTCAATGGACGAGTGAACTAGTGGATGGAAGATCTCTGCCTGTCTCTCCAATGAAATGCAAACTAGCAACTAAAACTTAAAAAAAAAAAAAAAAAAACTAAAACAGAAGTGGTTTATAATCCTCTCTGCTGTTGACATTCCAAAATTTCAAGTTCTACCATGTGTTCATTTAGAGTGTGGCATGAAAGGCAGAACAAGTGCACCCCTCATCCTGTCCTCCTTGCTAACAGCAGTCAGTGCATATCACTCCTCCAGCGGCCCTCCAGGTTAAAAATTAAAACACGGGCCACATGAACGTGCACAGTAGGAACGCCAGTGTGCAAATCCTGTGTGAATGCAGTGACTCTGTACTGTCTACTCTTACCACCAGGCACCCACATCTTGACAGGAGGTCCCCACCTCCAAGGCTCACGCTATGGGTTATAGCTTTGGGGTCCTCTACCGGTCATCTCTAATGGTGGTCTCTGATGGCCCTGGCCATCCATCCTGAACCAGATCTGTGAATTCTGGACCTTCCTAAGGGTCCTCGGCCTTTTCCACTGCATGCTTGGGACGGGTGAGTGGGTCAGGGGTGCTCTCCACCAACCCTGGCCACATGCATCTGACAGTGGGCAGTGGCTCAGTCCCGAGTAGAGAAGACCAGGGGCGGGGGGACACAGGACTCTGCCCCCTCCAGCCTGAGGGCAGCAGACCACCTGCCTCTCTCACTCGCTTCTCAGGAGAGAGGAAGCTTCTTTTTCCTACCCCAATTTTGACAAAGACGTTCTATTTTCACCCAGACCTGAGTGTCTTCTGCACTATGGCCTAACACTTGGCCAAAACTGTGAGGAGGAACGGCGACATCTAATTTTTGCTTGGTTCCCTTTCTCTTCAGAGGCAATCAGGAGAGGACCAATAAAGAGACATCTCAGAAATGGTACAGAACACATCAAGCATCCCCAAAACTCACCCCGATTTATCCATCCTGTTATTTTTGCTGTGAGTGCAGTTCTATGGTTGGTTTCAAACTCGAACTACCATGGTGGTTTCCAATTGGGGCTAATAAAAAATGCTATAAACGTTTAAGTAAAATTTGAGGGTATTTTCATTTCTCTTGGGTAAAGGCCTAAAGCCCTAACAGGAATTCCTGGGTGACATGGTCAATGCGTTCAACGAATCATCCGTGTGCCAGGCAGGTGCACCCTCTTGTACTTCTACCAGCAGGGTTTGAGCATTCTGATCTCTCTCAATCATCTCCAACAGGCCCTATTACATTTTAGTAAGCATGTGTCGATTTATTTTTTAGGCACCGATTTTTACTTTAATAAAATCTTTGCTTATAAAACACAAGCACAGTTGGTGTATCTCAAATGAAGGCAAAAGTAACAACAGTTGTTACTTTATAACCACATACAAGTTTCTTGACTGTCTTTTCTGTACGGACATGTTTTACATAATTAGAATTCAGCATAAGTAATCATTCTTGCTGTGCAGATTTCAAGAGTTCAAAAATTTCTCAATGTTAAGTATCTTTTAACTATTAAATACTTATCCATAAAATACATTACAAAATGCTTTTAAAACTTCAGTGTTCTTGCCAGATTTTTTATACAAAGTTCACAGTATTTTATTTCCTCTGAATGTTGAGTCATGGATAACCAAGCCTTCGCCTGAGATGCAAGAGGATCTCACCCATTTTTTTCTTCTTGGACGAACATGGTTTCTTCTTCCCACTTTCGACTCCTCATCTATTTATCCTCGCTCATGGTTACACATGGATCCAATTTCAACTTCTCTCAAATAACATTCAGTTAAGAGTTATTCTGATGTTCTATTCCTTCCTGCATCAAATAAATGTGTCTTGATTATCTTTAAATGTCTGCACTAACTGTAGTAGTGAAACGGAAAAAAATACACCTGAGTGGTTGATTTTTTAGCAATTTTTTAAAGATTTATTCTTATCTGAGAGACAGATTGACAGAAGCAGGAAAATTAATCTTAAGCTGCTGGTCTACTCCCCAGATGGCTTCAAAAGCCCAGGCTGGGCAGAAGTCAGTGGCCAGGAACTCCACCTGGGTCTTCCACGTGGGTGGTGGGGGCTCAGGAATCTGGACCATCATCCACTGCTTCCCAGGTGCATTAGCAGGGGGCTGGCTTGGAAGCGGATTCAGCCAAGACTCACACTGGAAGTCTCATGTGGAATGTGGCATCCCAGGCGTTGGCTCAGACCTCTGTGCCCCAACTTTTGCCCTGGACAATCGATTCCCTTCTACCAACATCAAGCACAGAGCACAAGTGATTACATTTTACTTTTAAATTCCCAATCTCCTGGAGCCAGCAAGTCAAATGAACAAGATTGTCTTTGACAACACGACTGCTGGGAACACTAACACCATGTAGCAATACAGATGGAGAGAATTCTTCAACAGCCATTGTGAGCTGGTTAGATACTCCAGCAATGCTCCCTTGTCACAAGGACTGCTCAGTCACTTCTCATAATGAAAACTAGTCTGTGAGATAATATAGAGACTGGCCTGAGGAAACCTCATTCCTTAATTAGAATTGAAGTTGTCAGCACAAAAATATATGTGTCAATGTTGACACTTCATCCAAGAATGCTGCGCATAGTTTGCTAATCAGAGGATGCTCTGTTAGGCCCCTAGAAAACCACCCTACAGTATCAACACGTAATGAAAATGAATGCAATCTGTCATTTGCCGATTAGAGAGTGGTCACCATAGCAGAAGAGCAGGTTTAGGAAAGAAATCCTAATTTTGCATGATTTGGAGGTGGGCAGGCAATGTCCCATGGTGCTGAGGGCCAGCAGTGGGCTCCATGGAGGGAAAGGTTGTTTGGCCCAAGACCATGAGAGAGGCCCTTCTAGTCCTGAAGAGCTTTTGGATGTGACGTTTCACTTTATGGGAAAAAAAAAAATCAAATTACTGAGGAGCTGTCATTTTTTGTTTAATTCTGACCACAGTGGAGATGATGAATTGGAATGAGAAAGAACAGAGGGCAGAATGAGGAGCTTTTTTTTTTTTATTTAATATTTAATTTGGGGCCTGCACTGTGGCGCACTAGGTTAATCCTCCACCTGCGGCACCAGCATCCTACATGGGTGCCAAGTTCTAGTCCCGGATGCTCCTCTTCCAGTCCAGCTCTGCTGTGGCCCGGGAAGGCAGTGGAGGATGGTCCAAGTGCTTGGGCCCTGCACCCGCATGGGAGACCAAGAAGAAGCACCTGGCTCCTGGCTTCGGATCAGCATAGCTCCAGCTGCAGCGGCCATTTGGGGAGTGAACCAACTGAAGGAAGACCTTTCTCTCTCACTGTCTAACTCATCTGTCAAATAAAAAAGATTTATTATTTGAAAGTCATAGTTACACAGAGGAGTGGCAGAGAGACAGAGAAAGAGAGGTCTTCCACCCGATAGTTCATTCCCCAAACGGCCACAATGGCCGGAGCTGCACCGATCGGTAGCCAGGAGTTTCTTCCGGGTCTCCCACATGGGTGCAGGGGCCCAAGGACTTGGGCCATCTTCTACTGCTTCCCCAGGCCACAGCAGAGAGCTGCATTGGAAGTGGAGCAGCTGGGTCTCAAACTGGCACCCATATGGGATGCCGGTGCTTCAGGCCAGGGCGTCAACCCCACTGCGCCACAGCGCTGGCCCTGAGAAATGAGATTCTTACATTAGCCAAGAAAGTGGCAATGACAACTTGACCACTGAGAAACACACCCAACAGATACAAAAAGATAGCCACTCCATGAGTTTACAACACTACCGTGAATTCTGCTTTACAGGTTCAGATACTTGGTCTTTCAATGTAATGCTCAAGAACCACACCACCTATTCGCTCCTTAAGACCCCTGGGCCATATATGGACCCAGAGGGCTTTGGTGAACATTCAAAGGGCATCAGTACTTCTATGAAAGCCAAAGAGAATTCTTGTCTGCAAGCCAGTGATCTGTGACCTTTTGAAACAGGGCCTTCGACATGTCAAAGCAATTGCCATCTCCTAGAGCTAAGGAGCCATGAGTGTTGACACTTTCAATGGATGATGTTCAGTCGATCACCAGTCCAGCCACAGTCCACCGGCTCAACAGTTTGACCGCATGCCGGCCACTCATCTATTACAGTGATTATTGTTCAGCTTTACCTGGTAGAAACCGATGGCTCAAGGGCCTGAGGCTTAAGGCCAATTACAATGAGAGTAGAGTTCATTAGTCTATAGAGCTGTAGCTTCTGAAATTCCAATGGAACAGGTCTTCCGATAGTCAGAGGACCCTCAGGATACAGTCTAAGTTAGACAGACTTTGGCCCAGATGGACCAAGCTGGGCTCCTTTGTTCTGCTTCTGACTTCAGACAAAACACACAACTCCAAGACTCCAGCTCTTTACCCACCTGAGAACTGGGCAAATGAGGAACTTCCAGTACAATTAAAGTGCACGAGAACCAACATCATAATCCAAGCCCCATAATGAAGCTCACCACCTCACACATGTCTAACTGCACTTTTCCAAACTGACTGAGCCTACAGTCCCCTACAGTATCCAACCCAGCCCCACGCTCAGTTCTTGCTGTCTTTCTTACTTTGCTGCTATCATCGAAGCCTCTTTTTCTCAAATACACAAGCATTACAGTGCCTTGGGCTGCTGCCTTGGTTTCCAATCACTTCTCCATACACACGCACACTTACACACTGCCCAGAACCACATAAACCTTTCAGTCTTCAGATCTAAGATTGCAAGTCAGCTCTTGCAGGGAAACCTCCGTGGACTTCCCCAAGCCAGTGGCGGACTCCTGCAATCCCACTGGTGGCGTGCTGACATCGACCAGAACAGCTCAAAGGTCACTACAGCCTCCTTTATGTGACAGTTTGCTCAGTGTCTCTGTTCTCTGTTAGCCTCAAAGTTCCTGGAGGATTAGGACAGACCCCTAACTCGTTACATATCCCTCATCATGACCACAGTACTCACGGGCACACAATAGGTAGCTGACAATTATTGGAAAAAGAACAAGTGAGCAAGTGGAGCCTGGTAGACGTACCTCTTATTTATCTGGTTAACTGCAGCAGCAGACAAGCAGAGGAAGACACTGAACTGGAACTTGGCAGTGGATTGCCGATGCCAACGCTCAGAGATCACCATACTGGACGATTTTCGGGACCGTTCGTTCGGTCAACTGCTAAGGAAGGGAACATAGAGAGGAAACAGGATTGACCAAAGGGAGAGATGAAATCAGCAGCTCGCTTCAGGGGCAGTTACACAGAGGACTCTTGGCTCGGTCAACAGGGCCTTGTCTTTTTATCTGAGGAATCTTCTGTATTTAAGGCCAGCAGTGATGACATATGGCCTGCCCCAGGTCAGCGGAGGGACCTCGGGAGAGGCCTCCGAGGCCATTTCTGAAGGGGACTGACAGCCCAGAGCAGCTTGGCAGCATCTGCAGGAATCCCCCTCAGTCTCCCGAGCAGGACCAGAACGCTGCAGCCCAGTATCCGCAGCAGCGGTCAGTGAGCACGAAGGACGCATCTCTCGGCAGTGTCCCGGGGGGCTGTGCTTGGCACTGGGTTTGGCACACTGGCTGCTGCCGACTTCAGTCAGGGGCCATACAACTCATGCAGTTAGAAAAGGCACCGTTGTGGCTTCTTTCTGAACCCAGGAGCAAGTGGGGATAACTCAGCTGGAAGGGAACAGAACTCAGAAGCACATCAACGGGTGTCCAGATCCACAGGTTCAAGGTTGTTTTTTTTTTCCCCCAAAGAGGGTCCTTTTCATAAAGAAGAAAAGGAAAGATTTGAAAAAGTTACAGAGGGAGAGACAGAAATTGAGAGCTATCTCCCATCCGCTGGCCCACTCCTAAAAAGGCTGCAACAGCCAGGGCTGGGCCAGACAAAAGCAGGAGCCAGAAACTTCATCCAGGTCCAGGTCTCCCGTGTGGGCAGCAGGGGCCCAAGCTCTTGGGCCATCTTCTGCTGCTTTCCCTGGCTAAAGCAGAGAGCTGGATCTGAGGTTGAACAGCTGGGACTCCAACTGGCACCCATTGTAGGCAGTGGCTTTACTCGCTATGCCATGGCACAGGCCCCCATGGACCCAAGTTTGAACAGGTTATTAGCTACGAGAACTTTTGCACACTGAAAATTTCTCAGAACCTTATTGCCTCAGTTTCCCTATGGATAACAAAGTGACCCAAAGCATCGATAAAAATGACTGTTATGCCAGGTATTTTCCTTAGATGAATTCCCTTTCTATGCCCCTCTCCCCAACCCACGCTCCCACAGCAGCAGGTGCTGCCTAACCCGTGGATGCTTTTTGCAAGCTATTTCACCCCATCCAACTCCTACTGCTGCACAGCCCTAGTCATTAGCAAACCCTCATTTGTGTTTCTGGTTCCTTTAGCCCATGACACATGCTCAGATGTACAAGGATGATTTTCAGTACTCTGGTCCCCTTCTGAATATCCTTAGAACCTTCAGCCAGAACCCTCATGACATACATTCTAGACTACTGTATCACAACTCCCTACTCATTTGAATGAGCTTCATTTGGTTAAAATTCAATTCGACCTGAGTTTACTCAGTTTCTCAAGTTTTATAAAACATTCTAGGAAGGGTCACAGCAGAACTGCAATATTCTTGCTCTGAATAATAGAGACCTAACAGTAAGTTTAAAGATGGGCATTTGACACAGCTACTAATATTCCACTTAGACCTCCCTCAACTGCACCTGCATCAGTGTCTGGATTCAATTTCGAACACACACTATTCTTCCGATTCCAGTTTTCGGCTACTGTGCATCCCGGGCAACAGCAGGTGATGGTTCCAGTGCTTGGGCCCTGCTACCCACGTATGAGACTCTCGCTGAGTCCCAGGCTTTGGGCCTCGCCTGGTCCAGCCCTGGCTATTGCACAAATTTCAGGAGTGAACCGGCAGACAGAAGATCTCTGTCAACCTATCTGCCTGTCTTGGTCTCTCTACTAAATTAAAAAAGAAAACTCAGTTACCAAAAAAGCATACACACTGACTCTGGTCTTCCAGCGTGATATAGGTGTTCCATTTATCCATGGCAATACTTGTCCTGACTTCTGCTTTTCGAGTTCCCATGCATTTGTCCCCCCTCTCCCCGTCCATGACAGATTCAGCCTGTAGTTTCTGTTGTGCAACGTCATGCATGGGAAATCTTGGCTCACCACTCCGTAGAGCCCACTAATTCTTTTTTCGATATTTCTTTTCACAGTCTCATTTTAAAACTTATTTACAGTATTTATCATGAAAAATACCTTGTCATTAGAAAATGCAGAAATAGAAAAAATCCTAGAAAATATACCTGCTTGTCAAAGCCTTTATTAAAAATGAGTATTACAGGGCTGGCACTGTGGCAGAGTAGGCTAAGCCTCCACATGCGGTACCGGCATCCCATATGGGCGCTGGTTTGAGTCCCGGCTGCTCCTCTTCTAATCTAGCTCTCTGCTATGACCTGGGAAAGCAGAAGATGGCCCACGTGCTTGGGCCCCTGCACCTGTGTGGGAGGCCCAGAAGAAGCTCCTGACTCCAGATCACATCAGCTCTCGCTGCGCAGCCATTTGTGGGGTGAACCTGTGGAAGCAAGACCTCTCTCCATCTCTCTGTAACTTTCAAAAAATATTTAAAATGGGGGTATTAGAAGTTTAGATCTATGTTTCACGTATTTTCAACCAAGTAAGTTTTGAATTTAGACATTCTGAAAAAATTTGGAGAGTAACCCCCCACCCCCACTGTGGGGAGCAACTTGGACTAGACTAAGTTACTGGAATTAAGATTTATTCTATGCATCTGCTCTCCCACAATATGGTGCTGGGAGAGGAGTAAACAACTTCTACACAGCTGCCTCTCACCAATTTGACTGATGAGCTGCAGGAGCTGATCTTGCTCCTGATTGGAGGAGAGCAGCGTGTTCGGCCTGTGGCCAGCCAAGTTGGGATTGGTGGAAGAGGACTATAAAGGAGGAGAGAGACAACATGCACCAGGAACATCTGGATAACATCTGAGCAGCCCCCAAGAGAGCCGGCCGGCGGTGTGCCGCTCCCCCGCGGAAGTGGGGAAAGTGGCAGGGGGAGCCGCCCCTCCACGGAGGTGGAGGGATCGGCAGCCAACCCAGGAAGGACCAGCAGCAAACCCGGGAAGGGCCGAGCAGACAAAAAGAACAGCGCAGGGTCTAGTGTCGTTCCTCCGCGAATTGGGGAGCGACATAATGGTGCCGTGACTCGGATATGAAAGCTAGGAGCGACATAATGGTGCCGTGACTCAGATATGAAGCCTAGGAGGGATAATGGTGCCGTGACTCGGATAGGAAACCTAGGAGGGAAGAAGCGGGAAGAAGCGGGAAAATACCGGAGAGAGAGACTAGCAAAGAGCCTAGGGAAAAGCCGGACAGAAAAAGTGCCGGGAGAAATCTAGGGTTGAAAGTGAAAGCTAGAAGAAACAGACTGGGATACGGACTGTGGGGAGAAGCCAGGAGAAATGAGAGAAATATTGTTGGAAGAAACTTAGGGAAAAGTACCGGGTAGAGAAAGATATAAGCTAGGGAAAGTGAAGCCGCGGGGGCAGGCCGAAGCGGAGACGTAAGCTAGGTTGGGATTCGTCAAGTCAGCCCGGGGAACAAAAGGTGAAAAACTAAAACCAGAAGCGGAGACGTAAGCTAGGTTGGAATCCGTCAGATTAGCCCGGGGAGCAAAAGACGGGAAGTCAAACCGAAAAGCAAGACATAAGCTAGGTTGGAATTCATCAAGCCAACCCGGGAAGGACCAGCAGCAAACCCGGGAAGGGCTGAGCAGACAAAAGAACAGCGCAGGGTCTAGAGTCGTTCCTCTGCGAAGAGGCGGAGCGACACCCCACCCTGTGGCTCTTTCATCCAGGGGGCCACAAAGCTCTCCACTGGCGCTCATCTCCACCTCATCAGAGACACAACTGATCCAGGCCACTGGACACAGGTATTTCATCTGCACAGCTGTGCTTATTCTCAAAGCAGAGAGTCGATAAGCCCCTGAATAGGGCAGGCAAGGAAATGGCCATTTCATTCTCAAGTCAATGGCATTGAAACCAATACCTTCATTTCTCATTTATAGGCGAGTTGGTGAAGATCAGAGCAGAAAACTTGTCTTGCTCACACGTGTAGTCCTGAAGATCCATTTGTGTGTGTGTGTGTGTGTGTGTGTGCGTGTGTATTCCACCGCAAGAACAGATGTGCTGAGGAGGCATTTGGAAGCTGTTCCTATTGTTAATTCAGGGATTCTCAAACTGGAGCTCTCCAGCACCTGATGAGCCTGATAAACCCACGCTGCTGGGCTGCACCCCGAGTCTCCAGCGCAGTGAGTCTGGGTCAGGGCCCTTCACTGGCATCTATTAAGTTTATTAAGTTCCCAGGTGAGGCTGCTGCTACCGGCCCGGGGTTAAGTCCCCCAAAGCACTAATTAACTCAGCGGGTCTTGTTCCTGGTTGAGAGGTTTGCAATCCCAAGTGCATGTCATCTACTTACCTGGGCACCAGCCCAAATGGACCCATTCTTTGTTGGGCGATAGTGGGCACGGGCATCTTCAGAGCTTCTGCGGAGCCTAGCGTGCAGCCCGCAGCAACAGTGGTCGGCAGAAAACACAGGTCTCCCGGTGCTCAAGGTCACCAACATTCCCGCAGACCCGATGGCTGGCACCTCCCTTCCCCGGGCTTCCGGCCAACACATCAACCAATAACTAAAGTCTTGAGATTTTTACCTAATTTGGCCCTGAGGGCCCTCTGGGGAGCAGCTACTGACTAGCCCTGCCCCGTTGAGGCTGCAGGGGAGGTAGTTACCTTAGCGGAGACGGGTGGGCTAAGTTGTTGTCTTGCATGACAAAGAATTCAGACGCGAGACAGAGCAGTGGTAAGCTAGCTAGTAAGGTTTAAAGGGGTTGGGTATCCAGCAGAACGGATGGGACAGAACCTCAGGGTGCCCAGTCACTCAGACTGCAGACAGCAAGGTTACATGGTTACATGGAGACAACACACCTGGCAGCCCAGGCAAGCGGCTCAGCGGAGAGCTCAGTGCTGAGCACTTGGTCTGTATGCAGACCAGGGCTTGGAAGGGAAAGGGGGCCAGGTCTTCTCACCATTTCTCCTTCCTCTCCGCCTCCAGGACAAGGAGTTTGCTCAGTGTGAATTAGGTGAAATTCCTCCTAAGGTCTCCCTGCTCAGGGCTGTCAGACTGGAGAGCCCATCTGGCCTGGGCGCAGCCTCCCCTAGGGTACCTGCCTGGGAGGGAGGACGTAGCGGTTTTATCACTCAGTGCTGTCAGGGCAGATACCCCACCTGGTGCTGAGCAGGGAGGATTCTCCCTTGGGGGGAGGGCTGAGACCACCTCTATGGGGGTGGGGCTCCTTCTCTCTCCTCATCCCCCCCCACCAGGCTCACTTCTAACTTCCTCCTTCACAGTCATGGGTATTTGCAGCACGGCCCTCCCTGGGCTCACCATCACTCTGGTAGATGGGGTCACGCCATCTCTCCTGTGGCCAGCAGATGTGTCCACACTGGCAGACGCCCTGTGGCTCCTGCCTCTCGTGTCCTGTTTCCTCCTCCCAAGGCCTCTCCTTATGAGACGCGTGACCCCCACGAGAGCTGGATTTCCCAATGAGGGAGAGCCAAAAAGCAAGGAAGTGAAGAGACGCTGTACTCGCTGATTCCAGAGGTCAGAGAAGCCCATGAAGACGGGAGGTGGCGAGCGGCTCAATCGGTGGGTGCAGCGCATGCGCAGGAGAACCCGGGGGGGTGGGGGCTGAGCCTTTAACAGGTCCATGGGCCTCCCCCCCCCTTGGGCTTTCCACGGGGCACAGGTTGGCTGGCTTTAGCCTAACACGTGCCCTGGGCAGACTTTCTCCACGTGACTCAGGTGGTGACCGATAGGGTTTTAGGGTCAGCAGCTGCAGCGTGTATGGGGTTTTGGGTCCGTGGAATGAGGAACACTTGGGCTGTAGCCCAAAAACCACACAGAGAGGGGAGGTTTTAACTAGGCCAAAAGTGGTTTACAACATGGCTTCAAATAACTTCCGAAAAAAAAAAAAAAAAAAAAAAAAAAAAAAACTTCTTTCAGGCCCAGAAGTAGACGTGGAGGCAGCCACTAAGGGAAGGAAATCATGACTTAGGGCTCACCCAAGATTGGGTGTTTGTATGCTCTTAGACTGCACTGGAATCCCAACCCAATCACTGTCATTTCAATTTCCACACCTGGGAAGGAGCTGTCCTTTAGACATGCCCTACTCAGAGGCAAGAGTTTTACCTCCTGGGCGTGTTTCTGTTGGTGTTAGCTGGGCTTGCACGCCCTGTCTCACAGCCAAACACCTCGTGCACCAGATGCAAGCCCCCGTGGGGTGCGTGGGCAATCCCTGCCCGGTACGAGTCAGCACCGGGCCACTGAGTACAGTGAGTTTGTCCTGCACAGCTGAGTCATTTCCAACATCCTCTTCATTCCAGGCTCCTGGGCTGTTGTCGTCTTAGCTCTCTCTCTGACCAGTGCCTTCTACATTCCCCCACGGGAGGAAGGGGAAGGCAGTGGGTCCAGGATTCTTTGTCAAGGCCCTGAGGACACCCTGGGAGCCAGCAGGCAGGCGTGTCTCAAACTCGCCCCCGGGGAAGGGCCTGGGGGTTGCAGTGTTTATGCCATGTGTCAGCCGCTGTCCATCCAGGGAACAGACACTGCACCGAGATTTGGAGAAGTCGTTTAAAATAAGAGGTTATTATCTAGATATGCTCGCCGGGCAGAGAGGGCCTACCCAGTGAAACGTTGGAGAACTCCGAAGAATTGCGGTAAAGCTCCGCGGAGCAGCCGAGGGACACTCTCTGCTCGTGGGACGGCTGAGATCAAGAGCCGGCTGGACCGGCCGCGGTGAGACTCACTGACTGGCACTGGTGGAACTTGCCAGAAAGCCTTTCTCTAAGGTGTGGAGGAGTCGTTTATGGGATGTGGCATCTCACTAGCATCGCTCTGCTACCAAAGTACCAGAGGAGGTGTCCGGGAAGGCTCCAGGGTGACCCACACTGCAGGCGTCAGGTGCTGAAGAAGCAACACCAAGCAGGCACCAGCCTAGCTGGACGGACGCAGAAACAGGGAGATCTCTCTAGCGCCCTCTACTGAGTAAGTCTGGCAAAAAAAAAAGACTGTGTAAAGGGCTCCAATCCACTTTAACCCAGGTGGTGAAGGTGCCTTTGGAGAGGCAATATACTGTTAACTGACAAGAGCACCATATGGGCGCCGGTTCAATTCCCCGCTACCCCGGGTGCTCCACTTCTGATCCAGCTCTCTGGGAAAAGAGAAAGCAGTGAAAGATGGCCCATATGCTGGGGCCCCTGTACCCACACGGGAGAGCCAGACTGGGCTGGCCCAGTCCCGGCCGTTGTAGCCATCTGGGAGAGTGAACAGCAGATGCAAAATCTGTCTCTCCCTCTCTGTGGCTCTTTCAAGTTAATCTTTAAAAAAAAGTGAAGTGTAGAGGAAGCGCAACGTGAGAGCTGAGTGGGATGCAGCCGAGAGTGTGCTGTTCGGCCTTGACCAAGGGAGTCACCCAGTGCTGCCCAAGGACCCCGACGACCCCGCTTTAAGGACACAGAAGCAGCACAGAACTCTGCAGGCCTGGTCTTCCCCCAAAGGGTCTTTCAAAGCCAAGATCACACCCATTCGAAGAAAGAATACTGAGTATCTGGTTACTGATCGAATGGACACTTCTTGCTCTGAATAGTATTTCAAAGGTTCACAAATTCCTTCTAATTCTATGACTAAAAGTCACTTCTTTTTAAAGATTTTATTTACTTATTTGAGAGGTAGAGTTACAGTGAGAGGGAGAGACAGAAGGGTCTTCCTTCCGTTGGTTCACTCCCCAAATGGCCACAATGGCTGGAACTCGCTGAAGCCAGGAACCAGGAGCTTCTCCCTGGTCTCTCATATGAGTACAGGGGCCCAAGCACTTGGGCCATCTTCTACTGCTTTCCCAGGCTACAGCAGAGAGCTGGATCGGAAGAGGAGCAGCCGGGACTAGAACCGGTGCCCATATGGGATGCTGGTGCCGCAGGTGGAGAATTAACCTACTGCGCCACAGTACCGGCCCCAAAACAGTCACTTGGGATCTCACAGGGCGCAATGTCCATCCCCAGTGCTGCACTCAAACACTGTGCTGGCAAGAATGCTGCAGAAAGGGCTGGCATGGCGGCGAGGTGGGTAAAGCTGCAGCCTGTGACACCGCCATCCCACACGGGCTCCGGTCTGTGCGCTGGCTGCTCTGCTCACAATTCAGCTCCCTGCTAACAGCCTGGGAGAGAAGCAGCAGATGGCTCAAGTGTTTGGGCCCCTGCACCGACGTGGGAGAACCAATTGAAGCTCTTGGCTTTGGCCGGGCTCATCTCTGGCCACTGCAGCCACCTGGAGAGTGAACCAACAGATGGCAGATCTTTCTATCCCTAACCCTTTCAAGATAAATCAATCAATCTGAAAAATAAAGAATGCTGCAGGAGAAATAATTTCAGAGCAACGTGTCAATTCTCGTGGTTTAGTTCAACAAAGTCTTCTCTCAGATGTAACTACTTGTTCAATCACATGTTTATTTTCTCACATGGAATTGCTTCTGTTCCTCCATAAGGAAGGCATTGTACTCTCCAAAAATCAAACAGCCACTCTGCAGGGCAGCAGGCAGCAAACTACAGCCTACAGGTCCAATCTAGCCTCTCTGTGGTTTCTGAAGGAATTATAATCTGTGAATAATTCTATACTTCTCAACGGTCACATGAGCATCTCCATGATATTCTCAGTTTCACCTCTCGACTTGCTAAAATGTTTACTCTCTGGTGCTTTTAAAAATAAACGTTGCTGATCCTTGCCTTATCCTGGATTATTTACTGAAATCGAGTTACTGAGAATGTTGACACTGAATCAGACTCTTCGCTGAGAGCAGGGTCCTGTTCTACTTCTAACAGACATCAGTGGGCCTCTCGGCTTCTAACACAAGTATCTCTTGGTGTTTCTCCTCTATTTCCAGCTAATATTTCATCAGCCTAACAGGGAAGGAAAGATCTTTGTCACCCTGCTTGTACACAGGTCTCTGGCCTTCTCTTCTGTGCTTGCATGCTGGACCCTAAGATTCTGATGTACACGATCCACCTGTCATTCCCACAGTGCTCTGTGCCTTCTCTCTTTGCCGTGACTCTCTTCTCCAGCGAGGCGCCTGAGCTTGCTTCTTCACTGGTCTCCCCTTGCCTGTGAAGACTCAGCATGATCTGTGTTAGATGTGAGGCTTCCCCAGAACCTGCTGTGTGCCTCTGTCTTTGAATTCTTCGTCCTGGATGGCCCTATCCATTAGGTTGTGCGTTATCAGTGCACGGTTCTATTGAACAGGCCCTGGAAAAACTGGTACCTGAATAGGCAAGTCAAGTAAAGAGTCATACCAAGAAAAATACTTTTAAAAAAAGTGTATTTATTTATTTGAAAGGCAGAGTTACAGAGAAGGAGATGCAGAGACAGAGAGAGTGCTCTTCCACCTGTTGGTTCACTCCCCAAATGGCCGCAAAGGCCAGGGCTGAGCCAGGAGCTTCATTCGGGCTTCCCACATGGGTGCAGGGGCCCAAGCACTTGGGCCATTGTTCACTGCTTTCGCAGGCCGTCAGCAGGGAGCTGGATCAGAAGTGCAGCAGCCAGGACTCAAACCGGCACCCATGTGGGATGCTGGCACTGCAGACGGCTGCTTTACCTGCTATGCCACAGTCCCGGCCCCAAAAACACATTCTTAAAAAGAAATTTGTTGGAAGAATACTATCAGTCTAAATACAATGCGAAAAGATACATTCAAGAAAAAAAATAAAACGATATAACACATACCATTTTCTTTTCTGGAAGACTCAACAAGGCCACGATACTTAATGCAAAATGTAATTTGATCCAAACAACAATCGTTTCAGGCTCTGTGTTTTTAATGAATAAACCACCTGATTCTGGAGCTCATACAGGACAGAAGCTATCCTGGGAAAATCCTGGAAAGGTACGATGTTGAGGAGGTCTCTCCCGCCCCTTTAGACTTTTCCAAGGGCTAAGACTGAGAAGCTCGGCCTCTGTGCATGGGAAGAGCGGCAGAGAGAGGAATGGAATAAACAGCTCAGCAGGTACGCGCAGATCAAAGCACAAGGATACCCCTCACACCCACTGGGGTGACTGTGGTCACTTGAGGCTGAGGAAGTAGAGACACTGAACCCCTCGCCCTCTGCTGGTGGAAATGTAGAGTGGTTTACCCACTGGGAGAAACAGTGTGCTGCTTCCTCACACAGCAAGAGTGCCGCTGCCTCCTCCACACACTGAACGCGTTTCCTTGTGAGTCTACACTCACTGCTGGGATTCCTGGGCCGTGGGATAGCTCTTTCTAATCTTTTGAGGACTCTCTGCACTGTCTTCCACAGTGGGTATACCTTCAAGTAAGAGCTCCCTTTTCTTCAAAACCTCACCAGCCCTTGTCATCTTTTGTCTTTTTGATAACTGCCATTCAACACAGAGGGAGGGGTTTTCATTGTTGTTGTACTTTGCATTTCCCTGACACTGAGTGACATTGAGCCATCTGCATATACTTGTTGGCCATTTCTGCATATTCTTTTGATGAGTAAGTATCTATTTAGGTTGTTTGCCAATTTTTTACATTGGATCATTTTCTGAGTTGCTCATATATTCTGGATGTTATCAAATGTATGGATTTCAAATACTTTCTCCCACTGCATGGCTGGCTCTTCGCTACCTTGTTTCCTTTGCCATGCAGAGGCCTTTTAGCTTGATATAATCCCATGTCTGTTTTTGTTTTTGTTGCCTGTGCATTTGGGATCTTTGGGGTCCTTTTTTTTTTTTTTTTTTTTTTTTTTGACAGGCAGAGTGTACAGTGAGAGAGAGAGACAGAGAGAAAGGTCTTCCTTTGCTGTTGGTTCTTCCCCCAATGACCACCGTGGTCTGCGCACTGCAGCCGGGGCTTCGCGCTGATCCTAAGCCAGGAGCCAGGTGCTTCTCCTGGTCTCCCATGCAGGTGCAGGGCCCAAGCACTTGAACCATCCTCCACTGCCTTCCCGGGCCATAGCAGAGAGCTGGCCTGGAAGAGTTGCAACTGGGACAGAATCCGGTGCCCCAACTGGGATTAGAACCAGGGATGCTGGCACCGCAGGCGGAGGATTAATCTAGTGAGCCGTGGCCCCATTTGGGGTCTTATCCCTCAAATCACTGCCAAGTACAATGTCATGAAACATTCCACGATAGTCAAGATATGGAACCAAGTGTCCATCAGCAAATAACTGGATGAAGAAAATGTGGTTCAGATTCATGACGGAATACTATCCAGCCACGAGTGACAAAGCGGATGAACTTCGAAGACGTTAAGTGAAATCAACCAGCACAGAAAGATGGTGTGATCTTCCTCACATATGGCGTGTGAAACAGTCACCCTCAGAGGTATAGAGTAAAGGTTTCCGGATGCTGGGGAGGGTAGGGGCAAGGGGTGACAAGGAGATGTTGGTTAACAGGTGCAAAGTTACAGTTACATTTGAGAAATTAGTAGTAGGTTAAGCATCTGCCTGTGGTTCCAGAATCCATATGGGAGTCAGTTTAAAACTTGGCTGCTTCACTTCTGATCCTGCTCCCCGTTAATACACCTAGGAAAGCAGCAGAGCATGGCCCAAGTGCTTGGGCCCCTGCACCCAGCATGGGAGGCCCAGAGGAAGCACCTGGCTCCTAGCTTCAGATTGGCCCATCTCTGGCCATTAGGGGAGCAGACGAGTGGACTGCAGACCGCTCTCACTGCCTCTCAATAAATACATCTTTAAAAAAATTCTCCAACCAACAAACCCATCTCCAGTACCACACATAGAAAGTTAACATTAACTCAACATCATCCAAATTTCAGTCCATTCTTAAATTTTCCTAAAGTCCTCAAAATGTCCATCATAGTGGTTTCCCGTGAGCCATTACCCAAGTTTCAACTAAGTATCATGAACCATCTTCCCCCAGGGAGACAGGCAGAATAACAGCTTGCAAAGACGTTCATAAACGAATCCACAGAACCGACAAATAAGTGACCTTCAGGGACCTGGTAGCTATGACTTAGCTACACAGCATGCGATGCAGACATTCTCCTGGATTACCTGGGTGGCTCTCACGAAATCACAAGAGAAGGAGATGTGAGCATGGGGGCGGAGACCAGAGCAGTGAGTGAAGGACCCCAAAGAACCTTCAAAAATAAGAATAGACACTCCCCGCAATCAACCAGAACACCCTGCCCTTAGTGCCCGGCGATGTGGGACTGTGATCGCAGAGTTTGCAGTAACCTGTCAGAGCAGCAACAGGAAGCTAAGGCACCGGCCTCCTGACACCAAGTCAGGTCTGCAAGGCAAGTGCTCTACAGGGCTTTTCACTGTGTCCCTTTCCTTCTGATGAAAGCTCAACACTTGCAGCAAGACTCTGGGTAAAACAGGGCAGGGGCCAGCGCCACGGCTCTCTAGGCTAATCCTCCGCCTTGTGGCACCGGCACACCGGGTTCTAGTCCTGGTCGGGGCGCTGGATTCTGTCCCGGTTGTCCCTCTTCCAGGCCAGCTCTCTGCTGTGGCCAGGGAGTGCAGTGGAGGATGGCCCAAGTGCTTGGGCCCTGCACCCCATGGGAGACCAGGAGAAGTACCTGGCTCCTGCCATCGGATCAGTGTGGTGCGCCGGCTGCAGCACGCCGGCCGTGGCGGCCACTGGAGGGTGAACCAATAGCAAAGGAAGACCTTTCTCTCTGTCTCTCTCTCACTGTCCACTCTGTCAAAAAAAAAAAAAAAAAAAAAAAAGACAGGACAGGGGCTGTGGCATAGTGGGTAAAGACAGGCAGGGGCTGTGGCGTAGTGGGTAAAGACAGGGCAGGGGTGTGGTTAAAGCTGCCACCTGCATGCTGGCATCCCATGTGGGTGCTGGTTCGTGTCCCAGCTGTTGCACTTTCGATCCAACTCACCACTAATAGCCTGGGAAAAGCAGCGGAAATGGCCCAAGTGCTCAGGCCCCTGCACCCACAGGGGAGACCAGGATGAAGCTCCTGGCTTCAGCCTGGCCGAGCCCAGGCTGTCAGGGCCACCTGGGGAGTGAATCAGCAGATGGAAGATCTCCCTCTTCCTTTCTCTCTGTAACTCTTTCAAATAAAGAAATCTTTCCAAATAATCCCAAGACATTCAACATACGAAGAATACATGGTCAAACTTGCAGAAGGTCAAACTGTGTGGCCGGCCACTGGGGATGCTAAGCTTGGCCTTTGGACCAGGTGGTCATCACACTCCCCCATCCCTCCACGGGGAGGGCACATCCCTTTTCCAGAGTTCGTCAACACACTGCAGAAGCAAACCTTGAAAGCACGTGACTACCCTTCCACCAATGGCCTTTCACCCTGTGGTAAGAGCATCTATTAACCACTCATGCCTGAGTCAGTTACTTCATTCTGGATTACAGGATGGTGATTTAAAAAAATAATAATTTACTTATTTATCTGACAAGCAGTGTGACAGAAAGAGAGGGAGAAGCAGAGTGAGAGGTCTTCCACCCACTGGTTCACTTCCCAAATGGCCACAACTGCCCAGGCCTGGTGAGGCCAAAGCCAGGAGACTGGAACTCCACCTCGGTCTCCCACATGGGTGCAGGGGCCCGAGCCCTTGGGCCATCTTTCGCTGCTTCCCCAGGTGCATTAGCAGGGAGCTGGATGAGAAGTAGAGCAGCCAGGACTGGAAGCAGCGTCCCGATATGGGATGCCAGTGTTAGTCAGGGGCTTAACCCACTGGGGCACAGTGCAACTCCTAGAAGGCTCACGCTTAATTTCTACCTTTCCTTCCTCAGTTACTCCTAGCTATCATTCTTCTATAAAGGAAGTTTTTTTTTTCCCTTTTCCTTTAAGTTTTAGGAGCATCCTGGTAGACCATTTTTTTAATTCCATCTATTACTTGGCTGCTTAGACCTGTTAGTCTCCTGCAGTTTAGATCAGTGTCATGCCTCCCCCAGTACAGTCACCGCTTGGTAATGCTTAGACTAGAAATAATAAGAAGTGGCCTGTTTGGGGACAACACAGTATAGGGTAGGACTCACCTACCAAGGTCACCAAGCCATAAACAGAGGCTGTCCCTATGCCAGAGACACAGAGAGGATGATGAAGAGGGTGAGATTCCCTAAAGATTCCCGGAAGCCTTGGGGGACTGGAGTCTGCGGCACCCGGCTGTGAGCAGTGGCCCTAGCATTGAAGATCCCTGGGAGTCCCCGTGGAACGGGGGTAACGACGGCGAGACCCAGCATTTGCTGAGCTCACTGTACCACCTGTATGTACAACCTCCATTTGTCTCGTCTCCAAACGGGACTAACAAGCCTCATAATGAAAGTCGGCACTGACTGCGCATTTACTGTATGAAAATCTCGATTCTAAGATACAGGGGCCAGCGTAGGTAAGGCCACCGTCTACACCGGCATCCCACATGCTGGTTCCGGGCCTGACTGCTCCGCTTCCACTCCAGCTCCCTGCTGACGGCCTGGGAAGGGGAGCAGAAAATGGCCCGAGGGTTTGGGCCCTTGCCACCAATGTGGAGACTGGGATGAAGCTCCTGGCTTCGACATGGCCTTGGCTGCTGTGGACATCTAGGGAGTGAACCAGCAGATGGAAGATCTCGGTCTCTCCCTCTCTCTATTCTGACTTTCAAATAAGTCACTAAGGAGCCGGCTAAGCCTCTACCTGCAGTGCCAGCATCCCATCCCATATGGGTGCTGGTTCATGTCCTGGCTGCTGCTTTTCCCATCCAGCTCTCTGCTATGGGCTGGGATAGCAGTAGAAGATGGCTTGGGCCCCTGCACTAGTGTGGGAGACCTGGAAGAAGCTCCTGGCTCCAGATTGGCACAGTTGCAGCGGTTGCAGCCATCTGGGGAGTGAACCAGCGGATGGAAAATCTCTCTGTCTCTCCCTCTGTCTCTAACTCAGCTTCTGAAATAAATAAATAAATAAATCTGAAAAAAAAATTAAAAGGAATACACACTTTGGTGTGCCTCACCTGTAGCCTTGGAATAACTAACAATAAAACATGATATGAACCATTCAGTGAACACTTAAGGGACACACGTCTCAACTTCCGCGGGTGCCAAGTCCTCCGTGCAGGGTACCGCAAACCAGGCTAACGCATAAACCGCCTGGGTCTCCGCAGCTCTCTGACGTTGTCTCCCTCCCCTCCCCGCCTCACATTTTTGGGCAGCCTCACCTCGGAGCCTGTCGCTCCGCCGGCCACTTCCAGTCTCAGCACCCAGGGAGGGCCCTGGAGGACCGCGCGCCAGCGAGGTTGAGAGGGGCAGGCAGCGCGGGCTGGCGGGCAATGGGGCGGGTGGGCGAGGCTGGGAGTCCCTGGAGCACGCAAACGCGCCCTGACCTGGGTCCCTGACGCGTGCGCTCGCCGCCCCGAGGTGCGGACGGGGAGGCAGGCCATGGTAATCAGGTACTGCCCCTGTGCACCTGCGGCGAGCCCTGTCCAGAGCGCCCGACCGCCCAGCTGCCCAGCACAGACTCAACCAACGGGGGCGCAGCGGGGTCCGGAATCATCGCCTTTATTTCTTGGCTGGCCTTGGAAGAAAGTAGGGAGCGCCGGGTCCCATCGGCCTTGGGGGGCGTCCGGGCGGCTCCAGGTCCTCCTCGCGGCGGGCGCTGGCGAGCGGGGCGCAAGGCTGCGGGCAGTGAGCGTCCAGGCTGCGAGGGGCCCGGCTCTCCGGCGCCCCCGCCTGCGCCCAGCCGCTGTCCCTGCCCCACGGGGACGTCCTGCGCCCTACCTCCCGGTCGCCGGCCCCGGCCTCGCGGGCACGCTGGGCTTGTGCAGAGAGCTGCAGCCGAGCCTTCTCCAGCTCCGCCCTCGGCCTGCGGGGAAGGTCAGAGGGAGGAGGAAGGCGGGCATTCCCTCCCCGTTTGCCCAGGGCCCCGTCCCCGTCTCACCCGTCGTCTTCAGCCGAGAGACCCCGGGCCTCGGGCGGCGAGCGCAGCCGCTGCTCCACCTCCTGCAGCTTGGCGCGCACCTGCGACTCTGCGCGAGGGAGGGGCGGGGCGTCAGTGCCGGGCTCGGGGGCGGGGCCCGAGGGCGGGGCGTCGGGGAGGGGCGGGGCCTGGGGCACGCCCCCTCGCGTCCAGTCTCACGCTCCGATTGCAGCTGCTCCTGGCTGCTCTGCAGCGCGCCGATCTCCCGGGCCAGTCTCTCCTCTAGCATCTGCGAGGACCGCGAGGACCAAGAGGAGGCCCGAAGGCCTGTCAGTGTCTGTGGCCTACCCGGGCCCCTCCACGCTTCTCCTCAAGTCTGCACATTATTTCTTCCTTCGCTGTGCAAGTTGCACTGTGGCTGCAGGCCCATTCCCCAAGTGTGCTCTCCCTGCCCCATCGAGCTACTCATTTTCTTGACTGCAGTCTGGGTATCATGCCTCCCCCGCCCCCGTTCAGGCTGGATGTCAAAGCCTCAGCCCTTTGGGGTCACCACTGCCTCCCCCTGCCTGCAGGGCCGCCCGCGGCAGCCTCAGGCAGGTCAGTGGACAAATGACCTGCCTGTGGCTTTCCCGGCATTTCTCAGCAGGCAATGCTGCACGAGGCCGTGGAGGGTGGCGGGAGGGGGCCAGGTCTGATGCAAAACCCAAGGGAAGGAATAGGCGGGGGAGAGAAGGAAGTCTCCCATGAGACACAGGACCAGAACTGGGCTGGGCACCGGGTCAGCCAGTGCAGGCACTCGAGCTGGGAGAAGCGGCCCTGGCTGCAGGCAATGATGATGGCTCACGTGGAATTCCCAGAGGTCCTTGTGCTGGCCCATGCCATCGTCCAGCTGGCCTTGGACATCCAATCTGGGGGCAGACAGCCAGGAGTCAGAGAACTAAGCAGGCGAAACCCACGCACCGCCCGGCAGGTCTGGGGCGTCTCTGGCACAAGCCTTCAAATGCTTGCCCGCTGCTCCAGTGCCGCCTCGACTGCGAGCTCGGTCAGGGGTCTTAACCCCTCCCCCATGGCTCCTTTTTCAACAAACTCCCGGATGCAGGCCCACCCCCACCCGCCACCCAGTGGTCCGCTGGACCCCAGGCTTGGCAGCTGCCCCGGCTTCCCCTGACTCCCTGAGATGTGCAAGTTCTCGACAGAAGTCTGCCGCATGCACTCCCACACCATGGGCTGCCTAGCACGAGAAGGACAGTCTCTCTCTCTCTCTCTCTCTCTCTCTCTCTCTCTCTCTCACACACACACACACACACACACACACACACACACCGTCATAGCCTCCTCATGGCCACAGCACTCCCGTCAGCAGGACTGAGGGCTGGGGGGGGGGGGGTCTCTCTGTAACAGTAACCCAACTCCTTCACCCCTCCCAAGCCAGCCTCTGCGGCCTCTGCAGTGGCTGTCATCGTGTCCGTCCTGTCCCCCATCAAACTGTGCCTTCTCGAGAAAGCTCTGTGCAGGATTCATTTGAATCGCCTTGTGGACTCTAAATAAAGTCCTTGCTTCCAGCCCCGATGTGCACCTTCTCTGTGATTGTGACAATTTACTTAACCACTCTGGGTCTGCTTCCTCCGACACACACTGGCCGTGGTGCCGGGAGGGTGATATTAGCCCTAAACTCATCTATTCTGATGAGCAGGAGAACACAGTCATGTGCTGTGTGAACTCTGGCTAGCCAGCAGCATATGCATCAGGGGGCCCTTCAAGTCATACTGCCTGGCGGCCCTGTAGCCTTCTCAGTTTGTGTCACCACACACTACGGTGCTCGTGTCATGAAATGTAAATGAACACAGATGCTCTTCAGTGCGTGATGAGTGGGTAAACACTCGCCTACAGTGACTGTTCACCAACAGGTTTGCTGCACACACAGTCACTGGTTATTAAGGTGTGACACCTCTGGTGGTCACAGGAACGTTCAAAAAACACAAGCGGTTGCTTTGTGGAATGGACAGTTAACTGGGTGGGTGAGTGGCTGCCTGAAGATGCGGCTGTTGAGGGAGATGATGAGTGATGGATGACGGCTGGATGGAGAACTAAAGGACGGGTGGATGCCTGCATGATGCTCCCTGGACTGGCAATGTGATTAGATAGCCGGATAGGTAAAAGGATGAGTGGGTTGATGGGTGGCTGGGGCAATGGATGACTGAGGCCTAAAATGGACAGGTAGATAAATGAAGGGATGGCAGGGAAGCTGGACGGCCAACAAGGTATGAGTTAGAATACGCCAGTGGCAGTTGATAAAATCAGAAATGATTCAACGAGTGGATTAAGGTTAATACCAGCACCCAGGGTCTTTTTGTCTGGCTGTCCTAGTTTACAGAAGAGGACACTGGTTGGTGCGTGTCCGGGATTCCCTCCCCCAGCTCGGGCCTCCTCCCCCTCCCAGCTGGCGGGGTCGGGGAAGGGCTGGGGCCGACGCTGCTACCTCTGAGCCTCGCCTTCTTTCTCTTGGCAGTGCAGCTGGAGCATCCACAGCGCCTCTGTGCAGAGAGGAACCAGGAAGGCCTGGTTTGCTGGAGGAAAGGCGGCCCCGTCGTGGGGGCACGGGAGGGTGGGGAGGGGGCATCGCTGGGGGTTTATTCCAAATGAGGGAGAGATCTGAGCGTTCAGGGGAGCGTCCTGACTCAGAGGCAGTGGGATTTCTCTGGCTGCCCTGGGAGTACCACAACGAGGAAGACACAGCAACTTGGGAAGTACCTTGCTTTTTGTTCAAGACCTCCTCTAGGTGCGCTTTCTCTGCATTCACTGGAAAACACAAAGACACCTTCAGCCCCCAAGAGTCACATCTTGCAATGGCAGAAGTCACAAAGAAGGCGTGGTGCAGCCTCAGGGGAGGGGAGATGCATTTTTGCAACTCTTGCACCCACCTGCCAGGGAGCACCCTGACCAGCTTCTCCCCCTCAACCCAATCCTGCCCCTGCACCCCCCCCCACACACACACATTCCCACACTGAATGGCGTCAAGACCCAGAAAAAACATGCAAGGTTTCCGCTGAGGGGAGAGGACCATAAAGAAAGAAATGCATCGTGTCAGGGTGAAGGAACTCAAGGGAGCGAGAGTGACAGAGAGAGGGTGGGATTCTGCTTTGCTATGAGACTGTCAAGGCAGGGTTGTCAGGATACAGTGAGAACTGGGGGCCAGAGTGTGACGGGAAAGCAGGAAGCAGTCAGATGTGCTGGCCGACAGCAGTGCAGGCGAGGGAACCGCCTGTGTGAAGGTTGGGAGATATTTGCAGAACATCAGCAGGGGCCACGGGATCACTGAGCTCAAGTTCAGCCCCACTTACAGGAGTCCAGTTCCCTGCGCAGGGCTTCCCAGAGAGCCTGGGCCTCTCCCACCTCCTCGCTGGACTTCTTAGCTGGGTCAGGGAAGGGAAGAAGCCACCGTGTGAGTGCAGCCTCAGGCCTTGCTGTTTGCTTGCAGATAGCAACACTGCTCCTTTGTCCCCAGGTAACCCCGGGGGAGGCCTGGATTTTACAGATGAGGAAACAGAGGCATCCCCCATCTGGCCTCTTCCTGCTGACCTCAGCTGGCCAGTGCAGGTCCCCAAGTTTACCTTGCTGAAGCTCGTTAATCCGGTTAATCAGGTCCTCGATCTGGGGCTCCAAGCTCCCTTCTGAGGAGAACGGGAAAGACTGAGCCAAGAGAGATGCCAGGTGGCTAAGGCAGGTGGAGGAGGGGTCGGTTCTGGCTCCGGACACCTGCTGCATGCTGCGCTCTGTACAAGGCCCTTGCTGGGCTTGCAGTCTGGGTGGGGGACTTGGACATTGAGTCCATTTGTGCAGCGGTAACTGCAGGGAGGGGAACTCAAGTGAGGGCAGGTGTCAAAGAGCAAGGGGGTAAAAGGTGATTCTTGAGATACAGAAATTAGGCCAGGAGGCAGGCTCTGCAAACCGGGGACTGCAGAGTGTGAGTAGATCCACTGCCGGCAGAGGGCGCACGTGGAGACACCTGCTCATCCCTCCCTGGCTTCAAGACTGACAACCCAGAGCTCCAGCAAGAGGCTGTGTGCCCCTGAGACACTGTGGAGCCAATGAACTTGGGCCGGTGCTTCTCCAGGGTCACCACCTTCCGCTCCTGTGACCTGCAGACAGCAGGCATTTTCCACAGCGCTGATAAAGATGGCTGGACACTCCTAGCTGTCTTTACTCTACTGGAGAAGGAGGTCCGGTCACTACTCATTTCCAGTCCGGCAATTTCTGTACATCACACTTGATGCTAGAGAATTTTAGCTGGGCGGTGGGCCCAACGTACCTCTTCTGCACGCGGCCAGCGTAGAGGAAGTGGGGGTCCCTTCTAAGGGACAGCCACTCACCTCAAACCAGGCCAGGACACTGCCCTAGCCCTGCTGTGGGACTGGATGCTACTTGGCTCCCAAGTCCTTCTCAACAAGCAAAGCAAGGCGCAAAGCCACGTGCACTGCTGTTTGTATATCACAAGGGAGGAGGACGACTTTACCCCCAGGCATTTTTACTTTTAATCTCTGGAAAGAGGCTTCAAAATTTAAAGTTATTGTGTGCCTTTTGTTCAGAGATGTGGATGACTGGGTGTGTGTGTGTGTGTGCAGGTAGGATAGGTAGGTAGGGGTAGGTTTCCCCAACCCTTTACATTTTTTGAATTTTGAACTGCAGGGCTATATTTTTGGTTCAGATAACTAAGCTGGATAAGAGGGAGAGAAAGCCATGGGATGATCTCCCCAAGATGGGACACTGAGGGGGCTGGGTTTGAACCACGTTTGTCTGATTCAAAACCTAAGGCCAAGGCTCAGGCACAGGAGACACGTGACCTTTCTGCAGCTTTGTCACCATCGTCACCAAGTCTTCAGTCTTCTTCGAAGACCTGACTGGTCCTGTGGAGATGAAAACCAGAGTTACAGGACCAGTGAGGACGAAAGGGATGGTGGAAAGGTCCACCCAGTGTGGGAGGGGCCCCTGTGGGTGCCGCAGACACACCCTCCCTAAGTGCAGCTCCAGGACTTGGGCTCCGACCACCCACATAGGAGCCCCGATCGAGTTCCTGGCTCTTGGCTTTGTCATGGCCCAGCCCGAGTTGTCAGGGGCATTTGGAGAGTGACCCAGCAAAATGGAAGGGCTCTCTCTGTGTCTCTCCATCTCTCCTCTGTCACTCTGCCATTCAAGTAGGTAAACATTAAGAAAATGAGTTAAAAGGTCAAATCCCAGTGAGCACAAGATGAAAGGCATCTCACAAAACATATCTGACGGCCAACATATGAAAGAAGACACGGTGAACTGTGAGACACATGTGTCCCTTAGACTCCAAGTTCCCCACTTTCCCTCCTCAGAAGCTGCTAGAAATACAAGCTCTCTGTGGACATGAGGACATGGCTCAATTCCTCTGTAAGCATACGTCTCATTTTCCTGTGTGCCTGGCAGCATGTCACAGAAGAGGCCCACGTCTTGTATATTTCATTTGACACGGTACTCGGGTGACCTTTTTCCTGGTTTCGGTGGCTGCAAAGAGTTTCACTGCACAGACCACAATGTAAGCGCAATTGCCTACTCTTGCATATTTAGAGGGTTTCCCTTTTTTTTTCTGTTAATAGCAATGCCACAGTGATGTCTGTATTTGTTTTCTCCAGGTGCTGTAACAAAGAATCACAAACAAGGCCTTCCCTCTCTGTGCCGTCACGTGACATTCTGTGTGCATCTGTGTGTCCTTACAGGGACTGAGTTATGACCCCAATCCGGTATGACCTTATATTCCTCAGCTACACCTGCAAACGCCCTACTGCCAAATCTCATTCTGAGGTTCTAGTGATCATGAATTTGAGGGGAGAGGGACACAGCTGAGCTCAGTTAACCCCCTTGCGCTTTCCTCTTTTGTCTGCATCAGGGCGTATCCACTGCACACACCTACAACCTGGAGGGACCTGCTAGATCAAAGGGTATGTATAGTGTCAAATTTGACTTATACGATGAAATTGCCTTCTACCCATTTGGGGCCCACAAAGGAACTCTTTCCCGTTCTCTTATGTTTCAACCCTGTTTTTTTGTTTTGTTTTGTTTTGTTTTGTTTTGTTTTGTTTTGTTTTTTTGCTAATCTGATAGGCAAAAGTCTCACTTCAGAATTCCTGGTTATCAAATAAATTATCAAAACCTAAGTCATCTCTGGATTAGAAATTCCACTCCTGAAACTCTTCTTCTTCTCCTTAAAGGTTTACTTATTTACTTGAAAGGCAGAAGGTGAGAAGGAGAGGGAGAGAGGGAGGGAAAGAAGCAGGGAGGAAGAGAGAAGGAAAGAGAGGGAGAGTGGGAGAGAGAAAGAGAGAGAGAGAGAGAGGTCTTCCATTCACTGGTTCACTCCCCAAATGGCTGCAGTGGCTAGAGCTGGGCCGTTTTAAAGCCAGGAGCCTAGAGTTTTCTCCAGGTCCCCTATGTGCGTGCAGGGTCCCAAGGACTTGACCATCTGCTACTGCTTTCCCAGGCCTTAGCAGAGAGCTGGATCAGAAGTGGAGCAGCCAGGACTTCAACCGGCACCCATATGGGATGCCAGCACTGCAGGCGGCAGCTTTACCCTTTATGCCACAACTCCAGCCCTGAAACTCATCTTCTTTTTTAAAACTTACCTATCTATTTTATGTGAAGGGCAGAGTGACAGGGAAACAGAGACAGAGACAGCAATCTTTCCTCTGCTGGTTCACTCCCCAGACACCCACAATAGACAGAGCTGGGACGGGCCAAAGCTAGGAACCAGGAACTCCATCTGGGATTCCCATGTAGGTGGCAGGGGCCCAAGTGCTTGGGCCCTTATCCACTGTCTTAGGCCTAGCAGGAAGCTGGCTAGGAAGCAGAGCACTGGTGCTGCATTGGCCCTCCAATATAGGATGTGAGCATCACAAAACGGTGGCTTAACCCACTGGACAAGATATTAATTTCTTCACTATCTGTAATTTTAAAATGTAGGCATAACCTAAGGGTAACTTAATATATTAGCTAATTGTGAAGTTTGTAGGATGAAATCTTTGCAATCATTTAAACCATGTTGTAACATCAGGGGTTCTTTTAAAGGCTATTTCTTTTCTTTGAAAAGCAGAACGCCAGAGAGAGGGAAGTTCACTCTCCACATGCCCACAAGGACTGGGCCAGGCTGAAACCAAGAGCCAGAAGGAACTCTGTTCAGGTCTCCCATGTGTGTGGCAGGCACTTGAACCTCCACTGCCTTCTCAGGTACGTTAGCAGGAGCCAGATCAGAAGAGGAGCAGCCAGGACTTGAACCAGTGCTTTGATACGAGGTGCCAACATTGCATGGGGCCGATGCTGTGGCGCAGTGGGTTGACGCCCTGGCCTGAAGCGCCAACATCCCATATAGGCACTGGTTTGAGACCTGGCTGCCCCACTTCCTGTCCAGCTTGAAAGCAGTGGGAGGATGGCCCAGGTCCTTGGGCCCCTGCACCCACATGGGAGACCCGGAGGAGGCTCCAGGTTCCTGGCTCTTGGCTTCGGATCCGCACAGCTCCAGCTGTTGCAGCCAATTGGGGAGTGAATCATCAGAAGGAAGACCTCTCTCTCTGCCTCTCCTCTCTCTGTGTAACTCTTTCAAGTAAAATAAATAAATATTAAAAAAAAAAAAAAAACATTGCAAGCAGAGGCTTAACCCATCGGGCTCTTAACCTGTGCTTATTAAATTTTGTTGAAATGTGTGGTGGTGTGTACACTTTCTTTCTACAATTTTGTCTGGCCTGAGATCCCTTATTAATTAGCATGCAGTAATCTAATTTCACATTTTAATTACATAATAAATGTAGGAAAACAAAGTAAGAGATGTCTCCCCTCACCAACAGCCACTTTCCCAACTCACTCCCTCTCCCAAAACGAACCACTGCCAGCTTAGTGACATTCAACCTCTTTAGTAAAACATATCTCATGCAGTGCTTTAATTTATATTTTCTTACCCAAGTAATTTTAAGAAACTTCAAATACAGAAATATGCAACATTGAAAATGAAACTCTCTTTTCTTGACCATAAATCCTACTGCCTTTCCCATACATAGTCACTATCAACAAGCTGATAGATCCTGTTGATGCTCTTTCCTTTTTTAAAAATATTCTTAATTTTGGGGAGTGAAACAAAAATGAAAGCTATTTTAATAACAGCAAGCTGAGGTACTTGTGATTGTTTAATAGCATGAAAACTTTCAAATGCACGTGAAAGTAGAAAGGTTACTGCTGTGAGCTACGGGTACAGATCACGGAGCGCTGACAGTCATCACGGGTCACCCACACACTCTCCAGGTTTGTAAGTTGCAGGTGTCCTCATATTTCATCCCCAGCCTCAGCTACTTAAGGGCATTTTAAGATGGCCCCAATCCTATAGTCACGCTGGACAAGATTAACCAGACCCTATGTGAATTTCCCCTCCTGTTTCCGGTCTTTCACAGCTGGCCTTTGCCACAGTTCCTGCCAAAGCTCCATTTGCGTCTTCACTCTCCACTGCTTTCTACTGCTAGTCAGAAGGCTGTTAAATCTTTTAAAAATTCCACGCTACAAATGACTATATAGCCTGTAGAGTAGGAGTTCCTTTTAAATATTTTATTTTGAAATAATTTCAGATGCACACAAAAGTTGTAGAAATAGGCCATTGTGCTCCCAGTCACCTCTGTACCAGATTCCCCCACCCTTGGGTGTTTGTGAACCATGAACTGCAGACATGACCCATTGCTCCCTGATATCCCAGTGTACACCCCCTATATACAACGGTATCTACCCGGTCGCTGTGTGTAACCACAGTGTAACAACAATCACGTACCCTCAGACACCTTTCACAATTTCAACTTATATTTTAAAATTACACACTCCTCATATGTTTCTAAAAGAAAAACAAAACAGTAAATCAAAATACTGCCTCCAGCCCTGCATCACCCCCCCAGTGCGAGTCCCTTGCCCAGAGTGACCAGTCAGGTGCTACGTCTCAAGTCGCTTGTGCACAACGGCATGGTCTGACAACCCCCTTCTTGTTTCTTTCAATCCTTGCTGGCTTTTCTCTAATAAAAATGTGCTGGTTGGAGCTCATTCTGGACCAATGAACAATGATCTGATCCACTGACAATCAAATTCCTAAGTTAAATTAATTTGGGACTTAATTTTAATTATTTTCCCCCGATGTCTTTTAAAAAAAACCCTCAGGGGCATTCTAGAGGGTGCGTGGATACACCCCGATGAGGCCATTTCTGTGACTGTACCTGTGCTGGGCCTACAGCGACACTCCTGACCACGCCTGGTCCACGGGCCTGGGGACTCTGCCATGACCACCTAGCCCGGGGACTGCAGATGTGGCAATGCCTTTACTGGTCAGCTCTGACCAGGAGAAGGGCTGTTTCAGCACGGGGTTATCAGTACCAGGTGCTCCGCCTCTCTTTACTGAGCCAATCTGCAGGTGGTGTTAAGTGTAACTTCAACTTTGAGGAATTTGAAAGGGTGATACTGAGCTTTTATTTTCAAGCCTCAGGGGCTTAACCAATGGAATCTATGTGCATTTGTCTTATTTCTGTCTGATGCTCTAACCCAAAAGAATTTCGCTAAGGATCTCATTATTCACACCTCCTATCCGCTAAGCACGCATTGCTTTCAGCAGTGAACAGGCTCACGTCCCGGAGAATCACGCCGGTTCTGACGCCCGCGTTGGCAGGCGTGGCAGGCGGCAACTTCACGTGCTTGTTCAAGCCGTGCCTCAAAGAGCACGCACAAAGGGGAGTCGGAGGCGGCTCAAAGGGGGCAGAGTCGACAGCTTCGGAAGCAGCGTGACTGGCAGGTACAGGGGCGTCCATCAGGCTCTTTCCTCCACTTCGGTCCATTCTGAAAATTTCTCCAACAACAAGAAGCTGGCGACGCACTGAAGGATCCCTGCCTCGGGACATTTTCTTTTTGCTGGCCCGATTTCCAGTCCACATCTACTCAGTCGGGGTTTAGGGGTCACATTTAACAAGTCAGCCCCAGGGAAAAAGCCGCGTGGAGGCCAGGCGCCATGGGCCGGGTGCGAGGCACCGCTAACCACTGCTAATATTTTTGGGGGCGGCAGCAGCTCGGCGGTTTTTGTCGGAATATCCCTCCCCGCCCTGGCTTGCCATTTCTAAGAAAAGCAGACTGTACTATAAGATGCTTAAGCAATATATTTAAGAGTTGCCAAGTTAATCCAGGAATCTAGGCGATAGGAAGGTGCGCGTGTTACTCATCTCTACCTTAGAGAGGTTAAAAGGTTTCTTTCCTTCGAATAATCAAAGTCTTAAAATCTTATTTAAAAAAGCTACAGCTGGCATTAGGTCATCACTACCTGAGACAGGCTCCCTCCTCCCACTCTGCCCAAGGCAGCACACACCGCTGGTCTACACTACCTTCCGCCGGCTCCACGGCTTCCAGCGGCCCCAGACGCTCCAACTGGCCGGCCATTTCTCCAGGGCCTCCTGGGCGCGGTGGACAATGATTGGCTAGGGGAGGCCGCCCACGCGAGGGTGAGCGGAGCGCACATGCGCACAGTGCACTTTCCCCACCCGTTGACTAAGGCCGAGAGGCAACAGGTGTCTGCGGTGCGCAAGGCCTGCGGGTGACCCTGATCGGCAGTTAGCAGCGCGCGCACGACGACCGCGCGGCCGTACTCCGACTCCAGGGTATGCTGGCCAGGTGGGGAGCTGGGGTTGAGAGCACACACACAAGCCCCGGGGGCGGGGTCTCGCTGCGTAGGCTGCATGTGTTGCGCAGGTTACCAAGGCCTGGGGACACAGGTGCACGTGCTGCGTCTGGGGCACCCCCGAGTTCCAGTCCCTCTTCCTTTACAGATGTTCATGAGAGGCCTATGAGAGGTTATCTCTGTTTGACAACACAGTAAAATAAACCTTAGATGCAAACCGCACCTTCTGGGTAAAAATTCGGGCTCTCAGCCACTGTGCAGGCAGGTGCTGCACGTCCTGGGTCACACAAGTGGACACTGGAGGCCACCTTCTTAGCAGTGGCCAGCATGGATGGGGTCGTTTTGGCGGGGTAAAGTATATGAAGGGCAAAGGACTATCCTTGGACTTGGTTTAGGTCTTTTATGTACGTTGTCTTTACAATACCCCCCGGCCGGCGGCAAACACAGGTTGGCTCTGCAGAAACGCCAGAACCCCTGTAGGCCACTCCAGAGACGCTGGCCAGCCCAGGACACTCAGGGCTGGGATTCCATGGAGGAGGAAAGCCCCTGAAGTAGGGTCGGAGGTGACAGCCTGACAGGGCCTGTAGCATCATCCAAATGGAGGTGAGGCAGAGGCGGGGGGAGGGAGGCCTACGGTCTCCCCCAGCGAAGGAAGTGCATGAGGGGCTGTGACAGCAGCCCTGTGCCTGGTTGCTGTGACCCATCTCCCATCTGTGGCTGGGACTTCCCACCGTACCATATCACCCACGGAGACAGGGGCTGGCCACAGACACAACCCCTGCCCACGTTTCCAGCACAGAGTCAGAAGGGACAAGCCAGGGCCAGCCACTCCCAGCGCTGCCTTGTCTGGGAGCTCCACCTTTCAGAGTCCGGTGAACAGGCCATTGTGGGGCGCTTGGTCCGCAGAGGTGGCTGGGGGTGTGGAGTACTTGGGCGGGTAACGAATGAAGAGCCGGTCTTCTTCTTTTTTCACCCAGCGCAGGAG
Source organism: Oryctolagus cuniculus (assembly GCF_051225735.1). Classification (NCBI taxonomy): domain Eukaryota; kingdom Metazoa; phylum Chordata; class Mammalia; order Lagomorpha; family Leporidae; genus Oryctolagus; species Oryctolagus cuniculus. Next base: position 69,624,727 of record NC_142884.1, on the reverse strand, counting down.
TTTGGTCACGACCAAGATGGCACCTGCCTTGGTCACCAGGGGGCTGAGGCAGGTATAGAGCTCAAATTTGGAGGTCACCTGGGAGTTTGGGAAAAGACAGTCAGAAGGGCTGGAGCTGGCCACGGACAATGCTGTCTGCCCTCACCCAGCCCCACAACTGCCTCCTGCAGCAACTGCCATCCAGGGCTGCTGCAGACTGGGCGATGGGCTGTCAGCTGGGCCTAGCCATGCATGTGTGTGTACTCTCTGGACCTTAGTTTGCTCGTCTATGGACAGATGGACTGGGGAAAATAGTGAGAATGCTTTCCAGTGTACACAGGGCCCTGTTCTAAGCTCTACACACCTGTACCCTGGATATAATGGAAACGGACACGCAGACTTCACTCCACCAGGTCAGCAGAACCCTCCTGTGCCCCCTCCCCTCCACTTCTTCTGTTCCAGCTCCTGCTTCCTTTCCTTGTTGTTCCTCAGATACAAGTACGCTCAGTCTCATCGCACAGAATCTGCAGTGTTCTTTCCTCTGCCGGGGTGCCCTTCCTCCAGATACTCACGTAGCCCAGTACCCCATCTCTACTGAGAGGCAATCCCATAGGGACGCTGTTCTTGACCTCTTGATTTAAAACCCTGGTGTTCTCATATGTTTTAAATGCTAACTTGTACTGAAAGGTACCAGGGCTCCTTGGGAAAGCAGTGGAGTTCAGGACTAGAGCAGGGACCCTCCAGCGGTGCGTTCTTACAGGGGGTGGGGATGTGTCCAGAGAAGTACAGGGACCAGCCTGGCTAAACCAAGGCTCCCACTAGCTACGGCAGACATGAATTCACCGCCAAAGTAAATGACAGAAAAGGTTTTAGCCCACGGCATTAAAGAAACATCCATGAGGCCAGACTGACATAAAAGTAAAAATTTAACAGACACACAGGAGATGGGAAAGTTCTTTACAGTAGATCCCCCATCACTTAGATAACAAAACAATGAGGAGTTAGGAACACATCACCATCTAGCCAGTGCCAGACTAAGAACATCAATGGATTAGTGAGTGAAAACTATGGCAAAAAACAGGACACTGACAAATGAGCACAGATATCCACTAACGACAAAGGGGAAATGCGTTACAGTGTGGCAGTGTGACAGAAACCACTGTAAGTGGTCAGAGCTGGCATCAGCAGCAGGGGGCAGGATGGCATCCTGATATGACACAGAGAAGCCACAGTGTCACTCCTGTGGGATTCTTGCCAGAAAAATGCATGATCTCAGTTGATTCACAGTGTAACATCGGAAAAACCCAAGATGAGGGCCAATCGCACAACCCTAAGCTTTGGGGTCACGAGACCTCCCAACTCACCCAGGCCAGCAGTGTCTCCTTCTCAGCCACGTGGTAGATGAGGCGCAGGGGCCGGGAGGTGCTGTGGAGGCGTGCGTGCAGGCGGTGGTACAGGTCCGACAGCCGCTGCCGCTCCTCCTCTCTGCTGTAGGGGGCCTCCAGCTCCGGGCTGCCAAGATGGAGGAAGGTGGAGGGCACGGTTAGTCCAGGGCCTTCTCGCCTGCCTGCTGCCATCGAACTCTAGGGATTTCAATTAAGTTGGGAAGCAGCGCCTTCCCCGTGAACTTAAGGATTCAGTAGTTAGAAGCTGAGCTTCTCCCATCGGATTAGAGGACTTTCTGGGGACCACTAGATGCCACTGGAATAGGGCATTCCTTCATGTTGCTGGTTGAACTTTGATCAGAAAGAGCCCCGTTCCACACTCCTCCCTTCTGCAGCATGCCAGCCTGTCTCTCGTGAATAGATCTATGAGATGCTGAACCTCCTACTTAGACAAGCCTCCCCTCCCAGCCAAGTGCCCACAGGGTCGGGGCCCACCTGGTAAACTGGGGCAGCTGGCGGTGGTGGTCAGGGATGTCCAGCGGTTTATAGAGGAAGTGTCGCAGGCCAGGCGCCCCCACAGCCTGCACACTGTAGGCAGGGGCAGTGGCTGAGGGGGCATTAGAGAAGCCGGCAGCCTCCCCGAGGGCGTGCAGGGCTCCAAGGGTACGCATTCCATCTTCGACAAGGCGCCGGCAGGCGGCCATGGCGTGGAAGGCTTCACGGTGGGTGCCAAGCAGCAGCAGGCAGACTGGCACGGCATCCAGGCGGGCCACGTAGGCGTAGAAGAAACCGTCGGGGTTGAAGCGGGGCAGGCACACGGGTGCCCACGCCTCGCCTGCCGCAAACGCTGGCGCTCCCGCCCAGTCGAGCAGCAGCTGCAAGTCAGCTGGGTCCAGCCGGCATTCAGCCAGCACGTTCCGCTCCTGGGCTGCCGTCACTAGGCGGCCGCCCACCGCCAGCACCGACAGGGCCAGGCCAGGTGCTATGCAGCGCCGGAGCAGCGCGCCCAGTGCGTCCCGCAGTGGGCGAGCCAGGGGTACGCAGCGCACAGCACCCAGGAGCAAGGCACCTGGGTCCTGCTCCACGCTGTCCAGAAGCCGGTCCAGAGTGCGCTCTGAGCCAGCCAGCAGGCGGCGCAGGTCGTAGTTCTGCTTGTGTGCGAAGATGCGAGCCACGCTCGCCCGTGTCAGTGTGCTCACGATCTGTGCGTGCACAGCCAGCAGCTCTCCCCGCAGCTGGGCTGCTGACTGCGGAGTCCGGGACACAGCCACCAGCAGCAGCGGGCCCTGCTGCAGGAACACCAGCTTGTGGTCCTCTGGGGGCAGGACAGAAATGGGGCAGGAGGGGTCAGGCAGGGCTCTTCTGCCTTCCTCCCCAACACACATGCCCCTGGCCTGAATGGAGGGCAAGCTTTGGCAACGTGGGCATTTGTGGAGACATGATGGGATGGCCAAGGGATCAGGTGGGTTAGAGAGGAGGCGGGGGGAGGGGAGAGACAGAACCAGGACTGACTCAAAGCCAGAAAGATACACACAGTTACAGGCAACAAGAAAGTACCCAGCTTGTCACTTAGATCCCAGGGAGTCACTCAGAACCTAGCAGGGAAAATTGGCACAGTGCCCGCCCCCGCCCCCAGATAATTAGACTCCTGAGTGTCCATCCACATACACGGACCTATTCCAGGCTGGCTGGACAGAGCCACAGGCATGCAGACAGACAGACCTACCCCACGGCGGCGGAGGCAGACCACCGGCCAGCCAGTCCCATTCCTAGTCACCAGCCCCCATTCCGCCTCGTGGCCCTTTGCTCACCGGCATAGATGGCACGGATGGCGTCTCCCGCACTCTGCACAAAGGACACCAGGGCTGTCATCACCCCCATGGTAGCTGACAGCGCCTCCACACTACCGTACCGGGAGTAGATGGGCTTGCCAGCCTCACTCAGGACAAACACGTGCTTCCGCTGGCTGCGCCAGTCCTCGTCACTGGGGTCACCGCCCTGGGGCCCAGGGCCACCCTCAGGGCCATGGATGGGACTCCCTTCAGTGGCTGCAGGACTCCAGCCCTCACAGGGGCTTGACGGGGATTCTGAACGGGGCAGCGGTGACAGGCGGCTGGGTGGCTGATCCTTGGCCTTGGATCCTGAAAGGGAGCTCCTGGTGAGTGTCAGCCGCCGTGACCTCCACAAATGCCACATCTCCAAGGACCCACCAAAGCCCTACCAGTCCCTCAGTGATCCCTGCATGCTAAGAAAGACCTCCAAGCATCTCTCTTGCCCATCAATGACCAAGGATTCCCCACGACCACTAACTGGGACATGTCTAGAATATCCTATAACACTAAGGTTTCCATGTTCCTCCCTAAAGCCCCAGTAGCCCAATACACCCCCACTGTCATTCACTGAAACTTCTGTGACCCCACAGACCAACTACTGCCTCTTTAATAACTGCATCGCCAAGTCTTCCAAGAACCCTCCTGCCTCTAACGACCACGATTAACAGCATTTCCAGTGATCTCCCTTTAAATCCTCTGACTCCTAATATCAGCCCCCCCACAATGGGCACCATGAATCTCTACTAACATCTGCATCTTGAATGCACCCCCCCACCCACCCACTATCCTAACCCCCTATTCTCACGGACGGCCTCCAATCGATAATGTGCTGCACTGACTCTCCCGGTCACCTGTTGACATTCTCAATGATGTCCATTAACTCTCCCCGTGAATGCCACCAATTTCTAGGACTCCCCTAACTCCCCATTCACTTCCACTGCAGTACACTGACACCCCCAAATCTCATATTCCCATCACTAACGCTGGGGTCTTCAATGATCCTCCATGGCTGCCCTGCCCTACTCTAAAACTTACTCTACCCCTGTCCACTCTGTCCTGCCCATCAATGACCACCCTTAATCTCCACAGACACTTCAGACTTGCCATCACCTCCACTGAATCCCTGATCCCCTTTAAGTCTCACTGATACCCACTCAGCTTCTCACAGGAACAAATATGACTGCTGTTAACATTCAATAAAACCCACAACTTCAGTGGCCGCCACCGACTCCCTGAAAGGCCCATCATTCCTGCTGATGATCGCGGTCTCCCTTGACGAAGATCACCATCATCCATTTACAACTATGTCTCAGTAACTGTCCCAGAACATTCCAGAACACAGGCAGCAGCTCTCCCCGCACTCTTCCACTTCCTCATTGCCACTGACAGCCGTCTGTCGCTCAATACCAATGACCACTCCCAATAACCAAGTCCCGCCCCGTTTATTCTGTGATGACCACTGACCATTCCTAATGACCTCATTGTCAGCCACTAAGTCCAAAGGGCTCAACGAGCACCAAGTCGCCTGTGACTTCCCCGGATTCCTCAGCGAACACCGACACACGTCCACCACCATCTGCGGATCTCCTGACTTTCCAACCTTAGTGGTCCTGCCCACCCCACCCCGGTCACAGTTAACGTCCACTAACACGTGATTCCTTACAGGATCGCCGCCAACCCGTGATGATGGAGATACCCCAGCGCCTGGCCGCTCCTGGACATCCTCTTTCCACTCCAGGGACTTAACGGCCTGGTGTTTCCAAACCACCACTTTCCAAGGAGCCCCCCCATTTGATCCTGCCGACTCCCCTGTGCTCCTTCGTGGAGACAAGCACCCTAAGTCCCTAAAGACCCTCTCTCACCCCCACTCCCCTTCCCGTCTCTCAGTGATCGGATCCACACCAGGTCCCCACCGCCTTCCTTCTCCTTCCCCGCAACTCTAACTGCGCCGAGTCCACGGGGACCCCCGGGCGCACGCTGCTTCCCCGACTGGTCCAAGCAAAGGCGGGGCGGGGGGTATACCTGTCTCCTCCAGACCCCCACCTCCGGGATCCGGCGGGCCCGCGGGGGCCCCTCCTCCTCCGCCACCAGCGGCAGTCTCCTCACCGGGGAGCCGCGTGTCCCCCAAGTCCTCCGCGCCCCCGGGGGCTGCGGCCGCAGCGTCTCCTCCGGCCTCCATCTGCACATCCCTGGGGGAAAGGGGAATCGGGGGTGACGGGCAGCAAAAGCAACTTCCGAAAAGCCTTTACAGAGCCAGGCCCCGCTCCGGGAAACATCCCCAGGGCTCCACTCGCCCAGGGCTTTCAACAGGCGGGGATGTGCCACCACATGACCGCGGCCTTGCGCCCGAAGCCCCTCCTGAGACAAGGCTAACCGAGACACCTGCTGTCATCCCGCTTCCTCAACGGGCCGGATACCACTACTTCCCTTAGAGAAGGTAGCTTCACACTTCCGGGTGCGGCCGGGCGCTGGAGGCACTTCCGGGTGCGACGCCTCCCCAAGGACACTTCCGGTGGCGGGTTTACTTGGTCCCCGCGGCGCCCCTCTCCCGCCGCCTACTGGTGTTCCCTCACCGTTGGGATGGCGCGCGCCATCCCCGGGTCTACGCCGGGTCCGGTCGGGAACCGAGCGCGCGCCTTTGCATTTCGCTCCCACGGAACTGGAGACAGCGGCTTACAGGTGCCCGGGCGCCCCACTTCTTGTAGGGCTCGTAGTCGAAGGTGGCGGGGGGTGTGGCCCGCTGTGAGCCAATTCTGCAGTAGGGAGGGCGGGACCATCTCCCCTTTTGGCCCAATCGAGAGGAGCCTGTACCCTCGCTCCCGCCTTGTCCAGGTAGTGCCTCCACCAGTACTGTGCGCCGGCTTGCGTCTGCACCCGCCCATCCCTTGATTGACATGTCCGCGGGTCCAATCGCAGACTCGAGCCGATTCCTCTTTATTCGAGTTTTGCAGGCTAAGGACTAACGGATACCGGTCCTGGACCAACAAAGTACTCCCTCAGAGCTGAGGCAACTTCGCCCGCCGTATGCAGCAGGAGAGGCGGAGGTGAGGGTTGAGTGGCGTGAAATGAAGTCTTGACGGGCAGGATCTGTTTCCAATCGGAGTGCTGCGCGCAGTCTAAAGAGCCTACGAGACTCAGATTCTAACGCAAGAGGCGGGCCTCTCCGGAGTAGGAAGTATTCGTGGGCTCGACGTTCTGGGGAAAAAGGGAGGCGCGAGCCGCAGACATCCTCGCGGCGCCAGTGTTGGAGCTGGCGAAGGCAAAGCACCGAATGACCACGGCCTATCCGGGCGGGCAAAGTGCGCGGCATAGACGCGGGCTGTGGGCGGAGCCATAGCGCCCAGGCCGCCGGCCTCCGCGCGCCGTCATTGGCTGGCGGGACTCGGGCGTGCGTTGGGCCCGCCCCCTAGAGCGGGCCGCGCGGCCGGCGGGGGCGGGCTCTTCTGTCGCTCCCGGGCCTCAGGCTCCCGGCGGTTCCTCAGAGCTCGCGGACTTCCCGGGCCGGGGCAGCGGGGGAGAGGTGGGCTCGGATCCCCGCGCCGACGGCCCCTCGGTGGCCGGGTGGAGGCCGCGGGGTCGCCCCCGCTGCCGGCCGGGCCGGCGGCGTCGCCACGCGGCGGGGAGGGGCCGAGTGCCGGCTGCTGAGGTGGCGCCGGGCGCCTTTCGGACGGTAGGTGAGATGTGGTGAACGGAGAAGTCGGGTGTCCCTTCACTCCCAGGAGTGATGTGTTCACCTGGTAAGTTCAGGAAGACTCGTAGAGTACGAGATCGCTTGTAACCAAACTCATAGCATTTTGGAGAAACAGCAAATGAAAAAACGAGGCAAATACAGTAAACGAAGTAATTTTGGAGTATGTGTGGTACACAACATACTGGGTAATACTCCACAAAATATAAGCACATCATCAACTTAAAATTGTAAACTTTTCCTAAGAAATGGGAACTTGTAACAGGAAGTGATACTCACACATCACCTGACTATTCCAGCAGTGAATTTGTGTGCCCTCCGGACCGAAGTGAGAACATCTTCCCCTGGGCGCACCACCCATTGGCTCTGTGACCTCAGGCAGGTCACCTGCCCTCTCTGAGCCTGGCTTTCGTCCTCAATGCAAACAGCACATTAACAGCAGTACCCGCCGTACTGCGATGTCCTCGGGGGATCCAGTGGATCCAGTGCCCCGATACAGCACCTGGCACTTGGTGAATGTTAGTATTAACTATGTTAAGTATTAACCATGGCAACTCGAATACATGATGATACAGCACCCTCATAACATCATACATTGTAACTTATACAAATTATTGCAATTATATGTTGTTTTACATTAAATCATACATTATATACATATGTGTGTGTGTCCAAAATCTTGACTGACTGCTTAGAATCTCTAAGGCATTGGGCAGTGTCCCAGAAGGACCCACAGAAAGTCAGAAAGATTAAGGATGGACTTTCATCCAGGACACTCCAAGCCTGGTGCCCACAGGCAGACAAACTGCCCCTGGCCAGCCGGCCAGATGGGTCCCCTCCCTACAGCCCGCTCTGGCACCCGCAGCTCGACAGCTCGATCAGAGGAGGAGAGAGCTCAGATTGATTGTCAGGAAGGAGACAGAGGACACAGTCCAAATGCTCAATATCAGCTCAGACCCCACAGGTCGCTGGGGAAACAGGTGTCACATAAGACAGAATTTAAACCAATGACCTAGTCTACGTTCTAGACTATGTTGTTTGGCACTTCTTGGTGTTGTAGTTTCTAGATTACTTGTGGTTTTGTAGATTCCGTGGCATTTTTTCCCTCCCATTCGTATTTAACACAAGCCCTGCATTTCAGTGAAACCATAGCACATTTAGGCTTCTTTTTCAAATCTTTGCCGAGTTGCCTGTGGACTTGAATGACTGTTTTGCAGGGAAATCAGCAGAACTGAGAATAACGGACAATCTCGTATCTGAAACTCTTAGCCTCAGATGTGTTTGAATTCACAGTTTTCCAACTTGAGGCATGAAATTAGGTGCATGTGCCATATATCGTACGGCGCCTCAGCAGGGGCTGGGCAGCAGCTGGTGATCAAACTCCTTTCTGTGCAAATTTTTTGATTGTGCAGACCAACAGGGATACAGCCAGCCCCTTCATGGCTGCACGGTTCAGGCTGTGCTGCCTACTGTGCTCTTCAGAATTTTTTTTTTCCAGAGCCCTATGGACTTCAGAACTGTACATGTGAGACTGTGGACCCATATTAGTGTTCCATATTTGGTAGTTTGCCACTCTGGACAATTCTACAGTCCAAGGAGGGAGAAGGTAAGGGAACAGGGAACCACTCCAGGCATGTCTGCCTTAATTATTTATTTTGATGAGAAAATTAAATTTTTTTCCCCCACAAGCCTCTCCAACGGATTTCCCAGTTAACCAGAGAGGGTCCTCACATTCAGGATCCACTTCTTTCTTTATTTTTATTGTTTCGCAGATCCAAGATGTCTTTGTGCCACTGCATATTTACCTGAGTTTGCTGACTTGGTAGATGTTGCATAGGTCACAGCTGGACCGAAGCTACGGACAGGTCTGGGAAGCAGGGGAGCATCTTGGACAGGTCACAACCATGGCCTCCCTGGGCTGTGCCCTGGTGGAAGCTGCTCCACACACTTTCCAAGAGTAAACAGGAGCAGTTTCCTGTGACCTTGCAGGGCCAATACTACACAGTCACCTATCTCCAAGAGGCTCCATCAATTTCCCGTTGTCTGCCATAACATAGTCCTCAAAGATATTGATCATTATTTTTTTCTTGGTTTGAATATTTATTATCCTTTTGTTAACAACAGTCTCAATCATCCAAATGTAGAAGAAAGAGTATTGTAAATCCCTACCATCCAACATCCTGCTTCAACCATGATCAATATATCATTAAACCTGTTGATATTCATCATCTTGACATTCTGCAAAACACCACAGTGACCCACTCCAGTGACAGCATTGTTGTGCTAATGCCACCTGGTGAGCAGGAGCAGGTGCGATGACCTGGAGGGACCTGTGCAAGTGAGAGAGAGACAGATGGTCTTCTCAGTGAGGCTCCTGGGAGTCTGGTGACCTGGATGGCATCGAGTTACCCCTCCACCTAACAAAAAACGAGCATGGTGCTTGTGCCTTAACCAGCGCAAGTCCCACAACACAATACTGCAGAACTTGGAAATTCCTTGGTTTTGCTGTAAAAGTGAAAGTCAACAAAAGCAATGAAAAACTGAACTTTGAAACTATTAAAACCTTCTGTTCCTCAGGATAGTATTAGAAAATGAAATGGCAAGGACAGACTGTAAGAAAAATATCTGTGTATCAACTGGTACTCAAAATACAAAAATGTCAAAAGGATACATTATGCTCAATAATATGAAAGCAAACAACCCAGTTAAAAGATACAAATAGATACTTCATCTAAAAAGGTTTACAAATGGCCAACATGGCTTTGAAAAATGCTCAACATAGTAATCAATCCTGGGGCTGGCGCTGTGGTGTAGCAGGTAAAGCCTGCAGTGCCAGCACCCCAGCTGCTCCACTTCTGATCCAGCTCTCTGCTATGGCCTGGGAAAGCAGTAGAAGATGACTCAAGTCCTTGGGCCCCTGCACCCATGTGGGAGACCCTGAAGAAGCTCCTGGCTTCAGATTGATGCAGCTCCAGCTGTTGCAGCCATCTGGGGAGTGAACCAGTGAATGGAAGACCTCTCTCTGCCTCTCCTTCTCTCTCTGTGTAACTGTGACTTTCAAATAAATGAATAAATCTTAAAAAAAGTCAGTTCTAAAATGCACATTACATATAGAATGAGAAATGACTGTATACTCACCAAAATGGCGGAATTTAAGAAATACAATTATAACTTGAAACAGAAGAGGAAATTTGAAACTGAATCTCTTCTGCATTGCTAGTAGGTCTGCAAGATGGAACAACTTGGGCCAACAGTCTGGTGGTTTTTAATAAAAGACACACACACAATACAGCAATCCTATGCTTAGGTATTTACCATGAAAAACATTGTCCACAAAATGATGTCTGCACATGTTAAATGCATGTAACAAATAAACCTGGAAAAGCACCTGATTATTTGGCAAGAGGATAATTAATGCTAGAGTATAATACTATACTGTTCAAGTTGTAAGAAATTCTAGGAAAAAAAATCCATTCTAATAGGAAGCAGACCAGTACTTATCCAATGCAGAAAATAGGAAAGATTTCATCAAAGAGGCATGAAGGTGTCTTTCTGATTTTATGAGAAATTGCTCTGTCTTGGTTTGGGAGTAGCTGTACTTTTGAATTCTTTGTCATAACTCATCATCTGTACTCTTTAGTGGGTAAATTTTATAATGTATAAGTTTTATCTCAGTTTACTCATTAAATTGGAGTGAAGGCTTGGCATATATTTCTCCAGGTTCCAGGTCCTCAAGTGACATTATCATTAGACTGCAGTGGACAGCAACAGGTCAAGTAGAATAAGATCCTTGGGACGGTCCCCAACCTTCCATTTTTCAGTAAGTCCCTTAACGTTACTCTGCGACAATTACAATTACCCCAGCTGATGGTACTTCATTTACATAATCACATTCATAGGACCTTTAAGATCCCACAGCTATCTTCTCTTCTTGCGACTGAAACTGGTCATATGAACCAACCTAGAGTGAGTCATAGGACACTTTTCACTCTGGAATTCACTGAGGGGGGTGGTGAGTCCCCAGCGTCATCACAGTGCTCAGGGTCTTTTATTTGCAGCCACCACTGGCAAATTTCCTAGATCACAAAGTCTTAATCATCTAAGAGTTGGAGACTCTTATGAGAAATAGACTGCGAAGTCCTTCCTCAGGAGTGTGAGGGGTTAACTCTTCTGTCCCTTCATGGCAGGGGTTCACCGAGTTGTGACTGCTTTTCCCTCAGTGTGCTCTGCTAAACTGCATGGTCCTCGTCATGTCAACAATAACATGCTTTTTTCACGAAATCAACATAACCAGGCAAAAGAAGCCACTGTTGCACCTTCCACTTCCCACCAAAATAAAAGGCATTAAAACAGCTGTGGCTGAAGGATGCAGTGAGTTTCTAGGGTTGACGAATCCAGGTGACACAACAAGACTGGGATTACGTAAATGCTCTTCAGTCCTCACTGAAGATGATAAAATGGAAGGGTGTCAGTGTTCATTTATATGATTCTGAAAGAGAATCATTGTGCTTACATGCAAAAGGAGACAACCTCGGTAAAAATTATTCATCAGGGTGAGCTGGTGAGTCCCCATAGTCTCACCTTCTCACCCTCTGCATAGACCCCTCCATACCACAAGCCCAGGAAAAAAGTTTCTTTCAATGCAGTTTCCTTCATGAGGTCCCTTCTAGGATTGGATAACCATTCATGGTTCTCTACTTTTCCTTTTAAACTTCCTGAATACTAGGACACTGAACTGCAACAGATATACATAGCAGGAGCTGGGTGGGAAGAGGAAGTCAGGTGTGAGTGGACAGAATGCCGTGCAGTGCCATGCAGCTACGGCTGGTTCCAGTCACCCTGCTTTAAGCTCCGCAGCATTTGCTGTGCTTCTTTCCCCATGACCTGCCTCCCCTTGCTGTTGATTGCTCCTTGCCTCTTTTTTATGTCCTCTCAACTTATTCCATGCTCTCTTTGATTTGAACTACTGCTTCCTGCTCCTATGTTTTGTTCCCTGCCCCATATGTCACTTCCTTGTCACCTCTTGTCTTTGATTCCTTGATCTTACCATCACCTCCAGAGTGTGCCAGAGACAGGAATTGGAAGAAGAGGAATGGTGATCTCAGTGTATTTACTGTTTTCTTCAAATAGAGTTCCACAGTGACAGGGTTGGATCCTTTCCCTAGTTACATGGTTTTGAATGGACACCTCCTGCTCTGAGTTCATCAAGTGCAGAAATTAGACAAGATTGGCACTTGCCTCCCTGTGAGAATAATGAATGAAAACAGAACCACAAATTAAGAGCCTTCTGCTCTCAACAGGAAGCTGGCTGTATTCCCAAGCCTGCCACTGCTCTCTTACCCTATTCTCCCAGATCAACTGCCTTAAAATCTACCAATTTAGTCAAACCTCTGAATACACACAAAGCTTTCAACCTCTCTGAGTAAAAACCGTGTCTCTCCAAATCTAATAATTTCTCCCCAGATCCCATCCTTACTCTATCCAACATTATTCCCACAACTCTCAAACTTTCCAAACCCAACAAAATGTTCAAACACTTGGTCTTCCCAAAAATTCTCAATCTCTCTGACCCACCTACTTACCTAAAGTTCAACTTCTGCAAAAACTTCAACCACGTAAAAAGACCAGCACCCAAGTCCAAACAACCAAACCTCAACCACCCCAAAACCAACAACATATGACCATCTATGGTACTACCTCAAATCCACCAACATCCTCATTTCCCTAACCTGCAAAAGTCCTGGCATATCACGTTGCACTTATGTAGTCATTGCTCAACATATCACACTTTCTAAATCTCTAGCCACCTCCAAGACATCAATATTTCCAAACTTTCTGACTTCCTTAAGCCCCAAATTCTTGGTGACACTCAAATTCCCATTTCCACTTAGCTCTTCAAGCCCACCAGTCTTATTAAGCTTAAGTTTACCAAGCCATGAACAATTCTATCAAATATTTCAACCTCTCAAACTGATACACTTTTCAAAGTCCCCCAGATGCACCCTTGCCTCTTTAATCTCATATCCTCTACAAAGCTAAAATCCCCAAACCCATTAACATCTCCAAAACCACAATTGGTCATAACCCCTCACCTTTCTCCAATAAGCAAACCAAAAAATTTCCCTTAAAAAAAAAAAAAAACTCATAGCTGAAAACTACCCAAACATAATAGTCCCTACAATTTTTTTTAAGATTTATCTTTTAAAAGATTTATTTATTTATTTATTTGAAATGCAGAGTTACAGAGAGAGAGTCAGAGAGAGGTCTTCCATCCTCTGGTTCATTCCCCAAATGGCCGCAATGGCCAGAGCTGGGCCAATCAGAAGCCAGGAGCTAGAAGCTGCTTCTGGGTCTCCCACATGGGTACAGGGACCAAACTACTTGGCCATTTTCTACAATTTTCCTAGGCCATTAGCAGTAGTGGAACAGCCAGGACACCAACCAGCACCCATATGAGATGCCGGCACTGCAGGTGGTGGCTTAACCCACTACACCACAGTGCCCGCCCCAGTCCCCACAATTCTACCAGGCTACAGATACCACCAGCCACTCCAAACCATCCACCCTATAAAACATCATCAAATACTGTTGGTTTCTATGTACCCTTTATGGACTGTCTCTGTATATGGGTGCTGATAATAGCAATTTTAACCTCCAAACAAAAATCACAGACAAATGCTAATCACAGGTTCACATTTATTTATATATCAATAAACTTCAAAAAGTACTTGAACTTAAAACACTAGCCTATCCAGAGACGAACTCTTTACTCAACTCCCCTCTGATAATTTGATCTCCCCCTTCTCCAGGAACTATATCCATGTACCTGTTCCTTCTTTTTCCAAGGCACACTGTGTCTCTCCAGCATGGGCATGGAACTCTAGGCCTAGAGAGAGTGTTCAATACACACATCTCTGGGGTAAGACCACAGCAGGCCAGGCATGGACATTCCTTAAAGTTCCTTCAGTTGCAAAGTTCCCTGGGGACAGGGTCCAGTATTCAAACTGTGGGCTCGTGGAGGCCAGAGTTCTAGGTTGGACTCTCTGTTTGACTTGTACATTTGGCTGTGCAGAGTGACACGGCCCAATGAGTAGGGCCAGCCAAGTGTGTGTGTCAGGAATATGGAGTATGGGGAAGTGACATCTCTCCTTCTGTGTGACTCTGGGAGCAGGGTGATAAGATTGATTTCCTGTGCAACAGTGATCAGGGTTGAGGCTACTGGCCAAGAGCAGGTGACAAGGGTTGCCATCTCCCAAGAAGGCATGGCAGGACACAGGGAGGCAACTGCTGTGTATGTGGCCTGAGGGTAGGCTGGAGTGGGCTGTGTACACCTAATCGCTGAGCTGTGCACCATCTCATGTCTATAGCTACACATGAAAAAGCTAGAGACTGTCTTGGGTGTGACCATCCACTGAGTGTCTATCCAACCCGGAGAAGATGGCTCAGTTAGGGCAACAGGCTTTGTACTGTAGGCAATCTTCAGCCAATTACTGCCAGGTTTTCTGTTTTGTTTCAGTGAGACTGAAGTGAGATAGAATGTTACCTCTAAAACTTTGTTTTTAATTGCTACAACTTCATTTCTCCCAAATATCCATGCATCTGAATCCCCCAAACCTATAAATATATGACCTTACTGTGTAAATGGGATTTCTCAGAAGAGGCCAAGACTAAGGTGCTTGAGTTGGGGAGACTGTCATGGATGATTAGTGCTTCAGTGTTATAGGAGTCCAAAAAAGTAGAAAACACTTCCCAAGATGTTACAAAAACTAAATAGTTATGAAAATGGAGGAATAGTCAGAAAGATTCTGTATTGCTGGTTTTGATAATGAGCAGAGGATACACCAAGAAATGAGGCTGGCCTCTGCCTTGTCACAGAGCAAGGCACAGGTACCTTCTTGAGTTTCAAGAAGCGAAAGCAGCACTGCAGATACCTTGGTTATAGCCCGGTGAGCCCTGAGACACACAGAAATGTGAGGAAATAAATTTGCATTATTTCAGTGGCTAAGAATATAGAATTACATTATGGAAGTGAGAGAAATCTAAATCTAATATATACAACATTATAAATCAACTATAGAAATATACTGATGGCAGCATATTGAGGAATTAAGGGTACCAGGCATAACTTCATGTCTTGTATGTGCTTTAAGTTGTTTAACCTGTATTCCTAACAATTGTGGCAGACAAAATTGTTCCCACACCACATTAAAGAGCCCAAGAGACAGAATAAGCATTCTATCCTGAGGAATCACACCCGGGATAGAACATCTCTTAGATTTGACTGCAGGGTAGTGTGGGATCTGAGTGTACTCTCTTCAACACTATTCCTCCCAGGATGGCTAAATCGAAACCCTTCACGCTTTAGTATCTATATTTTGTCCATACCCTCTTTTTTTTTTTTTTTTTTTTGACAGGCAGAGTGGGTAGTGAGAGAGAGAGACAGAAAGAAAGGTCTTCCTTTTGCCGTTGGTTCACCCTCCAATGGCCGCCACGGCTGGTGCACTGCGGCTGGCGCACCGTGCTGATCCGAAGGCAGGAGCCAGGTGCTTCTCCTGGTCTCCCATGTCCATACCCTCTTGACACAGCCCTGGTGCTAAGGTTTACAATATGCACTGCCAGGAGTTCCACATCACCACGGGAAGTACTTGAATGCTTCTCTTGCTCATCTCCTCACATCTGCCCTCCCCTTGACTTTGCTGTGGTTGAGGGTCTCAGGCTTCACACAAGTTCTGTAGTTCCATGTCATGCATTTATTTTATCCTCATAGATGAGCAACCTCTGAGAGGAAATGTGATAACTTCTAATTGACTGCATCAGTAATTCTGTGTGATAGCATCAGGGAGGCTGGATTCCCTCCCATGGGACCCATGCCAAGCCTCTGGTCCTGCACACACACACACACACACACGCACACAAACACACATATTCACGCTGCCTCAGGTGGAGCTTACTTATGAATCAGATGGTACAGAACCCCTCTCTAAGGCACCTGCTCTGAATTGCTGGGACAACTCAGTCTTGGCAGAACAGGCAGTCTTTGGGGATTGTTTACCTGCTTTAGGGTGATCTGAGCTTCTGGTACAAATCCCTAAAGATAAAATTCCTTTTCTAGACCTGTCAGACATATGGTAGTAGCTTGGACACATATTGTACCAGGTGTTTGCCCACAGGATTAAAGTCAGGGTCTCAAAGAGATACAAGGGGATTTCATGAAGTTCATAGAAAATACACATTCTCAGGCCGGCGCCGCGGCTCACTAGGCTAATCCTCCGCCTTGTGGCGCCGGCACACCGGGTTCTAGTCCCGGTCGGGGCGCCGGATTGATTCTGTCTCGGTTGCCCCTCTTCCAAGCCAGCTCTCTGCTGTGGCCAGGGAGTGCAGTGGAGGATGGCCCAAGTCCTTGGGCCCTGCACCCCATGGGAGACCAGGAGAAGTACCTGGCTCCTGCCATCGGATCAGCGTGGTGTGCAGGGCGCTGGAGGATGGACCAATGGCAAAGGAAGACCTTTCTCTCTGTCTCTTTCCCTCACTGTCCACTCTGCCTGTCAAAAAAAAAAAAATGCACATTCTCTTTTAATACGAGCTTCCATGAGCTTTTTGAGGCTCCTTTGTGTTTGTGCCCCTGTTGTGGCAGCATTATCCACAATGGCTAAATGTGAAGGTGACCTGCTGTCCTTCCACAAATGAAGGACTAACCAAAATGTGGGCTACCCATACGGGGGAACAACCTCCAGCCTTCAAACGGGAGGAAACCCCATCAGATTCTACAAAAAGGATGAACCTAACAGCCATTATGATAACAAATATTACATGATTTCACATACATGAGGAACTTGGAGTTGTGACAATCGTAGTGACAGGCAGTAAAACAGCAGTGACAGAGATGAGGAGGAAACGAGGAGACAGTTGTTAATAGGTACAGAGTTTGGATTTTCCAAGGTGAAAAGACTCATGGAAGTAGATGGTGGTGATGGTTGTGCAACAGCGTGAAGACATCTACTAATACCAAAGTGTACATTTAAAAATGTCCAAGATGGTAGGTTTTATGTGAGAAAAAGGGAGGAAATATTTCTAACTGTCCAGAAAAAAAATCAGGTCTATTTCTACACAATAGCAATGAGTAATCCAAAAGTGAAATTTGAAACATTCATTTATTTATACTACTGAAGTAACCCCCTGACAGTAGGGACTCCATTTTAGAGTCCTTGAGACTCCAACACCCCCCCCCTCACCGTGAGACTCTGGTCTGAAACTATGGTTTCAAATAGTCAAACAATAGCAGTACACTATATCACCCTTGGCAGAGCACAAAAACCCCCTAGCATGATTGCTCAAGCTTACAAGCACAAAAAGTTGCCCCTGGGTTACCTGGGTTCATAATGAAGATGTGATTTGTCTGTGTCTTACATTAATGTCAAGTCCTAATTGCTAATTGTAAGATTGTAACTAGTATTGTCAAGATTATGATAAATATTAATTTCACTTAGGTTTTGGGTTATGTTGACCCCAGTAACCATGTACTCTTTTGATTCTCCTTTGGTCTTAGCAACCGTGCATAGCAACCGTGTATCCCCCCCTTCCCGGTTTTGCGGTTTTTGCCTTTATAAACCCTAACCTTTGGTTATTCGGGGCTGCTCTGTTCATGTATGATCAGACAGCCCCAGCATGCTGGATAATCAATAAAACTTCCCTGTGCTGTTTGCATAAGAGACGTGTCTCTTGGTGACGTTTTTCGGGTGGTCGACTCTCACACTACCTCAAAAAGAATAAAGAATTATGCTTGAAATTAACAAAAGAAGTACCAGGCTGACACACAACAAAGGGTCATAGCAAAAAATTAAAGAATTAAATAAACAGGAAGAATTAAATAAACATGAACCCCATGTTCATGAACTGTAAAACTTCAAATTGTTAAGTGATCAAACTTGTTTAAATCAATCCTTAACCATAAATGCAGTCTCCACCAGAATTCCAGTTGCCTTTGTTTCCTTCGTGCTAAAATTCACAAACTTGTCCCTAACCTCATAAGGAAATGCAAAAGACACAAAACAGTAAAATCGGTGTGGGAAAAGTACAGCAAAGTAGGGAGACCCATACTTAATGATTTCATAGCTTACTACAAAACTATTGAAATAAGGACTGTGCTGTGCTGTCATGTTTATAGACTTACAGATCAATGAAATCCAGTTGAGAATTCAGAAATTAACCTGTACATTCGTGATAAATTGATTTTTGACCAAGGTGTCAAGACAGTTCACTGCAGAGATATTAAATAACAGTCTTTTCAACCAATGGTGCTGAAACAATTAAGTATCTATGAAAAAAGTAGGACATTGCAACTCCTCCTTCCTATCACATAAAATAATTACCTCAGAATGGAATGTATACATAATATAAATGCTAAAACTATAAATTTAAAATAATTTCATATGTTCATTATTTGAAAGTCAGAGAGAGACAGAGCAGGAGAGCAAGTGTGCTGCCATCTGCTGATTAACTCCCCAAATACCTGCAACAGCCAAGGCTCAACCAGAACCAACCCAGGTCTTCAACATGAGTGGAAGACACCCAATTACTTGAGCCATCACTGCTGCCTAACAGGATGTGTATTAGCAGGAAGATGCCGTCAGCAGCAGAGAAGGGTGTTGAACCCAGATACTCTGCTAGGGGACTTGGGTATCTTAACTGGCATCTTAACCAGTAGGCCAAACACTTGCCCCTAAAACCATACGTTTTCAGAAGGAAGCATAGACACAAATGTCAGGGCCTTGGATGAGGTGGCAATTTTTTATATACAACACCTAAAGCACAAGGAATTAAATATAAATCGAATTTCACCATAACCAGTTGTGCCTTGAAGGACATTGTCAAGGAAATAAAAAGTCATTCTAAAAATTTGAGGAAATAGTTGCAAATCATAGAGAGTCTGGTCTCAGTAATTTATTTATTTATTTATTTATTTATTTATTGTTTTGACAGACAGAGTGGACAGTGAGAGAGAGAGACAGAGAGAAAGGTCTTTCTTTGCCGTTGGTCCACCCTCCAGCGGCCGGCGCACCACGCTGATCCGATGGCAGGAGCCAGGTACTTATCCTGGTCTCCCATGGGGTGCAGGGCCCAAGGACTTGGGCCATCCTCCACTGCACTCCCTGGCCACAGCAGAGAGCTGGCTTGGAAGAGGGGCAACCGGGACAGAATCTGGCGCCCCGACCAGGACTAGAACCCGGTGTGCCGGCACCGCAAGGTGGAGGATTAGCCTAGTGAGCCGTGGCGCCGGCCTTTTTTTTGGGGGGGGGACTGGTCTCTGAAATTTATAAAAGACACAACTAAACAATAAAAGATAAGCAGATTAAATACAAATAAAATCATGTCCATCAGGTAGGGAGGACTTAAATAAATAAAAGTTTGAACAAAACTAATATTCAAATGTGTAGAGTAGTATTATTTATAGTAGCCCAAAGATTAAAACCCCCCAAATTCCAATCTATTGAAAACTGGCTAAACAAAACATCATAGGTATATACAACGGAATAGGATTTAATCATTAAAAGCAGTGAAGTTCTAACACACCCTAAAATGTGAATAAACCTTGACAACATGTTAAGGGAGGAAACCAGACACAAAATGCCACATATCATGTGATTCCATTTATACAGAATGTGAAGAACAGGAAAATCCATAGATTCAGAAAGCAGAGCCGTGACTGCTGGTGTGGGAGGGAGAAGCACTGTGGACCCACTGCTAAAGCACATTCGTTGCTTTTTGGGATGATGGAGTTGTTCCAGAATTAGAGGACCTGGTTGCAACTTAGTTCCATCTACCAAATACTGCTGATTTATATACTTTGCAAGGGTGCATTTCATGGCATATGAATTCTATTTTAATTTTAAAAGCATTTTTTGGGCTTAAGCTAGTACTATGATAGTACTATGATAAAGAACAATTTTGGGTTTCAATAAACAAATAAATCACAGTTCATTATTTATAAAATTAAAGCCTTTCGTGCATAGGGAGATTACTGATGCCATAAACAGGAGTGTCAATTTGTAAAGTCAACAACAGGAGTCACTGTGCACTTACTCCTCATGTAGGATCTCTGTCCTTAATGTGCTGTACACTGAGGCTTAATGCTATAACGAGTACTCAAACAATATATTTCACTTTGTGTTTCTATGGGGGTGCAAACGATTGAAATCTTTACTTAATGTACACTAAACTGATCTTCTGTAAAAAAAAAAAAAAAAGAAGAAAGAAATTATCAATTCCCAACTTGACTCTCACTGGGATTAAACATGACAATAGGTCTGATCTGATTTCATCATCATTTAAAAAAAATCATCTATTATTTTTCACTTTATGTTTCTGTGTGGGAGCAAACTGTTGGAATCCTTGCTTAAGGTATACTAAGCTGATCTTCTGTATATTAAGATAATCGAAAATGAATCTTGATGTGAATGGAAGGGGAGAGGGAGTGGGAGGGGGGAGGGTTGTGGGTGGGAGGGACGGTATGGGGGGGGAAGCCATTGTGACCCATGAGTCGTACTTTGGAAATTTATATTCATTAAATAAAAGATAAAAAAAAAAAAAAAGAAATATTTATCTGAGGCCGGTGCCGCGGCTCACTAGGCTAATCCTCTACCTTGCGGCGCCGGCACACCGGGTTCTAGTCCCGGTCGGGGCGCCGGATTCTGTCCCAGTTGCCCCTCTTCCAGGCCAGCTCTCTGCTGTGGCCAGGGAGTGCAGTGGAGGATGGACCAAGTCCTTGGGCCCTGCACCCCATGGGAGACCTGGAGAAGCACCTGGCTCCTGCCATTGGATCAGCACGGTGCGCCGGCTGCAGCGCACTGGCCTCAGCGGCCATTGGAGGGTGAACCAACGGCAAAAGGAAGACCTTTTTCTCTGTCTCTCTCTCTCTCTCACTGTCTACTCTGCCTGTCAAAAAATAAAAAAAAATAAAAAATTAAAATTAAAAAAACAAAAAAAAAATTAAAGCCTTTCTATCATTAATTAAGGAGCATTGTGGCTAGGCATCCCCAAGGGATGCTTGCATCCCACATTGGAGTGCCTGTGTCCGGCTCCAATTCCAGTTCCAATTTCCTGCTAATGTACTTGGCAGGCAGCAGGTGATGGCTTAAATACTCAGGTCCCTGCCACCCACACAGGAGACCCAGATTGAGTTCCAGGCTCTTGGGTTCAGTCTGACCCAAGAGCTGTTGTAGGCATCTGGGGAGTGAATCAACAGATGGAAGATCTCTATATGTTTATCTATCTGTCTCTATCTTTTTCTCTGCCTTCCAAATAATTTTTTTGTTTTAAAAAGGAATATTGATATAAACAAGCAGTTTGCTTAATGTTCTTTGTGTTTTACATATGAAGTTGAAGGTAACGTAATGATTCACAAGGCTAAATAAAGCAATTGAAAAGGAAGAGCTTCCCCAAGAGGAAAATAATTCCAGAAAAAATACACTGTCACCTTGATCATCACTGTGTGGTCCTATGGAACAGTAAATTAGTTCATAGGCAAAATGTTATAAATTATCTTTGATTATGTTTTTTAAGTTTATTTCTTTGAAAAAGAGAGCGAGAATGGGGGGGGGGAGATAGAGAGAGATGTGTGTGTGTGTGTTTGATGGGGCTCCCACCTACTCGTTCACTCTCCCAGTGCCCACAATGTTTAAAACTGGCCCAGGCTGAAGCTAGAACCAGAAAATCAGTCCAGATCTCCTTTATGGGTGACAGGGACCCAGCTACTTGTGTCATCTCTGCTGTCTCTGAGGGTGGGCGTTAGTGGGACGCTGGAATATGGAGCAGAGTTGGAACTGATGTGGGATGCAGGTGCCTTAACCACTATGCCACAGACCAGCCTGCTTTCCTTTTACAACATCATACGGATATACTTGTTCAACAATATCTGAGGGACTCCAAACCTCCGAAAACTAAGCTAGCAGGTGGCAGTCAATGGAACTCGTTTTATAGATGAGAGAACAAGTTGGGCTACAGAAGTGACAGACCTGAGGTCACCCAGAGACTCAGTGGCTGAGCTCCTGGTGTTCTAACAGCCTGTCCTAGGCTGGCGCATCCATGGAGTTCCATACCTTTGTCTTTATTTGCACCTTGCAGAAGATTTTATAGGGAGCCCTTGCAAAGTCCAAACTGAAGCAGGTGTCTGGAAGCCAGTGAAGTGCAGAGTAGGAAACTGTTCAAATTAAGACAGCTGACCTTTCAAAAAGCAGCCAGTAGATGGCAGAAAAATCCACGCTTTTTGATATGGGACACCAGCTCCAAAGATTTCAGAGTTTTGAGAATCTAGAGACTTTCTACGACCAGCTCATTGGCCAAGTGGGTACTGTGAGCTACGAGTCATTGTGATATCAGCAGATTTCCCAACAAGGTGTTTTCTTAGCCTATTCTAATATGCTTCACCTCCATGTCACACATCCAACCCTGTAACTCTCAGAGAGTCTTGTGGTTTTTGTACCTATCTCTTCATTAAAACCCTCCAGGGGGAAATAATCTACTTTAAACCATTTTTCAAAAGACTTAAACGTGGTATTTTCTGTTTCCCACTGGATATTTCTGCAAGACAGTAAAGAACGTGTAACAGTGACAATGACAAATCTCTGATGGTTGGTGTGGTCATGTTAGGGAGGGTAGCACTAGACTTTCAGTAAGGTAATACGGGCGGTGCAGTCGTTTTATTGGCACTTGGGATGCCTGTATCTTACATCGGAGTGTCTAGGTTCAAGTCCCAGCTACTCTGCTTCTGATCCAGCTTCCTACTGGTGCACACCCTGGGAAGCAGTAGCTGATGGCTCAAGTACTTGAGTCCTCAATATCCCATAGGAGACAAGAATGGAGTCCTGAGCTCCTGGCTCCAGCCTAGTCCAGCCCAGGCTGTTGGAGGCATTTGGGAAGTGAACCAGTAGATGTAAGATCTCTCTCTTCCCATCTGTCCATCAGTATCTCTCTTTCTCTGTCTTTTGAATAAATATGAAAAAAGTTCTTTGAAAATCAGCTCATTATTATTACTGAAAGTATAGCACTGCCTTCACATTTGTAATGGTTTCAAGAGGGTATGGTCCCCAAAGTCACAATGGTGCTGAGAGGGTAGAAACTTAATTCAGTCAACCATAGTGTCTGGGAGTGGGCCTGGTGGTATCCTTCTGTCACTGGGGTGCTGACCCTAGAAAGTAGTTCTGAAGAGAGGGCTGATTAGGAAAACCATGGTGAGCTTGGCTAGTCTCAGCTTCCTGGCTCACCAGGAACCATGTTATGTTTCCAACACTAGCTTTTGGGTGTGACTTTTCTTCTGCAATACTCTGCCACTGCCATCCTCAGGCATCACCAAGAGATGGACCTAATGCTGTTGCCCAATCTTGAACTAGGAGGCAAAACCATGAGCCAGAATCAACCTGCTTTCTTCAAAATGTCTTGCCTTAGGCATTTGTAGTACTAAGGAAAATCTGATACAGGAGGTCCTGATGCCAGAGAGTAGCAGAGCTGCGAGGGGCAGAGGCAGACGGGGAGCTGTAGGGTTACTGAGTCAAGGCATCCCTGAAGTCAGGTGCAGTTCTCTCATCCAATTTATCAATCCTTTCTTTTTCTCTTTTGCTTAAACGACTTTGAGTTAGTTTTATGTCACTTGAAACCAAATACACTACTATGTACCCCAATCCACGACAGTCTCTGAGAGGCCCATTGGCCATATTTAGTCACTCTTTTAATGACAAGATTGTTTTATGCATAAAGATCTCCAATTAGTCAGTAACAGAGCCCCAGAATGTTACTACTCATCACTCTTCAATGAACCCCCTATGTCCAGTGCTGGAATTTATAACATAGGGTTTTGCACCAATAAATAATTCACAGCTTTAAGCATTTTGTCTTTTTATTATTTGTTTTCTCTTAGGTGAAGAGGGTAGGGACAAGTCATGAATTCATTTTCTTTAGTGTTTTTACTTGAACGGGAACAAGAGGGAAGGACAGAGTGTTCTCCCATCTGCTGGCTTGGTTGAGCCCACAATGGCCAGGGTTGAGCAAGGCAAAAGCTGGGAGCTGGGAACACAACCCACGTAACCCACAGGGGTGGCAGAGATGCAACTCTGTGAGCCATCACCTGCTGCCTTCCAGGGTGTACATGAGCAGGACAGTGAAGTCAGCGCTGGATCTGGGAGGCAAATCCATGCACTCTGATATGGGATGCAGGCATTGAAAGCGGTGATGCCAAATGCCCACCTCCATGAAATAATTTTCTTTGCATAAATGATCTGACTTGAAGGGAGAGTCCATTAAAGTTTCTCAAACCTAACATTAGGCATTCCTGCAAAACTAGGTAAAATGCATTTAGCTATAATGACCCTCATCACACTGCATATTATACTTGCTTTCAGTCAATAATTTGCTCTTTCTAATTGTATTGCATCCTATAAATTTAATTCCATGTTATGTTTCCAACACTGGCTTTTGGGTGTGAATTTAACCATTAGAGCAGTATCAAAGCAGTTAGTGCTTGCAATATTGTGCAAAGACCTTAATTTTTCATTGTCTCAGACTTCAGAAGCTTTTATGCTTTGCTTTTCTGGTTGTGATGGGGCTGTTCCTGCTTTCTTTGATAAGCCTGCATCAGCACTTTCAATATAACCTGTTAATTTCAAGCCACTTTATAAGCTGGCTGTAATCCACATCCTCAGAATTGGGGAACATCTGTGTTTTTTGAGATAGAAGTGTTTTTTTTTCTTCTTCTTACTTTTTTCTTTCTGCTGAAAACATGGAGTGCTATTCTTTCAGGTACCATGTGTGTCTTTGACAACACACAACCTGCTCTAGCTGCCTTAATGAATATTACCCAGCTGCTCAGCTATGATAATGTTATTTTATTTTTAGTTTTAGGGATGACTAAGAGCCCCTTGTGCACCCAAATGTCAGTCTGAATCACCAAGGCCTTTCTGAGTACCAGGGACTCTGTGCTGCAGAGGGCGCTAGCATGCTTCATTTCTCTAAGCATACACGAAGGCAAAGCATTAGTTACAATTGGTAGTTGGCCGCTATACATACGGGGACCCCAGATCCCTATCTTTACTGGCCTCTCTCCCCTGTATGTCTATCCAAGCAGCATCAGAGGTGGCCCAATGGCACTTGTCTGGTTGTCTGGAAATTGATAAAAGAGACTCAAAGCCGAGAGAAAAGGGGCCAGAAGACAAACAAGTAGGGTCCGAGGCACAGGGATATTCTCAGGTTTCTTCTGTTGACCAGTCATCAACCCAGTCTCCCTGCCTGCCAAGCCTCTATGAACTAAAGCTGAGAAAGAGGGGCTGTGTTGTGCTATGGCTCCTCCCACCATGCTTTCCTCTTACACCCCAACAGTGGAGAGATTCTCCCAGAGGCTCACCTAGGCCGGGGAGCTTACGGACATTCATAAACTTCAGGGCAACACATCGGCATTGTTTTGCCACAGAAGGACTTCTCATCCAGGAACTAGCTTGCAGAGTGGGAAACAGAACCCAAGCCTGGGAACAGAAAGGAAGGAGGACGGAAGGCAGTGGCTTCTCATTGTGGAGCAGCCCCCACGTGTCACATGGATCCAGCAGAGGCTACTGGAGAGGAGCTGGTCTCAGGTCTTCTTGCCAGCTTTATCCTATGCTAATCAGTAGATGTTATAAAGCCTCCCTCTCATATCATTGATAAAACCCCACGGGGATTCTAGTTCTGCCCATGAAAGATAATAATGACCTGAAAACTCAAGATTATATATTTATGGCTTACTAGTTGATAATTATTTTCACAAGACACATGAACACATGTACAACCACTTCATAGGTCAACTTTATACATGCCAGATGTTTTATATAATTTGATTTGCTACTCACACAATCATGTGATTGGAGAATAATAGCCCTCTTCTGAATCTTGGAAAACAAAATTCAGTAGATTATCGCCTGCTGCCTTGGCAACTCGCTGGGGACATGAGAGTGACTGGAGTTATCTGGATCAAAGACCAGATCTGGTCTACCTGCAGGTGGAGTCTCAAGGATAGACGTGGAAACCTAAGCTATTTCCAAACAAAAGCGTTAGACATCCTGACATTATGAGAAAGCAAAACGACCCTAATACACAGCAAGTGCATGTTGTGTCACGAACTGAATCCGCTTACTTCTATGTGTTGCCTTTCTTAATCCTTAGCACGGTCCTATGAGGCAGATTTAATGATGAAGATATTGTAGACAACAAAGTAGACTGACAGAGTGGTTCTCACAGGTAGGTCATGCAGCAGCCGGGATTGGGATCCATGAAGCTGCAAGAAAGTGGTTTTCCAGAGCATGTACATCCACTCCTGGTCGCCACCATAGCACGGTCTTGGTTCCCCTTCTGTGGAATTGAAGGGCTTCCATGCATTTTATTTTCCAACAGTCAGTCCATGAGATATTTTTCAATTAAACTCGGAGTTGTTTGGGACTGGATCCATCTGGCTTTTGGATTTTTTTTTCTGAATGAGTTCACATAGGCTGTGTCCCTCTGTGACTATGGGTTTTCCCTGTGTTTAATAGAAAAGAATAAGAGGTACTTTCTTGTTAACTGTAGATCAGAAACAGAAGTCAGGGCTCTCGCCATAGTATTCACAGCTTATTCAGAGTTCTGCAGACACACAGGACCAATAGGGTGTAAAGTATATAGAGATGAGATACTTATTTTGAGAAGTTGGTTCACATAGTTGTAGGGGCAGGCTGGCCTCAGCAAGAGCTGATGTAGCTTTTTTCATTTTAAAGATGTGTTTGAAAGGCATAGTGACAAAGGGAATAGGGAGGAGAGAGAGAGACTTCATGCCCTGGCTCGATTCCCAAATGGCCACAACATCCAGGCCTAGGCCAGGCTGATGTAGGAGCCAGGAATTCTATCTGGCCTCCCACGTAGGTGGCAAGGCCCCAAGCACTTGAGTCATCATCTACTGCTTCCCAGGCACATTAAAATAGAGGTGGATCAGAAACAGGGTAGCCAGGACTGGAACCGGCCCTCTGATGTGGGATGCAGGTGTCTCAAGCAGCGACCTAATCTACCATGCCTTAGTGTCCACCCCAATGTTGTAGTCTTAAGTCCAAGGGCAGACTGAAGGCAGAATTTCTTCTCTCTCAGTGGACTGAATAAACCATTCAGTAACCTGGATGAGGCCCACTTCCATCATGAAAGTTAATGTGTTGGACTCAAACTTCACAGATTCAAATGTTAATCATATCTGGAAAATCCTTTGAGAGTAACAGCTAGACTGGTCTTTGACCAAACACTGGGCACCGTGGCCTCACCAAATTGACAGACAAAATTAACCCACATGATGGCTGTCTAGTCCCATGGGGAGAAGAATGTCTCACTCAGCACCTCAGTTCCAGGTTGAAGAAGCAAGTCAGGGTCTGTCCACCAGATGGGAGGGCAGGGAAGTGATGGAAACCAGAGTTTGCCCACAGTCTCAGCAGATGCCAAGTCAATGGAGAAGGGGTGATATGTCACCTTGTTACCACACCAGTGGGGTGTGATTCAGGCTCTGTCCCCAGTTCCTATGCTCATCACAACTGGTCAGGAAGAAGAGTGGGGTGATTACTTTCCCTGGTGATCACGTAGATGGGAGGAGTACTGGTCCAAGTGTTCTCTTTAATGGCTTGACACTTTCCTGCACCTTTCGCATGAGAGATCAGACTTTTCTTGGAGCTTTTTGTTTGCACCTCCTAGTTGTGGGCTTCTCCAGTACCCAGGCCAGGGTATACGGGAGCAGGCAGAGGAGGAAGACAAATGGAAGTAATCTCCACGTCGTTTCTTGAATTTCCGTCTCCAGCCATAGCACTTTCTCTTTTCCCTTCTTAAGAGTTTTCATGTTTGTGTTGTATTTTGCTAGTGTTTGAGGCTATAATTAGTAGTGTAATTACACTGCAATGCGTACACTCTACCTTGTTTGAGAACAAAAGTGAGCCACAGGTGCTCTGAAGATGTTGTTCAGCGAGTAGAGGGAGTTCCCTCTTAT
Organism: Oryctolagus cuniculus; assembly: GCF_051225735.1. NCBI lineage: Eukaryota > Metazoa > Chordata > Mammalia > Lagomorpha > Leporidae > Oryctolagus > Oryctolagus cuniculus. The sequence goes on along the minus strand of NC_142884.1, from coordinate 69,596,839 downwards.
TCTTAGTTTTATGATTTTTTTTTCGACAGGCAGAGTTAGACAGTGAGAGAGAGAGAGAGAGAGAGAGAGAGAAAGAGAAAGGTCTTCCTTCCATTGGTTCACCCTCCAAATGGCCGCTACGGCCAGCGCGCTGTGCTGATCTGAAGCCAGGAGACAGGTGATTCCTCCTGGTCTCCCATGGGGTGCAGGGCCCAAGCACTTGGGCCATCCTCCACTGCACTCCCTGGCCACAGCAGAGAGCTGGACTGGAAGAGGAGCAACCAGGAAAGAATCCGGTGCCCCAACCGGGACTAGAACCTGGTGTGCCGGCGCCGCAGGTGGAGGATTAGCCTAGTAAGCTGTGGTGCCAGCCAGTTTTATTTATTTTTTTTTAAGAAAGAATGAGTGGAGGTTAATTTTCAAATGCTTTTAAATCTTTGTTTATGTTTATTTCTTCTTCTGAGAAAAGATTGACCTCCTAATGGAAAAGACAGAATATGCTTCATTCTTGGTGGGTGGGAATTAGTTTTCTCACAGAGGGTCCTTTTTTCTGTAGCTGTGATGGGACCTAATTTGTGCTCACATGGCCTATCAGGGCCTATTTCAGGATCATGAAGGGGTCTGCATCGGTGCGTGACTTGTGCTTCACTTTCTTAGGAAGTCACAGAGCTGCACGTCTGTCACTTACTGAGTGCTGTCTCTATTACTGCATATCATGGAGCCCACAGCCCCACTGATGTCACCAGAGAACTCCAGTCACTAACTCAAAGAGCCAACATAATGAGATTACAAGTTGCATATGGAAAGCATTTCAAAACCCAAATCAGCAAAACCAAAGTCTACCCCATCAACTCCTAAGACTACACATTTCATATTGTTGAATCTTCGGGCCCTTTTTGACTAAAACTGCAGACTCCTGCATCCAAGCTGACCTCTCCCTCTTGGCTTATTTACATATGGCCTTCTACTGACCTAGCAGATAACTTTATCATTGGTACTAGGCTATGCGCATGTTCAACCTCATGGGCTTCTTAAAGCCTACACACACATCCAAGTGTGTAAGGCTGTGTGGAAATGAGCTATGTCCATGCAGAGATGGTGTGGGTATCAAGTACGTGAAGTAAGCACGTTCAGATCTAAACTGGTGCTGGCATTCTAACCCCTGTCACTTCTTTTCCATGTTCACCTCCCTGACAAGGGCTATGGGCCCCTAAGTTCCCCTTAGCTGCTAAACCAAATACTGAGGTCAGAGAATGTGAAAGCAGAGGATTTGAAACATAATGACCAAGAAAATCTGGAAATTACCAAGCACATTATACTTCAACATATATGTGCAAGGCACTTTAAGGGCAGGACCTCTCATGCTATGCATTGGTTGTCTCACAGAGAAATAGGTAATGCAAATCACATTTTCACTAAACACCCTGAGCGACTTGGGGAAATGTCTCCTAAAAGATATTTCAATCTCACATTTTTAGAGTCTTTATACTTTCTTAGATGAAAAAAATCAGTTGAAAAGTAAGAACAAATAAGTAACTGCCACCATTTAATTTTGTTGCGTTATTTTAAAGTTAGTGTTTATGGTTATAGTCAGGTACATACACTATGTTACAATGGATTTACAAAGGAGTTGTAATTTAAGTATAACACATGATATATATTTAAGTAAAATTTGCTTTGAAAAATAGTAAATTTCTAAAATATACTTTTACATCATTGAAAAGAAGAGCTGAGGAGTACTGATCTATTGAATGTTAATATAGAAATAATAATAATAATAATAATAATAATAAAGAACATGGTAGTGGGATAGCACATCCAAGCTGGCAGTACGAGGAGGGTGGCAAATCAATTCCCGCCCCTTCCAATCAATGGAAAAACTGAGAAAAGTTACAAAACCAATCACTTAACGTCTGAAATCAAATGCACATAGCTAAGAAGCACTTATCAAGATGCTGGAATGAAACGTGGTAATAACAGCTACCCCCGAGACGTTTTACACTTGGCTGGGCCCATTATCTCCCAGTGCTGTGGCATGGAATTTCTACCTGAGTACCCTGGACATGTTGTGGACACTGGATGCTTTGCTGCTCTGCTGGAGGGGCTGACTCACCACAGAGAACAGAAAGATAGATGCCCAGGGACAATTATGAAAGCAGTGGTATTCTCAGCAGAAGACTAAGACCGTAGCCAGCCCAAGGTTGCAGTGCTGAGTGGATCAGGCAGCAAAATGACAAAGCAAGCACACACTACAGAGGAAACAGGCCCTACAGAACCAGTCCAGGAAAGTCACTAAATAAACCAACGACAAGCAAAATAACAACAAGAAATCAGCAACAAACTACTTTTGTGGGAGTAAAAGAATGTTTGTTATTATAACATATTCCACAAAATGCCAAACTTTGTATAATACATGAGAAGAAATGAGAAAATACGATTCAAACAGAAGAGAAATCACACCAGTAGAAACTCTTTTTGGAGGAATAAGCCATTAGACTTAACAACAAGGATTTCAAAACAGCTATTATAAGTGTGTTCAAATAACCAATTAGACAACCAATGGAAATGATGTTTAAAGAATTATGAGTCAGGACTGAACCATAAGATGGAAATATCAATAAGGATATTGAGAGTGGAAGAATAAACAAATAAAATTATACAGATAAAGAATAAACTTAACAGAATATTTGAGCTGCTAGAGAAAGAATCAGCAAACCTGAAGATAAATCAGTAGAGATGACTGAATTAAAGAATGTAAAGAAAAAGTAATACAGATAAAGGAAGAGAACTTCAAAGACTACTAAGAAACCATCAAGAATGTCAACATGAATATAATTCTATACCCAGCAGGAAAGGAGAGAGAAAAAACAAACCTACATTAAAATAATAATGGCTAAGGTTACTTGAATTTCCAAGAAGCTCAATAAATTCCAATTAGTTACAACAAAGGGATCCATACCTAGACGCATCAGGGAAGTTATTGAAAATCACATTCAGAAATAAAATCTCAAGATCAGGAAAAGAAAAATGTCTCATCAGTTGCAAGTAAATCAAATCACCATCAGAAACAACGGGGAACAGAAGTCAATGTAAAGACACATCCAGACTGATGAAATAAATAAGCAAACAAACTGTCAGCCAAGGATTAATTTTTCTGGAAATGCAATGGCAATTGCATTCTGGAAGGATACTCTTTTCAACAAATAGCGAGGTGTTAATTGGCTCATGAAAGGATTTATAAAAAGCAATAAAAGAAAAAATAATAAGCTGAACATCAAACTCCAAATTTGCACATCAACAGACATCATTTAAACAGTAAAATAAACCACAGAATGTGAAAAACAGGTTTCAAATAACATACCTAACAAAAGCTTTGTATTTAAAATATAAAAGATATTTTAAACCCAATAATACGAAGATAATCTAATTTAAAAGGGGCACAATGGATATATCACCAAAGATAATATACGTATGAACAATAAGCAAAGGAAAGGATGCTAAACATCATTTTCATCAAGGAGATGCAAATTAAATCCATAATGAGATATCACTTCATACCCACTAGGATGGATACAATGAAAAAACTAACAAGTGATGAGGGCAAGAACCCGAAAGGCTTGGAAACTACTTCCGGGAAATTACAATGGTGCAGCCACATTTCAAAATAGTTTGGCAATTTATCTACAGGGTTAATGTAAATTTTAGCACCCAACTCAGCAATAATCTAAATATCTCCTCAAGATAAATTGGAACATATGTGCACACGATTACTTGCATTTCAGTCTACATAGATACATTACTCATCATAAGCAAAGTATAGAAATAAACAAAAATGTTCAGCAGCTATTTAACAGGTACATGTTGTATATCCATGCAATGGAGAGCTGTTAGTCAACAAGAAAGGAATTAAGTGCTCATACAGGCTACAATATGGACATGTATGCTTAGAAATGCCATGCTACATGAAAGCAGCTAAACACACTATACTACCTGCTTTGTGACTCCATTTATATGAAATGCTGGGATGGGATTATGAGCATTTAAATGGATGGACTCAGTGCTGAGATTGCTAGCACCAGTGAACTGTAGAGCCAATCATGGTGTTCTGTGGGGCTATTACACTTCAAAACCAAAGGGGGATCAATGGTAAAGGTTGGACTGACGGAGATAGCAGATTTTGGGGGTGGTGATGGTTGGAAGTTATGGTGGTGCTCAAGAAGACCACAGCCAATGATGTGGGAACTGTTGGTTGGGAGGTGGAGATAGGGTAAGAAGCAAGTACTTCCCCCGCTGTGGGCTGCCCTAGACTCACTGATATCTGATAGGCAATAAGTTATCCAGGTTAGCGTACCTTGCCCTCACAAGATTAATCAGGAGTATCTGACCAGGGGCAGGGAGAAGTAAAGAATGGATGCAGGGTCTATTGTGGTCACTGAAGGCCAAGAGAAATAATATGAGTCGTGAGTATTTTCTGTCCCAAATCTCCCCCCATCTCCAGCCAGAAAGAGAAAGAGGGCTGCGTTTGGGAGAATTTCACTTTTCTAAATGCTTGGGGGGCCATGGGGAGAAGGCACAGGTGTTCTAAGTCCCATGGTCCTGTGAGCAAGATGCATCTAACACTTTCCCCGATTCTGTGCAGGATAAATAGTTATCTGCATTTTGAATCTTTTGCGCATGTTAGTAGGGGAGACACCAGGTGATGATGAATTCAAAAGTTAATTGCAATCATTTTTCTCAGCTTACTTTCTATCAGCCACTCTTGGACTTAGTGGCTTTATTTTCTCTTCTTTTTGAAGTAGCCTCACAATTTAAGCTGTTTTTTTTTTTTTTCAAAGATTTATTTGAAAGGCAGAGTGGGGGAGTGGGAAGAAAGAGAGATATCATCTATCATCTGGTTCACTCTCAAAATGACCACAAGAGTCAGAGCTGGACCAGGTCAAAACCAGGAGCTAGGAGCTTCATCTGAGTCTCCCTTAGGGGTGCAAGGGCCCACATACTTTGGCTATCTTCCACTGCTTTTCCAGGCACATCAGCAGGGAGCTGGATTGGAAGTGGAGCAGCGGAGACTTGAACTGGTGCAAATATGGAATGCTGGTGTTGCATGTGGTGGCTTAACCTACTACGACACAATCTTGAATAAACTTAAGGTTTTTTTAAAAAATATTTTTCATAGGATTTGAAAGGCAGCAAGATGGGTAAAGAGAGAGAGAGAGAAAGGAAGAGAAAGAGACACAGAGCTTACATCTGTTGGTTTACTCTCCAAATGCCTGCAACAGCAAAGGGTGGTTCAGGTTGAAGCCAAGGGCTGGGTACCCAGTCCAGGTCTCCCACATGGGTGTCAGGGACCCAAGTAGGTGAGCATTGGTGCTGCCTTCCAGGGTGCACATTAGCAGGAAGCTGGGTGGGAAGCAGAGTAGCCAAGACACAAACCAGGCACTCGGATGTGGGAGGAGGGCATCCTGGCAGCAGCATAACCACTGCATTGCACACTGTCCACACAATTTAAGTTTTTCAAAGAGCTATCTACTTTGGAATACTTTCAGGCTTATAGGAAAGTTGGAAATTTAGTGTAAACACATTATATACCTGAGAATTTGTCAAAACTAAAATTTGAAATGCTGTTAACAAACTACAAGCCTTATTTGGATTTAGTAAGTTTTTCTGCTTATAGCCTTGTCTAGTTCTTTGATGGAATCCAGAATTATGGATTACAGTGAGTCTTCACATGCCATTAGTCTTCTTTAATATGTGACAGTTCTCTTAGTCCATTTGGACGGCTACCACCAAATACTGTAGACCCAGTGGCTTTTAAACAACAGAATCTGATTTCTTTATTTTTTTTATTTAGTAAATATAAATTTCCAAAGTACAGTTTATGGAATACAATGGCTTCCCCCCCCCCCCATAATTTCCCTCCCACTTGCACACCTCCCATCTCCCACTCCCTCTCCCATTCCATTCACATCAAGATTCATTTTCAATTCTCTTGATATAGACTAAATCAATCTTCTGTATATAAAGATTTCATCAGTTTGCACCCACACAGAAACACAAAGTGTAAAATACTGTTTCAGTACTAGTTATAGCATTACTTCACATTGGACAACACATTAAGGACAGATCCCACATGAGAAGTAAGTACACAGTGACTCCTGTTGTTGACTTAACAATTTGACACTCTTGTTTATGGCGTCAGTAATCTCCCTAGGCTCTAGTCATGAGTTGCCAAGGCTATGGAAGCCAGTTGAATTCACCAACATCGATCTTATTCTGACAGGGTCATAGTCAAAGCGGAAGTTCTCTCCTCCCTTCAGATAAAGGTACCTCCTTCTTTGATGGCCCCATTCTTTCCACTGGGATCTCACTCGCAGAGATATTTCATTTATGTATTTTTTTTTCCAGAGTGTCTTGGTTTTCCATGCCTAAAATACTGTCATGGGCTCTTCAGCCATATCCGAATGCCTTAAGGGCTGATTCTGAGGCCAGAGTGCTATTTAGGACATCTGCCATTCTATGAGTCTGCTGGAGATTGGGACGTCCAACATCAAGCCACTGTGGATCTCATGTCTGGCGATGGCGCCCCCTAGCTGTCTCCGCATATGCCTGGAGGGTCCAGGCATATGAAGGCACTAATCATTTCTATGAAATCTCTGCCTTCCTGACACACTTACCCCCTACTACCCTGGGTGTGGGGATTCAGCATAATCACATTTCCCTCTTTCCATATCCTATTCATTGGAATATGGTAAGTCCTCCCATGCTTACGGGGAGGGAAATTACCTTCTACCTCCTAGAGAGCAAGTTCTGATATTTTACTTGGAATTCTTCTGAAAGGAAAAACTGTCCGTTCTCTCCACTGAGTTATTGATTCAGTCTTTTATTAGAACCAACTTGAATTAAAGAATATTTATTTTATGCTTTGAATTACAGTTCAAAGCTATATTTTGCAACATTGTGTCTGCCTTGGTTAGCTAGAAACTCTCTCTGATCCGCATGTCATTCTGAAACACTCAGTGCTGTCCACGTTTTCGATGTCCTGGCTCTGTGTTCAGCCATTTCTCTAAAGTACTCTTTTTTTTCTTTTAAAGAGCAATGATGCTGAGAAACCAATGGTATTTCCATCTGGCCCTAGGTATGCTCACTGCTTATCTGTGACCATTTCTGCATGTATGTATCTGAACAGGTGTTACAATAAAGTGAATTCACATTGCACTGGTGTCTCTGACCAATCCGTTGCCGCAGGCTAGCATGCAGCCTCTCTCGTTTTTGCTTATGCAGGAGGATTGGATGAATTCTTTGGTGGCACTAAAAGGTCCTGGAAGAGACAATGGGACAAAACAGCTGGCTCTTGGTCTTCTCTGGAGTCAGAGGCTGAGTAAGTGGTTGATCCTAGGTTTCGTGGCCTGCAAACACGTGCTTGTTGTATACTGGGGGGTGGAGTGTATTATTGTGTGTCGACAGACCCTTAATCAGTAAGCACATTCTACTACATGCTTGCCTAGGCCTGGGAATCCGCACAGGGAGGGGAGAGCTAGGGTGATGGCCTCACCTTGGGGCCTTGTCAGCCTTGTCAGCCTTGGGGTGAGGGTGTAGGGGCAAGGCTACGTCCAAAAAGAAGCATGATCAATTTTGAAAGATAATGGAGGATAACAATAGTTGGGACTACTCTTTGAGCTGTTTGTGACATCATACAGAGTCCTTTCATAACCCAGGAGCCTTCAAGGTCAAAGAACATGGCCATAAGTATACTGGTGGGGCCAGTGTGGTGGCCCAGCATGGTAAGCTACTGCTTGCAATGATCATATCTCATATCGGAGTGCCAGTTGGAGTCTTGGTTACTCCATTTTTGATCCAGCTTCCTGCTGATGCTCCTGAGGAGGCAGTGGAAGATGGGCCAAGTGCTTGGGTCCCTACCACCAAAGTGGGAGGCCAAGATGAAGGTCCCGGCTTCTGGCTTCAGATGGCCCAGTCCTGACTGTTGTGGGCATTTGTGAAGTGTCGCTCCCCCTCTTCGTGGAGGAACGACACAGGACCCTGCGCTGTTCTTTGGTCTGCTCGGCCCTCCCCGGGTTTGCTGCTGGTTCTTCCCGGGTTGGCTGCCGTCCCTTCCACCTCCGTGGAAGGGCGGTTCCCCCTGGCCACTTTCCCCACTTCCGCAGGGGAGCGGCACACCGCCGGCCGGCTCTCTCGGGGGCTGCACAGGTGTTCCTTCAGATAGATGTTCCCCTTAGATGCTCCTGGTGCATGTTGTCTCTCTCCTCCTTTATAGTCCTCTTCCACCAATCCTAACTCAGCTACCCACACGCCGAGTATGCTGCTCTCCTCCAATCAGGAGCAGGTCCTGCTGTTTATTGGTTGAACTGGAGGCAGCTGTGTAGAAGCTGCTTCTCCCTTCTCAGCGCCATATTGTGGGAGAGCAGATGCATAGAATAAGTCTTAATTCCAGTAACTTAGTCTAGTCCGAGTTGCTCCCAGTTGCTCCCCACAGTGAAGTAAATCAGCAGAGGGAAAATCTCCCTTTTAGTACACTGTTCATTTGCAGTAGCACAGCATCATAACCATGATTAATACTAGTCTGGTGGATTGTGTTGCTCCCCCTTAATCTATGTGCAATTGGGAGATTTATGATGCATCATTGATGATTATTTGCATTTATATTAGCAACATAATTGAAATTAATACTATAATTAGCCATGTAGAGATACTTTTAGACCAAGGGGATAAATGCATATTTTAATGGATATTGTGTGACTTGAAAGGGGTAGCTCCTCATTTATTAAAGCAGTTTTAATTATTGCTAATGTGTTAGTAATAATAAATACTAACCATACAATAATGATAAAGAACATAATACAAATACAAAATTCATCGAGTGCTTACTTGGTTTCAAGAATTTCAAGTGCATTCCATGTATTAAATATTCAGTCTTGGTAGAAACCCTGTAGAAAGTTTCCATAATTATCCACATGTCACGGTTGAGGAACCTAAGGCAAAGAGCTTTTGAATGTCCTGCCCCGAGGTACTCCAGTCATGAATTAATACAACTGGGATTTTAACCCAAGCACCTTGAATGAGGCTCCATTTAGTTAACCTCTAGGTTTCTCAGGGTGATTAAAGAATACTTACCACAGTTACTATTTATACACATTTTGTCAATATTATAATGTTGCATCAAGGAGGACGAGGAACTGGAGGATGTCTTTGTCTACACCTTTTCTAGTCCCCTGGACTTTGAGCTGTCTCACACCTTCCTGCTGGTCTCTGCACCCTGCTGTCATGGGCTCATGCTTCTGCATTACTACACCAGACCGGTCAGGTGGAAGTCGATGCTTCTGGTAAGAACACAGAATCTGGGACAGGTGTTTAGCCTAACAGTCAAGATACCTGTGTCCCACAACAGAATGCCTGGGTTAGATTCTTGGCTTCAGCTCTTGACTCCAACTTCCCAATAATGCAGACTCTAGGAGGCAGTGGTAATGACTCCAGTGACTGAGTTCCTGCTGCCCACATGGGAGGCCTGTATTGCATTCCTGTCTCCCATCTTTGTTCCATGGCTGAGGTCTGGCTGTTGCAATCACTTGGGAAGTGCATCAGCAGATGGTACCACTCCCTTTCTTCACCCCTCCCCAACCCCTGGCCTTTCAAATAAGTACATTGTTTAAAAAAAGAGGGGGTGTTGATTCATTCATATTGTGTCTTACTACTATGCTGTCATTATGAAGGGGTGAAAATTCTACCCCCTCTGGAAGTTGAGTGGGGAAATCTTGGGCACGGGTCCAGTGGGTCTGCATATTCTTTTCACACTCTGAGTCACCATGTCTTTACTCCAGGGCCTGTCCATGTCAATGGGAAAATGCAGCATTATGAGACCACATGACCTGGGTAACCTGCAGCTCCTCCCCATACCCACCCTCTCACCCAAACATAAGACCTTCCACCCTGCCTTGAGAGAGTGTTTGGAATTCCAGTAGGCCCTTGTTAAATGACAAGACTCCATTTCTACCCCATAAATACTGCTGAATGCCATGTCATTTTTGCCTCATTTCTCCATAGATGATCAACGCCTCTAAATAGAGATTTGAATTTACCTACAAAATTGTTGAGGAAAGCTATCATGGTTATATTCATGTTATTTTCCAGTAAAAAGTACCTCATCCATAATGAGCTCACATACTCTTAGCTGATTAGCTTTTCTGATCACCGAGATAGAAGTCTCAACTTTGGCCAACAGACCAGAAACACAATTGTGGTCTGCCTTGACTATCTCAGGACACTGTGCTTCCCAGAGTGTTGGGTCTGTGGCTTGCCTAGGGCATCCCAAGGTGTAGGGCTGGATTCACATAAAACACAGGGTGGATACAGTCTGCTGACCTTCGGAGTATGAGTTCTGTCTCCTTGAACAGTTTTGAATACCAACAAATTAAAATTGAAGAGGTACAGCATGAAATACTAAAAATAGTGGAACTATAAGGGGAAAGAAGGCATTTTGATATCATCAGGGCAGATGGTAATTCTACCATGACTGACCTGCCCAGCAGTTCTTTTAGCTTTGGATCTATGCTTCTGCCTCTCCCTCTTTCTTTTCTCCTTTTCTTTTTGACTTTCCCCTACTAATAACTTTTTTCTGTGTTTTTCCTCTTTCTTTCTATCCCATGAACCTCTTCTGTCTTTCCTTCACCATTGCTATCTGCTAGTACTTGCTGTTATTTGCTTCATATTCTGTTTTTCCATTCCCTCCCTCTGCTTCATGTTCCTCCTCTTTCTTCTCAGGACTCTTCCCTGTCCACCTCCCTTTCTTCTCTACTGTGTTGTCTATAAAAGCCAGAACACAGAGTAAAATTGTGCTCAATTGTATTTTCTACTTTCTACCTGCCCCAGTGAGACTTGCACATAGATACCAATCACAGCATGCACAAATCTTCAAGGTGTGGCCCAGACTGATTCTACCTGTGTTCAAGGAGTACCATTTGCCAAGCCAAGCACCTGCCCATGCTGTGTGGATAGCTCTTTTGGGAGAACTCCCATTACACACTCACAGAATCTGCTTCTGTCGACACTTACTTTCTCAGCATTCTCTTAATATGGGTTAACTGAAAGGAGTCTCATAGTTTGTTAATTTGATAGAACTGTGGCCTTATGAAACACACATTTTTCTATAGCACTTTTCTTTTTAACTGACAAATTAAAAAGAGCTACAAACACCATAATTAGAATTCTGATCTTCATCTTAATTGCATTAGGAAACAACCAATGTGTGTGGCAAGGCTGAAGAGACTTCCCATGGCCCAATATAGTCCTCAGCATTGAGCACAGAATTTATAGGAAAATCCATTTGAAACTGAAAGGGTATCCACAACAGATGGAATCCTCAGGCAGTGAGTAGCAGGGAATGCCATTCTAGAGAACCTGTGTAATAGACCTCATCCAAAGAGGACTGAATGCTCACTACCAAGACCATGGCCAACCTCACAGAACCTCCCCTTGTCCAGGTGCGTTTCCTCTGCATTCGATGAGTTTCCTTCCCTGCCCTGTCTCAGATTCCTCAGAGTCTCTGTCACAGACTTGAAGGAAGTCCCTCATCATGAAGAATTTTTGCATAAATCTGCACAGAGCACTCCTTTGGGACTCACAACAAAGGTGAAACAGAAGGCAAAGTCCATTGAAGGAGAAAGCAGGTGAGAGGCATAATCAAAAGCCACATTAGGTGAAGCCAAAAGATGGCAAAGGAAAAGCACTAAAGCAAAAAGAAAAAAACTCAAAATTTACATTGATAGCAAGCCAACTCTATTGGGAATAAAGAAGGGGCTTAGAATATTGCAAGATGATTAAACTCCAGTAAAGTTTTCCAAGAAGCAACTCTTTACAGCTTTGTCAAGTAGACAGGGGCTCATTTTACCCTTGTTGACATTTCACATTGTCTTCACGTCAATGATATTAGCCATACATGTTCCTGAGTAGAGTGTAACCTGTGGTCAATGGAGGCCGAGAGCCATTTCTGTTCCAATAAGTACAACAGGACAATATTTATTTGCCCAAGCATCTTTTTTTTTTCTGTCTGTATTTCAGATATGATCTACTAGGAACACTTCAACATTTGAACTACAGAGAAAAATGGTGTAAAACATAGTACATTTCACACATCCTAAGATAATAAAAAAGGATGCCAAAATGAAAAATATACATTTGGTTTATAAGTTCCTCAGGATCTGCCCTCACTCTCTGTGTTGCCCAGGTAGCAAAAGAGGTAAAAGCCAAAAGATACAGGACCCAGGATAGGTACAGTGCAAATCACTGAAATAAGATAAACACATGGATGAATCTGTGAATATCCTGAACACAGGTCAGCATGAACGAGAGGTTGAATGCCTGGGGGGCCGTACATGAGGCTACTATAAGCGTGGGGTCTTTAAAGCCCACTGCCTTGAGCTTCAGACTACGTGAGCTGACACACTCGAAAATTTTAAAACCTCAGATTTCTAGTGACTATTAGAATTAGTTCACTGTTCCTTATTAAGAATGGTATTTCCCTTTGCTTGAAAATAACACAGAAGCTATAGCAGACCAGACCTGAGCCAGCATCTGTACCTGGAACCTGCTGAACCCAGAAGAGAACTGGTACACAGGTGAGAGGACCCTACAATGCTAGGGTCAGTTTGTATAGTAAACAGAGGTTCCAACAGTCCTTCCCCAGGGCCCTTTGGGTGACTGTTTGCTCAGGCCAGGAGAACAACTGTGCATTTTCAATATTGTAGGACACAGTCAATATTTACATTGATTGCAAGAGAAGCCAGGTGTTATCAGGACCCCCTGGTTGGTTGGGATTACACAGGGTACAGGAAATGACTAGTGTTCTGGTCTTATGGTGGTCGGTGTAACCGCCACACTGGGCTTTTTCCTTCTGGTCTAAGATCTGTCTTAATGAGTAAGGTCAGATGAAAATTTCTGAAGTTGACCTCTGGGCCAAGAGAATGAAATGATATCAGAAGTCGTGGATAATGGCAGCAGTCAGCCACTGTGAATGTCCTAAAAGAACAGTGAGTTATGGTTCCCCAACACATTTAATTTGTCAGTATGACCTTTAAGAATATAGTTCATAGGAGGTCGCTGCATCATCAAAGAGACACTCAAGTGCTGTGTGGCCAGAACTGGGTTTGCTCAAACCCCCAAGTCAAACCATTCAGCAAAAATTCATTGAAATATAAAATGACTGTACTCGTGTCAAAAAATAAAGACAGAAAAGGGCTACACTCAGGATTGAAAGTGAGGGCATAGAGGGAAAAAAAAGCTTTATAAGTGAGGGCAGCCCAGAGTGCCATCTATTTCTATGAGTAGTGTCAAATCTCCTTTCTGTCACATCCAAAATATATTTCATTTTACATGTTATAGTTTACATGTCTGGAAATTCTCTGGTTCATTTTGAGAAATGGTCCATTTCTTACCCCATCATGTTGAGATTTTCAACCACATTCAGGATCCTCTGAAACATATTTATAATAGTTTTTTCTTTTCTTTTTTAAAGATTTATTAATTAGAAAGAAACAGTTACAGAGAGAAGGGGAGACAGATAGAAACACACACACACACACACACACACACAAAGGAGAGAGAAAAGTACTTTGATTTGCTGGTTCATTCCCCAAGTGTCTGTAATGGCTGGGTCTGTGCAAGTTTGAAGCCAGGAACATGGAACTCCATCCTGGTCTCTCACGTGAGTGCAGGGGCCCCAGCACTTGAGCCATCTTCCACTGTTCTCGCAGGCACTTTAGCAGAGCTGGATGGGAAGTAGAGCAGCCAGGACTTGAACTGGTACTTATATGAGATGCTAAGGTTGCAGGCAGTGGCTTAATCTGCTACACCACAAAGCTGATCCCTATAATAGGGTTTTGACACACTTGTCTGCCAATGGCATCATGCCTGTCACTCTTGCATCTTGTCCTACTAATTGAGTTGATTCTTGCTTTAGGTCATTCTTTTGTTGTTGATTTAATTTTATTATTTTTTGTTGAGGTGGATTCGTTCTGAGAGGAGGAGCATGGTGGGGGCAAAAGGCGCTGAGTCACCACACAGACCCTGGGAGCCGGGTGAAAACAGGCCAGAGGCGAGCAGCCTGCAGACTCATTTATTTCAGTTGGTACAGCAGCTGAAATAGCCAAGGCAGCCAATCTGGTCAAGGGGCGGTCTATGCCTTAACCAATCACAGGCTGTTGCCAGGCAGTTTCCGTTGCCAGCAGCCATCTTGGCATGGCCTTCTCATTCTACCACAGTTTTTATTTTTTTTCCTTCAGGACACTGTCATTTTTGATATTTAGAAGTAATTTTAAAGAAAATGTAGAGAGATTACTGAAAATTGCCATATACTCTTCACCCAACCGTCTCTAATGGTGACTGGAAAGAAACTCTCCAAGGCAAGCACTGAGCCAGCACTATGAACCACAGATGTGCCTGGAGTTCCTCGTGTTTCCAGTGCGCTCATGTGGCCCTGAGTCTAATCTAGATACCGTACTGCATTAAGATGCCATTTTCTCTTAGTCTCCTCTAAGTTGTGATAATATTTTTCAGTTCTTTCCTGTTTTGTAACCTTAATAGTTTTGAATAGGACTTCTGAATATTTTGAAGAATGTACCAAAATTTCGGTTTTGGATTATGGGTTTCTGTGTGTGTGTGTGTGTGTGTGTGTTGAACACCTCAGAGGTGGGTTGTGTTTCTTATTCTCATTATGTCTTATGCAAACCAATCACAGCAATATGATGCACTACTGGTGGAGGGAACATTGGCTTTTTTTTTTTTTTTTTTTTTGACAGGCAGAATAGTGAGAGAGAGAGACAGAGAGAAAGGTCTTCCTTTGCCATTGGTTCACCCTCCAATGGCTGCCACCGCTGGCGTGCTGCAGCCGGCGCAACACGCCAATCCGAAGGCAGGAGCCAGGTTCTTCTCCTGGTCTCCCATGGGTTGCAGGGCCCAAGCACTTGCGCCATCCTCCACTGCCTTCCCGGGCCACAGCAGAGAGCTGGCCTGGAAGGGGGGCAATCGGGAAAGAATCCAGCACCACAACCAGGACTAGAACCCGGTGTGCCAATGCCGCTAGGTGGAGGATTAGCCTATTGAGCCACAGCGCCGGCCAGGGAACATTGACTTTTAAATCAAGGTGGTGTCCGTTTGGTTTCTGCACAGTGTCATCACTGTCCCTTTCCACCTGCATTCTTAGGAAATTAGAGTCCCTGTGCCTATCCTATATTCTAGAGAGGGGAAATCCAGTTTTTTCCCCCTCCTGGAAGAGTAAACATCTATATGGGCAGAAATTCCAAAAAGTTCATGGAAGAATCCGTGCATAGTTTTCTCATGATCCACAGTCTCCATGAACCTTTGAAGAGTATTCCTTTGTTATGTTGTTGATCTATCTTAGGTATGAGTCCTCTGTTATACTCATATATGTGTACATAAACACACATATCAATGTAAAAATTTTAAAGAAATGTAGAATATGGGCCGGCACCACGGCTCAATAGGCTAATCCTCCACCTTGTGGCGCTGGCACACCGGGTTCTAGTCCCAGTTGGGGTGCCAGATTCTGTCCCGGTTGCCCCCCTTACAGGCCAGCTCTCTGCTGTGGCCCAGGAATGCAGTGGAGGATGGCCCAAGTGCTTGGGCCCAGCACCCCATGGGAGACCAGGAGAAGCACTTCACTCCTGCCTTTGGATCAGCACGGCACACCGGCCGTGGCGGCCATTGGAGGGTGAACCAACGGCAAAGGAAGACCTTTCTCTCTGTCTCTCTCTCTCTCACTGTCCACTCTGCCTGTCTAAAAAAAAAAAGTGGAATATTTAAATGAAAAACATTGAAATACCCACACAATTTCATTTAAAGATTGGCTCGTCAGCCACCTTATTGGTGTAAGGGTAGTCACTGTAAAAATTAAGAATGGGAATAGGACAGGGAAGAGGAAGAAGTGTGGGAGTATGGGAAGGAAGGAAGGTGGGGTGGGAAGGTTCACTATGTTCCTGAATCTGTAGATAGGAAATATGTGAAATTTGCATACCTTAAATAAAATTTTAAAACAATGGAAGAAAAAAGAATGAATAGAACGGAATGGAGCCCAGAAATAGTAGTCATTATCTATCTATAAATACAATTTTGCATTGATATCACTGGCTGATTCAGCAAAATAGGACTTAGTCTAGCCTTCCTCTCTGTTTTCTTTTTTTTATAATGCAACCCTCTGACAGTAGGAGATCTGTCTCCTGCCACCCAAACTGTAGTTACTTATTTCCTCAAATGCAGTACATTAATTTCCTGTTGTTACTGGAATAAAAGTCTCAATAACTTTGTGAGTTGGCTGCGTATATCAGATTTCATTCCACTGGGCAGAGGCTCTCTGAAATATTTTTCCTGTGTGTCTCCATCTGTTTTTTCTGGCTTCTGGTGATGTGACTGAATGGGTCCATGGGTCACACGCCCGGTCTCTTCAAAGAACCTTCCAACCTGTTATCCTGCTGAGGCCCTAGCGAAAGAAGGTCTTGGAGCTTTCTTGGCTTTCTGTTCAAGTCTACTTTCCTGACTGTGAATGGACTAATTTTAGCATGTTTTGCAAACTTGAAAGACTTAGAATTTCCTGTGTAATTACATCTGGCTCCTTTTATTTTTAACATTTCTTCCTTCAGTCTATCATGTACTCTTGCAGTTTCCTGTAAGTAGCCAAAGATACCAGGCTGTACCTCTATCATCTTGCTTGGAAATATGAGAAAAATATCCAAGTGCACTGCTTATAAGTGTGCTTTCTATATAACTGTAGAACACAATGAAGCTTAATAATAAGCATCTCTCTTCTTACTGTTTCTAATAGCATATTCCTCATTTTCTTCTGAGTTCTCACCAGCAAGGTCTTTAACACTCCTATATTTACTTAACAATCTTTGTTGATGATTTCAGTATTTTCTCAATCGATGTTTTCTCCACCATCATCTTCACTTCCTTCTGAGTTCTCTCTAGCCAAGGGAACGGCATCCACATTTCTAATTCACACTCTTTTCTAGGCTGTCAGAACATTTTCTGTAGCACTTCTTAGCATTTTTCATCGGTCATCACTGCTTAATGTAAAGTCACACCTGTATTTTGCAGTATTTGCTACAGCAGAGACTCACTTTCTGTTAATAAAAACCCATATCAGTTTACTATTTATATTATCATAAATTACCCCAAATTTGTAGCTTAAATGACACAAATTTATTAGTTTATAGTTTGGGAGGTCAAGAATCTAAACAGGGGTCTCTGTGTGTCACAAGACAGTTTGAAGAAGGCTGTGTTCCTTCCTGGAGGCTGCAGGTGAGAATCCGTTTCTTTGCCTTTTGAGGCTCCTGGAAGCTGCCTGCACCCTTTCAATCACGGGACCCATCTCTGTTTCCAAAGCACCAGCCCTCAGCTCACCCTGACCTCTGCTGCTCCTGACACCATCTCTCTCCCTCTCTAGCTCTCCCTTACCTCCCCCCCGTGTGTGTGTGCACATGTGTGTGTGTGCATGTGTGTGCCTGTGTCTCTGGCCTTTCTCTTTTACTTCTAGTCACACTTGTGATTACATTGAGCCCACCTAGATAATCATGCATAATCATGCATAATCTGCCTGCCCATCCCAAATCCTTTTCTTCCCCACATCTTCATAGATCTTGTTGCACAGAAGGTAACATAGTCACAGCTTTTCCCAGGCATTGGGATGTGGACATTATTCTTGCCAGCAAAACAACAACAACAACAACAAAAGCCCCTGTAAAGTAGTTTAGAATTGCTAACCTCTACTCCTGAAAGAAACAATTCATCACTAGAGTTTTGTAGTGTTTTTTGTCTTCAACTTCATAATACCCAGTGAAAGTACCATGTCTCTGAAAGTTAGTTTTATTTTATTCTCTCCCTTTAAAGTGGTTACATCAGGTATTTGTACAAAAGGCAGATTGTTCAGCTACAGACTGTACTGATTCCACCCTGTTATCCCAAGGCGCCTATCTATCTACCAAGTCTTATCTACTTCCCGGTTCGTATTGGAAGTTCCACTCAAAGTGCTGTGTGTGCGTTTCACAGTTTAGGCAGGTGCACAGAGTCGTGTCTCTATCAGAATCATACAGAACAGTTTCATCCCCTTAAAAATTCCCCTGCACAGCCCCCTTGCTGTCACTTCCTCCCACCTCCCATAAGTCCTGGCAATCATTGATCTGTTTTCTCTCCTTACAGGAAAGCCTATAGGATTTCCCACTCTATAATGCTATATGAAATGCAGTCACACAATATGTAAAATTATGGCTCTAGCTTTTTTTTTACTTAGAAAAGTTAATTTGATTAAATTATACTGTTACATTAAATCAATCTCTGGTTACTCTTTTGTTTTTTTAATTATATTTTTATTTCGAGATCACTGTAGATTCAACTGCCATTCGGAGAAATATTGCAGTGAGGGGGCTACTGTTGTGGCACAGTGGATTAAGGCACATGCAACATGCAACATGCAACATGCCAGCATCCCATATGAACTCCAGTTCACAACCTGACTGTTCCACTTCCAAACCAGCTCCTTGCTAATGTGCCTGAGAAAGCAGCAGAAGATGGCCCATAGGCTTAGGCACCTGTCAACCTCCACCAGGCCCAATCCTGGCCATCACATCAATCAGTTCAGGGAGTGAACCAGCAGACAGAACTTTTCTCTCTCTCTGTCTCTCCTTCTCTGTAACCCTGCCTTTCAAATAAATAAATAAATAAATAAATCTTTTTTAAAAATCATGCAGTCAGATCCTGCATATCTTTTACCCAGTTGATCCCAACTGCAGCATCTTAGAACACAATCAGTGGCGTAACTATCACATAATATAATCCCAGCGCCACAGCATGTCTCCTACTGCCCATTTACTGCCACACACACTGCCTCCCCTCCTTCCACGTCCTCCCTTTCCTCTCATCCCTAAGAACTAGTGAGGTCTTCTCCATTTCTCTGTTTTTCTTCTATTTCAAGAATGTGATGGTGATTGTGGACTCAGTACTTAGGGTCTGAACCCTCATGGGAGACTTGGAAGAAGCTCCAGGCTCCTGTACTGGATCAGCCCAGCTCTGGCTGTTGCAGCCATTTGGGGAGTGAACCAGCAGATGGAAGACCTTTCTCTCTCTAACTCTGCCCTTCAGATAAACAAATAAATTTTTCTTTTTAAAGATTTATTTGTTTATCTGAAGGGCAGAGTTAGAGAGAGGCAGAGAGAGAGAAACAGAGAGCAAGATCTTCCATCCACTGGATCACTCCCCAGATCGACACGACGACTGGAGCTGGGCTGATCCAAAGTCAGGAGCCAGGAGCTCCTTCTGAGTTTCCCACACGGGTGCAGGGGTCCAAGCACTTGGTGCATCTACCATTGCTTTCCCAGGTACATTAGCAGGGAGCTGGTTTGGATGTGGAGCAGCCAGGATATGAATTGGTACCCATATGAGATTTTGGCACTACACCACAGTGCTGGCCCCAAGATTGTCTTATTTTTATATAATTCTGTGTTTTTAAAATTTCTATAATTAAGCATATATTGGTTTCATCATTGGGAAGGGGAAATCAATTTTTTTTAAATTCTGAAATTTTATGAATTTCTGACATTTCATAAAACATCTCTAGTTCACATCCTGCAAATCATACCATCCAATATCCCGACACTTTTTTTCTTGTGAAGATGATTTATATTGCTTTTCACTTCCATAATATGTGTTATTTCAGGAAGATTTCCCAGAGAAATCTGATAATCTTACTTGTTTCCTCCTTTTCCAGTGTAAACAATTAAAATGAAAATGACATTTGGTGAAGTATATTTTATTTCCAAAGCATCTGAAATAATATTTGAGGAAGGGTAGAAAATACTTTCAGTTGATTGAGTTCTGTGTCTGTTCTTCCCACTTCGTAAAGGTGAGTTGTTTGTCTTGCTGTCTGAAGTATTTGAAATGGAGCAATGATCACTGTAAGATTTATTAATGAGCCATAAAGGTGACCCCATGACCTTTCTTCTCAAGTGTTCAGGGTCTTTTACATCTTTAAGTGGGGAATGTCACTCTATTGGCTTTTGAGCCTAGTGTCCACGTTGCAGCCATAGGAAACCTTCTGGTACCAGGTGTGCCACCTATTGCACGCGTGTTCTTTCTCTAGAATTCTCCTCTGCTTCTGAGTTTGACAGTTGAACTCCAAGGACAAGGAGACCAATGACAACTGGTGCAGGTTATGCAGTCTCCTCCCTGACTACAAGCCACAGCTTAGCCCACATGGATTTTCCATTCTTTGGGAGACTCTTACTCTGAGAGTTTTCAATGGGAGAGCTACTCATTGGAAGGTTGAAATGGTACATGTGGGTATATAGGGTGGTGACAGAGATGTGTAACACCTAGCGCTGGACCTACACCTGCTCAGGTTTCTGCGTCTCTGCCAGGAGCACCATCTCTCCTGCAAAGCCTCCTTCTGGACTAGAACCAGGTGGTTCTGGGCACCTTTGGGGCCAGAGGGGAGAGATCATGTGCGTTTGAGTTTGAGGGAGCCTGGGGGATTTGTGTAAAAACTGTCTATAAACCTAGTCCTTTAGTCATAAATTTATTTTGCACAGGTGCATAAGTTGACAATTCTCAAACTATGTATGCTAGCCTTGAGCAAATAAGTAAATAAATGATATAAAATCAGAGTCAGATTTCTAGTTGTCAGAAAAAAAAGTACAAATAATCAAGATTTAAGGGCTAAAATGAATCTTAAGTTACTTGAATAGAGTTGAACCTATCAGGATCAGGTCAGGTTTACTCTAAGATATATATTGAGAGAGACACAGAAAGATGTATGACTAAATAAAAGGACTGGTGTACAGACATGTGTCTCCTAGCTCCATCTACTGCGAAGGCCTAAAAGCACCAACCCTTTCTCTGGATTAACCTCTTGTCTGGTACCAGAGCTTTTGCTTTTGGTAGGGTGAAGAGAAGAGAGGAACTTTGGAACAAGAGGGATTTATGTCAGGCGTGTCGTTACAGAATGAATGAAAGATTCAAAGGGAAAATGATGGAAGCAGGCATGTTGCCTAACGGCTGAGATCCCACGTCCTGCAGTGGAATGCCTGGTTTTGATTTCCAGCCATAACTCCCGACTCCAAGTTCCCATCAGTGCAGGCACTGGGAAGGGACGGGTGTCAGATCTGGGCACTGGGTCCCTGCAATTGCCATGAAATACCCAGGTTGTGTGCCTGGCTGCTGGCTTCAGTTCCTGCTGTTGTAGGCACTTGGGGAGTGAACGAACAGATGTGAACAACCTGTCTCTCTCTCAAAAATAAATGAAATTTCAAATAAAGATGAAAGAATTCAAAAGATCAAGGAGATTTGTCACCAGGGCGGGGTTTGCCAGCTTAGGATTTATTTAGCTAATTTTGTTGATACAGACACTACTTGCAGACAGTAAGCAATATCTCAGTGAACAACTCCATGAGTGTTTCTAACACTGACCTACTTCGGTCAACATAACCCAGATCAAGACCGAGAATGTTAAAAAGCTATGACTGAGTTCTCAATTGGGGAGTAGTGGGACTGAGCGCTAACTGAGTCCTAGATAAGTAAGAAGTGGGGGTCGGCCTGCGGCGTGGAGCTCTGGTCCACTGGCACTGACCAGACACCAAGGGAACACACATGGAGAACAGGGACAGGTTTCCCGTCCAGATATTGTATTTGCAGTTGTCCTGTTTCCACACACAGTCTGTAACATCGACTTCAGGGCATTTGCGCCAGCAGAGGATGCAGGTTTCAATCTAGGGTCGAGGGGACACAGGGCTTGTTGGCACTCCCTTCCCACCTCCTGGCAGCACTCCCCTTCCAAGAAATAACAGGGCAACAGGAAGCTGGGTGGGGGCTGGCAGAAGCCAAATAGAGCAGTGATGGGGGTGGGGAACTGGAAGGACAGAGAAGAAGGAGGTAGGGGAACAGGGGCCTGGCAGAAGGCAGAGATGAGCAGGAAAAGCGTGCGGGGACCGAATGTGTAAGAATACTGCGGCGGCCACTCACGTTGCAGCTGCATCCCACACTGTACCCCGTGTCGAAACCCAGCCTCTGCTCTGTGGTGAGCTGATACCAGTGATACACCAAATGACATCTGGTGAAGATCAGTTTCCCTTTAGTCAGATAGCCTGTGCCAAAGAAAGTCATCACAGCATGGACAGACAGCCCTCGGGAGGAACAGGCACCCGGGGGACCTGGGTGAGGGGGCCTGGGTCCCTGGTGCTCCCAGAGCTGCAGAAGCAGAGTGGTATTTTGTGGGGGCTGGGGCAGCAAGGGGTAGCAGCTGGCATGGACAGGGTTGCTCACCTGCAATCAGTAAATCTGACTGGAAGGAAGTTCTCACCAGATAACCACAGCTGTAAAAATCGAGGGGTGTGTAGATAACATCGAAGGCAGTAACATTTGAGGGAGCCTTGAATAACTGTGATAGGGAGTGAAAAGGCTAGGGTTGAGGGTTTTCGTAGGTGTCTTGGTGCTCCAGAGTCCTACCTGTGCAAGGACAGACTCTGTTACGTTGTGAGCAAGGTTGAGAAGGAAGGTGCGATGGGTTTACCTTTTTCATCCGGATTTTGAAACCTCTCCTAGTACCGATATTTTTTGCTGGACCCAGGATGTCGGCAAGGATGACTGGGAGGATGAAGAAATGGGTCAGAGGGTCCACGCGGTCACTGAGTGAAGATCCTCCCGCCTCCACCTTCCTATACCCCCGGTGAGACCTCCTCCTTGGAAGAGGCTTCCCTGTTGTCTCCCTGGACTCACCAACATCAGACATGCAGTAGACTGTCTGGGGGTGCAGCAGCTTACATTCACAGGTATCGCAAGGTCTTGCTAGGACCAGGAGCAAAGGCAAGGCCAGCAGGAATGAGGCGTCC
This sequence comes from Oryctolagus cuniculus, assembly GCF_051225735.1. NCBI lineage: Eukaryota > Metazoa > Chordata > Mammalia > Lagomorpha > Leporidae > Oryctolagus > Oryctolagus cuniculus. Next base: position 69,573,965 of record NC_142884.1, on the reverse strand, counting down.
ATGGAGGGCACTGAGGGACACAGGGCATTCACAGAGGCATGAGCACTTTCCAGCCCAGCTACCCTACCCATGTCTAGACAGGAACTGTGCTGGACTTGGAGCCTTCCTGCCTCTTTTCATGTCTAGGGATCCAAGAGGGATCCATGTTTGTGTCCCACAGTTAAAAGGCCTTACCAGTCAGTCTCAGTGAGGGTGTGCCACAGCTTCTGCAGAAGACCCAGGGCCAAGCAGGGTAGATAGTCACCTGCACTTCCTTTCCCACCCTGGGGCATACCCACAGGGAAGGAACAGACTGATTACCATTTGTGCTCTTCTCTCATCTGCATTTCCTTTCCACCCTGTCAGGCGCATCAACCAGGAAGGTACATTCTGCCTATTGGGTGCTCTTGTTACGTAGAATCCTTCTCTGGGTGGTTACACCAAGAGCTGCCAACCCCATGCATTCCTGGCTGCACTGTGCTCCAGCCCCAGCTTTCGCCTTTCCCCAATGTAAACGCTGAAGTCCTAACCCCCAGTCAACCCCACAGTGTATAGCTGTATTTGAAGACTGGATCATTGAAGAAGTAATTAAGGCAAAATGAAATCCAGAGGATAGGCTTTAATCCAGTGAGCAGTATCCTTACTAGAAGAGGAGATTGAGACAGGGATACACGGAGGGAGGACCATGGGAAGACAGAGCATCCACCAGCCAAGCAGACAAGCCCTTGGAAGAAACCAGCCCTGCTGGCACTCTGAACTCAGCCTTCTAGGAAATAATCGAGAAAATACATTCCTGTTTTGTGCACCAGTCTGTAGTTACTTGTGGTTGCTGACCTAGAATACTAAAGGACTCTACTTTTTTTTAAAAAAAATATATAAGTTATCATTATCTACAATTTATAGTAGGATTTTGAGAGGAAAAAAAAATCTCACCTCCAACACCACATGTACAAAATAAGATTTATTTAATCACTCAGCCTTCCACTTGGTGTTTTGGACTGCTGTTGACGGTGAGGAATGGAAACCGCTATTCCTTTCCCATCTATTCTGTCTTATCCCCACAGCTTTTATTTATTATGTCATGGCTTATCTTCCCACCACCGTTTTAATTTAAACACCCATAAACACAGACATAAATAAATACATCTGCTTTCTTAGGTCAAACTGCAGCATAGTGTACGTAGTTTTGTTGTGTTGTCTTTTTAAATTTTATAGCATATCCTAAGATGATACCATGGTAGTGTATACATTCTTCCTTCTTTGTATAGTTGTATAATACTCCATGTAGATGCATCTTAGATGATCCGACCAGTTCCTAACCACACACTCAGAAAAGTCCTCTGTGGTTTACTCTTACAGATAACGCAGGAGTACCCTCCTATCCATGGGGAATGTGTTTGAGGACTCCCACTGGATGTCTGAAACCTGTGCAGCACCAAATCCTGCATGTATATTTTTTCCTATACACACATACCTGTGAGTAAGTTTGATTCATGAAACAGGCAAAGTAAGAGACTAACACCAATTATGAAACACTTAAAGCAGTGTACTGCAATAAAATTTGTAATTTGGGGCTACTATTCAGTGAAATAAGGTAGACGTGAACCCAAGCACTGCAACCAATTGCCACAGTTAGCCAAGATGGCCACTAAATGACTACTGGGCTGCTAACATGTTCTTCCCGCAGTGATTTCAGTGCCTCCCTCCTTCTATCTGAAGCACATCTTTCTGAATGTTCATCTGAAAGCCTGAATCTGGAAAGCCTTGGTCTAAGCCTTTTCATTCATTCAAATCTATTTTTGCCTCTTTTGAGAATATTTATAGTTTATAGTTTTGCGACTTTCAATTTCTTCTTTAAATTTATTTATTTATTTATTTGAGAGACTGAGAGAAAGCTCGTCCATCCACTAGTTTACTCCCCAAATGGCCGCAATGGCCAAAGCTGTGCTGATCCAAAGCCAGGAGCCAGGAGTTTCTTCTGTGTATCCCATGTGGGTGCAGGGGCCCAAGGACTTGGGCCATCTTCCACTGTTTCCCAGGCCATAGCAGAGAGCCAGATTGGGAGAGGAGTAGCCTGGACATGAATCTGTGCCTAGATGGGATGTCAGCACCACAGGCAGAGGCATAGCCTACTACGTCATGGCGCCAGCCACTGCAACTTCCAATTTCAATGACATAAGGTTTCTAGCTCTTTAAAAACTGTATGCACATTTAATTACTCAATTTTTGAGGCAAATTGTAAAGAGGAAGATATTGTATCTGTGAATTCATGGATCTTCTAAAAACAAGGATGTTTTAAAATAGGGCCAAGAAATATTTCATTGATTCATTAAGTTTACTTAATGTATTATTGATTTTCAATTTCTTTTTGTCCACATGGCTTTATGGTTGGGCTCTTTTAATTTTTTATCTGTCTATCCCTAAATGCAATAGAAATCAAATCTTGCATTTAGTTACTATGCCTTTTCAGACTTCTTTACTAAGAAGAATTCCTTGGATACTGTTTTTATCTCAAGACCTTTACACTTCTGAAAAGTTCTGTCTTGCTATTTTATACGATATTTCTTCAATTTCACTTTGCCCGTTATCTCCCATGACTGCATTCAAATTATGCAGTTTTGCCAAGAGTCTCAGTGAAGTGAAATTGTATCCTGGTGTTGGTCCATCTGTGCTTGCATGTTCCTTCCATCTATTGACTTACTTAGTGAATGTATATGTTCCACTGGTTTAGATTGATGTGTATCCAGGATATTGATTTTTGTAGGTTAATTTTATAACTGGCTATTTTCTTAAATATTGAAGTTGCTTGCAATGATTTTCCCATTATTCTTTCTGGTTTTCCACATTTACAACCACTTCTGTTGTAAGTAATGGTAAGGGGCACAGCATCCCTTCTTGGGCCCCTTGAAGTATCACAGGACTGCCCACATCTTTCGGCTGAACCACCCTGCTGGACTGCTCCCCTCCCATTCATGGGAGTTCCAACGGGCAGAGTTCTGCTTGCTGCTCACATAAAGCTCACTGCTAACACAGGCTCCAGGGGTAACACAAGTCTTCACAACCAGCCGCACCCCTGATGTTCTAGTCCCATGCCCTCAAAGCCACAGATGGAGTATCACTGACCCAAAGATGTGCCATGGCTGACTCCACGCCCTCCACCACTGAATCCACGGTGCAACCTCTACTGACTCCAAAGATCGAGTCACTGCTTTGGAGGCCACATTTCATTACACTCAGACTCTCATCACTGCCACGGAGAACCTGCGTCTCTGACACATAAGGTCCTGCATCCCAAGTCTGAATTAAAATACGAGCATTTGGGGGATTCAAAAGATTCATGGAAAAATAGGACTAGAACATGTTTACCTCAGGACAACATATTTTGAAGTCCATACTGTTTTTTTCATAATATGCACGTCTATGAACTGTCTGAAGACCCCTTGGATGGCTCACCTTAAGTGTAGCCTTTTCTAAACATGCCAAATTGACATCTCCATTCCTGTAAAATACTCCGGTATGTATAGATGCTCTGACACAGTAAACAAATCAATTAAAAAATACGTTGTTGGCACTTACAAACTGGCCTGATAAACATGGGTCTCCATGAACCCCTAGTTAAGACAGTCACTGTTCTAAGGTGAGCTGAAACGGAGTCTTCAAGGATTAACACCTACTGCATAAAACCTCATTAATAAGGGAGTGATTGTCTCCACTGGTTCTTCGTTTAACAGCCTGTTGTGGGTTAAACAGAACTGGGCCGCCGCAAACTCAAGCAGATATTTAAACTCCAGCGTCTTAGTGAATGGTGGGTGGATTACTAGTGAAGACCCCATCTAATCCTGAGAGGTGGGGCTGGGCAGGGGTGGTTAGGTAGCTGAGAGCTTGCCCTCACAAGGCAGCTCTCATGGGAGGGTTGGTTAGGCGAGTCAAGTGTGCTTCCTGAATCTCCCTCTGCTTCAGCATTCACCACGTGATTGCCACTTCCCATCCCCCAACATTTTCTTGCCTGAGGATGCCAGACATATAAACCAAGGGAGCTACCTGATCTTAGAGTGTGAACTTCCAAATTCAAAGTCGAAATGCAACTCCTTCCCTCTTAAATCGGTCCTTTGGGTATTTAGCTAAGTAATGAAAAGCTGACTAGTACACAGCCCTGTTTTGTATATTTTCAAATCCCACCATAGGATGGATGACTACAACCTTAATGCTGTGAACCTAATTAATATCTAACATTGAAATTGCTGATCCTATTCAATCAATATTTTCCTCTTAGAGATTTGCTTGATCTTTTCTACCCTGTGCCTGTTTCAGTGCCTCTTGGCTGTCCAGGCTTCCCATGGGGACCTCCTCAGCTCTGTCATCACGCGCAGTCTGCAGGCAAATTGCTAATGACAGGTTGGAACCAAACCGGGGCCCTCTGGTACATTCCACCTGCAGGGGGCAGGGGCAGCTCCCCCATCCTCGGTTCCTTGCCGGATGCCAGGGTACAGAGGAGGTCCTGCTCCCCCAGGCCCCTTGACTACCTGGAAAGCCCAGTGGGATCCACTGCATGCCTGGTAATGGAAGCTCAGACGCTGCAAATGGCACGGCTGACCACCATACGCGGTGGAGCTGAGTGTAACTGGTCATTTTCCACCCTTCAGCCAGGAGGTCCCTAGTCAGGATGTGACTAAGAAACAGCGCTTGGCCCCACTCCCAGCAGTCTTCCTAGTGTGGTCCACGTATGACCCAGCTTCACGTCTATGATAAACTGATAGAGCGTCACTTAAAATGGTCCCCTTCTAGGTAAATACTGTGGGAATCTCTTGCCGAGAAGATACCTGAAATGTTCACTAAAATCACACATCTCCAGGTGTACAGAGGCCATACGCAGGACTGTGCTAGGGCCTTCATTTGCTTTGGATCCTACAATGTTCCTTTCGATACCTCATCCAGGATTCCACACCATCGATTCTGCTTTCCCTTATGGGGTTCATGTTCAAGTTCAAAATCATGAGCAATTTCCCAGAGCCCAAGGCCTCAATCACCTCATAATTCTTCTGGATAACTTGCATCTGGCCACTCGAAACTCAGAAGATGCACATTGTACAAAGGTCGTGTGTGAGTGCCTCTGACTGCACAGGTCTCCAGGGCCCAGAACTGTAACCACCCCCACCCCCCCGCCCCGGAACAAAGCCAGTACGCAAGAATTAGAAGAGAGGAAGGAACACGGAATCATCCCAGGTCACCTGATGCCGGTTGAATAAGACTTGAATGGGCTTCCTCATGTTTCAAAGGACTTCCTTTCAGATGGCTAAGAAATTCATAAAACCAACAACGAATTTTAGTGCCTGCAAGTGTAAACAGCTCTGATGGGAGGAGCCGCTGCTGACTCAGAGAGCATTTTAGGAAGAGGCTGAAAAGGAGCCCTGAGGTGGGGAGGGGGGGCTTTCAGATCATTATCCTGCACATCCTCCATGGCTCACAGCAATCTGCTCAAGACTGTGCCATAGTTTTTCTTTTAAAATGCACATGGAACAACTGGCTTAGAAGCAACACTTTCCTTTAGAAGACTACAAAAAAATTTTTTTTGGCAACCATTGTGGATGTTAGACTTTTCCTCTTTAAATCTTTTTCTTTTAACTTTTCCCCTAGAAAATTCCTTGAGCGGTAGAGACAAGAAAACGATGCGGTTATGTTCTGGATTTGTGGATCAGGATGGCGAAAACCACCTCCTCCACTCCATCTGTGTGTAATCAGAAGACAGAAGGCTCAGCGTGAGCATCAGCCGACTCATTTCCTGTTCCTTGGATTTCCATGGAGACCCAGGAGTGGCCTCTTCACTTAGCCGAAGGGTTGAAAGTTGCAGCTAAGAGTCCTGTTGTTATTCTTTAACTTTTGATTTATTTATCATAGAAGAACAACAATTGCATCTTTGAGCATGCTTCAAAGAGTTCATGGAATTAGAAGAAAATTCAAAAGTTCGTATCTATGGGGTACAGAGAATATTCTGATACATCTAGCCACAACAGATGGAGCAAATCAGGGTAATGAGTATTTTCCTTTCCTCCAGGTAGTTATCATTGCTTTGTGAGAACATTTAAAATTCTCTCTTTTAGCTATTTTGAAATATGAAATACATTACTATTAATTATAGTCCCCTTGATGTGCAATGGAACACCAGGACTTCTGTGTAACTTTGTGACCTCACCAACCTCTCCCCTTTCCCTGCCCATCCCACCCCTGCCCCTGCCCCTACCCCGCCACGAAAGACATTTCCCTTTGTCCCATAATCTGTGATGGACTTCCCCAAGCACACCCGTGGCAGCCTCTGGTTCTCTGACCACTGTGATGGGTCATCTGTTGTCACGTAATGCGGCATCTGCTAGTGGTCATATCACTGGGTACCCCAGTTATCTGAAACAATGGTGTAATGCTTCATCAGTTATGGCACCCCACAGGCAGACAAGAGACAGGAGCACTTCTTCACAGGCCGCATCTCCCAGCTGGACACACCCTATTCCCCTTCGTCCACCTGAGTGTTCCAAGTTCAGGTCAACGCCGCCTCGTGGACGACAGAACTCTCCTTCTCATCAGCAGATACCTCAGAACCTGTGAGCTCTCTTGATGAGCCGCAGCATCCCCAGGCCCACAGAGCAGACTGCAGTTCTCTCATTATCCTGGGATCACTTAGCTCTCACTTTATTCCCTCCTCTGCTTCCTCTGGCAGACAGAATGAAAATCAAGACCCCATGGCCTCTGACCTCTAGGAGGGGCCAGTCTCTTGCGAATAAGAGAAGGGAACAACTCCTGTAGCTCAGCATCATTCTTTTCTCAGATTCAAATGGCTCCAAACTGAGCCTCATCTTCCTTCCCAAACATTTTTCTTTTTGTTAACATCACTGGCCATTGGATCTACAGCGACTCAACTCTGTCAGCTTGGGGTCACTCTGGAATCTGCCTTTTCCCTCACAGTCAGGTCCAATTATTTATGACCAAGTTAGGCTCCCGGGATCTCGGTGAGCATTTCTGGGCCTTCAGCCACGTTGTCTCATCTACCCGAATGCTCTCTTTCAGTCTGGTGAAATTGGAACAGGAGTGACTTTACGAAGAGTCATGGGAATATACACAAAGTTGGCTTGGGGTCTGCATGAATTATGAGTCTTCTCGCTTGTTATTGCAAAAGGGAGAAAACCCAATTCAAAATGCCTTAGGCGACAATGGCAGTTTGTTGGCTCGTGGAAGAGAAGGGAGGACAGACTTCAGGCCAGGGCTGAGTCCAGGCCTCCAGCGCTTTCACCAAGACTCAGCTGCCTTGCTGTTGCGCCCTTTCACAGCAGGTTCTCCCGCTGTGGTTTGAAGATGCCTCCAGCAGCGTCTGTGGCTCCCTGTGCACTGTGTAAGGCCAAGAGGGACTGAATAGAATCACCCACTTCTCAGAGGTTCTAGTGGAACTTCCACTGACTCCTGTCGGACAATGTGTCCACCCCAACCTTATCACCATGGACAGAAGAAGGGTCCATGCAGCGCTGTGTACTGTGTACTGTGTCCATGCAGTACTGCTCACACCATAGAGGGATGGGGGCAATCATTTTCTTTTCTTTTTTTTTTAAATTTTTTTTATTTTTGACAGGCAGAGTGGACAGTGAGAGAGAGAGAGACAGAGAGAAAGGTCTTCCTTTTGCCATTGGTTCACCCTCCAATGGCCGCTGTGGCCGGCGCGCTGCGGCCAGCGCACCGCGCTGATCCAAAGCCAGGAGCCAGGAGCTTCTCCTGGTCTCCCATGCAGGTGCAGGGCCCAAGCACTTGGGCCATCCTCCACTGCACTCTTGGGCCACAGCAGAGAGCTGGCCTGGAAGAGGGGCAACCGGGACAGAATCCGGCGCCCCGATCGGGACTAGAACCCGGTGTGCTGGCGCCGCTAGGTGGAGGATTAGCCTACTGAGCCGCGGCGCCGGCCGGGCAATCATTTTCCAAAGGAAAGCCAGGGTGCTGCAGCTGGCAGGGGGTGATGATGCCAAGAAGCAGTAGGCACATGTCCCCCAAAGATGACTTCAAATGTCATGGCGCAGGCTTAAACTGAGTGATAGTGATGAGAAGCCAGTGAAATATTTGGGTACAATGTAAGAAAACTACAAGGAGATATTTCAAGTATCTCATCACACAAAATCTAAGAATGTGAGAATATGCATATATTAAACAGTTCTATAATGGATACATACACCAAAACATCATGTTGCACACCATAAATATATACAATTCTATTTGGCAATGAAAACATAAAGATTCTTTTACCTCTCTTACCTGATGAAATCATGATGAAGGGGAAGAAGCGGTTTTAGAAGCAGGCAGAACAGAGAACAGTGTGCAGCGTTCTTGGGATAAGAGTCTGAGAGGGCTAAGAAGCCAGTGTTGCCGCACAGAAAATGGAAAAATGATAGCTTAAACCAATCCTAACAACTGTGCATTATTAGGTTGATAAAAGCCTTTCTAACATTCATCACGGATTATCTGAATATTAGAAACAAGCAACTTGCTCACTGCTAATTAGAATTTCACTGAAGAACTTTGGAGTGAATGAATCAACGTTCACACCGTCTCTTTCAGGCAATTAAAAAGGAAGAGCTTCCCCACGAGGAAGATGATGTCAGAAATTACACTCAATCACCCTGTCACTGAGTCGTCCCAGGGAAGAGTAAATTAATTGCCTCAGTGTTATATTTTCTCCTCAATTTCATTCTGTTAATGAAGGAAGTAGAAATATACTTGTTCAAACAAACATTTAAAATTGGAGGGAGGGGCGGGTGTTTGGTACATAGTGGCAGAGGCTGCTGGCGACACCTGCAGCCCATGTTGCAGTACCTGGGGTTAAGCCCAGCCGTGCTCCTGGGGCCAGCCTCCTGCTAATGCACACCCTAGGGGGCTGCAGGTGATGGCTAAAGCAGCTGGCTTCCTGCCCTGACACCCATGTGGGAGATCCAGACTGAGTTCAAGTTCCCCGCTTCAGCCTACACCCTGTCGTGAGCATTTGGGAAGTAAACCAGCAGATGGGAGCTCTTCGCGTGTCTCTTTGATCTCAGATAAACAATAACAATTTTAAATCAGAGGACTCTAGAATATGAGAGCTCACAGGGGCCAACTAATGTGACTCACCTTACAGAAGAGACCACAGGTTGGGAGAGAGAAGTAACTTGGCCTGAGACCACCCAGGAAATCCTGTATGGCTACTGATACCCTGATAGTCTGTGCTAGACTTGTGCCTCCCTAGAAACCAAAGACTCTGATTTTTTCCCACCTCTGCATAAGTGCAAACTGAAGACCCCTGGGCAGTGGGCTTCCTAGGGAGGGCTCCAGGTTGAACACCTTGGCTCACATGAAGACAGCTGGCTTTCTCCAGAATGGCCACTAGATGGCAGGACAAATCCGTGTACCTGACTGGAGGTACCTGCTCCAAAGACTGTGGAGCTTAGAGACTGTCTCACACCACTAGGTAGCTCATCTGTCTGGTGAATATTGAGAATTTGGGATCACTGTGACATCAGTCCCCACCGAAGCAAATCCTCCCAATCTATACCTCTCTTAGGAGCCCTGCAGTTAATCCCATCTTCTCTTCCTTAAAATCCATTAGGAGGAAACAATCTACTGTGAAAACTAGTTTGTGAAAGGCCTGAATGACTATTAGATATTTCATGTGTTTCATTAAATACTTCAGGTTTCCTACTAGCATTTTCTGCATTACAGCCCAGGTTGTCTGACAACCCAAAGTGAGGAATCTCCCATGGCCAGCGCCGCATATGAGCTAATTTTGCTCAAGGCAGAGTCCATCTGCCTCTGAAATCCAGCCAGTGAGGAAATCAGGTACTTCTAGTAATAAGAGCTGACACGGATTCCACACTTACCACGTACCAGGTGCTGCGTCAAGCACTTTCTATGGGCAAATTTATTTAGTCATCACAGTTATCATTTGACAGAGTATATATGAAATCTTTTCTGTAGAAGAGTACAGAGAGGCCCAGAGAGTTCAAGCCATTTGTTCAAGGTCACACAGTTAGGAAAATGTACTTGATTTTCCTTTTTAATCTATTTATGCTGCACGGAATTAACAACATGATGCTTGATGTTTGTTGTGCTTAGGCCATATGAATTTATCTGGAAAGTAGCTGCCCTCTTGGCCCCGTGACACATAAATTAAGCTTCACATTCCAGAGGCATCCTGACTTATGATGGGACTTCTTTTCCCATATACCACCCATTGTAAGTTAGGGATGCTCTATACTAGACCAGTGGAGAAAGTGGGTACGGGGAACCCATTCAGCTGTGCTACCCGGAGTAAGTGTGACCATTGGGTAATTCCTAAGGGAATGTTTTGCTACCACCCAGGCAGATTGATGTTAGCAGAATATTTCGAACCGGGCCTGTTCTGTGGGCTCCAGGCTACAAGACCCTCTGCAGTGTGGAGAAGGGAGAGGCGGAATCATAGTTGTTGTGAAGGCTCAACTCAGGTCTGTCCCTAACCTCCTTTGCAGGCAGAACAGCACGCAAGGGCTTCCTGTCTGATGTGTGTCTTGGTGCTGTCACTTGATGTTCAAGAGCTTTGTGTTAGTGTCATTAGGAAGGAGTGAGCTTCGTTAGGGTTGTGGGGTGTTGTGCCAGCATCCTTAGCCTAGGAAAGAACACCCACTCACTGGTCCATCTCGAACAACTCACTTTGGTGATTCAGATTCTTGATTGACAATGAGAAGAATCAACTCCAGCTGTGACATCACTTAAAGTGGACCTCAGCGTGGACAGACAGCTGCAGGAGGAATGGACTCTGGAGCTAGGGAGATCCTCAGAACTCTGCTGGTTTTCCTCTGCCCTCTCCTAACCCTTGTCCTCTCCCCACACCCACTTCTATTTCTCTCCATACATCTTCATTATCCTCTTTACTTTGCCCCCAATTTTTCCTGCTTTCTTGGTAAAAATTGTGGCCACCCACAGGTCTAAAATTTTTACTGTTGGGTGTTCTACACAAGAAAATCTGGCTTGGCTCCAATTCCAGGTTCCTGAAGAAAATATATGATGAACTCACTTTATTGCAATGTTATGCAAGGACCTTAATTTTTCACTGTCTCAGCTCAGAGCGTGCTTTAGACATTTTTTGGCTTTGCTTTTCCATCACAATGTGATTGTGTTCTGGCTCACTTTTAGATAAAGCCCTATCAGCTCTTCTAATATAACCTGTTAATTTCAAGAGAATTTTCAAGTTGGCTGTAATTCACATTCTCATAATAGGGAAAATCTGGGTCTTTTGAGATAGAAGAGTTATTTTTCTTTTTCCTTCAGCTTTTGCTTATTTATTTACGTGCTCTAAAACGCTAGAATGCTATTTCTCCAGGTGTCATGGAATTCTTTGACAACATAGGCTGCTTTCCTTGTGTTTTAATTAACATTATCTGCAGCTTCTCAGGTCTGAGGACTTTATTTGTTTTTAGGGGTAATGGAGAGCCCCTTGTCCAGTGTGTACATGAATGCCAAGCCACCTCTCCCAGAACCTCCCGTGTACCGAGGGACTCTGCTGCAGGGGGCGCTAGCATTCTGGATTTCTATCACCTGGAAGTAGAGCAAGCCTCAGGTCAAAGCGGCAGGTGGACATCACAGAGGCTTGGACCCCACATCTTGTGGCCTTTTCTCTCCTTGTGTCCACCCAAGTGTGACAGGAGAGTGACCTGTGCACTTGCCCAGTCACCTGGGAGTTGTTAAATGGAAACCCAAAGCTGAGTGAAAAGAAGCATCAGAGACCCAAGGAATAGAGTCAGACCCCGGAGCCATAGCGAGGAGTCCACGTTTTCCCTGCTGCCGCGGTCACTGCCGGCCAAGCCTCTAGGAACAGAAGAAGACGGGCTGCAGCGTGCTGTGCTCTGACTCTTCCCACCGTGATTTCCACGTGCATCCCAACAGTGGAGAGGTTCTCCAGGACCGTATTTAACAAAGGATGGATGCATAGGGCGCACAGACAGGCCACACCATTCCGTGTCTACTCATGCAGGACACCAGCTTGAAAAGTAAGAAAGACAATGTGTCTGAAGCAGCAGCAAGGGAAGGAGACAGTGCTGGGAACCTGGTCACTTGGTGGGAGGCAAGGTCGTTGGAGTGTCCCCTGGATCAAGAAGAGTCTACTGAACTTGGTTTTATCTCGTAAATATCCATGGTTATTATGAACTCACTTTCTGAGGTCATAAGCAAAAATAAATTCCAGATGCACTGTAAATCTAAATACAAAACAATAATGATTCTAGAATAGAAATTAGAAGAATACTTTCCTGACTTTGTGGCTGATTTAATCTCTTCTGTGGGGCACACCCATTCTCACAGAGCCCATGTGCCAATGCAGTGCAGTGCCAGGTGTTACACACAGTTTAATTTTCCACTCATCGAATCTTGTGTTGAGGAAAGAACAACTCCCTTCTTCTGAGTCTCCGAAAATTAAAATTCCATATTTGACTGTCCTCCACTTTTGCAAATCCTCTGGGTGTGTGCTGAGAGTATTGTGTGTGTGTGTGTGTGTGGCGGTAATTTTTTAAGGGAAATTGAGAAGTTGATTGAGGCTCTCATCTGAGCTCTCATATTGTTTTGTATTTAAAATCAAGGCTCTTTTCAAGCAGAGATTTTGTCAAATTAAGAAAACTATTTGATATTCATTAAGCACCTATGATGCCAGAGATTGAGCTTACTCCTTCACATGCATTGCCTTGTTCAGTTCTCACAATAGGCCAATAGAATGATGCCCATTTTTGTAATTAACAAAGCGGACTGGTAGAAACGTTACATATCCTTCCCAGGGTCACAAAGACAGCAAGCAGAGAAGCCAGGACTGGGATGGGGACAGCTACCTTCACCCAGGGTAGAGGGTAGAGCCAATGAGAGCTGTTGCTGACTCCATCTCCAAGGTACACTTGGTTTTCCTTGTACAGAACTGCCGAGTCTCCATGCCCTCTCTTCTCGTCAACAGCCATTCAAGAGATTATTTTCCAGTTACGCTGAGAAATAATTGGGGCTGGATTCATTTGGTTCTTGCATTTTCTGTTGGCTGGTTTTAAATGGCACGTCTAACTATAGGACAGCAAATGTTCTGGGCTTGATATTTCAGAGTAGTGATGAGTGCTTCTTGTAGAAATAGGTTTAAGTTTTCAATTTGATCAGATTCACAGAATTCCAGTAAATGGAAAATAGTATCATGGGCATAAGCATAACATACATTCTGCTATCTTAGGAAATATTTCTCTTTACTGACACCTCCTCTCTCCCCTGCTGCCCTTTCAAAGGTTAAGAAGTAGAGGGTGCCCTGGGTGAAGATCACTGAAAGTCATTTGTCCTAGGCCGGCGCTGCAGCTCACTAGGCTGATCCTCTGCCTGTGGCACTGGCACCCCGGGTTCTAGTCCCGGTTGGGGCACCGGATTCTGTCCCGGTTGCCCCTCTTCCAGTCCAGCTCTCTGCGGTGACCCGGGAGTGCAGTGGAGGATGGCCCAAGTGCTTGGGCCCTGCATCCACATGGGAGACCAGGAGAAGCCCCTGGCTCCTGGCTTTGGATCGGCGCAGTGCGCCGGCCATACCAGCAATTTGGGGAGTGAACCAACAGTAAAGGAAGACCTTTCTCTCTGTCTCTCTCTCTCACTGTCTAACTCTGCCTGTCAAAAAAAAAAAAAAAAGTCATTTGTCCTAATCATTGGTTCAAATCTTTCTACGTTTTCCCTTTCCCTGGTTCCTAGTTCTTTCCAGGTTATACAACACACACTTTTCTTAGAACTATGCAGCCACCTCCCAGCCTCCAGCCTCTGAAGCCAAGTTGTAAATGGCAGACTAAGCTCAGCGGCAGCCAGTTTTTTGGTCCTTCTCTGCTCCACTGTCCTTACAGCTGGTTAGAAAGTAATTATGGGCCGGCGCTGCGGCTCACTGGGCTAATCCTCCGCCTAGCGGCGCCGGCACACCGGGTTCTAGTCCCGGTCGGGGCGCCGGATTCTGTCCCGGTTGCCCCTCTTCCAGGCCAGCCCTCTGCTGTGGCCAGGGAGTGCAGTGGAGGATGGCCCAGGTGCTTGGGCCCTGCACCCCATGGGAGACCAGGAAAAGCACCTGGCTCCTGGCTCCTGGCTCCTGCCATCGGATCAGCGCGGTGCGCTGGCCGCAGCGCGCCGGCCGCGGCGGCCATTGGAGGGTGAACCAACGGCAAAGGAAGACCTTTCTCTCTGTCTCTCTCTCTCTCACTGTCCACTCTGCCTGTCAAAAAAAAAAAAAAAAAAAAAAAAAAAAAAAAAAAGAAAGTAATTATGTAGAACCTTATAGTAGTAATAGGAAAATATGTGTGATATAGCCAGTGACTAACCAAACTGGAGGAACAGCAAATTGTGTGCAATCCCTGAATGCCTGCAAAAAAGAAGGCTCCTACTGCAATGATGTTAGTAAAACAAAAAGCATTTGGGAATATCAAAGAGTGTCATGAGCATCCCTAAATGAATAAGGGAGAGTGTTGCTGTTAAATGGGCAGAGAGGAGACAATGCAAGAGCCAGTGGTTCCTAAATAGGCTCCCAAGAGGTGGATGAACAGATGCACTGTGGGACAGAAAATGGAAATCACCACTCTGCAAAGAAACAATTTGTTGTTTTAACACTGCAGACCTTCCTTTTGTGAACAGGATGAAGGCTTTGAAAGGAGCCAAGGAGATCAGACCTTAAGGAAATAATGGAGGTTTTGTTATGACTGTCTGCACTTGCCACGTGATTCGCAGGAATTATGTTTTGTCCTATGGCATTGTCATTGATTCTCTTATGTCACTGATGTCACTGATTAAATAACAGACACTGGATCCCACCGGATTGACTGGTTCTCCCACGAGCTTTCTGGTTTGCTAACTCAGTCCTTTAAAGAAATATGAAAGGACTTTGTACAATGGTGACTGAGATTTTGGAAAATCTCAAAGGAATATAGCACTCCTTTGTCTCTCTCTGAATTGTAAAAGTTGTATGCAAAGCAATCATATATATATATATATGTATTTTAAAAAATGTTCAGCTCAGTTGGCCCTGATCTTAAAATGTTTTTATTTCTTTCTCTGTATTTCTACTGTTACTGACTTAAAATCTTCAATAGCAGGCTGATGTCAACATGAACATAATGGAGTAGTGAGCTGAATACAGCTCCATTAAGGGAGGGGAGATGATCATGGCAGGATACCCCAGGTACTGGGCCTTTTCTATTCCTAGGGGGAACATCCACCAATGTATAAGCATGCACCATGCAACAACTCAGTCAATGCTGCGCTGTGTATCTCACAGTGGTTCCGTAAGGTTATAGTGGAGACAAAAATCTTTGATTGCCTAGTGATGTTGTAACTGCTAAAAGCCACAGCATGTGTGTTACTTACATGTTTATAGTGATGATGACATAAAAAAGCCTACTGCACCACCAGTTGTGTAAATGTATAACACATATGATTACATATAGTACATAAGACTTGATATTAAATGACCATGTACAGTTGGAGGATTTCTGCCTGTCTCTCCCTTTCTCTCTCTGCCATTCAAATAAATAAATGTTTAAAAATTGACTATGTAGCTGGTTTATGTGTTTGCTATATCTTTTAAAAATGATTGTGTTGGAAGGTACTCCTGGGAGTATACAAAAAAGTCTGCTGTAGAAAATTATGGAATGTTATGCCAGCAGTAGTCTTGTTTGTCTCAGGTTTACTCTGTCTCCTTACCACATGAATTTCTCTTGTGCTTGACTTAATCTCATGTTGTTGATCAAGGTCATAGGAGCTCTGGGTGATGCTATACACATGGTGCAGCTAGCTGTAGAGTAGGTGACACCTTCTGGTAGGTTCACTTGATGATGTTCTCACCAAGGTGAAGTGACCTCACTGACCCACAGCTCACAGATGTGAGACAGTGATGAGCACTGAGTGTGGCCGTACTGACTCAAGAGTTCTCTGTGCTTTCGGGAGTATACAGTTTCCTCAGTTCCTTTCCACCGAAGTCCTTTTTCTCTTCCCCCAACTATTTGTTTCTTACAGTCTTTCCTTGCAAATTCCTGTAAGTTTCAAGTCCTGACCCTTTACCGTACTAAGTAAAATGTATGGGAAGCTATTGTTTCATGCTGAACTCCTAGGGTATAGACCTCGACAGTAGACCAGACTGAAGCTGGAGGAAGTCACCTGTGTTGATGCCTCACCAGCCTGAACTTGGAAATGAGCAACTTTCCTAAGAAACAAAGATTCACAGCAACCAAGCCAGAGGGGCTCGGGATGATAAGAAAGTCATCTGTTTTAGCCCTCTAAGCAAAGTTGCTGTGAAGATACTGATTGACTTCTTCCTTGTTTCTGCTTCCTTCAGCCTTTTCTGCCCATGAAACCCACCTCTCTACCCAACTCTACTCCTTTCTCTTTGTAGATGGGATGCTGATGGAACCATGAATTGCTAATAAAAGCCAACTAGATCTTTAAAACTCAATTTGCTAAAACTTTGTTCTTTGACAGTGCCATCAAGTCAAATTCATTAAGACTGAAAGAGCACATGGAATTTCAGCTTAAAAAAATCTTAGTATGACAGGCTACTCATGCCAAAGGTCCAAGGATGGGTCAGGTGAATCCCCCTTAGCCTAGTGGGGATTCCTAGGGCTAGATATTCTTTTATTACTTCTTTTTAGTTGGAGACACAAAGAGAAAGAATGGGAGGGGAGCTCCCATCCATCGATTCACTCCTCAAATGACCCCAGTCCTGGGCCTGGGCCAGGATGAAGCTGAGAGCTGGGAGCTCAGTCCAGGTTTCCTGGGTAGGTGGCAGAGACCCGTGTGCCTGAGCCATCACTGCTGCCTCCCAGGATGTGCACTAGCAGGAAGCTGATACCAAGAGCAGAGTTGGGACTTGAACCTAGAAACTCTGATGTGAGATACAGGGACCTAAGCAGTGCCTTAACTGACAACACCTGTCCTAGAAATGTTTCTAATACTCTCATCACAAGAAGCCTCAGACACGCCTGTTGCTTTGAGCATCAGACTCTGCAGCAACCACACGTCTATCAGTGTAAGAATTCTCCAGGGAACACTGTGGTCTGGGATAACGCTGCAAGCAATGAGTAAGGAAGCATTAAGACTTTTTTCTTCTGTTTTAGATCTCGCTCCTTTTAACAATGGTTGCACCTGAACACCAGGGACAATCACCCAATCTTAAGGCAGTCTTACCAGTTGCTTAATTATGTCTGCAAAGTTCCTTCTGCCCTGTACCATAACATAGACTCTGACAGTTTTGGAGGATTAGAGAAAGTTATCTTCAGGGGGCTATTAAAGAAATTCTGCTTCTCCTGAACTTGGAAATCCCAGCAGAGGAATGCTCTGTCAGAGCCCCCAGCCACAGCATCAGGCTGTGCTGCATCCTCACTGGGCCACCTTCCACATCTCCACTTCCATGACTCCCTCCCTGTGTGCTCAGATTGCTGCTGCCCAACTTCACTTGCACATCACTCAGTGTAACGGCACAGATCTTGTCTAGACTTCAAACTTCCAACTCTGGGTTCCACTGATTCCTTGAAAATGCTTTGTATCTGTTCCCATTCCTAAGAATGAAAAGCAGCCTGGTCCAGATCTTTTAAAGCCAATCTTGCAGGCTGTGGGGCATGTCCCACTTTTATATGGGATGGTCCCTACATGGGCCAATCAGACAAAGTCAGGTGGCATCAAGAGAGCAGGGAACGAGTACTCAATGATGAGTCAGAGGAGATTCTCTGCAGCTACAATGGCTGGATACAAATTCTGACTCCTCTTGGTAAATTGTGTCTTCACTGAGCTTCTGACTATTAATCATAAAAGGTGATGGTAATAGCACCTGCTTTATAGGCTCACTGTGATCTGAAATGAGACGTCATGTGATGGGCTTAACTCAGTGCCTGGTACACAGGAAAGGAGCCATGGATCATTAGCCTTCATGAGGAAAACACCATCTTAGAACCAACAACTGTGGACAGGGAACTTCCCTTAAAACTGGGAGTGGGCTTGGTGGACGGGGATTGTCATCTCACGGACAGCTTCACAAGGAGAGATCCTGGCTTTGGACATGATAACCTCATTCATACCTCTATCGGCATAGAACCATGAAACCTAGTAGGCTGTTTTTAAAATTATTTCAGGTGTTTGAAAGTGCTGAGGGCAGCTCCATTGAGAAGTGGGTTATCCTGGATGGAGAGAGACAGACATTAACAAATGTTTGTAGGCACTCAAATATTTATGTAAAAGAGGGGACTCTAGTCATGAGAACTGGACAAACTTGACTGCAGGGTTGCAGGCTGGTGGTAACCTGTAGAACCAGAGAGGTTTAAGCCTTGGGATATATGCAAGTCTGTTCAAATGTTACCTGTGAGGAGGGATTGGATGCCCTGGAAACTTTAGGCAGTAGGACCTGAAAGAATAAGCCCCAACTATTGTATGTGTGCAGACAGAAGACAATGGTTTCCTGTCATCTGACAGCTCTTGTCTGACGGTTAGTAGCCAGATTTCAGTTTTAAGAAGGGGAACCTGGCATAGTGTGTTGGTTTAGTGTACCCAACCTTGATGAGGGCTCTACCTCTTTGTAGTTCATTCTTCACATTATTTAGGTTAGCAATAACACAGGGCATGCTTGGTGAAACCTGGCTTTCATATTTTTTACATTTTAATAAGCAGCAATGACAATGGGGTATGAAATTGGTTATCAGTGGACTTTGAAACCTCAGTTTGCTACTTCTTAGCTGGGTGACCTTAGTTGGATTACTTAATTACTTTGGCTTTTAGTATCTCATTTGTAAAATTTGGATAAGATATATAACATTTAGGGATACTTGTATAAAACAAATGAAATAATGAAAAACCTGAGTTCAGGGTCTGAAACCTAGTGTGCAACCAGTAAACATTTTAGTATAAATAAGTATGACTGCAGCCTCTTGGTCACATGTGTTGAAGGAGTTAAATTTTCTCCTGAACCCTTTCCTAGCTGTTGGCCTCAACCTGTGTAGCAAATAGAGGACATGCAGGTGTAGAGTTCATGAGGAACCAGCAGATCTCTCAGTAACTTATTTCACAAATGCACTGATTTTTAATAATAGAAAATTCCCTGCTCACAGCTGTGAAGCTCAGATTCTGTTGTGTGTGGCATCATCCCCTCTTGCTGTTGTAAAATGCTCGCGTTGATAGGAATGAGTAACAACGAGTGTCCCTGCAAGAGCATCACTAACTCCTGGACGTGGAGAGGTTGGCACCCTTTGGGAGGAAATAAAGGCCTTCTTTACCTCAATTAACCAGCAAATTCAGGCATAAGCCTCTGATAATCTGCCTGAGTGATGAAGGTAATTGAAGTTGCATATACTCATACATGTCACAAGAAAACCGATGCTTCTTTGAGAACGAAATCTGAGGAGTGCTTTAGAGATGATTCAGAGATGCATAGCTGCAGGCACAACATCCAAACTCGGTATCATAAGGGAGAGCTTGAGTGTGCAGAATTCATGGTAGCAGTGTTTTAAAACTTGTTAGTGTTCCAGAGTTTGGGAAAATCCCACCCATCCCACTCCATTTAACACCTATCTCCCAGAGCACAGTCCTCTAGCAGAGGCAGCTTCTGCAAGGCATTGGTGGGACTTAGCTCCCTGTTCAGTGGGGCTGCCTCAGGAGCAGGTGGATAGTAGTTTTAACAAAAAGAAAACCAGTGCAACCAATGTGTCCATTTATTCTATTCTTGTTGGTAGTGATATGTGCAGCCATGGAAAATATCCTGGATATTTTTAATAACATTTCACTATTTTGCAAAATCAGGATGACAATATGGAAGGCTGTGAGTATCAAGAACAAAGAAAACAAGTCTAGGTAACTTAGGTGCAAAAGGAAGTTATTTCAAGACCGCTGGGTAACTCATCAGGTCAAAGAAAGAACCTAAAACCATTCAAGGATGGTATCAAAGGCAGCTCCAAGGGTCCAGTAGCAGAAGTAGTTGGTCAGTCTCCTTCGGACACTCTTAGAAAAAGGCTAAGTTCCAGCTCCAATTGTGTGGTGTGTTATTGCTCCTGAGACTCGAGTTCTGACAGAGGGAGTTGGACTGTCCTGAAAATCCAGTGCCAACAGGAAGTATGGGACAAGTGACTGACAGTAACCAAAGAGATTGATCAATTTTGCAAAGAAAAACCAGAGCATTGTTACCTAAGGAATGCTGGAAGTATTCTAGGCAGGCAGAGGCTGTCGCTACAAGTCACATCACACTGGCAGGTAATGATTTTACCTGGACTAAAGGTTTCCCAGTAAATCAGATGCTAATGATGACTGAAGTATTACAGAAGCTAATTAGCCCACCTAGAGCCCAACAATGGCAGACCGCTTTGGCATAGATAATCTTGCCAAAAGAGAAGAGGAAAGAACAAGGAAGCAGGGTTGGGGGTGGATTAGGTCATAGACACCATAACTCAACGAGTACTAGGTGACAACACCATTTCCCCGCACATCTGCCCCGTGTAAACACTCTTCTCAGAGCAATCTCATGCCACGTGGTCACTGGAAGGGCAGGCACGCAGTGCACATTCCCAGAAAGAAAATCTTTCTTCCAGACCAGCCCTGCCTAATAGGAATATAATGCCAGGCATGTGATTAATTTTACCTTTTACAGGGACATGAAAACTAAAAAGTAATGGGAGAAATTAATATTTAAATCAACAGACCCAAAACCCTATCTCTCTCTCTCACACACACATACACACTATACACTATCTGTATGAACAACATGAAATTATAAATGAAATGTTTACACTAAATCCTTGAAATATGGCATTTTATACCTCTAGCATGCTATGGACTCAATTGCGTGCCACTAAAGGTCAGATGTGATGTCCCCACTGCTGGTATCTCACTGTGTGACCTTTGGATCAAGGGTCATTTCACTCATAGTCTAATGAGATGGGGTCATACTGAAGTAGGGTAGGCTGTCAGTCCAGCACACGTGGTATCCTTGTCAAAAGGGGAGTGTGGACACACAGACATGCCCACAGTGGGGGTCCTGGGAAGCCTGGAGTTAGGCTGCCCTCAGTGAAGGGAGTATGAGAATTTAGGACAGAGAAGTCCTGGTCCTTCCCCACCACCTCAGAAAGGAGCGTGGCCTGCTGCACGTGGGCCTCCGACTTCTGGCTTCCAGAACTGAGAGACAGGAGTTTCTGTTGTCTCAGCCACTCAGGCCGTGGTACTTTGCAGGGACAATCCTAGAAAACGAACACTCCACACCTCTCAGTTTAGAAGGGCCGCATTTCAACCGTCACGGCTGCTAGCTACCATATTTGCTATGTTGGTCGGAAGATTCTGATATTCTGGCTTTCCTCTGAGAACAGGTGGTTTTTCTCTTTCTACAGTTATAGTTGTACAGACTGTGCTTTGGTTTTCTTTCATTTTATGGAAAAGTAAAGGCAAACACTTTTATCTGCATTGTGGGTTTACTGAGCTAAGATGCTGTGTTTGCAGTTGGCATTTTTTCCACTTCCTGTTGTGAGGAGTCAGTGTTCTATGGAACATCAGCAATGGCTACTTCGAGATGAAACAGAAGACCTTTCTCCGGATGAGGAGGACAAGGACAGGTGAGTTCATTGCCCAAGTTCATTGCCCAAGGGTCAGAGGACTACTTGCTTCCTCCGTGGTAAGGTGCCCTGCTTTGGACCCACTGGGTCTGATCAGATCAATTTACCCAAGACCCCATGCCTTTGATTCCAATCTTAGTGTGTCACCAGATGCCCTGGGCCTCCCAGAAAGGATGGAGATGGTCAAATAGTCGGCTGCCCTGCTCTGGGAGGGTGAAGAGGCAGCTGCTTCCAGGGACAACCTCAGTGCAACCTGGGCAGGGGCAGAGTTATCTGAGAAGCCTGTGGTTTAGTGACCAGGTGCTTGATGAAGTGAATCGTTCAAGCGTCATTCTCTCAGCTACAGGGAAGTCATCTCTGGGACCCAAGGGAGCTTGGAGAGGGGCCGTTTCTCCCCTCTGGACTCCAGCAGCTCCAGGAATAGCTCCCTTCCCTCACAGCCCAGTGGGGTCACTGGTAACCTGCACAGCAGTTTCTCCTCATTATGACAATGGTATCGCAGAAAATTCAGAGAAAATAGGTCTGTGTCACAAGCTAAATAAGTAAAACTATTCTGCACTCCTAAAAGTCAGGGCTTGGGATAAAGTCCCTCAAAATTCAGATTTCTTACAATATTTTTTTTCAAAACCCAAGAGCCTATGTGCATTTTACTGTTTCTACAACAACAGGCTAATACAATTTGTTTTTCCCCCTTGCCTCATGAGTTTGTGGGGGCAGCTTTTGTATTCTGGACAGCCTCCTGGGTCACCAGTTGCTTCATGTGAGTCCTTTTACACCAGTACCTGGACCCATCTGGCCCATGATGTATGGGAGGGAAGGTGTAGGCCAGTGCTCACAATGGCTCCTGGGGACAGGACAGGCAAAGGAGGGTGCTGGGAGTGCATGGAAGTGGCCAACTACCCTGACTCCCACTCTCTGCCTTTAGGGGCCCCAGGACAAGTATTGTAACAGGTTAAATTTTCAGAATACAATGCTGTGGTCCATTTTTTTTTAAAAAGATGTATCTATTTATTTGAAAGCAGAGTTACAGAGACAGAGAGGAAAGAGAGATATTCAGCTTGCTGATTCACTCCGCAAATGGTCACAATGGCCAGAGTTGGGCCAGGATGAAGCCAGGAGCCTAGAACTCCATCCAGATCTCCCACATGGGTGCAGCAGCCCAAGAACTTGGGCCAGCTTCTGCTGCTTTCCCAGACACAGTAGAAGGGAGCTGGGCTAAAAGAAGAGCAGCTGGCACTTGAACCCGTGCCCACGTGGGATGCGCAGCAACTTTGGTCCCAGTGCTTTGGCCTCTTGACTGTTCCAATGTTGCAGGAATCACATCTAAGGAATTCTGTGGGTTTGGTAGAAGGGTCTTTCTCACTCTGAGACTCAAGAAGGGGTTTCGGCAGGATGAAATGTGTGTTCTCAGCCCAGTCAGCTGTGAGCAGACACAGTTAAACGAACTCTAGGACACTAGCCAGTACATGCTGGGTCCCCTATACCTGGCAACACACATTTAGACATTTCCAACCCAGTCTTCACCAAGGCTTAGGTTTCCTTTCTTCCAAAGGGTAATTTACAGAACCTAGATAGGCCTTGGAAAGCAGAGTGGCTTGCCCAGGTGGTTTGTGGGGGGACCATGGACAGAAGCAGCCTACATGTCTGCCCCTGTAAGTTAGTGTTTCCACAGCCCAGCAACATTTGGTTGGGGCCGAGTGCTCATTGTTCCACTGAGAGACAGACCCTTCCTCCCCTTCTTCCAAGAATCAATAAGCAGTTCTGTGTATTTTCACACTACCAAGAAGTGGCACCCGTGTGTCTCACTAGTTTTTGACAAATTCATTTGTTGACCTCCTCCCAAAATTCATCATTATGTGTTGTACTGATGACCACAATAGAGAAGCAAAGCGGACAGAGATTTTACAGCTTGCTGAGATAGGAATAATGACGTATCTGTCTTTGTTCTTTACCTAAAAAATAACATGTACTTTCTAAAAACAGAAAAGATGATGGGGTGTATGCAGAGGCAATTATAAGAATTCAGATCTCCATTTGCCTAGGGAAATCAGCCGGTTCCAAAGAGGATAAAAAAACTGCTTTCTCATAGTTCTTTTCTCCTGTTGATCACCCTTTGATTGTTGACAGTAAGGTTTGCCAATTTATTTTTCTCGGAAACTTTGGGCTCATGTCAGGATTCTCTCAACACAGTTCCCGCAGATGTATTGATTACCCTTTCCCACAATAAAAGAACAGCCAGGTCCACCCTCTGCGAGGACACTCTGGCTCTAGAATAATCAAACGCTATACTATCTACACAGCATGTGGCTCTGGGCAGATCACACCCTGTTCAGGAGCCAGCTAGCCAGCTACACGGTGGGAGCAATGCCCTCCACCACACTGGATGGTGGGCTTGGGCACAGTGAGACACATTTGTGAATACCCCTGACAAAGTGCACGACTTCTCAAAGCACTCAGTAGGTGTTCTCCCTCTTCTCTCCCCCAGCACAGGATAACAAAGAAATTCTTGCCATTTATTGAGCATGCAATGTACACCAGGCATCTAACCCGCAGTTTTCTCTTTAATCCTAAGACCTGGGTATTGCAAACTCATTTTGCAGGCAAGAAAAGTAAGAGATTTAGGGATGGGACTCCAGTCTCTTAACTATTAGTGGCAAAGTCAGAAGTCGAAGCTGCATGTGTCTAACGTCACAACAGATTAGATCACACATTGCATTGCATTGGACCCCTCCTCGTGGGGAGCCATCTTTTCTGGAGCGCTGCAAACAAACCAGTGGGGTGCATGTGTGTGTATGTGTGTGTGCATGTGTTCTACCACTTGAGACTAAAGTATGCTCACAGACACCATCCATTTCACCTGTCTGTGTCCTCCAAAGCAAGCAGAAACCAAGCACGGGTCCCCTGTCTTCGGCCACGTGGAAGACTCCCTCTCAGAGGCGAGGACTCACAGTGCTGGATGCTGGGAATTTTCTGTCCTGCAAAAGGCACCTGACCTCTCAGCCCCTTGCTGTAAAACTCAGAAATTCACTGCAGGGCTGACACTGCCTCTGAAGCAGCCATGACCTCTATGGCAACTTGGGCAGGCAGCGTGGTAGCCCTGGGGGGCGGTCCTTCTTCCCATCCTCAACTCAAGCTATCTGGTAGTCACCCCTCTCCCTGCAATCTTAGCTCACTTGGATTGTTTTACTACTATATGGGGGCCTCTCCTGCCACAACAATGATTTATAAACCTTGTCTTTGAACCAAGCCCTAGCCTAGAAGCTGTGGATTCAGTAATGGCAAAAAACAGGATATATAAGGAGTGCTAAGCATTCTCACCAGCACAGGGACATTAAAAAAATATTTAACCAAGCATTTGCAAGCAATCGATGTGCAGTTAAGACAGGAGCAGAGTGCTGTGGTAGCCCAACACAAGGGCCTGGGCCAAAGGAGCTGATGGGGATGTCAGTTTCATATTGCTGCGATAGCCAATGACAGTACATGTGGTGGCTTAAGACGAACATCTTACAGTTCTAAGGGCAGAGGGGGAAATGAGTCTTAAGGGACTAAAAATCAAGGTGTTCCAGGGCTCTGTTCTTTCTGGAGGCTCTAAGGGAGAACCCATCTCCCTGTCTTTCCCAGCTTTCAAGTGCCCCCTGTACTTGTGTGAGTCCTTGACTCATGTCTCTGTGCCCCCAGGCACAAACTCCCACCTCTGCTCCCACCAACACATTATCTTCCCTGATTCTCCTGTCTTGATCTCTCCCTGATAAGGACCCCTGCAATTACACTGTGTTAGCAGAAATAATTCAGGGTAATCTTCCCATCACAAGGTCCTCAACCACTCATGCCAACCATGGGCTTGGGGGATTAGAATCTACACGGCTCTGGGGAGGACATTTGCCCTCCACATGGGTAAAAGAAGAACTGAGAAAAGGCCATCAGGAGGAGATAATATTCAGGAGAGCAGGAGGTAAGCACAGGTAGTGGGAAGCCAGGACACACCCATGAAATAAACGGTCTTAGGGAAATTTCCCAAGGCAGGAAGGGATTTGGCAGGCCGGACTTCAAAGGGCCCTGGGTAGGTGGGGAAGAGGGAGACTCAAACAGCAACGTGTGGAATATGTGACTGTTCAAGAGGACTTCAGAGGGAGGATTCAGATGGATCCACATCTGAGCATTGCAGATAGTGGGGGTTCTCTGGGTGAGTGGAGAGAGATGATCAGAATGGGTTCTGGGGTGGGAGGGCAATGCAATAAGATGGAAGAGATAGTGGTGGTCGAGCTCAGTGGAGTCCACTGAGATGGGTGACCTACATGATTGCATGGGGGGAGGTGAGGTGTTGGGTGAGCGCCTCGGCGAGTGGGAGAACCTGCCCCAGGAGGAAGATGCGAAGCAGTGGCAGAGGTGTGAGCAGACTCGGGGAAGCGAGCTTGGGGCCCTGCTTGAGTTACCCAAATGGCACTCGCTGTGAGCTGCTGGGTAGATACGTGGATGTGAAAGCTCACTCCAGGCTTCTCTTTGATCAGTTATTTCAGGGAGCAACACGTGCCACAAGGGGAATACGATTTCAGTCCAGAGGGTGGCCCGAGCTCTGCTTCTCCACCAACGTGCTCTGTGACTAGGTCAAGTCATATAACTCCTCAGAGCTTCGGTCTCCTCACCCTTAAAATTGTTGTAACACTTCTTGCTCTGCTGGCAATACCAGATTGTTCTGTGGCTCATATATAAAATAAATACAGAAGTGCTTTGTAATGTTCAAATGCCTTAAACATGCTATTTTTAATTTTTAAAAAAGGACTAATTATTAGTATATCAGAGGAGCCTATTATTGTTATTTATTACAAGATGATATTAATCGCATTAATTTTTTCTGGCAGCTTTTCTCTACAAGAGCTAAGTAAGTTCACCTCCTGTGTCTTCTTTGACATCTCCTGTTCTAATCCTTTGGTCATTTCTGTGGACAGAGCTGCCCTGGACAAGACTGCTGGGGAGTGGGGGACGGGAGGTCTTTTGAAGAGGGGTGGGGAGAGGAAACTGGACATTACTTGGGAGAGAAGAGGCCAAGAGAACATTTCCCAGATGCCTACTTTCTGCGTGTGTCTTGCAATTAATTGCTTTGCCAGATGGGTACTCTTTTCCCATTTTTGCTGACGAGGAGGCAGACCATGCAGGGTATTCATTGATGCTGTCAAGGAACTCAACTGAGCAGCATCAGGACCTGGAGCGAGCGCTCTCCTGCCTGCCCAGAAGCCTCCAGTAAATAGGAAGATGGGACTTCGGTGCCAGTTACCACCGGGAGGTGCTCATGGAACTGACACTTTCCTGGCTGAAAAACAGAAATCTGTTTGTCTGATACTCACTGGTGCTTCTGACTTACTTCTGAGCTCCTCATTCCAGAGAAAATCTCCTTGAAAAATGGAAATTCTCTCTTTTTTGTAGCTGTTTTTAACATTGTGAAGCTTTTAGTTGATAAGCAATGTGTATTTCTTGAACAATCCCTCTCAGTGTCATTTCTATTTTATATATATATAAAATATTATATATATTTTATTCTATTTTATATATAAAATATTATGTATATATAATAAAGACAGAAATGGCGATGGCTCCCTTTGGCGATATCACAGATGGAGAGATTTTACAGGAGCAATTAATGTTTTGTGCTCTGGCATCTAAGGGGGCGTCCTCAAATCTGGCTTCCTACTCCACTGACAATTTTTGGTAGGGTTGGAACTTGCTTTTGGAAGGCATTTACTCAAATTCTCCATCTGCCCCTGCTTGAATTATGGGTGAGTGCAATGACGCCCAAGTTCTCCAGCCTGCCCCAGTATATAGGTCAATGTTTCCCATTTTCTCTCTTTCCTTGGGAAAATGATTCAATGCCAGGAATTTCAAAAGCTGTGGTAGACACATGCATAGTCATCTGCAGTTGTGAAGTTTGGGATATTTGCCCTTTTATTACAATTAGGATTCCTGCTTGTTCACTTCAAGCCTCAGTCATATCTTGACATCTTGCCATGTTTCTGGATGGGACACTTTCCTGTATAGATGCAGATAAGACATGGGCATTCACTTTCCATTCGGGAAGAAGTTGTTACTGCAGCACTTGTAGCTTAGCAAGGCACAGGAAAATGATTCATCTTTGCATGATTTATCCCCAAAGCTCATTATAAAAAATGCCCCTGATAATTTCAAGTTCATATTAAATTTCTGCCATTCAGAGAAAGGACAATTTGGGCAAATAAGTGCTCATTAAAATTTATTTACAGGGAATATTTTCCATTAGGGTGTTTCATTATTCAAGAAGAAAATAGAAGCCTACGCAGTAATACATAATGCTCCAACCAACACGGCATTTCAGATAAATCACATTTGGATAAAGATGAACGTGTTTGGGTTTGGGAGACCAGTGGATTCTAGCAGGTACTACAGTTGCATAATTATAAGTCAGAATGAAAGGAATTGCTAAAAAGAAGGAAGAGCTCAAAGAACTCCACCAACAAGCCTGGAGAAAGTGATGCTGGCTGGTCCAACTTTCACTCATTTTGGAACTGAGGTTTTGGGGGCTCCAGATCCATGGAGCAGACCCTTGTGCACTTGTGAGACTGAGAGGGCCTAGGGGAGAGGCACTGGGGAGGGGGTGAAGATGGAATAGGGACACCTGAAGAATGTGCACACTGCCTCAAGCCCCTGCGATGTGTTCTATTTGGAGGAAATAAAGCCTGACTTGGGCTGGATATGGGACGTGGGCTTCCTTTTTGCAGCCCTGGAATTTAAGTAACCACATACCCCTCTGAGGTTGCATTTCCACCTACAACTGTTGCTTGAGAACTTTCTTTCACACCATCCCACGGTGACTTCTCAAGCCTTCTGCATCAATCTCCATTCCCTGCACACCCTGGGTGATTTTAGGTTTCTTTCCATTTCCCTCCAGGTCTCCTCAGTGAAGCCCCATTCTGTCTCTACAATGTCCCCACCTGGGTTTTGCTCTGCAAACAGCAATCATGGTTGCTCTCTTCTGTCTTTCCGTCATTCCCGCAGCTCTTGGAATCCACGATGTTTCACAAACCCTCACTTTACCTACTAGGAGACACTTGCACATATCTACCCTGCCTCTTAATTTTGACTCCAACTCCCATATGACTCCCCAGGCCACACAGTTGCTTCCCATGGATCCCAAAGGAAGAATGAACACAGCACACCCTGGGAGCATTGCATACTCACCTAGAGGTTCAGAGCCTAGGTCACGGAAGCCCAACAACTGCTGTCTCAACTTCACCATGCATAAAGTGGGCATTAAGGAGTAGATACAGAAAAGCCTTGCAGGTCAAATGATGAGGTGATGTATAGGAAAATGCAAGTCCGTGACCGACTCCAGCAAGTATTATTTAAGCAACATCCTCACATATGCTTTATGCTGCACTATGTTTCCAGGTACTGCTTCTCATTATGCACAGTCTGCTATCTGGAACAACTTCGGTAGTCAAAATTAACAGAGTGATACTACCAGAAAACCAACTATTTGCTTTACTCTATGCGTTGCATAAAATATTTAACTTCTTTACTCAACTGTGTATACGATGAACATTCATTTACATTCCTAAGTGGGTTGTCTGCCATGGTTTGCAACTTTTGAATGACAAGTCACATTCTCATCTTACGCAACAAAATCCTGAGTGGAACCCTTGATGGATTTCATCCTTAAGTTATTTAGCATCCATTAAGAAGCAAGCCTCGAACATCCTATTCACCAAGTGCTATCCAGTGCGCTTAAGATATGAAGTATGTGCTTACCCAACTGAAGCGGACAGTTGCCAATAAAGTGAAACTTGGCATAGTTCCCTTGTGTTATTCTCCAAGTTAACTACCTGCTAGCTAACTTGAACTTGAACTGTAAGACCTGTCAGATAAAATGGACTTTAGTTCTAGATGGACCATAAGTTCCATCTTTTTGAACTACCATTTACTGTGCTCATCTGAACATCTCTTTGGGAACTGGTATTGTCACCTTTGCTTCCTCAGGGAAAAGCAAATTTGTACCACAATTTAGATAGAAAATTTTAAGAAATGTCACAACAAACAGATGGGAGGGAATGGACATACTTATTTTATCTCAAGATATTTCTGAAGCTCTAGGTCCCATGTTTCAAAGTTGACTGATGGGGTTCTTATGCTGAGAGTAACTACTCCTTGTGTCTATTACTCCTTGTTACATGTTGCCATCCTGCTAAGAACCTGGCTTTGCAGTCCCATGCTCTTTCTGGAGTCAGGCAAGACGTATCCTGTAGGATAGAAGTCAGTGGCACACTTCCTGTTACAAATGCCATACAGCATCTTTGGGTGCCTGTATATTCAGGTTTAGGTAGTCATATGGGTTTACTTTTCATTTTATAACCCTTATTTTAGCACCCAGAATGAACGGTATTCTCACATGAGATGCCCATTAAAGTTGTGTTATTTATTTTATTCTTGGAAAGATGCTGTTTTTAATTCAACTGCACAACTTGACATTCATCCTTGTTAACATTCAACTTAGTTCATCTCATTGTGCATGCAGTCAGAAAGGGAAATTAACAGAGCAGGTGAGTGCATGTTCTTGTTTATAATAAACTTTTATTCTCTTAAATGCTGAGTTCTTCTAAGAATAGATTTTCTTTTTTATGCACTCATAGAATTGGCTGCAGGGTTGGAAAAGAAAATGTAGATATCCGAAAGAAATCTGGACATTGTTTCTACAGGAACTACAGAGAAAGCCTAACTCATGAAACTTCACAGTGGTCAAGTAGAACAGTGTTATCTTGCGCAACCTCACCAAGCAAACATGCTTTCAATGGACTTAAATAGAGAAAACTTAATTGGGTATAGAGGCCTGAAATAAAGAAAATATCTCCTCTTAAAAAGTGATTATTACCTTTTTAAAAAGTTTAAGTATTTTATGTATACCCAAACTAGAATTTATCATAATTTTTACTTTCCTGGATATAGTGAAGTATACTGATCAATAATGCTTTTTAAAATATCTTTGCTTAACTTGTTTAAAATAGAATTGCTTTGTCTAACATTTTCCCCTTTTAAAAATCTTTTATAATGTAACAGACACATGAAAATTATACACAACTGTGGGCACCATGTGATATTTTGGTAGATACATACAACCGTGTAGTATCCAACTGGGGAAACCTATCTTTCTCCTCAAATATTTAACATTTGTTTATGGAGAAAACATCTAAAAGTCTTCTAGTTTTATTTAGAGAAATATGTTGTGCATCATGCCATCATCATCTATTTTTAAAAATATACCAACTACCAGATCATTCAGTCGAAGCTCCATAAAGTCAGACCCATATGGGTAAAGACATACATGTTAGAACAAAACTGAAATAGGTCCAAATTAACATTGTCTAAAAGTGGACCTCACCAGGAGCAAAGTGATCTGCTGGAACTTTTAAAAAATATATGTAGTTATTTACTTTACTTTATTTGAAAAGCAGAGGGAGGGTCAGAGGGGAGGGAGAGGGAGAGGGAGAGGGAGAGGGAGAGAGGAAAGCAGAGGGAAGGAGAGGGAGAGAGGGAGAGAGTGAGAGAGGGATAGAGGGAGAGAGGGAGAGAGGGAGACAGGGAGACAGGGAGACAGGGAGAGAGAGATCTTAGATCTGTTGGTTCACTCTGTAAATGCCTGCAATGGCTAGGACTGAGTCAGACTGAGGTCAGGGGTGTAGAACTTAGTATGGTTCTCCCATGGGTGTGGCAGGGACCCACACACTTGGGACATCACTGCTGCTTCCCGGAGTGCACATGAGCAGCAAGATTGAAAGCAAAGGCAGGATTCAAACCCAGGCACTCTGATATGGTATACAGATATCAAGGAGCATCTTAACCACCGACCTAAATGCCTGCCTTAGTGCTTATTTTTCTCCTGTTATTTGAGAGGCTGAGAAGCAGAAAGAGAGTGAGAGTGAGAGAGAGAGAGAGGGAGGGAGGGATGGAGGGAGAGGGAGAGGGAGGGAGGGAGATCCCTTATCCATTGGTTTATTCTCTAATGCCTGCAATGGCTGGGGCTGGCCTGGCCCCCAGACTAGAGCAGGAAATGCAGGTCTCCCCATAGGGTCGAGGGAACTCAGTGACTTGAGCCATCACTGGTGCTTCCTAGGTTAGCACTGACAGGAAGCTGCAGTTAGGAGCCAGGACCAGGAATCAAAGACAGACACTTCAGTGTGGAACACAGGCATCCTAACGGCCAAGCTACACTTCTGCCTCACATCTGGCAGTATTTTAATTGTGACCCAGGACAAAAGTCATCACTTTTTAGCAGAAGATAACAAAGTTTTACCTACAATGCCCAGCACATAACAGTCATGATTCAAGACACAAAGCAGGAAAAATTGTCCAATAATAGATAAAACAGTCAATAAAAAGAGGCCCAGAATGATCCAGAGTTGGCAGGAAAAGAGTTTCATGGAACTTGATAATATGAGGATTGAAAGAAAAAAAATGAATCTAAAATGGAATATTTCACTGAAGAATTGTGATCT
Source organism: Oryctolagus cuniculus (assembly GCF_051225735.1). Classification (NCBI taxonomy): domain Eukaryota; kingdom Metazoa; phylum Chordata; class Mammalia; order Lagomorpha; family Leporidae; genus Oryctolagus; species Oryctolagus cuniculus. Next base: position 69,541,885 of record NC_142884.1, on the reverse strand, counting down.
CTAAAAAGAATCAAGTGAATGTTCTAAAATATAACAAGATAGAGTATTTGAAATAAGGAGTCATGGAATGGGTACTGCATTATGGGTATAACAGAAGACAAGATTAAGAATCCAGAAGAGGTGCCAGCGCTGTGGTGCAGGGGGTTAACACCCTGGCCTGAAGTGCTGGCATCCCATGTGGGCGCCAGTTCTAGTCCCAGCTGCTCCTCTTCTGATCCAACTCTCTGCTATAGCCTGGGAAAGCAGTAGAAGATGGCCCAAGCCCTTGGGCCCCTGCACCCACATTGGAGACCAGAAGAAGCTCCTGGCTCCTGGCTTCGGATTGGTGCAGTTCCGGCCATTGCAGCCAACTGGGGAATGAACCATTGGATGGAAGATCTCTCTCTCTCTCTCTGCCTTTCCTCTGTATGTGTAACTCTGACTCTCAAGTAAAAAATAAATAAAATCTCTTAAAAAAAGAATCCTGAAGAAAATTTTGAGTACAGGTCTTTGCACTTGAAGCATGAAGAACAGACTAAACCACAGAATGAGCAGGAGAATGTGGCACATTGTCCACAGTTACAATGTACAGAGTCTTCAAAAATTAATGGAAAACATGAATTACGGAAACTTTGCATGGATTCCAAAAACTTTTGTACCAAAACAAACTTTCAATTTAGGTTTTTTTTCACAGACTTTTTAAAGTACTCTCATGTTTGTAATTCAAAAACTAGGGAAATTGGAAAAAATATATACAAGAATGATGCTTAAAGAACTAAGAGCCAAATCTGATGACAATTGGTACTGCTAAAAGCAAGAACCTCAATTATCACCAAGGCAACTAACTGCAACAGATATCATACCCAGGCAAACTATATAAGAAACATTCAACTGGGGTTAGAGATACTGTAGTTTTTAACAAATGCAAAGGAATAATTTTTAAAAAAGATTTATTTATGTATGCATTTGAAAGGCAGAGTGTTAGGTTGAATTCTGTAATTAACACACATTTTTTCTTAGGTGTTGAAATTTAACTGAAAAGTGATCCCTGTTTAATATAAGAGTGGGAATAGTGGGAATAAGAGAGGGAGGAGATGTACAATTTGGGACATGCTCAATCGTACTTGCCCCAAATGGTGGAGTTAGAAACGTGCCAGGGGATTCCAATACAATCCCATCAAGGTGGCATGTACCAATGCCATCTCACTAGTCCAAGTGATCAATTTCAGTTCACAATTGATCACACTGATAGGTATAAGAGTCAAAGGGATCACACAAACAAGACTAGTGTCAGCTAATACCAACTGATAAAATAAAAAAGGGAGAGAACGATACAACATGGGAAGTGGGATACACAGCAGACTCATAGAATGGCAGATGTCCTAAACAGCATTCTGGCCTCAGAATCAGCCCTTAAGGCAGTCAGATCTGGCTGAAGAGCCCATGAGAGTATTTCAGGCATGGAAAGCCAAGACACTCTGGAGAAAAAAAAAAAAAAAACTAAATGAAAAATCTCTGTGAGTGAGATCCCAGTGGAAAGAACGGGTCATCAAAGAAGGAGGTACCTTTCTCTGAAGCGAGGAGAGAACTTCCACTTTGACTATGACCCCGTCTAAATAAGATCAAAATCAGCAAACTCAAGAGGCTTCCATAGCCTTGGAAACTCATGACTAGAGCCTAGGGAGATTTCTGATGCCATAAACAAGAGTGTCAAATTGTTAAGTCAACAACAGGTGTCACCGTGTACTTACTTCTCATGTGGGATCTGTCCTTAATGTGTTGTCCAATGTGAAGTAATGCTATAACTAGTACTGAAACAGTATTTTACACTTTATGTTTCTGTGTGGGTGCAAACTGATGAAATCTCTACTTAATATATACTAAATTGATCTTCTGTATATAAAGAGAATTGAAAATGAATCTTGATGTGAATGGAATGGGAGAGGGAGTGGGAGATGGGAGGGGTGCGGGTGGGAGGGAAGTTATGGGTGGGGGGAAGCCATTGTAATCCATAAGCTGTACTTGGAAATTTATATTTATTAACTAAAAGTTAAAAAAAAAAAAAACAGAAAAAAAAGAAAGGCAGAGTGAACCAGAGAGGAGAGATAGAGAGAGAGAGACAGAGATCCTCCATCTGCTGGTTCACTTCCTTAAACAGCCAGGGCTGGGTCAAGTCAAAGCCAAGAGCTCAATCCATGTCTCCCACATGGGTGGCAGGAACTCAAGTACTGGAGCCAGCACTGGCTACCTTCCAGCGTGCACATTAGCAGGAAGGTAGATTGGAAGCAGAGTAGCCAGGACTTGAACCTGGCCCTCTGATATTGGATGTAGGCTTCCCAAGTGATGGTTGAACCTACTGCACCACAACACCTATTAAAAGCAATATCCTTTTCAAGGTAGCAAAAATAAGAAACAAAGTCTAACTTCCTTACAAATGTGGAAGCATTAGAATATTTAAAGAGCCAAAAGGGCCAACTAACTGAGCACCAAAAAGGAAACCTGTTAAAGCGAAATGAACACTATGAGAAACGGTGACTTGATCAGCCCTTGCCCTAACTGTTGATGAACAACTTAATATGTTATCCCTCTTAGTATTTTTTTGTTTGTTTGTTCTACTTAATACTTTTGGTTGAATACTGTAATCAATACACAATTCTTCTTAAGTGCTGAAACTTAATTGAAAAGTGATCGCTGTTAAATATAAGAGTGGGAATAAGAGAGGGAAGAGATGTGCAATTCGGGACATGCTCAAGCTGACTTACCTCAAACGGTAGAGTTAGAAAGATACCAGGGGATTCCAATTCAATCCCATCAAGGTGGCATGTACCAATGCCATCTCACTAGTCCAAGTGATCAATTTCTGTTCACAATTGATCATAAGGATAGGACTAAGAACCAAAGGGATCACATAAACAAGAATAGTGTCTGCAAATACTAGCTGATAGAATAAAAAAGGGAGAGAATGATCCAACATGGGAAGTGAGATACACAGCAGACTCATAGAATGGCAGATGTCCTAAACAGCACTCTGGCCTCAGAATCAGCCCTGAAGGTATGCGGATCCAGCTGAAAAGCCCATGAGAGTATTTCAGGCATGGAAAGCCAAGACACTCTGGGAAAAAAGAAAAAAAAAAACCTAAATGAAAGATCTCCGCGAGTGAGATCCCAGTGGAAAGAACGGGTCATCAAAGAAGGAGGTACCTTTCTCTGAAGGGAGGAGAGAACTTCCACTTTGACCATGGCCTTGTCTAAATATGATCAGAGTCGGTGAACTCAGGGGGCTTCCATAGCCTTGGCAACTCATGACAAGAGCCTAGGGTGATTACTGAGGCCATAAACAAGAGTGTCAATTTGTTAAGTCAACAACAGGAGTCACTGTGCACTTACTCCTCATGTAGGATCTTTGGACTTAGTACGCTGTACATTGAGATTTAATGCTATAACTAGTACTCAAACAGTATTTTTCACTTTATGTTTCTGTGTGGGAGCAAACTGTTGAAATCTTTACTTAATGTATGCTAAACTGATCTTCTGTAGATAAAGAGAATCGAAAATGAATCTTGATGTGAATGGAAGGGGAGAGGGAGTGGGAAAGGGGAGGGTTGCGGGTGGGAGGGACGTTATGGGGGGGAAGCCATTGTAATCCATAAGCTGTACTTTGGAAATTTATATTCATTAAATAAAAGTTAAAAAAATAAAAAAATGCTACAAACAGAATGGTATTTCAGAAAAAAAATTTAAAAATCGAATAGCAACATTTGCAGTCACAGGAAATGAGAATTTATTACCAGATCTGCCAGATCTATGAAAACTATTAGAACAAGCTCCTCAGTCTAAAGAAAAGAACCCCAGATTTTACCAGCTTCTTCTGCAGGCTTTGAAGAAGGAATAAGGAAATGTAGAACAACAAACACACCATTGTGAGGTTTCTAACAAAAGTAAGAGTAAAATTTATGATAAAAATAACAACGGTGACAAAAAGCCTTGCGGAGAAACAGAAATAAATGTCTGAGAGCTTCAAGCAATATTTAGGATATGGTAGAAGTAAGAATTTAAGATCTGCTTTAATAGGTGAAGTATTAAATGTATTGCAAAGTCAAGGGTAACCACACACATGAATCAAAGTCACAGGGAAAACATGGTCATAAAATTAGGTGAAAAGTGCAAAGGAACACACAACGAGGTTGAAAGACAGGAGGAGAGAGGAAACCCAAGGCACAAAGGTGAGATTCCCTACACGCTCTGTTCCCAGGAGATTCTTAGTGGTCTTCTTACCACAGTATCACATACCAACTATTTGAGAGTGCACCAGAACTATTTGATGCTGCATTCAGATTTTGTTTTTAAAACCTTTTTTTAAAACTTGTGATTCAGTTTGGGTAATTTATTTTTAATTTTGCTAACTAGTTCTTAACTGTGTAGAGTCCTCTGATGAGCTCATCAAAGACTCTGTTTATCTCTGGCTACTTTCCCTATAGCATAGGTATTCAACTCTTTTATATGGTTTTCTTCTCTCTGGTGAAATTGCTAATCTGTTCTTGCCTATTTTCTACCTTTTCCACTATGAATTTTAATCAAGTGTGTGTGTGTGTGTGTGTGTGTGTTTGGATGTTTTATTTTTAGGAGCAAAGGACTATGTCTCCAAATTAAGTTCCTAAAACTATGTTTATTGTTTGATTTGTCAAATTTTATACTTTTTCAAATTAAGTTTGGGAGCCCTTTAAGTTCTCTAGGGAACTTCATTATCTGTGGTGCATGTACAACAGAAGGAATCTTCCAAAGACCCTAACAGACACATTTGCATTCATTATAAACTGCCCTAAACCACAATTCAACACTGGCTGAACCATGACAACTTATCTTCCTGGGGAAGTGCACTTATTGTAAGGTTTGCCTGGAGGTCTGAACTTCGAATAATTACTCAAAAAAAGGAGGGGGAGAGTATTTACCAAGAGGAGGAAGGCTCTGTTCTACTGCACTGTGAGGAATCCTAGCTGCTTTTGCAATAGCCACTGCCCTATTTTTCTTTATAAAAGCATGAGTTTGCTCAGGTACACAATTTCCTTCTTAAGGTCAGGTTTTTAAGCCACTCTTAGTCATCCCATTCCTCCTACCAGGGCTGATCCAGGAACAGACATGGGGAAACTGATAATCATGGTGGTGTGTCTGTGTGTGTGTGTGTCTGTGTGTGTGTCTGTGCGTGTGTTTGGGTACCTGTGGGGCACAGCCTACTGGACAGTCTGCAGGTTACTTCTGTATTCTTTAAAGATACCATGAAAGTAGCATCTCCTGTTTCACTGTATTTTGTGGGTTTTTATATACTGAGGTTGCACCTGCCAATATATCTTCCTGCAGATCAGCAAGAGAAAAAGAATTCAGCTCCTTGATGATGTTGTTCAGACACCAAGGTACAAATAACTAAACAATGTAAATCGCTAAATAATTAAATGGCAATACAGATAACTTAAATCATATGCCATAATCTAATAAGGTATTTAATTAATAAGTTTCTTATTTCCTCAAATAGCAAAATGAAAACATATTCTTAGTGGAAAAACACACATTCAACACACAATACATCTACTTCAACAGTAGGTCCCCTTATATCTTAATCCCAGTCTCCCTCTCCTGTAGTCTCACTGGTCTCCTCGTAGGTAATCATTGGTCATTCCTTCACCTTATATTTAAGTTCTAACTTATATTGGTATTTTGGTTTTGGTGCTGTTGTAGGTTTTTTTTTTTTTTTTTGCTTTTTATTTTATTTTTACAAAATGAGACTGAAATACATGTCTTTGTATTCAAAGCGTTTTTCTTTCATTTTTAATGTCTGGCTTATATTTCCAGGTAAAGACAGAGTGCACATTTGAGTACCTGTATATGTGATTGAGTCAGACTCACTCCGGGAAGGGGATTTGCTGCATCTCTGGCTACACCTGATGAAACTGTGACTGATAGGCTGGAGGGCTCCCTAAATTAGCCTGACCAAGTATGCGGTCAGTGGAAGTGTATGACAGAGAGGGGAGCATTTAGTGTAGTGGGAAGATTATGCAGAAAACTGTTTGATCCCCAATGCTGGATCCCAATTCCGGCTTCCTGTCAATGTAGACTCTGGGAGGTGGCAGGTGATGGCACAAGTACTTGGGTTCCTGCCACTCCTATGGGAGACCTGGACCAAATTCCTGGCTCCTGGCTTTGGTCCCAGTCAGGGGCTGCTGTGGGCATTTGAAGAGCAAATCGGTGGACTGGGTCCTTCTCTTTCTCTCTGCTTCTTGAATAAATGAAAAATAAAGCTCACAAGAGATTTTTTATTTTCTAGAAAATATTTTTGTAGGCAAGAACCAAACTAATAAGTAGTTCTGTGATAAGTATCAGCTTTTACATGTGTATACCCTTTGACACAGCAATTCTACTTTGGGAAATTAATCTTATAGATGTCTACAGATGGACAAAGATATAAGGATGGCAGATACAGCATTACTTACAATCTTGAAGAATTAGATGCCACTAAACATTTGGCAAAAGGGAAAATGAATTATGATACAGACAAACTTTGTGCTTGAGAAGAGATATTTAATATGTCAAATAACTACTAGTACAGAAAATGCGTGTTCAAATATATAAACCCTAAAATCTATGATCTTAGTTCTGGGAGCTTCTGAGTGTCTACAAACACACTGACCCCAGTGGTGAGGGGTTCAGAAGAAGCAACGGAAGACAAGATTGCAAAGTTATAGTCTCAAATGTTCTACAATAATTTTTTTAAAAAAAGAGGCAAAAATACACAACTCATTTAACTTCAGGACTTGAAAAATCAGTGTCAAAATGAGTCCATGTAAATAAGACGAGATCGGGCGCGTTCAGGGTGGTATGGCCGTAGACAAGTCCATGTAAATAAGGACGAAAAATCAATTCAGTTCAAGGCTGAAAACTATGAAAATTTACTTATCCACAGAAGCATATGTTTGATAAGATACAAGAAACTGTAGTAGAAACAGCCAGCTCCGCCGGCGCCATGGCTCACTAGGCTAATCCTCCGCCTTGCGGCGCCGACACACCAGGTTCTAGTCCCGGTTGGGGCACCGGATTCTGTCCCGGTTGCCCCTCTTCCAGGCCAGCTGTGGCCAGGGAGTGCAGTGGAGGATGGCCCAAGTGCTTGGGCCCTGCACCCCATGGGAGACCAGGAGAACCACCTGGTTCCTGCAATCGGATCAGCGCGGTGCACCGGCCGCAGCATGCCGGCCGCGGCGGCCATTGGAGAGTGAACCAGCGGCAAAGGAAGACCTTTCTCTCTGTCTCTCTCTCTCTCACTGTCCACTCTGCCTGTCAAAAAAAAAAAAAAAAAAAGAGGAGAAACGCCAGCTCCACACTTTGTACATTTTCCTCCTCTCGTTAGATATCCAATTTTCCCATCAGTAATACAATTTTGACTTTTTTAAATATGCAAAGCTACTCAAGCTGTACTCCCTGTTCTCCCTGGCCTTGCGTTCTGGCTCCAGGACCAAGTTCAGGAACATGACACAAGCCAAGCACGGTCTAGAATCTCTAGGTAGAATAACAAAGTGGGAGGAATTACTGGAGAAGTGATCTGCCGATGCTTCACTTTCGCCCAACTGCTGCCCAGGAACCCAACCAGACAGTGTGAGCTCTAACAGTCGCTGTGGATGTGAAGGGCAGAAGGAGAGACACGAGGTACAGGGATCAGGGCATGAAGAAGGAGCCGGGGTCAGGAGACGCCAGGAGCTGACACACCAGTCTCAGAAGGCACTCCCAGGGATCCCGCTTGTGTGAGGAACAAACTTCTCCATCTTGTTCAAGACATACCACCATCACTTAACTTTCTGTGATACCCTACATGGTCTATGTTGTACAATGCAAAATACATTTATTTTTCTTTAAGAAGAACAATAAAATGAAATAAAATAGGAAATCTGGCAAAGGAGGGAGGAAGGGAGAAGGAGAGAGAGGGCAAAGACAAATAGTGTTAATCATGAAATATAATCTTCAACTGCAGAAAAGCTTAAGGATTTACATTAAAGCATTTTACATAAGCCAATATTAATAAATTTTGAAAAACCTTGGAGAAATAGATAACTGGTTGTCAAAACATAAAATACTCCATTTGACCCAAAATGAGGGAAAAGCTGAACAGACCAATAACCATAGCCAAATTTAGTGGCAGGCTCAGAAGGTTTTACTGCTGAATTTAATCTAAATTCAAACATCATGTAATTCTTATGTTATTTAAATACTTCTAGTCCACAGAAAAAGATGAAAGATCCTTAATTCATTGCATAAAGGATCATGAAGACAGCACACAGAGGAAATTAGATGAATTCCAATTACAAATAAAGGAGCAAATATTTCAAATAAACTATTAGATGGATGGATACAGATACCTTTCATAAAATTATATGATATTGGGGCACTGCTGTGGAATAGCTGGTTAGGCTGTGGCCTGCAGCACCAGCATCCCATATGGATGCCAGTTCATGTCCTGGCTGCTCCACTTCTGGTCCAGTTCCCTGGTAATGTGACTGGGAAGGCAATGAAGGGTGGTTTGAGTGCTTGGGCCCTTGTGTCCGTGTGGGAAACCTGGAGGAGGCTCCTGGCTCCTGGCTTTGGCTTTGTCTTAGCCCCACGGCCATTTGAGAAGTGAACCAGCAGATCAAAGACCTCTCCTTCTCTGTCTCTGTAACTGGTTTTCAAATAAATGAAATAAATCTTGGGGCCGGCGTTGTGGTGCAGTGGGTTAAAGCCCCAGCCTGCTGTGCTGGCATCCCATATGGGCTCCAGTTCGAGTCCCCACTGCTTCACTTCCTATCTAGCTCTCTGCTATGGCCTGGGAAAGCAGTAGAAGATGACCCAAGTCCTTGAGCCCTTGCACCCACATGGGAGACCCAGAAGAATCTCCTGGTTTCTGGCTTCAGATTGGCTCAGCTCTGGCCATTGCGGCCATTTGGGGAGTGAACCAGCAGATAGAAGAGCTCTTTCTCTCTCTGTTTCTCCCTCTCTCTGTAACTCTTTTCAATAAAACAAAATAAATCTTTAAAAGAAATAAAAAATTAAAATAAATCTTTAAAAATTATACAATATGAAAAAATGGAATTAATTCCAGTAATGCAAGGACTTCACAAAGAGGAATATCAACATATTTTACTATATCAGTAAGACAAAGGATATCAGTAGATGTTGAAAAGCTACAAAATCAAGTGTAGAGCTACCGTGCATAACTACAAAGAGAAGTAGCAGAAGGAATTTATGGAAACAAAGTCTAGGACTAAAAATAACAAACAATAGCTCTGCCTGTCAAATAAAAAAGGTAAAATATTAAGGTCATTCTCATTAAAAACTAAAGTCAGATTTAATCATTACTCTGTTTTGATCTTTGGAGCAGCAGCTAATGCAATTTGAACAAAAAATGGAACATTTCCAATAAACATTGAAGAAGAGACATATTATGATATGACTGTAAAGTGAAAAAACCCACAAAACTCTACTATCAGCAATGAAAATTAGGAAGATGATTTGGTAGAGTAGTGAACAAAAGACACAAAATTCATTTTCTTTGTAGTAGCAATACTAAATTAAAAGAGCAATTGGAAAATAAATCCCATTCAGAATATCAACAGAGGCATAAATTCCTGGGAATTCACATAACCAGAAAGTCTATGCAAAGAAAACCATAAAATCTTCGTAGAAGAATTTACAAGAGCACCAGAATGAAAACAAATACAGATCAAGATCCTATATGGAAGAACATAATCAAGCAGAAATAATTCATGTCAAGTTGAGAATGTAAACTATCAGTTTTCTCACATCCTAATAGATTTTTAAAAATCAAGCATGTTCAACTAACAAAGATAGACAGTTCCTATTGAACAAGGTAAATTCAATGCTAAGTGAAAAATTGTAGTTTGATCGGTTGTTGATATTGTTACCATATGAATTTACTTTCTTAAAGTGCTAAGGAAGGGGACATTTCCCTCCACAAGGGGAAATTTCTTCACAGTTATAACTAATCCATCTGTGGCCGCCTCGTCCATGCATCTCTCTGTTAGATGACGTGGTCCAGTTGAGCCTGGAAGGCATCTTTTGTCCTCACGTCCATCACGTCACCTTGTTGAAAGTCCTTGGGACCTGGCAGAGGTAAGTGAAGGTACCCCAAGGTTCTAAGAGTGTGCAACAACCCACCCAAGGAAAGCACGTTACAGAGTGAGCACAGAGGAGGCAGTGTGGGAAGGTAGGGTGATGCTGAGGAGGGAACTATTCTTGGGGACCACCCAGGAGTTTTCTAGTAAGCAAGGTGCGAAGGGCATGCCAGGCAGGGCTCATCACAATAGCAAAGGCAGGGATGCAAGAGGTTTGGGTCAGGTCCTCTACGTTAACTGGTGTGACTTGAGTGTAAGAGCCTGGAAATGGAGAACGGAAAGGCAGGGCAGGGTGACAGTGGCCAGAGGCAGAAAATGATAGAACAACTGCTCGACTACTTGAGTTGAGGTTTGGTGCCGGCCGTTTGATGGAATCTAGAACATGGCTTCAGCTTGGAAGAACGAGGTCAAGAACCCAGGAGGAGTACAATGGCACAACAGTCACTGTGTGTTTAATTGCCAAGAAGTCAGTGAAGTAGCTTGTCTGGAGTGTGGGCTCTCAAACAGTTAATAGATGGCAGAGGATGGAGCAGGGATTTGAATTCAGGGTAGCTTTATGCGGGGATGGCTCTTTTTCACTCACTTACAGCTCTTTTCACATTCTATCTCCAGCTAAGTTCCACTGAAACAGATGGAATATTCTTTCTGGAAGCTTCCTAGGCACCACAGCCTGTTTTAGAGTAATCTAAATTTTCAGCTTTTAAGGTTGCAGTCTGAACTGCCTACCGTGTCTGACAGCACCCTACCCTGTCCTTTCCCTAGCGAATCCTATGTCATATCCTACTCTATCCCACACTCACCTATCCATTTCTGCACTCACATACACCATACTATGCTCTAACAATTGACTTACTGATTTATTTTTTGTATACCCGGGTAGATTACAAACTCCCTGATGGATGGAGTTCTGCCCTTTAAGGCCTTACATCTTCAGTCCCAAGAATAATGTTTGGAACATGGTAATAGTTGGTCAGAGGGTATTTTGATGTACTGACAGATTGATTGATGACTGAAAGAATGGAAAATGGAAGGCCGTACATCAGCTGGTACATGAGTTGGCATGAGAGAGGATTGTTGATTTCAGAATGATTGGAGGTGACAGGGAAAACAATTATTTTAATATTATCAAAGATGTTCCCAAGATGTGAATTTACTTTTATTATACTGTTTTTTTTTCCTAATGAGCTTTTAATTTTACATCTGTAGAAACTATACACTGTTTTGATAAATGATTGCCAGAGTTAGGAAAAGATACTATTTTAGATTATTTTGGCTGTTGACTAATTATCACATGTTCAACACACAAAAATGTGGGCTGTAGTAGAAGCTCCGTGTCAAAGAACCCAAGTCCGAAATCACCCAGACAAGATGAGCGTGAGGTTCCTGGTCCGACACATAGGAGGTGAATCCTGGCATTGAGTGGCCATGTCTGGTAAAAGTCTTTCCTGATGTTTTTCAGTGATAGGAATTTTATTAGTCCATCCACACAGTAGTTGTTGATAGGAATGGGATAAGCGGGGGTAGAGTGCTTGTACTAAGTAGCTCCTCAACAGTTCTGAGCACTGCCAGACCCTCACTTCCAATCCCAATGGAGACCAGGGGTCCCGACTGTCATGTTGGTAACAGTGCCTTACCCAGTGCTAAGAGTCAGGGTGCGCAGCCTGAGAAGCCTGGACTTAAATCTTGGCTCCACAACTCTTCTGCCAAGTCAGTTCTGCCTTGTGCCTGCTCTCCACCTCCCAGACTACAGCGCTACCTAGGATCCCTAGCTTGTAATATGAGGGAACTTCAAAAAGCTCATGGAAAGTGGAATTAAAGGCTCAGCTTATTTGGGCACATACATTTTTGAAATCCATGCATGTGTTTTTTCATAATAAGTTTTTTCTATGAAATTTTTGCAGACCCCTTTACACATGGATTTCAAAATACTTTAGACCCAAATATAAACCTTACCTTTCAATTCCCATTTGGATGAACTTTTAAAGGGACATTCACAGTGTTCCTGGCATTCTTATATGCTCTCCCACTCACTGGCAGTGAGGGAATAGGGGCCTGTTACTACTTGGTCTGAGGCAAATCAAGTGATCATTCCAGGTCTACTTTGTAATAAAAAAGTCAATGAGGGCCCAGTCTTTGGGTTCAGACCACTAACTCCACTGTCTCCCATGGTCCCTCCCCACATCCTTGAAACCAGAATCTCAGGCTTCTTCTCAACACACCTGTACAGCACAGGAGAGGTGGCCCACTGACTCCCCAGAGCTTGGGCCATGCACTTCATGCGTGTGTCACATCAACATAAATGCAGGAACACCTGTAGGCTTCAGTCAGTGGCCAGCTTCACTCTCCACCTGCTCTTCCAAATCCATCTCCATAATGTAGCCACTAGCTTTGGTCAATCGCTAAGTTCTAGAATTGGCTTTCAATTTGGCTTTTGTCTGCTTTGCTAACCACGGATTTGGCTTGATAGGGCAAGGAGAAAGCATTACAAATTATTGACTGGGGCAGAGGACAGCATTGGAGAGGAAGCCAGGACAACTGTGGTGAGCCAGTGAAGGGACTAAGCAGGGGACTGACATCAGATTTATGCATCAAATTCCTGCCTGCAGCCTTCTAGAAGCCAATTGAATAGGCACATGTAGAGGCAAGGACTTGAGAGTTGGATGCTAGGTGGACAGTGAGAAGGAAATTCTAGAGCCCACTTACTGTATGCAAGCCCTCAGCTCTCATGAGTTGCATTCCAGGGCAAGGAGATGGACGTTGCACGAGGAGATGGGCTCATCAGCAAGATAACAGTGACATTGACAGATGACAGTGACAGGAGATTCTCTCTGGGAAGGTGACCTTGATTCCAAGATCTGAATGAGAGTGAGCCTTGGGAGTACCCAGAGACAGTGCTGCAGCCAGAGGAAGGCTTAGAGGTGGGAAGGTGCTCAGGGTAGGAAATGCTGCTAGGAAAGAAGGCAGAGTCCAGGTCCCAGGAGGTCCCAGGAGACTAGGAATTTATTCTAATGGGTTCCCAGCGGTGGACAATGAGATAACAGAATGACTAGGCAGGAGGTTATGTGGGAATGACCCTGAGTGGCGAGGGCACAGAACAAGGTCCAGTGGGTGTCCAGATACTTGGGTATCTGTGGCCTAGATACCCAAGTGAGAGATGAAGCCAGCTCCTGGGGTTGGAGGCCCAGCTACTACCATGAACTGGTTTGTTATTGCTTACCTGCCAGATGGATAGTGTGGACTGGTTTGTACATTATAATATAAAAATTTGAGGCTGACACTGTGGCATAGAAGGTAAAGTCCCAGCTGCTTGACTTCCAATCCAGCTTTCTGCTATGGCCTGGGAAAGCAGTAGAAGATGGCCCAAGTCCTTGGGCCCCTGTACCTCTGTGTGAGACCTGGAAAAAACTCCTGGCTTTGTATTGGCTCAGCTCCAGCTGTTACAGCCATCTGGGGAATGAACCAGCGAATGGAAGACCTTTCTATCCCTCTCTCTCTTCCTCTCAAATGCATAAATAAATATTTAAAAAATTTGTATCTATGGTTCTTACAACATTTCTAAGAAGTCTGAAATATAAAACCTAGTAATTAATTTTATAACCTAGAAAGGTCCTTTGCAGAATCTCTGCAAATTAATTCACCCTCATCAAACTTGGGGCTTTGTGTTTACTTGAGCAGAGGTGCCCCACTCTGTTTGAAAACTCTTATAGTATTTAAATTCCCTTGGTTGATTTTTCCAACTTTAAAGACAGTGTATTAGCCTAAGAGTAAGAGGTCAAGAAGGGGTTCAAAGCAAGGGTGGTCATTTGTTTTCTATCTTCAGCATTTTCCTAAGAAAACTTATTAAACACAGATACCCTTTTCACAAACATAGATTTAATAAACATCAACTTAGCACATAACATTCCATATTGACCCTTGTCATGGGAATCTATGAGTCCAGTGTCACCTCAATTCCAAAATTGGAAAAAGATACAAAAAAAAGAAATAGAACTACAGAACAATATCCCTGATGAACATAGATGCAAATATCTTCTACAAAATGCTAGCTAATCAAATCCAACAACACATCAGAAACGTCATTCACTGGACCAAGCAAGATTTATCCCTGGTATGCAGAGATGGTTCAATATATGCAAATCAATAAATGTGACACATCACATAAACAAAATGAAGAACATAAATCATATCATTATCTCATAGATGCAGAGGAAGCATATGATAAAATCATCACTTTATGATAAAAACTTTAAGCAAATTGAGTATAGAAGGAACATCCCTCAACAAAGATGAGGCAATATATGACAAACCCACAGCCAGCATCATATTGAATGGGGAAAAGTTGGAAGCATTTCCATTAAGATCCAGAAACAGACAAGGATGCCTACTTTCACCATTGCTGTCCAGTGTAGTTCTAGAAGTTTTAGCCAGAACCATTAGACAACAAAAATAAATCAAAAGGATACAAGTGGGAAAGGAGGAAATCAAATTATCCATGTTTGCAGATTATATGATCCTATCTTTATGAGAACCAAAAGACTTCACCAAGATTACTGGAACTCATAAGAGAGTTGCTAAATCTGCAAGATATGAAATTAAGTCACAAAAATCAATAATCTTTTATACACAAACAATGCCACATCTGAGAAAGTATTTGTAAGATCAGTACTATTCACAATAGGTACAAAAATGCAAATAACTTAGAATAAATGTTATCAAGGATGTAAAAGACCTCTAAAATTAAAGTTATAAAACATTAAAGAAATAGAAGGCAAAAATTGGAAAAATCTCCCATGTTTTTGAATAAATATCATGAAAACGTTCATACTACCCCAAGCAATTGACAGGTTCAATGCAGCCCCAATCAAAATACCAAGGATATTCATCTCAGATTTAGAAAAAATGATGTTAAAATTCATATGTAAACACAAGAGACCCTGAATAGCTAAAGCAATCTTAAACAAAAGTGAAGCTGGAGGCATCACAATATCAGACTTCAAAATATACTATAGGGCAGTTGTAACAGAAACAGTTTGGTTTAGGCACAAAAATAGACATATAGACCAATGGAACAAAATAGAAACCCCAGAAATGAATCCATGCATCTGCAACCAACTAACCATTGACAAACAAGCTAAAATCAATCCCTGGAATAAGGACAATCTGTTCAACAAGTGATGCTGGCAAAGTTGGATCTCCACATGTGGAAGTATGAAACAAGACCCATACCTCATGCCTTATAAAAAAAATTAATGTCAAAGGGATCAAGGATCTAAATCTATGACCTGATACCATCAAATTTCTAGAGAAAAACATTGGGGAAATTCTGCAATTCATTGGCACAGGCAAAGGTTACCTGGAAAATACCCTAGAAGTACAGGCAATCAAAGCAAAAATAGACAAATGGGACTACCTGTCAAGCTAAGAAGTTTCTGCACTACAAAGGAAATAGTTAACAAAGAGAAGAGGCCACCCACAGAATGGGAGAAAATATTTGCAAACTATGCAACTGATAAAGCACTAATATCTGGAATCTATAAAAAGCTCAAGAAATTCAATAAAAACAAAACAAGCAATCCAGTTAAGAAAAGGGCAAAGGACATGAGTAGGCATTTTCAAAGGATGAAATTCAAATGGCCAACCAACACATGAAAAAATGCTCAGGATCATTAGCCATCAGGGAAATGCAAATAAAAATTGCAGTGAGGGTTTATCTCACACCAGTTAGAATGACTAATGTTAAAAAATTTTAAAAAAGCAATAAATATTCGCAAGGATGTGGGGAAAAAGTTACCCTAATACACTGATGGTAGAACTATAAACAAATACAACCATTACGGAAGATTCCTCAGATATCTAAAAATAGGTCTACCATGTGACCCAGCCATCCCACTACTAAGAATTTACCCAAATGTAATGAAATCAGCATATGACCCCTATGTTTATTGTAGCTCAATTCACAATAGCTAAGGCATGGAATCAACCCAGATGTCTATCAACTAATGACTGGATAAATAAAATGTAGTATATGTGCATTATGGAATATTACTCAGCCATAAAAAGAATGCATTCTGTCTTTTGCAACAAAATAGATGCAACTAGAAACCATTATGCATGGTGAAATAAGCCAGTCTCAAAAAGACAAATATCATATGTTTTCTCAGATATGTGACAGTTAATACAGAACACAAAAATGTATAGGAATGAAATAGATATCTTATGATATGATTGTTATTTTTAGCCCTTGTTTATACTCCTGTGGAACTGTGATTTTCCTACTTTTTACTTGTTGATATTATGGTTAGTGGTAAATTAAGCCTGTGATTATACAGTATATTGAAATTATGTATTTAAAAAATTAAAGAAAAGAAAAGAAGAGGACAGAAAGAGGGAAATTGAGGGAGGGAGAGAGAAAGGGAGGGAAGTTTGGCTATTTTCTTAGATTTGCACTCATGAAATGCATGAAATCTGTTTTCTTTATATTAATAAAAACTAAACAGCCAACTGAATGCCTAGTATGTTCCAGAATTTTCCAAGAATTTCCTCTAATCCTCACTAATAATAGACTAGAGAGATTGACTAGCTTCATTGCTTAATTGAAAAAAAAACTCATGTGCTCCGATTTGGACATTACAAAGTATATTCATCTACTGAAACATCATATGGTACCCCATAAATATGTACCTTTTAATGTATCAGTTAAAAATAAAAATAAAATTTTAAAAATTAGAAATCTAAGAGGCAAAGAAGCTCAGGTGTTGCTAAAGTTGTTCCCCACAGTAAGGAACACAGGTGAGATTTGAAGCAGACGGCTCAGGATCCAGAGGCTGAGTCCGCAGCTATGTCACCAAATAGCAGTCAGAGTTCAAGTGGATGTTCATTAGCCACTTCCTCGGGCCTGGACCTCTGGACCTTTTTATAGTATTGCTGGAAGTTGTGATGATGGTAAAGACCACGATGTGACAAAATCATAATAAATACCATAAAATTTTAATGCCATCAATTACTTGCTATTCAACAATGGCAAGACTTAGTGACCTCAAGCCAACTGCTTAAAGGTACTTCATTTTCCTTGGGGCTCTAATGGAGTTAATAGAGCTTGCCTGTTTTGTGCAGTGTATGATAAATAGACCAGTTGTGGCTCAGAAATCTGGTTTTTAAAAACAAAACTATCAATAAATGTGTGCATCAGGGCTCTTACAAATTTGTTGGGTTAGCTAGGCAAGTCAGTTGCCCTCAGAAAGCATAGGAGGTGGTGGCAAGTGAGAACCAGGCGAGTGAGATACTATCCGCAAGCTCTAAGCGTTCCTTGTGTGATAATTGCTAAGATAACAAAGTAAGCCCTAGTGCTGGAGAATGTTTGTGATGAGCAGTTAAAGGAGGCATTTTGGTGGAAATGACATTTTTGCAAGACCTCCAATGGTTAGACCTGTGTTGTCCTGAGACAGAGGAGGCAGGTCCACAGCCACATCTTGAGGTTGTCCTGTCAGTGGTACTTTGGTTTAGAGAGGAGGAGGTGACAGATTTTGAAGATTTCAAGGACATATATACACTTTAAGGAAAAGGTCAAGCACTTCTGGTTAGCTGGCGTCAGAAAAAGGAGTTAACGGTGGCCAGTCCCCAATAGAGGAGCATCTTCCCTGCCTCCTGCCCTCTGATTGATTCTGGCGTGTAGGTTGATAGTGAACCAGTCCTGGAGGTGATAAAGGCTCCTTCCAAGCATCAGATTTATCCTCCAGTCCCGGAAGGCTTGGGGTGTGCTGGATACATTGTTCAGCTGCAAGGGAGATGAAAAATTCCCAGAGCCAAAGACTACGGGGACAAATCTTTAATCCAACAAAACAGTATTGACTTAACTGCAATCATGGAGGAAATGTTAGGTGAACTGCGAAGCGTCTGTGGGTAGCCAGGGACAGAGAGGGTTTTTTATGAGGTTTGTTCCAAGCTAAATGATTCTCAGGAAGGTTGCTGGAAACAGAAATGTGCTTGGAATTGCTTGCTGTCTTGTAGGAGAGGCGGGAGTTGCAGTGCTGGGCTGGGGACCTCTGGTGGGAAATCAGTAGCCCTCAGAGAAGAGGGTCATTATGATAGGCTGCAGCTGCTGCTTGACCTTTGGAGAAATATTCTTCATGGCAAACTTTGCAGTTGGCTTTATCTGTGTCTGTTATCACAATCTGGGAAATGGCAGGCCTGATATTTAGTACCTCAGAGAAACAGTGTAAAATGTCCCTGACATTTTTAGGGAATCAGGGCTGTAATCAATAGTGTGTTGAGCCCCATCGTGCTTGAGGTACAGAATGAACCCAGCGCATAGCTGCAGGCTGACTTATGGTAGACTGACTTTGTTCTATCCAAGTCAATCTGGCCCTGGTTAGGACCACTGCCTGAATTGAATTGGCTTTTTTTTCTTTTTTTGGAACTAAACTTTAGTTAAATTCTTATTTTTTGATTGAACCAAGAATAACTTGCCAAATATTACTCAAAGTGAAAAAGCCCAACAACCCAGTTCAAGTGAACATTTAACCAATGTACTTTTCACAACAGAGCAAATAAATGCTCTATGCTTGACTAAGAATCTTTAGTATAGATTTGGGAGGAAAGCTGCATGGTTAGGAATGTCTCCTAAAGACTTACAGAAAGTGCACTAATGTGGGTCCAGAGTTTATTCAGCGGGAGCATGGTGCTTGGCTCCTTCTCTTCCTCATTCTTCTCTCCACAAATGTAATTGATGTAGGTAAGGATCAGGGATCAGAAATACCGCCAGAGAAAATATGTCACTACATCCTCCCTTAGGGTTGCCTCTGAAATCCCTCCCAATGCCAGCAACCTGAAATTTCTATGATAATAAAACTGCCATCCACAACTGGTACAGACAAAATTACCCAAATGTGGAAGCTACTGTGTCCTCATGACAACCTATAGTCCATTATAGTATCATTATAATAAATTACCATATCTGATATTCTTATTCTCACGATGCACCTGTTGCCATTCTTTCTTGCACTGGACACAATAATCTTGACCCATACATTGCAAACATCATGGACAATGCTCTCAGATGTCATGGCAAGTGCTGGGGAGGCAAAGGAAAATGGTACTGCCCATGCTTCTCATTGTATAGAATTATAAACCGAGGTTCAGAACACTTTAATAAGGAAACAAACAAACAAACAAAAAAAACATACTTGGTAGTCGCCCAAGGTTGGGATGTCAGTTTACGCTTATCTGAACACAATTCCTACAAAGAAAACCTTTACTGGAAAGAAATCAAGATTTTGCATGGCTCTAGGTTTTTAGGTCTCTTCCTGGGATCCTCCCTTCCCAACCCAATTTGAAACACTTTCTCACCTATATGTCTGTACCCATTGTCCTTCCGTCATTCATGTCCCCTTAGAAGCCCAACTTGCATTTGTGTGAAGGAATGGCATTCTTCCCTTTATTCCAAGCAAGAGTCATCCTTGACTTCCTCTGGGCTCAAAGGGACAAATTAGGCTTCAATGGAGATCTAGAAACTGACTGCGTGGATATATGATTTCCAGAAGAGTGACCTATATATTTTCCTGACTGTCTGGGACTCCTTTCTTCTACTTATAAAATGAGGGTTAGTGAAACTCACCTCCCAGTGAGAACTTCTACCCTCGAGATTGATAAAAACCCAGTGGAGGTGGCACAGATATTTCAGAGAGCAGCACTACTGAGCAACCCTGCAGTTTTCAATTAGATTACTGGGAATGTGGCTATCAATGTAGACAAAACTACATCTTCAGATGTCCAAGCCAGGGTTTAGGCAGCTGGTCAGGGAGACTGGGGCATATTGGGTTGTTATCACTGGAAGACACTGCCTCTTACTTTCATTTCCTAATAAGAGGTTTGAGTGGCTGCATGAAATGAGAACCAGACTCCAAGCACTGCTTCTGAAGACCTCCAGCCAAGAAAAGGACAACCCTGTATTTGCATCCATGCTGGAGGACACAGCAAGACAGCGAGGGCAGGAAGAGTTCTTCCTGGTTAATTTGTGTTTTGTTTTGATTCGGAGATATAAACTAAGCAGCACATGAAGTACAGGGGAGGGACAAAATATTGGAATGATATTTTTCTTTGGGTTATTCCTCCTTCCTTCCTCTCCATCCTGTAAGCAGCTGCAAGTGAGAGCAAGCAAGTGAGAGAGAAACAAACACAGAGAAGAGGGAGGGAGAGGGAGGAAGACACACACACACACACGCACACACACACACCCCTACTGAAGTATAGCAACAGATGCCTGCTTTTCTATGCAGCTCTTCAGCTGATAAAGTCATAACAAACCCAAGGAATAAACAGTGTTTTCCTCCTACTAATCTAGACCTGAGGTTGTTGATGACTTTAAAGGAAAAGTTGTTCTCTCTAGACACGGATGAGATTGTAACAGGCAGCTGATGAAGATTATTTTTAATTTTTCTGACTAAATGGACTAGATAATATCTGGGACACATGCATAGAATCTTAACAGTGGGCATTCTTGCATCTCTTGGGGCATTCAGTATTTCTACATTTAAACTAATTAATACATGCAACCAGCTGTTATGTCACACTCTGTGCTGGAGAAAAATAGTTTATCAAAATATTTCCACACTCTGAAGAAATGTTGACTACCTATTTTTCTCAATATTTTAACAGAGATTTTAATTTACAGCAAAGGTTTGTTTGCTTTAGGTGAATTGGAAAGTGATTATAAGACCTATAGACCTAGAATTTTGGCTTCTGCATAAACCCCTTACTTAAATATGAAGCAACATGTAGACCGTGTTTTCAAATTAAAACAGTTTCAGTTCACCTTTACATTAAGATTACATTCTGAGAAATGTATAGAGTTCCTACCGTTTCATTTCCTAACACCACTTTTGTGCTTTTATCCATCTCTATCATTGTATTAGTACACTTTTATCATGCAGGTATAAATGTACAGAAGTAGGCATTTTGCAAACCTTAGTTAATCCAACAAGTACCACACAAAGTTAAGCTAATCAAGAGTTTAGGGTGGCCGGCGCCGCGGCTCACTAGGCTAATCCTCTGCCTTGCGGCGCCGGCACACCAGGTTCTAGTCCCGGTCGGGGTGCCGGATTCTGTCCCGGTTGCCCCTCTTCCAGGCCAGCTCTCTGCTGTGGCCAGGGAGTGCAGTGGAGGATGGCCCAAGTGCTTGGGCCCTGCACCCCATGGGAGACCAGGATAAGTACCTGGCTCCTGGCTCCTGCCATCGGATCAGCACGGTGCGCTAGCCGGGGCAGCCATTGGAGGGTGAACCAACGGCAAAAGGAAGACCTTTCTCTCTGTCTCTCTCTCTCACTGTACACTCTGCCTGTCAAAAAAAAAAAAAAAAGAGTTTAGGGTGAGACAGTGTCTCATGGTGGTTCTGATCTGCAATTCTCTGAAGGCTTACAGAGTTGAGCTCCTCACTCCAGTTACAATGGTTGTATCCAAAAAAGACCGAAGCAACAAACATTGGAAAGGATACAGAGAAAAGGGAATTGGTACACACTTTTGTAGAATCGCAAATTAGACAGTACAGAGATTGTTCCTCAAAACAATAATCAGAACACTACCAGTAGAGTCAACATATGATCCAATTATCTCCCTTCTGGGTGTATACCCCATGAAAATGGACTCAGTATACCAAAGAGACACCTGCGTGCTCATGGTTACTGCAGCAGTATTCACAATAGCTAAGATACAGAATCCATCTACTTGATCATCAACTAATGAA
Organism: Oryctolagus cuniculus; assembly: GCF_051225735.1. NCBI lineage: Eukaryota > Metazoa > Chordata > Mammalia > Lagomorpha > Leporidae > Oryctolagus > Oryctolagus cuniculus. The sequence goes on along the minus strand of NC_142884.1, from coordinate 69,520,021 downwards.
CGGATAATGAAAATGTGGTATATGTAGACAATGGAATATTATTCAGCCATAGCAAAGGATGATAACCTATCAGTTAAGGCAAAAATGAATGTTACTTGATGGCATCATAGTAAGTGAAATAAATTGGACACAGAAAGACAAACACTGCATTTCTCTTTCCTGTGTGCAAGCTATACAAGTCCATCTGACTAGTAGTGATTACAAGAGTTTGGGAAGAAGGGGGAAGCGGTTAGAGGGAGCTTGGATAATGGATTATAAAACAATGGTTTGATTAAAACAATGCAGTCCAGAGCTCCGCAGCACAGTGGGGGTGGCTACAGTCAAGAATGACCTGATACATCCCTTATGGACAAACAGAAGAGAAGAACTGGAGGGCAACAGACAAGACGTGATGAAACAAAGAGGGGAGTAGTAACCACCCTGGTTAATCAGCGATATGTTGTACACACTTAGTAAAATTTCACCCTGTACTCTACAAGTTCTCACAGTTATTACTATTAGAAAAAAACTGAGGTGGAAACACTAACCTGATCTGATCCTCACACATTGCATACATGTAGTGAATTATCACAATGTACCTCGTAAATACATACAACTAAAATAATACAAATAATTTAGGATAAATTTGAGAAGTGGTCCACTGTTTGTCCTCAGAATGATTATCCTAAAAGTAGAAGGCACTTCTCAGGACACAGGAACAACTCTCTTTTTTTAAAAAAGTTTTATTTAATAAATATAAATTTCCAAACTACAACTTTTGGATTATAGCGGTATTTCCCCCCATAACCTCCCTCCCACCTGCAACCATCCCATCTCTCACTCCCTTTCCCATCCCATCCTTAATCAAGATTCATTTTTTAAAAAAGATTTATTTATTTTTTACTTGAAAGAGTAAAGAGAGAGGAGCAGCAGAGAGAGAGAGAGAGGTCTTCCATCTGATGGTTCACTCCCTAGTTGGCCGCAAGGGCCAAAACTGCGCCGATCCGAAGCCAGGAGCCAAGAGCTTCTTCCAGGTCTCCTAAATGGGTGAAGGGGCCCAAGAACTTGGGCCATCTTCTACTGCTTTGCCAGGCCATAGCAGAGAGCTGGATGGAACGTGGAGCAGCCAGGACTCGAACCGGTGCCCATCTGGGATGCCAGCACTTCAGGCTAGGGCGTTAACCCGCTGTGCCACAGCGCCGGCCCTAAGATTCATTTTTAATTATCTTTATATACAGAAGATCAATTTAGTATATACTAAGTAAAGTTTTCAACAGTTTGCACTCACACAGAAACATAAAATATAAAGTACTGTTTGAGTACTAGTTATACCATTAAATCACATAGTACAAAACATTAAGGACAAAGATCCTACATGGAGAGCAAGTGCACAGTGACTCCTATTGTTGATTTAACAAATTGACACTCTTATTTATGATGTAATCCCCTGAGGCTCTTGTCATGAGTTGCCAAGGCTATGGAAGCCTCTTGAGTTTGCCAACTCTGATCTTACTTAGACAAGGCCATAGTCAAGTGGAAGTTCTCTCCTCTCTTCAGAGAAAGGTACCTCCTTCTTTGATGGCCCGTTCTTTCTGCTGGGATCTTGCTCAGGACACAGGAGCAACTCTATTTTAACATCATTTTGCTATCAAAATAAGTGGTATTCTGGGTGCAAGATTTTTACCTTCTTTGTTTTTTTCCTAAGTATTTTATGCTTGTTGGTGCTATTATCAGTAGTAGTCTTCTCTTAATTTCTTTCATGGATAGTTAATTGTCATCATATAGAAATATAACAGATTTTTCATGTTGATTTTGTGACCTACAACTACTGAATTCAGTTATTAGTTGTTTCTTGTGTGTGTGTGTCGGGGTGTGTAGAAGAGAGAGAGAGAGAGAGAGAGAGGGAGGGAGAGGGAGAGGGAGAGAGAATAATCTTTACAGTTTTATACATGTAAAATTGTGTCATCTGTGGACAGAGATAATTTCACTTTTTTAAAAAAGATTTCATTTATTTATTTGAGAGGCAGAGTTACAGACAGAGAGAGGAAGAGACAGACAGAAAGGTCTTCCATTTGCTGGTTCACTCCCCAGATGGCCACAATGGCCAGAGTTGGGCTGACCCAAAGGCAGCAGCCAGGCGCTTCCTCCAGATCACATAGGTGGGTGCAGGGGCCCAAGAACTTGGGCCATCTTCTGCTGCTTTCCCAGGCCATAACAGATAACTAGACTGGAAGAGGAGCAGCTGGGACAGGAACCGGCACCTATGTGCGATGCTGGCGCAGCAGACAGAGGCTTAGCCTGCTATGCCACAGAGCCGGCCCTGCTTCTTCATCGCTGATTTGAATGTTTTTTCCTTTCTTTTTCTCTTGCCTAATTGCTCTGCTAAGGACTTCCATTACTCTGCTGATTGGAAACGGTGAGAGTGGGAATCCTTGTCTGATGCCTGATCCTTGTCTGGTTCCTGATCTTAGAGGAAAAGGTTTTAGTTTTTCACCATTTAGTCTGACATTAGCTGTGGTCTTTTCATATGTGGCCTTTATTATGTTCAAGTAATTTCTTTCTAATCCTAATTTGTTGATTTTACTTCTTGGAATCTATCCAAGAAAGAAAAAGCAGAGAGCTGCAGAAAGTCTTACACATAAATTATAGCAGCATTGGGGCCGACACTGTGGCACAGCGGATAAAGCCGCTGCCTGTAATGCTGGCATCCCCTATGGATGTCCGTTCGAGTCCCAGCTGCTCCACTTCCAATCTAGCTTTCTGCTTTGGCCTGGGAAAGCAGGCCCATGTTCTTGGGCCCTTGCACCTCTGTAGGAGACCTTGAAGAAGCTCCTGATCCTGGCTTCGGATGGGTGCTGCTCTAGCCACTGCGGCCAGCTGGGGAGTGAAGCAGTGGATGGAAGACTTCTCTTTCTCTCTCTCTCTCTCTCTCTCTGCCTCTGCCTCTCTCTAACTCTCCTTTCAAATAAATAAATAAATCTTTAAAAATTATAGCAGCATTATTCATAATCACAAAGACCTGTAAACCACCCAAACATCTCACTGGTTGTTGAATGGATGGTAAAGAATGTAGTATATCCAAACAATGAAATACTACTCAGCAACCCAAAATACTAATACATGTAATAGCAAGGATGGATTTCAGAAGTATACTCAGGGTCTGGGCCAGTGTTGTGGTGCAGCAGGTTAAGCCGCCACCTACAATGTGGCATCCCAAATTGGAGTGCCGGTTTGAGACCCAGCTTCTCTCATTCCAAATGAGCTTCCTTGTAATGTGCCTTGGAAGGCAATGGAAGATGGCCCAAGTACTTGGGTCCCTGCCACTCATGTGGGAGACCAGGATGGAGCGCTAAGTTCCTGGCTTTGGCCTGCTTCAGCCCTGGCTATTGCAGACGTTTGGGGAGTGAACCAGCTGGTATAAAATCTCTTTCTCTCTCTGTCTCTTCCACCAACCCCCTCCACCCTGGCACTTTGCCATTCAATTAAGTAAAAACATAAATCTTAAAAAAAACAAGTATAAGAAGTCAGACATGTAAGACTACATATTTTCTGATGGCTTTTACATAAAATTTTAGGCAAAACTATAGAGAGACAAAACAGAATAGCTGTTAGCTGAGCCTAGTTTAGATACCAGATTTGAATAAATATGGACATAGGGAGCTTGTTGCAGTGACAGAAGCATTCTATAATTACAGAGATTTCCTAAAACTTATCCAACTGCATACTGAAGGTGGATGAACTGTGTGACATGGAAATTGTAACTCAGTAGCACTTGGCCAGCCCTGGCTAACTCATGAAGTGACGTCACAGACCGGCAGAAGGAAGCAGTCATGGCAGGTGTATCTATAGGCTTTCCTCCAGAAAGCACACGTTCCTGCAAAGCTGAAACGTCTTTGCCCGGTGGTACTCTTCACACGTGCACTGCTATTACTAAAGGAGCGTTAGTCACTATCCCTAATTCAAACTCTGAGGAATGTGCAGCTCTAATGCTGAGAGTAAAGGTCTGGCTCTTCAGCCTACGCGTTTCCTGGCTGTGGACCTGAGGATGCTGTCCTGACGTGGGAGATGCTCCTTATTCTGCAGCTGGCTGCTCCTGGGCAGAGGCCGCACTGCAGGGGGAGCAGCCCGCGAGGATGCGCAGACACTGCGTGTGCTACGTTTCCCCATTGAACCGCGACTCAGCGCATGATCACAGCCTCTGGGTCAGGACCGATGTGCCTTGGCGTTCCTGGCTACAAAGGGAATGGGAGCATAGCAACTTCTCTCTGGAAGAGAGTCGCTTCCCTCCTCCTGCCTGGGCACACTGTTCAAAGCTGGGATTCTTGGCATGGAGGCTCCTGGGTTCCTTCTCAAAGGAGAGAGCTGCGAATGGGGCTTTGGGAGCTCTATGGAGCCGCTGGAAGACCACCGGACTCCATCAGAGAGAATCTCACTACCTTCAAAACCAAACTCACCTCCGGAGGAGATGGAATGAAGAGTGTGGTGACCTGTTTCAGGATGTCACTTCCTTGTTCAGCCCCAGCACTGAGCGGAGCCAGAGCTGTGCCTCTCATGCCCACAGTCACCTGGAGGTCTTGCTGAAAGGCATACCATTTTTTTAAATTTTTTTTTTGACAGGCAGAGTGGACAGTGAGAGAGAGAGACAGAGAGAAAGGTCTTCCTTTGCCATTGGTTCACTCTCCAATGGCCGCCGCGGCTGGCATGCTGCGGCCAGCGCACCGTGCTGATCCGATGGCAGGAGCCAGGGAGTTATCCTGGTCTCCCATGGGATGCAGGGCCCAAGCACTTGGGCCATCCTCCACTGCCTTCCCTGGCCACAGCAGAGAGCTGGCCTGGAAGAGGGGCAACCGGGACAGAATCCGGCGCCCCGACCAGGACTAGAACCTGGTGTGCCGGCGCCGCCAGGTGGAGGATTAGCCTAGTGAGCCGCGGCACCGGCCGAAAGGCATATCGTTTTTAGGAGCTCTGGGGTGGGGCTTCAAGGCTACCCTCCGTGTAGCAAGGGTTTTGCACAGTGTGCAAGAATAATGTACAATTTGTTTGAAGATCAGGAAGAAATCATTTCCTTTTTCAAGAATGCTCCTTTCAGAGGAATTCTTGCAGAACTCAAGGCACTGATTAATAATTTGATTATTGTTCCCGAGGACTGTAGAAAGAAACAGCTGCTTCCACTTAGCCAATGGGCTAACCAAGGCGTCACGTGACACTTGAGATGATTGCACACTGAGTCACCCGGCCCTGGCCCTTCAGTGAATGACTCGCATTCAGGAAGCAGCTATCTGCAAGAGGGCAACGCTTCTCAAGCTGATTTACTGCATTGAACCCTATTTGTGTTGTTGCAATTAAAGAGGAAAGCACTCACGCTTAATTCACTGGCGACTAGTCATAGAAGTTATAATTTAAAATTCCATGGCTTCAAGTGGGAAACTTCTCTAAGTCAGAAGCTGCATCTGTGTGAATGCATTTAGCGCACAACAATCCTATGATGCAGGCACAGTGTTATCTTCGTTTTACAGAAGAAGAGAATGACACTTGGGTCACGTGTGTCTGGCTGGCTTCGTCTGTGAAGCTTTCTCCAGGTACTAGACTTTCCCATAGAGAATATGATGAGGAATCAGCAAAGTGACTCATTTCAGCAGTCCTGCCATCGGGATGCTGCTCTTCTTCTTCTGGGGTTGATCAATGCCAATTCAATTTCAACTGTCTCACTGCCCATGGCACAGGGACTTGAACTTGCCCCTGTAACCTTTCTGTCTCCGATGCACTTCTCTTCTTCGGTTCCCATCCTGCTGTAGAGCATCCCTTATCAACCAGGAGGTACCCAAAGCCCACAGAAAATCTCTTCCCTTTCCTCTGTGTAGTATGCAGCCTGTGGACATAGTATCGGGACCTCAAAAAATGTCTAGGGAATAATGGGAGAACTTGGGATGCTAACACACACGCACACACACACACTAGTTTCTTTCTTTCTTTTTTTTTTTTTTTTTTTGACAGGCAGAGTGTACAGTGAGAGAGAGAGACAGAGAGAAAGGTCTTCCTTTTGCTGTTGGTTCACCCTCCAATGGCCATCACGGCTAGCGCGCTGTGGCCGGCGCACCACGCTGATCTGAAGGCGGGAGCCAGGTGCTTCTCCTGGTCTCCCATGGGGTGGAGGGCCCAAGCACTTGGGCCATCCTCCACTGCACTCCCTGGCCACAGCAGAGAGCTGGCCTGGAAGAGGGGCAACTGGGACAGAATCCGGCGCCCTGACTGGGACTAGAACCCGGTGTGCCAGATCTGCTAGGTGGAGGATTAGCATATTGAGCCGCAGCACAGGCCACACACTAGTTTCAATACTAGTACTCACTAGCTTCGATAGGAAGTGTTTTTCTCGACACAAGTATATAGAGGGATGCAGTGCACTGAATTATGGAGTGGTGTCTACAGGGATCCCTAATCTTGGTCTTTGAGCAACTAGATAAGTAGACTTTGTAAGTAAGGGTATATAAAAAGGTTGATATCAGAAACCAGACCTTGTCATTTCATATTTCTGGTTTCTGGACAGTAAACTATTCCCTGGAAACTGGAATAAAACTTGCACATGAAAGGGGGGTGAAAACCAACAGAAAATACAGGTGATCAGCAACCTGCAGAAATCACCTACCCAGGACATGGGCTGGAAGAGGGCTTCAATGAGGACCACCCAGGATCTCTCCCAAGGCCTGGCATTTCCATCTTTTTGGGCTGCTGTAACAAAACACTGCCAACTGGGTGTCTTTTGAACAATAGAAATTTATTTCTCGTGGTAGTGGAGGGTGGGAAGTCCAACAGATCTTGTGTGGCATGAAACCCACTTTGTGGTTCAGAAATGGTGTCCACACATGATGTAAGCAGAGAACTCTGCCCTCTTCAGGGTCTTACTAGAGCACTAACCCACTCAGGAGGGCTCTACTCTCATAACCCAGTCACCTCCTAAAGTCTTCATCTGCTAGTATTGTCACCACGGGGACAGGACTTCAGCTTATGAATTGGGGGACAGAAGCACCCAGTTCCCAATACCTAGAGGAATGCTTCTCAATGTGGTTCCCAGATTAGCAGCAATGAGGCCACCAAGAACCTGGTAGAACTGCAACTTCTTGGCCACGTCCAAGACCTACTGAAGAAGTCCAGCAATTGCATTCTAACACACTTAAAGGAAAATGACCATCAACTCTCTTTTTGTACTCAACCCCCTTATTCTCTTTCTCTAGCTCCTCCCTAGGCTTACCCTAGACCCCTTTCCTGTATCACAGGGGCTGCCTGACCTACTGTGATCAATCATAAGACCCATCTTGATTTCAGAAGCATGCAGGTGCGGAAGGCCTGTCTTCAAATAATTGAAATTTGGTGAGTCACAGAGTAAGTCTGTATCTCAAGACATTTCTAAAGGAATTCTAGATGGAAAAAGTGGGACTACAACACATTGATGTTACCCTAGATGACGCATTCCACATCTATTGGTGGTGGTGCTCATGGGTGAACGAGGTGGGGCAGAGGGACCTAGAATCACTCAGGCCCCTTGTTCTGACCCTGGGACACACTGATGCTTGCTCACTGGGATGCAGAATCAGGACTTGTTACAGGATGTCCCTGGCTACCTCCTGGTCTGTCCCCCTTGAGCAACCAAAACATTCTACCTAGGGATCTAAACTGATGCAACAAAATTAGCTCTTACGTGTTCTCCACCACATGGACACACTCATGGTAGCCACATTAGATGATGGATATATTAGCACAATTGTTGATTATTTCACAATATATACTGATATCAAAACATCAACATGTACAAGGACAACTTAAATGCACACAATTGCTATAATTGTCATTTGTCAATCACATCTCAATAAAGCTGAGAAAAATAGAAACATGCCTCAAGACAGTCCTGTAGATGCCCAAAAGCACTTGTTTCTGGGGGCTGGAAAAGAGAGACGGATTTCATTCTCAGTGCTACTGAAAACAGAGACTTGTGTTTTTTTTTTTTTATTTTCTGATTTTTTTTCCATGGAAAATAATGAAGGCAAAAATAGAGTTGGCAAGTACATGTTCTGATGTAGGACGCTATCAAGATATATTATGCAAAGCACAGTTTAACAATGAGTATACACCATATCCTGTTGTTAATTATGCAGCATACAGGCATATGGAAGGCAATCTGCGAGGACAACTAGCAGCACATCAACAGTGGCTGGTGCTAAATAAAGGGGACTGGGCATCAAAGAAACGTCAGTACCCTGGGAAAAGAGTTTCCTCAGTTAATCCTGCTGATTTTCCTGGGGTTTAAGAAGAAACCTACCAGACGTTACTGACAACTCAGAACGGAGTTCTCATGAAGAAGATGGAAAAAATCCTAAATCAACTTCCTATCTCTCTTACTCATAAGACAGACTGTGACCTCATCACTTTCGCAAGCCAGAGTAGCCTTTTCTGGGCTTAGAGTTTATAGCTGAGCACAAGAAAACCTGGCATTGCAGACCATGTGATACCCAAAGCAAGGATTGACTGTGCTTTATTACCGGATGGCATCAAGCACTCCGACTGCTTTTAAACACACACCTCTGTGCATGAGGGCTGTTAGGCTGTTATTGTTTAAAGCTTTACTCATTTGAAAGGAAGAGTGACAGAGAGAGAGAGAGAGAGTGAGAGAGAGAATGGATCTTCCATCTGCTTGTTCACTCCCCACATGGCCAGGCATGGGCCAGGCTGAAGCCAGGAGCCTCGGACTCCATCCAGGTCTCCCATGCGGGTGGCGGGGTGCCAAGCATTTGGGCCATCTTCTGGTCCTTTCCCACGCATATCAGCAGGGAACTGGATCTGAAACAGAGCAGCCTGGACTTGAATGGGTGCTCTGACAGGGGACACTGGCATTGCAAGCAGTAGCTTAACCCACTGTGCTATAAAGCAGTCCTTTGAATGCCATTGTAAAAATCTATTTGTGTATAGTGACTGCTGTATCATTTGTATATTTTGGTTGGTGCTGAATAGCTAATTGCCCCAAAGTCCATAATTATCAAGAAAAACACACATTTAATTTACAGGGATAGTCACAGATGAAGATCAACTGATCCTAGCTCTTCTTAAAATAACCTGTTGGTTGGAGCAGGCATTTGGCAAAGTAGTTGAGATGCCCTCATCCAGAGTGTCTAAGTGTGAGTCCTACTTCAACTTCTGATCCCTCCTGCTTATAATGCAGACCCTGGGAGGCAACAGGAGAGGGCTCAAGTATTTGGGTCTTTGGCGTCCACACGGGAGACCCAGAACAAGGACCAGGCTCCTGACTTTGGCTTGGTCTTGCTACAGCTGTAGTGGGCATTTATGAAGTTAACCAGCACATGCATGATCTTTTTTTTTCTCTTTCTGCCTTTCAAATTAATCAATCAAGAATAAAAATGTCCTCCTTGCTCCTAAATCTAGATGACTTCTTCTCATCCTTGGGATACTGACCCTAGGGCAGCTGCCATCAGTGCTGGTGGTTTGAGGTTCTCCTCTTATTACTAAAAGAAAGATTTCCAGGAAGCTGAGCCTGGACCTCTTGCGTGTGAAGGCATACTTGGATCCTGGGAAGAATGAACAGTGACACGACATGGTCAATGTCAGGAGTCGCCAGGACTCTCCTCCTTCAGCCTGGCCCATGACAGCAGTGGTGGGAGGACCCTGGGTGATGCTGACCAATGCCTGCTCCCTGAGGATCGTTCTCAGCAAGCAGGGATCATGTCGGAGCTCAAAATAACTCCCTTCCTCAAGGTTCACCTGGACTGATTTTCTTTTTCTTTTTCTTTTTTTCTTTTCTTTTCTTTTTCTTTTTTTACAGGCAGAGTAGACAGTGAGAGAGAGAGAGAGAGACAGAGAGAAAGATCTTCCTTTGCCGTTGGTTCACCCTCCAATGGCCGCCGCGGCCGGTGCGCTGTGGCCGGCGCACTGCGCTGATCCGATGGCAGGAGCCAGGTGCTTCTCCTGGTCTCCCATGGGGTGCAGGGCCCAAGGACTTCAACCATCCTCCACTGCACTCCCTGGCCACAGCAGAGAGCTGGCCTGGAAGAGGGGCAACCGGGACAGAATCCAGCGCCCTGACCGGGACTAGAACCCGGTGTGCCAGCACCGCAAAGTGGGGGATTAGCCTAGTGAGCCGCGGAGCCAGCCTGATTTTCAATCTGACAGTATTTACAGTGAAAAATTCCTCATCTAAAAATGATAGATTTGGGGCATCAGCATTGTGGCATAGTGGGTTAAGCTGCTGCCTGTGATGCCAGCATCCATACAAGAGCAGATTTGAGTCCCAGCTGCTCCACTTCCAATCCAGCTCCCTGCTAATGCACCTGGGACAGCAATGGATTGGGCCCAAGTACAATATATGGGCCCAATTCACTCAGATAGGCGACCCTGATGAAGCTCCTGGGCTCCTGGCTGCAACCTGGCCCAGCTCTGGACTTTGCAGGCTTTTGGGGAATGAGCAAGGAGATGGAAGGACTCCATTGCGCATGTTCTCTCTCTGTAACACTGTCTTTCAAATATGTTTAAAAAGTATAGATTTTTGAAGCAGTATTATTCATAACAGTCAAAACAATTCAAATGTCTGTTGATGGATGTATGGATAAACAAAATATGGTATCTACATTCAGTGGTTGTTACTTTAGGAGGAAATGAAGTTCTGACATACACTACAACATAGATGAGCTTTGAAGATTATGCTAAGTGAAATCAGGCAGACAACAGGCAAGATGGTATGATTTCACTCACAGGCAGTACCTGGAAGTCACACTTAGAGGAATAGAAAGGATGATGGTTTCCAGGACCATGGGCAAAGGGGAATGGGAGTTATGTTTCCCTAAGTACAGTTTTCATTTGAGAAGATGAAAAAAAAATTGTGGAGATGGATGGTGATGATATTTGCTCATCAATGTAAATGTGCTTTGTGCCACAGAACCATCCTCTTAAAAATGATAAAAATGGTAAATGCTATTTATATGTATTGATCACTATAAAATAGAAATTAAAAAAGAAACAACCTTTTTCCCTACCATGATAAATTGCATCAAAAGCCAAATTTTCCCACAAAAGTATAAAAGCAGTTACAAAGAGATACTTGGTTTTATTAGCATTGTTGTCACAGGTGAATAATCTACCAGTGGTTTTAAAAATAAAAAGTGGCTAAATGATTTTCAAGGATTTAGAAAAGTGGTTTTCAGTGTGGCATTGGAATAAACAAGGAAACATTGTAGAGAGGAGGCAAAAACGCTTATGTGCTTGATCCTGCCAGCCTCGGTTTTCTCATTATCAACTGGGGGAAATGGTGCTGATGGCGCTGAGTTTCTTTTAGGCGTCACTGAGATGGGGAAAGCACCCAACACCAGAGACAGCAAACACTCCCTAAATCCTGGCTCGTGTTCCTTCTTCCCCCTTCTCCTCCTCGCAGCTGATCCAGGCAGCAGCAGATAGGAGGTGGGAAGGTGTGGCGTGCAGGGCAGGTAGGAATGGGAGCACTGATGAATACCAGCTGTTGGGAATGAAATCCCAGCTCAGCAATCAGCCAGCTGTGTAACCTCGGGCATGTATATCTGATTTTTTTTCTGTAGGAATAAAATGCAGCATATGAAATTATAAATACACCGTATAGTTTTTACAGAATCACTGAGAACTAGAACCTAGAACCTATCAGAATGGATATGTTTGTAGGGCACACTTCTGTAGGAGTCTCAAAAGCAGAAAGTACATCTAACTCTACCGTTTGGGGCAAGTCCGATTGAGCATGTCCCAAATTGTACATCTCCTCCCTCTCTTATTCTCACTCTTATATTTAACATGGATCACTTTTCAGTTAATTTTAAACACCTAAGAATAATTGTGGGTTAATTACAGAGTTCAACCAATAGTGTTAAGTAGATAAAAAACACTAAAAGGGATAAAATATTAAGTTGTTCATCAACATTCAGGACAAGGGCTGATCAAGTTGCTGTTTCTCATAGTGTCCATTTCACTTCAACAGGTTCCTTTTTGGTGCTTGGTTAGTTGTCACCAATCAGGGAGAACATAAGATTCCAATTCACTTCCATCAAGGTGGCATATACCAATGCCATCTCACTAGTCCAAGTGATCAATTTCAGTTCACAATTGATCATAATGATAGGGTTAAGAGTCAAAGGGATCACATAAACAAGACTAGCGTCTGCTAATACTAACTGATAGAATTAAAAAGGAGAGAATGATCCAACATGGGAAGCGGGATACACAGCAGACTCACAGAATGGCAGATGTCCTAAATAGCACTCTGGCCTCAGAATCAGCCCTTAAGGCAGTCGGATCTGGCTGAAGAGCCCATGAGAGTATTTGAGGGATGGAAAGCCAAGACACTCTGGCCAAAAAAAAAAAAAAAAAAACACCTAAATGAAAGATCTCTGCAAGTGAGATCCCAGTGGAAAGAATGGGCTATCAAAGAGGGAGGTACCTTTCTTTGAAGGGAGGAGAGAGCTTCCACTTTGACTATGACCTTGTCTAAATAAGATCAGAGTTAGCAAACTCAAAAAGCTTCCCTAGCCTTGGCAACTCATGGCAAGAGCCTAGGGTGATTACTGATGCCATAAACAAGAGTGTCAATTTGTTAAGTCAACAACAGGAGTCATTGTGCACTTACTCCCCATGTAGGATCTCTGTCCTTAATGTATTGTACAATGTGAATTAATGCTGTAACTAATACTCAAACAATACTTTACATTTTGTGTTTCTGTGTGGGTGCAAACTGTTGAAACCTTTACTTACTATATACTTAATTGATCTTCTGTATATGAAGATAATTGAAAATGAATCTCGATGAAGAATGGGATGGGAGAGGGAGCGGGAGATGGGAGGGTTGCGGATGGGAGGGAAGTTATGGGGGGGGCAAAGCCACTGTAATCCAAAAGCTGTACTTTGGAAATTTGTATTTATTAAATAAAAGTTAAAAAAAGTGCATCTAGAGGTGAACTTGCCTTTTCTATGAACACCAACTATCAAAACTCCAAAGAATTCAATCAACCATCTTAGAGAAAAGACAAAATTATCATTGTGCTCTTTCTAGGGAAAAGAACCAATGAATGTACAGGTTAAAAAATAGTAACACACACACACACACATTTTCTGGAGGTGTGTTAGGCATCTTTAATAAAACTGGATCTTATGATCATGGTGGTATTTTTATGCATACTTTGGTGATTTATCCATTCTACATAAATGCACATTTGTACATAATTCAGTATGTGTCAAATTCTCATGTTGTTCTTGAACTACCACCACATTTGCTTGTTTCAATTGCCTTTTACCAGATCAAATGTGTTCATCAGGTGCTCAGGGGTGTGGGAGACAAGAATTTCACCTGGGGAATCACATGCTCTCTGCAAAATTATCTGAAAAAACTCAAGTGATAAAAAGAAACAGAAGAAAACATAATATCTATAACCGCCTTCTGGAGACCTACAAGAATGTAGCTTGACACTTGTTTTGTCATTCACGACCACTCCATGTGCATTATCTCACTTAATAATCACAGCTCTTTGGGGGAGACTGTTTTCTCCATTAGGTGAGGAAAGTGAGGCTTGGAAAAGCAAAATCCCTGCACACGTCACCAGGGTATGAACTGCATTTTCAGGACTCCGAGGAGTGAGACAAGAATGGAGTATCTGGGAAGTCAGGAGGATGGTGGCTGTGATGCTGGAAAACAAGGGTGGCCCACTAGGGGGCGCTGCTCTAGGTGGGTGAAGACAGAGACTTTGTAAGCCTTAATTGTCCAACTTGCTGAATAGGAAACAGAATTCTTCTATTAGCTTCCATTTATCTCACCAAGAAAGGCTGCTGGGGAAGGGGTCAGGTTTTGCAAATCATGCATAGTTGTAAAAATGAAAAAATGTTTCTCAAAGCAAAAATTTTTTCCACCAGAATTACAATGATCATTCCAGCTCATTTTGTTTTTTCGAAAGTTCTGGATGTGAGGGCTCAATATACTTGGCATTAAATTACCATAATCTATAAATAAATAAGTGAATTAATCATACTAATTGCAGTAATATTACCATTATCTGACCCATACTAAGACTGAGGCTAGTGCACTTAAATGGTGCAAAATTAAGAGGAGGCGGGCTTGTTTTATTTATTTATTTTTTGAGAGTGAAAAATGATGTCTCAAGTTAGGTGCTTTATTTTCTGAATTTTATTTTATTTAATCATTGCATAATTTTTAAAATAAAAGTAGAAATATCATATGAGTTACAGTCAACAGGAACTTCTGTGTAAGCGAAATGGTTTATATTAAAATGAAAGTAGCTAAGAGTAAAATAATTTTATTGTATAGTTTGGGAAAGAGTTAAAAAATACAATTTGGAGTGATGTTGAGCTCAAATCTTTCTGATAATTATAAAGTTTCAAAAGTGGCATAAAATAGTCTTAAACTCTCCATGGTTCCTTTTTAGAACCAGTTATTACAGGAAATTTCAAATATCACATAAAGTAGGGATTGTATTAAAAATCTCCATATAATAGTAATTATCCATGTTCAGCAAAATCAACATTTTTTCCTGTTATTAAATATACCTACCTATTTTTTTTGCTAGAGTTATAGGTTAAGTTCCACATACCATGTCATTTCACTCATTACAAGTGCATTTGATGACAGAGAAGGCAAGTTTCAGTACACAGTCTCTGTGACGGTGGCATTCACAGTCTGGCGGAGGACTTAGCAGTGGGTACCAGAGACCACACAAGCATGGGTGGCAGACGTTGGATTCCATTCAATATTCTAAACCCTTGGTCTTTGATTCTTACAGAAAATGAGAGAAAAATACCACCTGATCTTTGTAGATGGGAGAATTTGAAGAGGATGAACAGGGAAATGTGTGTTCATGTGGCAGTGGTGGGGTTGCAGCAGTCCTGGGTGAATGGCAGGAGTTTAGAGAAGAGGAGAGTGGATGGAAGAGGGATTTGGAAGAAGGTCACTGCATGATACTTAGGGAAGAGCACTATATGTAGGATGAGACAGAGCATAAATGTGATAATGGAGAAATCTGGGCACTGATGTGGTACTGTATTACAGGTATGAGATTATGGAAGATTGGCTTAGAGTGGCAATACTGGGAATTAACAGAAGTGATGAAATCTTTAGATATCATAAATAAATACATTTTTGGGGGGCTACAAAATAAAGAGATCAGTAAATTGTAATTGTAGTTAATTTTGAAAGTGCAGAAGAGCATGCAAAAGAAAAACTAGCCATGTTTTCATTGACCAGAGATGATGGCCACCAGTTTTTGTCTTCTAGTCTTTCTTTTATTTGCATTTATGTATTTTATGCAATTTTATACAACTGAGGTTACATTATACGGAGTTATCTGTCCTCTTCACTTTTTAGTATGTTACACAGTCTTCAAAATGTGATTTTTGAAAGATGGATTGAATTCTCCTTTTAAATAAATCTTCTGAGAGGAGAAAACAAGCTTAGTTTCTCCCACCATAGTCTCACAACAGGCTTCTGACACCAGATGTGGGAGAAATTTCTCTCACACATCAAGCAAAAATCAATTTTGCCATGGGCACTAGCTAAGCTTCTCTAATTCAATTCCATTCTGACAACATCTATTGGAAGACAGCATCAGATCCCACAGGTTGAGGGGTCAGTCCGACAAGACTGCCCCCACTTACGATGCCAACCACAAGCCCCATTTTGTTCTGTCTGTATTTCTGGCTGACCTGCCCTCTCCTCAATATCCCTGGGTTTTATTGACTTGCCAGAGTGGCTCACACAACCCTGTCAACACTTACTTAGATTTACAGGTTTATTACAAAGGATTCTTATGAGCACTAGATGGAAGGAATGTATGGGGCAAGGCATGTGGGAAGGGGCAGAAAGCTTCCATGCCCTCTCTCTGCCTGCCCCTGCCGGAGCCGCCACATGGCTAGCATTTTGGAAGCTCTTTGCCTCCTGTGTATTTCAGGTTTTGTGTAGCCTCTATTACATAGGCGTGATTGGTGTAAGCAGTGGCCATTGGTGTTCAACTCAGCATTCAACCCCTCTGCACTCCCAAGAGGTTCCAACCTTCTAATCCTACCTTAGTCTTTCCTCCAACCAGTCCCTAAGGTAAAGGTACCTAGGAACTCTCAGAGTCAGCTCATTAGCAAATGAACATGCAAGGAACCACGTGTTACTTCAGTGATTCCAAGGATTTTAGGAGTTGTATGGGCAGGAAGCTAGGAGGACGATCAAACATAGGTATTTGTATATTTCACAACAGCATAAACCTACTCAAATTTTTAACAGGCAATTTGATAGTTTCTGTTATAATAAATAATGGAAATTTTTGCTTCAAAGTAAGTCTATATCCAATCAGTAATTGATTTCTAGCTGAGCAGCCACTGGTGGTCACACATGATAAAGCAGAATGTACAGAATTAGCTAGGAACACATTTAAGCAAACAACAATATTAACAAACATTAAGGAAGCGAAGGATCTGACTTCTAAAGCTGACACATTGTGTTATAAAGAATGCCTGGTTTTCAACCAAAAAATTATGAGACATGTGAAGAAACATGAAAGTATGAGCTACAGGAAAAATATTTCTGAGGAAGCCTGTTGTTGCAAGTACTCCACAAATATTTTAAATAATTATAAACATGTCCATAGAACTAAAGCAGACTATGTGTAAGTAGTGAAAGGAAAATGTAAAAGTAATGCCTTACTAAGGATAGAATTTAAAGAAATAAGAATCCTAGAACAGAGCCAAATACAAATTATGGAGTTGAAAAATACAATAACCAAAATGAAAAATTCATTAGAGTGGCTCAACAGCTGATTTAAGCAGGCGGAAGAATCAGTGAGCGTAAAAATAGGTCAATCAAGATTATGCAGCCTGAGAAACAGAAGGGAAAAAGGGTGAGGATGAAAACAGGTTCAAAGGCCCACAGGGCATCATCAAAAGCATCGAAATATGCATAATCGGAGCTCTAGAAATAGAGGAAATAAAGAAAGAAGCAAAGAGATTATCTCAAGACATAATGGCTGGAAATACCACATGTTGGATGGAAAATACAAGACTGCACATCCAAGAAGTTTAATTAACTCCAAGTAAGGTGACCTCAGAGGTCCTCACTGAGACACCTCATAATCATTTTGTGGAAAGTCAAAGAAAAAAAGTCATGAAGGCAGCAAGAAACTTAAGGTATTTTCTTTTACTTGTAGACAGAAAAATATATGCACTGGGATTACCCCATCATCTTAAGACTCACTGTAAAATGAGGAAATATCAATATTAACACATTGTATAAATAAAAACCTATCTTAAATTGCTGAGAAATAAATCAACAGGAGAGTTTATTGAGATTTTTAGTATGTAATAGACTAAGTTACAGGAATTCAGAGAGCCATGGCTTAAGACATAAAAATGTAAGATAGGTGGTCAATATGAACAGGATTCTTTAGCTTAATGGCCCCATCAAGCCTTACCATTTCCTTGCTTGTTGTTTTATAGCTACAGGATGGCTACAAAGCTACTCACACAGCCACATTCTAACAGGAAGGGACCTGCCTTTCAAACTCTTTCCCAATTACATCTCCAGGCCAGAAGAGGATCACATGACTGCCCCTAGCTGCAGAGGAATCTGGACATGTGTGTAGCCCACAAAGTCCAAGGCAGCCACTAGTCTTGTTTATGTGCTCCCTTTGGCTCTTAGTCTTATCATTGTGATCAATTGTGAACAGAAATTGATCACTGGGACTAGTGAGATGGCATTGGTACATGCCACCTTGATGAGATTGAATTGGAATCCCCTGGTATGTTTCTAACTCTGCCGTTTGAAGTAAGTCAGCCTGAGCATGTCCGGAATTGCACATCTCTTCCCTCTCTTATTCCCACTCTTATATTTAACAGCAATCACTTTTCAGTTAAGTTTCAACACTTAAGAATAACTGTGTATTGATTACAGTATTCAACCAAAAGTATTAAGTAGAACAAAAAAAATACTAAGAGGGATAACGTATTAAGTTGTTCATCAACAGTCAGGGCAAGGGCTGATCAAGTCACCGTTTCTGATAGTGTTCATTTCACTTCAACAGGTTTCCTTTTTGGTACTCAGTTAGTTGTCACTGATCAGGGAGAACATATGATATTTGTCCCTTTGGGACTGGCTTATTTCACTCAGCATAATGTTTTCAAATACTAGCTGATAGAATCAAAAAGGGAGAGAACGATCCAACATGGGAAGCGAGATACACAGCAGACCCATAGAATGGCAGATGTCCTAAACAGCACTCTGGCCTCAGAATCAGCCCTGAAGGCACGCAGATCTGCCTGAAAAGCCCATGAGAGTATTACAGGCATGGAAAGCCAAAACATCTGGAAAAAAAAAAAAACCTAAATGAAAGATCTCCATGGGTGAGATACCAGTGGAAAGAACAGGTCATCAAAGAAGGAGGTACCTTTCTCTGAAGGGAGGTGAGAACTTCCAGTTTGACTACGACCTTGTCTAAATATAATCAGAGTTGGTGAACTCAAAAGGCTTCCATAGCCTTGGCAGCTCATGACAAGAGCCTAGGGTGATTACTGATGCCATAAACAAGAGTGTCAATTTATTACGTCAACAACAGGAGTCACTGTGCACTTACTCCCCATGTAGGATCTCTGTCCTCAATGTGCTGTACACTGTGATTTAATGCTATAACTAGTAGTACTCAAACCGTATTTTTCACTTTGTGTTTCTATGTGGGTGCAAACTGTTGAAATCTTTACTTAATATATGCTAAACTGATCTTCTGCATATAAAGAGAATTGAAAATGAATCTTGATGTGAATGGAAGGGGGGAGGAAGAGGGAAAGGGGAGGGTTACAGGTGGGAGGGAAGTTATGGGGGGGGAAAGCCATTGTAATCCATAAGCTGTACTTTGGAAATTTATATTCATTAAATAAAAGTTAAAAAAAAAAAAAAGTCCAAGGCAGCACAGAGCAATCATGATCTACCTACTGTAGTCTGGCCCATTGCTACCCTGACCAAAATTTATGTTCTGTTGACAACAAAGAAACGGGCAAGGGTGAGGACCAACTGGACAACTAACACAGCCCATGGCATTGGGAGATCATCCTTTTGGATATTTACTTGAGGGTAAGAACTGTCATTTTACAGCTTTCAACTTCCTATCTCTGCAGTGTGCCACAGAATGCTTGTCAAATGGGGTCTGCTTTTTAGTTGCAGGTTGGATATATAAATGAATGAAACATTCAACCTTTGAAGACTTGTAATTTGGCTGCAAATCATTCAGTTCACTGATATAAAATCAGGAAGCTAGGTGTCAGAAGCCTGAAATTTTGGGCCCACAGAAAATTTTCAGTTGTAACTGCCGAGAATCTAAAGGATCATATTAACTGATTTTCTAGCTTTCATGGAAGTAGCAAAATGCTGACAGCGTCAAAGGTGTGGTGTCCCTTAGCAGTGTTGAGGACTTGGAGGAAGGCACAGACAAAAAAAAATGCACTCTTCACGATCCTCCAACTTCAACAGGATGCACTGAGCAGGCACCTTGCAAAACCTGTCTCGTGGAAGTGCTGCTGTGCCCACAGGACAAGAGCTCCCAGAGTAAAAAGGCTCATCAGAGAGTTATTTGCAACGTTCTTGGTGGCACTGTGTCCTAGACCGAAGCTTTCCCATAATGCTTTCCTGGTGCACACAGGGGCAGATCCAGATGTGTAATTTCCCTATCAGGTGTGAGTTTGAGGCTTGGGACATTACCACTGATTCTGCACGACGCTTCTCGATAATGTGCAATAAATTTTCTCTGTTAGATAAAATTTGGGCTCTTAACGGACGAGAACTTGAAATTAAATTCTTCAGAAGCTGTAGGGGAATACATTTTCTCTATCAATACATGATTTAGGTAATAAATGTCAGTGCAAAAATCCTCATAATCTTATAATCTAGATACTTGCTGGCAACATTTTGGTAAATCTCCTTATTACATCTTATTTAACATCATTTAAAAGTATAAAATTAATGTATGTTCCTTTAAGAAATGAACGATATGGAAGGTAGGAATCAATTTGCTTCCTCCACTTCTAAGGATTTCTCTCTGAAGTTAACTCCTGCTAATAGTCTGATGCCTCTCCTTCCAGGCATTTTAGCATGCTTATTTTTAAAGCCCAGGAAGCATTCGCCACCACCCGTCATCTTATTTCTTAAAAAAAAGAGTTCAATTTTGCTTAGTATAAAGAGACTATTTTGAGGGTCTTGATAGATAATAAATTCAACCTGGACATGAAAATCTTTTATTTCCAGCTCAGCCTGTGACCCACTTCTGAAAGCCACTTAAGTCCTTTGTGCTATTTCTCCATTTACAAAGTGACGGATGTGTAATTCAGTCGTTTCATAAATATTCACAGCACGACGGCGTGGTTGGTGTACCACTGGGTACTTGGAGGGCGATGGAAACCGTCTAGGATTGAGTCGAGTTTATGTGCTCGATGCAAAAGAGCAAGTATGAGCTTTGTGACACTGATTTTTCTGGTCACCTATTCTCACCTAACAGATACCCCAACAAGCGACTGTAGCTCGCAACAAGAGCCAACTCATAGATCTGCAGTTTGGGCAGGGTTTAGCAGGTTAGGTTGGTCTGTGCTCCCCCACAGCATCATCTGGGCCAACTTGAGAGGGGACTAGAGGAGGTATTTACAGTCTACTTACACTAAGGTGACTGGTCATTTTGTGATAGCTCCTGGCAGGAAGCTCAGACGGGAATGAGGGCTTTTGACCTTGTTTCTTCTCTATCTTACATGGGCTTCCCTGCACATTTCCCTGTAGTGCTGTAGCTGGTTTCCAAGAATAGGCTCAAAAGACGGGATAGCTGGCAATTCATTATTTTTTTGACTGGAAACTGAACAGCAGTACTTCCCCGCCAGTCTATTGGCCAAAGAGGCATAGAATCAGATTCAAGTATTGGGGACTTAGACTCAATTCTCAATGGGAAGCATGTTAAAAAAAAAAAAAAAAAACCAACAACTGAGGAGCTGATGTTGTAGGGCACTGGGTAAAACCTCTGCTTGCATCCCATATGAGCACCAGTTCATGTCCCAGCTGTTAGACTTCCCATCCAGCTCCCTGGGAAACAGTGGAAGATGGCCCAAGTACTTGGGCGCTGCCAACCATTTAGGAGACCTTTAAGAAGTTCCTGGCTTCAGCCTAGCCCAGCTCTGTATGTTGTGGCCATCAGGGGAATGAAACAGTAGATGGGAGCTCTCTCTCTGTTTCTTCCTCTCTGTAAGTCTGACTTTTAAATAAAGACATAAGCCTTAAAAAATGAAGCAGACTTGCATATTGAGTTACCTAATGTGGTCATGCCACGCCTTTTCCTGAAAACATTTCCCATTTTCCCATGGGGAGCTTCTTCACCCAACACCTACTCCAAAGAATGCTGGTGGGGTTTACAGTAAGTTTTCTATTCACTGACCACAAGGTGGGTGTGTAATTAATACCTGGCTAACAGTAATGCCATACACACATGGCCACAATGATGGACAATTCATTCTGGGTGGGCATATCCTCCATCAGGCCAATCATATTTCTTCCCTGGGACCATTATAAATGAATCCAAGAGCACTCCTCATTCATTCTTCTGGTGTGCTTGTGATGAAGGTAAAAGCCTGTGGCCATGATTTTACTCCTTGACATGCAAAAATCTGTTTGCTGCAGATTTGGATCCCATATGCTGTATAAATACTGGCGCATATTGGGTAATTTCTCTCGGTGTCTATTTACCCCCTTACTAATGTCTGCCTTGCAAGACCATCATGAGGACAAAATGGGACACGGTCAATACTCACTAAATCTAAAATAGGATCATAGCATTATTGGTCAATATAGGTATCCATGGGTGAAAAACTTCAAGCTTTATAGAACAGAAGTTCCCAAGTGTTTGAAGTTAGATAGCTCTTATCTTTTGGAAGGTATTAAAGCTTGATCAAAGGAAGAGATGTGAAGGTTTAGGTTAACAAAAGTGAGCCTACATGAAAAAGTCATGCTAGATTTCCTCTGGGAGCACACATTATGACACCTCAAATAGTGACAGTGATTAGAATAGTCAGACATTAGCGATCTAATTATAATATCTCATTATCCATTTCTTTTTCCTTATCTAAAACATGAAGCAAATAAGCTCATGAGCATACACGTGACCACAATGGTCTACTCTCTGCAGGGGGCGTCCCTTCCAATCCACTGAGGAGGAGTGGCCCTCCTGTCACTGGGATGAAGGAGAAAGTACCATTAAAGAACTTAGCAATGCAGGCATTTCACCAAAATCAGAACGTTTGTATAATTGCAGATATATCCATAATCAACTTATAATTATGTTATGCCTTTAATTTCTAAATTTTATGAGTAAAATATAGTTTTAACAACAAAATGAACATGTAGCTCATCTGTGAAAACTATTTTCAGTTTTGAATCCACATGTAACTTAATTGTGCCTTATCTTTCCCCAAATTTTAGAGCATATGCATGTGAAGTAAGTAGTCCCCAGACTAAATGCTGGTTACTTCCTCATACTGCTTTAACACACATGTACAATGCCTAAAGCATGGAGTTAGGAGATGGACGATGCCATTCTTTTAATTGGGTTATTTACTTACTGGAAGTTATACACACACATGCCTACAATAGTTCACGAAGTGTGTCTGCAGGAAGAATGAAAAGTTGAAGCACAGAGAAAGGGAAAAACATATGGTATGTACTCCCCGGAAAATTAATGTAGCAGTGAAAAGCGCCATGGTCCATTGAATGTGTTCATTACATTTTCTATCAGTGAATTCCCATGCAGGAAAGCCAGATCTCTAGATATAGGAGATGCAGAGGCATCCCGAGTATATGGAGGGATGGAAACAGACATCCATCTGGTCTCTGAGCTGCTCTGCCCCTCAGGAATGACCTGCTCTGTGGCACACAGGGCTTGAGCCACAGGACGTGTTCCTTGACGGGAAGCAGTCTGAAAGCCTGCTGGAGAGAAATCAAAATGGTGTTCCATGGAAACCAGCAGTTATGGCTTTTCATTCTTAGCCTTCATTAGGGCTTTCATCTTGTTGCTCTCTCCAGTGTGTCTATTAGGTAAAGACTCAACCTCCAAAGCATTTTTACAAAAGAAAGCATACATTATAAAGGTGGTTTGCTTTTTTTTTTTTTTTAAGCTCCTTAGCCAGAAATGATGGGTGGTAGGGGGAATCCATGAAACTTGCAATGCAAGGTAACTGCGGAAATAGCTTTGTTTGCTTTCAAGATTCCTGGAGCGTCTGACTTACACCCCAAGGAGCCCAGAGTTGCTTTCAGTAAACTAGCTGAATCCAGAAGAGAAAGTACATCCAGGAAAGGAATCAGAACTGGGAAACAGAGCTCAGGGTTTGGTCAGTTCTAACCCTAAACCAGTTGTTATGGTTTGAATGTATTCCCAGATTCCAAGTGTTGGAAATTTAATCTCTCATGGAACAGCCTTGGGAAGTGAGGCCAAGGAGAGGTGACTGGGTCTTGAGAGCTCTGCCCTCATGGATAGATTAACACTCTTACTGTGGGAGTGGGTCACTTATTACTGGATTTGTTACAGAAGTGGATTTGGACCTACCCTATTCTCAGCCTCTCTTGCCCTTCTACCTTCAGCCATGAGATGATGTAGTATGAAGGCCCTCACAGATGCTGGCACCGTGCTCTTGAACTTCCTGGGCTCCAACACCAGAGCCAAATGCCTCTGTTCTGTACAGATTCCCTAATCTCAGGTGTTCTGTTACAACAGCAGAAAATGGGCTAACAGCAATCATGTTCCTGTGTTTTGCAGCTGCACAAATCTTAAGCAATGGCTCGTTTCAGCAATTATCAACATGCTATCGCTTTCGAATTCCAAGATACTTGACGTAGAAGAGGGACAATTAAAGGTTTAGGGACAATTGAGAAATGGCTGGTTTTTAAATGTTTAGAAAATGCATGATAATCCTCAAGATCAAGCCTGGCTAAGATTATTTCATTTTTTATTGGAGCATCAACAAAGGGTTTTCCATTTTGAGACTATATTCAGTGCTTATTTTGGGTGAAAATGATGTTGCTCATTTTGCTACATTAACACTCTCTTTAGCAGCGTGCCATTTTTGTATCTGCTATTCTTCCTAGTATACATAATACATTTTGCCTTATGTTCATTAATATCAATGTCACAGTGAAAAAGGCACCAATCTGGCAATGTCTGCTAGTGACAAATAGCAAAACCTACTAATTATATTCGCATAAAGAAGAAGTTTTATTAGAACACACGATGCTATTGTCAGGCCAACCCTGTCACGTGCATTTTCTCTGTTGGTTTATACTCCCTGTATTATCCACTGCAACACAGTACCTTGGAATAGTACTTGAAACCCTTTAAAGCAGTGATAAATAATCTGCTTCCATCACTCCATCAGAAGCTCTTTTAAAAAATCACGTTATTAAACATGAAAGCATAAAAACTGGGAGATTTCTCTTTGCACTGGGCTCTGTGCCTTTTCATCCATTTTGTTTGTTTTCTGCACACCATGCGGGCAAAACCTATACAATCTGGGTGCTGGAGCAGTTGGAGCTGGCTTGGCATTGAACATACTGGCACAGGTAATCTTTCTAGTTATCATCCAGCTTCCTCCCAACAGTAAGGCTGATCCAACCGTGCTCCAAGCAAATGTATCTTAACCACAATTTAGAGGGTTTTAAAGGAAACCATCTTTCTCACAGGTGTAAGTCATTCTTGCTTAATCTCCACCTTCCACAGAGTGGGTTTTCAGAAGTTTCCGTTGCTCACAGCACCGCTGGAGGAGTTAGATGCTACAAGGAAAGGATTATTAAACACCTGCTGCACAGGACACCACATCATTCCCACACCTGCCAAAACAGCTGGCTCCCTGCGTGGGGACAAAGGCACAAAGAGCCCACTTTAATGAGTTCTCTCTTTTGATTTCAGTCTGAAGGAAATTTGGTGTATTGGGGGAAAAAAGTCCTACAAAGGTCTCCAACGGAACTGTCACATCTGAAGATGGAACACAGCTTGGAAAGCGTTAATAGAGGCTGCCTTTGGATAATGAATGATGATTATTTTAAGGTTCTTCCTATGATCGTGGATTTTTCATATGTTCCACAATAAGTAGTAATATGTTTTGCAATCACAAAATAATTGTAACATGTTTATGTTTTATCCAAGCATTTTAAATTGAAAAGTGTTACAGCATGGCAACTTAGATATTTCAGGATTGAACTATTTTGTGATGCTTTGTTTCCTGGAGTCTTTCAGAGATAGAAGAAGCTAAACATAAGCACCTCCAGATCTTTTTCAGTCCAGGAAACCATTCCTATTGCCAGGTAAGGAGGAGATGGATGCCGTGGACACCTTCTCCTTGCAGTCTGAGATTAGTCCCAGTTGCATGGTACTGTTGCAGGCTCTTTCCAAAAGCAACACAATTTTCAGAGCTCTATGGAGAAACAGGTGACCTCCTGGCACTCAGGTCTAATGGAAGGAATCGAAATGTCTGCTAAGAGCAGATAATAATCCACTCAAAATGTGAAAACTGACCTCACCAGGCCAAAAAGTCACTGCGTATGTTGATCTCTTCCACAGCAGCTTGATTTATTTTGAGGGGGCAGTTCTGGCTCTGTGGGTATCAGAACCAAAAATAGTCTTGGTAGGTAAATCCTTTCTAAAGGTTAGGTGAGGGAAGGGTGCTGTGGTGTAGCAACTAAAGCCATTGCCTG
The DNA here is from genome assembly GCF_051225735.1 of Oryctolagus cuniculus. NCBI lineage: Eukaryota > Metazoa > Chordata > Mammalia > Lagomorpha > Leporidae > Oryctolagus > Oryctolagus cuniculus. The sequence goes on along the minus strand of NC_142884.1, from coordinate 69,494,280 downwards.
CAGTGCTGGCGTCCTGTTTGGGTGCTGGTTCAAGTCCTGGCTGTTCCACTTCCAATGCAGCTCCCTGCTTAATGGTCTGGTAAGGGAGCAGAACATGACCCAAGTGCTTAGGGCTCTGCATCCATCTGCAAGACCTGGAAGAAGTTCCTGGCTCCTGGTTTCAGATCAGCTCAGCTCCGGCCATTGTGGCTATTTGGGGAGTGAACCAGAGGATGGAAGATCTAACTCCCTCTCCGTCTCTCTCCCTTCCTCCCTCCCTCCCTTCCTTTCCCTGCCCCTCTGTAACTGCATTAAAAAATAAAAAAGGTTAGGTGAAGAGCAGGTTGCTATGTGCCCAGATTTCTGGAAAGTCATACAAGATCCAGTGATAGTTCCTACCTCCAGCGAAACTGAGGGATTGCACTGCTTTTCCAATCAAGCAGCAACTAATGATCATACACAATTCACACTTGTTTTCTGACTCTTTCTGACATGATTTTTCTATGTTCTACCGGGGATGACATTAATGAAAATAAGTGAAATTTGTTTCCCCTGACAAGATAACAATATAAACTGGTTCCAAAAATATTCATGAAGTATTTTTTATATATAGGCTCCAACCTTCTTCCTCTCACGCAAAAGCGTTGAAGCTAAAGTCTCATATACGTGTTCTTGCTTCTAGTCTGGTCTCCTTCCCCTTTGTCCTTCTTCCCTCTCTTGGATGCCAGGGGATTGATTCAAAATACATGAACAGGGGTGCTTGAAAATGCCTGAGGGAAAACGGAACTGAAGGGTAAATTTACCTGGGTGCAAACCTCTATAATCCATGCACAGTTCTGTCATAAGAGGCATTTTCATGAACTTTTTGAAGACCCCACATTGGCACAGACGGCAAAAACTTTTGCACCAAAATAAACTCATCTTTATTTTTTTTTAAAGATTCATTTATTTGAAAGTCAGTTACAGAGAGAGGGAGAGACAGAGAGAAAGGTCTTGCATCACTCCCCAGATGGCTCCAACAGCCAGGACAGGGCCAGGTGGCAGCCAGGAGCTTCTTCCCGATCTCCCACATGGGCAGCAGAGCCCCACACACTTGGGCCATCCTCTGCTGCTTTTCCCTAGCCATTAGCAGGGAGCTGGACTGGAAGCGAAGCCTCTGGGACTTGAATCAGCATCCATATAGCATGCTGACACCTGCTAGCCCTGAACTCATCTTTTAATTCCATTTTCCATGAACATTTTGAAGTGTGTTTGGATAATCCTGCTGCTTTCTCATTACAAATCCCTTAATGCCATCTAGTTTTCCAGATATCACAAAGTTTTTTCTGACCTACGGTGCATAGAACATTCCAGCTCTCTCCTCAGAGCTCTTCTATACTACTGCCATGCCTGATCTCGCGACAGTTGTGGGCATGCTCTCCTTCATCCACCCTCTGCACACCCTGTTTTCTTGGTCCAGCATGCTCCGCCTACCTCACTACCTTCTGATTTTTCTTCATCACATGATTCTGGCCTGACCTTCCCTGATGAGACTCATACATTTCTCCCATTGATTCTCATTAGGCCTGTACACTTATTTTACTCTTCAACTTTTTCTGAAATCATTGTATGTATTGATTTCCTTACTGCTTTCTGTATTACAGTGTAAATTCCAATTTGTAATTTTGGAGAGGAAGGCAAGATTTTTTCAAGGAGCAAGAAGGGAATATATACTTATTCTGATTATAGGGATTCTAACACCATTTTTATATTTTACCAGTGACAGCTTTTAATTCCCATCATTCTTCCTCCTTCTTCTACCCTACAATCTGGGAGGGTGATGAGAAAGCCCAATTTTGCTTCTATTTGCAGCATCCTGAAGTTCAAACAATATAAGTCCTGGCCCATGAGCAGAAATTCTCAACCCAGCCCTTCCCCATAACCAACATGAACCCCAAACCAGTCTCTTAATTGTTCACTCAAAGTCTTCCACTAGCTTGGGAACTAATCTAGCTCTCCATGCAGAGCTTCATTAGGTGAGTAGCAGACCTGCCCACACTTAGTGTGTGACATCATCAGTCTTGTTGCTGAGTCGAACTTTGGTTGACAACATTCATTTGCCTCTCATGGGCAAACACAACATCCTCAAAAGCATGAGACTCAGGACATGGTTAATACTTTATTTCACCCATATGCTATTCATATAATATTTACTGCACGCAGAGACATCACAAGGATAAATTCAAAGTCACCCCCCACACATAGGCTATTCTCTTCAGACAGATGAGCTTGACTTGATTTTTTAGGTGGACCATGAGAGAAAGTGAAGGAGGGAATGTAAGCATTTAAAAGTGACCAAGGAAACAAATAAATATGAACCATAGTATATTACCCCCCATGCCCGTTCCTCTCATAGAACGTGCTGTGGATGTTTCCAATGGGTGTTTGCCTATCTCCTAGAATATGAATCTCATCCAGGGTATTCTTATCACTACTAAATGTCATTTAATCAGGTTATTTCCCATTAAAGTGATTTTAATAAGAATACAGCATTTCCCAAAGACTTTGGTTCCTGGCATCTGCCAAGTTCCCTGAGCTAAGTGAACAAAACTTCAGTTTAATAAGCTCACTCCCTAACCACACAGAGTCAAGTCACTGCAGCATGGTTAAGTCTTGTGTCTTGTGCCAGAATAAGCCTGGGGCCTGATGATGAGTGTGAGATCCCTGGTTTAATGGTGATGCCACTGAAACCTATGTCCTTCTCTTTGTGTATTTTCAAGGTCATGGTGGCCCAGCCTTTAAAAAAAACCCACCACAGTGATGAATTCTACATTTCAGGCCACATAAAATTTTTGTTAGTGACTAAAAGAACAAGACGACTCTTACTAAGTAACTAATCCCATTTCAAGCACTTTGAAAATAACTATAATGAAAATCACACCAGGAGAAGGACATCAGACGTCTGTTAGCAAAACAAAGCATAATGAAACCCTTTACTTTTCTCAATTACAAGTGCCCAAATCACAGACTACTGAAGAGACTTTATAGAACACCATTGCTTTCTTTCTGCCTTTCGTTTTTTAAAATGTCATTGATGTAACATAACAAAGGAAATGTCAAAAATAGAAAAATGTGTCCTGTAATACAATCTTTTTCAATATGAATCAGTACTGTTCAAGCCTTGTTCCAATGATTATATATTTTTAAGTAGGTATAAATCTTTTATGTTCCATTTCATTTTAATGGATCATATATTTTTTCATCTTGGAAGCACAGTTTTCAAAATGATAATTTTAAAATAACTGCATGACAATACACAAAATTAATGAATCACCTTTTCCAAAAGTATATCCCTTTGATTAGACATTTAAAAGTTTCCCAATGGTTTCTATTACAATTTCATATAACAATGCTTTTTTTTAAAGTGTTGAATCTATTTTAGTGTTGGATCTTTCATAGAGATGGTGAGCACCTCTTAATTAGGTCTTTTTTAATCAGTTTCTTTTTAAACAGGAGCAGGAGTAGGAAAATGCCAGCAGTTCTCCTAAACAGAGGTATTAATATAGTTGAAATCTTCTTAGATCAAATGGTGAAGTTGGATTTAGTTATAGGATGCATCTAACCATGAGCAAGTATACCAGAACTCTTCTGCACTCTTTGGTGTCCGAGCACCATGAGGCTCAACAATATAGAATTAGGTTATTAAGACCAAATAAGACTTTGTTTCCAAGATAGAGACATATGTGGTGAAGAAATACCTTCAGCTTCTGCAGTTCACAAATAGTACATTTAATGGAAACAAGGAATATGTAAAGATCCCTTTCCTCTATCTAAATCTTATCAAACCAAATGAAGAATTAGTATTTGAAACAAAGAAAAGTTTGGTTTCTTTCTCTAGGAAGTTGACATTTTAATGGTGGTGATAGACACCTAAAGATGCAATTAAAATATAATGAGCTGCTAGCCCAATCCTAGTGAGACCTGCCTCTTTTGTGGTCAAGAATAATCTCTGAAGTTATTGTGACCATGGGAGGGAGGCTGACAGTAAAAAAATGTGGACGACTTTGAAATGAGCCAAAATAATAAATGGATGTCGTCTGTAGCACACCCTTCCAGATTAGCTGCACTTTTGCTGGCTTTCAGTGGTTTTACAACTCTGTAATTTGGAGGAAACTGACAGTAAAGGAAATGATTACTGTCCATAAAAACGTAAATAAATTTTGCTTGGTGCCAGACAATTAATTGTTACTTTGTGGATATTCATGAATTTTGCTCCCATTCGTAAATTCATTTCAATATTCCTGATTACTTGTGCCATTGCAAAAAAACTTCATATTTTAACTTTTCATTGGTTTCTTCAGTACTTGATAAATTAAGTACAATTTTTCCTGTATGTTTGATTTTTATCTGTATAACAGTCATGATTTCAGATTTTTTTTTTGGAAGAAGTATCTTTTAACACCAGGGTACAATTGCTCCTTAGTAATTCTCTCATCCAACCTTTAGTAAAGGCCACATTTGGCATTTTACAGGCTTTCTAACAAGACTGACTTTCAATGACATCCTTTTGCAATTATCCAGTCTAATTTAAGTCCATAAAGATTTATTGAGCCCTTGTTTCATGCACACAGATCAGGGATCAATAAGATCCACCTGGGTCCCCTGTAGTCCACCTGGGTACAATTGCAACTCCAAGCTTGACTATGCTATGTGCTATGTTATGTGTAATAACAGAATCCCACGCACAATGTCTTGGGAGACTGAAGACGGAGCCATGAATTCCAGTGAGACGCGTGCTGTGCTTCCTGAATGCCACAGTGTTTGGGTTGAGTCTTACCTTGTAGGATTTAACTGAGGGAAAGAAGAAGCAAAGGCAAATGTTTTGCAAAGACAGAAACGGGCCATGGAAGCACATTTTGGCTGCAGAATCATCGCTCAGGTACGTGAATGTGACTATGTGCTCGGGGGTGGAACATCCCGAGGGGTAAATGGGGAGATGCGAAATTTGAAACAGGACAAAGTTCTGAAAGCTTTGAGTACTGAGCACTCAAATCAGGCCTCCACTCCAGAGCAGGCAAAATCCTGGCACAGGATTTTAAGCAGAGAGTGATGTCATTACATCTCAATGGGAGGGAGAGAGTTAGACATCCTAGCTGCTGAACTACTACAATTTTGGGGGCAGCATCACTACATCTGGGTTGCTTTCACACTAGGTAACCTGGAACAGTGCATGAACAAATTAGCCTGTTGTCTTTGCTCATTTTAAAAGTCTTTCCCAGATATTCCTGACAGTCTTCCCCATCATCATCTTATACTCTCAAGATTATTCTCATTCATGTACATACAAAAAGCATGATCTTTCCAAGTGTCACATTTCTCTTTTGGTCAGGGAATGTCATGGGCATCTTGGGGAATTCAGTTAAAGGGAAATGGATTCATAAAGTCATCTGGTTAGGCTTAATATCTTATTATATGGCTCACAATTGCATCCATGGATAAATTATTGCTAGCTATATCTCTATAGAAATGTCTTCCAGAAATATTCTTGCCACCCACTGCACTGATTCACTTTGCTTATGACATGAAAGTGTAGCCCAGAAGTCTATGGTGCTAGAACCACATCCCATGGCTCTGGGCACTGTAAGTAATGGGAGATAGGAGATACAAAAAGCCCAGAGCCAGATGTTAGCACATGGACAATTAATTTTGATGTGTGTCAGGCAGTTAGCAGAATGCTATTTTTTGAATATTTTCTGATTTTATATGTGTGATTTCTTACTCTGCTAACTTTATATTAATGGCTTTCTGTTCTTTTTCTTAAAGATAGATCAAATTATTTAAATTTGGGTTCCATTAAGTCTGGACGCGCCCTTGACTGTGTCCAAATAGATGTATTGCAACAAGGCTATGCAGCAAGAAGGCTTGGAGATGATCTCCCATCCCTCGTTGTCTTCTAAATTTCAACCCTACCATCACCAAGTTATTCCACTTGGTAGATAGTTTCCTTATTCAATTAAAATGACTCTGAAGGTATTCATCAACATATGAGGAATGCAAAAATAACTTAAATGATTAAAATAAAAGTGTAGGTTTTGCTTCATCACCTACTACTCCCAATTCTACCTCTTCCCAACAGATAGTCACCATTAATAATTCCAAGGGTTCTTCCATACCACATGTTCACGCATTTGTATGTGTACCTATGTGTTTAAATGTCCATTTGAGGGTACGTCTGAAGGTTCACAGAAAAATGGAATTAAAAAGTTTATTCTGGTGCCCAAAAGTTTTGAAATCCATGAATAGTTTGCTACAGAATACACATTTCTCTATGTATTAGGAAAAATGCACTAAAATACTCACATCTGACTTCTAATTTTCAATGAACTTTTAGAAGCACTCTGTACATCTATGTGTATAACTTTATACTTGTGATTCTATATTGACAATATTTTACTTACATATATTATCCTGCAAGCTGCTTTCATTTAAGAATACTCATTTTCCTTGTGGACACAAACAGAAGCATTTCCTTTTGTAAATATTATAAATATCTAATATGATGGCAATACCATGGATTTACTAGTCATTGTCTTATTGACAATTAGATGCTTTCTAATATTTGCTAGTGCCAACAATACTGCTTGTGAGCCTTCTTAAAAATTCAAAGTTGCACAAAAGTGGATTCCTATGGATAAACTCAGATGTAGAGCTCTTCTTGAGATGGGAGAATAACAGACATGTGTGTCCATAACATAGGTTGGGAGGATAAAAATCAATGAGACATTAAGAGACCAGAGTTGGGACTGGTGTTGGGCATATCAGGTAAAGTCACCGTCTGTGACAATGGTGTCCCATATGGAAGCCAGTTTGTGTCCTGACTGCTCCACTTCTGATCCAGCTGTGCTATTGTCCTAGGAGACATAGCAGAAGATGGCCCAAGTGCTTGGACCCCTACCACCTACGTGGTAGACACAGTATAAGCTTCAGCTTCCGGGCTTTGTCCTGGCACAGCCCTGGCCATTGTTGCCATCTGGGGAGTTAACAAGCGGATGGAAGATCAATCTCTGTCCCTCCCTCTCTCACTGTAATTCTGACTTTCAAATAAATAACTAAAACTTTAAAAAAAGAAGAAAAGAAGCAAGAGTTAGCCAGGGATTTGTTAAAATGGGGAGGAAACATCCAGTGGAACACAGGATGTGCACTCCAATAGGTCTGTAGGGTAATGAGAGAATTGGAAGAGGTCATGAGATTTAAATTTCAGCCTGGCTCATGGGCTCAATGACTTTTCAAAGATCTCAGTGTGGCACTGTGCACCAGGGCTTGGGAACTATGCTAGCAATCTCTGACATGGTAATGGGACCATGAGATATTAGCACATGGCACAGGGCAGTGTGACTTTACCAGGGCAAATTTACTTATGATGGGAGGCTTCCCCAAGGCTATAGAGCATTGGCTCAAGAATGACACAATCAGAACCAGAGAAGGCAAAACATCAGACACTGTTTTGTAGCTGGGGGTGACCACGAGTCACTCCATGAAGTGTTACAGAAAACATACTTGAGAAAAAAGCTGCAGGAAGACATGTTACCCGAATCAGCGATATTTAAGGAGAGATGTGCTGTTTTCAAACTGGGGCTGTTCATTAGAATGACCTGGACACCTTTTAAAGTATCAGTATATTCTTAGGATTGCATCTATGAACTACTTGAAATCTGCTCTCTTTATTTTCATAAGAAAATCATTTAAAAAGTCATGGTTCCCAGTCCATGGTCCTGATGAACTAAAAAGCAATCCTCCAGGGTGGAATAGTGTCAGTACGTTGGCGCCCTGTTATTGTGGCTTGCTGTCCATGTTTTCAGTTACATGGTCTGAAAACACGAGACAAGGGATTCCAGGAAGAAGTTTGACAGTATGTGCCATTCTGAGTATCGGGAGGAAAACTGAGTCTATCCTGCACTGACCCACCCAGGACGTGGGTCATCCACTGGTCCAGAGTATCCACTCTGTACACCCTAACCACCTAGTAGGCACTGAGCAGCCACCTGGGTTATCAGATTGACCGTGGTGTTCTTGCAGTGTTGTGTTCAAGTAACCCTTGTTTTACAGAACATTAGCCCCAAAGCTCAAGAATCATGATGCTGGCCATTCAGATATGCCAAAGAGATGTGGTGAAGTGCTTTCTTAAGTCACCTCGTACTGTCACAAGCAGCTTGAATACAGGACAGGGAGGTATTTTGAGATAGAGGAACAATCCCATTTGTGTAACTCATTATACTGCACTGTCGTAACTGCTCTGTATCAGTTATTGCTAATCTCTCATTGACCCAATTTATGAAGTCAGCTACCAGGGGTATGCAAGTCTAAGAGAAAACACAGTAAACCTGAGTGAGTAGAAGGTTTCAGGCACTAAGTAGAGTCTTGTGTGCTTCCTCTATGGCTAACAGGGATTCTACTGTACTTTGAAATCTCTCTAGGCAATTTCAAAGAGTCTAAAAGGCTAATACAATCAGAAATTACTTATAGGGTCTGGCGCTGTGGCATAGTGGGTTAAGCCACTATGTGCAGTGCCAGAATCCCACATGGGCAGTGGTTAGAGTCCTGGCTGCTCCACGTATGATCCAGCTCCTTGCTACATTGCCTGGGAAAGCAGCAGAGGCTGCAGCAAGTTCCTGGGCTCCTGCACCCATGTGGGAGACCCAGGAGAAGCCCGTGGATGTTTTCCCTACCCTACTCCACTGCAGGTTGTTCACTCCGTGATCCTAGAGAATTTTACAAAGGGGCTCCACAGATTTCATGGAGGGGCTGGCCTGTGGCATGGTAGGTTAAGCTGCTGCCTGCAGAGCCAGCATTCCATCCCATGTGGGCACTGGTTCGTGTCCTAGCTGCTCCACTTCCAATCCAGCTCTCTGCTAGGGAAAGCAGCGGAAGATGGCCCAAATGCCTGGGCCCCTGCACCCACTTGAGAGACCTGGAAGAAGATCCTGGCTCCTGGTTTCAGATCAAATAAGCCCAGCTCTGGCTTTTGCTGCCATTTAGGGAGGGAACCAGCAGATGGAAGATCTCTCTCTCTCTGTCTCGCCCTCTCTCTATAACTCTGCCTCTCAAATAAATAAATCTTTTTAAAAAAACTTATGGAAGCATCACATTGTTTTATTTCCAATTTCTATGCACTTCTTGAAGCTCCTTTGAACCTAATTTCAGCAAATAAGTGAAGTATTAAAGCTATGGTTAGCATTCACCAATCAAGCGTTCATTGCGAACGCCAAATGGAATAACCCAACTCCAGTTAGCAGACACTGGTCTACTGTGTTCTCACTTGAGTTAAATTTTTTGGACTTGACATTTCGTTGCAGTATCATAGAGATGAAAGCATTAGTATTTCACATAAGGTATCCTTGTCTCAAGATAATTTATCATTTGAGGTGGGGGAGTGCCTTATATTCACCTGTAATTATTTCTTGTAATTAGAGCTACCCCTACATGTAACATTCTCCCCATGAGATCCCACCGAATACATTTCAGGGCAAGGATTATTTAATTCTTGCTTGGTGAATGGATTCATCATTCTGCTGTTTGTATCTGTATTGAGAACTGCTACATGGGGTCAGTCTCTAGACCAGTAGATGTTGTTCTGTCATTTTACCACGAAAAATTCCTGTAACAATTTTTCCTCAGTTTAAGAAGCATGGACTTAGCAGCAGTTAAGGAATGAGCAAACATCACAAGCTGTTATTTTTTTTCTTTCAAAGCAAATTTTATAAATATTACACGTAATAGCTCTTTAACTGCAATTAATTGTTAGACTACTTGTATATTGTATATTTTCCCCCTTTCCACACCAAAGCTTCTTATATTTTCTAAAGTTTTTCACATCATTGGTTTCTCCAATAGTCAAAAAATCTTTTCCTAAAACTGAAAAAGTATTGTTTCTAAATAATAATAAAAACTTCGGTGTTCATGATGCTAAATTTTTGTTTGTCTCTCTGTCCTCCTTTAAGCTTTTGTTTGTCCTCAGTTTCCCAAAAGTTGAAACTGCATTTGTTTTGAAATGCAGAATTCCTAGCCAGCTTTGGAGGCACTGTTCTTCTCAGGATCTGGAAACCCCCTTTCCAAAACCCCATGCTGGTGGTATCCACACCTGTTGTTCTTTCATCCCTGACCCCAAAGGTAGAAATGGCAGAGTTCTTCAACTTGTTTTGAAAAGTGAAACCCGAGAGGAGATAGTGAGGAAGAGCGAATTCAGACAGAACAAGGAGGGGAGAGGTAAGTTAGAGAGCCTATTAGCACCTGTATTTGTCTCTTGGGGCATCCTCTCCCTGGCTGGTAATGAGATTGAACTGCTTTTCTGTCTGCCTTATGATGTCTCTAATGCTCAGTAAGAAAACCTCCTGGGTACAATTTGTCATAATGTTCTTTCTCTTTCCCCCCAACCTAACCTCCATCTGAGGATCCAAGTTTAGCTATCTCCCTCTAAGTCAATTTTCTTTATGTTTCCCAAGATATGTGTAGAAGAGCTTCCAAGCAGTCACTTTTCAAACAGTGCCTAAATGCTCCATTCCCCCAACTCAACCTCAATTATGATTTCCCTTAATTCATTAATCCACAGATTGCTTTGTCTGCTGTCTGTCCAGAACCAAGAGCTGTTAGGTATTACTGTTACTGGTTCATTTAGTTAGTTTTCAGTGTTAATGGTACATTTCAGGTATTTGGTGCCAAGACCTTGAGGTTGACCACAAGTATGGAGAAGGGAAACACTTATTTTTAGTTTCTACTAGTTATTAAGACCATGACAGAACAAGGCTGCTAGTTGTTGTGTAGTTGGTGTAGAGTTTCAGCCCTGTTGAAGTGCTCAGAAATTCTAGACACAAAAGGCCATTTCTTCTTATTTAATGTGTGATTCCTGTAAGACCTCCTGTCTTTCATTGAGTTTCAGGTTTTGTCTGAATTTCGTGAACCATGAAGATAACCGTTTATGCTGCAGTTGATGAGGACCTTGCTTATTCACACAGACAGGTCGTCCCACTGGGTCATAATGAGGCAGCAGAGACTGGAATCACAACATGGCTGCTTCAAGGCCAATGTCCTTGTGCCTCCCACACCTTCTTCCTTGTGAATTCACCCTTACGGGTGTGTCCAAGCATGTGTGTGTGTAGATAGAAATAATGAAAACCTCTAGTAGATATGAATTTTTACATTATTTGATGCATTCTGAGGTTTTATGTTCTATGCATATAAAACTGCTGGTTAACATTTCCCCAGCTGATTTGATGGCTGCTGACATCATGCGTTAGAATTTGAAGCAATACACACACTTCAGTAAATGTGTGTTAATGTGATTTTGTGCTTTCTTCCCCAGTGCAATTCCTTGCATTGTGAAGATGTTAATTTAAGGTCATAACCATTCCTTGAAATAAAAGCAACACAACTAACCACCTGCACATTTATGCAGAAGTTCAAACAATTACTCCAACTCAATGCACTGGCTAAATGCTGATTCATGACAATTGTATCATGGGAAAACAAAGTCTGGGCCTGGCTCTTACCCCCACCCCCTTACTCTGAGCTTCCTCCAATCTGTATACCTCTGTATTCCTCTGTCTGTATACCATATTTTAGTCTTAATTGAAACGTGCCATGCTCTAACCATCTCTCACCATTCTGACTTTGGAGAATTTGTCCCCATTGTCAGATGGGCAACAATTAATCATCTATGAAGGTGTAGCTCAAAAGATGAGCAGTCATTAATAATTATCCAAGTAAATGGTTGAATGGGTAACTGGATCCTTGGATACTTCAAAACTTTGAATTTTTGGCCAGTCCTGACAGGAAAACCCGGGGGGCAACCTATTTCCTTTCAGACACTCTACTTGTACATTTGTAAAATAGGAACTACAAGATCACAACGTTGCCATGAGGATTAACTGAAACACTAAGTGTGAAGAACTTGACCTTAACAATTCCTGAATTTGTCAGGGATTATCTGTCTACCATAGGTTAGAGATGGTAACATTCTGGAACTGGTTCAGTTTTGATAAAGAACAGTTAAATTATCAGGAGTTTCATGAGGTTATTGATAAGCCACCAGCAGTATGACGTCAGCCACGGCAGGAGCATTTGTATCACAGAAATCAACAAAGGCTATGGATCAGGGCTGCCTTGCTCCAGAACTGTTTGTCAATATGCAGCAGCATACCACTGGCTAGAGTGTTCAGCAGGAAACAGAGCTGGTCCCAGACTGAGTTCCTTGGGAAGCAGTACTCAGAGAGTTTAGTAAACAGGGTGCTTACTAAGGAGCGACTTTCAACTCCTGCACTCAGCAGCCATGAGATGTAGAGCATCCCAGGAAAGGGCATGACCCTGGCCGAGGCAGCAGCAGCTGAGGTGATCTCTAAAGGTTGACAGCACTCCCAGCAACTGGGGCAATGGATCTTCCCTCCCAGGGTGATCTGGGCAGCAAATCACAGGGTCCATCACAAGGGTGAAAGAAATCTCTTCCTAGATTTACAAAATCCATGGGTTGGTGAGCTAAAAAGGAAAATTACTGTCCCTTCAAGTGAATTTCATGAGTCAGTGCTGGGGCTAAGGAGCAGATGGACCGCTGAGGATGAATGATGCGTGAGTGTGTGCGCACAGGCAGGAAAGATGAGGTAGGAAGGAGGCAGAGGGTCAGGCCAAGCAGTGCTTTGCAGCAGGCAATGTTGCCAGGACAAAGTCACGAAGCCATTTGATGACTCAGGGAAAAGTTGTAACGGGAAAGAGAGCAGCATCTTGGAACACATATCGTGTTCACCAAATACAGTGACTGGTCAGCCTGGAGCTGTTAGAACGAGGTACAAGCCAAATGATTCCTTTAGAAAACACCAGCTTCTGTAACACACCAAACTGTGACCAGGCATAAAGGAATAAATGCCCATGCCCAGGCTCCCCTTCCTTCCTCTCAGAACATCCATCTCAGCACAGCTGCCATGGAGAATTTGCAGCCCAGTGGCCACGTCTGTCAATAGAAAAGCCGGAGTCATTTTCCTGCTGACACATGTCCCACTTTCCCCTTCCTTCAGCTGGGAGGAGGGCTGCTGGAGGAAACTGGCCATGGAGCAGCTGCTGATTTATACTTCTTTTCTGGACCAGGGAATTCATATTGATTAGTTGGATGAATGAGTCTGTCCCTTTGTTTCAAATGATTACAGTGAGTGTCTGCCCTTGGAATATATCATGGCTCCACTGTGACATAATGAACAAGACCCACTGTGTTTTTTGTAATTCTCAATGCCTTTGCCATGCTTAAGAAATACACCTGTCAATGATACTTAACCTAGTTAAGGAAAAACAGGTCTTCATAGCAGGCCAGAGAATGTGTGTGCCAGCAGAGACATCAAATCGTGCCATCAGGTTTGTTTTCTGAGTTCTTTCACATTGCATAATGGATCTGTGCAGAATTTGTCATCGAAGACATTATTTGGTGCTCCTATAAATTTCATTTTCCTCTTATTATTCCAATGTGGGATTCCATAATTGATCAATGCTTAGACAAACAACTTTCAGCTGAGTTTCTCTTCGCTAAGACTTCCTTGATTATCATGAGGGAGGAAGAGGGAAAGAGGACAGTTGAAGAGGAACACCACAGAATGCAGTCTGTATTTTAATGGGATATTTGTATTTTTTATTATTGGCAGTTTGTAAAGGTATGCTCAACATTTTATGTTTTTAAGAAATCACATGAGTATATTTAGCGGATCAACTTTTTAAATTTTTCTCTTATTTGTTGATTTTGGAGAAAAGCACAGATTTTATAATTTTTTTCCAATCTTAAATTAGTAGAAATAATTTCTTGGGGCTCCAGTTTGCATCCTTGGCATATCTCATTTTTTTCTAAATGGAATAGCTCAAAATAGTTATCTTCCCAAACTTGGTAATTCTTCAAATACTGAAGACAATTCTAATGTTTCCCATCTATTTCCTTTAGCCTGCACAATATCTATTTTCTTCAGTCATTCATAAATGAAATAAAAAACTGATTGCTTGGTACCTAAGTCTACCTACTGATGACCCTCTGTGCGGCGCAGGCCTGGGAGACAGTGCCCAGAGCCCTCCCTCCTCCGCCCAGTGGAGTTTGGCTCTTCCTCAGCTGTGCTCCAGTGGAAGGACGCACTTCGGCTGCAGCACTGATCTTGCTGTTCATGTGTTGATTTGTGATGATCTTGACTCCCTTTCTAGCAGTACCCCAAGACCCCTTTGTTTTCCCAGTGACCTGGAGGCACAGCTAATCAATGTGGCATCCTTGTCTCAGTAAATTCATACACAGACAGGAGAGAGACCAACGAAGGTGGTGAAGGAGGAGTCAGGAGTACAGAAATAAATTGTGGAAAGGGACAAATTTTTTTTTTTGCAGTGTTCTCTGAGAATCAGCATTCCTCATACAGAGTTGCTTCTGAGTGAAAAAATATATAATCTAGATATGATAGCTTCTAGCAGCAAATGTACTTCCAGTAATACTTTTCTCCCAACTCCCAAGACTTGGGGGTTTAAGTTACGTTCTTGGCAACTCCCTCGAGGCATTGAGACTATCCCTCAATCTCCAAAAAAACTCCCAATGTAGCTGTCAATCACTTTGATGCTTCATCATGTTAACAATCCAAGGTATTTTTGTGAAATTTGGAAACTCAACTCAGAGAGAGCCCCGTGCCACGGCTCGTCTTGCTTCCATTTAGACAGTGGATGCTGAGTCATCCCACCTGCACCTCAAGACCAGGGCAATGTTTACAGATCTGTACTCTTCATCCCTGCTGTGCGAGTCCATCTTAGCCTTGCTTTTCTATGTTCATAGTATCTTTAACTTTTGATTCAGTGAAAGGTTCATGCTATAAAGTATGTATTTTTGACTTTTAAATCTGGGAGTTTTTGAGATTTAGTATTCTCATAGGGAATCAGGAGCTGTAAATCTATAGATCTCTCCAAATGCCATCAGCTGAATTTCTCAAAAGGTGTGAATCCCAGGCTCCTTTCTGTGGCTGTTCTTGGCATCTTTGCCCTCTAAGGTCTCTGCCACATCGTTCTCATTTTCAGTCAATAGATGGCCACTGTGGTTAGTGTGAAGCAAACACTAGGGCCTCTTATTCAAAACCAAAACCTAAGCAGGAATGCAGCAGATGAAGGGCTGAGTGAAGACTAGAGGACTGCAACTTGGGGAGCACAATTCAAAGATGTGAGAGCATATCAAGTCAGAAGCTATGGAGCTACCTGCCACCCGCAACCAAGTCCCTGCAGACCTTCTGCTACACGGAGTCTGGCCCAGGGTCCGTCTTGCTGACAATGCCCTTGAGCCCCCAGTGGGCTTCCCAGATAGCCGGATTCTCAAAGTCTCCCTCTGCTTCACTCACAACAACTGACTCTCTCTGCATCCTCAGTCCTCCCCCCACCCCCAGTCTATTTGTATTCTTGCAACCTAAGACACCCCCATGGCCTTCCCTAGAAGATAGGAGTTCTCACTACTTCTTTCACAGAGTTCCTAGGTTATACCAGCTACCTGTCAAGGCTTCCATGCCCAGCATTACTTTTCGCTATGATTTATTTGACTTTAACACCTTTTGCTCTGGGTCATGCAGTTCTAATTTTCAGTCTGTGCAAATGCGGACTCCAAAGTGGCTCTAGGGAGGCTGCTTTATGGAGGAAACAACTGTGGGGTTAGGGCAACTTGGGTTTCCTTGCTTTTAGCACATGCCTTTCAGTCCATTCAGAAGTGAGAGGTCTTAGGCACACCATGCGTGAGCCTCAGTACTTGGAGAGAAAAACCGCAAGGAACTCTGGTTTTACATCACGACCACCACACAAACTGAACTGGTAAAATGAATCCCAACAGAAATTGAAGACTAAGTGTAGAGAGAGCTCTCGAGGTGCCAGACACGGCCGGGCGGGGAGGGGGGAGGGGTTGTGTGAGTCATGATCCTTGGCCATCACCATGCTTTTAACCTAGACAGGGAGATAAGCCATGAGTGAGAAAAGCAATAGTAATACATCAAAACGGAAGCAACAGGAAGATACTAAGGGGGGAGAGATATGTGGAAGAGTTATGAGCCATCTTGCCCAGCCCTATTGAGCCTTGATTTATGAAAAACTGGTTATCTGTAGGAGTGAACTTTTGCAATCCGGCTGATAAGTGACTGGGCTTTGTGGTGTTACAAATGTGAACTCTCGATATAGGATCATTAATAGATTGCTTTAATGTGAACCACATTTTACCCATAGAAACAGAGGCTAAAAAAGTGGGCTAAGCCTCTGAAACAAATTTAATTCAAAATAGAACTGAAATATATGAGGAGACTTCAAAAAGTTCATGGGAAAATGGAATTACAGGAGAAGGCTATTTGGAGTTAGATTGTTTTGAATTCCATGCATTCCTAATACCCATTTTCCTTGGCTTTTTGAAGACCACTCATGGTAATGATGTGTTAGAGTTTTCCAGCCAGTTTAAGAAATGCATATTCCACACTCGGAGTCACCAGACAACAGGGACAACAGTTGCATTTGTTATTTGCTAAGAGCACACCTGTGCTCTGCACGTCCCCACACTTCGGGTTTGCTGTCTTTGCTTTCTAACCACAAGGTAGAATTCTTTCCTTCCCCTTTTCTTCCTACACTTAGGCCCCAAGAGGTCATCTTCCTTCTCCTGCCTTTTGCCTATGTCCCTGTAATGCAAATGCAGTCTTCCCCATGTAGCAAAACACACTTCATTGCTGAACGTTGGGATTAAACATGGTGTTGGTAGGAACACTGGAAGAAGCTCTCTTTGTTACAAAAGAGCTGGAAAGGGTGTTTCAGAGGGAAGTTTGGGGCAATAGGGTGACATGAACTTCGACAGTAAGACAGAATAGGATAGACTGAGAGTTAAGTTAATGGTGAGGCTGCATAGGGTAGGCCTGTGTCTCAGTGATACATAGTCCTACACTGTGGCTGCCTATATTTTACCACATCTCCTTTATGTACATTTTCCCACTTTTTAAGAGAGGTGGCTTTGATAAGCATTGTATTATCTTTCACAGTTTTATGGGTAGGTTGGACTTGGCAGGGCAGCTTTGGGATGGCCCGTGTAGTTGTGGTCATTGGCAGTGAGACTGGATTCGCTGAAACACTGAACAGTGGCCAAGAAAATGAGGCTCTTAGCACTCTCTGCAGCTCAGCTCTTCCTCTCCAGGCACCTTCTCCTCATGGTTTTCCCATGTGATCTCCCCCGGAGGTCATCTTCATTTCTTACAAGATGTCTCTCAACCCCCAAAAAGCACTCAATGAGAAGTTTTAAGGCTTCGGATAGTCTCCGTTGCTCTGGTTCAAGTTTCTTGATCTTGTCTCCCTGAATTGTTTAATCTGCTGTTGAACCCACTGAGTGACCCACGCATTTCAGATCTTGTGTGTCTCATGGCTAAAAGCTCCACTTGTATCTGATTTATATATATATATTTATATATATATATATACACACACACATTATTTTTGTTTTCTTTAAATCCTCTTCTATTGAAAGATTTTATGAAAGATGTTTTAATGCAGTTATCAAAATATTATACCACTTTGGTTATTTCTAGTGCTTTTATTGATGGATTTTTCCTACATATGGATCCCATTTTAATTTTTTTTATTTGACAGAGTTAGACAGTGAGAGAGAGAGAGAAAGGTCTTCCTTTTCCGTTGATTCACGCCCCAATGGCTGCTGTGGCTGGCATGCTGCGGTCGGTGCACTGCGCTGATTCGAAGCCAGGAGCCAGGTGCTTCTCCTGGTCTCCCATGCAGGTGCAGGGCCCAAGCACTTGGGCCATCCTCCACTGCCTTCCCGAGCCACAGCAGAGAGCTGGACTAGAAGAGGGGCAACCGGGACAGAATCCAGTGCCCTGACTGGGACTAGAACCCGGTGTGCCAGTGCTGCAGGAGGAGGACTAGCCTACTGAGCCGCAGTGCCGGCCTAGGAGATTTTCTTGTCTTGATGTACAAACAAGTTCTTTATCACTAATCTGTTTCTCTCCTTTTCTCCTTCCTCTATCTAGTGCCCATTTACCTGTAAGACTCTTGAACTTTAATTATTGTTTCATTACTTATTGAATTATTCTATTGAATTATTCTATTTTATGAAAGTTGTCCTCAACAACATCTCTAAATTTCCTGTTCAGTTTTTCACTTCTAACTAGGCTAGTTTTACTTTCCATTTTTCTGGGGAGGGGCTCCCTGTGTGAGTGTTTCCTCTTTCATTCCTCCATGTTTTCTGGCTTATTTGTTTGCTTTAGATTCTCTCAGGATAATGATAGTATTTATTTGAAAGGCAGAGTGACAGAGGAGGAAGGGAGATCCTTCATCCACTGATTCACTACCCAAATGGCCACAACCTCCAGGCCTGCGTGAGGCCAAAACCAGGAGTTCCATCTGGTCTCCTCCATGGGTGGTAGCGCCCCAAGAGCTTGGGCCATCCCCTGCTGTGTTCTCAGGCTCGTTGTCAGGAAGCTGGATCAGAGGTGGAGTAGCTGGGACTCAAACCAGCACTCCAATATGGAATGCAAGTATGGCACGTGATGGCTTAACCTGCTGTGCTACAGAGTCAGACGCCAAAGTTGTTCTGGTTTGAAATTTTGTCTCCCTATACAGCCTCTCAGTCTTTTCAGAGAACAGGAAGTGTGTCAGCCTTCTTCTCAACGTGGGGCAAAGATCTGGGCGTCACTCACCTGCTTCAACAGTTTCCAACCACGTCCCTGCTTTCACCTTCAGGTTCACAACCTGGCAACTTTGGGCTTCTTGGAGCAGATTCCTGTGTCTCCGTTTACCCCAGTGCTGCCTCCACATTCAGCTTTCTGAGGTCTTCCAAGTCCATGAACACTTGTTCTATTTCCCAGCTTCCAAATCTGATGGCTCTTGTTCTCCTATTCTATTCATTCTTGAGTTTCAATGGCTAAAAATACATTTAGTATCATTTCAGTGGAATGTGGGAAGCGATTCAAGTCGTTCTCTCTGTTCAACCCATCATTTTTATCCTTTTTTGTTTTAGTCTAACATAATAATTTCTCCTCCCAAAATATTATAATATTTAATATATACATTTAATACATTTTATTTAAACACTGCTTGGATTTGCCCTGGCCTCAAAACAAAATATCTGTGTGTCTTACATATACTTTCAAAGTTCCTATAGAATGCTAAAATTAATGATTATTTTTAACTTGACTAAGTTCAGTATTTTAATTCTAATTATTTAAAATTATGAATCGATGTATTTTCTTGGAAAGCATTACTGAGATATATCATGATTGCAGCTGCAAAATGAAATATGAGGATATCTCTAAAGTTTGTGGAAAATGGAATTTAAAGATGAGCTCCTTTTAATTTTAGTGCAGAACAATTTTGGAACACGGGAAGTTATTTTGTAACATGCCTTTTCCACGAACTTTCTGAAGATTTCCCATAAATATGAAGTATCTTTTTTGACAGGCAGAGTTAGACTGTGAGGGAGAGAGACACAGAGAAAGGTCTTCCTTTGCCGTTGGTTCACCCTCCTAATGGCCGCTATGGCCGGCGCTGCACTGATCCGAAGCCAGGAGCCAGGTACTTCTCCTGGTCTCCCATGCGGGTGCAGGCCCAAGCACTTGGGCCATCCTCCACTGCCCTCCCTGGCCACAGCAGAGAGCTGGACTGGAAGAGGGGCAACCGGAACAGAACCGGCGCCCTAACCAGGACTAGAACCCGGTGTGCATGCGCCGCAGGCGGAGGATTAGCCTAGTGAGCCGCGGCGCCGGCCCTGAAGTATCATTCTTAATCCTAACTAGTTAAGGAACTGTTAGAATCGTGTTTGTTAATTAGAGCCAAAGCTCACTACACATTTTTAAGTATTCAATTCTTGGATAAAGTTAAACAGTTTCAGTTGTGCGAATTAAATTAATCACCCAATTGGAAGAACACACAGAAGTTTAAACGTCTTTTCTAATGTTTTTCTTTCTTCTTTCCCCAACATTTTCATTTGGATAGAAGCACTGCAATGTTATTTCTTAGAAATGAAAATCAAAGATGCAGGAGAGAGCTGAGAGCTGAGGAAGATGCATCTCGAGATGGCCAGACCGCTGAGTAAAACAGCTCATTGCTTTTTAAATTGCCTTCTGTATTTTCCAAATTCTTAAACGGGCCCTAGAAAACAATTCATCCGATGTCTTTCAAAACTCAGTACTTTCAGAAATGCTGAGTTCGTTTTTTAGTAAAAGTTGCACCAGTTGGGGATGATGGTCTAAGGTTTCGGTGTGAGCTCCCAGACAGGAGGCCTCTCCAGTTTGTCATGCATGGTGCCAAGAAGCACTGAGCAGGTGCAGGAAAGTAACACAGAGCTTATCGCTTTTTTGACTTTCTCGGTTCACTTCATTCGGCTCTTTTTCTAGCTGCTTCTCCACACAGTGTCCTCATCTGATCAGATAATAAACATTCAGGGTGTCAGACTGACTTCCTCGTCCCTTCAGACAAAACCTGATGCGAGCTCACATCATTTGGGTCTCCAGTGCTGTTACTTTAACTTGATTTTTCCTGTCCCATCAGAATAAACACAGCACCTGTTTCCACCTTCAGCACTAATCCCCCTACCTGAGCTGGGACTCCCAGTCTCCCCAGCTGAAAATGTGCCTTATTCTACTTATGGACCCTGCCCGGGCACCTATTTTCAGTTCCCACCACTCACTGGATCCTTCCTAAGTGCTCCTAAGTTTTTAATATGAACTAAACACACAAACATTCTCCCTCAACTTCCCATCTTGCCTGAGCTTTGTCCTGGTTAATGCACTTATTTTGAGTAAGCAGTCTGAATTTGATGCTTTTGCTGTGTCTTGACCCACTTAACAATCTTTCCCACCTCTTTTTTTGAAAGGCACAGTTAGACAAAGGGTAGAGAAAGCAAAAGAGACCTTCCATCTTCTGGTTCACTCCCAAAATGGCTACAACAGCTGGAGCTGGGCCAGGCTGAAGCCAGGAGCCTAGAACTCCATCCTGGTCTCCCAGGAAGATGGAAGGAGTCCAAGCATTTGGGACATCCTCTGCTGCCATCCCAGGCACATTAGTAGGGAGGGGAACAGGAAGCAGAGCAGATGGGAATTGAACCTGGTGTTCATATGGGATACTGGCATCACATGAGGTGGTTTAACCTGCTGAGCCACACTGACAGATCCATACCCCAACTTCCATGCCTATGACCCCACATAAGTACCCTAACTAAGGCTACCAACATCGTCATCGCAGAGTCCAGCAGACCCCTTTCCTGTCTCTGTACATTCCTGCTTGACGGACACATTCGCACATGTAGCTCTGATTATAAATTGCACACATGAGATACTCGTCGCCCGGGGAAAGTCAATCATCTGCCCAGAGGGAACATTTGACTTCCCTGGTCAAGGTACATCACTCTTGCCACAGATCCTCCTCAAAGTCCTGTCCCTCTACACGGCTGCAGACTTAGGGTCCAAGGAGTCTTGTTCCGCACCTCCTTCTCCCATATCCTCATATCCAGCCACTGAGCACTGAGCTTTAGTTTTAAGTAACTCTTGAACGCAACACCCCTTTCCACATCCTCTACCACATGGGCCCCCACTTGGCTCCTCCGGTACCACCTTGTTTGAACAAACCTCATCTCTTTTGCCTGGATAACCACAATTGCCTCCTTCGTGTTGGTCCAACCTCTCACTCAGCACCCATGCACAAGTCAGAATAATCTTTCAAAACACCAACCTTATACTTAAAAGAGTTCCAAGTCTCCTTGATGTTCTTTGAAGAAACGTGGCATCCTTACCTCTGCCTGAAGGCTCTGCATATTCTGGTCTCGGTCCACAAAGAGCTTTCTGCTTCTGCTGCTCTGGCTTCTCAAATCCTGCAAACACGCCCTGCCAATCATTCCATACACCATCTGCATATGTCGTTTTTCTCCCAAGCAATCTCACTGCTCCTCTTATACGGTTAAACTCCTTTCAGTTAGCATTTCTTGAGGAACACCTTCCCTTAATTCCTTTGGCAGAGTTTCCCTATTTCTGGGCTCATGGACAGGTGATGCTGCGGTGCACACCCAAGGTGATCCCTTCACCCAGGAACATTGGCTGGTGATGGCTTCCAGCTGGGTCCCTCCTCAAGCTTTGCACTCAACTGAAAGGCATTGCACTATCCAAGATTACACCTTCTCCCTGTAGACAGCCCACGCCCATGGGTGAGTCAACAGAGGAGGAGGGACTGCTTCCTTCCACTAAGACATATCCAGTCATCAAGCTGCTCCAGTGCTGCCCATCCCGGGGCCTCTGCAGAGACTGCCTACCTGCTCAGCGTCTCCATCTTCTCCACTGTGCTTCACTGGCCCACTACGTGCTGATCCAGGATCATTCTCCAATAAACTCACGTGCACATCTCCACACAGTGTCCCTGAAACGCAGCTGCAGACCCATGGGCTGCTCCTTTCCAACATGCACATTTACATTCCTGACGTCAGACTGCCTGCCTCTGAATACTGGATTTACCACTGAACCATTCCGTGACCTTGGACAAGGCACCTCAGGTCTCTTAGCTATTTCATTGTGAAAACTGAACTGCTTAGAACAGGGCTTAACATCCACAGCTGTTGTAATAAAATACCATGGCCTGGCTGGTTTAAAAAGCAAATGTTTGTTTTTCATGGTTCTGGAATCCCATGATCAGGGTGCCAGTAGGGTTGAACTCTTGGTATGGGCCCTATCCATTCTGCGTTCATGAGATGGGCTGAAATGACAGGGAAGGAGAGAGCGAGCGAGAGACACACACTCCTCATCACCTCCTGTTTATAAGAGCACTCACCCCATCACAAGGGTCCTAACTTCATGGTTTCACCTAACCCCATTTGCCTCCCGGAGGCCCCATCTATGAATGTCGTCATATTGAAGGCTAGTGTTTCAGCATACACACTTGTGGAATTGGGAGGCACAAACATTTAGCTCATAGCAAGCAGCACCTGGCATATAGTAGATCCTCAATGATCATGTAGTCCTCGTCATCACCCCCAAGGAGTTTGAAGCTGTCACTTAGAGACTATCTGAAATATACATATCCTTCAGGGGTAACCCAAAGTCTCACACGTGTGTTACTGCAAATATAAAGATCCTATGAGATAATACACAAAAGAAGGATTTGAGTGAAGTAAGTGTGAATAAAGTAAAATCATATTGGGGGAGCCCAAGACCCTAAACTCCAGGTGCGTTCTCACCATCACCTCTTCCACCATTTTTGCCCCCAGTGGTCCGGACTTTGGATCTGTGGAGGCCTTTCCCCAAGGAGCACCTACCATCCTTCGTGGGTCCCTTCCAGACTCCTCAGCGGGGGGTGGTTTCATAAAGAGTGAGGCAGGTTGACTGTGCTTGTAGGGCACGAAGGGACAAGGGAACTGGCAGGGGCGAGCATTGCTTCCTTGTTCTGCTCTGACTTCGTGTGGCCTTGCAGGTGCCCTGTGACCCACCCACATGGCACAGGCCACCACCAGGGAAGCTTGCATTCTGGTCTGTTATCTCACAGGCAGAGTTTGGAAAATCACCAGATGAATATCTGATCTTCTAAAGTCACCAATTTCCTAGGATCTCCTTTTCTCCGTGTAAGCTACAGCATCCAGCAGAGGGGTTTCTTAGTCCTGCTGTGGGGAGCAGGGCACAGGGACTGCTCCTGGGTCGTTAGCCCAGGGCCTGACGACAGTGACAGAGGAGGTGCTCCAGGCATTCCCACACCCAGCTGAGAAACTCTCGATTAAACAATCACTTTTAATAAACTTAACAGTGATTAAACTTAAAAGCAGACACAAGCTGTAAGATAAGCAATCTCCTTTCTTACTAAGAGAAAGGAACAAATGGTAATGTTTTGTATGTACGGGTAATAGAGATGAAAAAAAATACAGGAGAAGGAAAAATGAATTTAAAAAACTACGAAAATATGACACATGAGTGGGTGAGTTACTGTGTAGCCCCATAGCCTCTGTTCTCCATGTATATCTACACACCTTGAGTACAAGGCACGTGTGTGTGTGTATGTGTGTGTGTGTGTAGTGACCCAATTCAAATGTTGAAACTCTAATTCCAATTTAATGGCATTGAGAGGAGGGGGCTTAGCAGGTAAGATTGCTGACCTTATAGAGAGACCACAGAGCTAGCTAGGGCTCCACCACGTGAGTACGTGAAAGTGACAGCCACCAGGGAACCAAGACGCAAGTCCCTACCAGACCCTGGGCCTGGTGGCACTTGGATCTTGGACATCCCAGCTTCCAGAACTGTGAGATGCTTGTTGTCTGAGTCGCCCAGTGGATGGCAGTTTGTTACAATGGTCTGAACTGATTAAGACAAAAAGCACGGAGTGTGGTGTGTGTGTGTCTCTGTGTGTTTTCTCACTGATGCTGGGCACTCCATTATTTTACAGTTGGTTCAATACAGCTCACACTCAGTTCTCTTGCTTCCCATAGAAGCATCTTTCTGGGTGGGCATGGAAATTTTTCCATACCTTTCTAGAACCCGTTCACTCAGACCTACACAGAAACCATTGTATCTCAAGGAGAGTTGTTGGATCTTCCCCAGTCACTCGGCTGTCCACTGACATTGTTCTCTAGGACACTGACCCCCTTTGGTGTTGATGGCATTTGTATCAGAATTCTCTAGGGTTCTGTAACTCAAAATTTCCAGCGTATTAATTTTCAAGTACTTCTTAAAAACCATCGTATTCTCCTTAGAGCATGTCTCCCTACCTAACAGCTTCATAACCACCTCCTCCTCCTTCTTCTGAGTAAAAAGAATGATAATCTAATGGGCATTAGAGGTCAAAGAGCTTTTAGTAGATGAGGTTTCTTCCCTGATATCAGGGAAAATGTAAGCAAATCAATATTGTTCTTAATGAAAGGAAAAGTTTAGCACAGGCTGGTGCTATACATGGGTGTGACCAAAGATTCCAACTATTCCTTTGCTGTTTGGGGTTGAAACCCTCATGCAGAAGTGTGCTTTCCAGTTTAGTTTACAAGATGGGCTCTTCCCATGTCAGTCAACCCTATTCCATTCGTCTGTTCACCCAATTGTTCATCTGTCCATCCGTCTATGCATCCATCTGCCCATCCACCTACTCATTCATTGATTCCTTCATGTCAACCTGGACTGGGTTCAAAGCAAATAAAAATAAATTTTACTTACTTACCATCGTCATAAGTGAAAAAATATAAAAAATGATCTTCCATATTTTCCCTGTTAAGTGCTGGATTAACAGGAACTCATCACTGATGAAGCATTGAAGTGACAACTAATTTGCAGGAAAAGGAAACATCTGGGAATATTTTTTAGAAAATATTTGTCTTGTAGTAACTTACTCCCTGCTCACAGACCTCAGGAGGTAGCTCAAAGTTTTTACATAAAAGAATGAAAATGCAAATATTATCTTGGGAAACGCCAAGTATTGCTAAACGGTAATTCAGACATGGAGTTATTGCACTACTTGATGCTTGAGAGACAGGTAGAAATTTAGGATGGCACAAAATACAGTAAAAGACATGTCATCCTGGAAATTTTTCCATCTTTCTCTGTTCATCACCAATGTATTTCTAAATATCAGCAGAAATAATTGACCTTTCAAAGACTTATTGGCACTTCCAGATGCTCATATAATAACACCGAGAACCTACAGGTTTCTTGCCGTATGAAAGTTAGCCTGCAGTTCCGTGAGAATTCAGAGAAGTGTCCATCCTCTCCAACACGTATTGGTTTCTCTGAGAACAGTCCTTAAAGAGTGGACTCTCTTGTTAAATATATATGAACAAAGACACACACACATTTTCTTCTTCATTTTTTACTAAATCAACTCCAGATAGCTTCCTTTATGTTAGATTAAAGGCCAGCTGAAACAAGCCTTTTGTAAAACTTTCCATTTTGAGACTATATTCTTATCTCTTATATCTTGTTAATTATGAACAAAACCACAGTAGAATGAACATAGTCAAGCAAAGGGAAATAAACCATAAAAGATTAAAAGGAGAAGAAAAAGAAGCCAGATAGAGGACAGTTTTGAAAGCAATGTTATTTTTTATTATTTGGTGCAGAATACTGTGAAGCACATAAAGCAATCTATAGGAAGTGGGAAAGATTTCTTCTCATTACTGGCCTTGAGGCAATTTTTTAAGCTGCCATAAACTGACAAACAGACGTGATGGATATCATTATAAAATACACTGGGTTGGAAAATGGAGCACAGAATGAAATGGTCCACATCAAAATGAAAAAAAAAATCCCACAGACTTCTCCATAGGGTGAATAGCTTGTAGACCATTAAAGGGTTGGATCACAAAGTGAGCCCCAGCCTTGCATCATTTTCTTCTGGAAGATCGTATGATCTTTTCTTATGACTTGGAACATGTGATTCCGAAGCTCATGTCAAGACCTACCGAGTAACATGAAGGCTAGCGACTCTAATATTTTACTGTAATAGATATTATAATGAATGCACTTCATATTTAAATAAAACATTTCAGGGCAAAAGACCTCCAGGCGGAAACTCCTAGTGGTCATGCTCATTTGGGGTGGGAGTAGGGTATGTGTTTCTTAACTCTTCCAGGCACCACTAGGCTTGTGAACGCAAAATTGTTCTAGGAGAGTAAACGTGACTGCTCCACACCTCTATGCACCCTCCCCCTCCCCCCTCCCCCTTCCCCCTTCCCCTCCCCCTCCCCCTCCTCTTCCAGGTCACTCAAGAGCCGACTCTGTAGGAGATGTTCCTTGGCTGCTGTGCAGAGCCAGTTGGATCACATCGGATGGCACAGAAATGTGCAGCTATAGCCAAACTGTGCTGTGTCGTGGAGACAAATCTGCCTCCAAACCTCAGCTCTGCCCAGGGCTGAGCTAAGTGGCCTCTGGCCAAGTTACGTAAAGTACTGGCACTCGCACCTGCTCAATTTTCTGATGGATGTAATATAGCCTACAGTGTAAGATAATTGAAGGCGGAGTTTAAGTTCTGCATCAGGGACATAACTCATTATTACATTATTTGTTTCTATTGACTGTTTTAAGAGGTTACCTATAATAAGTATGGAGGTACTTCAACAAGTTCAAGGAAAACAAGATTAAAAGCTAAGTTTATTTTGGTGGAAAAAAATTGAAATCCATACATCTGAGGGGTATTTGCAAAGTTCATAAAAATTGCACATTATGAAAAAACTATGCATGAATTTTGAGATTTCTTTGCCCCAAAATAAACTTACCCTTTAATTTCTTTTTCCATGAACTTTTTGAAGTATGCTTGTTGTCCCAGAATCTTTGGATTTATGAGGTCTGACTTCCTGCAAAAGAGCAAGCAAGCAAGGCTGGAGAGCAGACTTGCTTTGGAATGAAACACTGCTTCCTGGCTGTGACAGGGTCCACTCGATTCTGAGATTTCTTATCCAGCCAGACCAAGAGCATCTAAAGGAGAAGGAAGGACCTGGAAGGGAGCTCTCCATGGCTCATCCCCGTTCCTGCCGCACTGGGACTTCTGATGTCCATGTCCTTGAAACGATTACTGAAGCTCGATGATGACAGGATCCCCAGGTCTCAGATACTGTCAATTTAATTTCTTTTTAAAGCATCCAAGAGGCAGAGAGACAAATATAGACAGCTCGCATCTGCTGGTTCACTCTGCTAAAGCCTTGGCAGCTGAGGCTGGGCCCAGGGCCAGAATCAGAGCTAGGGCGTTAACCCAGCTCTCCGGGTGGGCCATCACCCGCTGCTTCCCAGGGACTGCACTGGCAGGAAACTGGAATCAGAAGAGCTGAGAATCAAACCTGGGCACGCTTCTGTGGGATGTGTGCATCTGAACCGGGAGGACAAACGACTCCGCCTGTTTCCACTAAATTAAATGGAGCTAATACTGCTTATCTCTCAGTTCTTTTGTAGTGGAAATAGTATTACAGGTGAAAGTCGTTTGATAAGTTGCATATTTCAGCTATTCAAAGAGTTTTATTAAAACAAAAATTATATAGTACAAATACTGAGCTTTTTTTTTTTTTTTTTTTGACAGGCAGAGTGGACAGTGAGAGAGAGACAGAGAGAAAGGTCTTCCTTTGCCATTGGTTCACACTCCAATGGCCGCCGCGGCCGGCGCACTGCACTGATCCGATGGCAGGAACCAGGTACTTCTCCTGGTCTCCCATGGGGTGCAGGGCCCAAGTACTTGGGCCATTCTCCACTGCACTCCCTGGCCACAGCAGAGAGCTGGCCTGGAAGAGGGGCAACCGGGACAGAATCCGGCACCCTGATGGGGACTAGAACCCAGTGTGCCGGCGTCGCAAGGCGGAGGATTAGCCTAGTGAGCCGCGGCGCCGGCTTACAAATACTGAGTTTTAAGGAAATGGGTCATCATGGAGATTCTGCATCTCAGCGTTACCCCCACCACCGCACCCTGACCCTTGCAGTTGATTTAACCACAAGAGAATATTAAAAAGTTCATGAAAAATACATATTATGAAAAAAACCCCTAAGCTCCCTTGTATGTGAGAGAGATAATAAAAGAACAAAAGCTAACACATACTGCAAAATTGTTGTGCACTACAATAAATTTATCTTTTAATCCTATTTTTTCCAAGAACTTGTGAAAGTAGCTTCACAGTCCCATAATAATCTAAAGTTTTATTTTCACTCTTTACCGCTGGCCTCATATTATGATGAGACCAGGAAACATTCCTTTTTTATCCTTCATCTTTCCAGAGTCTACAAAAATGCTTCTCTCATTGTAGGGTGCCGAAAATGCTTTGCCAATTGAATATTTCAACTGGAATGTTTCCTACGGAAATGTTAAATAGCCACTCACACGTCCCAGAAAGCCTCCCGTCAAAGACCTCATGTTAGGGAGATTTTATTAAGTGTCAAATAGCACTCTGCAGTCATGGAGTTTTGATACTGAGGAGCACTTGACTACCATGAATTCCACAGGAGCATTTCTTTACTGATTAATCAAACGCCCAATGAAAAGGAGTGATGCGATAGAACCAAGACTGGCCAGGAGCTGTTCCCACTGTCACTGGGACCCCTTTCCTTATTATTCCATAAGCATTGAGAGATTTGACAGAAGAAAACATGAGATATTGCCCGTGGATTCTAAAACAGTGTATCAATAGTGAAAACGAAGCAACAATTGGGGAACCTAGTACAAAAGACAGTTTATTTTTTGAAAATATTAAGTATTTATAATATTAAAATTATACATTAAAAATTTATAAATATTAAAAATGTTTCCTTAACCAGTTTTTTTTTTTAACTTAAAATGTAGAATAGAATGCTGCTACAGTTTATGCTCGATTTTAAGCCAAGAGAAGTTGGTTGGAAAATTTTACAAATAAGCATGATTTGAATCACCAAAAATTTGTAGGCTAATCTGCCTCAGTGTGTCACAATGTCATGACTCTATTTCCTGGGCTTTGAAAGATGACCTAGTGGGCAGAAGCGAGTATTGGGTAGGATTCAGTGGAACAGGACATAGTTACTCCATAATTTAAAATGATTTTTACAAACTTCCTCCATCTTTGATGCAGCTGGAATTCATCCTGTTGCATTAGTTGAGGTATGGATGCAGTTTAATTTGCTTCTGTGAAGGCTCACCATGTTTCTGAAAGCCATTTATTTCCTAACCCGTAATTTCTGCACAGATTTCACATGCCAGCTCTCCCATACAGTACAACCGTTGGATTTTAATCAAGAGGAGGGCATGATCTAGTCTTTTACGCATTTATGTCTGAGGTAGAGCTTTTTGTTTTTATTATCGTTCTACCACAGAAAATTTACTATTCTCGTTCCAAGTCTGCAAAATGTCCATCCATATTATTGGGAGATTGTAAAAGGCCAGGCTGACTTGCATTCTGAACTATCTTATATAGGCGGTAAACATTTACCATGGAAATCAAACGCTTCCCCCCGGGAAACACACACAGTTAATAGAGCTTCAGATTTAAACTAGAAATATTCCATTCCGTGTTTGAAGCATCTCTCATATTCATCTTGCACCTTCCTGATTTAGTCGCCAGGGATGTAGAGGGTAATTGCGTGTTTATTTGAGCTGCAGTATAGCATAGCAGTTAGGGGCACACCGTCTGCACTACACATTCTGTGCTCGAATCCTTGAGGTACTGAGAAAGTTACCAAATCTCTCGGTGCCTCAGTTTCTATCACACTAAAGTGGAGGTGATCATGGTGCCTCTAACATGGGTGCTGTATAGAGTAAATGGGTTTTATACTCAAAGTTGAGGACCTAGTACAAGATTTATTTCGTAAGGCGATCTCGGGTCTGATGTTGTCCCAAGGCATGTGTATTTTACCATCCAACAAGACGATGGCGATTTTATCTCATCCTGACTTTCAGCATCACAAAGATCAGAATCTAAAGTTGAGCTCCTCCTTTAAGAGACTGGACTCATATGAGTCTCCTTCCTAATGTGTAAAATGGGTATAGTAATCGTGCCAACCTCGAGGGAGCGCTGTAGGGATCCTACCAGACGACTTAGGTATAGAGTCCAGCCTCACACCGGGATCACAGCAGTTTCCTGCAACTGTGCGTTCTCCTCCCTCCCTGTTGACTTCACAGCAACTTCCTGATCTGCCACTCTCACTGGAGGACTGCCTTGCATTCCAGCAACCTGGCTACAAAGAAATGTAAGCCTTCCAGTTGTTTAGGCTCAATGCAAATTCTGGGAAGATCTGACCCAACGCCTTCTTGACTAGTGTCCCACAGTTGTGGTTATAAAACAGAGCGAGAGGGCCCCCACCTTGGATCAGTATAGGCCTGAGGAACAGCTTCCATTTGCATGGATTTTCCTTTCTCTCTGGGTGGCAGGGGGCAGGGGATGCACCCCTCTCCTACTGTGTTCTTTCTGTTCCTTCCCTTCCTGCCCCAGTCTCTCTCTCCCCCCACCCCCACCCCCAGAGTATACTGAAGAGAAGTGTCAATGACTTTGTGAAAGGTCAACAAGACCAAGTTTATCCAGGACCATCACCAAGGGTGTAGGGCTCACCACAGTGGGGTCTTGTCATGGGGAGAGACATTGGGCTCAGCTCTAAGGACAGCACAAGCGAAGTGGAAATTATAGTAAAGAAACAGGGTGGGGTCAGTAGACAGAATATGACTAAGAGGGAACAGCAGGGGTCTTGGGGTTCCAGCTAAACCTACCCAAAAGGATTCTTGCTTATGATAGGCAGGGTGGTGAGACAACACCTTGGAATGATGGAGGGTGAATCTGATGAGGAACCTCAGATACTGAGGACAATTCAGTATCAAGGGTGAGAGTTTCCTGCTAAGCATGGTTCATTGCCAGAATGATTTTATAAGGACCTAGCAAGGGTTCAGGAACCTGACTAGTTTGGTTGAGAGGACAGCATTTGTTGGAAGCCATGGTTTGCTTCCTTTTCTGCTCTGTGGAGCAGGTGGGTGTATGTGGCTTTTTCCAGCTCTGTTTGGGGCGATTCACCAAACACACTTTGTTTCTTCCTATCATGGTGCCCTGAGACACCTCCCTGCCACCCCTGGCTCTTGTCACCATGTCTCCCTACTGTGCACTGTGGATCCTGGAAATGCTGGCCCTGGGATGGCAGCTCCTTCTTTTGGAGACCTGAGGATTGTTTGCAGCCAAGTTTGCTTCTTTCTCAGAAATCATGAAGCACTTGCCACATTAAGTTAGTGCCACAGTGCAAGTGAGAGGTCTCTGCAAACCAAGATTATACTATTTACTGGCACCAAGATGGTAAACAGTATGTCCAATGGGTAACCTAGTACTGAGAACTGATCCTTAATAATAACACTGATGATGAGTGCATCCCTATCAGGGGAACAACTGATGATGCAGTGAGCAGACAGCCCAGCCGGAGAAGGCTCAGCCTTTTGGGTCTGATAAGGCCTTCACCTGTTTGGTTGAGGAGCACTCATGTTAGGGAGTGCAAAGTGCCTTGCTAAGTCTGTAAATCAAAAGGTAAACACCATCCACAATCATTCTCCCAGATGCACCCAGAGTAACGTGTGACCACATATCTGGGCACCCCATGGCCTAGTCAAATACATACATGATATCAACCATCACAAATCTCAAGAGGATGATTTTGTTATTCACATTTTTAGAAGCAAAGTCACAAAGATGAAGGGAAAATGGGTGTTTTGTCCAAGATTCACACAGTGCTCATCTAATGAATGTGAAATTCCGGCTGTGACACATTTGTGATGTAAGACAAGTCCTAACAGATGGATTTACCCAGTCAAGAGGCTACAAAAGAAGTCTCCGGAAGGTAAGAGATGAGCAGTGCTCTGAAGGGTGCAAAGTTAACCAAGGAAGAGATCAAAGTGTGTGAGGGTCCCAGGGAGAGAACAGGGAGGTGACAGACACCAGGATAGGGCAAAGGAGAGTGGAGCCAGCCGCAAGGTGAGGCCTGGGGAGAGACGGGACTGCAGAGGCAGCGAGCAGACAGATTTGCAGGCATGGAGACAGTGGTGCCTTCCTGTCATTATTCTAAGCTTCAGGATGCTGTTGAAGGCTGTGATTCCATCATAGGGAGAGGATGAAATCCACGCTTTGAGTGAGCAGTTATCATATTGAAGGGACACTCCAGTCTGGAGGGAGAGGAGCTGTAATGACGTGCTGTGGTCCTTCCGAGAGATGCTGGCGGCTTGGATTGGAGTGACAGCTGTGACGTGGACAGCAGTGAATGACGTCACTATGCTCTGACTCAGAGAGGGCGGGTACAAAGAGATAGAGGAGTCATGGCCACTGTATCGTAAAGCAGAAGGCTCTGTACACCGGCATCTTGTGGACCCGGGAGAGGCAGAGGAGAGGCCTTAAGAATTTCGCAATAGACATTTAAAAGTCAGGCAGGCATCCAGGTTTTCCCTGTAGCAATGTGCTTTGTAAGAGGCACCCAGCCTAGGTCTACCCGTGGGGGCTGTGTTAGGTGGGATGTTGCCTGGTAGGTGAGATTGCGAGTGGGGAGGAGAACAGATCGACAGAGCCGATATCCACCATTGACAACACAAGACAGAGAGAGATAGGAACCACCCGCTGTGAGACCATGGGGAAAGCAATGATTAATTCTGACATGAATCTTACACACAAAAGGGAAACAACAGGAATAAACCATGAACGGAATCGCAAACGAACCCTCAGCCATAAATAATGCATATGGACGAAGCACCTTCATGCACCTTTGATGTCTGTGTGATGTCATCACAGAGAGTCAATGTTTGGAGCTGGAGGAATAAACCTGATGCTCATTTTCCCGAGAATTCATTTCCGTGGGTGCCCAGTGACCTAATTTTCTTACTTCTTGGTGTTCAGCCAGATTCTCTACTCTCCGAAGGGTAAGAGTTAAAGTATTTATCTTTTTGTAGTCAGGCATGAGTGTATATGGCAACAATAGCTCACTTCCTCCTGTTTATAAAACGGCAACAAGAAAGCAAAGCCCCCACAGCCTGCTGGAGAGATTGATGAGGACACTGGGGGCTGGCAGTGACACCGAGAGCTGAGAGTCCTTAATCTTCCAGCACAGCCACGGGCTCCTTGGGTTTGCCGCATCCAGCGCACAGAATGTTCTAGCAGCAGCAGCCCTGTTAACCTCTCAGGAGAGGCATTTGAATAAATGCTTTTGAACTCATGTAGTATATTTTATCTGTAAGGATGGAAGTACATAGTTCACCCTGACATCCTGTGTATTTCAAATTACTATCGATAAGCAGTAGGCTGACATTTTTTTTTTTGGAGGATAATTTTCTAGTAGCTTAAAATAACATTTTAGATTCTCTTTGTAATAGTTATGTGAAATTGGCCCAGGCATTATCCTTTTCTTTGTCAGATATGGAAGCGGTGGTCCCCAAGGAAAATGCCTTTGAGGAGAGGTCTCATGGTGGCTTCATATGCATGGGTAACACGCTCTCATGCCAGAATGCATGTTTGCATTTCTAAACCCACTTAATAACAGCTAATGTACCCACCTTAGAGAAAGCAGCAGATTGGTTATTATTGTGCTTTTACAGAGTTGGAAATGGGGGAGCCCCAGCACGGGAAAGCCAGGACGGAATATGTATCTTGTACCTCCCCATTCGGCCAAGCGACAGATGGCAGGAGGATGGGCCACTGAGCCAGACGCACACCCTGTCTCCCTCTTGCTCCAATGAGGCAGCTTCTGGCAAGGCTAGCCCTGCTGGGGAATGCTTCCAGCAAGCCTTCTGGCCAGAAGAAACCTGTGCAGTCCTCTGGGGGCTACTGCCATAGGAGGTAGAACCTCCTACTGTTGTTCAAGCAGCAATACCACTCAACACAGAAGGAAGCTTGACTCCTACTGGCTAAGCACTAGAACGGCAGGAGTCACACCTGGTGTGACAGAAGCAGACTTGGGATGGCTTAGTTTTATTTTGAACGGAGCCAGGTGCCTTTGACTTATTCCACTGGTGTTTGCTTTCTGTACATCCACCACTAGAGAGAACAAATTTAATATTATTTTGAAATAACTGCAGGATTACATTGTCCTTAGGAGAAATGTTGTATACTTAAGAGGTAATTCAAACCCATTATAGAAAACTTGAAAAATAAAGCAGTCAAAACCATCACATTTACTTCCTAGAAGAGCAGAAAGCTTTTCACGTCTGGATCACAAAGGCACTGCATAAATATTCTCTGAATGAATGAAACAAACCCACAAGCCCATCCAGAGATAACCTCTTCCTATTTGGTATAGAGCGTAAAATAAAAACATTTTTCTGGGCAGTTTAAGATCCATTAATAATACATATATATATGTTGATCTCTGTGGGTGTATATCTCTTGCTTCTATTATATGTGGCATTACTTTATATATACACATGTACGCATACACATGTGCGTACATCTTATGTAGACTCAGAGTATAGCCACACTCATTAAACAGTGACTGCTGACTCCAGAGCACTTTTTACCTTTTGCTCCCAACAGTAACTTGGAGAGATGGGAGAGGAGGCTGAGAGGGTTTGAATGAATGGACCTCGGTTGTATTGGTAACTCAGGAATAACCAAGGAGTCACCCCACCTCTATTTGACATGAAAATTGGAGCTCTTAATTACTGTCCCAAATATACTGAATCGCTGTTAGTACTACAACAGTGCAATCATTTAATCTCTTTTTTTTTTCTGTCAAATATCACTTTAGGATGGCTTGATAATTTTCCACTGTGCTAATGGACTGAGTCTTGTTTAAAGAGTCCACCATCTGGGGACGCTGGTTTTCTGTCTATCTCTCAGCAAGGACCTCTGCCCTGAGAGAGAGCTCCTGCTGTTGTTTCTGTATCTGGACCCTTGCAATAAATTCACAGACTTGGATATTTTGAACACAGCAGAGCAGCTGGCTGTGTTCATGCTACTGACATTCTCCCAAGTCAAAGACATGAATGGCAGAAGACGACTATGCTAGAAGAGGCAAAACCTACCACAGTGATTAATTCCTTGATGTCTGATAATGCCAATGGGCAAGTACTTCTCTCTGGCTCCCACACTCATTCATACCCAATATTTAATGTCACCTTCCATTCAAATTCTGAATCTGACCAGTGTCTTTCCCCGTCATCATATAACAGGGGATACATACTAAGAGACTGCAAAGAACTGGTTTATTCAATTGTGGGGGTGGGACACTGAAGTTGGAAATGTGTAGGGTAGGTCATTAAGAAAGACTGAACCTGCTGTCTGCGTCCCTGTTTTCCTCCAGACGACTCATCTCCATTCTAAGTTCATCAGCTGCTTAAACCAAGGCATCCCGATCAGCCGGGATAACTGGCATTACTTCAAGTCAACAGCTTACAAACTTTAAACGCATCTACAGAAAAACCTTCAGAGCACACAGAGATTCATGTTTGGGTAGGGGCTGTGTAGCCTAGCCAATGTGCTATGTCATGAAGGCCAATGCAATCATCAGCCCTTGAATCCCAGCCAGAATCATCGGCTATCTGAATGGTGCCATGTGAGTTGATCTTTCTCTTTCCACACTTCGACATCTATTGTCCTCCACTTTCAATGCAGCACCATGTGTTAATGACTGGGCTTCAGTTCCCTTTCACTTTCCTGCTTTCTAACTCAGTTTCAGCCACTTGGGGCAGTGTGGATGCTTCTTAAATATGCCAAGTGTACGCCTGATCAGGGTGTTGTGCCCACTGTTCCCCTCATGTATGCTTCCTACAGAGGGTCTGCTGACTGACGGTCTTGGTGAATTCACAGTCAGGTAAGAGTATTAACATGATGATTAGAAACATGGCTTCAGGCCACATAGCCTGAATTTGAAATAGTGATGCTACTTTTCAGTTATGTGCCCTAGGATAAGTAGCTAAACTTACACATCTACCTCAAAAAATTGTTGTGAACATTAAATTATTATAATTGTATTATTAAATTAAATTATACTCTTTATCAGGGTATTAATTACCAGAGAACATTGTTAATAATGTTAGTTATTAACGTATATACACAGTTGACCCTCAGTATCCACAGGAGATTGGCTCCAGGACACTCTTGGGTACTGAGATCCACAGATACTCAAGCTGCCTACATGAGAAATATATTTGTAGATAACACATTCACATTGTCCCTTGAACTTGAAATCATTTCTAGATTGCCTGCAACATCTTGAAAATATAAGTAGTACCTATACTGTATTGTTTAGGGAATACTGACAGGCAAAAAAATCTGTATATGTGTGGGACAGACACAGTCATTTCTCCAATAATTTTAGGGCAAGAGTGGTAAAACTTGCCCTATAGAGACAGAGGGATGACTGTAAAACACATAATGTAAGTGTTAGCATTACTTCCTGGCCCTCTCATCTAAAGTTGCAGTCCACTGCTCGAACGCCCATGCCTTGCTTTGCTTGTCTTCACTGAACTTCCACAGCGCACTGTGATCTAGGACTCAGGTCAGTTATTGTTGGTTCCCTCTGCAGTTCTCTGTAAGGAAGGGACTCTGTCTCGCTTATTCTCTCGCTGCGCAGAGTGATTCCAGGTACGTGGTACCCGTCCTGTAAATGTTTGTTGAATGCATACATGAATAAATGACTGCCAAAAACAACTTGTAGAGCAAATTATATTTACGTACAGCAAATTGTATTATATGTTTTCTGTTTAAGAGGTTGTATGCTTGCCTCTTCTCTAGCATTTCTTATCTAACCTTTGAATCTAGCATTTTATGTAGCAAACCCAAACTCTCTATTTCCTAGCTAGCTAGGACCTAGCTTGGTCCCTGGGCCCTCAGCAACTCGAGTGCAGGCTCTGACTTAGGCACCTACACAGCGACCCACCCATCCCCCGTGCTGCAGCCCAGATCTCCTCCTCTTGCAGGACAGGACTGACTTCCTCCAGCTCTGCTCAGTGAGCGCTGTGCTCTTCTCTGTTACCTATTCCTTGGACTACAGTTTCATATTTGGACCTCTTAAGGAGCCTGCGTTATTTTCCTCCCCTTTTCATACACTAACGAGACAAAGCATACTGGGAACATCTATGTTTCTTGTGCATGGTGCGCTGTCCTGTAGGTTGCAGAGCAGGGGAACATCCAGCCTGGGGGCTGGGTAAGGCCCCTGAAATCATCTGCAGGCAACTGCAGACAACACTCAAAATTCAATAAATCTATAGCAGGCTAATTATTTAGCTGATAACTTTGTATGGCCTGCCATGATGGTACAAATATCCAGATGGCCCTTGGCAGAAAAAAGCTTCCGCACCCTTGTAAGTTACTGCTCCCTAAACACTTGGCTCAAGTCCTGACCTTTCATGTCCAAGATCCGTGACTTCAAGCAGGTCACACAAATAAACAATATCGTCTGCCTTATGTTTATCTTTTAGGGCTCTTATCTTCATAACTTATCATCAAGTTTTAAGGATATCAATTTTAAGGGTAAAATAATTAAAAAACAATATAGCCTGATAAATCAGGGTCATTTTATGGGTAGATTTGCACTATCTGTAATTTTACTCCAAAACAATCTCATTTAACAATTTCTATAAAAACTAAAAATAATATATTAATATTATACTGCTTAATTTATACATATTAAAGAAAAAAACCTCCTTGTATTGGTTATTTTAACATTAAAATGGTTTGATCCATTCATATCCAGGGATTTTTGTTTCTTAGTTTAGTTTTAACAATGTGGTTTTGGTGTTTCCTAAATTTTTATTCTAAAACTTAGTTTAATTTTTTAAAATTAGCACTCCTGTACTCTTCAAGATTACATTTAAGGGTTAGCATATGCAACTAGTACAAATGACTCTTTTCTGCAAGTCATAATATTTCTGAATTTGAGGTAAAGGCTGGAAGTGCCTCGTTACCAGGTAAAACTGAAGCAAATGAAGGAGGTTTTTTTTTTTTATTTGACAAAGAAGCACATGCAAGTATCAGACAAGTATTTTTTACTAACACTCACTTTCTTCTGTCATTTAAAATACTTTTTTGGGGAGTCAAATATGTTTAAAAGCAAAATTGGTTAACAAATTATTTCTATTTATGATTATTTTCAATGTTTCATCAAATTGACATAGTTCTCAGTATAAATCCAGCATGGATTATACCATTTATCCAGTTATAAATGAGAATTTTTAATACAGAACATTCTAAAACATAATTATAGAGGGACAAAATTAAATTTCATACACCATTTAGCTCTCATCTCTCAGTCTGGGTCTCCTCTTTATCTTGTAAGAACAAATATCACGTTGTCTTTGGAAATTTTGTATCAATAATTACAAGTTCCTAAAAGTTTCTGAAGCCTCTCATGCTGCAGCTGGGTAGGTCGCCGATTTTGAATATGCAGCCCTTGACCAAGGTCAAGTGTATTTCTCATCTATAGGTTTTTTAAATTAGTAAAAATCATGGCTTTTACCAACATGCTGTGCTCCACCAATATTCCTATATGTATAATTGCTACAAAATCAATGTTTTCTTCAAAACAGAATTTTACTGAATTGAGATGCATTAACAAATCAGTTTCATTAAAAATATGTGGTTGACCCTGATATAAAATGGCATATTTAATTTTTAAGGAGGTGTTGCTACCACCATACCGGCACTACCATGATTATCATTGTTTCATGTAACATGAACAATAACCACTTTTTATACGCGCACAAAACTTATGGGATCAAAACTTTAGCAAAATTAACCTAGCAGGCAGTCACTCTACATAAAGGAAAGTCTTCCACTTTCTGCAACTGGGTGAGGTGTGGGGGATTTTGGCACTGTCTTCTCAAGATAGCAACGAGCTTTGAAACAGATGTTGATGGGTCTTAGCAAGTTTGTGTCTTCTGGCGTTTCTGTGGTTGGTGACATCCAGGCATGGAGTGCACCCAACACCAAATCCCTTGAAAGAGTTAAATATGCGTTTTATGCTCATTGTGTCAAAGGTGCATTTCACAATGAAACAAAAAAGTATGAAAATATCTAAGCGAAATAAAAGAAATGCACACACACACACACAAATGGTAAAGCCCCAAGGCTACGCAGCCTATTACGTCTTCACGCTGCCTTCACCTCCTGAGCCTGTAGCCACTGCACAGTCATTAGGCACAGCCAGTGATCACCAGAGGCTGAGCCCGGGGCTCTCCTCCCACAACTGCCCGAGACCTGATGGGATCACGGTCCCTTGCTGCTCCTGTCGCTGAGCAGTTAATTTTATCAGCAAGCACTCTGCCTGCTGTCCTTGACAGGGAGGTGTTAATTCCCTGGTATCTGTGAAGAGCTTAGAAAAGAGCAGGCACAGGAGTCCTCTTGTGGATTTTATTTTTTAAGGGAAAAGGTTTATCATCGGGTGGAAGGCACCGACAGGTGGCCTCCCCGTGCAGGAGAGAACAGCAGCCTGGACTGGGAGAACAGGTTTCACACAGCTTTGCAGGGGTAAGGAAGTGGGAGCAGCGAATCCCTTTAGGGTGGGGGTGGAGCTGACGCGTGTGGTTGGGCCATTTGGTCACCTGACTTCTAGTAAGCCAGGCTGGGCTTAGCATGAAGCCTGTATACAAAATGGCAGCAGGGCCAGAGCCTAAGGTGGCAGCACAGACAAGACTATACCATTTTACTAACCTTCCCGCCTTGTGCATTCAAGCATGAGTGTCTGCAAGGTTCTGTTTTCTTACATCTGTGACTCAGATATTTCCTCGGAAGCCTCTGGAAGACGCTGAAAGGACATTACACAACTCCATCCAATTCCTCTTAGCTTATGTGAGTGCAGGTATGGAAATAATACTCCATTAAAATATGTAAATCTGGCAAAAATACCAAACCGGACAGGGCTACACAGTGTTCTGAGACAGGAAGGATAAACCCGGACTTAGGGCTACGCTGTTTATGAAGATAAAGCTTCACATAAGAAAATTCCACGTTGAGCCACAAATTAATTGCCTATGAACAATGATCGCTATTTTTGTCTTGGCTGGACTGAAAGCTCTCGTTTGGAGAGTCCTTTATTCCTCCAGACGTCATCATTATTTTCAGTAAAAGGCCGAGTACTTTTTAATATTTTCTACCTTTTGTTACTTATTTATTTATTTCACATACTTATTCAGTATTTTCTTTTGTAAAATCACCGGGGTGTCTAAAGAAGCAAATAAAGTAAAAAAAAAAAAAAGGCTCCTATTTTCAAGACTATTGTTTTTGGTTTTGTTTTGTTCAGTGTTCTAAAGAGTCTGATGCTGGCACTGAGAAGGAATAAAATTTATGAGTAAACTCATGCCATGTCCTCCTCCCCCATCTCCAAAATACGCCCCTACACAGACGTTTCTCCCATAACTGCAAGGTGGCGCGGGTGCAGAAGACTCAGGCTGGTGATGATCCCATTTGTTAGGATCTAAAGTTCTCCACCCTTGTGAAAACAAATTTCATGAAGCGGGTATGTGGAAATAGCTCTAAAAGGGAAGAAATGCTTCCCTATTGTATTTTCAAAACCGAGATAGTCTTCCTTATTTTATTTTCATTCAAGAGCTCGCCGTGAAAACTGAAGCGAGAATCCTTCAGAGCAACGTTAGAGGAGCACATGGCATGACGCTACCTGGATCGGCTGGTTGGCTGGAGGGTGACATCTGCTGGGTGTTTCCATGTGAAGATGCTGGTGACTAATGGCTTCCTTCCTGTCCTGTGTCATTCGACAGGAAGTGAGTTACCACGTCCAACTCAAAGTCCAAGGAACGAGTGTCACTGTACCTACACTGGGGAAAAGCATCACATAATTGGTGGACTTATATTGAAACTGCCTTGCTATTAAATATTTTGGGGAGACAGATTGTGACTATGCATGCACCCTGTTTTTCCTAAAAGTTTCACCCTCTAACATTCTTCTACTGCCTTGAACAGTGATCACTGGGATGTTATAAAAGGACAGCTCTCCATTTCACCTTGTATGTTTTACATTTAATTCCTGAACTCCTGGGAGGAAGATATGTCCCTTCTCTTTAATTTGCTTATTCAATTGTCTGTTTATGTCAGTATATAGTAGTACATATTTATTGTATTGTGTGGATTATAATCCAATAACATCAACATTGATTTTGTTTCTAAAGTTGTTTTGGCCATTGAGGGCTCCTCTGGGTTGTTCTTTGCAATATGCACTATTCTTTTTGGCTTTTGTTCTTTGCTTTGTTTTCAGCACGTCCTTACTGGCTGACACTACAGGATGTCCCAGGCACATTCCGTGTACTTCCTTCCCCAGAGGACAGTCATCCAGTGTTTTCTGATCTCTGGCTCCTTTCCTTGGAAAACGGTATTTAGACACCAAGATTTGGTTATTGGGTGTGCTTGTTGCTACAGGGGTGTCTTTGACTGTAAAACCACTCTGGGAACAGCATTAGGGGACCAATGGTTACATACTAACTCCTACATACATCCCCAAACACATTTATTTCCACATTTATGATTTTCTACCTAGAAACATGAGAGTATATTTACATATACTCTAATCAAGAATCCCAAGAACCCTCTTCTGTATTTTTGTAACTTTCTGCAATTGTAAGAAGCCTGTTCTCATTACCTACAAATAATTTACTTACTTGTTTAATCCTAGCACAAACTACTTTCACAATTTCTGGCCTGTATCCCTGTGAGAAACAAAATTAACAATTAGAGTACAATACACATGGATAGTTTTTAAAACTTATTTATTTAGTTTTTATTTTTATTTAATTTTTTTACTATTCTTTTTAGTTTTCACTATATAGTGAGAACTTTGTTTTCCAATGTGCCGGCCTGCGGCACAATGAACTGGGTCTTCCTGAAACAGAGAGTGGGAATGCGGGGACAAGGACGCAAAGAATGGAGCCAAGACAAGTCCTGATCAAGGCTCCTTTATTGAATAAATCCAGTAGTATTTAAACATGACCAGTTGTTTACAAGAAGGAGCACAAAAGATTTACATATCAAAAAGGCTCTTAAGGTTACAATAAAACACTTAGGTGATAAATGCAGGTTACA
Source organism: Oryctolagus cuniculus (assembly GCF_051225735.1). Classification (NCBI taxonomy): domain Eukaryota; kingdom Metazoa; phylum Chordata; class Mammalia; order Lagomorpha; family Leporidae; genus Oryctolagus; species Oryctolagus cuniculus. The sequence continues at coordinate 69,451,889 of NC_142884.1, read as the reverse complement.
GGTGTGACTGATTATTTGTATCATCTCTTGTGAAAGGTTTAGGTTCCTCCTGCCTCTTCCCGGAATCTCCCTAGCCCAATTGTCTGTGCCGGGGAAGTCTCCATATGTTTAAGTATAAACAAAGGGAGTGATTACCTGTGGCTGCCCACATTCCAAAGTTACCTAGGTCATATCCTGTTCTCCCTCTTCTTTATAATTTATTTCATTTGAAAAGCAGAGTTAGAGAGAGACAGGGAGAGAAACAGAGAGATCTTCCATCCATTGGTTCACATCCCTAATGGCCACAATTGCTGGACCTGGGCTAGACTGAAACCAGGAGCCAGGAACTTCTTCCGGGTCTCCCACGTGGGTGCAGGGGCCCAAGCACTTAGGTTGTTTTCCGCTACTTTCCCAGGAGCATTAGCAGGGAGCTGGATTGGAAGTGGAGCAGCTAGGAATCAAACTTGCCAGTGGTGCAGGCAGTGGCTTACCCCACTAAGCCACATCACCAGCTGTGGTCAGGTCCTTTTCTAGGCTAGGAAATATCCAGGCCCTCTTGGATTCTGCTTAGGACGTGTCCTTACGTTCAGTCATCACCACTGGTGTTCCACCCTGGATCACTGATACATAGTGATTTCTAAAAATCTGCAAAGTGTTGGGTATGACTGTTATGTTGTTGGTGGTGATAGTATCATGGGCATTTGTACACATCCAAACTCATCAAATTGTATACAGAAAATATGCACAGTTCTTTCTACATCAACTTTACCACAATAAAGCTATCAAAATACAAGTTTGCATGTGGTTAAACTCATTCCTTGTGGTAGTCAAACCAACAAAGTTGGTATCCATCATCTAAGTGCCACGTAGTTCCATTACCATCAAATTTCCCTTGTGAGGCCACTTTGTAGACAACCCCTCGTCCCACAGCCAGCCCTTGTAACCACAGTTCCTGCTCTGTTTACTTTCTCTGTAGTTAAACTTTTCCAGGATGCTATGTGAAAGGTATCATATAGCACATAGCCACTCGGGGTTGTTTTATTTCATTTAGCAGAATGCAGGTAAGAATCACCCATTTTGTCACATGAAAACAAGGGTCCCCTCCTTCTCTGTGGCTGCACAGCATCTATTCCGTGTCTGCACCAGAGCCTGCATTTAACTACAATGCTAGATAAATATTAAAAGGCCCGCAAAATGGCAGGATTCACTTTATAACCCTGTGTGTGGACAAAGGCATCGAACTTTGTCCTGGAATTAAAGTTTTATAGATAGCTTTGTATGGTTAATAGGGATACACATTCGTGTGTGTGTGTGTGTATATGTATGTGTGTGTATGTGTGTGTGTGTGTGTAGAGAGATTGACTCCTATGTTGACTCCCATGAGTCATGATTATCTAGTTGGACTCAAAGGGAATTTCAACAGGCTGGAAAATAAGAAACTGATTTTACAATGTTACCTATTTACAGTTTTCTACAATCACCCTCATTTATTTATTAAAGGTCAGTGATGATTCACGACTTGCTTGTTTGTAGAGGTTCACTAAAATTCCAAATATTTCCTTAATGTTTCTTAAACAGAGAAAGAACATTTTGTAATCTTTGGAAGAAACATTCAAAAATATCAGCTGAATTAAATATTAATTATCAATTCCTCTAGGACAAAAATATTTATAAAATAAGTAATTATAGGGGGACCGGTGTCGTGCCTCACTTGGTTACCTTCCACCTGTGGCGCCGTCGTCCCATATGGGAGCCAGTTCTAGTCCCAGTTGCCCCTCTTCCAGTCCAGCTCTCTGCTGTGGCCCAGGTAGGCAGTGGAGGATGGCCCAAGTGCTTGGGCCCCTGCACCCGCATGGGAGACCAAGCAGGGGCACCTGGCTCCTGGCTTCAGATTGGCACAGCGCATTGGCTGTAGTGGCCATTTGGGGAGTGAACCAACGGAAGGAAGACCTTTTTCTCTGTCTCTCTCTCACTGCCTATAACTCTACCTGTCAAATGAAAAAAAAAAAAAGTAATATAGGGCAGCCATTTGGGCTGTGTTTAAGATTCCAGTTGGAACACCTACATCAAGTATCGGAGTTATGGGGTTTGACTTCCTGCTTTGCTCCAGACTCCAGCCTCCTGCTGATGCATGACCTGGGAGTAGTAGGTGATGGCTTAAGTAGTTGGGAGACCTAGATTGAATTCCTGGCTTCTGACTTTGGCTTGGCCCATAACCAGCTGTTGCTGGAATCTGGGTTGGGGGTCTATGTAAATGAACCAGTTTATGGGAGCTATCTCTCTCTCTGAAATAAAAATATGTTTCAATATAATAATTAAATCCTTAAATGCTATTTTCCTGTAATTTTATAAATGCACTTCAAATTCTAATAACAGGATATTTTCCATGAAAAACACCAAAAGATGGAGTAAATTTGTATTTACTGGAACTGCACACTTTATGTATAATTTAGTAAGATAACATTATTTTGACACTTAGAGATAAAATCTTATCTTTGTCTTTGCTTATGAGTATTTCTCTCAAATTGATTGTTAAATCAAACCTGTTATTTGAAGGTGATTCTTTCAGGGATACTATATATTGAAAATATGTACATATAATACTATGAAAAGGAAAAAATGATAAAGCCACAAGCATAATGGAATGCTGCCTTAGTGGGAGTATCTTACAGATTTGAACTTAGCACCATTCACTGTGATGACTTAAAACATTTGAATGAAGTATAGGGTGAAAACGCATTTAGTAAAATAACTTCATAGAATAGGATGTAGATACAAATTTTGAAACAATATTCATGATTGAGGGCAAAATAATTTTTAGGAAAGAAAAATATTCCCTCTTCTAAGAAGCTTATTATTATAATCATAGTACAGATGTTAGAAAAATAGGCATAAAAGTCCATTTAGACGAAGTCATTTTTACGATGCATTTAGGGAATATCAAAATTTGCATCAGCTTTTTTTTTCTTTTCTTAGTTAATTTCACTTTGTTTTACTGGAATTACTTTATTTTTGGGAGTAGGGAGGCTGGATTGTCTTCCAACATACCCACATATACATGCAAAAAATGCATATATGGAAAATAATGCGTCATGGGGCTAAATAGCCACAAATGGTACCATACAGCTAGTAAGTCCCCTATTCTCAATTGGATGTGGAATGATTCACTCTACAGACAGAGACAAAAAAGACTGAGAACGCAGCGCTCACTCTACAGCTCACTCATTGAGAGAAGAGAAAACCAGCAAAAACACAACCAACCCAAAGCTTTGCGATCTTAAATGGGAACAACAGAATTCTTTGCCCTGTGTTCAAAGGACTTGTTCTTCCTGCTGGCTCATGACAGAGGACTACCTCTCACATGCATGTGTTTCATTTTACAGTCAAGAACTTTTCTCTTAGGCTAGAGTCCTTCTCTTTCATTACAGGTAGACCATTTGTTCTGGATGTGATCGCAAAGAAGAATTTCGACCGGCAAAGGTGCACGAAGCAGGGACAGAGGCAAGACCTGTAGAAGTCTCTTTATGAGCTGACCGTCACTTTCTGGGGAGCCATTTTTGTCCAGGGGCTGGTCACAGAAATGGGTACCTGTCAGCATGGTGTGAGCTTCTGTGACACTCACCTGTCAGTTTGGGGGGATATGAGGGACACTATTTAGATGTCGCAGAAGACTGGAGTCCAAGTAAAAACATGAAAACTGCAAAGGCAGCTGAGACCAGGTGTTGCCAGAGAGCACCTGTCAGAAACACAGGTGTTGGTGTAAAGAAGGAGCAGATAGGGTGTGATACAGTGCCTAGGAGGACAGTGAGGGTGTGAGACAGAACCTAGGAGGAGAGAAAATGTGTGAGACCGTGGCCAGGAGGACAGAGACCGCAGGGGACAGACTATAACAAACTGTTGGGCTCACTCCAGTTTCTGCCTCAGGAGGTCTGGATGGACAACAGGTGCTTCTCATCAGGTGACGTCATTCTGAGATCCACCAGCTTGGGGAACTCTAAGGTCTGCGTGTTCTTTCAGGCCATCATTTTAAGAACTGAAGCAGAAAGTTACCTGGACAGAAGAACACAGAAACAACAGGCATAGGCTAAAGCATGGACCACTAGAGCAATACACTGATAACAGTACAATAAAAAGATACTTAGACTTGATAAACAAGCCAGGGCGAGTTATTTTATTAAACTGTGATTAAAACAGACATCTCTAGCATTCAGGTTCATTTTATCATTTTTTTTTCCATTCATGTCTCTTCTATTTTTTGATTCTCTAGTCACCTTACTGCCTCAGGTAGAAAAGGTATCTATCTATCTATTTATACATATATAGATAGATAGATGTAGCTAGATATGTAGATATATACCTCTCTATATATCTACAGATATCTATAGATAGATATGTCAATGTAGACTTTGTATGATTATGATTATGTTTGAATATGTATGTGAGGTTTATAATGAAACGTATGGAAAAACCAAGTTCAAAATAAAATTAATGGTACTCAATTGTGATATTATCAGGTGGTTCAAAAACCTCCCATCTGAGTGTCAAGCCGTATCTTCTGAATGAAAAATTTAGCAGCTTAAGTCAGTTATGGAGGTATAATATAAATTACAAGAGGAGGAATTATAGTCTACCACCTTTGCTGGGTGTTGGACCTTAGCAGCATGCATAATTCATAGAGAAGTACTGTGTAAAGGAATATGAAGTAACCTTCAAAAATAAATCAAGGAAAACCAGTTACTAATCTGCAGAGTGGTTTACCTGGAGGAAGGTAATGTGAAGGAAAACAGTCCATCATTTCATATAGCTTAGTGCCATCAATGAGGAAAGTTACCCAGGGCTACATATTACACATGGAATAGAAAATATTTACGCCCAAATATCTGCCACTTGGAAGGAAACCAGCCAAACATTGATAAATGAATTGAGCAAAGCAGATATTAAATTAAGTAGATAAATTTCCCCGGGTGAAGTTCAGCCGGAAGGGGAAGAATGTGAAGTCATAGCTGGAAGCATCCAGCGCTGCCAGCAGTGCACGGCCAGGCGCTGGGCTGGAGCCGCCCACGTGTCCATGCCAGGGGTGGGCAGCTGCAGGACAGCCTCAATCTCCTGACAAATGGTCAGTCGGGAGGGAGGGAGAGGCAACAATCCTACAACACGTGCTGTTCTCAGGAACACTTCGGTTTAGGGAGAATTCCACTTTCATGTCAAGTTCTACTGAAGTTTATCAATTTGGAATGTTTCCTTTACATAAATTTCTCTTGATTTATGCAAATGTGAAATAGCAGCTCATGGAAGTTTTCAAACCTCCAATTCACCCATGTACAAAGGAATCTCCGAAAGTTGGTAAATAGGAAAATTCCAGGAGGATACGTGGGAATGATTAAAGGCTTAAAGCGGAAGTTGATAATGCGTCTCACAGGAAAGAGCAGAGAGCAATTCCGCAGAGACAATGGGACATATGTGACATGTACAGCAGGGACAAGTGCCATAGAGCTGTGAGTACACACAGCACCCCCTATACAAACATTTTGCTGTGTTAACTTGGTCATTATTTACACTCCTTTGAGGGTTGACTTGAGCAGTGGAGATAAGGGGAGGTGCAAATCAGTCAACATGGCCCTGTAACAGCGAGGGAGGAGACCACAAAAGGCACTGTTGGCCCCTAAGGGAAGATTTCAGGGTCAAAGTTGGATTTTAGGAGTCCTTTCATACACTCATCCTAAAGACTGGGCTTGTCCTCGACGTATCTAAACTTTGAAGAGTGTGCAGCAATTAGATTCCACAGGGACAAAGTGATAGCCACAAAGCCTGCACGGGTATTTCAGAAGAGGCTCATTATAGAAATTAGAGGTGGGGACTGGCCACGTGATTTGTTCCTTTTAATTGCATTGATTCCACTCTTGATAATGGAGTAGACTTTCTGAAAATAAACCTCTTAAAAAGAACTTAAAGGAACTTGGATGGAGATGGTTTCACACACTTTATGAGTCGGGCTCTCTCTGGATACCCATCAATTAGAGGTGAAGGTGATAAAAGAAAAAATTTGCCCCATCTGGCTCTACATAAAAATCCCCAAGAGCCATGACAAAAAGGATTCACTGCAAGAAGAGGCCTGCTCTCTGGGGAGGTGTTTGTTTTTCAGGCTCTTGGAAATGCTTTTTCTTTTTAGGGGTGTTATTTCAGTAGAGCCAGATGAGATGCACTTGCTATTTTTATAAGATTTTAAAGGCTTAAGCAGGGCAAATATGTCTCTTCAACCTGCCTTCTGCAATAAGCCGGATGCTAAGGCAGCTTTATGTCCCATAAAGAGTAACATTAGCCTCATGGAGCTACAGGCGAGTTCTGATAATCTTGGGGATGAGTCCTTAGAATCAGATTAGTTGGGGGAAGGCTCCTATTATTTTCCAATTTTTTAAAACTACCAGTAAAAATATATTATAATGTGACCATACTTTTTCTCTATTTGACCAACATAAACTCTGACATTCTATATTTTTACTGGGTATAATAGTTTCGGCTTTTCAAGTTAATTTTTATGTTCAATATATGGCAGTCACTCTTACATATTTCTGTGGTCCTGACCATAAGTGTTACAATGAGCTATCCCTACCCGGGAGATGTACTGTCATCTAAAATAAAATATATTAAAGGTAGAGTTTATTTTCTTCTTCCAAAACCCGAATGTTTACCACCAATATTTTATTTGACTTTATGAACGTGTGTTCTTAGATTTTTTAAAAGTACATTTCTTCATCCTTGAATACTGAATAAAATCCCCAGAATTTACACATTTATTCTGCCACCAAAGTCCTGATAGGATTCTTGTTTCCCTTCTGAGTCCCCATCATAGATCTACTTGACAGCAACAACCCTATTTCTGGCTTTGCGCTCCTCTAGCGCTTCACCTTTAATCTGTCCTACTTGCAGAAGCAAGATTTGTCAACAAAATGAATTCTGACCAAGTAAAATACTTCTTCTTTTTGGTAATTTCTAAATGGCTTCCGATCCTTTCTCGAACTTCAGGAACACAGTTCTCCATAAATTGTCCAAAGTGCACTTTTCTTATTATCCTAATTTTCTAATGGTTCTCCTACCCTCTGAGCTGTTCCTCTCTATTTGTATAATAAATCCAACATGGACACTTGTATCCTGCAGCACGCTGGAGATAGTATTTACATAGGATATGTCTATATCTACTACCTCTCTCTCTCTCTCTCTCTCTCTCTCTCTCTCACACACACACACACACACACATCTCTGTATCTGCTGAAGATCTGATCCTGCATGGAACGGAGTCTCAGAGCCCCTGGCTTCCAATGCCAGCTCTGTCCCTAATTTACTGTGCAATTTAGGAAAGCCCTGACCTCAGTGTGCCCCATTCTCACTGCCAACAGAATGGAGATAAAGGACATGCTTTGAGCCAGCTTCCATACTGAACCTCTGATGACTTGCATTGCAATAAGAGCGCTTGAGTGGATTAACCACATCTGGCTATAAGCACTCCCACCAGTCACACCATCCCAGCTGTTTATGTGCAGTTAATATATGTCTTTGTCACACAGTCCCATTATTAAATTGCAAGCTCCTGGAATTTGCTTAGTTCACTCATACAAACAGTATTTAAGAAGCGTGCAAATCATTAGTCCGCGTAAAAACTTTCCCCGTACAGTTTGATTGTGTTTCTAATAGAGTTCTATGTACCGAGAAATACTTGAATGAATGATTATTATGCCCAGTAATGACTGGTTGGAAAAGCATGACTTGCATTTTTTAAATGTGCTGTTCTTTTACCTTTTCAAAACAAATGCCAGATTTAAATTCCAACAACATTCCTCGTGAATTGGAACCCTTTACTGACTTCTCCTAAGTTTATGCTCCCCAGTGAGCTGAATGATAATATCTCGGGAGCTAAATTTTCTTCTACTTCTCTGCCATATTTTACTTAAAAAAATTCCCCATCATACAGCAGCGCCCAATGTGATCATTAAATAAAACTGTAATTAAGGTGACATCGGCAGTTTCAGTAATTAGAGTCTTGCTGTAACTGTATGAGCAAAAATAACATTCCCTGGCGCTGAGATGGGGCAGCTGTGGGCTCGTGCTGATAATGTACCTTGGCAATTTAACATGACTAATTGTGTGAGCGCTTCTTCACAGGGGATCGTGTGTTAATCTTCAAAAGTTCCTCTGTCTCCATAGTTTCTCCCTTGCTTTGTGATGGCCCACATTCTCAGACACACTCGTTCCTAGAGCTGTCTCCGGAGGCTGCTAATTCTGACTTTCTAATTGTGAAAGGACTTAGCTGTGGGCAGGCATCAACGTTCAGGGTGCTTGTTGGGTGGGGCCCATGAGAGACTCTTGGTCAAAGCTTTCCTTCTCGGTATGCTATTCCAAGCACTAGGATTTGTAAGTGGGCTGCTCAAAGTAGTCCAGTTACAGAGTTCAGGGTGGTTTCCAGCTCAGCCCTCTGCCAAAGACAGGCCATTTCTGTTTTTATGTTGAACCTGTCCAGGGACCATTCTCTTCAGCTCTTACGCCTCCCCCTCACTTCCACATGTGCAGTCCTTAGGTCTTCAAGACCCTCGGGGAACACTGGCAGCCTTGCGCAAGAGCCTCTTGGGGGAGGAGATTCCTTTATCACAGGTGGCCGTTCGGGCCCTGGTTGAACTCTTCATCTTCCTGTCTTGATTCCCTCCTTACCCCTCAACACTCCACCTTTGATCTCCCGAGCAATCTGCTCTTCTATTTTTACTGCTACCACCACAGATAAAGCCGTCTGAACATTTTTCTCTCTTTGGCCTCTTGCCTTGCTCTTTCCAGCTGACTCTCCAGGCTGATATGAAGTCAATCACTGTAACATACCCATCTGAAATCATGGCCCTCGTGTGGCCCACAATGCATTTAGGCTACACGTTGCTTTGAGGTGGGAGCCTGAGTTCAAACCAGGACATACAAGGCTCTCCATGATGAGGCCCTTGCTTCCCTCTCTCACAATTCCACATCCTTATTGCTGAGTTTTCAGTGATCCTACACTGTTTACAGTTCAGGGTCAGCTCTTGGATGACTCAGAGTGTGCTGCTATGAAGTGTGCACCATCAGCACCTCCCTCTCCTCACCCAAGTCTTGGCCTTGCATTGCAGCCAAAAGTCTGTTCACAATGATTGGCACTGCCCCAGCCCACTGTAAAGCTTAGCTACAGGGTACTGATGGGACTTGAAAGTAGGGAAAACACAGCCTAAAATTCTGGATGCTATAACCATGCAGATTAATATAACTTTGTAAAAGGAAATAAACTAAGTATTTGGGGGCAGAAAAATATGCTGCAATTGCCATAAAAGGCAGTTCTTTGGGAGGTTAGGGAAGAGAAAGCAGAAAAATGGTTTGAATCACCATGCAAGACACTCTTAGAGAACAGTGGGTCAGAATAAAGGTGAAAATACGGCGTTCAGATAATAGAAGCACCATGAAGACAGACAGAGAGAAAGCTGTACAAAATATGTGGTCGGGACAGAGAGCTTAGCAGGTGTATGATTGATAGACAGATGATACAAAGACAACTGACAGAAAAACAGATGACAGATGATTGGTAGATGATAGCTCATTGATAGATGATAGGAAGATACATGATATATGGATAGATAGAAAAATAGATAGATGGATTACATCAATCAGGAAAGACTAGAATATTCCCTGCAGGAAACAGATCTTGGAGGCATAATAGAAACTAGATTTATCTCTTGTGTTACTTGGGAAGTCATGCCCTGTTCCCCACGGGCATTTTTCCTAGGCCAGGTGGTACCAATAGGGCAGCGTGGGTGCTCCATACATTCAGGACCAATGGCCAGGCCAGTACGTTTGGCAAAGGGCCCTGGAAAAAACAGAAGCTGCATGGTCCGGGGAATCAACAGCAGCTCTGAAAAGTAGAATACTGCACTGAGTCTTATATAATAGCTTAAATCTTAAAATTATAATGTGTCATGGCATTATATTTCTCTCAGACAGTGCTACCGTAGCACATAGCAGAGTGAACATTTTTTATTTTTAAACCTCTTTCTCTTCCACTAGACTTCCAGTTTGTTGAGAGCAGGAACTGTATGCCCCTCATCTTTAAACCAAGTCTTGTACATACCAAATATTTTACAAATCAGGGGGGAAGAATGAGCCTAACATGCATCTAAAATTTTAAAATTTCTAATAGCAACATTAATGTCTTAAAAAAGAAATGAATTAATTTTTGTTCAATCACAAAATACAAATTATAATTTAATAATTATTCAATGAGTTATTTTATATTATTTTACACTGATTTTTCAAAATCACAAAAACACAAGTCTACAGATCTTTCTGAAGTGCATCAGTAGAGGACGGGTGGGAGATAATGAGTTGGTAGAAAAAGCTCCATGCTCGGTTGTTTCCCTTGTCATTTAGACTTTATGTTTGCTGCGGCCAGGGACCACCTTCTTCCCTGCAGCGCCTGTAATGCCCGGCATGAAGCAGTCTTTTTGAAACTACAGCCCGTGACTATTTTAATGACTCTATGGAAATACAGCTGTCTTTATACAGGAGATCTTCAAAAGTTCGTAGAAACACACTATCAAAAATTATATACAGGTTTCAAAATGGTTATGCACCAAATAAGCTTATCTTTAAATTCCATTTTCCCATAAACGGTTCAAAGTACCCTTATATGTATATATAAAACATATAACATATGTTTTAAGTCAAAATTCAACTAAGAGCATGGAGTACATGATAACCCACAGTTGCTCATTATGTAGTGTGTTCCTGTAATTCATTCATTAAGGAATCCAGACTGTTGGTCTTGTGAAATTTTCCACATGTGAGTCTGAGTCATTGCAACCTCATGGTTTTATGCAGCATGTTCCTTTGTCCTGAAGAGTTAAAATTGTATATATACGGGTGTCAAAAGTTAAGCTTAAGCTTACAGGTTTAAACCTTCCTGGTGCAGCTGTGAAAATAAGACAGAGTAAAGTAGCACCTTGACAGCAGGGACTCCATTTTGGAGCACTTGAGACTGCATTCTGGGAAAGCAACCCCCCCACCGTGAGACTCTGGTCTGAAACTATGATCTCAAATAGTCGGACAATAGCAGTGCACTACATCACCCTTGGCAATGCACAAAACCCCCCTAGCATGATTGCTCAAGCTTAAAAGTAGAAAGGTTGCACCTGGGTTACCTGGGCTAATAATGAAGATGTGATTTGTCTATGTCTTAAAATCATAATTGCTGATTGTAAGATTTTAGCAACCGCTTAGCAACCGTGTATTCTCTCCCCCCTCCCGATTTTGCGGTTTTTGCCTTTATAAACCCTATGCTGTAGTTCCTCACTGCTCCTCTGTCCTTGTCAGAGGGCCCCAACATGTTGGATCAATAAATTTAACCCTTTGCTGGTTGCATGAGAGAAAAAGTCTCTTGGAGTCGTTCCTCGGGCGGTGGGCTTTTTTTTAGACCCTAACATTTGGAGGTCCCACCGAGATCTGACTGCTGCCTGTGGACGCCTCCAACGGATATCTCTCAGGGTGAGTAAGGCGCCTATTGTTTTGATTGAATGTGTACACTTTAATTTGTTGTTTGGTAAGGTTTGTTATTTGTTTGTAATCGGCAGCGTGGTTGTCGGGCTCGAGCGAGAGCTCCACCCGACTGTGGCGGGCAGACGTGCTCCGGAGCCACAGACCACATCCCGGGGGACGCCCTGGGAGAAAGGGAGAACTGGGGACGCCCAGTGTTTCCTGTTTGGTGGGTTGCCTGCAGTAGGGAAATAGACTGCAGAGACTCACATTTTGTTTGTACTGCCGAAACTTTGGTATTTGATCGAGCTCGTTAGTCTTTTGTATTTGTTAAGCATTTTTGGGACGCCGTGATGGCTCCCGTTTGGTAGACATTTGTGTGGTCGTTGTATACTGCTTCTCTACGCTGTTTGTCTGTTTGTGTACATTGTGTTGTCTGCTAACATGGGCCAAACTGTGTCTACACCTTTGTCTCTAACTTTGAATCATTGGTCAGAGGTAAGCCACTAGGCACATAACCTTTCTTTGTCAGTCAAAAAGGTAAAGTGGCAGTCTTTCTGTGTCTCTAAATGACCTGCTCTCAGAGTGGATTGGCCCCCGGAGGGCTCATTCCATTTACCACTCATTAGCCGAGTGAAAGAGGCCGTTCTCCAGCCTGGCCGTCATGGGCACCCATACGGGGATTTTAAGAAGACATCGAAGGTCAGTATTCCTTCCCTCAAGCGGGACCGGATCTGTGGAAGTGACCGTTGAGTGTCCGGCACCCCACAGCTCTCCGAGAACGCGGAGTCCCCCCAGCCACGGCTTAGCTACGGCCGAAACTCCAGAGGGATTGTAAGGAACGGGAGGGAAATTAGGAAGGGCAGTTGGCTGAGAGCCTGGAGACCCCCTGAGCTCGCTTTGGCTTCCCGGCGGCCAGACTGCGACCCGAGGATCAGGTCTCTCTCTCGGAGGGACGCCTGGTCACGCTGCCTACTGCTACGCGAGCAGGGCTTAGCTTCGGTCGAGGCTAATATTGGCCCTTCAGGTAAACTCAGACAACTAGGTAGTGGGTAACCTTGAGCGATAGGAGATTTCAAACCCCACTCAGCCCCCAGACTGAGGAGCTTTATTGCTTTCTGCCTTCCTCCTTCTCCCAGGGGCTCCCTCCTCCACTCTTTTGCTCTCCTCATCTCCATTCCTGTACCACTGGCCAGGAGAAAGGGAGAGGGAAATTCCACAGGTCTCTCCACCCTGGGAAAAGCTGTTACCTGTTACCTGTTAACCCTTTCCAACCTGTCAGAAAGTTTTCCGTCTTTGCAGCTTATGGTAGCTCTGGTGCGTCTTAAAGTTTTTGTGAACTATTACCGTTGCTAAGCTTTGATTGCCTGAGGACTAAATCTGGAAAAAAGCTAAAGTTAACTATCTGTTGTAATTGACTGAGTGTCTGCAGTAGTCCTAATTGATCTGGTTTTGGTTAAATTATAGGAGGTTCCCAACACTCTTAGTAAAACGGCGCACTTACCCAACCCCACGGTTAGTCCTGCCAGGCCCTGGTGTGTGCAGTCTTCCCTGTAAATGGGGGAACACAGCCTTTCTCTGCACTCTATTCTAGTCCATGTGGCCTGCCACACCCAGGCAGGCATAGCCAAATATCTCTAGGCAGAGCCCCCATGCCAGGGCTGCTTCTTTTTCCTCTCCTGGAGGAATTTCCAATTCAATACCACTGCTGGCCTTACCTAAGGGAGCCAGAACTTTAAGCCATTAACCCTTTCCAACCTGATTAGTTTTTCTCTTTGCAGCTAATGAAAACCTAAACAATGGGTTATTCATCTGAGAGCATTCACCTGTCTTAAAGGTTTCGCGTTTTTCTATTGCCATTAGAGTCTTAATTGGGAAAACTACAATGCAAAGTTGTTTACATTGTTTATCTGTTTTTAATGTCTGAGTGATTACTCAACTGATCAGAAATGTACTAATTTTGGCTAAATGGTTTGACTCTCTGACAGCTTAAATTCTAAACCGAGTCTTCCAACTTTGGGCTTCCAGCCGGATCCCTGGAACTCTCAAAGAATGAGACTCTAAATTTGTTAAAGTAACAGCTGCTTGGGTCAATTCAAATTATATAAAATATATTAAAATGTTATAAATGGTGTCAGACCTATACTGTATTTATGTTTTTGCTTTCCAGCTAAAGTGGTCTTATAAAAATAAGAGTAAATTCTGTGTATACAAGCCTTTATGTTGTTAACTAAAGTAAGCCAATGCAGATTGGTTCAGAAAACTGAGGTAATGCAAACACCCTTCGGTTTGCTCAGTGGCTTGCTTGCTCAGTTTTACATGTCTTTGATATGCTTTAAACTTGTTTCTCTTAATGAGGAAGATCTTTTCAAAGTTGTAAACATGCACTAGTGTTTGCTGTCCAGGAGGTGTTATCCTCATGTTACTTAAAAACATGAAAATGTAATTTTAACTTTTATTTCAGATAATGGTGTGATATTCATTAATAACTCAGTGTCTTAAGTCATCTTGGCATCAGTGCTAAGTAAAACTTAAAAAAATATATTATATATACTTTTAACATCTCAAGTTTGATAAAAAAAAACTGTTTGAGTTTGTTAACATGTATTCTCATAGGTTGTCCATACATGAAAATTCAAGGCTATGTAAAAGAAACTACGGGTATAAAGTTTCAAAAGGTGTAAACAAGTCATAAAAAGTTTTAAAATGTTTACAATTTTAAAATATTGTTTACAGAGTTGAGTGCTAATGCCAAAATTACACTAACCTAAAGTTAAAGTCTGATCTTCTGTTATAACAATGGTTTTTTTTTTATAAAAATGTGTACTAATGTTAGTAAATATCTAAAAATGGTCTAAATCATAAATCTTAAAATCTGTTTTTGCAAAAACTGTAACGTCTATTTTAACAGTGTCTGCTTATTTGGTTACTCTGCCATTTCTAAAGTTAGGTCCTGTAAGCTTTTTTTTTGACTCTGTTAAATAATCCTAAATTATGTAAACTCTTATATACAAGGTTTTTTTATTTCTGGTTTATTCGACAACAAGAGACATAAAATTCATGTTAATCCATTGTGTACTCTACTGTCTCTGTTAAGTTATGGTTATGCGGCAGATGCTAGAAAACTGGGTTCCAGAAACCCAAGAAAGCTCTAGTGTCTACAGGCTACACAGTAAATACCCGAAAGCCAAATAATGGCAGAGACCTCTGCCACAATTTCTCCTCTAAGTCAGGCTACACAGTAAACACTGGTTAAACTGCCAGTTAAATCTAAAAGCCCAGAAAGTCAGGCTAGAGACCCAACTCGCTGCCTCACTTCTCCTCTTTTCTCTTCTAGAAGGGAAGTTACTACTGTTCTGCAGGACTCTCCACTGTGATGTACGGTTTGATCCCCAGACCTTATGTAAGGGATGACTGACCTTTTCTGTAATAATGCCTGGCCACAGTATAGGGCCCCAAACAACAACAACAACAACAAAAAAAGGTTAAACTATAAAATAATATGACAACTAGATCAATTTTTCGGTGTAAAAAGTTACACTGATGACCTCAAAGTATGCAAGCAGGTCACCACAGTGATCTTACCTAAAGGGTCATAGTTCTCCTCATGGGCACGGTCTTAACTCGCAGGAAAATACTAAGTGTCAGAATTTGCCCATGACCATAGTTTTTCTAGCTCACCCTGATATTTAAAAAAATCTCCAAAAATCAGGATTGGGTTGAGCACCCCCTTGACTAACATCATAGAGGCTGCCTCCTTGGTCTACTTTATTAGAGACCAGGAGAACGAGGAGCAAGCTAGCAGCAGAGGATAGGCAACAGACCAATCAATGGCTGCTTTACACGGTGATTGCCATCAAGGAGACCCAGCAAGGCCAGTGCACCCCAAATGGCACCTGTTGCTAATATAAGGAGCCAGGGCACTGGGCAAGCAGCTGTCGTGACAGCAAATGCCTTCTGTCAGCCCTGCCAAGAGCACGGCCACTGGACACGGAACTGCCCTGGGTGTCGAAGGACTCCTGGTTCAGAACCACAGACCCTGTGGCCCCGAGCTAAAAAGCCTTTGGCTCTGCCCAGCCTCTGCCCAGCTTCCAGCTCCAGCCACTGCTATTGAGGGGATGGCCTAGGGTCAGTGAAACGCAAGTTGCCTATTTCTATCCGCCTCCTATTCAGCTCTCCTCCTAGTCCAGCCATGTAATGCAAGTCAACAGGGTGCCTCCCTTAAAGGAGATTTGCATCTCTTTCAATTCTCTTCCAGCACCCCATGGATAGGTCTGGGCCTCACACACCCAGCCAGGCCTTAAAAGTCTATCCAATAACATTAAGCTTAGAAAGCCCTCCCTGCCAGTTCCTAAAAACAGGGCTTTCGGTAACAGCTAACTCAGATAGCCCTACACCGATTTGGACAGGGCCTCACTGAGGACTTAAAGGGCCTATCTCTTGAGGGGGGTGCACAATAATCCATAATATAAATGGTTTAATGTAAATAATTCATTAGTCTGTCTTTTTCCCAGCCTGAAACTCTAGTCTTGTACATTGGCTTAACTTCCTAGCAAAACTGGCTACTAAATATCCAAAAATATATATATATATATATATATATATATATATATATATATATTATCTCTGGGTCAATCAAACTAGCCAGGCACAAACCCAAATTTGTACTTTTCCTGGGAAAAGCCAAACAGCTCCAGGACCAGGCCAAGCAGGGCTGGGATTTCTGACCTGACATCTGGTCCCGGAAATCCTGGCTATTTCCTCTCCTTGGCCCACTAACTTCTGTAATCTTGATGCTTCTCTTTGCACAGTGTGTTTTTAATGCCCTTGTTCATTTTGTCTCTAACAGACTAAAAGCTGTTAAACTCCAAATGGTCATCAGGCAAGACTTCCAGCCCATTCCACTGGATGACCTGAGCAGCCCTCTGGACCGAGCAACACAGTCTTTCCAAGGCCACTGTTGCACACCATAAGACAGGTAGCAAGAGGAAATACCCAAATCCCCCTCGACGCCCACATGCCAGCTTCGAAGAAGTTACAGAAAACGGAACTCCATCCATAATCCCAAAGAAGAATTTTGGGTATTACCTCTTGAGGGGAAAATATTAGGCAGAAAGTCAGTTATGAGCTTATGTGTGTGTGACATAAAGGCCTAATGTGTCCAACATATGCATCTACATCTCAGTCATCCTGACAATGTTTCACGGGCAGCCTGGCCTTTGCATCGTGCCCTGCCCCCTTCTACCTGATAACCTGGCAGGTGGAGGTCCCTGCCCCTTCTGCCTGACAAATCTTCCACAATCTCCCAGATGCAGCCCAGTATCTGCATTTCAGTATTACAGAACAGGCGGGGGTTAAATCTCATTTTCATGGGGGTGGGTTATGCACGGCCCTAAAAAAAAAAAAAGTTGTTTTTATGCCGACTGAACCGGGGTGGTTAGAAACTCCATGGTCAAACTCAAAAAAATAACTGAAAAAACGGCAACAGGAGAGGGAAACTCAACAGGGATGGTTTGAGTCATGGTTCGGCTGGTCCCCATGGCTTACTACTCTACTGTCAGCCCTAACAGGACCCTTAATTGTTCTACTCCTAATTGTAACCATAGGACCTTGTATGTTAAATAGACACATCACCTTCATGTGGGAACAAGTTAAAAATGTTAAACTCATGGTTGTAAGACAACAATATGTCACATTAAAAGAGACAAAAACGAATAATCTCTAAGATTAGAGATCCTCACAACAAGGAGTGGGGAATGAAGAGTTAAAATTGTATATATACGGGTGTCAAAAGTTAAGCTTAAGCTTACAGGTTTAAACCTTCCTGGTGCAGCTGTGAAAATAAGACAGAGTAAAGTAGCACCTTGACAGTAGGGACTCCATTTTGGAGCACTTGAGACTGCATTCTGGGAAAGCAACCCCCCCACCGTGAGACTCTGGTCTGAAACTATGATCTCAAATAGTCGGACAATAGCAGTGCACTACATCACCCTTGGCAATGCACAAAACCCCCCTAGCATGATTGCTCAAGCTTAAAAGTAGAAAGGTTGCACCTGGGTTACCTGGGCTAATAATGAAGATGTGATTTGTCTATGTCTTAAAATCATAATTGCTGATTGTAAGATTTTAGCAACCGCTTAGCAACCGTGTATTCTCTCCCCCCTCCCGATTTTGCGGTTTTTGCCTTTATAAACCCTATGCTGTAGTTCCTCACTGCTCCTCTGTCCTTGTCAGAGGGCCCCAACATGTTGGATCAATAAATTTAACCCTTTGCTGGTTGCATGAGAGAAAAAGTCTCTTGGAGTCGTTCCTCGGGCGGTGGGCTTTTTTTTAGACCCTAACAGTCCTCTAAGATCTAGAGACTTAAAGAAATTTAGGGCCATCTTTTCAGCAGGAACACCCCAAAGTGGCATCAGGCGCCTCCCGCTGATGGTAAGGAACATGAGTGGATTCAGGTGAGGTCACCTTGATTTTTCCAATAAACTTTTCTGTCGCTTTTTAGGTAGCATCACATGCTTGCCAAACATGAACTAGAACCTATATTGCTTATGAAGGGTCCAGAAACTTAATTTTTAAATTATTCTGTATTAATAATTAGAATTTTTTAAAGATTTATTTATTTGAAAGTCAGAGTTACACAGAGAGAGGAGAAGCAGAGAGAGAGAAAGAGAGAGAGGTCTTCCATCCGATAGTTCACTCCCCAATTGGCCACAACGGCCGGAACGGCACTGATCCGAAGCCAGGAACCGGGAGCTTCTTCCAGGTCTCCCACGCGGATGCAGGGGCCCAAGGACTTGGGTCATCTTCTACTGCTTTCCCAGGCCACAGCAGAGAGCTGGATCGGAAGTGGTGCAGCCGGATCTCGAACTGGTGCCCATATGGGATGCCGGCGCTTTAGGCCAGGGCGTTAACTTGCTGTGCCACAGTGCCAGGCCCAATAATTAGAATTTTTAATAAGTATGTATATTTATCTCATCAGCTATTTGATTTCTTTGAGGAAATCAAAAAGATATGTAATAAATTTTCATCTTCTTTCCCTTTATTACATTCCAGAATATTATTTCTCGGGCATCTTCCCAAAGTAACAACTGGGTTTTGTTATTATTATCTTAAACTTTCAAATTCAACATTATACGTGTTTTCATTCACTGCAGTTTCCTGCTAATTGTCCCATCTTTGAGAGCATGTCAACTGCTGATACAAAATGTTCCACACCTAGAAACAGCCGTGTATTCTACTGTCATTGTTCAAGGGGGAAATGGCATTTGGATAAAAAATATGGCTGCTAGGGGCTCACTGCTTCTGATATAGGAAATTATATCAAACCTTCTTCCATGGCTATAGCAAGCAATGTGTTTTTATTTTTGTTGTTTTCAGAGAAAACAATACATAACTTCATTGTGGTATTTCTAATTTAAATTTAGAATTGTAGATTTTAACTCCTTTAATATTTACTTATTTTTTACAATAAAATTTTGGTTAATATCATCCCTCCTTTCCTTTATTCTACCGCATGCTATGACTCTACAAGTATTCATGCGTATATACAATAATTCTAGAGGAGCCTTAAATATTATTCAAAACCATTTAAAGTTTCTTATCTTTGCTTTTATCCTGAAAATATATTCTAATAGTCAAAGTGCTATGTTTTAAATTCACTTGAAGTATATACTTTCTGGACTGTCAAGAAATTTACTCTGCTAGTTAAATTTATCTGTTTCACTTTGCTTTTGACTTTCAGGGATTAAGTTACTGGGAAACAGTTTAATCCCTTCAGATTTGCTTTTAAGCTTTGTTAGGTGGGACCACAGCACTTAGTATAAAGCTAATTTTATCCTACCACTGAGGTCAAACTTCTAAATTAGATGTTCATGAAATTATGTTATACAATGGTACTTCAAACAATTGCTGGAAAAGTGGAATTAAAAGATGAGTTTATGTTTGTGTGAACAAATTTTGAAAGCTAGGTACAGCCTTTTTCTAATACACATTTCCCATGGCCTTTTGGATATGCATGGATTTCGAATTTTTTCCACCAAAATAAATACCTTTTAATTCAATTTTCCACAAACGTTTTGAACTCCCCTTGTACACTGCTAAATTATCAACTACAGTTGGTGTACCATCTTTTGTGACTGCATTTTTTCATTTTATCACCACTTTCAATTCCATCAATAGTTTTCTTATCAATAACATTTTAATTTTTATCAACATTCTTCAAATCTTGTCAACCTTGTCTCTATCAAATAGATAACAGCTGATGAATAATACTGTAGTATAAAATTTTAATTTTTCTTATTCTGAGTGATACTGAAAATCTTTATATTAAAATTCCATTTGCATTGGTTTTCTGGAAAACTCTCTGTGCATAGCTCCAAGCCATTTTTACAGAGAGAGAAGGAGAATGATTTTTTTAACAGCACAGAAAGTATTTGACTCCAGTGAATTTAAAACACAGCAATTTGACTAGTGGACTATATTTTCAGGGTAAAAACAAAAATGTGTGAGAGAGAGAGAGAGCGAGAGCAGCACAAATCTTCCAAAGGCTGATTCACTCCCCAAATGACGTTGTCGCCAGGGCCGGAGCAGCCTGAAGCCAGGGTCCCAGCGCTCAGCCGGGTCTCTTCTGTGGGCGCCAGGAGCCCCAGCACCTGAGGAGGCTCCATCTGCTGCCTCCCCGGATGCTTTGGCAGGTGTTGGGTCAGAAGCAGCGTAGCTGGACCTTGCACTGGCACTCCAATACGGGATGTGGGCAGCCCAACCCCACGCCTAACCTGCTGTGCCACGACACCCACTTCCCTTCTAGATTTTTTGACTCATATTTAAGAAAAGTTCTTTTCAGTTCTCAGTTACAGAAGAACTTATCCGTGTTTTCTTTGAATATTAGTATGCTTTCATTTTGTCCTTTTCCATGCCAGTAAGCAATTATCTTAACACCATTTTTAGAAAAGAATTAATCTGTTCTCCCCTGCTTTGACACAGTTTTTGTCAGACACGAAATTTCCCTAATGGTGAGTAACCTCTGCAATATTATTTTATGAGTCTGTAACATCAAAATGGAACTTAGAATTTTAAAAAGAAGCATTAAAATATTTGTGTAATCAATCATCATCACTCTAGTGATATTGCTATAGTTGAGCTTAGAGTTGATAATATTGATGAATACTGGTTTCTAAAAAATTTCATATGCTATAATGAAAGCATTTCAGAAATATTAAGCTGATAACCAAATGTGAAGTGATGTCAATCGATACCATGGTTACAAAACAGGCTGGTGTGATGGTAGATGTCTTTGTAGAAACAAGCACTTAACTTAGAATACTATCAATATATAATTCTTCAGTCTGAAACGAATCTTTAGAAAATTCTGGTGTATAAAAGTGCTGCTTTTGAAATTTAGCTTGAAACCGAATTCTTTCACTTTTTAGGGAAAGCTCATTATTGGATCCACTTTGCTTATCTTCAGTAGATAGCTTAAGCCAGGAGACTCGTGTAAGAGCCTGGATTTGAGAAGCACATTCTCAGATCTCCGCTAGGCTGCTGTCTCCCTGGGGGTGTAATCTGCTTGCCATGTGACTGCTGCCTCCCTTCTTCTTGAGACTCTCCTAAGGCAAAGTCATCCGCAAAGGGAAGAGGTCTGTCCTTGCATATGCAAGCCCAGAGTGAGATCACATTGTCACACATCAGCTTAAAGCTTTAGAAAATACTTATTTATTTATTTACGATTGCATCGGAAGAAATAGACATTCTTAATTTGATTCTGGGAGCAAAAATGTCTACAGGCTTCCTGGAGGAAATTGTGGTCAGACCTACATTTGCCAGTGTTCTCATTCCTGCTCATTCTCACCCCTCAGTGCAAGGCTCTTCCCTCCTGACCCCAGGAGGTCTGTGGCTGCCATTCACTTCACAAGCAAAGCACCCTGGCTGTCTCCTGTTAAAGCAGCAGTCTCACTTTCTTGAACCACACTCCTTCGGTGCCTTGGCCCCGGTTCCTCGTCTACGGAAAGGTAGGCCTCTTTATCTCATGCTCCACTTGTAGCGGCTGGTGCAGTTGAGACATGTAATAACCTGGTTTTTTACTTGTGGGTTTTTTTGGGGGGGGGACATATAGGCCAAATTTCCAAAAGCCACATTATTGATAAGTGGCCATTTCATTATTTGGGCGTGTCTTCTGGCGTTTGCAACACGTAAGCAATTAACTTCATTTCTGTTACCGCTTGCCTCTTTTTCTCTAAGGCAGGGAATATTAGGGCATTTTATACCCACTCCACCAAGAAAAACGCTACTTAGAGATCAAGACGTGTTTGTTGTATAATAAACCTGAGTGATATCCTAATCAGAATTTGCTGTGGTGAGATCTGTTATCCAGATACCACAATTAACGTACTATGAATATTTCAGAATAGTCACCGACAATGCAAATTGCACAATGAATAATTACACAGCACAGATATAATCAATCTTTGCATGATTGAAGGCCTGACAGACGCTTGAAGGGCAAAGCAAGGGATGGATGCCCGGGATGACAGGCGTAAGTCAAAAACCTGTAAACCGATTTAAAAATGTTGCACAATTAATAATAACGATAATGACAATGAACCACCGGAACTTAGGAAAGGGCTGGAGCTCAGGCAGTGCCTGCCTTTTCTTTTTTCTCTTTTTATTTTTATTTATTTATTTTTTGACAGGCAGAGTGGACAGTGAGAGAGAGAGAGACAGAGAGAAAGGTCTTCCTTTGCCATTGGTTTACCCTCCAATGGCTGCTGTGGCCAGCACATTGCGGCTGGCGCACCACACTGATCCGATGGCAGGAGCCAGGTACTTCTCCTGGTCTCCCATGGGGTGCAGGGCCCAAGCACTTGGGCCATCCTCCACTGCACTCCCGGGCCACAGCAGAGAGCTGGCCTGGAAGAGGGGCAACCGGGACAGAATCCGGCACCCCGACCGGGACTAGAACCTGGGGTGCTGGCGCCGCAAGGCGGAGGATTAGCCTATTGAGCCGCGACGCCAGCCAGTACCTGCCTTTTCAAAATATACTGAGGTATATTCATTGATTACTGTGAAATGCCAGATACGATTATCGGGGTTGATGCCATTTTAGTCTATAGCGCTTCTCTAAGAAGATTTCTGAAGCACGTGTTGACAGCTTCGCTTCCTGCTACATCTGTACATTTTCCGGGCTCACTGGGCTTCTTCTGGATGAAATCCTCCCGGCAGCGCTGGTGGCTTTGTTTCAGAGTCAGGGTTTAGAAGGAACAGCTGTTCATTTAGCTTTTGAGGGCCCGGGTTCCATCCCTCGCAACTGCCTCCCTGTAGGATGTGGTTCAAGTCTGTTAATAGATTGTGTTTAAGGCCTACTGGGTTAGTCACTAAAATGAAAATGAGAGTGTCTCCTAACAACTTTCGGGAGTTTTTACAAGTAACTCAAGCAATAAAACATGAGAAAGCACTTGCGGCCACCCATGTAGCCTGGAGCCCATGGATGGTGGCGTGATGGTTAGTCACCAGCACAGCTTTCCCAGTCAGGCTACTGTAACCCAGAGTGGAGGATTTAGGCAAGAGATGGGTACAGGAACAGGGCACAGAAATTGAAGCTCTGACTTTCACACGCTTCTTTTCCAGAGGCTGTTTCAGGAACATAACACCCAGAGACAGCCAGGCCACCGGGCAACCAAAGAAAACTGCATGAAACCAGTCTGAGTCAGTTTTAAATGTATAATGTGTGCAGATGTGTGTTGCTTGAGCAAAAAGGACCCTACTGCTCACCCTTTTCTGCATCCTGAACACTCCCCTAACTTGAGCTCTAAAAACCCCAGCGAAGCACGGCTCCGGCAGGCAGCTTCCTGGGGGAGCCACATGGTGCCACCATCTCATTGAGACATCACAAGTCAACGGAGCTTCCCTTCAGGCAACTCGCGCCCGAGGCTGATCATTTGGTGATACTCCAAGTGGATGGGCCACTTGTGTCCACTGATAATACCAGTAGCACCGTCAGTTTTTCTCCCCGTTTCATTTTTCCTTAAAATATGCAATGTATTGAAAAAGCTAATGGGTCAGAAAAACAATTCCAAGCCCTCCTCTCTTCCAATGCTAACACCCGGAAGAAACTGCCAGTAGCAATCTGATGTATCTACTCTGTGATGTTCCCCAGGGAGGGTACAAGTTGTCTATATATGCTACATCCGTGTGTGTGTGTGTGTGTGTGTGTGTGTCTGTGCTCACATGGGCACCCATGCTTGTGTTTGCAAGAGGAAAATCATGAGATACTGGTTTCATGGTGGACATTAATGCAAAATTGTATGTGACAATTTAAATAAGCCATGCAATCCTTGGCTGATATATCACAGAAATGCTTCCCCCCACCCCAGTCTTGCCTGTCTTCACCCTTTACGTTCTGTTTTTGGAACTGTTGACTCCAAAATGGAATGCAGAAGGCATGGGTTTGCATTTTGTTAACTGGAAGCAAAGGGGCTCAAGATAAATTTGAAGAAAAAGTTTTTTCTCCAAATTCTTGTGAGGATTTGTTAATTTTTTTGTTTGTTTTGTTTTGTTTTAGATAGTAGCCACTCTTAAAAAGGGGGATGATAGCTCTTTGCGATTTTTTGACTTGCATTTTTCTGAAGGCTAGTGATGCCGTGCATCTTTCCACCCACCTGTTGGCCATTTGTGATCATTCTTTTGAGAAAAGCCTATATCATTTGCTGATGAAACAAAAAGGATTTATTTATTTGAAAGGCAGAGTCACAGAGAGAGACGGAGAGACAACGACTGAGAGATGTTTTATCCCATCCACTAGTCCACTTCCCAAAGTTCACAACAGCCGGTTGTCGGCCATGTCGAAGTCAAGGGCCTGGAACTCTGAGTTTCTCACATGGGTGGCAGGAACCCAAATATTAAGACTCCATCTTCTGCCTCCAGGTGCATCAGCGAGAAGTTGGATCAGAAATGTGGAGCAGCTGAGGATCCAGAGCGGCCTACTGATATGGGATGTGGATATCCCACAGAGGTGTTTAACACACTCTGGCACAATACCTGACCCTATTTTAAACTAGATATTTTTTGCTAAGGTTTTATTTTTAGCTTTTCATATACTCTAGTATGAACCCTTTGTTAAATGAATAGTTTGCACATATTTCATGCCATTCTGTAGATTGATGGTTTCCTTTGCTGTACAGTTTGGCTCCTTTACAATTCTGGTGGGAATGTAAATTAGTACAGCCATTGTGGAGGACACTAGGGGTTCCTCAAAAGTCGAAACGTAGAATGCCCATGATCCAGCTTCTGGGTATATGTTCATTTCCAAAGGAAACGAAGTCAGCATGTTGAAGAGCTATCTGCCCTTTCACGGCGATCACAGCGCAACTCGCCACAGTCAGCATATGGAACCCGCCTGGGTGTCCACTGACAGGTGACTGCATACAGAAGGTGTGGCTGATATGCACCATGGAATAGCATTCAGCCCTGAAAAGGAATGAACTTCTATCCTCCGAGGCAAAATGAATGCAACTGGAGGACAGTAAGTTAAATTAGCAAGACACAGAGGGACAGTACTGAATGCTCTCTCACTTGTGGACGTTAAAGGTGTTGATCCCAAGGTAGAAGGGAATAGAAGAGTTCATTCCTGCACACTAGAAGGGTAGCAGAGATGGGGGGTAAATATAAGTTGAATAACGGGTACCCAAACAACGTCAGACACAGGGAGTAAGTTCTCGTGTTCCACGCAGAGTGAGGTGACTACAGTTCCAAATAATCTATATACTTCACGAAAAACTAAAGGAGAGGGGCTTGAAGGCTCAAATCCTTTCAGAAAAGGAGACAGAAATGCCAGTGAACTTATTTGATCAGTACACACTACGAAATACACACTGTGCCAAATATGCATACAATTGTTACATGTCAATAAAAAGAAAAAAAAAGCAGAAAATGTCCGCTCTCCACAGTTTTTGGAGGCACATAGTAACTGTTGCAGATTTCGCTCATTAGCTGTATATATTTTAAGTCGGCAAACTGGGGAAAAAACCAGCTGAAGTCATCCATAGCATTCCAATCTGACTGAAGTGAAAACAATAAACTGATGACAACATTGAGGAGCCAGATATTCCCACCAGTTAAATCTGCTCCATATATACAGTCTGTAAGATGGTATTTCTGTTTTTTCAGAATGTGCAACAGCAAATTTGTTCACTGGTACCCATGCCCATCTTCCTTTGTTTTTTGGCAAACGGTACAAATTTCTCTGTGGAAGTCATTTATTCCCAGGAATTTTCCTATTAAACATTCAAATAACAAGAACAGCTGGTCACAACTACTGGGAGACTTTAGGGAGAAAGTAGCAACCTGCGAAGATGAATGGCGTTTATAAGCTGAACTAGCTGCAATGGTGATTTTAATTTCGTAGTAGGTGAGGAACATTTGTATTTGGGAGACACATTCATTTATATGTTTTTCTATTATCACACAGATTCAAGGGTAATTCTAGGCCTTATTTTGGAAAGTAATGAACATTCTTATTCAGAAAATAGGGAAGAATAATGCCATCTATAACAAAATTGCTCATTTTTTCAAAAAGTGAAAACAACTCATACTCAGTTACAAATTCTAACTCTGTTTAATGAATGTCACTGCTGCACATTACACATACGAGAGGACCTGAACGTCAGGGGAAAACAGGATTAAAAGATAAGGGTTTTTTCTTGGTTGAGGGGACACACTTTGAAATCCACACATGTTTTCTGCAATAGGTATTTTCCATGAACTTTCTGAAGATCCCTTATGTGCATGGATTTCAAGATGTTTCTGTACCACAGTAAATTATCTTTTATTTCTAGTACTCCAGGAACTTACTGAAGAACCTGTTTAGGTGACTGGAATCATGGCTTATCACCTTAAAATGACTCAAATATAGATTGGAGGATACCCGGAGCACCATGATATTTTTCTTTTTCAATCAAATTTCACATATGAGAGAATTAAACACTAGCATATTTCCATCCTTCTACATACACACAAGTGTAGAACCACGAGGCTGAATTTTTAACATGCAAATTGCAGCTGTTTCCACTCAATTTAGGGTAGCACTACCACTCACTGATTTTTTAACTACTGTTCATTTGAGAGACAGCCAGGGGTCTCCTATACCTTGGTTCACTATCCAGATGCCTACAATGGCTGGGGTGGGGCCAACTCCAGGATCTAGAAATTCAACCCAGGTCTCCCACTCTGATGGCAGGAACCCAATCACTTCCTCCATCACAACTGCCTCTTAGAGTTTGTATCAGCAGGGAGCTGGAATTAGAGCCAGAGGCAGGTGCTGATCCAAGGCACTGAAATACGGCAGACTTGTAGCTATTCTTTTTAAATTTCATGTTTAATCTATTTTAATGGCAGGAGAGAGGGAGAGGGAAGGAGAGAGGGAGGGAGGGAGAGACAGAGAGACGAGAAAGGTATTTCATCACTGAGTCACTCCCCCAATGCAACCAGGGCTGGAACAGGCTAAAGCAGGTAGGCCAGTTCATCTGCAAGGCCCCATGCCTGTCCCTTTCGTAATAAATTTTGTTACTGTGACTTACTTTGTTTTAGGGTCACAATAAATGACCAAGGTCTGGGCTATCCTGAGGTTGGACCACCTAGAAGAAATATGGGCCCATTAATTTTTTTTTTTTTTTGACAGGCAGAGTGGACAATGAGAGAGAGAGAGAGAGACAAAAAGAAAGGTCTTCCTTTTCTGTTGGTTCACCCCCCAATGTCCACTGCAGCCGGCGCACCGCGCTGATCCGAAGGCAGGAGCCAGGTGCTTCTCCTGGTCTCCCATGGGGTGCAGGGCCTAAGCACTTGGGCCATCCTCCACTGCCCTCCTAGGCCATAGCAGAGAGCTGGACTGGAAGAGGAGCAACCAGGACAGAATCCGGCGCCCCAACCGGGACTAGAACCCAGTGTGCCGGCACCGCAAGGTGGAGGATTAGCCTATTGAGCTGCAGCGCCCACGGGCCCGTTAATTGTAATAAAATAGAGTAGCTTTCTTAGAAGCATTATGAGACTATTAGAAATATTTTAAACTGCTCATTGGCCCAATGAGGCTGGATTATAACTTTGTATGAGATAGGTATCGTTTACTTTAGCTATGACAAGGGCCGCCTGTCCAATGGCTGCCGTTTTGAAAGAGAATATGCCTATTTTATTTAAGATCATTGGTTCTCTGAGAGAACAAATAAAAGTTAATGCACTTGCATTTCCATATGAATGGATTGGCAGTTGAAAGAAACAGACTTATGAGTTTGTCCTTGTTAGTGTGAAGCCACAGTTTCATACGACTGTCTCATAAAACCTGGCAACTATAAAGCTAGTAATTATATATATCAGTTATTTCAGTAAAATCGATTTTTAAAGCTTCTCTGATGGTATTTGCATGTTCATAGACATTTTAATAGAAATAGGCCACTGTCCTTCAAACTACAGAAACACAATCTTCCATTAACATAATATGAAGACTGCAGTGTGTGCTTGGCTGATTTTATAAAGACAGAGGATATAGAGGGCTCAGTCATAGGAAAGACAAAATAGTAATTGGCAAGATAACGACAGCTGTGTGTTTTCAGGAATTTCATCATCCTCTACAATGTCAGGTATACGCTAACATATGTATGTACTCACACACACACATGTACTTCAAAATGTTCATGGAAAATGAAATTAAAAGGTAAGTTTATTATTTTGGTGTAAAAATTTTGAAATCTATGCATATGAGGGACCTTCTAAAAGTTCATGAAAAGTGTGCATTGTGGAAACAAGTGCATGAATTTCAATTTTTGGCACCAAAATAAACTTATATTTCCTTTTATTATTATTAACGGAGAAGCACAGAGGCAGACAAGACAGAGTTCCCATCTGCTGGTTCACTCCCCGATGCCTTCAATGGCTGGGGCAAGGCCAAGCCAAAGCTAAGAGCCGGGGACTCAATTCAAGCGTCCAACATCCAACGTAGGTGGCAGGAACCCAAATACTGGAGCCACCACTGCTGCTTTCCAGGGTGCACATTCGCAGGAAGCTGGAATACGGAGCTAGAACCAGCAGTGGAATTCAGCAACTTTGATGAAGCAATTTCTTTTTTTGCCTTAAACATCTAAAACGTGTATTT
The DNA here is from genome assembly GCF_051225735.1 of Oryctolagus cuniculus. Lineage (NCBI taxonomy): Eukaryota > Metazoa > Chordata > Mammalia > Lagomorpha > Leporidae > Oryctolagus > Oryctolagus cuniculus. The sequence continues at coordinate 69,423,247 of NC_142884.1, read as the reverse complement.
GTACTTATTTTAAAGGCAAAGAGACAGAGGGAGACAGAGAAAGAGAGAGATCTTCATTTGCTGGTTTACTCCCAAATGCCAGCAACAACTGAGGATGGCCCACGCTAACGCTGGGAGCTGAGAGCTTCATTGGGGTCTCCCACACAGATAACAGGAACACAGTTACTCGAGCCGCCACTGCTGCCTCCATACAGGAAGCTGGAATGGAAGTGGAGCTGGGATTGAACCTAAGGACTTGCATGTGGGCATCCCAAATAGTGACTTGATCACTGTGCCAAATATGAGTATCTTAAGCACCAGGCCCAAAGCCCAAACTTGTCTTCCAATTCCAGTTTTTCCATGGAATCTGAGATGTGCCTTCATATACACGGTGATATTCAGCACACAGAGCTGGTCCAGAGCAGAACAGCCAGGTGTGAGGTGCCCATGGGGGAGCCTTTGCAAAGTGGTGGTGTTCTTCACTCAGAGAAGCAAGCAGCAGGTGACTGGGAGGCAGGAGGGTGTCTTCCCAAGCTAGCAGAGTGGCCCTAGACCACAGCTGCCTTCTACTGGCTTACTCTCCACAAAGGCCAGGCCTGGGCCAGGAATCAGCAACTCCATCCTGGGCTCCCACAAGGGTGGCAGGGCCCCAAGCACTTAGGCCGTCGTCTGTTGCCTTCTCAGATATATGAGAAGGAACATGGATCAGAAGCACAGTAGCTGGGGCTTGAATGGGCCTGCGGACACTGGATGCTGGTGTCACAAGCAGTGGTCCGACCTGCTGCGCCACAACACTAGCCCTTAAGGGAATCATTTACTGCACGTGCACATAGAAGTTCAAACAAAGAACGATGAACAGGAATGACAGAGATCTGGACTCATGCTCACACAGTCAAGTATTCCCAAAGATCATTCTCATCGTCCAACAATGGAAAGCACTGTTGAGAGAACGGCCGAGGCTTCCCTGTGTATCTAACGCTGCGGCCCCAAGAGAGCTCATATTCACGCAGTGAATTCCTGGCTTTAGTTCTTTGGTCACCAGTGAATTATTATAAGCAAGGGAGGTGGATTTCCATAGACAGAAGACTGGTAGAGCTCAAATGAAGTCTGATTTTCTACTGTCTGAAAATGCTTTGTAGAAACATGTCAGGAGATACAGGAATTCAAATGAGCTTAGGGGGTAAAAAAGGTAAGACAGACAAGACCTGTTGAAGTCCCCCAGTGCATACCAGATGGCATCAAACTGAAATTGATGTTGATAATCAATGTCAAAATATCTTAGGGTACTATTGACAGAAGGTATGGGGATAAAAGTTAATCCAAGAAGCTTAATGAAAAATGCAGAACCAAGAGAATCGGCAGAGGGAATGCAGAAATGGACCTGGAGCAGATTTTAAAACATAACTTGAGCAACATTTGACATACTTCAGGCTCTCTCAAATGTATTTCCTAAGCACAAAACAGAGAAATCGATCGCAAACAGATCCTGTTTATCTGTGTGTGTGTGTGTGTGTGTGTGTGTCTGTGTTCTAACTTTATCTAAATAAAGGACAACTAAACACACTGTTGGGTGGACTAGATAGGAACATAATGTCCCCATACTAATATTTGACTTTGTCTTATAGATTCAATAAGCTGGTATCTCAATGGCCCTTTGTGTTGTATAAATTCTCTCTCCTCCACAGAAATGTGTTTTTTGACATCACCAAGGGAATTATCACCCAGTTCTTGATATGTTGATTTCAGCCTTGGTACAGTGCTATATGCTCAGATTAATGGTCCCATAACATTTATGATAGGAGTCATGAATCTCCTCTAATTAGATTCTGGCAGATATCCTTTTTCTTAGAAATAGTTATTAATATCAAAGTTGAAGAGAAGCCTTCATTTGATCCCCCTACTGCCTGGAGTAGACCCAACAATTTGTCCCCGCAGTCACTGGAGATTTGTCCTCTCTGACAATCACCCATGGCAGACAACCCAAGACTCCTGGAGACCTCAAAGGAGACCTTAGCCACTTACCTGGTGTAGTGGCAGTGATGCAGGTGCCAATGAGCTTTATTCTACCCCACGACATAATTGTGTCTTTATTCATGTGTTTGCTGTAATTTCAAATGTAAGAGAAGTTGCAAGAAAACACCAAGAAGTCTCTTACACTCTACCCAGATACATCAATGTTGACTGCTAATTTTGTTTCATTGTCCTCTCTCTCTCTTTCTCTCTCTCTCCCTGTCTCTCTCTTGCAGTATTCCAGTTTTCTGTTGCTGTCTAACATATTTACAAAAACACCACCACTCAAAGGCACGTGGATATTTAACCTCCTCGTTTCAGGTGACAAGCCTGGCAGAACTGGGATGTCTGCCTCCTCTCATAAGCATGCAATTAAGGCACCAGCAGGGCTGCCCTCCTTCCTGGAGGCCCTGAGAAAGGGTCCATTTCCTAGTCTGCTGCTCTGGTCTGAATGTGGCTTCTCCAAAATTCAATGGTTGCCAATCGTGGTCACGTTATGTGGCAAAGACCGTGAGGAGTGATTGCACCACGAGTGGTACCTGATAGAGGGGCCTGATGGAGGGAGATGGCTCTCTACTGACTGCCTGCCTTCCTTCATGCGAGGAAACAGCAAGACCACCCAGGAAACCAGGGCCTTCCTCTTGGCCTTTCCAGTCCCCGTAACAGGGAAAAACAAATGTGTTTTTTTTTTTAATGATGCAGAACACAGCAATCTCGTGGAGCAGCACAGCTGGACTAGGGCGCATGCTTACTCAGACTGTTGGCAGAACCCAGGTCCGTGCAGGTGCGTAGCTAGGGCGCATTTCCTCCCTCACTTTCTGCTGGCTCCCAGGTCCTTCAGACCCACCTGCCTGCCTTCTCACGGGCCCCCTGTCTTCCAGTCAGCAGCAGCCCGCTGCACTTTATTTTCTTTAACATGTATTTACTTATTTGGAATTAAAAGAAGTTTCCTTTGGTGCAATTTTAATGTTTTTATTTATGAATAAGAAGAAAAAATTTCATTTATTTCATAGATATGATTCTAAGAGTATAAGGAGACTCTCCTCCTTCCTTCCATCCTTTCTCTCCAAGGCATAGTGACAGAGAGGGAGAGACAGAGAGGAGGAGGAAGAGAGGAGGGAGAGGGAGGGAGAGAGAGAAAGAGAGAGGGGAGAGGGGGAGGAGGAGGGAGAAGGACAGAGGAGGGGGGAGGGAGAGAGGGAGGGAGGGAGAGAAAGAAAGAGGGGAGGGGGGGAGGAGGAGGGAGAAGGACAGAGGAGGGGGGAGGGACAGAGGGAGGGGGAGAGAAACAAAGAGAGGAGTGATTTTCCATTCAATGGCTCACTCTAAAAATGACCACAAGGGCCAGGATTGGGCCAGGCTGAAGCCAGGAGCCAGGAGCTCCATCCTGTTCTCTCACATAGATGGCAAGCGCATCTATGTGTGCATGAGCCCACATTCACTGCTTCTCCTGGCGCATTATCAGGAAGCTGGTTTGGAAGCAGAGCAGCCAGGACTTGAAACAGCACCCCACCAAGGAGCGAAAGTGTCTTAACCACAGGCCGTAATGCTGGCCACCCCCTTCTGCTCTCCGACTTCCCTGCTTGTAACATCTGGGACCCATATGTTACCCTCACGTGGCCCCTGACCCGGAGTCAGCTGTACCCAGTGACACAGCACTCTCTGCTGTGCTGCGATGTCTCATCATTCACCGATGCCATGGATTAGGATGGGGAACCTTGGGTACTATTTTTTATTAATATAAAGAGAACAGATTTCACCTATTTCAAAGATATAAATTTAAGAACACAGTGATATTTCCTTCTCTTTCTTTTTAATTTTTGCCATAACACATTTTAAATTTACTTTATAAACACAGGCTTAAGACCACACTAAATACAGTGTTCAACAAACAGAAAGCAGAAAGACCACTGCTCCCCAGGAATGTAGCCAGGAGCTATAAACAATAAGCAAATCACAAGATGTCAATTTCACTCTTACACATTTTTTCGTACTCTATTTTCTGGCTACCACAAATCAGAGAGAACATATGATATTTGTCTTTTTTGGTCTGGCTTATTTCACTAAGCGTAATGGGCTCCATTTGGTACTATTTTAAAAAAGTTTTCTCAGCCACTGGAAGAAATGCAGACAGCTGGGTCTTGGTAGCTTGGGGCTTGCCCTGGGGATCCGCTGTGTGCCAGCAGGTGGGAGGTATCTGAAATGCGCGTTTAGAGGGGGGATGCTGAACATTTAACGGAGCAGCAAGACCTACTGAAGATGCAGAAGAGAAAGGGATTTTTCAGCATCACCCCACTTGATCACAACAGCACCTCGAGATAGGCATCAGACATACTGCAAAACTGAGAACGCCAAAGCTGGCAAGGACTGTTAGGAGTTCCTAATGCAGCACTACACATAGGTAGCAAAGCCAGGTGTGGAGCCAGGTCTTCCTAACCCTGAGGATGCTGTTGGCCAGTGTCCCCTGGGACCTGAGCTGTCTTGCTCTTCTGGTAATGGTGTACTCCAGCCTCTGCCTGACCCTCTCACCAGGAAACTGTATCAATACCCGTCTGTCTGGTATCTCCTTTGTCCAGGTGGCACGCTTGCTACACCAACCATTAACTCACAAAGCGAATGCTTTAGAGTAGGATCTTTGAGATTTTATGTATCCAAGAGATGACACAGTCAACTCTTAGGATGGTCCTCGTACTCTGGGACTGGCTGGTGGAGGTGAAAGGACTTTAGGGCCAGTGCCGCAGCTCACTAGGCTAATCCTCTGCCTGTGGCGCTGGCACCCCAGATTCTAGACCCAGTCAGGGCGCCAGATTCTCTCCCGGTCGCTCCTCTTCCAGTCCAGCTCTCTGCTGTGGCCCGGGAGGACAGTGGAGGATGGCCCAAGTGCTTGGGCCCTGCACCCACATGGGAGACTAGAAGTACCTGGCTCCTGGCTTCGGATAAGTGTGGTGCACCGGCCGCAATGGCCATTGAGGGGTAAACCAACGGAAAAGGAAGACCTTTCTCTCTGTCTCTCTCTTTCTCTCACTCTGCCTGTCAAAAAAAAAAAAAAAAAAAAGACAAGACAAGACAAGACAAGACTTTGGATACACTCAAATCCCCGTGGGCGGGAATGGCCTCACTTTACTAATGCTTATATAGTACTTAGTGGGCTTAGTGGGTTTACTGCTTCTTTAGATGGAACAAATATCAATAAAAAACATTCTGTCCTGGCTTTCTGCATTTAGAGCCAGGCTTACCAAGAGCACACTGGGAACTTGTACTTTTTTTTTCTGTTGGAAAGATTCAGTGGAGGCCTTGTGCTTTCTATTTAGGGAAAATGGACACACAATGGAGTCAAAACGCCCACAAGAGATCACAGGAAAAAAAAAAATGAAATTCTGCCCAAAATAGGTAGCGGCTTGTCTCTCAGGCGGGGACTTCGTCCAAGGGGAAGCTCGCCTTTGTGAACAGGAGGACACCCAAGAGCTGGTTTCCTCAGTGTAGCAGCAGGAAGAACCGTCGCTGGGGCAACCTGCCCACGCTGTGGGGAAGGCAGCCACTGTCAGCCGTGCTCTGGACCCTGAGGGATCCCTGAGCAACTTCAGTGCTGGCCCGGAGTGAGGGCCGTCTAGGCAGTGCGGATGAACAGAGCCTATTCTGCTGAATTAGCTTGTACTTAGTTTTATCAGAGACTGTGTTCGCCACAGAGGGACAGGCATTTAAGTGGGGGCACAGTATCTGACCTGAGTGAGAACATGTACATTTACAATAAAAACATAATTAATGTGTATCTAGAGGATAAAATTTGACATAGATATCAAATTTCATTATACGTATACTTCATATGTAATTCATTTATTTGCATAATGAGTAATCCAATAATTCTATAGATATGCCTGTGCCATATGTGTATATGTACTTTTGTATGTATATATAGAATGTGTGTGTGTGTGGATTGTGTGTGCATGGCTATGTGTATGTGTACATATAAATCACACTGATTTTATTTTTGCCAAAAAAATTCCATGCAGCAGGGACTTCCTAGTACACACCCACACTAAAACCTGGTTAGAAACACTAATATAAGCTGGGAAATCCTACTCTCTCAGAACCTAAGTTGTGCGATGCTCACATTCTTCAGCTAAAAATCAACATTGTTCTCTCAGTTTTAAAGCTAAAATAAGATGCCCTGATGATATTTGTTCTTATTACCTTTCTCAAGAGCATTCCTTTAGATTTGACATTTCCTTCTGTGTGGTCAAGATAGCTCACGTGTTATACAATGTTCCTAGATGATTTGTTTTGACAAAAGCTGCTAAATTCGATAGTATCTTTAGTTTAACTCAGTTTGACTGTGTACATTTGAGCATTCTCTAATCTAGCCTTGTGTGTTCTGTTTTGGGCTTTGTAAAGTCATTTGATTTTTAAAATCTTTCTTAAAGAGGAAGTCCAGCTGAGCCACTGTGGAAAAAACGTTTTGGTGTGGCACGTTGGGTCCGGAGATGTGCGGCTGTGAGTTGATGCATACACGCTGCAGTCTGATGGACCTCGCCCAGACTCTCTCCACTGTTCACAAACTAGCAATCCGGGCCGGCTGCCAGCCTCACGTACCTCAAAAACAAAATGGAGGCAGTCATAGAAACTCCCTGCCTGAGGCGGGTGCCGCGGCTCACTAGGCTAATCCTCCGCCTTGCAGCGCCGGCAAACTGGGTTCTAGTCCCGGTCGGGGCGCCAGATTCTGTCCCGGTTGCCCCTCTTCCAGGCCAGCTCTCTGCTGTGGCCAGGGAGTGCAGGGGAGGATGGCCCAAGTGCTTGGGCCCTGCACCCCATGGGAGACCAGGAGAAGCACCTGGCTCCTGCCATCGGATCAGCGCGGTGCGCCGGCCGCAGCACGCCGGCCACGGCGGCCATTGGAGGGTGAACCAATGGCAAAGGAAGACCTTTCTCTCTGTCTCTCTCTCACTGTCCACTCTGCCTGTCAAAAAAATAAAAATAAAAAAATAAATAAATAAATAATAAAAAAAAGGAACTCGCTGCCTGGATGTTTGGAAGGATCTGGTGGTTAGCCCATGCAAAAGAAGTCGCAATATTCCCAACATTCTGCTTAGGAAAAAAAAAAAATAGAAAAACCAAGAAACAAAAAGCAAGCTCTAACTTGTTTAAAGGGCCTGGGGGACTTATTGACATATATGTAATACACACACACACACACACACATAAAAAACTATTACTAAGCAGTGAAGCTCAGGTGTGGTTTGATCAGCAATCTGCACCCATTTTTTTCCTGGGACCTGTAGTTTTGATTTCTTCAGTGAACCAAGGAGGTGTTAGACTTTGCTTCCACATGAGTTTTCTCAAGTCCAGAAGACAGCACTGAGAAGGCGCAGAGGCACCTTAACTGCTCATCTGTGTCTACGAGCAGGGGGATAGAGCTTCACTTTTCCAACAGATCACATAAAATCTGAATGGGCCATCTCTGCACCAGGCCTGTAGCCAAAGGAGTGTCACATGTTGATTAGCTTCTCTGGGCATTGCTCAGCATGGCTGAACCACTGTGTGAGATGGATGGGACTTGCCTCATTGTGAGATGGATGGGACTTGCCTCATTGGCTTAGGCGCAGCATTACACAGTCCCCTAGATAGAGCTGAGGTCATGGTCCCCCAAATCACAGGGCTGCAAGACAATGAGAGAGCACACAGTGGTTTCTGGAAGGCAGCCAGCTTGTTTTCTATCCTGCTTCATTATTACTAGCTGTAATCACTAATATGCAATGATTATACACAATCCAACTGTCACAGCAATAAATGGTATTGTATCTGCTCAAAGAGCAGGTTCTTAGCTTTAGATTTGGACCCGCATGCCTGAGGACACTAAGATACAGTTTTAGTCCATGTCTCTACCCGACTTCTAGGTTGCCTGTGTATTCAGATATGTCTGTACGTGTAGTCCATAGCAGGTCCCTGGGGGATGGAGGCGATTTTTAGCTGCAGTATAGTTCTGTGTTAGAGGAAGTTGCCTCTGCCACTCTCCTATGGCGGAGTTTTTGAGGTATCACAAACTGCAGGATCACTGGACTGGCTACCTGTCAGTTCGTCCTTGGAAACTTCTCCCTTTCTTCTGGGATCTGCTCCATTTGCAGAGAATTGAGTCCATAAGTTACCTGGCCTGGGTTCCCCTGCCAGCTGGCTGCCAAATAAGGACAGCCAAAGCAAAAAGCCAGGTGTGTCTATCTCTCTCCTTCCTGCCACTTCACAAGGGGTCTAAGATGAGGTTGTGTCTTCTATAGGATTCTTGCTCTCTCCTGGCACTTCTGGCGTCCTCCCTGGTCTCTCCAACCCTCGTGTGTATAGAGCAAGCTCCATCGCTGTTGCTAATCTCTGACTTGCCTTTGTTCCCTGTCTCCCTGTTCAAATCTTGCAACACTTGTGTCTGGTACCCCATATTAATTTCCTTCTACTGAATGACCTGGGTTGGCACGAGTATCCTCCCTTGACCCCTACTGATAAAAAGCAATCAACTTCAAAATCTTGAAATTCTAACCTTTGGAACGGACTCTTTCCAGAAATAAATCCTATTGCCTATAATGCTAATGTGATTTATTTTTTGCAAAAAAATATAGATTTTTTGGTTTAAAAATGATTGGGGCTTTGTTTGAGATCTATAATACCTACAATGATTTAAATTCTCAACTTCAAAAAGTTGTGTATTGAGCTATATTAAAACCAATGTTATTTGAAAAATGCTGTATTTCAATTTATTTTGATCAAATTCCATTATTGGGTCATATTTGAAATAAAATTACAGACGTCTGTTTTATGAAAAGCTGGTTACTGAGGTGGGAAACCATATTGTTCTAATTAAAGCTTGGATAGTTTATTGAAACTCACTTGTATTGAACAAAAAGCACTTTGGTAAACCACACGAAATACACAACTTGACAGGCATCCGGAACCGGTGGAAGATCGATCCTTTTTGATAGCTGGATTGTTTTTCAGATGACTGAGAATTTGCCCATTTGTCTTAGTGATGAATTGTTTGGTCACCAGGAAGAGAAATTCACTGCAGCTGGGGTAGGCTAAAATAAATAAATAAATAAATGGCTGCACGGACACTAGGGAACTCCAAGACTGACAGTGCTCCTGGGTTCTCAAAGGGGAGTCAGACTCAGGAGCTCAACCCTGCTGGGACTCAGGCCTGGGTTTCCCATCGTGGCTTCTCAGGAGGGACTCTGTCTTCCGGTCATGCCCACAATCCTTCCCTGGAGGTCCCCCCGATCTAGCAATGTCTGCCCACATAAAAAACTATTTTATATGAACGATGGACACACACACACACACCGCGAGAGAGAGAGAGAGAGGGAGAGGGAGAGAGAGAGAGAGATTCCCCCATCCACAGTTCACTCCCTAAATGCTGCTAACAGTACTGGGAGACCAAAGCCAGGAGCCAGGATTCATTCCAAGTCTCTAAATAGTGGCAAGAGCCCAACTCCTTGAGTCATTGTTTGTTGCCTCCCAGGATGCAATGAGCAGAAAGCTGGAACCTGGAGCAGAGCTGTGACTTGAACCCAGGCCCTCTGATAAGAGGTGAAGGCATTCAAAGCTGAGTCTTAGCCGCTACAACATCCACCCCAACAAATGACAACCAACTGCTATTTATGTTTGTGCGTATCAAATATCTGTGTTATGATTTTCTTATTTCTTCTTTGCTGCCAGATGTTACTTGCCACTGTTGGTTGGTATTTGCTAGTTTTAATTTGTTACTGCTGGGTCAGTTTGGCCTTAGAAACCAAGTAACATTCACTATAATCATATATAAATGAAAGTTAATTAAATTTTAGTGAGAAAGTCTTTCCATTGAGAATCTCATAAACCTAGGGGCATACACTTTGCAATCTTATGCTTCAGACCATGTGCGAGAGGGGAAATCAGTTGTTCAAAAAGATGCACTTAATGAATGTGGAGTCACGGCATGGGGCTCCAGGATCACTGCATTTTAGCATCCACTTCTTTAATTCCTTTGCCGTGGTGTCTCTTTAGTCAAGCACGCTATGACTGTGGTAGGCAGAAGTGAGGATCCCAGGGGTGCTCCAATCCCAGCACCCAGAATATGTCACCTTACCTGGCAAAAACAGAACAGATGTGATTCTACTTGCACATCTTGAGACAGGGAGACAACAGGATTTTCTTTCAAGATGGGATAATTGAATCTCATGAACCCTTCCAAGTTTAACCTTTTCCCCGTCAAGGTCCTCTCAGAGAGATGGAAAGGGAAAAAGACAGGAGAGATGAGGGGCGAGGGTGCAGGCGACTCATCACCCCTGTTTTGGAGGATCGGGGAGGGGAGCTATGAACCAGCATGTGTGGGTGGCTTCTAGAACCTGGGAATGCACTTCACCTGGCAGGGAGCACTGGACTGGGAACTGGACCCCCCAATTGACAGGGAACCGATTTATGACAAAAGTCTGAAGGAGTGAGGTAGGTGTTGTGTCCTGGGGTGAACTAGCACTTGGGATTCCACATCCCCAAACAGAGATCCAGTTCTAGTCCCGGCTCCTCTGCTTGCAACTCAGCTTCTTGCTAGTGTGCCTGGGAAGGCAGCAGATGATGGCCCAAACACTTGACTCCCTGCCCACCACTGAACAGAGCTCTGGAATCCTGGCTTGGGCCTGACCCAGCCCTGGCTGATGTGGGAATTTCAGGAATGAACAAGGGGATATGTATCTCCCTCAAGCTCTGCCCACTGCCTTTCAAATAAATAAATCTTTATTTTAAAAACTCTGAGTAAGTAAGGGCCCAAATTTTCCTGTAGAGCTTACAGAAAAAAATTAAGAGCTCAGATGGCACCTTGATTTTAGCCCAGTGTGACAGAAGCCTGACTCGTGAACTATAGAACTTCTAACACATTTTTGTTGTTTTAAGCCACTGTGTTGTGGCATCAAAAGAAAGTCAATCTATTGCCAGTCTTTATTTTCTACCAATACTTGAAATTCTTTATTAATGTCTTTTCATTCCAACCATTTTCTAAAAGTGGTTGCTGCAGTATTTCCTAGATGGCATGCTCTTCCAGCTTTTGCCATACCTTTATCAATCGGGGACCCTCTGGTCTCCTGCAGTTGAGTGGACTTTGTGATTACCATGAAAGGATTGTGGCAGAAATAACACCACTTGACTTTCAAGGTTAAGTAAGGACAGGTGATGCTGCCTCTAACAGAGATGCTCACTCCTGGGTGAGCTGGCCAGGGTCGGAGATGTCTGGCGACTCTGAGGCTGCAGTGTGCAGAGACCACTTGGAGTGCCCACGCAAATATCTACAGAGCCGCAGACATTCTAGCCCCCAGCTACTAAAGGTTTCCTTCCAGGTACGGGAGTGAAGCTGTCCTCAGTATGACCCAAGACCCAACAACCATCTGCCTATGGCCAAGGAGAAAAACTGATGATTGTTTATGATTCTAGTCAACATGAGATTTATGAGTAAGATCAAGTATTATTATCACTTTAAGCCATCTTGTTGGGGGTGACTTATTAGACAATAATAAATAACCAGAAAACATACATCTATGAGTGTGACATTGATGAATTTACGCAAAGCTGTGTGATTTTAATACTAGATGTACAGAATCCACATGCCCTACATCCAGTGAGTAATTGCATTGGATTTAAGACAGCAGTTCTCGTGCCAATTACAGCCAGTTTTGTTTTTAGCCATCCATACTTTTGGCTTCCCATCTTCTTGCAACAGTGGAGAACATTGCTGGTTTTCCTCCCGCACTTCCTGCACCCGGGGACGTGAGGTCTCTGAGGACCGGATGCCCTAAGAGTCGGGCACGCCTTCAGTTTTCGTAATGAGTCACAGTTTTATTATGTGCTTCAGCTTCATTGACAGAAGATCATTCATGCCTTATTTTTTGCTCAATGCCTGGAAGACCTGAAATTGCCCTTCCAAATCCATTACCAGGTTCTTGAAGTGAATTAGATGAATCTGTTTTCAATTTATATTGATTAAGGAGAAACAATGGAGCAATATTTAAAACTTAACCCAAACTAAAATTCCTTGATGTAGCTTACCATGTGTGGTGTATAATGTATTCCTGCAGTTTTTGAAAATTTCTTGAGGTATGTAGCATTCAATCATTAATAACAATTGAAAACTTATATTTCTCCTGTCTTGTCTGAGGATATATTATATGGTATGGTGAGAACATTAATAACCCCTACTTTAGTTGCAGGTTATTTTGAGAATTCTGCTATATTCTTCTTTTTTTTCAATCTGCACTCTTATAAATCAAATATAAGAAGACTTCAGGGATATAGAATATTTTAATATCACTGTGAAACAGAATAATAAAAATTAGAGAACTGAAAGAGATGCAAGGCACGCCAGACTATCTAGTCTAATCTTAACATTTCTAGATGTGGCATCATTAATCCAAAGAAGCCAAATTAGCTGGTGGCAGAGCCAGAATTAGAAAATTAATTTATCTGAGAGTGTCCAAGACATTCTCCTGCGAGGCACGTTGGGACCCCGGTGTGTGCTGACGGCTCTGCTGCCTTATTAGGCTGTGGAACCCAACAAGCAAAATTCTCTTCAAGATAATTTGTTTATTGGGTACTCAGGAGAAGCCACGGCATAATTGGCTGTCTAGAAAAAAAATGAACGCGTGCAGGGAATGGATCTCTGCACGCACACTGCTCACGTGGTGCAGGCTTTTTTTGGAAGGTGGCGGTTTCACCTTTCCAGTTGGTTCCCTGTCACTTTTTTTTCTTTCTTTGCTAGCATCTCCACATCCTTCCTGTCCAGTTAGCATTTAGGGTACCCAGGACACCACTCTCTCTCACGGAAAGGAAGAAGCAGAAAGCAGCAAACAGGGGGCTTTTTGGTGTTTTCTTAACTTTCCGATTCCCAACCAAAAGACTTTCAGATTCAGGATCTGTCATGATTATGATTTTTCAAATCCAGTGTCTTCTTTTGAGTAAACAAAAATATTCTTATGAAAAGACGATTTTTTTTTTTAATCAGGAAAGTATCGGCCTCAGGTCCCATTTGCCTCTGCAGAATTAAAGCCAGAGAAGTCACCATCCATGCATTTTGCAAACACACTAGCATCCTCCCCTAGGGACTGACACGTGAGGGGTTTGGGCTTTCTATGCTCCATGGCTGTCTTGCCGCGGATTCTTGTGTGAGAACTGCTCTTCCATTAGGACCATCCTTGAGTTTACCTTGTATATTGCACATTTTATGTTAATCTCCAGGTTATTTTACTTCTGATAAAATGGTTATTCTTGGTTGTGCTGCATTATCCTCTTTTTTTTTTTTTTTTTTTAAAGGGCTTTCACCACTTTGAACTTTTCCAACATACTTCACGTTTTTTGTCTGGCAGTTCTACAGAAATGAACGTCACCAACAGTGTGTTAGTGGATTACTATTTGGAGTGCTGGTTGGAGTGCTGGTTGTGTTGACTGTCTTTTTGATTATTCTTTTTTTTTTTTTTTTTTTTTTAACTTCAGAGGCAGAGGGGTGGGGGAGAGGCAGAGAGACAGAGAGTGACGTCCATTCTCTGGTTCACTTCCCAGATGCCCGTGACAAAGCTGGAAGTGGGAACTCAACCAGGTTCTCCTGCAGGCACATCAGGGAATCCATTATTTGTGCCATCACTGCTGCTCCCTGGGTCTTATTAGCAGGAAGAAGAATTAGGAGCTGGGGCCATACAGCAAACCCCGGGGACTCTAACGAGGAGCATGGTCATTTGTAGGCCAAGTGCCCACCTCTTGCTTTGCTCAATGTTAAATATCTGCATGAGGCTTAGGAACCCCTGTGTGGAGATACACACAGATTTCTTTTTTTGCTTTGTTTTGTTTTGGTTTTCCTCTCTCTCATTCGCTCTCTTCTGTGCTGCTTCCCTGTCTGTGGATTCAAAGCTGGCATTTCGGGACCCTCCCAGACTGTTTCTAAACCTAAATATTCTGATGGCCGTGTGCAGTCATTTTTCAGAAGCGGTGGAGAATATGGAAAATTCATCCTCAGAGCCAGGGATCAATGACTCAGGCTGTGCAAGGGGCTTCAACAAGTTCATGGGGAAATGAAATTCAATGATGAATTCAGGGGGCTGGCGCTGTCGCATAGCAGGTAAGGTCACCGCCTACAGTGCGGGCATCCCAGATGAGCACCGGTTCAAGTCCTGGCTGCTCCACTTCCGATCCAGCTCTCTGCCATGGCCTGGGAAAGCAGAAGATGGCCCAAGTCCCTGGGCCCCTGCACCAACATGGGAGACCTGGAGGAAGCTCCTGGCTCCAGATCTGCGCTGCTCTGGCCGTTGTGGCCATTTGGGGGAATGAACCAATGAACTGAAGAACATCTCTGCATCTGTCTCTCTGTAACTCTGCTTTTCAAATAGATACATCTTTTAAAAAAATGAACTTAATTTGCTATAAAAATTCAGAAATCCATGCCTTTTTTCATAATCCACATTTTCCATGTATTTTTCAGTCTATCTTGTATGCATTTCAAAGCTTTTTTTTATCAAAATAAAGTTATATTTTAGTTCCATTTTCCATCACTTTTCTGAAGTCCCCTCGCACCTGCGCCCACTCCTTGTCTTGCAGGAGATGTTCAGCTGCAGGTGTGTTTAGCTACCCTCCCCTGGCCGTGGAGGTATCTGATTCCAGTGCTATTTTTTTTTTTTTTTTTGACAGGCAGAGTTAGACAGTGAGAGAGAGAGAGAGAGAGAGAGAGAGAGAGAGAAAGGTCTTCCTTCCATTGGTTCATTCCCCAAATGGCTGCCACGGCTGGCTCTCTGCGCCAATATGAAACCAAGTGCCTGGTGCCTCCTCCTGGTCTCCCATGCGGGTGCAGGGACCAAGCACTTGGGCCATCCTCCACTGCCTTCTCGGGCCACAGCAGAGAGCTGGACTGGAAGAGGAGCAACCAGGACAGAATCCGGCACCCCAATCGGGACTAGAACCCGGGGTGCCGGCGTCACAGGCTGAGGATTAGCCTAGTGAGCCGTGGCGCCGGCCTCCAGTGCTATGGCTCAAGCAACACAAATCTGCTGCCTTACATTCTGTAGACCAGCAAGCTGGGGGTCGGACCACCTGTAGCCATTCAGGACTTTTCCCCATATATCTGATCCAAGGAGTTATTTGCGTCGTTTTGGGGGCCATATGTGTCTTTCAAAATATTCTATGGGGGGGGGGTGTGTGTGGCGCTGTGGCGCAGTGGGTTAACACCCTGGCCTAAAGCGCCAGAGACCCGGCTGCTCCACTTCCCATCCAGCTCTCCGCTGTGACCTGGGAAAGCAGTGGAAGATGGCCCAATCCTTGGGCCCCTGCACCCGCGTGGGAGACCTGGAGGAAGCTCCTGGCTCCTGGTGCAGCTCTAGCCACTGTAGCCAATTGGGGAGTGAAACATCGGACGGAAGTCCTCTCTCTCTCTCTCTCTCTCTCTCTCTTTCTCTGTGCCTCTCCTTATCTCTCTGTGTAACTCTGACTTGCAAATAATAAATATTTTAAAAATGTTCTATTTTTTATACCTAATCGTCCTTTGCTAGGAGTCTGGAGCAGGGAGGGCTATGAAGTATGAGTCTGTGTCACCCTCTTAGTGCAGAAACCTTGCAAATTTTAACAGTGGCTCAGCCTGGCACATTTGGGGGCAGCCTCCGAGAAACTAAAAATTCTTAGCAAGTTGTGAAGTAGAAACAAGGAAACCCCAAATAATTCATGAAAGCCAAACTCAAAGATCAGCTTATTCTGATGCAAAATTTTTTTGAAATCCGGACGTAAGGATACACCTTTGGAATGTTCATGGAAGATACGTTTTAGGAAGATATTTTATATGGATCTCATAAATTTTTGGCACCAAAACAAATATCTTTTAATCATTTTTTGGCAACAACTTTTTCTAGTAGCCTCATATTAGTTTCCTAGGATAACCAACACAGGAAAAACTGAGTGGCTTAGAACAGCAGGAGCCGTTGTCGGCACAGACACCCTCTCCCTGGACTCTGCAGAAGGATCCTCTCTGCCTTTTCCAGCATCTGGCAGCTCCTGGCAGTCCTTGGCTTGTGCAGCATCACTTCTACCTACGCCTCTGTTCTCACATCTTCCTTGTTGTGCATTAGTCCACTTCCCACCCTGTTAACTAGAATACCTGAGGGGATTTTACTGGAAAACTTGGGTTCACATGAGCTTACAACTTGGAGGTTACAGATGAGATCAGCCAGGCCCATAGTGCAGTGTCTGTGAAGGCTGAGTGTGGTGGGTGTAGAAGAACAATCACATAGCGAGCCCGGAAGCAGCAAGAGAGAACAAGGATTACATCAGACTGAGAAGCATCTGTACTGCACAACTAACACTCTGGGAAGTGAAGAGGCAACCGATAGAATGGGAGAAATTATTTGCAAACTATTCAACTGAAAAAGGATTAATAACCAGAATATATAAAGAGATCAAGAAACTCAACAACAACAAACCAAACAACCCACTTAGGAAATGGGCAAAGGACTTAAACAGACATTTTACAAAAGAGGAAATCCAAATGGCCAGCAGATATGAAAACATGCTCAGGATCACTAGCTGTCAGGGAAATGCAATGCAAAACCACAATGAGGTTAGAATGGCTTTCATACAGAAATCAACAAACAACAAAGGCAGGCAAGGATGTGGGGAAAAATGTATCTGAATCCACCATTGGTGGGAATGTAAACTGGTAAAGCCACTAGGGAAGACAGTATGGAGATAGTTCAGAAATCTGAATATAGACCTACCATATGACCCAGCCATCCCACTCCTGGGAATTTGCCCAACGGAAATGAAATCAGCATATGAAAGAGTTATCTGCACACCCACATCTATCACAGCTCAATTCACAATAGCTAAGACATGGAATCAACCCAAATGCCCATCAACTGAAGGCTAAAGAAATTATGGGATATGTTCACTATGGAATACCACACAGTGAGAGAAAAACTGAAATCTGATCATTTACTACAAAATGGATGAATCTGGAAAACATCTTACTTAGTCAGTCCCACAGGGACAAATACCATATGTTCTCCTTGACCTGTGATAACTAATAGAGCACCTAAAAGGCAATCTGTAGAAGTGAAATTTACACTTGAACAGTCCTTGTCTTGACTGTTCAGGAACCATTTTTTTTTAATATACTATTTGTTGAACTCTTTACTTAGCATAGAGTTAATCATAGTGCATAAAGTCAATTTAAAATAGATGTCAGTAAAAAACAGAAGTGGGAATAAGAGAGGAAGGAGGAAGAGGGGTGGGAGTATGGGTGGGAAGGTAGGCACAGTGGGAAGAATTCCCATGTTCCTCAAGTTGTAATTATGAAGTGTATGATGTTTGTAACTGTAAAGCTGTATGGTTCTGCATACTTACCTATAGACCTATTTATAAAGGTGCAGTTTAAAAACCTGCCATGAGATCCCAAATCCCCTTAAGCTCCATGATAAAAACACCTTCTTAAGTATTAAAGTGATCATATAGATGGGATTAAGTGTTAAGGTGATCATATGGATAGGATTAAGTGTCTGGTAATAATAATAGATAGAATTAAAAAGGAGTGAATGCTCCAACATGGGAAGCAGTCCACACAGTAGACTCATAGAATGACAATTGCTTTAAGTAGCACTCTGACTTCAGTATCAGCCCTTAAGGCATTCTGGTCTGGATAAAAAGCCCACAAGAGCATTTCAGGCATGGTAAGCCAAGACACTGTGGCAACAAATGTCCTACATGAAGAATCTCGGTGGGTGAGACCCCAGTGGAAAGAAGCAGTCATCAAGGAAGGAGGTACTTTTCTCTGAAGGGAGGAGAGAATATACTTCACTTACGGTCTTGTCTAAATACTGAAGGAGTTTGTGGATTCAAAAGGCTTCCATAGCCTAGGCAGCTCATGTCAAGAGCCTCAGGTGATCACTGACATCATATGTAAGAGTGTAAATTATTAAACTAACAACAGGAGTCATTGTGCACTAACTTTCCATGTAGGACCTCTGTCCTCAAAGAATTGTGTTATAATTATGTCTAAGTGCTCACAAAAGATGTATCATTCTTAGGTGCTTCTTTAAAGTTAATGAAGTTTCTAAAAAAAAAAAAAAGTGAAATTAACTACAAGATGCAATGACAGCCCTTGTCTCAACAGTTGAGCAATAGTTTTTTTGTGTGTGTGCAAATTGTTGAACTCTTTACTTAGTATAGAGTTGGTCTTCTGTGTATAAAGTTAATTGAAGATGGATCTTAGTGGAGAATGGGACTGGGAAGGGGAGAGGCAGGAGGAAGAAGGATGGGAGTGTGGGTGGGACTGTGAGTATAGTGGGAAGAATAACTATATTCCTAAAGTTGTACTTATGAAATTTGTATTCCTGAAATAAAAGGTTTCTTTCAGGAAAACAATAAAAATAGAAATAAGTCAATAAAAAGGAAAAAAAAAAAAGAAAAAATGAGAGAATATAGGCCGAACTTGAAGTCAAAACCACCACCCCTCTTGCGGAAGAATTACTCTCTGAGGGCATGTTCCGATGGCCTAAATACCTCTGACCAGCCCACGTCTCCAACATCATAACTAGATGAAGATGCTGCCCTTAATCCATCAACCATTAAATTTAAGAGCTTAAACACCTGCATGAGTTTTGGGAAAACAAATCCTACTCACCTCAGGACACTTGGTGTCCATATCTCCCTCTGCTTTCTCTCATAAAGACACTAGTCACTGGATTTAGAATCCACTAGAATCCATATCACCTTCTCTTAATTTGATTGCATCTACAAAAACCCTATTTCCAAAGAAGCACACAGTCATAGGTAGCAGAGGTTTAGATCTGAATATATATTTGGGAGACGGATCCAATTCAACACACAACAGATACATTTTAAAAAATAAATTATTTCAGGTATATTTGTTCTATTTTCCCATATACCTTTTGTATCTGCAACAGAGACTCAGTCAATTATCCTGTCCTTGGCTCCTTTTCCCCTGTCTCAGTGTTTTTGAGAGAGTAGCTGGGTCATAAACACCTGCTGATTGACAGGGCGACTGTCTGTTGGCCTTGACACACTGACCCTTCCAAGACCCGCTGAAACCAGAGGGAGATGTGCAGTTAGCAATATTCTCCAAAGCAGCTGTGTTTCTAGACTCATACTGCATTGAAATACTGTCTCAAAGAGAGCCTTTGTGGACTTCAACGTGAAATAAAGGAAAGAAGACAGGACTAGAAAACACCCTGAAATTAAAGAGCAGGAAAGACCTTTCTAAGCATGCTATTAAAGGTGAAAGCAATGAAGGAACATCTCATTAGATCTCACTGTGTTTTTATACTTCATCGTGTCCAAGATCATTACCAAGTTGAAAGTAAAGGACAAGTCAGGGAAACAAAAGCAGTCAGCTTAGCTCTGAGTGACACAGTGATAAAATGAACTTGGAACTTGGTGGTCCTGATAGATCCTGCCATTGTGTGTGGGATGCTTATTTTTGGTTTAATAGGACATGATGCTTCAATCCGATTTGGTAAAAAAAATAAACTAACTGATTTCTTTATGATTGCAAATTCTATCTTTTAAAACCATGGCTATTGTAGAATGAAGACTGTATTTCAAAAATTATATACCTCTGTGTTTGGATGTATACAGAATCACATTTCATAGAATTTTTATTAAGATATGATAAAATGATAAACAAGTATTTTATTGTAGTAGAGAAATAAATCACTTTTAGAAAGTTATTTAAGCTGATACTACCTAAACACATTTCACTGTGTCAATGCAGTCTCTTCTTTAGAACAATACTGCGTTTTTCTAGCTTACTTTGCCAGGTATCTCATTTTCGCTGTAAGTATGCCCTTACATGCAAGTAAACAGCACTCCTTTGGAGAAGTTCTCAGTCTCTCTGTCTCCCTTCTCTACCATGCTCTCTCATGTGTTTCCTTCTTTAACCAGCTCTTTCTCAAGGGCATTGTTGCTACACAGTACTCCAACCAGTTCACAGAAAACACAACTGGGAGGTTTCAGTGTAAGGGCAAGTGTTTGCCTCGTGTCTCCAACACCTGCATCCCACATCGCAGTGCCTGGCTTTGATATCTGGCTCTGGCTCCTAACTCTAGCTTCCTGGAAATGCAGGACCTGGGATGCAGTGTGGATGGCTTAACTAGTTGAGCTCCTGCCACCCACGTGAGATACCTAGATTGAGTTCTCAGCTACTGACTTCAGCCCCAGCTGTAGCAGGCATTTGGAGAGTCACCAGCAGATGGGAACTGTATCTTCCTTTCAAATAAAAAAATGCATAAATTAGCTCATTTAAATAGTGCAAAAAATTTTGAAATCCATGCATGTGAAGTATTTTCAAAAAGTCTGTAAAAATATGTATTTTAAAAAATTGTGCATAGGTTTCAAATTTTTGCTCCAAAATAGGCATCTTTTAATTCCATTTTTCCACAAAGGTTCTGAAAAACCCTTATATTTGCAAAGCAGAGTAACAAGGGGCTCACTCTGAGGTCTCTGAGGTCAACTCTGTTGACTTCCCCATCTCATCCATCTTTTTTTTTTTAAGCTCTCAGCTTCAATACCCAAGAAGGGGAGAAGAGTGTAATGAACCCATGAACATCTTCCTTCCTCTCTCCCAGGCCAGCAGCCTCTCTGTTCATCAGCAGGTGCTGTTAGTTCCTTGATGTTGATGGACTAGGGCAGGTCTTGATCTGTGATCAGGATCATGATGGATGAACCAGGTCAATACACTCAACTTGGCCAGTGAGGACGAACCTCTACTTTACCTCCTGAACAGTTCTGTTCTCAAGATACCAGAGGGAAAGAGAAACATCATGGTGTGCACAGTTGTGTACAGTCTATAGATTACAAGACACAGAGAAGCGTTATTAAGAAGTACTATGGAATCGGTGCTATGGCATAGCGAGTAAAGCCTCTGTTTTATAGTGCCACCATCCCACATGGGCACCAGTTCAAGTTATTGCTACTCTACTTTCGATTCAGCTCTCTGCTATGGCCTAGGAAAGCAGTAACAGATGGCTCAAGTCCTGGGGCCCCTGCATCCCTGTGGGAGACCCGGAAGTAGCTCTCAGCTCCTGCCTTTGGATCAGCTCAATTCTGGCCTCTGCGACCATTTGGTGAGCGAACCAGCAGATGGGAGATCTCTCTCTCTCTCTCTCTCTCTCTCTCTCTGCCTCTGCCTCTCTATACCTCTGCCTTTCAAATTAATCTTTAAAACAAACAGACAAACAAAAAGACGTGCTGTGGCTGTAACATCCTCTAGTGCCAGGCTTATTTTTTTGTTTTTAAACCCCTAACTTGTAGGCTAACTGCTTGCCTCAGGCTGTTTGTCTTAACATTAAATTTAATCATGTAGCTTTAGCGTCTGAGTTTGGAGGCATCTTGTGTAGGAATTTCCTTGTTGTTGTTTTGTTTTGCTTTTCCTCTCTCTCTCTCCCTCTTTTCTGTGCTGCTTAACCTGTCTGGATTTTGAAGTTGACTTTTCTGGGCCCTTCAAGGTCAGAACTCCACAACCTTGAGGTTCAGGGACAAATTGTGGGATACCTGGGGGCTCCGGAGATGAGAGTGGCCATTTGCATTTTGAACTATGGAAGGAGAAACTTCTGGGGGTAGTCTGATTTCCCACGACATCCTGCGCCTCCACCAAGAATCATGGCATGGAGTTTGCAGTGGATTTCAGACTTCCCTGAGCATAGACATTACCAGTGGGTGTGCTGACTACCTACGTTCCTCACCTTTAGCACTCATGACTTTGGCTCAAGAAATCTGGAGAGCACTGAGAAATCTGCATTTTTAAAAGAACAATGCCTCTTCCTTATCCAGAAAATGCTGATGCTGGTGGTTGGGCCAGAAAGATAAATTCCTGTGGGGCTGAGCTATCCACCCCACCAAAGGTTGTACTTCCCTCTATGAAATCCTTTACTTATTCTTTGTTCCCTGGGGAGTGCATCTCCCTCAGTCTTCTTTTGCCCTTAGCTTCCTCTCATTTTCCCAACTCCTCGTTGTCTTCTCTTCCCTGTCACACTCACATACTTGTGCATCTGGATAATACTATTTAAGCTAATTAACACAGTAACAATTTGTTGAATTCTTACTGTATACCACTCATTGTGCAGAGTGGTTTTCACATATGGCTTAATTGAATTCTAGGAATCATCTCATGAATGAGTGGTGATCTCTGCTTCTCAGGAAAGTGAGGCTTAGGCAAATTTATTAGTTTTCCTGAAGTTGCCTAAATGGCTGAGCGTAGAAGTCGGATTTTCCCCCAGATCTGATGCCAAACTCTGTGCGATTAACCAGCTGAGGATCTCTGGGAGCGGATACCCAGGTTCTCTGTTATGAGAAAGAAAATATGACATAATACAGGATTATTTTGGCTGACCTTAGCTTATGCTTGCAGGTTTCACTCCTGCCTGGCCATGAGCTTGGAGGGGATGGGAGACTGAGGAGTTGTGTGGTCGGCACCCAGGAGAGGAAACAGAGCTCCCGTGTCTAGGAACACAGCAGAGTCTGAAGGAACCATGTTGATAGTGAAACAGCCATGTACGGACTCAATCACAGTATTTGCATGACCGGGGAGGGTCTTAGGGCTGCTCTGGGAAAATGTCTCAGCCTGGGCCCTTGAGGAACAGGGTTCATCGCTCACAGTTGTGAAGGCTGTGAATCCAAGATCAAGGCCGAGCAGATTCCATGACCGCTGAGGACAAGGTGGTGTTTCCTTGCTGCGTTCTCACACACCAGAAGTGGCAAATAAACACACTGATCCCATTCTAAAAGTGTTACTTCTCAGTGCTACTCTATTAGGAATTAAGTCCCAATATGCATTTGGGCAGGACATACTCACAGCATAGCAGTGGGTCTACACAGTTCCTAAACAAGCAGAAACTGACTTGTAGTTCAGCTGCCGGTCCATGCAGCCTCCACTATGACACACTTACCCTGAACTTCCAAGCCCAGGTCTTATTTATGATAACTTTTCCTTGTGAAACTTGTGGGTTTTGGTTTACAGGCTTCCATGCCTTGCCAGTGGTCTGTCTGGGAGACATCGCACCCTGGACCTGGTCTTCCTCATAAGAAGTCATAAGAAGTCAGCCCTCAGCCCTCATGTTTGAAAGCCATTGTTGCTGGAAAATACTTTACAGTTTGGCTGAGTTAATTTGACTGATACGTCTCAGAATCTACAAGAGGTAGAATAGAGCCCAAAGGTTTCAGGATTATACCATCCCATGCTTCTGATTTCCTCTTGGTCATGCAGATCACAACCAGGCCCACAACGTGAGACTGATCTAGCCTGGTGGGAGCAAGGATGCTTCGACATTCACAAAAATTGTAGTCAATCATTTTCCTAAATTTGAAGCTTTAAGGTATTATACTTACTGAAGAAATCATTCCTAATAGGAGTTAGATACTGTTCTGGGCTTCCTGGTAGTAAAATTTGGGGAAGAATAGGGAACTTTCCAGGGCACAGAAAAAAAATGGCCACAGATAAGAGATTAATTTTGCTAGCACAAGCCGGCGCCGTGGCTCAATAGGCTAATCCTCCACCTTGCGGCGCCGGCACACCGGGTTCTAGTCCCGGTTGGGGCGCCGGATTCTGTCCCGGTTGCCCCTCTTCCAGGCCAGCTCTCTGCTATGGCCAGGGAGTGCAGTGGAGGATGGCCCAGGTGCTTGGGCCCTGCACCCCATGGGAGACCAGGAAAAAGCACCTGGCTCCTGGCTCCTGCCAGGATCAGCGCGGTGCGCCGGCTGCAGCGGCGGCCATTGGAGGGTGAACCAACGGCAAAGGAAGACCTTTCTCTCTGTCTCTCTCTCTCACTGTCCACTCTGCCTGTCAAAAAAAAAAAAAAAAAAAAAAAAAAAAAATTTTGCTAGCACAAGGGCGAGATCTGGGAGATTCCTAGCATGCGACAACATGAAGGAAGATGAGTGAGACGGAGTGTTTAGGAATGTACCAGCTTGTGGGCTCCCACCCTTATGTGGATGAGAATGGATGGGCCGGACACAAAGTCAACCTGTGAGGATGAGGGTGAGAGAGCACAGTCCCCACCTGGATAGACAGCCCTAGTCTCACCAAAGAGGATCATGTTGCCCTACTTACATGAAATCCATGGACGCAACTGTGCTAAATGTGCAACTACCACAAAAACATGCAGTAATTAATTTTCTCGAGGAGATCCACATGCGGGCCTGGGGGACGCTCCATCTGGCACCAAAAAAATTGTCCCAGAGCAGCCAGAGCTCAGGTCACCACCTGAGGGCTGCCTTCTGAACTGCGGGTGTTTTATGAGGCTGTGCACTTCCTTTTCAAAGGCAATACCCTGCTCCCTTGTGATCAAACAATATGAGGACATGGAAGTGAATCAGAGTATTTATTGAGAGTTTTAAATCTTTATCTTAAGTTTAATTGGGACTGAAGCTAAAGAATTGAAAAACCAATTAGATTTTTACAAAATCACCCTTAAACATCAATAGCTGTGTTCTGCAGCTTTTTCCACATATAGTATTAGAGGAAAAACAGTTTAATCTCATCAAGAGGTAGTTATAGAAAAATGGTGATTTGGGTACTTAGATCAAATTAAGCTGATTTATTTATATGGGTAGCAGAATCTAATTTGTTCCTTTAATTCATTAACAAAGATTACCCACAGGCATGGTTAATAATCTCTGGATGTGATGTAAGCATGGATGTGGTGGTTTTGAAAATAGTAAATATTCTATTACATAGAAAACGATTTGCTAAGGGTAGGAATTGTGGAATAGAGGGGTAAGTCACTGTGTGGGGGCCAAAATCCCATATCAGAGGCCTACTTCAACATCCAGCTCCTCCACTTCTGATCCAACTTCCTGCTCATGTTCCTGGGAAGGCAGCAAATGATGACCCAAATATTAATGTTCCTGCCACCCATGTGGTAGACCTGGGAAGAGTGTCTGGGTTTTGGCTTTGGTCCGGCCAACTCTTGGCTGTTGCATTCATTTGGGGAGTGAATTGGTAGACAGAATCTCTCTGTCTCTCTCTCTCTCTCAAACAAACAAACCTTAGAAAAACAATAACGGGGAGGTAGGAAATCATGAGACAGCCAGCACTTACTTGGAATAAAAGGTTTGTGTTTATGTCCATTTCTGCCATGGCTGCTAAATTCAAGCATTTCATGCTTCCTTTTTTTTTTAATCTATGAAATGGAAATGATAACTCTCATCTCGCTCATAGCATGCTAGGCCCCAAGGATCCAATGCTGAGGATGACCAAACTCAGTCCTTGTCAGTGCACAGCTGATAACATCACGGATGGAGGGAGAAATCTATAACCAAATCGTGTAAGGTGTGATGATCAAGTCACAGGTGTGCGACCTGCAAAGAGGAAAGAGCAGGTGGGCAGACATTGGACGGATGTGAGGCAGGACCCTTGAGATGGGATCTACGGATAAGGCTGCGAGTGAGCCAAGGGAACTGAGGTTTTACAACTGAAAGAGAGATCTGTCCCAAGCAACAAGGGTACACGGTCCTCACAGGCACTAATGCGACATGAGAGAGGTGCAGGAAGCACACAGGCTGAGTGGAGGCCGTGGAGGTGGCCAGGGCCAGCCCCATGCATTCTGTCTGTTTTCCCAGCTCATGAAGAGGATTCCACCCTTGTTCCAAGACAAGCAGGGGCACGGAATGGTCAGGTTACCATTCTGGAACAAGGGCTTCGGGATGGGGGGGCGGGGGAGTCATGCAAAGGAGGAAAGTGCAGGTGAGTGCATAATATTTTGGATCAGGAAAGATTTGATAACCATGAAGAAAACCAAATGGTCTCAAGAGATATTTTGGGTGCAGAGAGCATAGCGTTTGGAGGGGTCAATATGCAAAGAGTGCTCCCCTGTTTCAGGCTGCTGTGATTAGATGTGTGGCTTTGCCACCCCTGACACGGGGGCATCCTCCATGAGAGAGGACAGGAGTTTGGTTGGAGGTGTCTTCTCTCTGGGGTGTTATAAGACATAGATATACACAGTGCGATATCTATTAAGTCTGACTCTGCAAAGAGGTCAAGCCTGAACTTAGAATGGTGAATCACTGGCTATGTTAAGTCAGTGTTCTTCCAATAAATAGAACCAAAATGTTGTATCGATACACATATCAATATATAACATATTGATATATGTTATATATACACACATATAGTATATTGTACATGAAATTATACATATTATATTATGCCAACCATTCCTCAATTTAGGTAGAGTTTACAGCCTGGTAAACTAATTCATCGTAAATTAAAGATGGCATATGTTGAAAATGCATTTACTACACTGATCTCTTGGTACAGTATCACAGGATGCTGTCAAGTCCTCATTTTCCAATTAAAGGATCACAGGGCTCACAGTTCTGCCCAGCACTGCAAAGGATACCATGCCACATAGCACCAGCTATGGAAAGTATCTCAAAATTTAAAATTCAAGGATGGTTTCTACTGGATGCATACTGTTTTCACACCACGGTGAACTGGAAAAATTGTAATTCAAATCACTAGAAATTAGTGCCAATCTGTATATTACAAATACATACACACATATTTCCTATAGGATATATACTTGTGTTACTATATAACAAGATGTAGGAAATGTACATAATGTATTTTACTTCATCATGTATCACATATGGAGAGAAATGGATTGAGATTTTAGGAAATGGATCATGTGACTATTGGGGCGGGCTGAAGACCCAGGCGGGATTTCCATACCTTGCAGAGGGAAACCCAGTCTTTGCTCTTCAGGCCTTCAACAGATTGAAGGAAGCCCATATGCATGATGGAGAACACTCTCTTTACTCAGAGTTTCCTCATTTAAATGTTAATCTCATCTAAAAACTACTTTCAGCCTAACATCTAGACTAGTGCTGGACCAAAGAACTCTGCACCATTACCAATCTAGCAAGCCAGCCAAAGTCAAGCGTGGTGACATCTCTTACGTGTGCGGTGTGTCGATCAGTAGACCCTAGAGGTGAATGCAGAATCCCATGGGGCAAGCCCCCAGTCTTCCTAGAGCTCAGGCAAGGACACAGAGAAACCTCCAGAGGCAGTGCAGGTAGAGGGTTGGAGCCCTCGGGTGCTAAGTGAGCTGAGAGGTAGGCGTCTAAACCAGAGAGGCAGGTGAGGGAAGCCGGGGGGAAGGCAGGCATCTGCAGATTGCTTCTGGGTCATGGAGAAGAAGAGAGATTCTAGAAAATGATAATTAGCAAGTTCATTAGGGAGATGAGACACATTTACTGAGGCCTTGCCATAGTGAAAAGATTCAACTTACTGTCAGAGAAAAAGACAGCAACCCAGACACAGGTACTAACAACATTTTAATATTCTAATGGTTCTTAGATTAATTATTTTAATAACTTGATAATCACCATTTGTATTTGTAATTCTGAAAATCAGGAAATTAAAAGTCACTTTGAACTTGTCTTTGGAGTTCAGAATTATTTCTCTCCAGTCACGGTTTATTAACGGGGGCCTCTTGGGAATATGCTCAACACTGATAGGAGAGTTGGCAGTTTAAAACCAGTCTGTCAGTCTCGCCTTTACCTGTGGGTTTTTCCTTCTGTTCCACGTTAGGCCCACAAATTGGAAGGCGAGAGACATTTTTTATTCAAGACACTGTGTCTTGCACTCAGATAACAATCCTCAGAGCAGGCCCCACCACTTCCTATTGCGTGAACTTTAAAGTAAAAAGGCACAGCGGTAGACAAAGCACGCAGGTGGAGATTGGGCCGGGCTGCTGGCATTTGAGGACTGCTTCTTTGATGGCTCTTATCAGGCTCAGTCCACAGAGCTGGCCTGGCTCCTGTGTGCTGGTGTTGAACACTCGAGAGATAACACCTCAGGGCAGGAAACAGGACCAAGGCTGGTCCCGCCACTGAGTTCTTTTTCCAAGCGAGCAAAATGTTGGACAGAGGTGTTGAAAGCATCCAGACCAAAAGAACATAAAATGAAGGTCTGTTTGTTTTTGATGATTCACTTAGCCTATTTTCTGGAGATGTTTTGTCCGATGGTTCATCAGACATAGTTTCCCCTCTATTATGTGACTAGTCATTTTCCTTTTATTCAGGGGACTGTTCGCCTTTCGTCACGATCATCACCAAGATACTAAAACATATTGGATTTGTGTCTTTATTAGGACTGTATGACAATGGTTATCTCCCACCTGCTCTAGCAGCGTTCTGTACCTGGGCACACTGCCATGCTTGGAAGCACCCAGCCATGTGCACTACCCTGCTGCCTCTGTTCCAGGTGGGACAGAGGCGTAAACCAAAACTTGACTACATCTATGCCTGCTGCAGCCGGCAAATAACTCTCCTTCCACACTTTATAAAGGGCTCACTCCATTTCTTGCAAACACAAACAGATGACTAACTTGGCCACATTACTGATTTTCAGAGCATGGAAATAAACAGTTTTGAAACGTGGTTGCAAGAAAGAAAATTCTAAGGAGCACTCTTATCTGAAAGAAACCAACTGCAAAATCATGGCAAGCCACATTTGCAGGAAAACAAGTTCGGACATTGCTGAATGAAGTTCTGTAGGCATTCTAAGACACACCAAGGACTCTGCTTGGTTTTTCCTGGCCTCGGTATTTAAATTCTCTGTAGTTTATTTCAGGGCCTGCTTTTCAGCAACAACAAGGCCATATGTTTTATTTGTCTTTGTTTAAACTCTGTGTTGAAAAAAAAAAAGTAGATGGGTCATATGCTAGGGTGACAATCCAAGTGTTTCATCTTTGGAAGTCTTCATGTTCTTTATTTAAAGTCTAAATATTCTTTATATTCTTTATTTATACTTTATATTCTTTCTTCATTATATTCTTTATTTAAAGAGACATGATAATGCCTTAGTATTTTGTAGGAAATCTCATTGCCTAGTCAGAGGGAGATAATTTTATTTTTCAGCAAAGATCTTGTTATCACAGTCATTTTTTATTTTACATTCACTACCCGTGGCACCTTATTAGGTCAGAAGCTTCCTAGATACAAGCACAGAGTCTCTGAGAGCAGTAAGGATAAATCTCTGTAGAATCAGGACATGGAAAGCTCTAGAGTTTTCTAGACAAAGAAACCCTGGCATGGATTTTCAGATCACACCATAGGGATATATTCAAGGTGAGACGTGTTTCTCATTCCTTTTCCTAGCCTGCTTTCCTTATTTTTGAATAAAGAAAAGCAAGAGAAAGAACATTTTGCCTTTGTCTCTGCTTTTCATACAATGACTAAGTTCTAGCATTTAATAATGCTTATTATTATGAAAATGTCTTCTAAGCAACTAAATCTACAGATAAAATGTGGCTGTACTGAAAGATCCAACAAGACAGCTTATAGAAGAAAGCACAGGGAAAAATTTCATGACCTTGGGTAGACAAAAGTTTTCTATAATTGGACAGAAAAACACTAAATTTAAAGGAAAGAGTTGATAAATTGAACTACATTAAGAATTCGTGTTCGTTAGAAAACATCACTGAGAAAGTGAAAAGGCTACAAAATGGGAAAAAACATTTACAGAGCATTTATCTGCCAGAGGACCTATATTCAAACTATATAAAGAATTCCTACAAAACAATAAAAAAGAGGAGAATCCTTAAACGTGAACAAGAAACTTAGGAAGGCACTTTATAAAGGCGGCTATCCAAACAAGCATTAAACATCTGAAAATGTGTTCGGGAGTCTTCAAATGGTGAGAAGACAATGAATAAACCATAACATAGGAGCATTGCCCGCTCACCAGGATGGCTAACACAAAAAACACTAAAAATCCAAAAGTTCAGAAGTTGGTGAGGACATGGAGCAGCTGGAATTTTTAACCCCTGCTGCAGGGAAGGTCAGTGGGTACAATCTCTGGTAACTACCTGGAAATAGCTACTGGCGTTTAATAGTCATTTATCCTGGAGTCCAGTACTTTGACTCCAGAAGTATATACCTGCCTTCATCAAAAGACATGGGCAAGCATGCCCAGAGAAGCATTATTTGGGACAGTCCCAAACTGGAAACCACCCAATGCCTACCAGCACTATCATGGAAAAACTGTAGTATATTTATTCAAGGAACACTGCACAACTATGAAGCAGATACTAACCATTTCTACAACAAAACAAGAATCGGTTTTGCAAACACAGTGATAGGTGAGAGAAATCAGACTGGAAAAAATAGTATTACATGCCTAGCTTCTTTCTAGGAAGTCCCCAGATGGGCAACACTTAACCCGCTACGTTAGAAGTCAAGTTGGTGGGCACCCTTGGCGGAAAATCATTGAAGAGTTCCAGTTGTTGATTCTTGTGGAGTTAAGGGAAGAGGAAAATAAATGCCAAAGATAAAAAATCAGGACATTTTTTCTGAAACTTGTATAAATATCCTATGGGAAAAAATATCAACTACCGTTTACATTTTTAAAAAGCTAATTATCTCAAGATCTTCATGATGAGAACAGAAGGCACACTTGGGTAGAAGAGAAGCCTTTCTGGATACATTTGCCTGAAGTTTCCTGGAAATTATCAAGTGGTGAGCCAAGGTCAACCACCTGGCTTTCAGCACGACACTGCAAATCTCTCGGATTCTGCACGGCACGCTCGCTGGTCCAGCCCCTTTGCTCATTCCATTTGTTGCTCTCCAGAGTTGATACTTGTCAGAAGTACTTCTTTTTAATTTTTGACAGGCAGAGTGGACAGTGAGAGAGAGAGAGGCAGAGAGAAAGGTCTTCCTTTGCCGTTGGTTCACCCTCCAATGGCCACCGTGGCCGGTGCACTGCGGCCGGCGCACAGCGCTGATCCAAAGCCAGGAGCCAGGTGCTTCTCCTGGTCTCCCATGCGGGTGCAGGGTCCAAGGACTTGGGCCATCCTCCACTGCACTCCCGGGCCACAGCAGAGAGCTGGCCTGGAAGAGGGGCAACCGGGACAGAATCCGGCGCCCCGACTGGGACTAGAACCCAGTGTGCCAGCACCGCAAGGCAGAGGATTAGCCTATTGAGCCACGGCGCCGGCCCAGAAGTACTTCTAATGCTTCCCGACTCTCTGTGCTGTGAGAAAGAACTCTGTACCGACAACAGTTGTCCTGGTATCCAGTGAGACAAATCTCATGCTTTGTTACAAAGACTTGGTAGGGACATCATGACTGATGTCTATGGCGGGACAGAGGGAAGAGACTAATCTGACTCTGATTCCTAGGTTAGTTACTCAGGTATGTGCAGGTGTCAGGAACCAATATGGAATACAGGAGGAGGAGGAGGAGGAGGGAAAAAAGGGAAGCCTGAGTGAAAGTCTTTGACATACCTGCATCCTAGGTGCTCCCCTGGGTGCCTGAGGTTTGGAATGTGAAGAGTGATTTTGGTTTATGCTGAAGGAGGAGGAGCCAGTAAGTTGGTTAGTATTGGTACCGCTAATTTGATGAGATAATTTATAGTGACATCTCTCAGTTTTCTTTTTCAAATGATTTCTGTGTTAGTGGGTAAACTATAAGTTAGAAGATTTGGTGTCCTAACCTGGCCTCCAAGCTTCATCAAAATTCACATGAAGACGTTTGAGTTTCACTCATTGGGATAACAGGTTATTTGTCTTAGAAGTGTCTTAAACAATATCTTTGTTTCATATAAAAAACAATAGGAATCATTTATGCTCATAAATAATAATTTCAAATAATTTCCTGTTATTGAATAAAGGAGAATTTATAGGCAGCTTCATTAGAAAGAATGAAACAAATGATTATATTTGCTATTTTTTTATTAACAGATTTTTGAGTGCTCAACAATAAGTGAGAATTGGAAAGAAAAACAAACTATGCCATTTTCAATGTACAGAAATGGGTGTTGGCTAGATTATACTCCAGGTACTTGAGTAAATTTAGAAGATATTTTAAATTTACTAATAAGAAAATAAAGATGAAAATTAAAATTAGAATCAGGAACTCAAAGAAGCAGCCAATATATGTGGAATTTATTAATGCAAACCTAAACACTTGAATTTAACAGTAACTCAGTGATTCCAACAGATCCACCGCAAATTGGATTTTGTTAATAGTTACTGTGGGGGAGCCCTACAAGTCGACCTTGCTCCTCTTTGGCTAACCTTGCCTGGTGTTCAGGAATCCTGCATCCCAGTGGATTCACTATACTGGTTTATTAGATAGCAGGTCATTTTTCTACTGTTTTGGCTTGGAAAAATACTTACAGAAAACACTTTTTTTTAAAGGTTGAAATCAAGATAATAAGCTTCAGAATCTGCAGCAGTAAACACCAAAAATTTCAAGAAACTCAAATTTTCTAGGAGCTGCTATTTCATAGGTCCCCAACCAACAAACATGAACAATATTTTTATTGATTTATATTGTGGTTAAATGTTAGGCCTTCATTTCTATTGCAAGGGAATGCAGAATATTTTGGTCATGATATCGAAGAAATTTGTGCTTCCTGCGAGGGCTCATTTTCTCAGATGTCCCTCCTGTAGGTTATATGTTAACAATTCATATGAAAATCATTATTGAACTCTTGTTTTATAATTCCAGAGTCCTAGAATATTTTTGTATTCCAGATAAAATAATAGCAGTTACAATGAGAAAAGAAACTCTTGATCTGCAATCCGAAAGATGGTTAATTTCCTTCCTAAGTGACCAATCGATTTGAACCAGCAATTCAAATACAGATCTTGGAAAAAATTTGCAAAACGGCGTTGAGTCTTTAAAAAGAAAACTATTTTAAAGAGAACAAACTATGATTGATTGCACATTGATATAAAAATGCACATGGGGCTAGTTCTGCAGTCCAGAGATGGAAAAATTCCTGTTGGAATCACAGCAAAATAGATGCATTTAAAAGGGAGCCTAAGGCAGTAGGAGCAGGAGAATTGAGGGCTGGGGAAACAGCATGAATTGCAGTATTTGAATGTTATTAGAAGTGTGTGTGCCTCCAATGCCGTTTTGAAGAGTTCATTTTAAAGCAAGGTAGCCTGTAGAATTCAAGACAAAATCAGCAGAAGCTGGGGGCATGGCTTTGGCCCCAGCCTCTCAGACTGGGAAATACTCACACATTCTCGGGTTTTCTGGAAACAGATGTTTTGAGTCGGGAAGAGTCTAGGCCGGAGTTGAGAGACTGAGACTCCAGTTCCCCGTCGCCAACGACCTGGCTATACCTGGGCAGCTCCCTTCACCTCTCTGGATCTTCTTTTTTTTTTTTTTTTTTTTTTTTTTTTTTTTTTTTTTTTTGACAGGCAGAGTGGATAGTGAGAGAGACAGAGAGAAAGGTCTTCCTTTTTGTCATTGGTTCACCCTCCAATGACCACCGCGGCTGGCGCGCTGTGGCCAGCGCACCGCGCTGATCTGAAGGCAGGAGCCAGGTGCTTCTCCTGGTCTCCCATGGGGTGCAGGGCCCAAGCACTTGGGCCATCCTCCACTGCACTCCCTGGCCACAGCAGAGAGCTGGCCTAGAAGAGGGGCAACCGGGACAGAATCTGGCACCCTGACCGGGACTAGAACCTGGTGTGCCAGCGCCGCAAGGCAGAGGATTAGCCTAGTGAGCCACGGCGCCGGCCGGCAATCACTTTTCAACCACGCACCCAAGGCCTTCTGCAATTCACTTATTCACCAGCCAGCACACGTTTATGGGGCGGTGAGCCTGGCCCAACTGCGTGCCAGTCCCCAGAGCTTGCAGGATGAAGGAGGCCTCTTTGTGCACAGGTGAGGCTTGCAACAGGTGGCCAGGCAGCTCAAGGGCAGTCTTGTTCAAACAGGTAAGTTCACGATGCTCTCAGCTTCGGGGAGGGCCATCTAAGTTGAGAGTGAAAGAGACTGTGTCCCCAGTGACCATGGCCATGAGAGTGACAAGTGTGTAGAAAAAGAGGGCAGCTATGCATTGGAGAGACCCCAAGATGAGGCCCTGGCACATGAAGAACTTTGGTCTAGGCAAGGGTAGGGTGCGAAATGAGGTCCCAAGGTCAGCAGAGGGAGACCACATATGGTCTGGGTGTTTCTCTCTTCCTCAGCGGTGGTGAGAGCCTCAGTCCCATGTTTGCATCTCACTCCTGCCCCCTTGGGCACCTCTTGATTCTTGTCACTGCTGTCTCCTACTGAGGAAGGGGATCCTGTCTGTCCCTAGAGAGGTTGGGGGAGTGGGTGAAGCCTGGTAGAAAGGGCAGGGCCCAGCCACATGGTGCACCCTCTGTGGGCTGGGCAGAAGCCTCTATTACATGCAGCCCCTCAGTAATGCTCCCAATCTCAATTCCACCGAAATTAAACCAGACTTTGGTCTCAAGAAGGGGGAATCCAAGGAGACTGCTACCATGATTATTTTATTTTCGTGCACCTAGAAAGATGCTGGGGTTTGTGTAAGAGAGGATGTACTAAGGGAAAGCCAGAAAGAGAACTTGGGGGCTGTTAGGTACTGAATTTTGAGCTCCCACATCCACATGTTGAAGTGTTAACCTCTAGCACCGCAGGATGTGACTTTGCTTGGAAATGAGAGTCATTTCAGATAGAATCAGCTAAGACGTGATGATGTTGGAGTAGGGTGGCACCTAATCCAATACCACTGGTGTTCCCAGGCAGAGGGAGGTTTGGACGCTGTAGTAGTCAGATTTCCATTACTGCAACAAAATACCCAGGACAAGCTACTTGGGAAGAAAAGAGGTTTATCTGGGCTCTGGTTCTGAGGGTCACACTCCAAGAACCAGCAGGCCCCATGGACTGGCCTCTGATGAGGGCAGTAGACAACAATGGTGAGACATTGTGGGGGATCACATGGTCCTGGAAGCACCAGCCGCAGCCAGACCTCAGAACCAATCCTGCTGGGAGAACCGCCTTCTGGGCACGTCCGCCCCAGACTGAAGGACCCCCCGCTGGACCCAACTCCCAGTCACCACACTAGGATGAAGTTTTCCCCTCTTAGTGCCATCAACTTATGGCTTTGGGATTTAAACATCTATACGAGTTGAGCAACCACATCATGTTCAAGCCAAGACAGACAGAGACACACATGGCATGTAACATGAAATGAAAGACAGGGGTGATGCTTTTATGACATAAGAACTGCCAAGGATCACAAGCAAATTGCCAGAAAACTCAGGAAGAAGCATGGAACAAATTCTTCCCACAGCTCTGCAAAAGAACCAACCCACCAGCACCTTGTTCTTGAAATTCCAGCCTTCATAATTGTCCGAAAATGAATTTGTGCTGTTTAAGCCACTCTGTTTGCAGCATTTTGCCATAGTAGACCTAGTAAATGAACATAAGGGAAATTCAAATAATTTCACACCTGTGGTACTTTGTGGCCTACTTCTTGCCAGGCTACTTAGATCTACAAGAAAATAGAACTAAATGCCTCTGATGAGGGCATGGAAACTTCATGCCTATTTAGCATGAAGATAGGATGTTAATTTAAATTCGGGTTTGGGACCAATACCTGTACTGACAGGACCAGACTACACCAATATGTTAAATGGAAAATTAATGGCAGTACATTTTGTTAAAGATTTATTTTACTCATTTGAAAGGCAGAATTGAAGAGAGAGAGAGAGAAAGAGAGAGAATCATCCATCTATTGGTTCACCTCCCAAATGGTTGTAATGGCATGCTGCAGGGCTGGACCAAACCAAAGCCAGGAGACAGAGGCTTCTTCTGGGCCTCCCATGTGGATGTAGGGCCCCAGGTGCTTGGGCCATCTTCTGCTGCTTTCCCACGTGCATTAGCAGGGATCCAGATCAGAAGTGGAGAAGCTGGGACTCGAACCACTGCCCCTATGGGATGTCAGTGTTGAAGCGGAGGCTTTACCCACTGTGCCACAATGCTAGTCTCCGTGCAACACAGTTTTCGAGTTTGAATATAGTGATCTGAGGGTTATCCCTTTTGCACAACTTAGAATTATTACTAAGTAGATATAGAAGGTCTGTTTATCCCCAGAGGAAACTACTTAGAAGCATTGAAGATATATTATTACCTAACAGTGACTTTATTTATGTTTCATTATCAAGTGTTTGGGATTTAGGTATAATGGTGGGGAAATCAGCCTAATGAAAATTAAATTCCTGACTTTACATCTGACTCATTAACGACCTAGGGGCACCATTAAATTAATATGCTGTATTCAGTTTCTCCAGATGCAAGCTGAAGATGAAAAAGTACCTGCTACTTTATTCCCTTTTGATTTTGCAGAGAAGATTAAGGATAAGTCACTTTTCTCTTGAATACAAAAAGTTATCATTTTGAATTCAAAATTCAAAGACAACACACAGCCATGTGCCGACAGATGCCTGGAGGAGCAAAACTCACCTGTGTGACTATGTCTAATACTACGGCTGCTCATACCTTGGAAAAGCACGGTAATTATGCACTAGAGTTCAGTATTTTACAATTTAAGCTGCTGTCAATGTGCTGTGTGTCTGGCGTTTGGTTTCACAGTTAAGACGCTTGTTAGGCTGCCTCAGTCCCATTTCAGGGTGCCTGGGTTCAATACCTGACGCTAACTCCTCCTTCTACTTTCCTAATTATGCACACGCTGCAAGGCACTGGTAATGGCTCAAGCTGTTGACTCTCTGCCACACACCAGGGAGAGCCTGGATGGAGTTCTCGGCCACTATCTGGATATTGCTTGAAAATAAATGGTCTGGATTAAATTGAAGGAATCAGTAATATGTGAGGACTGGTGATGACACATGAAAATGCATGATTCTGTCACTGAACAGTCCCCTCAGTTCCCACCTCTGCCCAGAGCAGAGCTGGCCATGAGTATCTCGGAATATGAATTACCATCACTGATCAACTTTGCTAAAAATATGCAACAAAAGGTGAACACAACTTCAGCACAGTGAAAAATACTGATATGCTTACAGCGCCAACATTTATGCAATAACTCCAGAAAGATCACAGCTTGCTGGCAATAAATGGAGGTAGGCACACTTGTGGCAGGGGGTGAGAAAGGTATGTGTTTGCGTTGAACGAATATTTTCTCTTTGCTTTGTATTTTTCTATCTCTGTTTTTGTACAGTGTGGCCCCAGAATAAAGGATATCTATATGTCAATGGGAGGTGAATTTCTTAGTGGTTACCAAGGGCCAGATGTGCAGCAGAAGTTAACAGGGTAACTCTGAATGTAGTTGACTATTTCAAGAGAGAATGTGGCTTCTCCCCAAAACACAGCTGGTTTTCATAGACAGTGCTTTTTTTCACATAAGACTCAAGAGATTTAGAGTAACACAGAGGATGATTTTTTATTACAAACCACCATTGGCCATTCAACAGGAAGTCTTG
Organism: Oryctolagus cuniculus; assembly: GCF_051225735.1. NCBI lineage: Eukaryota > Metazoa > Chordata > Mammalia > Lagomorpha > Leporidae > Oryctolagus > Oryctolagus cuniculus. The sequence goes on along the minus strand of NC_142884.1, from coordinate 69,386,036 downwards.
TCATAAAATGTGAAGGTGCACAGAGAGCAGTTGTGAGGAAGTGTGTCATTCACCCCATTTGATTGTGCTATGGACATCCTAACAGCCCCTCCAAAGAAGACCACAGATGAATTCCTGGGACCTCTGACCATGGTAGGCTACTGGGCAAAAAGGATTTCTCAGATATGAATAAAGTGAAGCTCTTGAGATGGAGAGATTCTCCTGGGTTCCCCCATGTAATCAGAAGGGTACTTTCAATCCTTCCTGGCTATGATCAAAGCAGATGGAAGCAGGGAAGAAGGGCCCAGAGACCATGCAGCATTGCTTCATTTGCAAGTGAAGAAGGCCAGGGCCAGCACTGTGGCATAGTAGGCTAAGCCTCCATCTGTAGCAGGAGCATCCCACATGGGCGATGGTTCGTGTCCCAGTTGCTCCTCTTCCAATCTAGCTCTTTGCTTGTGGCCTGGGAAAGCAGTGGAAGATGGCCCAAGTGCTTAGGCCCCTGGACCCACGGGCTCCTGGCTCCTGGCTTCAGATTGGCCCAGCTCTAGCTGTTGCGGCCATTTGGGAAGTAAAGTAGCAGATGGAAGAAGAAAATGAAGGTACTTCCCAGAAGGTTGGAAGGTCAGGAAAGGGATCCTCTCCAGAGCCTGGGGGAAGGCAGTCCTGCTATGGAGAGGACTTCTGTCAGTGAGAACTCTGCTGGCCTGAGGCCCATGGAACATGACGGCAGCACACTTATGTCCCGGTAAAGCACAAAGTATGTGCTAATTTGTTACCATAGCAACAGGAAACTGACACTGTGCACCTCAGTGCAGGGAATGGAACCACAACAAATGAGCACTGGCTGTTAGAGCTTGGGGATGGTTTGCCAAAGAGAGGGATGATAATAGATGATAATGGACACACACACAAACGCACACACATTAAATGAAATTTCAAGTTGCTAAGATTGAAAAATTTCTGATAACTTGCTACCTCAGCATAGGGAATCCATACAAGAAACAAAATACAGAAGGGATTAAACTGGGGTAACTGCCTCACCTCTGAACAGCAACTACTGAAAAATTGGTCTTGTTGCATATTTATCAACATCTTATTAGTTATACATGCCATCCACCTGGTTATTATAAGTGCCTTTGAAGGATTGAGCCTTTCTAGATGCTATTGATTTTGATTCAGAAAATATGAGTTTCTCTTTCCCTTTCAAAAATGACAATAAAATGTGCAACTATAATGTGTTAATTTCATTAAGGCAAATGAAGTTAAAATGCTGTGTTAAAGCAGAAAATCTCAGACTTTTGGTTCGAGACCCTAATTGTAGTCTTAAAATTCAGGGTAGCTCTCCCCTACCCAAGAGCCTGCTAATGTGGGTTATACACAGTGATGTTGACTGTGCTAGAAATTTAAGCTGATGAATGTTTTCAGATATACAGTTAATATTTATTTATTTGAGAGGAATGAACACACACACACAATTGCTCTGCCACTCATTCACTCTCCAAATGTCTGCAACAGAACAGAATTGAGCCAAAGCTGAGAGCTGCAAACTCAGTGTAGGTCTCCCACATGGGCGGCAGGGATGGGGCTACTTTGGTCGTCACTGCTCCCTCCCAGGTTCTGCTTTAGCAGGAGGCTGGAGCCAGGGCATGGAGTCAGGTGTCACACTGCGATACTCCAGGGCAGAATGTAGGAATGTCTCGACAAAACGCCCCTCTGTCTTCTTTAATATTGTACCAAATCTTGACAAGTAATACTTTCTTAAAGAGTGGTTACAGTACAGTATCTAAAGTCATAGCAATTAACTTTTCATGCACAGCTCCATTAAAGCACTGGTTTTTTTAAAGATATTTATTTATTTGGAAACTTGTTGAAATGAAATGGACACTATGAGAAACAGTGACTTGATCAGTTCTTGTCCTGACGGTTGATGTACAATGTAATACTTTATCCATTTTAGTATTTTTTTTTTGTTCTAGTACCATTGGTTGAACTCTGTAATTAACACACAATTATTCTTAGGTGTTTAAATTTTAACTGAAAAGTGATCCCTGTTAGGAATTTGGAAAACATTATGCTGAGTGAAATAAGCCAATCCCAAAGGGACAAATGCCACATGTTCTCCCTGATAGGTGACAACTAACTGTTAAAGTGAAATGAACACTATGAGAAACGGTGACTTGATCAGCCCTCACCCTGACTGTTGATGAACAACTTGATATGTTATCCCACTTAGTATTTTTTTTTGTTTGTTCTACTTAATACTTTTGGTTGAATACTGTAATCAATACACAATTCTTCTTAAGTGCTGAAACTTAACTGAAAAGTGATTGCTGTTAAATATAAGAGTGGGAATAAGAGCGGGAAGAGATGTGCAATTCGGGACATGCTCAAGCTGACTTACCTCAAACGGTAGAGTTAGAAACATACCAGGGGATTCGAATTCAATCCCATCGAGGTGGCATGTACCAATGCCATCTCACTAGTCCCAGTGATCAATTTCTGTTCATAATTGATCGTAATGATAGGACTAAGAGTCAAAGGGATCACATAAACAAGAATAGTGTCTGCAAATACTAGCTGATAGAATCAAAAAGGGAGAGAATGATCCAACATGGGAAGTGAGATACACAGCAGACCCATAGAATGGCAGATGTCCTAAACAGCACTCTGGCCTCAGAATCAACCCTTAAGGCATGCGGATCCGGCTGAAAAGCCCATGAGAGTATTTCAGGCATGGAAAGCGAAGACACTCTGAGGAAAAAAAAAAAAAAAAACAAAACTAAAAAACCTAAATGAAAGATCTCTGCGAGTGAGATCCCAGTGGAAAGAACGGGTCATCAAAGAAGGAGGTACCTTTCTCTGAAGGGAGGAAAGAACTTCCACTTTGACCTTGGCCTTGTCTAAATATGATCAGAGTCGGTGAACTCAAAAGACCTCCATAGCCTTGGTAGCTCATGACAAGAGCCTAGGGTGATTACTGATGCCATAAACAAGAGTGTCAATTTGTTAAGTCAACAACAGGAGTCACTGTGCACTTACTCCTCATGTAGGATCTTTGTCCTTAGTGTGCTGTACATTGAGATTTAATGCTATAACTAGTACTCAAACAGTATTTTTTCACTTTAAGTTTCTGTGTGGGAGCAAACTGTTGAAATCTTTGCTTAATGTATGCTAAACTGATCTTCTGTATATAAAGAGAAACGAAAATGAATCTTGATGTGAATGGAAGGGGAGAGGGAGTGGGAAAGGGGAGGGTTGCGGGTGAGAGGGACGTTATGGGGGGGAAGCCATTGTAGTCCATAAGCTGTACTTTGGAAATTTATATTCATTAAATAAAAGTTTTTTAAAAAAAGTAGACAAGCAGGGAAATACTTTCTCAATGGAGTGTATTTCAAATAGAAATAAAAATAAAATCAATGTGCTTTTTGGACACATCCCTCAAAGTCCTTCTTACTCAGAGTGCCAATTACACAAGCATTGCTCTTAATGTTTTTAAAAAAGCCACTACTAGAGTTTTAATATCAAATTTGTAAATATTTTCATGTCTACTCCAAATCCTAGTTGAATGTATTGTGGGGAGCAACTCGGACTAGACTGTTATTCGAATTAAGACTTATTCTATGCATCTGCTCTCCCACAATATGGCGCTGGGAGAGGAGTAAACAGCTTCTACACAGCTGCCTCCAGTTCAACCAATAAACTGTAGGACCTGCTCCTGATTGGAGGAGAGCAGCGTGCTCGGCGTGTGGGTAGCAGAGTTGGGATTGGTGGAAGAGGACTATAAAGGAGGAGAGAGACAACATGCACGAGGAACATCTATCTGAAGGAACACCTGTGCAGCCCCTGAGAGAGCCGGCCGGCGGTGTGTCACTCCCCTGCGGAAGTGGGGAAAGTGGCCAGGGGGAACCGCCCTTCCATGGAGGTGGAAGGGTCGGTAGCCAACCCGGGAAGAACCAGCAGCAAACCCGGGGAGGGCCGAGCAGACAAAAGAACAGCGCAGGGTCCTGTGTCGTTCCTCCACGAAGACGGGGAGCGACATGTATTACTTGTAACACTATATAAGAGTGTCTTATATATTAGGATTTGTGTGATGAATTCTTCCAGAAATAAATTTGGCATCCCAAAAGGTTAATTTTATAGGAAAATGTCTTTTTAAATTTATAATAAAAATTGTTTCCTTTATTCCAATAAAATTGATTATCAACCAAAAAAAAAAAAACAAAACAGTTACAGGGAAAAGCAGACACACACACACACACACACACACAGAGGGAGAGAATCTTCCTTCTATTGGTTCATTCCTCAAGTGGCTGCAACAGCTGGAGCTGGGCCAGGCTGAAGTTGGGAACTAGGAGACACAGTTCAATCATTCAACTTATCTTTTGCTCCTGCATGATTTTGTAACTCCTTGACTTCCCCAATGTTTGTGCTATTTCATACAACATCAAAAAATCATCACGTTTGTTAAGACTACGAATGTTCTCATCAGAAAAGTCGTCAAGTTTTGGCAGACTGTCAGAAAGGTGGCAGATACTTTTCCAAATTCCGTTGTTTTGCCAGACAGCATAAATTGATCACCAGTAACAGATACTGATAGCTGTTTTCCTTAAAGTGATTGATTGCTCACTTCATTAATTTTCAGGGAAATTCTACTGAAACTTTTACTTCAATTTATTTATTTTTAGATGTATTTATTTATTTATTTCAAAGTCAGAGTTACACAGAAAGAGGAGAGGCAGAGAGAGAGAGGTCTTCCATCCGAGGGTTCACTCCCGAGATGTCCACAATGGCCGGAGCTGCATCGATCTGAAGCCAGGAGCCAGGAGCCTCCTCTGGGTCTCCCACGTGGGTGCAGGGGCCCAAGGACTTGGGCCGTCTTCCACTGCTCTCCCAGGCCACTGCACAGAGCCGGATCAGAACAGGAGCAGCCAGGACAAAAACCGGCGTCCACATGGGATGCCGGCGCCTCAGGCCAGGGCATTAACCCACTGTGCCACAGCGCCAGCCCCTATTCAATTTATTAATAGTAGTCAAGGGGCTGGTGCTGTGGCATAGTGGATAAAGCCACTGCCTGCAGTACTGGCATCCCATATAGTTGCTGGTTCACATCCCAGCAGCTCCACTTCAAATTCAGCTCTCTGTTATGGCCTGGGAAAGCAGTAGAAGATGGCCCAAGTCTATGGGCCCCTGCACCCATGTGGGCAACCCAGAAGAAGCTCCTGGCTCCTGGCTTTGAAAAGTCCCGGTTCTGGCCATTGCGGCCATTTAGGGAGTGAACGAGCGGATGGAAGACCTCTCTCTCTCTCTCTCTCTCTCTCTCTGCCTTTCTGTAACTCTGCCTAGCAAATAAAAAAATAAATCTTTAAAAATAGTAGTTAAGACAAATTGTTATTCATAAAACATGAAGTTGCTTTAGCTTAAAACCCAAACAACCACACAAATGGTATCCTTTGGGGTAAACATCATACTTAGGCATACAACAGAAGTTCTTTGTGTGCAGGCCCATTTTGCCACAGGATTACTGAAGTTTCATACTCAAGGGTCGAGTTAATGAAATTTAACTATATTAAATAATATTACTTCGTTAGTGATACTTTTAAGTAAAGCTGAGTTTCTTTTATTTTATGATTCATATGTGGGCTTGAAAAATTGTTTGGTGCTGCTATCTTGCTCAGTACTATTTCTGCAATAGTTTTCCCATTGCTGTTGGCTTTTGTACAATTGCTGCAAACACCAACAGACTGAAGTCTGTTAGCATCTGCATATCTTGCAAACACTTTTGATCTTGGGATGCCGTGGCAGGTTCATGGGGACACCATAGACTACAGTTGAGAACCCCTGGTTCTGTGTACTGACAAACGTCCCTCCTCACCACAGACCACGGCATTTTTCACAGTGCTGGGAGTGGGAAGCAAGGACCACGGAATCATGAGCAAGTGGCCACACTGAGCGAATCCGAGTCTGATGTCAGACAGTAGGGAGCACTGAGGACTGCAGAACCTGAGAGGGCAAGCTCCACGCGGCAGGAAACGCATCTCTATTCCCGCTGACGCTGGCCCACACCAAAGGAGCCTCAGTGCGGCCATCCCTCAATTTTGAAAGGACAGCAGAAATGTGGATTTCAAATCTTGCCAGCTGGTCAGGTGTCTGGATTGGAAACACTAACCAAGCTGATGCAACACTCTTCTTAGCTCCTTCCTATAGGAAGTCAGTCCAGAGTACATGGATACCAACTACCCGTTGAAAAATGAATTAAATGAAGAGGGTCCAACATGAAGGACAGATAGCCGACAGCTCTGTGTGCAGGTCTGCTAGGGACAGAGCCTTTGACCCTTTATCCATCAGAGACAGAGGAGAAGGCCACCCACGGGTACCAGGGCCAGCAAATGTCATCTGCTCAGGGTCCTAACAGTCTCATGAGCAGAATCCAGTCATTCCTCTGCACCACTGTAGAACTTTCGCTTGTGAGTCAAGGTAAAAAATCCCAACTTAAAACATGAGAGGCACTGAGGGACAGCCAAGGAAACACCTTAGTAACAGTAGATGCAGCCAAATGTCTAGATTTTAGAGTGCTGTGGATGACCCCTGCCATCAAGCTGGAAAGGGTTAATGGCAATAAATACTCATCTCTTGGATTTTCTAGATCGATCTACCAAAAACAATCATCTTACAAATGAGCTGCAATTTTGTAACATTGTTCCAGGACCTATCTTAGGCCAATGGGCTGTCACACAGTTTAACAGGTGGATAGTCCTGAGAACCAGCTAGCTGAGGAAAAAGTATTTGATTCTGTTGAAAGAGAAAATTAAACATAGCTAGTTTTGCAGGTCATAATTGGCTTAATTTGTGGTTCTAAAATTAGGTAGTTGTCTGGATCCAAACTACTTCAGAGTCCTTCACCCTACCACTTGGGAGGATTGTATATGTAGCTGGACAAGAGAAAAGTGACAGCAGAGTGCAGAAAAGAGAAGTTCCATAGAGACAGCCCGATTGCTGAGAGCTGGGGTCTGGCTTATCTGAACATGTTTTGGAGAGTTGGCCACTTCCAACTGGGGGAGACTCAGCTACTAGATACAAGAGTATATTAGAGTCTGTTTATTGATCAAGTTAGAATGCAGTTAACTACATACACAGAAACTTTCAACCAAACTTGAAGTAAGTACACAGGTAGCATTGGGCCAAACATCACCACACAAGGAGCCCAATTATACTTGTAATACAGACTTTTAAAAACAAATTCCCTTTAGATAGTAAGTATTTTTGGTGGTAACATGTCCGTGTTAGGGGTTGTGGGGATAAAAAGTTAACCAAGAGGAAGCCAGTGGCACAGTGGGTTGTCACCACTTGGGATGACTGCATCTCGTATCAAAGTACCAGTTCAAATTTCACTTATTTATTTCTAATTTACCATTCTGCTAATACCCTTTGAGAGGCAGCAGAAGCTGGCCCAAGTGCTTGGGCCCCTGCCACCCACACGAGAGACCTGAGTGGAGTTCAGGACTCCTGGATTTGGCTTGGTCCATTTCTGGCTGTTTTGGATATTTGGGGAGCAAACCAGTGGATAGAAGCTGTCATTCTCTCTCATTCCCATGGTCACTCTCTATCACTCTGCCTTTCAAGTGGATGAAAATAGGTACATAAGAATTTTTTTGGAAAAGAATAATCTAAACAATTGACTAGGATGTAGCCCTGCATCTTCTCAGTATTGGCTCGATGGCAAGTGATGGTCAGATATGCAGTGCGGGCTGTGGAGAGGGCTGTACTTCACTTGACCATAATGTACAGAGTACCTGCTCTTGGCCATGCACCCTTCCAAGGACTGGGGAGAGAGGAAGGAACAGAACAGTTAATGTCTCCGGCCTTATGGAGCGTACATTCAATGGTCTTATGCCATGAAAAGTATCATGAACACACAGGAGGTGGTAAAATTGGTGCTACTGGAAGACTTGGGCATTTTATGCTGAATGGGTCATTTGACTTCAAATAACATCATTCCCCAAATGACAGGGGAAAATGTTACACATGGCAGTGAAAAGGTGTGTAGGGAACAGACACCTTTTGAATGTTGGAATAACACTAACCTCTGAAGAGTACATTCTGGCTGAAGAACTAAGCATGATGGCTAGCAAGTCTGTATCACAGTGCTGTTTCGTTATGTAAAAGCACTAGGGGTGTAGATCGACTGTTGCTAAGTTTGTAATCTCAGGCTTTCCAGAGTCTAAATTACACAAACTTTGATAATAAAATTATATTGGTGAATGTATTTTTAAAATATTTTTAGATTTTTAAAAGTTATTTTTTTATTTGAAAGACAGAGATGGGGGATATCTCCCATTTCTTCTATCTGCTACTTCATTTACTTAATGACTGCAAGATTTCTGGTCAAGTTTGGCCAATTCCAGGAGCCTGAAACTTAATCTAGATCTCTCACATGAGCAACTCAGCAACTTGCAATACATAAAGACAAGTATAATATTAACTTGTGGTACAGTTTTAGGTTGATAATAAAATCCATAATTTGTAACAAAGGTTGATGATAAAATCCATAATTTGTAACAACAAAGATTGATATTTTTTGCCAAATGCATTTTGGCTGCAGTAGCTGCAGCTTAGGTATGTCTCCTCTCCAAACATCTTTACTGTGCAAGTATCCAGGCTCAAGGAGCTGCCACTGTTTGGGTACATACTCACGACACAGGGGAAAAGTAGCAAAGGGCAAAAAAGCAATGGATCTCGTGGCCCTCTAAGCGGATGTGGCCTATATGATTTCCATCATGTTTCATGTGCTAAGCAACACATATGACCAAGTCTGTCATTTATGGAACTAACAAGTGTATTCCTCAAGATAGGAGGCATTTTAAGTCATATGACAATGATGAGAGATGTAGGAGAATGACTAATTGGTAACCGTGACACAGTTTTTGCACTTGTTGCCATAGTTAGCTTTAGGGTAGGTTGGATTCTGGAGTACAGAGAATATAGAGCAGAAAGGATTACTTTGTTGCTGAAAAGTTAAGGTTTACTCAAGGTTTAGAAGCAAATGCCCCAAATTTTGCACAATTCAATGATAAAATAAAAATAAATTTCTTTCAGCATGTGGTCCAATTCCAGAGGCAGTTGTCTTGAATATTATACAATCTGGCTGGTTGTACAAACTTTAATTCATTCATGAATACAGAAATGTACAAAGCCTCTGAAAGTCCCAATCTGAGGCTTTTCCTGTCAGTTGGAAAAATTCTCCTAATAGAGTTGTAAGTGTCTGGAATATATTTCATAGGCCCAACCAAGAAGACTATCTTATATTTGTCTGAGAACTCAAAATATACACCTGCTCTGAGTAAGAAGGCCACAGGACCATTCTGTACTCTAAGCCCGAATAAAACTGTTGCGGAGCATTTAAAAATCCAATAGTGAGATTTATCAAGCAGTTCAAAGCAATATATCTGCTTCTCAGGCGCTCTCAGATTTCTGCAGTCCAGGTACTAAGGACAAATACGCAGTCCAAGGAGGCAGGTGTGTCCGGACAGACAGCTCCTGTTGTTAGCTGTGAATCTTCTCCTCAGGTGGATGGAGGAGGGAACACTGTGCAGGCAGCGTTTCAGGGCTGGTGGTGAACTAACTGCCCGCACCACCGCACCCCTACTTTGATATCCACAGAAGTAAATGCCAGTCATCGATTTAAAATACAGAGTGCTCATCTGACTTCAAAATTGTCATTTCTCTTCCCAGGTGGCTGTTCCTGAAAATGCCATTATACACCATTTGACTTGAAAGACACTGGGCGGAAACCTACTCACTTAAGAAGCAGATCTGGGAATTTATTTTTACAGCGTTTCTGCAAAAATAAAGACTGATCACATCTGTTTTGCAGCACCATAGCATCCTTTTGGAACGATTAGCTCTCATAAACTCTATGTGAACTGTTATCGTCCCTCTGGTAAACGTTTGATTCTTTTGACAAAGTATAATGCAAATAATTAAATAGCAGTTTTTGATGCCCCCCCCCACTTCAATCAAGCAGGGATTTGCAAGTTGCTGTAATATTTCTACATTGTATAGTATATTTTAATTAAAATCAGAATGCTGTGTAAGATCGAGCAAATTGCATTCCATTTGAAGAATTAAAGAATTACTGAAGCTTGCCAGCATGATCTGAAAGTCTAATTCCAGGCTCTGCGATGTATGCCAGCTGCTCAGAATTCTTATTGTCCATCAAACACCACCTGGAAGTATTTATCACAGCAGAAGGAAGAAGCCACTAATATCTTTTTGGAGGAAGACTTTTATTAAAATTGGCTCCTTTGGATATTGTCCACATTTACAATAAAAGGCTTCAATGAAAGATCCTTAACTCTACTCAGAAAGGCACAGCTCACTACAGTATTTCGGTGACCGTATAAAAGCTACAACCTTCGGAGACTTTGCTTGAGTGGTTCATCAACCTTTTATGCACCAAAGAGAAACACAGAAGCAGACAGAGATTTTGCAAAACATCCCTGTCTGTCACTAACCACTCGCAAAAAGAAAACCGATTAAAAACATCTCCTCTTTCTCAAGGAATGGTGGTTGGTTTGGGTTCCAATACAGGAAGCGAAAACTCAAGTTCAAGAAGAGAAAATCACATTAGCGTTCTTCAGCTGAAACTGTTTTCAAAGCTTTATCTTTTACGTTTCAATAGCAGTTGAAAGTGGTATTAGTGTTTCTATGGATTTTTTTTAAAAAACGATGAATAAAATGATTTCTTGAACCTGGAAAGAAGTTAAATTATTTGAATTCTGTCTTGAAAGTTCAGCCTGATTCATATTCTAAAATTGATTATCCAACTTGGTACAAGGGAGATTTTTCCAGCTTGCCTTCAAACCTATTATTTTACTTAAAGCAGACTTGAAGTTAGGGAAACAAAGAGCATGGTACAAACTGCTTTTTCCTCAGCCTGTCTATCTCCCGTTCTCCTCTCCCTCCTTCAGGAATATTTACTGAGTATCTACTAAGCTCCAGTCGCTAGTCTAGGCCTTCAGAAAATGCCAATGAGTGGAGACAACCAAAAATTACTCTCTCAGAAATTATGCTCCAGGTGGGGGTGAGGGTTGGGGAGGTGGGAACAAAGACCTCTCGGGGCTCTCAGCAGATCATCACACAGTGGGATCATGCAGGGGAAGGAGGCAGGTGACTGCTGAAAGCAGATCCAGTCAAGTCACAGGATACAGAATCCATGCATAAAAATCAGGAGCTTCTTTATACACTGACAACTTGTGAGAAAGCAATCAGGAAGACGATGTCATTCACAACCGCTACAAAAACACAGAATGCCCAGACCTACACGTAACCAAGGAAGTGAAAGATCTCTTCAATGAAAATGACAAAACACTGATGAAAGTGAAGATGCATCACACAACGGGAAGTGGTGGAACAAGGACCTAAGTCTGGCCCATTCTAGCTCCTTGCCTAAAAGTAGATAAAATCAGAATTTCCCTTTTACCCCAGCAGCCTTTGAAGTCCCAGAATTTACCCCTAATCCCTGCATTATTTCACAGAGACCTGGTCAATCCTATGCCCTGTGTTCCCCGCCCCACCCACTGCATTCTTTCTCAGGTTCAAAAGAGATGAGTGGAGGAACTCATCTCTGTGCCCCTGCCCAAGACCCCCAGCCCACCTAGGATATAGAAAGGGCCAGTCTGCGGGGGCTGAGCCTCTGCCCCTTATTCCGTCTGAGCACATGACAGCAGTGGGTCGACCTCTGCAAGTTTACTTTCTCTGAATAAACTCGGTCTGGCAATGAGTTTGTTTTCTGTCTCCTCTCTGTTCTGTGCCCCTTGTCTTACATTTGGTGCCCCAAGGAGGCAGCACCAACCTGCACTCCTTTCCTTACAAAGACCACTCATGTTCATGAATTAAAAGAACTAACACTGTCAAAATGCCTATGCAACCAAACATGATTTATAGATTCAGTGCAATCCCCATTAAATATCAATGACATTCTTCACAGAACTAGGAAAAAAAAAATCCAAAAGTTCATACGGAAGTACACAAAACTCCAAATGGCCAAAGCATTCTAGATCAAAAACCAAAGCCGGAAGCATCACAGTACTTGATCTCAACATATACTACAGGGCTACAGAAATCACAATAGCATGATAATGGCATAAAAATAGACACATGGACCAATGGGAAGAACAGAAATTGAGAGAGAAGAATAGGAACCCGCATGTCTGCAGTCAACTGATCCTTGACAAAAGCACCAAAAATATACGTTGAATTAAGATCATCTTCAATAAATGGTGCTGAGAAGATGGATATGCACATGCATAAAACCCAATTTTGATCTCTCTCACCCCATTCAAAAGCCAGCTAACACGAGATCAGAGACCTAAATGCAGGATATGAAACTGTGAGACTACTGGAAGACAGCAGTGGGGAAACAGTTCAAGATATTGGATAAGACTCCAAAAGCACAGGCAACAAAAGCGAGATTAGATAAGTGATATTTTATCAGACTAAGAAGATGTTGCACAACAAAGGAGATCACTGAAGAAATGTAAAGATAACCCACAAAATGGGAAAATAGTTTTGCAAACTATTCATTGGACACAGGATTAAAATCTACATTACACACAGAACTCAAACAGCTCACTAAAAAAAAACACCAAAGAACCCAATTAAAAAAATGGGCCAAAGATATGAATAGGTATTTCTCAGGAGAAGTTCAAATGACCACCAAATTTATGAAAGAAAGGATCAGCATCATTAGCTGTCAGGGCAATGCAAATCCCTACCATAATGAGATAGTGTTTCACCACAGTTAGAATCGCTGTTATCAAAAAAGACTAATAATACATGCTGGTCAGGACGTGGAGAAAAGGCGACTCTTACACATGGTTAGTGAGAATGTCAATTAGCACCGGCCCTATTACTAAGAGTCTTTCCAAAACTACAAGTAGAACTACTCCATGATTCAGCAATCCCACTTCTCGCTGCATGGAAAGTAATTGAGACCACCTTATCAGAAGAATACCTGTCCTTCTAATTACTTCTGGACTGTCCACAACAGCTAAGACATGGATCAAGGTAGATGCCCATCAACAGATGAGCAGATAAAGAAAATGTGGTATCAGCACACAATGGAATTTTCTCCAATTCAAGAAAACCATGATACCCTGTCATTTGCAATGAAAGGCACAGGCTGATCTAGCAATTTTTCTCCAAACATTAGTTCCCTGTGTCCAAATTTAATGTATTAAGAATTGTGCTGGGGACTAGCAGACAATGATTTCAAAGTTAACCTAGACTGCGCAACATGGGAGGCGAGGCCAGCAGTGCTGTATCAACAGCTCCTTCATGAACTGAAGAGCTGGGCTTTGGATGCCGCAGTGTGGAATGCTGACCTTATTTCCCCAATGGCTTCGCTTGAGACACTCCTGCCTCGCCTAGAGGAGCGCACTGGGTTCCTTGTTTCACACTATCCATGTTCAAGAGTCAGCAGGGACCTCTCACTGGGTCTTTCTTAGTCCATGACTGTGTGGTGACTCAGTGTCTCTGAGATACAGCACTAAACAAGGAGGAGTAGAACACAGTCTTCCCACACCAGGAATACACAAAGCCTCATTCTGCTTATTCTAACGGGCAACAGACGTATGAGAAATCTTCAAAAAGTCCTCGCAACAGGCACTTCATCTTTAATTTTATTTTCCATTACCTTTTAGAAGTAGTCACATACTTTGAAATTCATCCAAAGGTGTATGGGCCATGAACATTCCCTTTCATTATTTAGAAATGAAATGTTAAATGTAGTTTACAAAAATCTGCTTAACATAGACTTTCTACTTCACCAAATAAGTAACATTTCTGTTTTGTTTATCAAATTCCTAAGTAAATAGGATAATGATTGCAAATTGAACCATTTTGGCTTTCAATGAATTTCTATCGGAAAATATTAATGAGCCAAAGGCAGAGCAAGTGGATCCTTACATTTGCAAGCGTGCAGGACAAAATGGGAATGGGAGTAGGCAGATAAAGTTAAATGCTTCTCTAATGGCGCGTTAGCTCATTTTATCTTTGTTTCCTAGTTTATAAGCCATGAGGATAGGAAGTTGCAGGTAATTATTGATAAAGTTAGTTGCCATGAGAGGACATGAAAGGAAGGGTGAATATTTAGCCTTCCCATGATCCACTCTCTAAGATACACTGATTAAAAACAGGCGTGGACAGCCCTGACGAGGATTTTGAATTCTTTCAGGACTGAGAAAATAAAGTGGAATTAAATGAAACAAATTCAGATAATAACACATGTTTAAGGGACATGATGGAGGGCAACTGACACGATTTAGTCCATCAGGGTGAACCACTGTGGAGGCTTTGTGCCAAATGACAAGCAAAGAAGAGGAGAAGCCACCAACACAGACAGAGGGTGCAAATGTTTCTGGCAGAGGAGATGGCCAGGGCTAAGAAGGACAGGCTGGACCCTTTGTGTGTCTGAGAAACTGAAATAAAGGAGAGTGACGTGGGGTGAGTGGCAAACAAGAGTGGCTGAAACGAAGCTAAAGCAAAAGGTTTTGAGGCTCAAAGTAGGAAGTTTAGATGAAAAGAAAGCAAGATATTACAGGAGCGTGGTTAAAACTTGAAAAAATCATCCGGGGAGGGGAGGGTGTACTCAAGAAACGCAAGGAGCCCTTGACTGTCTGATCTTTTAGCATCTACAATCTTGCTCTTCGGAGGAAGATAGCTTTAAACTTGATTTCTTCTGCTTTGTTTTGTATTAGTTTTAGTGGCTGCCTCCAGGTAATTAAATAATATGCTTTCCAAGCTATTTCTTGATTTATCAAGTTCATATCAAATCTATCGATTTTTCTGCAAGAGTTGTGTGGTAGGCAGGAAAACGGCTCTCCTGAGATAGTGACACCTAATCCCCCCAAATGGTGAATACATTTCCTGCCGTGGCAAAAGGAGAATTACAGTTGCAAATAGAGTGAAGATTATCAAACATGTGACTTTAAAATAGTGCGATTATTCTGGATGAGGGGGGTGGGCCCAAAATAATTTTGGCCCATAATTACACAGTGGACTAAAATGTTTTTAAAAAATTAAAGAAAAAAAAAAGAAAGGAAGGAAGGAAAGGAATTGAGGGAGGTAGTGGGGGAAGGGAGGTACAGATAGTTATCTTCTTTGAATTGTACCTATGAAATACATGAAATCTGTTCTCTTTATATTAATCAAAATGTAATAAGAAAAATATCTAAAATTTCCCCAATTGAAGTGAAATATGTATACTTGATTAAAGACATCAAATTGGAGGGAAAAGAGTAAAAGAGGAGAGTCTGAGTGAGATGTGACAGTCCGGTGTTGGTCGTAAAGGTGCCACATTGCTGACTTGGAAGAGGAAAGAGGGAAGAGTTAGGAATGGGGTCAGCCTGTTGGGTAGAAAAAGCGAGGGAGGGAGTCTCCCTTCAGGTTCCCAGAGGAACGCAGTCAGGCATGTACCTGCATTGTAGCCTACTGAGACTCATTTTGAAATTCTAAGCTACAGAATTGTATTGTAAGATAAGACAATTGCATTGTTTTAATTCACTTGGTTTTTGGTTGTTATAGCAGCAATAGAAAATTATCTCAAGTAGGTAATGATTTAGCTCAATTACACACTGATTGCCTCGACACCAGGCAGTCCAGCACACTCACACTACTGCTCTACTTTCTTCTTCGGAAGTTAGGAACTTGGCATCTTCATGCCTACATGTCTTTATCTCTTTACGCCTTAACCTCATCATTTTTAAAAAACTTATTTATATCCATTTATTTGAAAGGCAGACACACACACACACACACACATACAGAGAGAGGGAGATAGAGAGATAGAGAGAGAGAGAGAGAATCTCCCACCTGCTGGTTCACCTTGAATGCCAGTGACAATTGGGGCCACAGAGGACTGAAGCCAGAAGCCCAAAATTCAACCCAAGTCTCTCACAAGTATCAGGTAGGTACCCAGTTAACCTGAGCCATCATCTGTTGTCTCCCAAGGTCTGCATCAGGCAAAACCTAGAATCAGGAGTGGGGCCAGGCGTAGAACCCAACACTCCAATATGGGGTACAGGCATCCCACACAATGCTGCAACTGCCGTGCCGATTCCTGCCCCTTCCCCTCATTCTATACAACAGATTTGCCTTCTGCAATCTCCTATACTTAGCATTTTCTTTTCAGGCATTTATTTGGGTTTGCTTTTTGAAATGATTTTATTTTCTCCATGCAGGATGTCAATTGGGCTGCTTCCATTCAATGAACAGTATCATTATTGATCTAAGTCCTTTGGTTAAAATTCGTCTTTCTGACATCTTCATCCTGATTGTAGGTTTTTCTCTCCATGATTTACGCCCATAATTGACAGTTTAATATCCTTCTAATATGGATGTATTATGCTGTGTTGTTTTAAAAATACACATAAATTCTATCACACTTTAAGTCTCATTCTGAGTCTTGCTCGTTTTACTCAGTATCATGTATCTGAGTCCATCCACATTAACACACACAGGTTCATTTTATTGCTTTTACTGCTCTACGGTATTTTGCTTCATGAATTCGGCAAATTTCATTTCCTCGTTTCATGTTGATGGACGTTTAGCTTGCTTCCAACTTCCAGCTCTTTGAAATAAGGACAAAATGCACAGTTGTGTGTCCATATGCATTCTCAGTTCTGTGAAGGGCTGCACAATGCCTCACGAGCGTCTGTACCAGTCGCAGACGGTGTGCAAGAATATTATTAAAGATATGCTGCTGGAAATGTGATATTCTCATTTCAGTGAGTTGTGTTTTTTTGTTGTTGTTGTTGTTGTTTGTTTTTAACAGGCAGAGTGGACAGTGAGAGAGAGAGAGAGAAAGGTCTTCCTTTGCCATTGGTTCACCCTCCAACGGCCGCCATGGCCGACGGCTGCGGTCGGCGCACCACGCTGATCCGATGGCAGGAGCCAGGTGCTTTTCCTGGTCTCCCATGGGGTGCAGGGCCCAAGCACCTGGGCCATCCTCCACTGCACTCCCTGGCCACAGCAGAGAGCTGGCCTGGAAGAGGGGCAACCGGGACAGAATCCGGCGCCCCGACGGGGACTAGAAACCGGTGTGCTGGCGCCGCTAGGTGGAGGATTAGCCTATTGAGCCGTGGCGCGGGCCTCAGTGAGGTCTTTAGCACCTCTTCCCATGGTTACTTCCCACTTGGGTTTTGTTTATTTTTCTGGGAAATGTGTATTCACATTCTCAGCTCTTCCTTCATGATTGGGTGTTTGCTGTCATTGATTTTTAGAACATTTTTATGTAGTCTAATCCCTTATGAAAAATGCATTCCACAAATATCTACACAAAGCCTGCCACTTTACTTTGATTGGGTCTATGGCCTTCTTCATTATAAAATGTTTCCAATTTTTGGGTATCCAAATCTTTAGTCCTTCTATTACTCTGATTTTTCTTCAGACTTAATAAATCTGTTCTTATCCCATGATCATTTATTGTTATCCTGTAGATTATTTTAATTTTGAAGGTTCACTTCTAATCTATCAGAAGCATATTTTTACATATTGGGATTTAATTTGTCCCAAACTGATGAATTTATTTCTCTGTACTATTCATCATATATCAAATTGTCATAAACCAAGCCTCAATTCAGTTCCCTGATCTACTTTTGATTCCAGTGCAAAATACACAGTGTTTGAATTCTTGTGACGTTGGGAGTGCTCCTGGTTTGTTTGATTTCAATGCTTTTAAGCTGCATTCAGAACTGTACAATCATTATCATGCTTCAATATAAAACATCTTAACTGTATGTCAAGCTCTCAAGAAGTAGGACAGATTTTGGTTAGAATGCATTCAATTTTAGAATGATTCGAGTCTCCAAATTAACCTAAATATTATATTGATAGTGCGGAATCTTCCCTACACAAACCTGAAATATCTCTGCATTTATTAAGGCATTGTTTACATCCTTTCATAAAGTTTCAGAATGTATCTTATAAATATTTTACACAATATTTTAAAATTAATTTTGCTACTGTGGTTTCTATTTCATTACATTTCTAATTGATTTTTGCTGGTGGTGTTTAGGATGAGCTCTGCTGTGATTTGTAATAATTTGACTCTCTAGGAAGAAAAGACCAGATTTCAGAGGTCTGATGCCTTCTCCAGCAAGGTAGGCTTCCCTTTAAAGCCTCGCATGCTAACTGCCCATCTTGGCTGACTGTAGATTGACATACATGGCTTCTAAAAGCATAAAAGCAACCTGCACCTTTTTAAGGAAGTAGAGTTTCACAGTGTATCTTGACTTCTTTACCTCTAGGTCCAAGCAGAAATTCATAAGCTTCTTACCCTGGTGGATACTTCATCACGTGAAATTACCACGGGAGGGTTTGTATCATTATGTGGATTTTGATAGCTTGTTAGAATTGATCTGCAGGACCACTTGAGCCAAGGTGACTTGGGGGAAAAAACAGTCATCACTGCTTTTTGGTGATTTACTCAAGGTTTCTACTTCTCAGGTCAGTTAAAGTTTTTTAGGATTATTGATTTGAGAGGCAGAGGAATGACAGAGGGAAGGATGGTGGGAGCGACAATGAGAGTGAAAGACAGAGCGAGAGCAAGAGCAGGTTAGCTCTCTGCTGGTTCACTCTCCACATGCCTGCAAGTTGAGGGCTGGGAGCTTGGCTCGGGTCTCCAGTGTGGGTAGCAGGCTCTGAACCATTTGCGCCATAGTTCGTTGTCTCCTAGGGTCTGCAACCACAAGAAGCTGAGATCAAGAGCTGGAGCAAGGACACGGGACGTGGTCATTGGCATCTCCAGGGTAACTGCTCAGCCTGTAGATAACTCTGAGTGTTCATTTTAAAATAAAGACTATTAGCAATTTCACCTACAGTTTCAAATCTATTGACGCATAAAAGGAACTATTTTATTTCCCAGAACACCTAGGATTTTTAAGCTACATTATCAGTTTCAATTTTTATTATGGTATGAGATGCTAAGATAGTCTTTATCATATCAGTTCTATAAAAATGCTGAGAATTCCATTGTGATCTAATACATGATTGTTTTAAAAGGACTCTTGATAAATGCTCACTTTTGGCTAATGAAGTATGAAATTTCAGTTTTTTAAAAACATACTACCTGGGGGCCAGCACTGTGGGGTAGGAGGCTAAGCCTCTGCCTGTGGTGCCTGAATCCCATATGAGCATGGGTTCATGTCCCAGCTGCTCCTCTTCTGATCCAACTCTCTACTACGGCCTGGAAGAGCACAGGAAAATGGCCCAAGCACTTGGGCCTCTGCTTCCACATTGGTGACCCTAAAGAACCTCCTGGTTCCTGGCTCCAGTCATTGCAGCCATGTGAGGAGTGAACCAGAGGATGGAAGACCTTTCTCTCTATCCCTTCCTCTGTGTGTAACTCTCTCTCTCAAATAAACAAACAAAATCTTTTAAACAAAAACCATGCTATCTGAATTTTATTATGTCTTGTCTTATGACTCAAAAGTTTTTGGAAGAATTCTTCTGCAGTACATGACCCTTGAAATGAAGTCCATGGTTGCAAAATATGAGAGAGAAAGAAAGCTTAATATGTGGACATAAAAAGAAGTGGTAGGAGATTATCTTAACGTGATAGCTTTACTACATGGACGTAGAGCGTGAGTCTATGAAAGGTGTGATAGAATTAACCCACCTGCTTAAAGAGGTAACCTCCTACCCCTTTGAAGACAACATTAATATTGACAACAATTTTTCCCAAGATGAAGGCATATGACCCAAATATATGATTTCTTGTGAAGAGTTCATTTTAGATTTCATAAAGGGAGGTGGTTAATTAACATTTGTATTTAATAGCCTGTGCATTGAGAGAATTATAGGTTATTAAAAAGAACTTTGACAAGAGCAAAGGTTTTAGAATCATGGAGAGGACGGACATGATGGTCGTAGTCAAAAGACAAAGATGAAGGGAGTACTCGTATCCAGAAATCAGTGTGAATTTGTTTAACCTGTGTCTTTGTGACTCAGAATCAGAGCAGAATCCTAGCCAGGGAATTAAATAGTTATTTGAGGTTTCTTTTCTTTCTTTTCTTCTTCTTCTTCTTCTTCTTCTTTTTTTTTTTTTTTTTTTTAAATCTGAGCCTTGATCATTCAGTCACTTTTTCAAGATGTGTTGATGAGAAGGGAGAGTGAAGAGAGTTGGTACTGGAGCAGGTGACTGGAAGGTGCCCATTGTGACAGCTCGGAGTCATCACAGACCCCATGGATAGGACACCAACACTGCCCAGCGCTGCGCCTGAACCTCTGTGGATGTCCCACCTCTGGGATCTACCTTTTTAAAATTATTTCTTGAAGAAAATAAATAGGCAAGCAGTGATTCTAATCTTGTCCCTGGAGTGATTTTGTTAGATAAAATCAACATAAATGCCTAGAAGCTCCAATAATGGCAATCTTTTATTTTTTTGGTTGCCTACTTAATTTTAATCTTATTAGTATTAAGATGGGTCAGATTTTTAATAGCAATGCAGAACAGAGAAAAAAATATCCTTTCCAAACACCTAAACTCCAAGAAGGGGAATGTGCATTTGCAAAACTTTGCAAGGAAACACTGCTAAATAATATAGAATCTGGTTCCTGCTGCATCTCACAGGGAAGTCTGATTGCCATGGCCTGGGAAGGCAGAGGCTCTCCCTGCTGAGGGATATAAGGGTGCATCTGCCATTGTCTGTAAAAGTCGGATGCTGCAGAGTTCTTGTGAAAGGCTGGAAATATAACTCTCTCCCTACAGGATGAAACTGTGCAGACCACGCACATATTTCCAAAGGCTAAATGTTTTGGTGTTGATTTTTCTCAACTTGAACTTTTTGTCTTCTGCCAGGAATCAGTAGTCCAGGGAAGGAGAAAAAAGCTGCAGTTTCACTACAAGGAAATTGGTTTATAGGACAGAGACATCTGAGGCTGATGTGACTTTAAATTCCTGTCCATTTTAATGTCATCAGGGAGCTTCACCACAGAAGCATTGTTTCCAAAATTGTTTACTTCATTATAATTCATTTCTGTAAAGTTTCTTAAATTGAGATTTCCCTTATAGAAATCCCTTATGTTTTATTGCCTCTGTGATGAACAAAGATTAGCTTTGCATTTGCAAAATTAAATTACTTTCTCAAAGTCTTTCTTAATTTTCATGCAGATGCCTCTGAAAATTCTCAGAGAGAGAGAGGGAAGTTGTTAGCTGCACTTTAAATACCAGAAAATTTCTGTGGATGAAGGAGGAGGAGAGAGGGTGAAATTACTTTTATTTTAAAATTGAACATAGGGGTGTTCATTCTGCAGAAGACACATCTGGAGAAGAAGTCCCTAGGGGGAAAACTGTTTCATGGTTCAAGTTGTGAACATTTTTAGTAAGAAACTTTTGGATCAATATCATCTACTAAGGCAGAATAAAAATGGAATTAAAAATGAAATGTGAAGAGCTGGCATCACAGTGAGAACAGGATCCTAAGCGAATCTCACACTCATTTCCAAGAAGGAGGCTTCCCGAGTATTTCATAGATGATGATATCTATCATGATATTATCTCTCTGCTGTCCTGACTTCATATTGGCCCTGCCATTTCCAGAATAGCACATTCCAGCAATTTCTAACATGATGCTTTTGTCCAGGAGCAAAGCCTTTTTTCTTCTACCCTTTTAAATTTAATAATGAGGACCTGCAAATTAAATTGACTTCCAATAGTAGGAGAAAGGTTTATCCATTTGCAATAGGGAGGCAATAAAAATTGCTGACTCATTAAATCACGGTGGGAATGTTTGGCCCATGGGCCATCTAAGATCCCTCCCCCCCAAATCCTTTAGTCTGGTCCGTAAGTGGGACTTGAAATTCAATAAATCTGTATCAGGCTAATTTCTATGTTTTTAATATTAAGCTGATAAATTTGATGCTTTTGTATGGCCAATGAATAACATTATAAATATCCAAATAGCTCTTGGCAGAAAAACAATTTCTCCACCCCTGCTATGGTTAAAAACAAAGTCTTAACACATCTGCTTCCTGTATCAGAGAAACTGGGTAGGTACCGAGCTCTGGTTCCCGACTACCTGCTACGGCAGACCCTGGAAGGCAGTGGTCCTGGCTCCAGTAATTGAATTCCTGCCACCCACAGCAAAAACCTGGCTTGAGTTCTGTCGCTTGTATCGGCCTCAGCTGTTGTCGACATTTGGGAGGTTAACCTGTGGATAGGAGATTTCTGTCTTTCCAGCTTCCTGTCTCTGAAATGAATCAATATTTCCCCCCTCAAAATAAAGGCTTACACACATAGCCAGTAGGAGAAACGGGGGGAGCAGAAATGGTTTCTATCAGAAGAACAAGTTATGTTTCTTCAGGAAACACAAAAGGATTTTGAGAAGGAAAAAAAATGGTTAGGACTGTCTGTGATGATGTTTGTCTACACAGATGGAGTGGTCTTTCAGTCAGCTTCAGGGACACGGCGCTCCCTTGAAGAGGAGGTGTGTTCCGAGCTTCCCGTGGGTCTCTCTGGTCTCTCCGGGAGTAGACGCTGTCCCGAGGCAGAATTTAGGCAACCGTGATTCCTCACTGTCGTCTGACAAAGTGAGTTCCAAGAAGGCTTCTTTCTACAAACACTAAATCTCAAATGTCTGTAGCCACAAATAATCTTTCTTCCAAAGCTGGGTTCCAGGTGGGTCCCCACATGGTGGAGAATCCAAGGTCGACATTTCAAATGAGCTAAAATTAGTTTTTGATCAGTTAGACCATAACACATGTCGGGAAAACACACGGAGAAATGATTCTTAACTAACTTAAGGCCAAACAGCTCTTCAGTGGCATCACTCCGAGCGGCAGCCAGACTGGCAGCAAGGAACTGAGCTTTCTCCTCAGCGGATTATTGACATTCATGGTTATCTAATTAGGCCCCACATTCTGAGTAACCAATGTGTTATTTGATCACCCAGCAAACACTTGAAGGGAGCTGGCTGACACGTTGTAACTTTTGAGTTTGATTGAGCCCCTTATCATGTGGCATTTCTGGCAAACAGCTCGATCAATAACAGACACGGGCACCATAAAGCCCTAATCAGATGATTTGCTTCCTAGTGAGTATGTAATTAATGTGTATGTTTAGATTTTTAGCCAAGTCTCTACTTCTTTTACAGGAAAATGAATAGATCCACTGGGCATGCTATAATAAATGAATGTCAGAGTTTTGAAAGGTGAATTCCGTTCATTCGTCAGACTGGAATTACTTATTAGAGACCACATTCTAAATCATAACGAAAATCAGTGGCAGGATTAATCAATATATAACATTATCTTTATGTGAAACAAATCTAATAGGTAAAGTAATGTTTTTGTACACTTAGAGAGCAAAATTAATGACTTCACCATTTTTTGGAAGGGATACCTATTTATCAAAGAGAATCTCGCAATAATGTCAACAAGGAGCTTTCCTTTATCCCATCATCGTTAAAGCTTTATAGTTATTTTGCCTGGCACGAGGCTCTCCTGATAACTTATCAAAGGTCCCTAGCTTTGGGAGCCTTCGTGTTTTCAACTGCTTTTCTGGAGGGAAGATGAAAGATCCTCTCATCTCTCTCAGTGTTTGGTTAACAGTTGCAGTACCTCCGATTACACTGGACTTTTGTCCCAGAGAATGCCATGTTTCTATAGCTCAATAGGTAAAGCGTGTGCAAGGGATGTATCAAGATTTTAAGTTTCATTCAAGCACCTCAAGGTGTAGATGTCATTTGTCAGATATATTTTCTGGTCTGTGATCACTGAAAACAAACTCTAGTTTTCACATTAAACTATCAGCCCGTCGAGGTATGCAGCCTTCACGGATCTGTATTATCAACACCTGCAAACTGCACCCATGCGCACACACTGGCCTCCCTTTTCCTTTGCCAACTCCAGTAAGTACACAAGAACTTCAAAAAGTTCATGGCAAATGGAACTGAATGATGTCATTGGGGCTGCCATCAGGCCTAGCGGTTAAGATGCCAGTGAAGGCACTTGCTGCCCCAAACGCCTCCTTCTTGCTCTTGACTCCAGGTGTCTGCCAACACATGCGGTGGTAGGCAGCAGCGAAGGCACAGGTCACTGGTTCCTGCCACTAGAGTTCCCAGGTACCAGCTCTGGCCTAGCCCAGCCCTGACTGTTGGGGACATTTGGGGGAAGGAACCAGAGAACGGAAACTCTCAGTCTGTCATCCGTTAAACAAATACATTAAGAAAAAAAATTTTTAAAAATAAGGTGCTGACTTTGTTGAAAAAATTTTTGAAATTTATATCTCCTGACTCTGGAGAATCCTCATACAAGAATCCATCCTGCAGTTTGTTTCAGCACAATCGTTTTCCAAATGACATCACAAAACTGAACTCCTGGCTTTGATTCTGACTTCACCACCACGAAGTCTAAGCCCTTGGAAAATCGTTTAAGACATCGATTTCTGGGGTTTCCCATCTGTGAAGAGCTCATTTATAAGGTGCACGCCCAGGACTGCAGAGCAGTGTCAGACAGACAATGCTCACTACACACAAAGTAACTGTTAGCCAGTATGCTCAGGAGTTTTCACACAATGATCAGAATTTAGTTTCATTCCGGGGCTCTGTGATTATAAACTAAGAAAAAGATGACCAATGCTTCTCTTGAGAAATTGTGTTTTCCAGTTCTTGTGTATTCACAGAGGGAGAGCATACATGGCCTAAAACTATCAACAATGGGAAATAATGAAGGCCAACTCACTCCCTGACGTGGGAAACACTCTTCAGTACTACCTGAACTCATCTACAACAATAGACCTCGTCCTTTCCAGCCACTTGTATGATTTGAGTACACCGGGCAGTCTTTTCACATAATTATAATGTATTTTTGTACATTGCATATTTTAGCAATCTGTATTTACTGAAGGATTTGCATGAATAGTTTTCTATTAGTTGTATTTAATTGTGCGAATACTAAGAGTTACAGTTTTGGGGATCTCATTCAGGCCTTCCATGACCTGAAAGGGTCATTGAGTTGCATAAATGTCACTTAAGTTCCCTGGAAACCAGGGGAGTTGCCCAAAGTCACAGAGCAGATGATGTCAGTGAGGAGGCAAACCCAATCCCAACACTGGGTCCACAGCCAGAACCAGTCCTCCACTCAGATTCACAGTCAGGTGCCACTCCTTTCCCTTTAACTCTTCAAGTTCCAGCCATTCCATACACAGTCCCCCATAAAAAGGAGGTCCATCATGATTTGTATTTAGATTTCCATTTCAGGTCTTTTCAGTAGATATACAATTATGTTACGCCTTTTCTCTAGGTACTAGACAAAAGAAATCTTCTAGCAATTACAATTTTTTAAAAAATGCCATTTTATCTCTACTTGTCTTTACATTGAAAGCATTTCTTAAATGAGATGAAAAGAGATGCGTGGTTTGTGCCTGGTGAAAAGCTCCCAGGATGGTATAAATCAACAGAGAGGTGACTTCTTTGGGGGAATTCTCTGAAGAAGTTAAGCAGATGGCAACTTTAATTGGTCAGAGAAGTATCACCATTTATTGCTATAGCATAATTTATTCCTCTATGAATCATCTTTTTGGAAATGTAAGGGGAAAGAGATGCCCAGCGATTCTTAATTTGAAGAACTCTGGAAGATTCTACTCAAGGAGCTTAGCTCCTTCCCGGTCTCCCTGAGATTTAACAAGCACCGCACAGGAGGCCTTGCCTCTAACAGCACTTGTTAGGATTTGTTGGCTGTGCTATTACTGACAGGATTACTAATTTTATTTGCATTTCTAGTTAATGCCAGTTTGGTTGCTCTTTCCATGCTGGGTGAAATGAAATATGGTAACATATGCTCCTCAAAGGTTTAATAGCAAATCGGTAGGCAGCTTCATTTATCCAACATCCCTCGTCTTATAAACAGGGGAAGGAAGGAGAACCATCATTATCGCCCTGTCTGCTGCCTGCATCACTGCAGACCCAGGTACCAGATTAATCAAATTCACATTGAACATAGTATATTCATCACCCAAACAACCACAGTAATTATCACCATCTACAGCACTTGATGGATATTCATGAGTGTGTCTATACGCACACGCATGCCTGAGTATTGCTAATGCCTTGGGGTATGCAAAGAGTGTCTAACTGATTTTTCAAACATTTCCTTAATGAGGAAAATTATAAAATGCTAAAAGATAGACATAGTTAAGATGGCATTCTGAAATTGATCACTTGGACTAGTGAGATGGCATTGGTACATGCCACCTTGATGGGATTGTATTGGAATCCCCTGGCACGTTTCTAACTCCACCATTTGGGGCAAGTCCGATTGAGCATGTCCCAAATTGTACATCTCCTCCCTCTCTTATTCCCACTCTTATATTTAACAGGGGTCACTTTTCAGTTAAAATTTAAACACCTAAGAATAATTGTGTGCTAATTACAGAGTTCAACCAATAGTGCTAGAACAAAACAAAACAAAATACTAAAATGGATAAAGTATTACATTGTACATCAACAGTCAGGACAAGAGCTGATCAAGTCACTGTTTCTCATAGTGTCCATTTCACTTCAACAAGTTTCCCCTTTGGTGCTCAGTTAGTTGTGGCCGATCAGGGAGAACATATGATATTTGTCCCTTTGGGACTGGCTTAATTCATTCAGCATAATGTTTTCTAGATTCCTCCATCTTGTTGCAAATGACCAGGTTTCATTGTTTTTGACTGCTGTATAGTATCTATAGAGTACATGTCCCATAATTTCTTTATCCAGTCTACTGTTGATGGGCATTTGGGCTGGTTCCAGGTCTTAGCTATTGTGAATTGAGCTGCAATAAACATTAAGGTTCAGACAGCTTGTTTGTTTGCCAATTTAATTTCCTTTGGGTAAATTCCAAGGAGTAGTATGGTTGGGTTGTATGGTAGGGTTATATTCAGGTTTCTGAGGAATCTCCAGACTGACTTCCATAGTGGCTTAACCAATTTGCATTCCCACCAACAGTGGGTTAGTGTCCCTTTTTCCCCACATCCTCACCAGCATCTATTGCTGGTAGATTTCTGAATGTGAGCCATTCTAACCGGGGTGAGGTGAAACCTCATTGTGATTTTGATTTGCATTTCCCTGATTGCCAGTGATCTTGAACATTTTTTCATGTGTCTGTTGGCCATTTGGATTTCCTCTTTTGAAAAATGTCTATTGAGGTCCTTGGCCCATCTCTTAAGTGGGTTGTTTGTTTTGATCTTGTGGAGTTTCTTGATTTCTTTGTAGATTCTGGTTATCAACCCTTTATCTGTTGCGTAGTTTGCAAATATTTTTTCCCATTCTGTCGGTTGCCTCTTCACTCTCCTGTTTCTTTTGCAGTACAGAAACTTCTCAATTTGATGCAATCCCAAATGTTAATTTTGGCTTTGACTGCCTGCACCTCCAGGGTCTTTTCTAGGAAGTCTTTACCGGTACCTATATCTTGTAGGGTTTCTCCAATGCTCTCTAATAATTTGATGATGTCAGGTCATAGATTTAAATCTTTAATCCAAGTTGAGTGAATTTTTGTGTAAGGTAAAAGGTAGGGGTCTTGCTTCATGCTTCTGCACATGGAAATCCAGTTTTCCCAGCACCATTTATTGAATAGACTGTCCTTACTCCAGGGATTGGTTTTAGATCCTTGATCAAATATAAGTTGGCTGTAGATGTTTGGATTGATTTCTGGTGTTTCTATTCTGTTCCATTGGTCTATCCATCTGTTTCTGTACCAGTACCGTGCTGTTTTGATAACAACTGCCCTGTAGTATGTCCTGAAATCTGGTATTGTGATGCCTCTGGCTTTGTTTTGTTGTACAAATTGCTTTAGCTATTCGAGGTCTCCTGTGTCTCCATATGAATTTCAGCATCATTTTTTCCAGATCTGAGAAGAATGTCTTCAGTATTTTGATTGGTACTGCATTGAATCTGTAAATTGCTTTTGGGAGAATGGACTTTTTGATGATGTTGATTCTTCCAATCCATGAGCATGGAAGATTTTTCCTTTTTTTTGGTATCCTCTTCTATTTCTTTCTTTAAGGTTTTTTAATTTTAATCTATGAGATCTTTAATGTCCTTGGTTAAGTTTATTCCAAGGTATTTGATTGTATTTGTAGCTATTGTGAATGGGATTGATCTTAGAAGTTCTTCCTCAGCTGTGGCATTGCCTGTGTATACAAAGGCTGTTGATTTTTGTGCATTGATTTTATATCCTGCTACTTTGCCAAACTCTTGTATGAGTTCCAATAGTCTCTTAGTAGAGTTCTTTGGATTCCCTAAGGGATCACACAAACAAGACTAGTGTCTGCTAATACTAACTGAAAGAATTAGAAAAAGGGAGAGAACGATCCATCATGGGAAGTGGGATACACAACAGACTCATAGAATGGTGGATGTCCTAAATAGCACTCTGGCCTCAGATTCAGCCCTTAAGGCATTCGGATCTGGCTGAAGAGCCCATGAGAGTATTTTAGGCATGGAAAGCCAAGACACTCTGGAAAAAAAAAAAAAGAAGACCTAAATGAAAGATCTCTGTGAGTGAGATCCCAGTGGAAAGAATGGGGCCATCAAAGGAGGTACCTTTCTCTGAAGGGAGGAGAAAACTTTCACTTTGACTATGACCCTGTAGGAATAAGATCAAAGTAGGCAAACTCAAAAGGCTTCCATAGCCTTGGCAACTCATGACTAGAGCCTAGGGAGATTATTGATGCCATAAACAAGAGTGTCAAATTGTTAAGTCAACAACAGGAGTCACTGTGTGCTTACTTGTCATGTGGGATCTGCCCTTAATGTGTTGTCCAATGTGAAGTAATGCTATAACTAGTACTGAAACAGTATTTTACACTTTGTGTTCTGTGTGGGTGCAAACTGATGATATCTTTACTTAATATATACTGAATTGATCTTCTGTATATAAAGATAATTGAAAATGAATCTTGATGTGAATGGAATGGGAGAGGGAGCGGGAGATGGGAGGGGTGCGAGTGGGAGGGAAATTATGGGGGGGGAAGCCTTTGTAATCCATAAACTGTACTTTGGAAATTTATATTTACTAAATTAAAAAAAAGATGGCATTCTACCATTTTTGAGTTCATAAAAATCATGATTTTAGAAATATAGAATGTTATAGCTGGGTGATATTTTATATTGTCACTCCTTATGACTTGATGAAATTACAACTATCTATTCTTAGCATTGTATAGAAAAAAAACACACAAGTATAAGATTGAAGAAGCTTGGGTTTGAATCCTATATTATCAAGTATTCATTAATTGATATTGACATTTTTCAGTTAGTGACTCTACCACTTCCTATTTCTGTGACACGAGTTAGTAATAAAGTATTTAAAATAGTGACAAAACTAATCGCAATGGATAATATTTCCTCACTACATATTATATAACAGACTTCTTTAGAAATCCATTTTCTTTTTAATTTTCAAAAACTTCTTTTAATTATTTGAAAGGCAAAAAAAAAAGTGAGAGAAAGATCACCCATCTTCTTTTCCATTCCCCCAAATGCCTGCAACAGCCATGGCGGGGCAAGTATGAGGACACAGCAGGAACCCAATCTGGGTCTCCCACGTGGGTGTGGGAACCTAAGGATTTGAGCTGCCATCTACTGCCCCTCCCAGGGATGCGCATTAGCGGTAAGCTGGAATGGAGATCAGAGCCATGATTGCAACGAGAGCCGAGCACCATCGAAACTGCTGAGCCAAGCCCCTCTATATGTTTAGCACTTCATTTATATTAAATCACTTAATCCTTTTTTTTTTTTTTTGACAGGCAGAGTGGACAGTGAGAGAGAGACAGAGAGAAAGGTCTTCCTTTGCCGTTGGTTCACCCTCCAATGGCCGCCGTGGCCGGCGCGCTGCAGCCAGCGCACCGCGCTGATCTGATGGCAGGAGCCAGATACTTATCCTGGTCTCCCATGGGGTGCAGGGCCCAAGCACTTGGGCCATCCTCCACTGCACTCCCTGGCCATAGCAGAGAGCTGACCTGGAAGAGGGGCAACCGGGACAGAATCTGGTGCCCCGACAGGGACTAGAACCTGGTGTGCCGGCACCGCAAGGCGGAGGATTAGCCTAGTGAGCCGAGCCGCGGCGCCGGCCATCACTTAATCCTAACAACTAATCTATAAAGACTGACTTATACTTGTTTTGCAGATTAGAGTGCTAAAGCTTAAAGAGTTTGTATGCCTAACATGTGGGAAAGAGGAA
The DNA here is from genome assembly GCF_051225735.1 of Oryctolagus cuniculus. Taxonomy (NCBI): domain Eukaryota; kingdom Metazoa; phylum Chordata; class Mammalia; order Lagomorpha; family Leporidae; genus Oryctolagus; species Oryctolagus cuniculus. The sequence continues at coordinate 69,355,835 of NC_142884.1, read as the reverse complement.
GTAGCAAGGTTCAGAGATGGAGCCTAGTTGTGTTGGATACCAAGGCACACATTCCTAAGCACTGACTCTGTCATTGTGTTTACAGGGTGTCAATATACTCAGTTGGAAAATGGGGGAGTAACTTATCACAACCATGATTAATTGAAAAAATTAAAAGGTCGCTGACAGTATTTGTGGAATAAGACATCTTATATACTACTAGGTCACATTTTAGTTAGAAATGGATACTGGTAAAACCGACAACGTATCTGAATCTGATAGACAAAGCAAATATGAGTTTCTTTCATATATCAAAAAGTTCTAGAGTTAAGAAACCACTGGAGTTGGTTCAACAGTTGAATCACATAGAAGCTGAAGTTTTTAGTTTTTGGTGATGCCCTAAGTTTGCAATGTAGAGGCTGTGACTGCAGATACTGCTACTGCCTTCAAGATAGAAAAGGAGGAAGAGACATACCAGCTTTATCTCTTCCTCTTATTAGCAAGATGAGTCACCTGTCCTAAATGTGTAGAAAGGAATAGGTTTATGGTCACCTGTCACTGGGTATGAGGCTGGGAACATACATTTTTGGTGTCTTTTATTTTTCTGTTTTCTATTATTAGAGGTAGAAGCATTGAGGGTATTGGTGGTGTCTTTTTTTCCCCAGTGAGCACAAATTTCTTCCATATTCTTCCTTTTTCTATTTTTAAAAATTTTCCTATCGTAAATTGGTATAGTCATTACAGAAAACATTATGGAGGTTTCCCAAAAAGTTAAAAATAGAACTAACATAGGATCTACTCATCACTTCTGTATATATCTCCAAAGGAAATAAAATCACTCTCATGTTCAGTGCAGCATTATTCATTGTAGTTGAGATGTAGACACTACATGGTGTTCCTTAGTGGGGAACAGCTAGAGGAAATACGGTATATTCACACAATGGAAGATTATTCAGTCTCCATAAAGAAGAAAATTCTGCCATTTGATATGGCATGGATGAACCTTGAGGATAGTGAAATCAGCTAGACACAGAAAGAAAAATACCACGTAATCTTGTTTATGTGTAGAATCTAGGAGAAAAAAGTCAAACTCATAAAACAGAAAACAGAGTGATGGTGACCAGGGAGTGGGGCATGGAGGAGATGGGAAGATATTTGTTAAAGAGAATACATTTGCAGTTATGAAGAAGTTCTGAAAATCGCATGTACAGCATGGTACCCATAGTTTATGTACTATATATTTGAATTTGCTAGTAAATTCAATTTCCTTACCTGTTTTTGAAAGATTATTTATGCATTTAAAAGGCAGAGCCACAGAAAAAGGGAGAAATGGAGTGTGTGTGTTTGTGTGTGTGAGGGAGAGAGAGGGAGAGAGGGAGAGAGGGAGAGGAAGAGGGAGAGAGAGGGAGAGAGAGGGAAAGGGGGGAGGGGGAGGGAGAGGGAGGGAGAGGGAAAAAGACAGAATCTCCCATCCACTGGTTTATTCCCAAGATGGTTGCAACAGCTGGGTGTGGGTCAGGCAGAAGCCTGGAGCTAGGAGCTCCATGCAAGTCTCTCACGAAGGGTGACAGTGGCTCAAGCGCTTGGGCCATCTTCTGCCTTCTAGGTCTGTTAGCAGGGTGCTTGACTGGAGTGAAGCAGCCGGTACTTGGACTGGACCCCAACATGAGATGTCATTGTGATCACTGCAAGCAGTTTCTTAACCTGCTATGCCACAGTACTAGCCCCAAGAGACTCAATTTTAAATATTCTCAATACACATTTCAAAAATAACTGTGATGTATATATTGATTAGTTTGATGGCGGCAATCATTTTAATATACATACATCAAAATACCATAGTGTACACCTTAAATATACAATTTCTCTCCATCAGTTATACTTCACTATAGCTGAAAAAATAAATTCATTCCAACATTTGATGATTTCCCCTTCTGGTAAGACATGCTGACCTGTGTGTACAGGTCGGACAGGATCTTATAGGAAACACAGCTTGTCCTTCCACTAAAGTGCTGCTTGCCACGAAAGTGACATAAATCAGTCACAAAATGTTGTTTTTGAACTTTCATGCTTCAAACTGTGAATCTGATAAACCATGAGCTAGTAAAGAGCAGTCATAATTCATAAAGTATCAATTAAGTACATGGGTCCAGAGACCATGATAGATGAGGGACACGGAGGAGGTCATCGTGTCCCTTCTGACTTTATGAAAATATGGTTGATGTGGTTTTAATTGTATCCACTAGCCATTTGCTGAGCATGCAACAAGGGCCAGTTGAGTTCTCCAACTTGGAGTGGAAGGAATATTGACATTTGTTCTGTGGATGGCAAAACCTGGAGTGCAGTTGTGTGAATGTGCTGGTTTGACTGCCTCAGAGTTACCAGTGCTGTGCACTTGGCTCTGTTCTTGAAACACAAATGAATAAAACATACTTTCTTACTACAAAGTGTTGATAAAAGTGAGAGGATAATTTTGCTGAAAGAGAAGAGAGAAGAAAAAAATAGTAAAGGGGCATTATCCTGGTTCCGATGTCAGTATTCAGTCTCTGGTATAATTAATTCTAATGTGGTACAGGGGAAATGCTATTTTTAACTGGAAGAGATGAGCATGGCTGGCAAGTAGAAAATAATGAGGGAAGATTTACAATAGGGGCAGTGCAGGATATACTGAATGAAGTAGAAGGATGTGGCTTGAATTCAGGCTCTAGGAAGCATCAATGAATGAAAAGTTAATTTGGAATCGGAATTTGATTTGTAAGGGAATAAATGACTTGCTAACTAAAAATCAGGTCTCCCTGGCAATGACAGTTACCAAGAATTTTCTTATTTAGGGAGCAATTGGAAGTTATTATCATTGGGATTTTTTAGAGGGGTAAATGAGTCGCTGCGAAAACCACACGGAGAGCTGAGAATTTGCAGCAAGAATGACAAAGTAGGAGGTTGTTAAAGTAATGCTGGCAAGAGAAACGGGGGAGACTGGCGTGTGAGGAGTAGAATGGTATTTGAGGTAGAAAGGCTCTCTCTTTTAATCAGAAAATGAAAAAAAAAAAAAAAAAAGAAACCAGATTGCATAGGGAGGCCTAAATTCATTCAACAAATATCCTATGAATTCCTGCTGTGTTGCAGGCATTATGTTATTAGCCATCAAAATGGGATGTGTGTCTTTCACTGCTTCACATCCGAGCTGGGAATGAGAAGATGAATAACTCCTAGTAATGGCAAAGTAGCTTGCATTAGACTCACCCTCTAGCAGGTAGCAATTATAACTCTGAACTAACATAAGAAAGTAATATTTGAATGCACTGGAAAATGACCAAGAGCAGTCAGCAACTGCAGAGTCAATGATCTTTGAAAAAAGAGAAATGCCCTGGGTATGCTTCGCTCTGCCTATTACATTTTGCATGGAATCGAGACTTCAAGCAGGAAACCAGTCTTACGAGCCCATAAATCAGAGAAATGGAGCTTAGGGCTTTCTGAGTGGCTAGAATGGAAGGTAAGAAAACCTAGAAAAAATGAAAATAAGAAAGGGAAGGCTCTAAATTGGTGTATGATCCCCAAAACCTTGCTGGGCCTGGAAGGTTGTGTGTACAAGGGAGAAATCAAAGCTGTCACCAACAGCAGGAGCTGGGAAAGCGGAGCAGTCACTGTGCCTTTCTGGAGGACTGAGTTTGGGATTTAAGTCTGCTCAAGTCAGCCGTTTACTGAAACAAAAATTAACACTAAAAGAAAAGAGATTTCAGTCTCTCTAACATATCATCTACAATGTCTTACAGATAATAAAAATTAAATGATAGGGCCAGTGCCGTGGCTTAGCGAGTAAAGCCACCGCCTGCAGTGCTGGCATCCCATATGGGCACCAGTTCAAGTCCTGGCTGCTCCTCTTCCGATCCAGCTCTCTGCTGTGGCCTGGGAAAGCAGCAGAAGATGGCCCAAGTCCTTGGGTCCCTGCTCCCACGTGGGAGACCCAGAAGAAGCTCCTGGCTTTGGATCGGCACAGCTTCGACCATTGCAGCCAATTTGGGGAGTGAACCAGTGGATGAAAGACCTCTTTCTCTGCCTCTCCTTCTCTCTCTGTGTAACTCTTTCAAATAAATAAATAAAATCTTAAAATTCAAATGCTGTATATGTGAAAAATCAGAAAATGTCACTCTAATTCCAGAGAACAAGCAGTACACAGAGATTCATCCCCAGATGATGTAGGTATTTTAATCAGCAAATAAGAATTTTACAATAGTCCTAAGTACATTTTAAGGACGTAAAGGAAATTAGGTTCATAATGAAGGATTGGGAGATCTGAAGCAGAGAATCGCCAACTACAAATAGCATAAAACAGTCATTCTAGAACCGAAGAGTAGAATATGTAAGATGAAAAGTTAATTGGTGGGTTTAGCAGACTGCGGAAGGCAGAACAATGGGTCACCGAATTTGGAGACCTAACACAGAAATCACCTACTCTGAAGAGCGAGGAGCAGCAGGATTAAATAAATGAACATACCTCAGTGCTCCTGAGGCCCGCCGTGCAGTGCAACACGTCTGTAATGTGAGCAAAAAATGGGACAAAACTCATTTGAGGAAATAATGACCGTAAATTTCCAAAATGTGGTGAAAAACACCGAAGAATAAACCCATCCTGCTCAGCAGATACCACAATGAAGGAACACACACACACACACAAAACAAAACTCAAGTGGGCATAGAAGTGTCAAGTGGGTAACCATCAACAACGAAGGCAATGGCACAGAGTCCCAACAGTGAGGGTGACGTGACGTGTCACTCAAGGGGACAAAGACACACATGAGGGCTGATTTCCCATCAAAAACGCCACAGGGCTACGGAACAAACAGCTATAAATTGTTTGAAGGAAACAAAGCTTGGTCTTAATTTTACGTGTTCCAAAGATCTCCTTCAAAAATCAAGGTGAAATAAAGACATTTTCAGACAAATAAAAACGTAGCGTCGCTGGTGCAGTTAAATTGGCAGTATAAGGAATACTAAAGTTCTTCTGGGTAAAGGAATCTAACAGCAGATGGAAGATAATAACTCCAGGAAGGAATGAAAGGCAGTAGAAATTGTAAATAAGGGCAAATACTCCATAAAATATTCTTTTTTCCCTTAATTTACAAAAGAAACATAAATGTTTAAACAAATAATGCTATCTTCTTGAGGAGGCAACACATTTGGAGTGAAATATGTGACAATAACACAAATGACGGGGGATAAATGAAACTTGATCATTGCAGTGTCTGCATTTCATATGAGGAGCAGGCTGGGATAAGTTAAGGAAAAATATGGCAACTCCTACGGGGGCCTTGCTGACCAAATTTCCATGAGAGCAGGGAACGCTGCAGGAAATGGATGCTGGGATTATTTTCTCAATTGCCTCGTTGCCCCATGACCTCAGATCATTATAATGCATTGATGATAAGTGCATTCATGACATTCAATGACTATCTCGCGCCTTATTTTTCTAAGGGAAATCCATTTGCAAAGGGTTGACTGTAAGAGAAAGGACCCTGCCATCAATATCAAGGATAAAAGAAGAGACTGCTGCCAATTTAAAAAGATAATAAGGAAATATTATGAATATCTTAATGTCAATAAATCTGATTACTTTGCTTAAATAGGCACATTCATAAACCAAAACATACCCAACTGATACAAAAGGAACTGGAAACTGAGCACAAAGGCACATGCATTAAATAAACTGAACGTGTTATGAAGAGACTTCAAGTACACCCACGTGTACACACACACACACACATTCCAAACCCAAATAATCATGCTGGTTAAATACGATCAAATGTTTAAGCAAGAAAAATACCAATTATGCAAATTTCCTTTAAGAAATCCGAGAAGGAGGAAGTATTCCCCAACATGATTCATGAAACCAGCACTAACTACAAATCAAAGACGGTACAACAAAATTACAGACTGCCATCTCTGAAAAACAGAGCTCCAAAATCCTTGATAAGATATTAACAATTAGAATCCAGGGATATACAAAAATGATCACGTGTGATGAAGAGGAGGGTGGATCCCTGGAATGCAAGCCTGATTTAACAGTAAATGAATCTGTCAGTGTGATTCACCATTTTACCAGACTAGAGGAGAATTTTTTTTTCTCAAATCACCAAACCTGTCCTGGGAGAGATGAAGAATCATCTAAGAACAATTAATAACCTATGCATAGCCAGGTGGGAATCCTGTTGTGAAATGGCTGTAACTAATTAATGTGGCATTGTTCCGTTAGCTGTGCTCTCTTGGTCAATGCTAAGACAGTGGCTGGGCTTAGGCTGGAAGTAAAAGACCACAGCAAACCATTTGAAGGAACAACTATTTTATAAAAACCTCCCTCTGAGACTTTATGTTGGTTTTTTGAAAATATTCATGTAACTAATAGAGTACATAAAATGTACATATTGGAGTGAAATGGACATTGTGATATTTCTGACTGTTTATAGCCCTTGTCTCTTCATTGAGTTAAAGTGTTTTTTTTCCTTTGTGCTTTTAGTTGAACTCTTTTACTTATCGTAGGGTTAACTTTACGATCATCAAGTAAATTGAAAATAGATCTGGGTAAACATTAAAAATGGGAACATGAGAGGGAGGAATAAGGGTTGGAATGTGGGTGGGAGGGAGGATAGGGTGGAAAGTACCACTATGTTCCTAAATCTATATGTATGAAATACATGAAACTTGTTTAATGTAAATAAAACTTTAAAAATTAAATAATGTTTAATATTTTGAAAAAAGGAAAATATTCATGTATTATTCCCTAGTTTCGAAGGTCACGGGTGCTTTTTCTAAGTTCTAGTAACCCTTTCCCATGTTGTTTCAGAAGTCAGTAATTGGAGCGATGACTTGCAGATGCCTCTTATTTTAACTGCCATTGGAAACTAAGCCTTGGAAGCCATACAATGCGGTTGAAGTTTCCAGCTACCACACTCTTACAAAGCTGTGTTTTTTGTTTTTGTTTTTGTTTTTGTTTTTGTTTTGTTTTGTTTTTCTTTTTTTTTTTTTTGCTTCGCTGCCTACAGTGATGCCCTCTGAGCAGGTAGCGGAATACGCCCTTTTGTTGGCGCCCCCAGGTGGCAGATCTGAGGAGGCCTCTGAAGCCCTGCCTTGCAGACTTGCTGCTCTGTTCACACAGTTCACCCCCCCAGACTTGCATTCTGGATGGCATTGAAAGAGGACCCAGACCAAAACACCAGCAGGATGTCCCACATCATGACAACATGAAGGTATAAAGTGGATGTTAAACGGTGCCACGTGACAGACTTCTTGTAAGCAGAGAGCATTTTTATCTGGACCAGAACAGAGGAAAAACCTTTACACAAATTTGCTACTCACGAATGACATAAAAACTGTATGAATCCCAGAGTATGATGATGATTAAACCAAAAGTGTGGCTTGCAGGCCCAGTAAATAAACAGGCTCTCTCATCATCATGAGCTAAAAAAGCCAGCCTTGTGCTTTTCATTTTTTATTGTTTCTTCCTGCTGTGTATTTCTTGGCCTTAATCTGTACTTCGAAAGTTGGATTTGTCCAATACATTGAAAGCGTTCTTGAAATACAGTCTATCACATTTTTCCCATTGAAGAAAATACTGGGGAAATTATTAATTTTTGACACATACGACTGATTATTTCCTTTTTACAGTTTTTCATGTCTCCTCACGTTTCTCATCCGAAATCAAATTCCTTAGCATTGTGACAGGCCTGTCCCTAACTGTCCCCACACCATCTGCATCTCATGTTTGTCTTCCATTGTTCCCAGCACATACACGAATTTCAGTGTTGCTCAACTCTGTTTCCCAGTGGCCTCCAAGACTTTGCTTATGATGTTACCTGTGCCCAGAGAACACTTTCCTTCCTGTGTACTTAATGATGTTTACTAATTCTTCAATATATAACTCAAATGTGACTTTCCCTAAGCATCTCAGACAGAAAAGATCGTTCTTTCCTCTGTAATTCTCCAGTAATTTACACATCTCACTTGTAAGACTTACGTTCCAGTGATAGAATCGTATTTACGTAATTTTAATTATAAATATCCAGTTATACATTGTGAAGTCACAGAATTATAACATTGTTCTTATTTAAAAGATGATTCCACTTGACTAGGGTTTGGTAAAATAAATAGACCTGAAATTTGTTTTTGTAAATAAAGTTTTATTGGTGCACAACCACGCCCATTTATCCATGTCCATTTATTATACATTGTTTCTTGTGATTTCACATGACAATGGCAACAAAATTAGCAGCAAAGGAGACTGTGTTGGACCACAGAGGACTGTGTCTGACCACAAAGCCTAAAATACTTGCTCTCTGGGCTGTGATGGTAAAAGTTGTCCCAACCCTTTCCTACACCATGACCTTCAGGAGAACAAAAATGGAGATGGTTCACTTCTGAGTTCTTGACACTTGGCCTTGCACTGCCTCCAGCTCTCAATTGCTCGTTTACCCACCTCCGCACAGGTATGTTATAGCTTGCCTTTTTTTTTTTTTTTTATTGACAGGCAGAGTGGACAGTGAGAGAGAGAGACAGAGAGAAAGGTCTTCCTTTGCCGTTGGTTCACCCTCCAATGGCCGCCGCGGCCGGTGCACCGCGCTGATCCGATGGCAGGAGCCAGGTACTTATCCTGGTCTTCCATGGGGTGCAGGGCCCAAGTACTTGGGCCATCCTCCACTGCACTCCCTGGCCACAGCAGAGAGCTGGCCTGGAAGAGGGGCAACCGGGACAGAATCCAGCGCCCTGACCGGGACTAGAACCCCGGATGCTGGCGCCGCAAGGCGGAGGATTAGCCTAGTGAGCCGCGGCGCCAGCTTGGTATGTTATAGCTTTAAGAATACACTCTCTGGGGCCATCTGACCCCTAATCGTCTATGCTCCCGATGATTCATTCCTCTGTCTCTCAATTTTCCTTCTTTTTTTTTTTTTGTTTTGAAAGTAAGGAAGATAATAATGCCTAGTTCTCATGGCTAGTGTGATGGTTATACCTTGTAATACACAGGTAGTCCTTCGTGACACGTGGTTATCAAATTCTCAACACCTACTAGTGTTATTAATAGGCATATTTATGACCTGCTGTAGAGCTTGAATCATGGATGTGTGGACGTGAGGCCTCATTTTCTTTCCTTAGAATTGAAGAGCAGCCAACTGGACCCCTAAACTCCTACAACTATGACGCCATGGCTGCATGGATGAGCCTCGGTGCTGTGCTGAGCTGCAGTAGAGTTTCATCGGGAGCAGTGAGAGTCAAAAGCGATGTTAGCAATCTCAGCGAGAGCACTTGGACTACAGGATCCGAGTACTCTCAGAGCTAGAGATAAGTCAGTGCTTAGAGAGCAGGCATTCACACTTCACAGGGTCCATATTATGAAAAATCTACGAATGGATTTCAAAAAATTTCAGACCATAATTTACTTATCTTTTAAAAATATTTTACTTATTTCTCATAAAACGTGGAGAGACAGAGAGACAGACAGAGACATAGAGAGAGACCTACCATCTTCTGTTCACTCTCCAAGGGCCCACAGCCATCAAGCCCAGACTAGGTCAATGTGAGGAGCCTGGAACTCAATCCAGGTCTCCGACGTGCCTGGCAGAGACACAATGACTTGGGCCACAACCTGCTCCCTCCCAGGGAGGACTTGAGCAGGAGGCTGATATCAGAAGTGGAGCCAGGACTTAGACCAGGCACTCTGTTATGGGGACCTGGCATCACGGTTGTTAACTTAACCTCAGGCACCTGTGCCAAACTTAACCTTTAACTCCACTTTCCCTTTTGGAAGTGCCCTCACACTTCACGAAGACACATGCTTCACGGGTATCGCTCAGGAGATACCAAACAGCCATGACCCTGAGAGGCTTCTAACCAGACAGAAATACCCTTGCCTATGTTTTCCCAAAATCCTGAGATATATTTAGATAAGTTATTCTGATGAGATTACAACCCCAAGGTCAGGTTTGTTTTATTTTTGCTCTTCATCACGATTCTCACAATTCCAGTTTGAAGCGTATTTTCTCAACTACTTGATAAGCTATATGTCAAAAGTCTTTCATTTAGGAATATAAAGGTGAAACTTAAACATCAAAAGGTGCCATCATAGTTACATTTTACAGTATTTCTGAAAAGTTTCTTTTTCACCTTTTAGTTATCAAAAAAGATATACAACCCAGATCCAGGACCTTTCAAAGAATGGGCTAAATCTGGCAGAGGTACAAGGAACAAGAAAAGCAAACACGCTCCAAAACCTCTGAGAAATTGTGTTCTCAATCAAATGCAGTGACCTGATATTTAACTCAAACCAGAAGTGGACTTCTTTCTCTCGGTGACAAAGAGGGACCTTGCGTGCTGAACATGGCAGGGGGCCCTGAAGACAGACTACTGAAAGGTCATCTCCTATACAGAGACGACCCATGTCTATAGTTAGGGGCCAACAAGGATGACTGACTTAAACACAGACCCTCACAGGAAGAGAAGGGTTGAATAACTAGGAAAATGGGGAAATAACGTGGGACGCTTGGTGAGGTTGGGATTATCTGGGTGCAATGCTTTTTTCTGATCACTTCTAACGCTGATCCTTTACGGACTATTGCCACAAAATAATCTATCGACTTTGGTTATTGGGCTGTGAACTTGACCCTCTTCACCTCACTAACGACTAAGGTTTAGTTTTTAAAATCAGAGAGAGATTATGCTCTAACTTCGTATCTCAATAGGACATATTTTTATTTCTTTTAGATTTGTTTATTACACACTTACTTAAATAGAAAAAGCAATACTTAGGAAGGCCTCTACTTTTAATTTTTTGTAAGTGCATTTTTGTGTGAGGTGTGGTTGGAGGCGGGGAGCAGCTAGAAAAAGAACATAAAGGCATTTCTAAGATTCGCAGGAATTTTCTGAGTAGTTTAATTAAGCAGAAATGAATGGGTTGGACAACTTGAGAAACATGTAGAACTTTGTAAATTAGAAAGAGACAAACACCAATGCATCATTTTCCTCTACGCTGCTGGCAGATAATAATTACATGTTTTGTCTGTTCTTTTTTTAAGGGCTGTGAATTTTAAATGATAACACTGCTCTCACCTCAGTGTGAGAAATTGAGTCTCTATAATCAGCTCAAGTTATCCCTGCTTTACTGGTATCCCATTATTTTAAGCATACTCTCTTTCAGTACTTAATTATTATATATTATCTTCCCTATAATTATTTTTTTCTTTTTCTGCATCCCTTATTTTTAGATGTCACAATTGCACTTAGTTGAATACCAGACAAAAATACATTTCGTCACTGCAATCTGCCCTTCCACTGCGAGTCCTTTATCTTGCTGAATTTCTTGGAATTCCTTCCCCTCTGTCTCCCTCCTTGTATCCTTTCAATGAGCTATACTCAAAGACAGGGCAGCCCCTGCTAATGAAGGCAGCACCTTCAACACCCTAACATGGAGCTCACAGTCACAGCCACATTCTTTGGTGGTGTCCACTTGGAAAACCCTTCTCTGATACACAGGAACTTCAGAATGTTCATGGAAAATGGAATTAAAAGATAAGTTTATGTTGGTGCAAAAATTTTTGAAATCTACACATATGTGGTGGGGTCAGTTCATGAAAAATTCACATTATGAACAATCTATGTGTGGATTTCTAAATCTGTGTATACTTCTACAACTTTTATTTTAATTGCATTTCCCCACAAACTTTGTGAAGTAGCTTCATATCTCTGTCCTCAAAGCCACAGAGGCGGAATTCTTGAAATTCTTAGCCAGGTTGCCATCTACAATAATCAGCTTATTTTTAGTAGGCTTGACTACAAGTAGTCTAGACAGGAGCTGGAAGCAAAATGTTCTCTGTATTTCCAGGCTTCAAACGGTGCCCAGTGCCGTTAAACCAAACTTCAGTCTACAGCATAATCTCGCACTTCCTGGCCAGTGTGTTGTGACCACTGCCTAAGACGGTCCCTGACTTGGAAACGAGGCCCTTACAAGTAAGACAGGAGTGAAGGGCATCTTGCCAGCAGGGCTGTGATGGAAACATTGCTGCTGACCCAGGCTGGGTCCAAGCAGGAGACAGAAGTCACACCAGTTGTTTAAGTAGAGCAATAATTGATCAAAAGAATTAGAGTTCCTTTTAAAAGTATTTAAGGAGGCCGGCGCTGTGCCTCGCTTGGTTAATCCTCTGCCTGTGGCACCGGCATCCCATATGGGCACCAGGTTTTAGTCCTGGCTGCTCCTCTTCCAGTCCAGCTCTCTGCTGTGGCCCAGGAGGGCAGTGGAGGATGGCCCACTGCATGGGAGACCTGGAAGAAGCTCCTGGCTCCTGGCTTCGGATCGGCGTAGCTCCAGCCAGAGTGGCCGTTTGTGGGGTGAACCAATGGAAGGAAGACCTTTCTCTCTCTTTCTCTTTCACTGTAACTCTACCTCTCAAATAAATAAATAAATAAATAAATAAAAGTATTTAAGGAAACCCCAATTAGGTGTAACAAATTATTTAATAGGTAACTGCTGAGTTGACCTGGAACGCTAGGCTGTCCCAGATAGTAACTTCAAACAGCAGCTAGCACTATTTGCATTGAATACGGCACTATTAAAATTAGAAGCTCGTGGGGCTGACACTCAGGCCTCCGAGGACGTGGCCCTGCTCCGTCAGTGCTGATGTTCCCGATGTTACAGGAGGCGTCACCAGGGACTCTGACCGTGGAGCCCAGGTATCACTGGTTGGTTCCCAGGCCTCTGAAGGAGTGGCTGTGATGAAGCCGATCCTGCAAACAGTGGAAAAGTCCCAGCCTGGCTCAGGGGTCGCTGTAGGCACAGACTGCTGCTTCCAGAGCAAAGGGATGGGGTAGAGACAGACAGGCTTGCCTGGGGAAACAGCAGGACGTGAAGACCCAGGTGTAGGTCTCTCCTTGCTCGGGCCTTGCAGGCTCCTCTGGACCTGCAGCTGGCACAGTGCCACTGGCTTGGGGGAAATGTGGCTCCCAGGCCATCCCAGCTGGCCGCAGTGTGACTGCTCTTGTTGTACAGATAAGATACAAGGCAGAGAGAAGGCACCTTAGCCGTGGTTTTCGAGATCCACAGAATTCTTAGAGAAAAAGGATAAGAGCTTAGGTTCACGACATTTCCCAGAAAGCCATACAAAACGGCCCTGGTGCTATGGGAAACAGAGAATCCTATTTGTTACATTATAAATACAACGGTACTTCAGAAAGTTCATGGAACTGCAACTAAAAGATTTGTTCATTTCTGTACAAAGCTTTTTTGAAGTCTAAGCATAGTGTTTTCATAATATTCATTTCTGAAGACCCCTCATCTGCACGGATTTCAAAGGATCTTGCACCAGTAAGTTTATCCTTTATTTCAGTTTTCCATGAACTTTTTAAAGTATACCCGTATTATGTGCATTTTATTCAAATGAAATGTGTTTTCGTGCATCTTTTTTTTCTCATATTGACATGTGTAAAAATTTTGCCTCTTTCCCACATCAAGTCACAAAACTCATTTCCTAGGAAGAAATGACAACTCTGTTAATAAAATAACTTACTTATTTTATGTTTGCATTATATTGTTTTCAGACAATCCACTCTCTTGTATGAGTTGGTAGTTTATTTTAGGGCCATGTTTTTAAACAGTTATAATTACTTCATTTAACAAAAACTATTAAACTCAAGAACAGAACAGTTATTCAGCAGCATCTGTCGTCACTGAGTTAGAAATCTGTCAACAGGTGTTTATAATTGTAAAATATTCCCTTTGTGTTAAAACACAGCATAAGATAATTGCAAAGAAGCAATTGTCTGCTACTAAATACATTTTGTTTATATCAATGTGGCCATTTTTAGCATAGACTCTCATTAGTCTACGCTGTTGAGTAACATCTTCTGTTGAAAAATATTTGCTAGAGTGGAAACAAAAAAGAGGGTCCAAAGAGAATTGTGTTCAGTGGCATTTGTACAAAGACCCAGGGAGGAGACACTCCCACGTGTGTGTGTTACCAATTTAATATCAATCGTGGTGTTTCTCATTGACACACAGAGTATTTAACAAGAGCTTCGGGGGAAATCCAGCTAAGTCTCCACCATGAAAAAATGTTTCTCATAGGTTTGGGTGATGATCTAGAGTTATGTGCCTTAGATTATAGCAATAATTCAAATGCTTCTTCTAAAGAAAACATAAAATTGATAAATGAGCCTACAAAGCAATATACAGGTTACACCCATTTCCAGAGAACCTCCTGTCTCAGGATAACACAGCAGTCAACATTTTCAATATATTAGCAAACATTATTTTTTAAAATGTGATTCAATCACCCATGTAAGGAAAGTTTATTAATTAATTTCTCTATTTGCAGCATTGCTCAACACAGAGGAGTGTAAAAATATGACCAAGACTATCACTACTCCCACGGAGATATCAATTAATCATGGAGACAACATTTCTACCCAGAAAACAAGTCAGGAACAGTTTAGGGCACTAATTAATTACAGCTGACTTTTCATGGTAACCAGAGAAATCATACACGGTGGTACTGGAAGTGAACGTTTAACCCAAATATTGAAGGGGGGCTCTAATGGGGATGGAGATGCTTTGATTCTTCACCTGAAAAACCTCTTCCTCCACAGTGACCTGCAGCCCCTCCTTTCCACCTGCCCACTTCCATGAGGTCTTATTCAGAGTCACTGTTTTGATCTTCTGTAGAACTCCCATTATGCCCTAATGCGGACTTGATGACACAGCAACGACGTTTCTGTTTTGCTTTCTGTCTTTGCAGGCAGGCAGAGTCTGGTTCTCGTGGTCTCCCTGTGTTTCATTTAGTTTCTACTCAGAGAAGAGAGCCAGCTGACTCATCAGGACTGGTCCTGCTCCCTTTGTCCGTTCTATGTCCTCGTATATGCTATTCTGGTTGCTCAAACGGTTTTCAGCCGGGATCCAGACTTTTGACAAGAGAACTTGCTCCTTCGGCAATTTTGTGGGAAACAATGGTATATATCACTTAAAGGTCAACACTTCTCAGGAGAGGAAATTGGACTGCCATACACTGTCAGCAGTCTCCTTGTAGTCTCTCGTGGAGGTTATTCCACGATGTGAATTAAAATCACTTATTGGCGAGCATGGGTGAGGTCAGAGAAAATCCAGTTCTTGACCAGACCCAGGTTCTACGCTAACACACTGACATGTAGACTGACAGCAGCAAACACTGTCTTACTCAGCTGGGAGGGAAAGTTCAAAACCTGACCTGGGGCCAAG
This sequence comes from Oryctolagus cuniculus, assembly GCF_051225735.1. Lineage (NCBI taxonomy): Eukaryota > Metazoa > Chordata > Mammalia > Lagomorpha > Leporidae > Oryctolagus > Oryctolagus cuniculus. The sequence continues at coordinate 69,340,612 of NC_142884.1, read as the reverse complement.
TCTTGTGTACAAAGTGAGTTCCTGGCCAGACAGAGGGATGCTGTGAGCCTCCCCCGAGCACACGGTACAGTCCTCAGGGACATCCGTGCTTTCCTGAGGCTCAGCACCTGTGTCCCCAGATTCAGAAACACCCAGTGCTGCCCTTAGAACCCCACTGCGGCTCCCACACTGCTCTGTCCACATTGCCTTCTGTCTTGTTCCGGCCAGAAGAGACATTCTAGAAGATACCAGAATCATCCAGAAGTCTGAGTCTTACGTCTTCTCCTGGATACTGCTCATAGTGACTTCCTTCCTGTTGCTCCATAGCTGTTAAAGGTTAAGGACTTTTACACAATACACAAAAATGCTAATTTTTGTGTAATAATTGTGCAACAATTGATTCAAATTAGTGAGGAAGCAGAAATACGATTACTAAAGCACAGATAATAAAAACAAAAACACATGGGATGACATCAAACTGAAAAATTTTCAACAGCAAAGGAAACCGTCAAGAGAGTGAAACATTAACACAGAATGTGAGAAACTCTTTGCAAGTAATACTCATATTTATGACAAGGGGGTCAATCTCCAAAATATGTCAGAAACTCCTACAAGTAGTAAAAAATCTAATAAATCAGTGAAAATGGGCTATGGATTTGAATAAAATTTCCCCAAAGCAGACAAATTGCCAATTAGTATTAGGAAAAATAATCAATGTCCTCCATCAGTAGACATATGCAAACCAAAAACACAATGAAATTATCACCTTACATCTGTCAGGATGACCAAGAACAAAAAACACAAAATAGCAAGTGTCAGGGAGGATGTAAAGAAATTGTAACGTTGTACCTGTTGATAAGATAAAATGGTGCAGCAGCTACGGAAGACAGAATGCAGGATTATCAAAAAACAGAACCATATGTTCCAACAATCCTCCTGCCCCGTGTTCATCTAAAAGAACAGAAAGCAGGACCTCAAAGAGATATTAGCACTCCTCTGCTCACTATTCATAAGAGCCGCAAGATGTGGAAGCAACCAGAATGTCCAGCAATAGATGAATGGATAAAGAAAATGTGATATAAATAAACGATGGAATATGACTGGACCTTCATTAGAAGGAAATTCTACACTATGTGTTCATACGGATGAACCCTGAAGATATTATGAGAAGTGGAGTAAGCCAGTCAGAGGAAGACAAAGAATACCTGATTCTGCTTATATGAGGTTTCTGAAATAGTCAATAGAAACAAAATGTGGCAGAGTGGTGTGCAGGTACGAATGGGGGAGTTACTAGTTGACAGCATGAAGTTTCAGTTAGGCTAGATGAATAAGCTACTGAGATATTCAGAACAATATTGGACCTACAGCCAGCAAGAAAGTACTATACATTGAACATTTGCTTACAGGGTAGATTTTTTTTTTTAAAGATTTATTTATTTATTTGAAAGGCAGAGTTACAGAGAGGCAGAGGCAGAAAGAGAGAGAGAAAGAGAGAGAGAGAGAGAGAGAGAGAGAAAGTCCTCTATCTGCTGGTTCACTCCCCAAATGGCTACAACAGCTGGAGCTGGGCAAATCTGAAGCCAGGAGCCAGGAGCTTCCTCTGGGTCTCCTGCCCAGATACAGGGGCCCGATGACCTGGGCCATCTTCTACTACTTTCCCAGGCCACAGTAGAGGAATGGACAAGAAGTGGAGCAACTGGGACTCAAACAAGCACACATATAAGATGCCAGCAATGTAGGAGGTGTCTTACCTGCTATGCCACAGCACCGGCCCCTACAGGGTAGACCTTACACCCAAAATTCTTAGCACAATAAAGTAAGATTTAGAAAGGTTTACAGGATACAAGAAGCTGGAACCCTATGACATCTTAACTTTATGATAGGAATGCTCACATGGAGTCACAGGGGACAAAAGACCAATGAGTGTAACCACAAACACATGAGTTATCCGAAGTCTTTCTATTTACTATTTCTGTGGGTTAAAGGGATAATGTTACAGACTACATAGACACATTAAAACTCAATGTGTAGTTTTATACAGCAGGCTTTTAAGAGCTTTTCAACTCAGCACCAGTTGAACATGAGTGATTAAAAAATTTTATTATTTGACTAGGGGAAAACTAGGAAAGTTTATCGATTGCAATGCATAACTCATTATCTTTTTACTGAAATGTATTTGCAATAAATATTCTCAACTTTTGGGAAACTATTTTGAAGAGCACTGCCTACGTTTAATGATCAACAATCTAATTCATAACTAGTAATTTGGAGTAAGGAAATTAGGGAGTTGTGTTATTATTTAGAATCTTGTCCATTTATATCAACAAAGATAAGTTCTTATATTTTCATGAATAAGACGACAATATCAAAGTGAATGTAATCTCTAGATTGTTGGTTTGCATTAACTCAACAGTTGTACATAAAAATCCCACAGGTTTAAATAAACCAAAATATCTTGTTCTCTCATGATGCTTTCTATCCTTAATCGTGGTTTGGATGGAATTTTTATATAAGTGCTATAAAGCAGTAAAATATGATTTTTAATGGAGAGACTCAGAGGCCCTTTGATGCAGAATATGGTGAGTAGGGCTATAAGCTGGCACTTATATGGCTTTCATGTATTTTGGTATAGTTTCTTTATAACTGCTCTAATGTGCTGATAGCTCTTTCTCTTTCAAGTCTGATTTAAACAGTGCCTTATCAAAGTGTTACTGCATATACAAGGTAGAAATACTTGGTCTGTATATTTCTTCAGATAAAATGCTTACATAAGATCCCAATATTGCAACTACAATTGGATTTATGACAAACTAGAAGGCTTGACTTACTGTAGACTAATGGCAAAGCACTCTTCCTGGAATATTCAAGTATGAAATGAAGAAGCTAGAGGAGAGAAAAGCAAAGAAAATCATTGAAGAAGTGAAATCATGGTGTGATCCTAGGCATATTTTCATGTGTCTGGCCATCTGTATTTCATCCTGTGACAAATATCTGTTCATACTGAATGGGGGAAAGTTGGAAGCATTTCTACTAAGATCTGGAACCAAACAAGGATGCCCACTTTCATGATTGTTATTCAATATAGTTCTGGAAGTTTTAACCACAATCATTAGGCAAGAAGAAGAAACCAAAGAGATACAAATGGAAAAGGAGGAAGTGAAATAATCCTTGTTTGCAGATGACATGACCCCTATATATGTAGGAACCAAAAGACTCCACTAAGAGACTAAAGGAATTCATAAGAGAATTTGGCAAAAAGTTGTAGGTTATAAAATCAACACACAAAAATCAATAGCCTTTGTATATACAAACAATACCAAGACTGAGAAAGAACTTTTAAGATCAGTAGCATTCATAATAGCTACAAAAATATAAATACCTTGGAATATGCTAACACTAACCGATAGAATAAATAAAGGGGAGAGTGATCCAACATGGGAAGTGAGATACTCAGCAGACTCATAGAATGGCAGATGTCCTAAATAGCACTCTGGCCTCAGAATCAGCCCTAAAGGCATTCGGATCTGGCTGAAAAGCCCATGAGCGTATTTCAGGCATGGAAAGCCAAGACACTCTGGCAAAAGATCTCTGTGAGTGAGATCCCAGTGGAAAGAACAGGTCATCAAAGAAGGAGGTACCTTTCTCTGAAGGGAGGAGAGAACCTCCACTTTGACTATGACCTTGTCTAAACAAGATAAGAGTCGGAGAACTCAGAGGGCTTCCATAGCCTTGGAAACTCATGACTGGAGCATAGGGAGATTACTGATGCCATAAACAAGAGTGTCAATTGGTAAAGTCAACAACAGGAGTCACTGTGCACTTACTCCTCATGTAGGATCTCTGTCCTTAATGTGCTGTGCATTGAGATTTAATGCTATAACGAGTACTCAAACAATATATTTCACTTTGTGTTTCTATGGGGGTGCAAACTGTTGAAATCTTTACTTAATGCATACTAAACTGATCTTCTGTAAAAAAAAAAAAAAAAAGAAAGAAATTATCAATTCCCAACTTGACTCTCACTGGGATTAAACATGACAATAGGTCTGATCTGATTTCATCATCATTTAAAAAAAATCATCTATTATTTTTCACTTTATGTTTCTGTGTGGGAGCAAACTGTTGAAATCCTTACTTAATGTATACTAAGCTGATCTTCTGTATATTAAGATAATTGAAAATGAATCTTGATGTGAACGGAAGGGGAGAGGGAGTGGGAAAGGGGAGGGTTGTAGGTGGGAGGGACGGTATGGGGGGGAAGCCATTGTAATCCATAAGTCGTACTTTGGAAATTTATATTCATTAAATAAAAGTTAAAAAAAATAAATACCTTGGAATAAATTTAACTAAGGATATGAAAGATCTCTACAAAGAAAATTACAAAGCATTAATGGATTCAATGTGATCTTAATCAAAATACCTATGACATTCTTTTCAAATCTAGAAAAAACAATGCTAAAATTCATATGGAAACACGAGACTCTGAATAGCTAAAACAATCTTAAACAACAAAAACAAAGCCAGAGATATAACAATATGAGATTTCAAGATACACTATGAGGTGGTTATAATCAAAACATCCTGGCAGTGGCACAAAAATAGATATTTAGACCAATTTTAACAAAATAGGAGCCCCAGAAATCAATCCATATAGCTACAACCAACTAATCTTTGGCAAATTAGCTAAAAATCAATCCCTGAAGTACAGTCTCTTTAACAAATGGTTTTGGAAAAATTAGATCTCTGCATGCTAAAGTACAGAACAATATCCCTACCTTACACCTTACACAAAAATCAACTCACAATGGATCAAGGATCTAAATCTATGACCTGATACCATCAAGTTACTAGAAAAAAACATTGGGGAAACCCTATAAGACATTGGCATAGGCAATGACTTCTTGGAAAAGACCCCAGGAAGCACAGGCAATAAAAGCAAAAATATACAAAAGGGATTACATCTAGCTAAGAAGTTTCTGCACTGCAAAGAAAACATTCAACAAAGTGAAGAGGCAACCAAAGAAATGGGAGAAAATTATGCAAACCGATAAAGAATTAATGTCAAGGATCTATAAAGAGCTGAAGAAACTCAACGGCAATGAAACAAGCAAACCAATCACACTATTATTTAAGACAGCTTACAAAAATACAGGTTGGATAAATAGAGAGGATCTTACAGAACGAAATGTAGAGATAAGAAAAAACCAGGACTACCTCTAAAGGAATTCATGCATACATTTGGGTTGGTGCTGGTTGGCATCTGGTTACTGTCCCTTCCAGCTACCAAGTCTTTATCCTTGTTCTGTACCACCCATAGCCCTGACATGCCATCCACCACTTCCTCAGTAAATGACTTCTCATATTTCACATCTTCTCTTAGATGTAATAGATGCACAGAGGTCTTCCCACATGGATGCTCTTAAACTAACCCGGTTGCCCCTCTTCCAGGCCAGCTCTCTGCTGTGTCCAGGGAGTGCAGTGGAGGATGGCCCAAGTGCTTGGGCCCTGCACCCCATGGGAGACCAGGAGAGCACCTGGCTCCTGCCATCGGATCAGCGCAGTGCGCCGGCCGCAGCGGCCATTGGAGGGTGAACCAACAGCAAAAGGAAGACCTTTCTCTCTGTCTCTCTCTCACTGTCCACTCTGCCTGTCAAAAAAAAAAAAAAAAAAAAAACTAGAAGTGACTGAAGTAATTAAAGGGATCCCAGGATGAACAGCTCAGCAGTGCCATCCAGGACATGGTTCTGTTCCTCCTTCTACTAGTCCATCCTCAGCATATGACGGGACACATGCTTAGAAGTTCTTTACTGTAGTTCAAAATATCACACGTTTATGGCAACATCCACGTGAAGAAGAGGGAGCATTAGGTCCATGTGTCTACTTTTCATTAGGGAGAAAGAGGTCCATGTGTGTCTCACTGAATGTTGCATCCTATACCCAGGCCTGAATGACTCCATGTTAAGAATATGGGATAACCAAGACTGGCTTCAAACCCTCAACAGTGACTTTGTGGGCTGGGAATGAGCCCCTGCTTTTGAGAACATGGGCAGATAAACACTGAGTGATAAAGGAAGGTCCCCTTACCCCTCCCACAACCATCTTGCCCCTTAAAGCCAGAGAAGACCCTCCTAGATTTCCTCTTTGGCTCCACCTGATTTATTCCCTTGTTAGCACCAGGAATCATCAGTATTTATTTATCTACTTCATAGATTAATTTTAAAATTTCTCTTGCAGGGCCAGCACTGTAGCACATTATGTAAAGCTGTTGCCGATGGAGCCAGAATCCCATGTAGGTGCTGGTTTGAGTCCTGGCTGGTCCACTTCCAATCCAGCTCCCTGCTGGTAGGCTGGGAAAGCAGCGGAGGATGGCCCAAATCCTTGGGCCCCTGCACCTTTGTGGAAGACCCAGAAGAAGCTCCTGGCTCCTGGCTCCTGGCTCCTGGCTCCTGGCTTTGGAAGGGCCCAGCTCCGGCTGTTGCGGTCATTTGAGGAGTGAAACAGTGGAAGTAAGATCTCTGTCTCTAGCTCTCTCTATCTGTAACTCTGTCTTTAAAATAAATAAATAGGCCGGCGCCGCGGCTCAATAGGCTAATCCTCCACCTTGCGGCGCCGGCACACCGGGTTCTAGTCCCGGTTGGGGCGCCGGATTCTGTCCCGGTTGCCCCTCTTCCAGGCCAGCTCTCTGCTGTGGCCCGGGAGTGCAGTGGAGGATGGCCCAAGTGCTTGGGCCCTGCACCCCATGGGAGACCAGGGGAAGCACCTGGCTCCTGGCTTCGGATCAGTGCAATGTGCCGGTTGCAGCACGCCAGCCGCGGTGGCCATTGGAGGGTGAACCAACGGAAAAAAAAAAGGAAGACCTTTCTCTCTCTCTCTCTCTCTCACTATCCACTCTGCCTGTCAAATAAATAAATAAATAAATCTTTAAAAAAATTTTCACTGTGTTTACAAAAAAACACAATGGAAACTTCACTAATTGCAATCCTGTTCTTGACTTGTGACCTTAGTACAAAGCAGAGTGGAGATGATTAATAAATATTTTTAATGAACAAATAATTATAAGAAAGGAACTATATGATTCCAGCATCATCAAACATGAACCCCTTCACTTAGAAGATTTGATTAATGTTTATAACCCTTGTCTTTATCTTGAGCAACAGTGCTTTTTCTACTTATTACCTGCTGGATTCATTATTTAGTGCAGGGTTAGGCTTTTGATTATAACGGAAAGTGAAAGCATGTCATTGTAAAAATTAAAAGAAAAGTAAGAAAAGGAGATAGGGAGGGTAGGGTTGACATTTATGCTCTTTAAACTCTATATGAAATACATGAAATTTGTTCCCTTTTTATAAATAAAACAGCAAAAAAATCTACATTTTTTAGTTCCAAAAGTACATGTTGCGCCTTTGTTGTACCCGAAACATCCGACTCCCACCAATTAAGACCACCAGGAGCTGAGGCTGATGCAAACGCAAGAGTTTTATTTCAAACTTGAGTTTGGTCTGACATCCGCACCAGGCACAGCTGGGCTGGATCGACGGCGTTTTTTACAGTTTTTATACAGTTGAACAAACAAGTTTGGCTATACAGCATCTGATAGGCTCATGTTTTAAACTTATACTTGTCGTTTTATGATTGGCTGACGTATAGGGTCCAAGCCGCTAGGGTGCACATGCCAAACTGCAGGGTTTCGGGATGTTATCAATCACCTTAACCACCTGAGAAGACACCTGGAACTTTGCGTATTTCCCTGCTGTCTGCTAATTGGCTGTTGCTAGGAGAGTTTATCACAGGGGGAGTTTTATTTTCTTTTTTAGGAGCTTTTGGCTTAGGGTTCAGGGCCCGGTCAGGCCTGAGTTACAAGATGGAGGCCTAGTCTAAAATAGCTGTGCCTGGATCAGGGCTCAGGTCTCTCCCCCTAACATTATACTGAGAGGATATTGTTCTCAGAGTTTTGAATCAGTCTCTTTTGGCCTGACCTAGCTGATTGCTATTTACTGTCATTAAACTTCATCAGTCTGGCCCTGTTGGGACACAGATGGCACACTCCGTGAACTGGAAGGAGTTGAATGAAAAGATCAGGTATACAGAAAGATGAAAAAGCATGCAGGAGCAATGCAGAGCCACCCAGAGTCTCGTCAAGCCCAGGCCTAGGCTGGAAAAGGCGCTGACATGGAACCGGAAGAGTGTGAGCAGCGTCCAGTGCTACCGGCCAGGAGCTCTGCCTGTTGATGTTATAGCAGCCACACCCTAGCATGGAAGGACCCAGGAAAGAAAATATCTCAACTTCTCTCGATTTTTCACCTTCAAACTGTCAGAATAAAACTGGAAGCCAAAGGTGAATGGACAAACAGCAAGAAAGAGGATGGGTCTGGAAAACAGAATTCCCAGCTCATGTCTTCTAGATTTTTTTTTCCCACTCAAAAATCCATGATTGCCCTTTTCTTGTTATGCTTAATTAAACAACAAACCAAATTCAAAACTTACCTCCCCCCCTCCAAAAAAAAAGGGTAAACACAAAATCCCTGCTCATTGCTGTATTACTTGACGAGAACCCAATTCAGTTGTATTCTAACCCAGAAGCCAAACTGTGGCGTTAATCATCACCAGTGTTCTTTGCATAACGCAGCAGGAAAAAGCCAGAAAAAGTAATAATCAACACAGCTCTATTTCCCCTCTTCTGTCATGCTGTTTCCACTGATAACCACATTTCCCTTGATAGCACCTCAGACTTCATTCGCGTGGAATGCAAGTTTTAAATGGGTCCTTTCCATCATGGTTTGCTGTGGTTTTCCACGGACCCATTATCATTGACGTGTGAGAACTTAGATGAACAGAAGTACATTTCTGAGTTCCAGACAAGGTCTGTCTTGCCTAATTGCAGCAAACCTCCAATATCTCCTGGATAGTCTGAACAATCACCCCGGCCAGTAAAGGGATTCCCTATTAATGTCTATTTGCTCAATTACTCCAGGAGCCTAAAATGTATAGGTAGCAATCTCGGTTTTTGGATTTCATGGACTGATGGTTCAGTTCCTTTGAGGAATTACTTTTCTTTTGGTACCACCCTCTCCACACGTTCACAGCTCATATTTTCAGGGGGAAGAAACAAAAAATTTCGTCTGAGGATTATTTGGTCTAAGGGTGAGATTCCACATTCTCATCTCGTTCCCTGGGTTCCCTAAGAGTACTCTGTAAGCTGTTGTTTTGAAATGAGTCTGCATCCTACAGGACAACCTCTCACCCTTGCAGGTTATCATCAGTTACTGCACTGAGGCTGAGTCTTCAATAGCCATTACATTATTTGATTGCTACAACTGTCTCTAGCTGATGAGGCACAAAGTAAGACCAATGCATGCCATGGGGATGCACCCACTGCTTAATTTCTTTCACTGTAAGATAAGTTCCTTCGGCAAAGGCATTATCAGTCGAGACACCACGGTGCTAAATAAGGCACATTATGGTTCTAGCAGATGCTTTGTGAGCAAGGAGGAAAAATCTATGTCTAGACTACATATATATTCCCTTGTGAAGAAAGTTACATTTTCTCATGATTAAAAAAGCCCCACATAATCAACCTGCCACTGAGCAAATGGCTGGCACATTTGGAGAATGATACCACATCAGGCTTTAATGTTGGCTGCTGCTGATGGAAGATTGGCACTTAGCGCTAGCAGTAGCCGGAGCAGATGTGGAGAGAAGTTCATGTGACTGAACTGCTGTACAGTCGCCATTCCTGCTACCGTGGCCATTTGATAGGTGGGGCCCCTGAGCAACGGAATGTTCTGTATTCATAGAAGGCATTGGTTCATCTGATTATGAGGACGTCCTTGGAGAAACTCTTAAGACATAGAAATGTCAACCTCAAAATGGAATATTGTGAGAGGCATATCCTGTCCCTTCCTGGGTTACAATTAGGGGTGTCTGAACAATGTTTCATGCCCTACATCTTTGGTTTTATTCATTTACGATGCACCTGGCAAATTTCTCATAGTAACTTGTTTTTCTAAACAATGGACAATGGATGCCCAATGGCAGGGGAATAAATTCATCATGGAGACTGTTAGTCATTTCTCCAGTTTCCTAAGTCAATTTATTAACCACCAAGTCCAAAGGGAGTATGTGCATACAAATAGATTTAGTCAAAATGTAATATTATATCCTCCATGCATATGCTGCTCATGCCAACAGAAGGAGATGGGGATTCTGGGCTCTCGGGTATGCTGCACCTATCAGCTCTGAGGATTCCATTTCTTCTGCACCAAGGCTTCCCTTTGGCATAGGAGACTTGCAAGTTACTCATTCACTCTGTAGGACAGACACGGCTATGTCAGACCATAGGCTTGCAAGAGTACTACCATGAATACACAGAATGCTTTCAATGTATCTTTCCTTTTAGGAAAAATTATTCATTTTACTGATTAGAAAGACAGGGAAAGAGAGAAAGTTCCCACCTTTTGGTCCACTACCCAAATGCCCACAACAACAGGCAGGGCAGGGCTGGGCCAAGCTGAAGGTAGCAACTGGGAACGCAATTGAAGTCTCCCATGTGGGTGTCAGGGACCCAGCTATTTGGGTCATCTCCTGCTGCCTCCCAGGGTGCGCACTGGCAGGAAGCTGGAATTAGGAGAGGAGCTGGGATCCTACCCCAGGCGCTCTGACATACGAGCAGCTGTCCCAAGTGATGTCGTAATTGCGGTGCTCAGTGCGTGGTCCCCAGTGTTTCCTTCCTCTTATGGACATCCCCCAGGGCAGTCAGGAATTGTCTCACCAAATAACCTTGAACAGCACAGCTTTGGTAACTAACGTCCAGCCTTGACTTTTACCTGACCTTCCTGCCACACTACCAACAGCGGAAGTGTAAGCGATAGTGATGCACAGTTGGCCACGGATTCCCAAGGGCCATTTCCCCCTTCAAGGAGGAACTCTCTGCCCTGATGAAACATACGACCAAAGCTATCCCGCTATCCTGTTTGGAGGATATGCTTTGGGACTAGCTCTGGTACTCATTACTCTAGCAGTCGGGGGTTCCTGCAGGAGACAGTTGTCACAATCAGAGAGCCATTTGAACAGAGCTTAATGATGTGCTATTGAATCACTAAGGGACTAGTAACTGCAGAGAGCTGTTACCTCCATCAAGCCGGAAGGACCGTGGAGAGGAAGCTGTTACTGCAATGGGAGGAAAGCTGTGGGCGAGGGAGAGCAGCCCTATGACAGGAGTTGTAGGCAAAAGAACACAGCCACTGCCAAGGCCATAATCTGGCGGGCGAGGAACACCAATACAGACGCCTTCACGCCTTCCGTCTCCTACACGTCTGCGCCTGTGCCCCTCGCTGACTCAATCTAACTGGTAGTCAGAGGATCAAAAAGCTGGGGAACGGGAGCCTGGAGATGTTAGCCCTGCAGGGCACACAGCAGAAGGAAGGAGGGAAGAGGTGTAATTTAACCGCAATACTGCATCGATTCTTTCTGAAAGCAGGAGACAGGGACACTGTGGCACAGCAGGTTAAGCCTCCACTGGGGATTCCCACATCCCATACTGGCATGCTGGGTTGAGTACCGACCACACTGCTTCTGCTGCAGATCCTTGTTTATGTACATGGGTGGTTGCATATGATGGCTCCAATACTTGAGTTCCTGCCACCCATGTAGGAGATGTGAATGAAGTTCCTAGTACCTGGCTTCTGTCTGGTCCAGCCCCAGTTGTTAAGGCCATTTGGGGATTAAAACAATGGAGTCCCATCTCTGTTTTTCTTCTCTGTGACACTCTGCCTTTCAAATAAGCAAATTAATAAATCTTTAAAACAAGAAACAAGGAGAAGATGAATAAAGATGAGAAACAATTATTTTGCATGTTTCTGAGAGCCCAGTCTGTGTAAATGAGATAAGTACCATAGAGTTACAACTCTGATATTATGTGTTATTGTTTTTCTAAAAGTTCTCTAAGGACTTGAAATCAGGGCATGCGCAATCATCATGTTTTGGTTTTTCTTCATTATTCATGAAGTTTTCTTTTTTTGACACTGTAGATATAGAGAGGTCATGCAATCAGAGCCGAGAAGTCCCTGTTGAAAACATGTTGTGTCAAACGGATTTCAGTCCATCACTGACTCTAAATAGCCAACTGTAACAAGGGATCTTTGGGTCTTTAACTGATCAGCAGGTGGACAGGACAACAAGTGCAGAAATTAGAGAGAGGAGACTATTGGGCAACGCAGCAGAGTGCACATCACCAGTCCTTGGGGGCCAGTTCTTGAGTCCTGGCTTTGCTGATTGTTACGTGAACTGGGGACATAATTTAAAATTTCAAATCATAGTCAGCTTACCCATGAAAGGACAATAAAATCAAAATGCTCATGCTAATAGGGAATACACACTGAAGTAAACACATTACAAAATATCTAGCTTAGCACCTGCAGTATGGCAAGACGTGAAGCATAGCGCTTTCTCCTCTCACTTGTATTCCTATTTTCCGAGCTGCCTCAGAAAGTTATGGGAGCTGGTAGGGGTGTCTTTTTACAACTAAATGAGGCGACACAGAAGCAGTGCCTACTTTGTGTTTCAATGCAGGGTCCTCCAGAGCGGAAGGGGTAGCAAAAGAATGACAGGAAGAACAGTCTACCTCTCATAAGAAGATATTTGGGGCAAGAGGACACAGTGCCTTATTATTTCCCACTCCTACTGCATGATTGGCAACCAGAGACTCGGAATTAATAATCAGGAAATAACTCTTAGGTGCAAGAGCTTTGGAATGCATTATAAAGGAGACACGGTCAATTTTTCATGCAGACAGACATGTAATGTTCCCTTGCTAGCAGTTACATTTAAAGTTGGTACGAAGCGAATGAGAACATAAAATTTTGATGTCAGATTACAAAGGACTAGAGTGGCAACTTTAATTTCTTTTTTCCTTTTTGTTATTATTCTTTTTTTTTTTGTGAGACCACATTCCTATGTGATGAGATGAGCAAGACAGAAGGAGTAGTGAGGGAACATTCTGTGTATGTTAGTGTTTAGCTCAGGATAAATTTCACAAATTTGGTTCATTGGCAAATTTTACTTCCTGTCCAGGCTTTTCTCCAAATGTTGCAGGAGCTATGATTAAAACTCTCATGTAGACATTTCTACGATGCCACCAAGGGATTGTCATAGAATTCCACTGCAGTAGAAATATTTTTAAACCTAACTCTACTAAATAAATTCATCATATTAAACCTCTTGGCTCAGTTTCTACAATTATATTTCCACGAACATATTATATTGAAAACTATTTTTTTATTTTATTCCCATGTTCAGTCTACATTTATGAGAATTTTCTGACCACACTGGACTACACTGGGTGCACTGAGTAATACAGGAAAAAGAAAAGTAAAGTTGTTTTCCTTCAGGATGTTTCAATGTAGTCACTTACTTAAATAAACCCAAACTGTATAGTGAACATGTGTCTTCTACTATAGAAATATGTATTATTTGTAATAGAAATTTGATGAAGGAAAAATTAAAATGTTTCATTGCATTATAAACCCACCACTCCTTTTGTAATTAACTACTCAGGAAAAACACACTGATTTCACAAGTTGGTATGTATAGATGGCTGAATACAGTTCAATAAACGAATGCCCTTTCTCCTGAAAGATACACATTTGAACACTTCTTCTGAATGGGATGAATTTTAACCTCTTTCACAGCCCTGTTAAAGAATTTGCTTTAGCATATAGAATAGCCTATTGCAGATGACTGCTCTTTCGGCTGTAAAATTCTATTATTGTTATTGCAAGCATGAGTAATAAATTGGGTTAGAACGTTAATTGGAAATAAGTGCACATCTCGGGGAACACACACGAACATTCTTTTCATTTCTCACGTGAGGTCCAGGTTTCACTTGGCCTGGTGATGCAGCCTAGGTACTTGTTTCCAATATTCTTCAACGCGAGTGCAGCGAAAGCTAAAATCAGCGTTGAGTTGCATCTAAAAACAGGATCACACTCAGTATAGAATTTCATGTTGGAAATATATCTTCTTTGGGCACTCACAAGTCATCTTTCCAGCATCTTCTTCTTCCTTAGAGGCCGGATGGCATGTTGATGTTCAATCTTCTCAAAGATTAAAGTCCTGACCCTCTGCACACGTGGAAGTGTTTCTGTGTGACTGCCTGGCTGGGGTGGTGAATACGCTGCGTGGGGGTGCAGGGAGTCATCTCAGAGTGGAAACACATGCCCATGCTGAGACCAGTGGAAAAAGTTCTGAAATCCATGCATAGTTTACTTTTTTTCACTTTGTACTGATATTTTATTTTTCAGGTTAATGTAATATTAATACAAAGAGAACAGGTTCCATGTAGTTCACAGATAGAATTCTAATACAATGCTATGTCCCTCTTCCTTCCTACTCTCACCCTTCTTTCCACCCTCCTTCCATCCCTCCTCTCCTGCCTTCCTTCCTTTTTAGTTTTTGAGATAACAGATTTTTATTTTACATTACAGTCAAAGGCTTAATGTCCCACTAAATAAAGAGATCAACAAATAAAAGCAAAAAAATCCTAGTTCAGCAGGAATGCAGGGGTATAAACAACAATCAAATGGAAAGATAAACCTTTCACTCATACACAGTAAATTTTAAAATAATCACAGTGTTAAAACTATAGTGGTATACCGCTTAACCACTGGTTTGACAAAGGTATAAAACAGAACTTGACAAAAATCTATCTATAGCAATGCTAATAGTATAAGCACTTTCTTTCCAGAATGATTTATTTATTTGAAAGTCACAGTTACACAGAGAGAGGAACACACACACACACACACACACACACACCATGTACGCACAGATCTTCCATTTACTGGTTCACTCCCCAGATGGCTGCAATGGGCAGGGATGGGGCAGGCCAAATCCAGGAGTCAGGGGCTTCCTCCAGGTCACCCATGGGGATGCAGGGGTCCAAGCACTTGGACAACCTTGGGCTTTCCCAGGTGCATCAGCAGGGAGCTGGATTGGAAGTGGAACAGCTAAGACTTGAACTGGTACCCACATGGATACTGGCATTTCAAGCCCTGGCTTTACCCACGATGCCACAACACTGGCTCTGATTTTTTTTTTAAGTTTAGCTCCCACACATAAAGAAAAACACGCAGTATTTGCCTTTCTGTGTCCAGCTTATGGAGTGAATTTTTGAAAATTTCTTCTTAATTTTTCTGTTTTTCATTTCTGAAAGTACTTTTTTCTGAATTCAAATCTCTTGTCCTAAGGAGTTCGTTTAATTTTATTGTCTTCTCTGTGTTTTCATTTAACTAATATTGTTACCATTGTTTTTCTATATTCACAGAAAATCTCTCTAGTTTATCTTTTCAACTTCTTTTCCCATTATTTTTATACTGTATTTTCCTAGGGTTCTTTAATGTCCTATAAATACTACTTCCTTATCTTCTCTTATTTGCTTGTTTATGATTTATTTGAAAAGCAGAGTAACAAAGAGAGGGGAAGAGACAAAGAAAGAGAGATCCTCCATTCTCTGGTTCATACCTCACATGGCCACAATGCCCAGGGCAGAGTCTGGCTAAAGCCAGGAGCCTGCACCTCCATCCAGGTCTCTCGCATTGGTGGCAGGGCCCAAGCACTAGAGCCATCACTGCTGCTTTCCCAGGTGCATCAGCAGGCAGCTGCATGGGAAGCGGAGCAGTACTCAAACCGGTGCTCATAAAGGATGCTCGCGTCACAGACTGTGGCTTAACTTGTTGGACCACAATACCAGCCCTCCTCCTCCAGGTATTTTTTTTTACAGATTTATTTTAATTATTTGAAAGGGAGAGAAAGAGGGGAGGGAGACACACACACAAACACAAAGAGAGAGAGAGAAAAAGAGAGAGAGAGAGAGAGAGAGAGAGAGAGAGAGAGAGAGAACTTCCACTGACTGGTTCACTCATCAAATATCCACAACTGCCAGGGCTGGGCTTTAGCCAGGAGCCAGGAAATCCAGACAGGTCTCTAACTTGGGTGTCAGGAACCCAAGTACTTAACTCATCATTTTTTGTGCCACCCATCCTCATCCTCCAACCTATACCCTGGCAGGCTGTTAACAAGGAGCTGGATCTGAAGTGCAGTGTCTGAGACTGAACGTAGCACTCCAGTATTGCTGTCTCAAGCAATGGATTCAACCACTGTGCCACAATACCAGCCCCTCCTCTTCTTAGTTCATCAGTGAAAAACCTCAGATCTCTCTGAAGGCATCAATGATAGCATTACAAAACCCTCAGCTCCACGAATACGTTTCCTTTCTTTCCCTGGTTTTGGGTGTGTCTCTGCTTTGCTCAAAGGTTTTTCTGGATGCTGCTGGCCTTACCTATCACACTTTGGGAAACTCAAGCATAGGATGGCATGGAACTGTCTTCTCATGGCCCTCGCTGCATGGTGGTCAACAAAGCTGCTTCACAAGGGACCCCAGCTGTCCGTGTCTTGGCCTTGTCCATCTCCCAGCAAAGCTGGAAATGCAGCAACAGGTCACCTGGATTTGGTTGCCACACAGTCTCACTCTTCAGGAGGGAGTCTGTTCACCTAATCCCTTGTTTTCAGTAGGAGACATCTGGCCTGCAGTCCTAGCTCTGTTCAGATGGAGGGCAGGGAGGGTGGGAGTGGCCAGATGCATGGGGTCATGAGGAAAGATTGGCCCTCCTGTTTCTAATGCCTCTAACACCCTAACTTCTGACAGTATTGGTGCTTCCCTTGCTTTAGCTTGTACCCACGGGTACAACCAGTCACTCATGTTTAGCAGCTGAAAAATTATTATGTTTGTTATCACACAATTCTCTGAGCAGCCTGTGGGGCCTTGTGCTGGTTTTGCATTTCCAGGATGGTGGCCTAGCTGAGCTGGAGGTCTGTCCCGCTGTCTGCATACAGTCTTTCACACCACTTGTCTCGTGTGGGGACAGCCTCATTCCCACAAGGCCTGATACCCCTAGCACTTCCTGAGCTCCTGTTCACTTCCTTTGATGACAGCCCAGTGGCCAAGCCAGACGCATAAACACACTCAGAGTAACTGGGAGCTATGAGATCAACAGTGCCTCAGCGTGCTGGCACCAATTTAGATCTTCCACCAGCAGGATCAGCGTGCTTCTGCAGCTCCACAAACTTCCTAATGTTTTATATTTTCCACTTTCAGTGATTACACAATTTTTAGCAAGTCTTGCATGAATATATTGTTTTCTTATTGCCATTTAATTTGTATTTCAATACAAAGATTACCTGTATCATTTCTCTACTGCTATGGTAAAAAATTACTAATTACCACAAATTCATTATTTTAATCCAATACCCATTTATTATCTCACAGTTGTGAAGGTCAGGATTCCTAAAAATCAAGGTGTTGGCAGCACTGTAATCTTTCTGGAAGCCCCAGAGTGGACCCATCTGTCTTTCCCAGCTTCAAGTGGCAGCTGGCATCCCCTGGCTCTTGGCCTGTTCCTTCACCTTCAAAGCCAATAGCTTAGAATTTTCCAGTCACTATGTTTCTGATCTCTGCTTTGTCATCATTTTGCCATCTCTGGGTCTGTCTCGTCTTCTTCCACCTTTTAAAGACGCTTGTGGTCGGGGGGTGTGTGGTGCAGCGTTTCACTCACTGCTTGGGATGCCTGCGTCTCACGACTAAGTGCGTGGTTCGAGTCATGGCTTCTCTGCTTCTCAGGCAGCTTTCTGCTACTGCTTACCCTGGGAGGCAGCAGTGCTGGCTCAACTGGTTGGGTCCCTATTACCCATGTAGGAGACCCAGAATGAGTTCCAGGCTCCTGGCTTCAGCTTGATCCATCCCCAGATAATGTGGGATTTGGGGAATGAACCAGTAGATGGAAAGCTTTCTCTGTTTATCTGTCTGTCTTTCTGGATACCTGTGAAATAAAAAGTAACAAAAATGAAATAAAACACTTTCAAGAATGCTTGTGATTATATTAGGCCCAACCAGAAAAGCCTATATAGTCTTCCTACCTTAAGATCTTATCTTGGGTAATCGAAAATGAATCTTGATGTGAATGGAAGGGGAGAGGGAGTGGGAAAGGGGAGGGTTGTGGGTGGGAGGGACGGTATGGGGGGGGAAGCCATTGTAACACATGAGTCGTACTTTGGAAATTTATATTCATTAAATAAAAGATAAAAAAAAAAAAAATCTTATCTTGGGGCCGGCACCATGGCTCACTTGGTTAATCCTCCACCTGCAGCACCAGTATCCCATATAGATGCCGGTTCTAGTCCCGGCTGCTCCTCTTCCAGTCCAGCTCTCTGCTGTAGCTCTGGAAGGCAGTACAGGATGGCCCAGGTACTTGGGCCCCTGCACCCGCATGGGAGACCGGGAGGAATCACCTGGCTCCTGGCTTTAGATCAGCACAGTTCTAGCCATAGCAGCCGTTTGAGAGGTGAACCAACAGAAGGAAGACCTTTCTGTCTCTCTCTGTCTATAACTTTACCTGTCAAAAAAAAAAAATCCTATCTGCAGATTCTCTTTACCACCTAAGGGAACCTACACATGGGTGCTGGGGATCAGGGTGCAGTCACCTTTTCACAATACTACATGTCTGGCTGGTTTTGAAATCCTCTTTCATAAATGATGTTTGCTTTTGCTATTTAAATCAATAACAATTACTTTGAAAATATCTGCACCAAGTATATATTTTATTATAAAATGTTCATTTATTTTAACCATGTTCATGTAGAAAACAGAAATTTAATGTCAATTCTCAGGACTACACCAATTTTGTCAAAGGGAAATTTCAATGACAAAATGAGTAACTTTCAAAGTCTTTGGGGCAGACTGAGCCAACTTGCCTGCAGTTTCTCCGTGGCTTGCTTCCTAAAATAGCCCGGAAGTGTAGCCAGTGGAATTGTATGTTCCTTTCATTCATCAGCACATGAGAATGTTTTCCCCAGCAGAAATAAAATATACACTTAAAGAATAAGGATGGAATGACCTGGATCTGTCTCGGCTCCTCTTCCAGGAGAACAGGATTAATGATTGTGTGCTGCCTGAATTAATGAATGGCTAAAAATACTGGTGCTATTTTCTGCTTCAACACCTTGATTTCTTTTGTGTAGTTTGGCTTTAAAAATTCAACCCCTCTTCCTCATGCCAGGGTGAGGATTGTTGTGTTTTAACTACGTCTTATCAGTCCATGCCTAGGCTGCTCCTTAACTCCAAATTCTGGTCATACATATTCTGTATGCGTATAAATCTAATTTTTATGAGGCTCAGATATTTATTCATAAAATGAATTTTAAATTTCTTGGGAAGAGGATACCCAACAGTTCTGCATACTGTATTACAACTTAGTTAACATCACTTGGCCACCTGTTAGGAGCTCAACATTTGTTGCATCTGTTTATCCATTTGTATCTGTCCACCCATGCATCCATCTACCTTGCCTTCCTTTAATCTCTCACTCTCTCTCTCTCTTTCTGTCCTTGCAGGAGCGATGTGTCTTTGCTGTATTAAACTTCTGAGTTAATTTTATAACTGGCAAAAGCCAATCAGAAGATCATCTATTTATGCTAACTTATTGAACATTTTTTATGATAGTTTTACTGATGAGCTGAGTCAAAGGAAAGTGGTTGGGGTTACATTCTCTTGACATGCATTCTTCTGTGGGAGGGCACCAACTACTCTGGACAGAGTGTCCTAAGTGTTGCCAATGCATAATTTACATAATGTATGAAAATCCTCTAATGATCATATTTGTATCAAGCTGCTTGGGATTTGTGCAAAACTATGAGACATAGAGAGAAGGAAGCAATGACAGATGGGCAGAGAGTCTCAGTTATTGGAAAGGAACATCTTTTCTCATGGATGTCACTTTCCATTTAATTTCCTGTTGTCATTCAAAGACCCCAATGCATTCATTGAAAGAAAAGCCTTGTAGGGAATGACATTTGGGAAGACATCCAATGTGGGACACAACCCGAGGCTGAAAATGCCGGTCTATTTGGCAGCTGCGAGGAGAACAACTGTTTGGCAACAAATTACTTGGTGGAAAGCCTCTAGAATCAGCAAAGGATTAAAAATAGCAAGAACGGATGGTTTTCTGTGTCTTCAGAGAGAGAATTCAATTCCCCAGGCTGCAGCGATGGATCTGCACCAGCACATCCTTTCCTGGAGATCCCATGCTGCAGTGCGCGATGACAAGCAGGGATGGCCACAGGAAAAGATGCAGTTAATTCTGCTTTAAATCACTCTGCCAGTCACGCTCCATGACCTTGCATATTACTTAATTAAACCATATCTGAATTGGCTCATCGCATAATAATGCTGTTCCTCCCTCACAGGACACGTTTCAAGGCTGTTTAAGTGTAAGACTTGGGACTGATAATCTTGACCTGACTTTTCTAGAAAGTAGGGTTCTCAGTCCAGAGTTCATCTTTTTTTTTTTTTTTTTTTTTTTTTTTTTTTTTTTTTTATTTTTTTGACAGGCAGAGTGGACAGTGAGAGAGAGAGACAGAGAGAAAGGTCTTCCTTTTGCCGTTGGTTCACCCTCCAATGGCCGCCGCGGCCGGCGCGCTGCGGCCGGCGCACCGCGCTGATCCGATGGCAGGAGCCAGGAGCCAGGTGCTTTTCCTGGTCTCCCATGGGGTGCAGGGCCCAAGCACCTGGGCCATCCTCCACTGCACTCCCTGGCCACAGCAGAGGGCTGGCCTGGAAGAGGGGCAACCGGGACAGAATCCGGCGCCCCGACCGGGACTAGAACCCGGTGTGCCGGCGCCGCTAGGCGGAGGATTAGCCTAGTGAGCCGCGGCGCCGGCCCAGAGTTCATCTTATTAACATATTTTTGGTTGGCTTCCTATATGCTTGGCACATTTATGCATTTAGCTTTACAGGGTGAGCAGACACACATTCCTCTGTTACAAAGCCAACAGTAGTGTTCTTTTTACCTTGTTCTTCTGCAAGTCCAACAGGTAATTGCCAATGAATCACTGACCTACGCTTCCCCAAATTTAATTTGTGGATGAACCACCTGAGATCCTGTTACAAGACACATTCAGATTCAATAAGCCTGGTGTGAGAGTTTCTTTCATTGTTTGCATTTTTTTAAGCATCAAGGAGTGTCAATCTCCTGCCTCCCAGCTTTCTGGCAGTGGGGGGTCTCCCAGTGCACAGACCCAAGTAGAGAATGGCAGAGTCTACAATGGTGACTCCTCATGCATTACGGGTCCCCTACCTCTTGGTGGCCAACCTGATTAGATTATTTGGTTGAAGGGAGAACATAGCAGAGGGCTAAATCAAATCGAAAGCATCTCATTACCAAGCAGAATGTGATTCATAGTATCCCTAGCACATGACCCAGCTTCACTCACTTCACAATATTAAACTCTTCCTGTCAATCAAAAGCAGAGCCAGGTTCTTCTATCTCCGTCTCCTATGACTGCTATGCCAGAATTCAGAACTTGTCCGCTTGTTTATTTCCAAATGGATCATTAGAAACAGGGACCTATGCCCTGGGAACTACACTGTTTGACCTTACCTAATGAGAGAAAATTTTGGAATATCATGACATAAATTATTTTGGTAGTCCAAAAGTCATGATCAACATAGGTTAATTATTAGTGCTTCCTCATGGCAGTGTTTGTATTATAAAATTACAGGTCACAACTTGCACTCTTTCCTCACCACCCAAGGTTTGATGTTCACATGCAGAATTTAAAGTGAACCAGCACAAAGGTAGAGTTAATGCTGTTTCACATGAGACAACATTGAATTATGCATATTCCTCACATTTTGTAAATACATACTCATTCAATAGCCAATATGATATAATATGAGGGTACTTTGAAAAATTAGGGAAAGTAAAAGATGGGTTTATTTTAGTGTGATTGATTTTTGAAGCCCATGTATAACTCTTTTTATAATAGGCATTTTCCATGGGCTTTTTGAATGTCCCCCATATACATGGTTTTCAAGTTTTTTTGCAACAAAAGAAACTGATCTTTTAATTCCATTTTTGCATGAATATTTGAAGAATTATTATCTGATATGAGAATTCAAATCCTGAATACAGTAGGTTTCTTTAGATGTCTTTCCTTGGAAATAGTATCAAAGTCAGCTAAGATGGCTTATTCTTCTTTATTCAGATCACTCAACTTACTTGAGCAGTCATATTTTCCCATTAAAAATGAATTTTGGAGGTTGAAACATAGAAGTCTCTTGAATCTCTGAGTCACATGACTGAAAGTACGTAATTCAGTAATATAGGTACCACTTTAGTTATCTGCTCCAGAAAGGGAGTTACAGAGTCTGGCATTGGAAATTGCTATGAAAGCTGCCAATGACATCAGGGGTGACATTTGCTTTCAGGCATGTCCCTACAGTCCTGGTCGAGAGTGACCAATGCATTGGTCCTCCCCAGATAAAGGAACTGCAGGAGCTCCTGCTATTGGTCACTGAAGTGAATGCATTAGAGAAACAACCCATTGGGTGCAAACCCTCATATCAGCCACAGCAAGTCTGTGCTCATCACATCTAAAGGAAGAATAATACGGGATCTGTCACCTCTGCATTTTCAAAATCTCATGGGAGCAAATGTAACTGATATAAAATGAACAGGATGTACCAACTAGGAGTCAAGGAAACCTGAGAAATGCAGTTCTCAGATGACATAGCAAAGAGCAAAATAATAGAGTCAAGTAAACACTAGTTGTCAAAATAGCATTCATTACACGAGAATGATGTTTACTTGAAGGGCTTCAGTGTGCAGGATATTTTGTGTGATGATCCATGGATTCTATGGAAGTCGAACCATTTTCTGATTATGTAAGCTAATCTGTTCTCAAGGAAGTAAAGCTTGATTAATAAGCATCTATCAATTCTACTTTACGTCTTATTATTAGTCAAAGAAAACGCTTGCTTCCATGAGGGCCTACACAGCACAGGATGGTTTTTGAGAGTTCCAGTTCTGGAGCTTTGCTTACAGGAGAGACAAGGTCTGTTGGCTCAGGGTACCCACTGCACCTCAGCATCTCCGGGAAAAGGCTGCAAGTCCGTGTGCCCACCGGCCAGGGCCACTGCTCTCCAATGACACCTGCTTTCTTTGATGGCCAGGCTTCGGAGATCAGTTCATTGCTCAGCCTTTTCCTCCAGGCTATGTGGCTGCATGATGTTTCTTACCAGTTTGATCAAACAAAACTCTTAATCATGACCACCAGAACTAACGGAAGAGAAAGGCTAATGTGGTGTAGACACTAATACATCAGCAGAGAAAGTCTGTGTTATAGCATGCATTGCCTGGATACTGTTGTCTGACTCCCTACCAATTTCCCTCCATTCTTTTCTCTTGCCCTCTCCCCACTCCATGCATAGTTAATAGTGGATGAACTATATGACCCTCCTTCTTCCATCAGGCCAATTTCTTCAGGAATTTGCAAAGGGAGTTTCAGAGGTTGGTGTCTTCTGGTGGAAAACACAAATGTTTATGATCCTTGAGCACAATGATTGCTTTATTTATTTTCTGTCTGGTTGAGGATATCAGTTAAATAGTTTCCTCTGTTCTGGAGAACTTTAATTAGGTAATAAAATTATACTATTGGACAGCTAGGGCAGTCAGATATTAATTATATGTCAGACAGGAGGAACTCTGGGAGTACAGCTGTGGTCTTTGCCGCTGTAGCATCCTAAGACAGTCCAGGAGATAAAGAAGTAAGAATAAATAGCTCCTGTGGGTGCAAGACATCTAGGTTTTTTATACATTGCTGAGAATTTTCAGCAGTGGCGTTGCTTCTTAGGAGCCAGAGACATTACCCTTGTTGAATGGTGGGCTGGAGGTGACATCCTGGTCCTTGGTAAGGGGATACACAGGTTTCCTTTCTGTGTCACCTGTGTACGCATGAATTCCAAGTGCTTCTGCAGACTCCACGCAAAACACAACTCGGAGGTAACTGCACCATCAGTACTTGAAATACTGCTTTCATTTAAGAAGGAACTCAATTCAGAGGCTGCAACTCTTCCTTTTGAAAGAAGCCCTAGAAACCCTAGCGTTCAGGGACACATAAAAGCCTATGACTGAAAGGCTTGCCTCTGCTCGGATCAAGCATTTGGGACATTCGCCTCCTTGCTTCTCTCTCAAATTTATGAACAGCTTATGAATTGATACCATGGGCATCGCATGCACATTACAGCCATGGCTGTAAAACCAGTAATTATTACGTTCTGATATCTGGTCAAAGACACTGTCTGGAAACCCCTTAAAGATGCATGCTAACTCCTATTTCTAAGCTCCAACTAGCTTTGCTTTCTATGTGCTTTTCTAGATGTGTGCGTAAAACAGTAAGAAAGGGAGTGGGAGCGAAGAGGGAGGAGGAAATGAAGGAAGAAGGGGATAGAGGGAGAAGCAAGGGAGAGAAAGAGATGGTAAGAGGAGGAGGGAGGTGGGGGGATGGGGAAAACAGGGGAAAATCTTCATTCTGGGCACCAAACGAGGAATTACTCGGTGAACAATGAACTCACTACTTGGTCCACAAGTGCTCCTGGAACTATCCCTGTTTCCAGACCCCATTCTATGGCTGGGCCCAGTAGGCACTTCAGGGTGACCCGGGAGAAGTCCCAAAAACAAAGCTGGTTCAGAAACATATTCGTAAGCTCATCTCCAGGGTGGGAATTAGAAAAGATTTGTTACCAAAATGTCAATGTGAATTTGAGCAATAGTGGAGTTTAGTACCAATACCTTTCCATTAAAATATCTGTATTTTATTTTTTTAACTTTTATTTAATAAATATAAATTTCCAAAGTACAACATTAGGATTATAGCGACTTTTCCCCCCATAACCATCCTCCCACCTGCAACCATCCCATCTCCCACTCCCTCTCCCACCCCATTCTTCATCAAGATTCATTTTCAATTATCTTTATATACGGAAGATCAATTTAGTATATACTAAGTAAAGATTTCAACAGTTTCCCCCCCCACAGAAACACAAAGTATAAAGTACTATTTGAGTACTAGTTATACTGTTAATTCACATAGTACAACACAATTAGGACAGAGATCGTACATGGGGAGTAAGTGCACAGTGACTCCTGTTGCTGATTTTACAATTGACACTCTTATTTATGATGTCAGTAATCACCCGAGGCTCTTGTCATGAGCTGCCAAGGCTATGGAAGCATCTTGAGTTCGCCAACTCTGATCTTATTTAGACAAGGCCAAGTCAAAGTGGAAGTTCTCTCCTCCCTTCAGAGAAAGGTACCTCCTTCTTTAAAAATATCTGTATTTTAATAGAGTGCTTTTATATATCAAGGCGCTCATTAAATTCTCAAATAACACTGTACAAGAGGGAGATGTAGCAGAGACTGTGAGATTTACCTTGCTGTAGGATGGATTCTAAGATGACCTGCAGTGACCCAAGCCCTTCATAACCCATCTCCTTGACTGTGCAAGGAACCTACAAACATGGTGACAGGCCGCCCAACAATCATGTTGTGCCACATGGTACAGTGGACTTTCAGAAAGGGCTGGAGCTGTCCAGATCAGTCCTTTAAAGGCACTAGGCTTGTCTAGGCATCAGAGGGATTGAACACAAGACAGTCTCCTCACTGGCACCAGGAGCAAGGTGACAAGAAACCTGCCACTTCTAAAAGCTGTGGGTGACACATGCTGACAGCCAGCAAGGTAAATTTTCAGTTTAATTCACATTATTACTATTGTTGCATCAGGTTCAGAAAGCATTTCTTGTAAAAGGTTTGCTAACAAGTCTTCCAGGCTTTGTAGCCACATGTGGTCTGTCACTCTCACACAGTCTCTCTTTGCCTCCCTACCCCATCCCCACTCCAGCCCCATAACAGTGTTTAAAAAAAAAAAAAACAACTCAGGACAGAACCCAGATTCCAGACTGGTTTGCCAGCTCCTGGCCCAGACAACCAGACAATAAAGCAAATCCTGCACGCACTCGTCACATTTTGTGATGTCAGTACATGGACCGTAACTGACTTCAAGCTATCAATATGAAGCCCCTTCACTGTCACAGACAGAATGCAGTAGCACACAGTTAGAGAGTGTTTCTGTGCATCCGCACAGAAAGAAAGCATACAAGGATAACCACAGGTAGCAACATTCACAGCAGAAAGGTAAGCATACAGGGCAGCAATCAAATGCGGTGATATAATGAGGAAGGGTCAGTCTCAGCAAATGGATACCTCTATAGCTCCCGTTCCTTTCTCAGCATCCTATGGCTGACAGTCTCACGCTTAGCATTTGAATGTCTATTTATTTATTTTCATTTTATTTGAGAGACAGAGAAAGATCTTCCATCCAGTTTCTCATTTCCTAAATGCTTACAAGAGCCTGGAGTGGGCCAGGCTGAAGTGGGAGGTTGCAAATGAAGCTGGGTCTCCCACATGTGAGGCAGAGACCCAACATTTGAGTCATCATCTGCCTGCAGGGTGAGCATGACTGCCGTGCTTAGCACGTTAGACCACATCCTCTAACTCCCAGTCCACTGCGATTTCCATCTCATCATGTCAGATACCAAGACAATCATTCAATCATTCACTCATTCATCAATACAGGCCTCCGGTTTGGAGATTGAGCTGGGAGCAAAGTCTGCTGTTGGCCAACAAGTGGCCCTGTATCTTGAAATGTTTTATTACCACATTATTATTAAATTAAATCATTATTCTTAGATTGGTTTTATTATTAATATTAAAAGTTGTCTGGGTATCATCAGAGCAGAAGTGATCCTGCCTAGGCAGGTAGGGAAGAGGACAGAGGCGGCCATAAAACCTCACATCCAAAACCTTGGTAAACACTATGGATTCACTGCTGTGCGGGATGCCCTGGGTATTACAGCAATGCAGAGGGAAAAGTAATCCGATATTCAAATGTTTGCTATCTCACACGTATTAACTTTCATTTTCTCAAATTAATATGCTTCAGGACCACTTCTGATGATAATAGTCTCGCACGTGAGCCCCGAGGACCAGGCTCCTTCCTAACCTAGAGCCTGATGCACAGGCATGCTTCATGATCGTTTCTGACTCAAGATGTTCCGGGTTCTTATAAAAGGAATGTAGATTAATTAAAATAACGACAATAATATTCTCTGCTACAATTAATATTTCATATTCACACTAGCATGGCTTTCTCAGTGAAAACAGAAACAGCTAAAAATATTGTGGAGTCTCATTCGGCAGGGCTTTTCCTTGAATTAATGCTCTTTCTTTGTTCTGTGTGCAGGAATATATTTATACATCAAAGGCAATATTGATCTTTTCCCTCAAAATGATTGCTTTCAGGCATAAAAATATGTTTTATGTTTTCTCTATATTTTGTCTTAGTGCTAGTCAGCCTAACTCAAATCCTTGGTCTCAGGGGGCAGATTAATTTCATTTTCACGATTGCTTCTTTATACTCACACCAGGTGAGGACAAACAGTTGGGGGGTTACCATTATTAAATGTTATGGCTTTACTTTTCTCACTCTATCGGGAGAGCAGGTGGCTACTTAGTCTAATGACAGAAATTCTGGGATGTGCAGCTTTCTCTTCTTACATTGTGCAGAATTTCTGTACGCTTCTCAGCTGGCTTTACTGTGTTGACTTTCCTTTGCCACCATCTCCCCTGGTTCGATTGGCATGGGTCACATCTCTCTTGGCCTCGCTACCTCTTGGGCTTTTGGTTCTTTATTCATGCAGAGTCCCAGGTTTTACTGTGCACCCCAAACCGCAGCCACGGTCACATCATTTACGCTGCCTCGTGCATCCTCAAGTGAATGATGGTATCTGTAATGGACTTCCTTGTAAGGGCGGAATGGGAACGCGGACCCACTGGAGCTATGATCCCTCCTACCAGCTCCAGGCAAGAATGAAGTACCATGTGATGGTGTGTGTCACAGATATCACCAGTCGGTACCAGGGGTTAGCAGCTGGAAGTGGGGTGGAAAACTTTGTCCAAGGAGAGGCAAAGAGAAGAGGGAGCTGACACACACAGTTCATTCTGTCTCCCCACCCCACACTCCAGCTCTGTGCACTGATTTGAAGGAGCGAGTTCCACACAGCAGCCCAGAGAGGCCCCATGTGGATGAGTGACCTCTGCTTCCCTTGGGAAGCAGTGGCCACCCATGGAGTCCATTGCTTGGATTCCAGTCATCCCTTGTTCTACTTCTCCTTCTCTTCATTCCTTCGGCCCTGGGATTCTTTATCTTCCTTTAACACGTTGCCACTTTTTGTTTTTTATTTTTCAGCTTCAATCTGTATATTGTAAATCATCTAGGCAATGTTAAGAGAAGTTCACTGGGAAAGAATTCTTGAGTTTTCAACATGAAAATGGCACAAATCAGAAAGAAGAATTGACTTTGGTTTGAATATGGTTTTGTTCCTGAACTCACATAGGAGTTTAATCCCCCAAATCCTAAGTGAATGGTGCTAGGAGGGTGGGGACCTAATCCGATTATGATGTTTGTAGGTGAGGCCTTTGGGAAATGATGAAGATTGAATAGGTGAGGGGAAGAGAGAGGGCGAGAAGGGGGAAAGCAGACACAGAGGGAGACTGACCACAGGTTAGAGACATACACATGCACCCCCTGTCTCCTGCCAAGTGACGCTCTGTGCTAAGGCAGCACTCTGCCAGCAAGAACACCATCACCAAACCAAGGGTGTTAGGAAACTGATGCAGTTTTAGCCAGGTGGCTGCACTGCCCAGCTACCTGAGCCAGGCTCCACCCCCATCCTAATGGGATTCGCTGCTCCTGCTTCCCTGCCCGCCCTCAGGTGAAGTTTTAAAAGGGCCTGTTCCTGAACACGTGCTCTCTTTGTTCTTCTCTCTAGCCTCCTCCTCTGTTCTTTTGGCTCTCTCTCGGCTCCTCTCATCTCTCTTCTCTCCTTGCTAGCTCCTCTCCTCTCTGTTTCTCTCTTATACTCTCTTTCTCTTTTTTTCCTTCGCCGCCCCTTCACTCCGGTCTGTTGGGTGTTCCCCAATAAACCGTTTCCCTTACTCTGGTGTTCGGTGTGTTTTGCGAAGGCTAGCATTAATATATAACAAAGGGGGACCCTCTGATCTCGGCTGTGAACTTCCAGACCCATCAGTCAACATGTTTTTTCTTTATAAGTCAGTTGTTCTAAGAACTCCATTATAATGATAAAAAAACCCAAAGAAAAATCAATCCTCTCGTGACTGTTATTCATAGCATATTGGCATTTATGATAATTTGGAGTCCACATAGGGGAAACACTTCAAGTCACTGACACAGGCAGTGACATTTCAGGTAAGACTCAAAAAGCATAGATGGCAAGAGCAAATCCAGAGAAATGAGATTATACCAAACTAAGAAAGTTTTGTACAGCAACGAAACAATCAACAGAGTGAAGAGAGAAGTAACACAATGG
Source organism: Oryctolagus cuniculus (assembly GCF_051225735.1). NCBI lineage: Eukaryota > Metazoa > Chordata > Mammalia > Lagomorpha > Leporidae > Oryctolagus > Oryctolagus cuniculus. Next base: position 69,311,301 of record NC_142884.1, on the reverse strand, counting down.
GAAAAGTATTTGCAAATTTTTCATATGGCAAATGAATAGTATCCAGAATATACAAAGAACTCAAAAAAACTCGACAGTAACCAAAGAACCAATCCAATTAAGAAGTGAGCAAAAAAGAAAAGAAATAGAAATAGCTAACAAATACATGAAAAAATGCTCACTTTCACTCTCCATTAGGAAACTGGAGTCAGAACTAAATGAGGTATCATCAAGGACAGAAAGGCTATTATTCAAAAGATAAAAAAATAATAAATGCTGGCAAGGTTGTTAAGGAAAGGGAATCCTTATACACTGTTGATGGGAATGTAAACGGAGAATAAAATGGATGTTTCTCAAAAAATAAAAAGTCACCTCCCATCAAACTCACCTCCCATAGGACCCAGCTGTCCCTCATCTGGTAATATGTCCACAAGAAAGGGACACAGCACACGTAAGATCTACCTGCACTCCCAGATTCACTGCAGCCCTATTCACCAAGAGCCATAAGAAAACAGCCTAGGTGTCTACTGATAGACGAATGGACATACACGCAGTGGAATATTATTACAGCATAGAAGGAATGGAACATGTGCCTTTGTGGCAGAGTGGATGGAACTGGAGATCTTTAAGGGAAATAAACCAGACAAAGACGATCCCTATCCCCTCTCTCACATTAGGATTAAAAGATAGGAATAATTACATATACACATTCAGTCTGCATCTAGAATGGGGCTTGCTAGAGCTTTGGAAGGGTGCAGGGAGGGGATGCCGGAAGTTTGGATACTGAGTACCAAAACACAACAGAACATAAAGAGTTCTGGTGTCTTGTAGCACAGGGTGGTGGCTGGGGCTCAAGATCACGTATTATCTTCTGTAGAAAGAAGTGCAAAAGAGGAGCAGGAAAGCTTCACGCATCAAGAAAAGAAGAAGGAAAAACAGCATAAACCAGTCACACCAGGCAGTGTATGAGTGTTGAAATACTGCATTATATCCTTTCAAGATGTACACGTTACACTTTATATGTAATATTACCTAGTGATGTCATAGCTACTCTAACATTGTAGATGTTAGTATACATGCATTACTCATGTGTCAGTGATGACCCTGGTATAAATAAACCTGCCTTCCCAGTCCACTGCATTTTTAAAAATTTCCTTTTCAAATGCCGTTCAAAGAGAAAAACCCCGTTTTTCACTACCCTGTAGAGGTAGATGAGGACTACCCCAAAGAGAATGGCACAAGCTAGTTGTTTGGAGCTTGCTATAGCAAGGGAGTCAACCACCATTATTTGCACTTAGCAGAGATTCAAAAGCAGGCAGAGGAGAGGGAATGCTTTATAATAGGAAAAACAGGTGTTTCCAGGATGTCTTATTGGAGGCCGTTGACATGGGGAAGCTGTAGCTGGACTAACTACAGAAAGCATCCAATGTAATTGGTTGGCAGGGGGCATTCTCTCGTTGCATGGAGTAAGCTTTTCTTCCTAAGTTGGTAAGAAGGTCAAAAATCAGGGAATCTTTTGGTCATTCATGAAGTTCTCATCTTTTGGCGTGTTGCTAAAGGTACTGCTTTGGTTCTGGACTGGGTACTACTTAAGTGGGTTGTTAACTGATGCAGATTATGGCTAGAGCTGCCAGCTATGTAAGCAGTAGTTGCTAAAGGTAGAGGCCACAGTTCTCTGCCCACACGTGTTCTGGCCATTGTCCATTTACACGTTCACTCGATCTCTCTACCCCAAGGACAATAAAGTGGTTGGAAAGAATCACATTTAAGTACTAAGCAAATGAACTGGTTCTAAATATTGAAGTTGAACCATAATCTATTCTTAATTATTATTTCTCTGGAGAGATATGCCCTAGATTTTTGCTGAAAATTAGTTTCAGAAAAAAAGCAATCTTGATATGATTTTAAATAAAAAAGGAAGGGATGCTTATATTGCCGAGGTTAAATAAAGAATTAGAAGATTGTTAGGGATAAATTCCATCTTACATAGAATAGTATCTATATGACAAGCTGAAATGAAAACAGTTAAATCATGGGTTATGTAGGCTGACAGCAAGTTGCATTATATTCATAATATTTAAAAACTTCAAATAAGGTTACTATTATGTTTCTCTTTCATAGCTGTAGAAAAGTTTCTGTTCCTGATTTTGTTATTTAAGGCTCAAAAAATTAAAGACATAGTAGAACAATGTAAAACCCTTTAGGGAGTTGCTTTGTTGTAAAGGTATTGAATAGTATCTCAAGGGTTTAATCCAATAGGCAACCATTTTTAGTGATGCACCTCATAATGGTGTTTCCATCAACGAGGGACCACATGGTCCACAAATACATCTGTGGTCTCATAAGATTTTGATGGAGCTGAAAGATTCCTGTCCTTAGTGATGTCACAGCTATCCTAATGTTAGGGTACAGCATATTATTCATGTGTTGGTGATGACTATGGTACAAACAAACCCATTGCCCACACAATCATTAAAAACATAGCCCAGGGACTGAGTTGTGATTGTAGCAGTTTATGTCATGTCTGCCATGCTGGCATCTCAGATCAGAGTTCTGGTCCCAGTCCTAGCAGCTCAGCTTCCTATCAACTCCCTGCTGATAGACCCAGGAAAGCAGTGGAAGACGACCCCAGTACTTGGACCCCTGCCAACCAAAGGGGGACCCAGATGGTGTTCCAGGCTCCTCCTGGCTGTGGCCTGGCCCAGCCCTGGCCATTGCGGTCATTTGGGGAGTGACTGAGTGGACAGAAAATCTCAGCCTGTCTCTCCCTGTCACTCTGCCTTTCAAATAAATAAATCATTAAAAAATAAAACTATAGCTCATGCAATCATGTACAGTACATAATCCTTGGGAGTGATCAGAAGCCACCACGTCATGGATTTATATGCTCACTACACTACACTTGATCATTATTTTAGAGTATACTCCTTCTGCTTACAATTTTTTTTTTTACTGTAAAACAGCATGCTATTTTATGCTGGCAGCAGCCTCACAAGTCTTGTTTACTGGGTTGGCTGACTGCATCAAGGGGCCGTGTCAAGTGGGTGATATATACCGTCTAGGTTCATGTAAGTGTACTCCATGATGTTTGCACAATGACAGAACTGCCTAATGATGTATTTCTCAGAATGGACAGGACTGTAGATGCACACACACACATGATTTTGCACTCGGTGCATTTACAATTCAATTACTTTGACAATGAAGGACATTCTGATAAAAAATAGCAAAACAAATTGAAGTCTGGAGAAAAATTTAGATGAACTCCTGTATATCAAATACCAGCAAACACAACAATAATCCTGTCATTTACAACTGAAAATGAGAACTAATGATTTGATCTAAACTCTATACATGACGGAGTTCTCACAACTTCCAGATTTCACTAGATAAAAGTCTATGCTGCATATGTGAAGAGACATGGAATCAAGTGATTTTTAGCTTCATGAAAAAAATGCTTTTTGTTAGTAACCAAAGATCCTTTTATGTCTGTTATGGGAATGACTTTTCTATGGGTGTTGTAACAAAGCACCATAAATTAGGTGGTTTAAAACAATAGAAATTTATTCTTTGATGGTTCTGGGGATCCTGAAGGAGATATAGGTGTTGGCAGGGTTGTTGGGTGTTCAGTGGCACAAGTTAGTCCAGGCCACTCTAATAGCTTCCAGAAATTGTAATCAGACATTGGTCCTCCTTGGCCAATATACACCTCACTCCATCCTCTGCTTCCATCTTACACGACCCTCCCCTCTGAAATTCTGTGTGCCTTGTCATCCTCTTGCACAGACACGCTAACTGGATTTAGAGCTCCTTCTAATCTGAGTCCATTTCACTTCAATCCTTAACTAATTAAATATGAAAATACACTGTTTCCATACCACACCAGGCCACACTCCAAGGTTCTGAGTAGACCTGCCTTTTGGAGAGATATTATTGAACCCATCACTGATGGACTCTCTGAATTAATTATCAAAGAACAGTACCCAAACAGACACAGCAAGCTTCCCAGTTAGAATTCTGTCTCATTGTGTGAGAATATGACCTTAATAAACCAATTTTGCAAAATCCAGTCTCAATTTCTCCACTTGTAAAATATAAATACTATTGATCTACTTATTCAAAAAAACTTGATTATGAATTTCAAATGAAATCCTAATTATAAAAGTTCTTTGATAAGCTTAGAATACAATTAGAATACAATTCAAAGGCACAATGAGATTAATTATACTATAATTGTTGTTAAATTTGCTTTTTCCTTCTCGGTTTTAAAAAAAAAACATTGGATATACTTCCTACCAAAGATTTTAGAAGAACTACTTTTCATGGTCATATAAACTTTTCATTATTCAGAAGCTCTCTTCTAGAGTGTTCCTTGCTGATTTTCACACATCACTGGTACAACCAGAGAAAGAATACGAAGGAAACCCAGGTGAGATAACAGTAGTCCCTTTTCAGGAACTAGGGGAGGGAGCGTCAAAGAAAACCCTAGAAATGTTGAACTAAGTGATATTTGCCTTTTAGTTTTAAATGCATCCATTCGTGTTGTGTTCACCATCAGAGCCAGGCATAATTCTAGCAGAATCTCTCCTGTGGCCCCCTCCTTTTCACCAGAGCCCAAGGACACCTCCATCCTGCCCAGTGAGCTCCAGACACACATATCCAACCATCTACTAAGCATCAGCTCTTTGAAAATCACGATTTTGGTCCTTACCCTTTTTCTTTAGCTCTCCCACAAAACCTTTTCCTTTTACACGTGCCTTATTTCACTGAATGGCACACCTGTGTGCTCAGAAACGCAGCCTGGAAACACAGGAGTCAACCTTCAGACTTTCCTTTCCCAGCAACCTCCACGCTCCCTCCATCACCAACAGCTGTGAGGCTGGTATTAACTCCGAAAATGCCCTTTATCTCTACCGTGTATCTTCCTCCCTGTCAGCACCCAGTCTAGCCTCAACAGAAATTAACTCATGACCAAATCTCGATTTTCTGCACTCCATACATCTGTATTTTGAAAATAGTCCAATGTTTGTATCATATCAACCCTGAATTCTGTATACCTATAAATGATAAGGATGGGGTTGGTGCTATGGCGCAGCAGGTTAATACCCTGGCCTGAAGCGCCGGCATCCGATATGGGCATCGGTTCGAGACCAGGCTGCTCCACTTCCAATCTAGCTCTCTGCTATGGCCTGGGAAAGCAGTGGAAGATGGCCCAAATCCCTGGGCCCCTGCACCCACGTGGGTGACCTGGAGGAAGCTCCTGGCTTCAGATCGGTGCAGCTCCGGCTGTCGCAGCCAGTTGGGGAGTGAACCAGGGGACAGAAGACCTCTCTCTCTCTCTCTCTCTCTCTCTCTCTGCCTCTCCTTCTCTGTGTAACTCTGGCTTTCAAATAAATAAATAAATAAATGACAAGTAATTTTTTCAAAAACATATCTGCAATTCTATTATCACACCTGGAATATTAATCACAGTTCCTTAAGTTGTCAAATATTCAGTAAATATTTAAATTTACCTAATGGGTCCTATTTCACTCATCGATTTTTGCTTGCCATCAATGACTCCATCAACCACTAGATGCAAACTCTTTCATGATGCCCCGCTGGTCTCAGGAAAGCCTCGGGCTGTAGGACAGTTTGTGTTTGGACAAATGTATACCTGTATCCTCATCTTGCTCTTTCTCTGCTTGCAACAGACTGGAATTCTTTGAGCATATCATTCACTTGGTGCTTGTTTCTATGAGAGGCTTTTGAATTGTGCATTCTGCAGAAACACCTTTTCCTCCTTGTTCACCGGATCTTCACCTGTGAGGTCCCAGCTCAAAAGTGCGTAATCAGGGTCATCTTCCTGACTCCTCTGAAAAGCCCGAGTCCCTTAGGGTACACAACTATCACACTATGTACTCCTCCTCTGACCCAGCTGATCACAAGCTGTGCGAAAAACTGTACCTGTTCGTTCAATTTTGCTGTATCCTCTCACCAGGTCAATCTCTTCTACTTTCAAGTTGCTTTGTCATTTTAGAACATGGTGTTTTCTCAAAACTATAAGCAGATTTTCAAATCTGTGGGACTGGGTAGGAATTATCAGAGATCACTGATGGAAAATCAAAATTATTTTTTATGAATAATATAAAGAAATAAATACCAGCAAGTTTCTCAAGTACTCCAAACTCTTGGAGATTTGAAGTTAAGTTCAAGGGGTTAGCATTGTGGTATAGTGGGTTAAGCTGCAGTCTGTGGTGCTGGACAATATGGGCATTGGTTCAAGTCCTGGCTGCTCCACTTCTGATCCAGCTCCCTGTAAATATGCCTGGAAAAGCAACAGAGGATGGCCCAAGTCCTTGGGCCCATGTACCCACGTGGGAGACCTGGATGAACCTCCAGGCTCCTGGCTTCAGCTGGCTCAGCCTTATCTGTTGCAGCCATTTGGAGAGTGAACTGGTGAATAGAAGATCTCCCTCCCTCTCTCTCTGTAACTCTGATTTTCAAATAAATACACAAATATTTTTTTAAAAAAGTTAAAGGCTTATTTAGGGACAATGAAGTACTGTCATCTATCCAGACACAAAAATATGTGTGCATTCTATAAATTCACCTGTACTCTAACTTATAGTGTTAAGCTGTTAAGATTCTCCAGTTTATTAAATCCCAAATCCCATAAATAGGCAACCAAAGCAATTGTGCATTTATATTGTAGAATCATTTGAAAATTTTGATACCCAGTTAAATAGTTTTAAAATGTTAATACATATTATATTAAAGTAGCAAAATCATGACAGATATTTTGAAGGAAAATAATTCATTAGCTCTGTGTTTACAGCAAAACACCAGCAAGATATCAGAATGGTCACAGGCAGAACTTGGTTGGCAGAGAACCAAACCCACAGACAAGCAGATAACTGGGGGAAAGTTTTGTTTAACATAAAGCAAAGAAAAACAAATAAATGTTATTTCCAAGGATGATAACCTATTCTTTCATTTTTACAATTTTGTACATTTTATATATTAATATCAAAAGGGAATTTAAGGGACACTGATAGGTATTTTGAGCCATGTATAAATGCACCATCTTTTGTACACAGGTGTGGTTTCCTGCATGGCGAGACACATTTTTAGAGAAAGCAAGTATTTAATGCCTCAGCCTGAAACTAAGTACAGGATGGGTCCACAGTCCATCATGTTATAGAGCCTTCATCTTTATTTTTTAATTATTTATTTGAAAGGCAGAGTTACAGTGAAACAGGGTCACACACACACAGACCTTCTCATCTACAAGTTCACTCCCCAAATGGCTGCAATGTCCAAGGCTGGGCCAGTCCAAAGCAAGGAGCCTGCACTCCATCCAGGTCTCCCACTTGGGTGGCAGGGCCCAAGCACTCGGACCACATTGCATTGCCTTCTCAGGTGCATTAATAGGGAGGTAGATAAGAACTAGAGCAGCTGGGACTCAAACTTGCACTCATATGGGCTGCTGGCATCATAGGCAGCAGCTTACTCCACTGTACCACGACATTAGCCCCACATTCATTGCCTTAAAATAAAAATACCAAGCCAGAAAAAATTACACTATAAAAAATAATACTCAGGGCTGGAGCTGTGGCTCAGAGAGCTAAAGTCCCAGCCTTCAGCACCAGCATCCCATATGGGCACTGGTTCAAGTCCCGGCTGCTCCACTTCTGATCCAGCTCTCTGCTATGGCCTGGGAAAGCAGTAGAAGATGGCCCAGGTCCTTGGGTCCCTGCACCCATGTGGGAGACCCGGAAGAAACTCCTGGCTTCAGATCAGCTCAGATCAGCCATTGTGGTCATCTGGGGAGTAAACCAGTGAATGGAAGACCTTTCTCTCTCTCTCTCTCTGGCTCTACCTTTCTCTGTAACTCTGTCTTTCAAATAAAATAAATCTTAAAAAAAAAGAAATAATGCTCAGTATAAGAAAAAATGTATCTAAGAAAATGTCTCTTCCTAAATCTTAGTATGATCTATGGTAACCAACTGTAGTGCATATCATCTTTGGGGGTGTGTAGCCACCCAATGACCCATTAAAATAAAATAGCACCTTCTCAGTCATAAATTCAAATGTTTTGGAGTGAGTCTCTTCATATATTTGATAACTCCTTCAATTCTTTATTGGAAGCAAAATCTGAATCCCTTGTTTGTTCTGGAAACCAACCATAGGAACACAAGAGGGATACCGTGGCTCAGCACTGCTGTGTGCAATGTGGCATCTTGTATGAAAATGTGAGTAGGAGAAGGATTGGTCAACAAGGAGGGGCAGAGAGGAAGGATCTACAAAAGACGAGAAGCATAATTGTGTCTTTAGCTCCTAACATAGTCCCTGTTGCTGAACAAGCACATTTCAATTATGAGTAAAATAAATGCATGATTAAAAGATGACTGCTTTCCAGAGAACATCAGTGACCAAGGATGACTGTAAATGAAGACTCAGCAGCCAGATGGCTGGCCAGATGAGCCCACTGCCTTCAAACATGCAGTGATGAGTCTCAGACACAAAACCTTTAGAAATTCTTACATTTATTTTAGGATGTGACAGCTATTGTTTAAAATATTCCCAATTATGGCATTATCTTTGCTTTTTTCCTCCTAAAATGGAAAGTATCATGTTTTTGCAAGAAGCTAAAAAAGTCACTTAGTGACTAAAGAGGAAAAAAAAATCATCTATATTACTCCAAATTGGAACTACAATGTAATGAATCATTCATATCTCTGAATGAAATTAGAAAAAAAAAGAGTGCAAAATACACTGATTCACACTATTAAAATATGGGATAGATGTTAGGAGCTTCTTAGGAGGTTCTGATATTTTTTGAGTAGACTTTTTCTTTCATGGTCTCTTATTTCTTGAAACAGTGGTTTGCAATATTCTGCAGAGAGTTCTTGTATGATTCTGTAATAGAGGGATGCTTGTATTTTTATGTTTTGATTCTTTGAATTTCTACATTTTGCTTTCTATTTTTATTGCATATTTCTAGAAATAAACTGTGTTCTCCTTACTTCCTACACAATTTGACAAACTCATGTTAATTAATTTAATGCCTTACATCTGAATTATTTTGGGGACTTTATGTACGCTATCAAATCATCTAATAACAGCAGTTTTCTTTCTTCATTTGCAAAGCTTGCCTTATTGCACTAGTTAGGACTTTGAGTAAAATTCCAGACAGAATTGGTGACAGTAGTCATCTTTGTCTTAATCTCAAGGGAAAGCTTTCAATATTCCACAAAGAAGTGTGAACTTTGCTGAAAGCCTTTTATAGATATTCTCTAGCAAATTAATGACGTTCCCTTTTATTATAAGTTCACTTAGAAATTTTTCATTAATGAAGACTGAATTTTATAAATGGCTTTTTCTGCATCAATGGTGATGATTTTATTTTTTCCATTATTTTCTTAATGTGATGAATTAAACTGATTATTTTCCTTCTCTGTTTGGAAGATTTTACGGAAGCATAATATGGATACCAAAAAAAAGTACAAAAATGTTCAATGTATAGCTCAATGAATTTTGACAAACGATTGAGAGCCATCAACTCTGATGAAGAAATGGCCATTGCTAGACATCCAAAAGAGACCATGACTCTTCCAAGTAGAGCAAATACAAAACCAGTATCTTGGTTTTCAATGCCATAGATCAGGTTTTCAGTATTTGGGGGAGGGAGACATTTGGTATGTGTGATTAATCCCTGCTATGACAAGCAGAAAGTAGTTTTGCTTTGTTTATTCTCATTGCTACACAACTTTCCATTACATGATTACATGACAATTTATTTAGCCATTCTATTGCAGTGAGTTTGCTTATTTATTTTTGTTCTTATGATTAGTTGGTTTGCACACACACATACCCTGGATCACAGGTTATGGGTGCATTGAGATTTCGCAGATACTGTCCAGCAGTTTCCCAAGGTGTAACCAGTTTACCCTTTGAACAAGTACGTGAGAGTCCATACTGATTCTCACTAAAAACGGCTGTTATTTTTAGTAGAGAATGTCCTTTACTCCTACGGGGGCGCTGAAAGGTGGTATAGCCGGCCTTGTGTGAAATGGACTAGACTGTGTGCTGATATCTCTATTTTCCTTCCAGGAGGTTGAGCCTCTCACCTTGCCACCAAGTACCTGCCATGTAAGCCTGAATGCAATGGGATGGTGTTACTAAAGACCTGCACAAGATGTAGCCTGGGCGTGGCCAGCAACGTTGATCCGTGAGAGACCAGTGAACACACAAGCCTGCAAGCATCATCATAGACGCAAATCATGGCACAGCGGAAGAGAAAGATATGCAAACTGGTTCTGGGAGGACCTTGAACTTATATTCCCTCCCTCACATTTTACCTTAGAGTTTCTGTGGTGCAGAGAGAGCGCTGAGGACCGGATATATTATCCTTTTCACAGACTACTGTCTTGACACCAGAACTGCTGTGAGGGAAACATTCTCTATTTGTTGGAAATCACGGCAACAGAGGGAAAGAGATCTTCCAGTTACTGGTTTACTCCTTGAGTGCCCAGAACAGCCAGGGTTGGGCCAGGGTGAATCCACAAGCCTGGGATGCCCTGTGAGTGGCAGGGACCCACGCACTTGAGCTGTCATTTGCTGCCTCCTGCACGTGCGTTAGCAGGAAGACAGACTCAGAAGAGGAGCCAGGACTGAACCCCAGAAGACTGACAGGGACTTGCTGGTGCCTCAAGTGACGTGTTAACTGCTAGCCTGAATGTCTGTCCCCAGACCCACTTTAAAACACAAAAACTCATAAAATCTCCAGGAATCCATTCTAAATGGTAGACAGGGGTTCCTGAAGACTTTGCCGTAACATTCCTAAAAATGAAGATGACAATAATTCATTGGTAAAATTGCCTATATTTTAAACATATTAAAAAACTAATATAGGCATGGGCCATTTCCCTCAAATTATATTTTTCTTTTCCAGTCAACAGTGTCTTTTAAGTCACATTAAGTGATAATGATATCGTTACCTAATATATCATTTCTACCCTATACATCCATGTCTATAAGGTATCCAACTTCACAGTTCTTACAGAAGCCCTCCTGGCACACGCACAGGACATGCTCTCCTAACACCAGGAAGAGCCTTCTTGTGTTAGGCGAAGGGATGGGCAGGCAGGTGCTACTGGATCTTCAAGCATTGAGGCTGAGATCACAGAATTCCTTTGACAGCCACTCGATGTAAAAGCTAAACCATGTTTTCAAATTGTCAGCCGCTTTCTCATGGGACAGTGTGGTATTTGCACATTTTTTCCAGGAAAAAATACTACACATGTAGTATTTGCTGAATAAGGTTGTTCCGTTGTTTACTTGTTGTAGAGTGAGCCTACCTGGCACGTCAGCCTGGCCTCTTCCTGTCTGGGGCATCTGTCACCTGGCTGTCAGAGCTGTGGGTGCCTCAGAGACAGAACTTTTCCTGCAGTGATGGAAAAGTGAGTGCCGGCTCAGCCCAGTGAGCACGCAGGGATGGCCCTGACTCTGCAGTGCGACAGTTGTCTCGCGAGATGAGAAGAGCAGCAAGTGCAGTCAGACCACTGTACAAGCGCAGAAGATAAGGGGTGAGGGAAAGGGAGGGGAGGAATTTAGCCTGGTGGTTAGGATGCCTAAGGCCCCCACTGGAGTGCCTGGGTTTCCTCCTCAGCTCTGGTTCCTGACTCCAGCTTCCGGCTAAGGCAGATGGCGGCATTCAGTCGTGATGGCTCAGGTAACTGGGTTCCTGTAACCCAGGTGAGAGACCTGGATTGAGTTCTCTCGGCTCTCAGCTTTGGCCCGGCCCAGCCTTGGTTGTCTCAGGCATTTGCAGAGGGAATCAGCATAGGGGAGCTCCCTCTGTCTGTCTGTCTCTTAAACAAATGAGCTACAATTTTGTTTTCAAAAGAATAGCACTTGTTCACAGAAACTGCATCACAAAAGGCACTGTTCTCTTTCTCTTCCATATCTCTTCTCACACTGTGTTCAGCAAGTAAATAGCTGGAATTAAATTTCAACTTCCTACTTTGCTTTCCAGTTTCCTTGAGAAATTCTTTGTGATCTCCAAAAGGGTGCTTTCTGCATCTTTTGTTTAATGTAATTATTCTGTTGAGTGACCCGTGTATCCAGGTCAACTAGGTGGGAAAGGAGTTTGTTTTGGAGTTTCTTCAATCATTTTAACAAATTCAGTATTATTCCTTCAATGGAGTTGTTTAAATTTTTCCCTACCACCTCCTTGAAAATCCTTCCCTCAGACTTCAAGTGTTGTGTCCGAATTTCCCAGTCAATGCACAAGGCACAGTTGTGGATGCAAAAGCAGAGGTCTATTTGTTACCAGCCGGCTGGGATCCCCTACCCGCACAGAGCCCTTTAGCTGCTCACAGGCAAAAGGCCCTCTCCTTTGCATCAGAGAGGTTCTTATAGCCTCACACTTACAAGGGTGCAGGTCATCTCCTAGGTAGGTTACCTTCTCACTCTCTATATGGCAAGGTATTGGGACCTAATATGTTCATTGGTTCATTTAAACGTAAAGACTACATATGTTATGTGGTGGGAAGGCCACACAAAGGAGATGACACGGGGAGGCACTGGCGGGAAGTGTTGGGCCATAAATCCCAGGGGAGCTGGGGGGGGGGGGGCAGGTCATAAATTCCAGGGGAGCATAGCAGGCAAGCAAGCAGCCAGCGTACCGAAGACTCCAACTACTACACAAGCACCCTGAATTCATTACATGTTTTGAACTTCATTAATTTATTGAGCGTTTTAGAACACAGTTTAGTGATTTTCTGTCCAGCACCAAGCATGCCATGTTGAAGTCGACTTTACTGGAGAAGGTGTTGGGTATATCAGGCTGAGGCAACTCCTGGTGTGCCCACATCCCATATCAAAGAGTCTCAGGGCTATTCTTCTTCCATTTCAGCTCCCTACCAATGTTCCTGGGAAGCAGGATGCAATGGCTCAAGTATGTGAATTCCTGTCACCCACATGGGATACCCAGATGGTGTTCCTGGCTCTTGGTTTTGGCGTAGTCCAGCTCTGGCTGTTGTGGTCATTTAGGGCGTGAATGACACCAGGAAGATGTCTCCCTCTCTCCCCAACCACCTTACCCCAACGCTGTGTAAACATACAAATCAACCTTTTTTTAAAAAAACATGATTTCACTGGGACTAGCATTCTGGCATAGAAATTAAAGCACCACCTGCAACACTGGCTTCCCATGGGGGTGCTAATTCAAGTCCTGGCTGCTCCATTTCCAATCCAGCTCCCTGCTAATGCACCTGGGAAACAGTGGAAGATGGCCCAAGTACTTGAGTCCTTGCACCCACTAGGGAGACCCGGAAGAAGCTCCTGGCTCCTAGCTTTGGCCTGGCCCAGCCCTAGCCTGTTGCAGCCATTTGAGAGTGAAGTAGTGAATGGAAAATTGACCTCTCCTTCTCTCTGTCCCTCCCTCTCTAAGTGTGCCTTTCAAATAATGAAAATAAATCTTTTTTTTAAAGTGATTTTACCATCTATACAGGTGTTTCATCTAATACTCTTTCTATGTCATAAAGATCTTGTTTCATCTTATCTCAGAGAGATCATCCCAAAATCAGACCCTAGATTTTGCTACTTCCAATGGCATTCCTTGTCTTCTGATCTCTCTGGCCTCCTCTATGGATTTCCAGCTCACTCCTACTATTAACACTCCCCCACTCAGGTATCTCCTCTCCCAGTCAGCATTCTTGCTAGTTTACAGTATTCTTTGTTATAATTATGCTCTTGCAGGCCAGTCAACTCCCCCACCCTTTTCTACCTCTTTTCTAACTCAGTTGTTGTTACTGGCAATGTCCTTTCTAGCTAAGGCAAATATCCCACCTTCTCTATATCTGTAACTAACTCATCACTACTGTAGAAAGATCTGGACCAGCTCAACTGGTGTTTCTTTAATGAATGGTCATTGAGCTCAAGTGGAACTTCTGTACTCTTTGGAAATACAACTGCATTTTTCTTTGATTTTTTTAATTACTCCTGTCCATTATTTCATAGACAACTCAAGCAGAATTTTAAGTTTGTCACCAGTGGAAAGAGACAAGATACCAATTTAATAGAGTATTTTTTATCAAAGAATTAAAAAAGATTCCACAGCTAATTTATAACCAGTAAGAATTCACATAATGTTATCACTATGGCCTGTGCTTTCAAATTCCATTATTGATTATTTCAGCAGAGCTTCAAAATTAAAACAAATAGACATTAATTAAAAATGACTCAATGGTTTAAAAATATATGACTTGCCATTTCAACTATCTAAAATTAACATCTAGGCCATTACACTCAGGAGCAATTATGAATGTGTGAGTGTAGAGTGCACACAAGGCAGCATGGATTTATTTTTAAATCAACTTAATTGTTGCCAATAAAACAAAATGAAAAGGGAAGACATTTATCTTCTACACATAGAGTGATTCTAGTGTTTTGGGTCCCTCTTGATGCAGCAAACAATTACAGCTTCTTATCAACACAGAAGACATCGGCCACCCTCTGCAGAGCCAGCACTAGTCTATCTCCATTAGATCAGTCAGGTAAAACTTCATGATTAGAGCCAGCAGGAAACAGAAATTTCAGTTACTTAGGGGAAAAATGAGCATAAGAAAATGGACACATCTAAACTGCTGAAGGCAGTGTAGGCATTTGGCTCACTGCTAGTCACCGCTTGGGACACTTGCATCCCATATCTGAGGGCCTAGTTTACATCCCACATACTCTGCTGCCAACCCAGATTCCTACGAATGTGCACCCTGGGAGGCAGCAGGTGACGGCTCAAATACTTGGGCCCCTGCCCCAACATGAGAGACCTGGATGGAATTCCAGGTTCTTGGCTTCAACTTGGCCCAGCCTTGGCTGTTGAGGGCATTTGAGGAGTGAACCACTATACTAAAGATCTCTCTCTCGCTTGCTCTCTTTCTCTCTCTCCTGCCTTCACTCCCTCCCTTTGCCTTTTAAATAAAATAAAATAAGTACACAAAAAAAACTAAAATAAATAAAAGTACTCAAGGCAATTTCAGGCTTCTCTTAGAATCCCGAGTTTTGCCTTAAACTGCTTCCATGGAATATTACTGTGGAGACCCGGAACATGGAAACCAGTAATTTAGTTTAATTTGCACAGTGCAATTCTCCAAAGAATTACATGAAAGAACTTTGAGCTCAGTAATTTTTTTTATATAACACACAATGTGAAAGTAGAAACTGGTATGGGAAGCAAAAAAGAAAATCCAGATGAAGGAAAATCACAAGATCAGTGGGAAAAAGGAGAGGAGAGGAAACACACAGTTCATGAAAGAAGATGTGACCATTAACCCACCAACGTAACCATGAGCCATCACATGTACTCAGATTAATGAATTAATATGAATAATTCCAATACCATTTATTTTGAGCTCATCCAATGCCTAACACTGCTCTGTGATTTCCTATGGATTAACTTATTGGGCCCTGACTGTGGCCCTCTGTGTAAGTACACTAATTAGTTCTATTACCAACATTTGATAAAACAAGGCAAAGCACATGGTTGGAAAGAGCACAGTGCCTCTGTAACCAATAATGGACAGCAGAACAAATATTCTGTTTCAAAAGCACATTAATAGTAGGCATGGAGAAGCTTAATGAATGACCCACTAATTTTCACTTAAATCAGCCATCCTGAGGAAGCAATCTACAATAAAGTTTCCATAATTCGAACATGTTTAAATTAATACAGCAAGTCAGATGTTATGCAGATTTTAAAAATGATGGTGCTTTAAAAACCATACATGCTTGAAAAGGTGTCTAGTGTAAAACTGAAAAAAATGAAAATACATATATTTATAGAAAAATACAGAGAAAACTATAGTAGGGTATTGTTTTTCTAGCAACTGTAACATGGTGAATTATAAACCTTTCAGAATTTCCAAAGTTCTAAAGCTAAGCAATAAAAAACCAGGTGTGGTGGATGGCTTGCCTCACCGGTCTCAATTATTATATTTTTCTGTGTCCAAATCTTTCCTTAGTGCCTTCCTACACTTTCTTTGGTTTCACATGACCTCCTTTAGCCAATAGCAAATCGGATGCCAGCAGAGACTTGAGAATTTCAAGTGCAGTTCTGTACTCTTATGCTTGACTATGAACACCAGGAGAAAAGGTTCGCGGAGCTACCTCAAGGCCTTCCCAGATCAGCTAGCTTCCAGCCAACCACCACGCTGGTTACCCTGGACACACAAGCAAACTCATCAGACAAGCCTAGCAGTCTGTTGGCTGGTATCTACCCACACGAAAATTAACAAATAGCTGCGGTTACAGCCACTAAGGTTTAGGGTCATTGGTTACGTAGCAGGAGGTAACTTACATAAGAAGTAATTAAGATTACAGAGCTTCACTGGAGAGGAAAACCAGATTGACAACACCCAGTGGTAAAGGGGCATGGAGATACTCCAGTTCATTTTTATAAAACTCTCCTTATGTGCATCACAAGGTAACGTTGTTCTAGATCCTCCATTTATTTCAGTGACTCCCTCCACTATCTTTCTATAGTCACTATTTTTTGTCATTTGACTTTCTCAAGGAACCCTCAGCCTACTCTGACAGCCAGCACTTGATGTTCTTTGGCCAATCTCATGCAGTTGTCCGTGATCATCAAATCACTAACACATATCGGGAAGCCCAGTTTTCCTTAGCCTTTGTGTATTGGTTACTGTCTGTTTTAGGTGACTTGGTTTATGTTTTCTCCAGAGAGAAGAAACGAGACTTTGGCTACAGAGCCTCTGTCTGTCTCTTCTGTGCTCAAGTCTTCACTCTGTGACCCATCATCACATTCCAGTGGGGTGCACCTGCATTTCAGGTGAACCTTGTCCTCATGATTGGCATTTTCCTTAACCCCTGCCACTGCTCCCTGCCCACCTGTCTGCCTTTCTGAAGCCTTTCTGGTTCTTGGACTCCATTGCCAGTCATTCTCATTCTGGCCCCTACAGAGTTCTAGGTCCAGCTTCTTCTACCTCACCTACACTTCTACCTGGCTTTTGCAGTTCTGGTCAACTATGCTCTTGAATATCTTATGCCATACCATTCATTCACTTACCATACACATAAGAAATACTCACACGACAGGCCATGTCCTACTGATGTTGTATGTACTTTACGTAGAAAGATGAATGCTGAGAATATTTCCTGATTCAACAACAAGACTTCTGATTTGAACAGCAATAGGAACATGAGCGTTTCATTTGGAGCAATGTGTTAGGAATGGTCAAGTCAAAGACACTCACCAAATGCTACTCATGTCTTTTGTGTCTCTTGTCTGCCCATGCTGTTCCATTGACTGTGAGTGTGTGTGCAGGTGCCCCTGTGTGGAGGGAGCTCTCTTCTATTGCTAGACAGAGACCAATTACTTTGTTACCTTTTGCAGTGGGCAAAGACTACCTTGCCCTGGGATGAGACAGGTGTACTGGTTGGAACAAGGTTACATACAGAGGTGGTATTCGTGTTGGGCACCTGTCAAGAAGCCCAAGCAGCCATGCCAATGGCTGTTTGGTGTCCACCTATGAGAAGAGAGACTGGGGTCAGCAAGTGCATCCAAGCGTGTTGGAGGAAGCACACAGGTGTTTTCTCCACCGAGGAAGAGAGCAAGAATGACACACCTCAGTCTACACGCAGACTATGCTGCAGGACTGCCAGGCATCTGCTTACAACAGAGGGAAAAGCAACTGTGTGGAGGGAAAAAATGCTCAGATTAAATACAGTCCCCTAAAGACACTCTTCAGAACAGCCCTGAGGTGCCTTGGGTCGAGGGGTGACGAACGGTCAAGACGACCTTTACAAAATTCGCTTTCATAAGGGAAAATGCTGCTGCTTATCACTTCATCAAGAAGACGGTCTCCACGTGGCCAGGACCTCTCCCTTCAGCTCCATACACTTTGTATGCATGTACTGCAGATACAGCCTAGATGGAGTGCGGAGGGTGTGCTTTGGTCTCCCACAGAATTTCCTTCACCTGCTGGGTACACGACTGCTTTCCAGTGGACTTTTGCGCTCAGCGTATTGCCAATGGAGAAACATCCGAATGTACCTGACTACTCAGAACTGTCTTCTAGTCCTAACACAGAATTCAGCTCACACAAGGCAGGTTCTCAAAAATTAGTGCGTAAAACTATACACTTAATACCCTAAACGACCTCAGGTTTGCAAATTAAGATACCTTTAAAATGTACACAAATGTAAAAATAGGAGGTACTGCAGTAGTTCAAGTGTCGGCCCCAAGTAGCGGCATCAGCGTTACCAGAGAGGTTGTGAGAAATACAATTGCACTTCCTAATACCCAGAGAACCAAAAACACTGGGACCTGCGTTTGTGTAAGCGTGTCTGTGAGGCACACTCAAGTTTGAGTGAGACCTGCTCATTAGAGTGATTAAAATCTATTCTCAACACAGTGGCAAAATTACTTGCTCTAACATTAGCTTCCATCACTTTTCCAAACAAATGGAGAATGCATAATTGACAAAACTGTACTAGAAATGGAAACAAAATAGCTGTAATTCTCAGGTCCTGTATCCATGACTTACTTGTTCAAATATTTGAAGGTTTTTTTTTTCATATCTCAATATAATTCCTAACCAGTTTTAAAAGGTGCACTGGTCAAGTGTAAATATACCCAATTGGTTTACATCAGTTATTAGAGAATATGAAATTATTATTAGTCTTACTTGTGATAAAGGTAGTATGGGTGCGGAGATGTGCTAGAGGAATACAAGTGTATTTCAAAAGATTACTGTCATAAATACTTTCAAGCCAGATAAAATGCAAACAACTATGTACATTTTAAATGTAATATTAACAACACAAGTTTATATTAACACAATATAATATAATAATATAAACACAAGTTTATATTAACAACACAAGGGATGCCAAAATACCCGGTATTCAGAGACTAGATTTGAGTTCTAGCTCATTCTTTTGATACTAGAGTCCTGCTAATGTGTACTCTGGGGAGCAGCAGGGGATGGCTCAAGTAGTCTGGGTTTCTGTCACTCAAGCAGAGACACGAATTGAGTTCCTGGTTCCTGGCTTTGGCTTGGTCCAGACTTGGTAGTGGTAGACATTCGGGGACTCTACCAACAGATTAAAGGTTGGGGTGTCCATCTGTCTCTCAAATAAATAAATGTTTAAAAAATAAAAAATAAAATTAAAAAGAAACAAAAGCACATGTTTAAATAAGGTCAGAAACACAAATGGGAAAATAACATTTCACACAAATAATACAAATCAGATTAAAACAATCTTTTAGGGTCCTAGAGCAAACTGTGAGTATTAAAATACAAAAACAAATAAATGTTGTACAAATACTCATATTCTAGGTACACTCCTAACATTCATTAATATCTGCCTGCCAAATGCTATCCTGAACGTAACAGCAAAATATGCTCCTGACCCTCCTTTTATTACTGGGACAACCATGGATGGTATTTGGTGTCCCTAGACTTGACATATCGTAAAAGGGAGAGACAGAGAAATTAAGCCACTTGTTCAACATCTTCCAGCCATTAAGGAATGCAGTCAGGATTCATGACAAATTCCCTCAACCCCAAACATGTCTGCCAAATATTTTCTTAGTCATACCTATGTTTTGAGATTTCAGAAAATCCTAAGACACAGATGGCTTCTACCTAGCGGGCATCTTAAGGAACAGGCTTGTCAGAATAGCTGCATTATGATCCGCATTCATACTGCTGTCACGAGTGATTGTAGACACTCAAAAGTACGCATGCACATACAGCTTACTAGAAGGGTGTTGATGGAAGAGGTGGGCAAGATGCAAAACTGAGTCTTTACGAATATGTGGTCTGCAAACTTCCAGGGGAGAGGTGGCGACTAAAGCCCAGAATCTGGAGAAAATTATCACCAGCAAACTGCTAGACATTTTGCAAAGAGACCATCTTAGCCCAGTTTGTTGTTGTGATAACCAAATGCCTTCGGCTAGATACTTTATGGGGAAAAGGGTTTATTTTGGCTCATGGTTTGGAGTCCAGGCACTAGCAATCACTCAACGTCTGATAATGACCCCGCGCTGTGTTACGTCACGGCAGAGAAGCAGAGAGAGGACAGGACGTGGGCACACTGGGAAGGAGCCCACTGTGAGAGCGGTGGCAAGAGACTGTGGGGTCCTTGCTTGATAACAACACTGTCTTTGTAACAGAACCCACGTTGGTGAGGACCTCATTTATCCCCTCAAGAGGGTGTTGCCAGCGTGTCCTAATCATGTCTGAAACACCTTACTGCCTCTCATAGCTGTTGCACTGGGAGTTAAATTCCAACATGAGTTTTGGAGGGATGAACCAAGAACCAGATAAATCATCAAAACTATATGCTTTAAGTGGTACTTTTCCCAATAAACATTTATTCCCCCTATTATTTGCTACTAAGTGTAGCAGAAAATTTTCTGCTGGTGAAGACAGAAAGAGAAATAAAATGAATCATATATTTCTTAATTAGTCAATAAAAGGAAGCATACCAACTTATAAATACAGGGAATTTTTTCTGGTGCTAAATTAATGGATTACAAAAATCTTTATGTGAGGGTTATTAAACGATATCACAATGTTTTGTACACCAGTTCCAACAAAAAAAGCCAAAAGCATGTTCATTCAGCTGCTACTAAATCAACCTTCAGCACTCAAATTGTACTTTGGCATTTGTTTATGATGGATAGGCAAATGTGTCCCAATAAACAAATGTGCTTGTACAACATATCAGCAAAACTTAGAAATACAAAATAGTCATTCTCAAAGCATGAGTCTTCTCATCCAAGTAGTACTTGCACATGCTAACTATTGTGGGTTGATTAAATCATCAGTGTCTCCAAGATTCATGTCTACCCAGAACCTTGGAATGTGAACTTGTTTGGAAATAGGGTCTTTGCTTTTATAATTAGTTAGGATCAAGTTAGGACAAGGGTTGGCTCCAAATCCAACATGGCTGATGTCTTGCTATGAATCTGAACACACAACACACACCCACAGGGGGCACTATTTGGAGAATGAGGCAAGGATCAGAGTAACACAGCCACAGACTGAAGAACAGCAAGAACCAATTACCGAGAGCCACAGAAGCCACAGCAGCAGCACGGGACAGATTCTCCTTGAGAACCTGTAAGAGCATCCGACTTGCCAAGGCTTGGATTTCACAGGCTGTCCTCCCACACTGTGCAAAGCATATTTCTGTTGTTGTAGGTCACACGGTTTGTGGTGATTGATTACGGCAGCCCTAGGAAATGAATGCAACAACACAACCACAAATACAGAGGACTGAAAGAGCTAGCTCCTCTGTTCTTCCAGTTCCCTGGAGGGACGTATCTTTATCTTTTTCTTTCTAGTTATCCTAAATATGTCTGAGAGCATGTTTGGGGCACCCGACTGTGTAAGATGAGGACATTAGCAGTCCTAACTGTCCCTCTACATCTCCCCTGCTGCATTTCATCTTGCTGTGGTCAGATTTCACTTCAGTGGTTGATGGTATTTCAAACTCAGCAATGTCACTCTTTCAGGCCATATTTGTCTATCAGCATATTCTAAGTGATATAAGCCAACAGGCATCATTGATATTATTAGGACTACGCAAATGTTGTTCAAGAGAAGCTAATTAAAGTGTGTGCATTTACTTTCCCTAAGAATTCATGAGCCCTACACACTTAGAGTGAACTCCTAAGATTGAGATCAAAGGGATGCTCTCTATTAGTTTTAAAAATTCATTCTATTCTTTGTTAGCTTTACATTTGAACATTGTTGAAGACTCGCTGTCTCCTGTTACAAAATTCTAACTGACCATTCTTTTCGTTGAATTGTTCCCTCTTCTCATCCTTGATGATGCTCCCTTGTTCTCATGGTTATCCGTATCACCGTCCTCCTCCACTCCTCTGTCTTGTACTCAGGTTGTTTCCTTGTAATCTCCCCTTGGTGAAGTCCCGAGCAGCTTCACTCTCCCTGACGACAGTCCTTTCTCCATGTGTGTATTTACTCACACAGTTTCTAAGGTGGGTGGAAAGGGGTCAGTGTTCTGAGTCCTTGTGTGTCTAAAAATATCTTTTTCGGTTCCATCACACGGTTACCCTGTTGTCTGGGTATAGAATTCCATGTTAAAAGTCAGTTTGTTTGAGAACATTAAAGAAATCAATTTGTTATCTTCTAATAGCCAGGGCAGGGGAGTCTAATGCCATTGTCATTCTCATTTCTTCATGGGTGTGCTGGTTTTACGTTGACAATTTTTTTTTTAGCATCTTCTCTTTCTGTCTGAACTGTGACAAGAATGTGTCAGTGCAGAGATTTTTTTCATACTCAATAGGCCCTTACAATCTGAATATTCATGTCTCTCTCGATATGATAAATTTTCCTGTGATAATCTTTATAACCTTTACTTTCTCACTGCCTTTGTTCTGTTTCCAGAACTTTCTAGAACTCCTATTAGTGGATATATGAGCCATTTGAAATAAGTTTCAATTTCTCTCATCATTTCCCTCACATTATTGATGCTTTCCTCTTTTTATTTTACATAATGAGTTATTCTTTGATTTGTATAGCTTTTCTATTGATATTCATTTTCTTTATTTTTTAGATGATATATTTAATCTGAAAGATTTCTTTACAACAGTGGTTTATTTTTCTCATTTTTTATTTTGTAGACGTAATATCTTTTCTTTTTTTAACTTTTATTTAATGAATATAAATTTCCAAAGTACAGCTTATGGATTACCATGGCATTTTCCCCCCATAACTTCCCTTCCACCTGCAACCCTCCCCTTTTCCACTCCCTCTCCCCTGCCATTCACATCAAGATTCATTTTCAATTATCTTTATATACAGAAGATCAATTTAGTATATATTAAGTAACAGTTTGTACCCACACAGAAACACAAAGTATAAAATACTGTTTCAGTACTAGTTATAGCATTAAATCACAATGTACAGCACATTAAGGACAGAGATCCTACATGAGGAGTAAGTGCACAGTGACTCCTGTTGTTGACTTAACAAACTGACACTCTTGTTTATGGCATCAGTAATCATCCTAGTCTCTTGTCATGAGTTGCCAAGGCTATGGAGGCCTTTTGAGTTCACCAACTCTGATCATATTTAGACAAGGCCATAGTCAAAGTGGAAGTTCTCTCCTCCCTTCAGAGAAAGGTACCTCCTTCTTTGATGACCTGTTCTTTCCACTGGGATCTCACTCAGAGATCTTTCATTTAGGTTGTTTTTTTTTTTTTTTTTTTTTTTTTTTTTGTCACAGTGTCTTGGCTTTCCATGCCTGAAATCCTCTCGTGGGCTTTTCAGCCAGATCCTAATGCCTTCAGGGCTGATTTTGAGGCCAGAGTGCTGTTTGGACATCTGCCATTCTATGAGTCTGCTGTGTATCTCGCTTCCCATGTTGGATCATTCTCTCCCTTTTTGATTCTATCAGTTAGTATTAGCAGACACTAGTGTTGTTTATGTGATCCCTTTGACTCTTAGTCCTATCATTATGATCAATTGTGAACAGAAATTGATCACTGGGACTAGTGAGATGGCATTGGTACGTGCCACCTTAATGGGATTGAATTGGAATCCCCTGGCACGTTTCTAACTCTACCATTTGAGGCAAGTAGGATTGAGCATGTCCCAAATTGTACATCTCCTCCCTCTCTTATATTAAACAGGGGTCACTTTTCAGTTAAGTTTCAACACTTAAGAATAATTGTGTATTAATTACAGAGTTCAATCAATAGTAGCAAGTAAATAAAAAAAAAATACTGCCCGGCGCCGCAGCTCACTAGGCTAATCCTCTGCGTGTGGCGCTGGCACACTGGATTCTGTCCTGGTCACTCCTCTTCCTGTCCAGCTCTCTGCTTCATGCTTCTCCTCATGGAAATCCAGTTTTCCCAGCACCATTTATTGAATAGACTGTCCTTGCACCAGGAATTGGTTTTAGATCCTTGATCAAATATAAGTTGGCTGTAGATGTTTGGATTGATTTCTAGTGTTTCTATTCTGTTCCATTGGTCTATCCATCTGTTTCTGTACCAGTACCATGCTGTTTTGATTACAACTGCCCTGTAGTATGTCCTGAAATCTGGTATTGCAATGCCTCTGGCTTTGTTTTTGTTGTACAAATTGCTTTAGCTATTTGAGGTCTCCTGTGCCTGCATGTGAATTTCAGCATCATTTTTTCCAGATCCGAGAAGAATAT
Source organism: Oryctolagus cuniculus (assembly GCF_051225735.1). Taxonomy (NCBI): domain Eukaryota; kingdom Metazoa; phylum Chordata; class Mammalia; order Lagomorpha; family Leporidae; genus Oryctolagus; species Oryctolagus cuniculus. Next base: position 69,287,118 of record NC_142884.1, on the reverse strand, counting down.
CTTTGGTATTTTGATTGGTATCACATTGAATCTATAAATTGCTTTTGGGAGAATGGACATTTTGATGATATTGATTCTTCCAATCCATGAGCATGGAAGATTTTTCCATTTTTTGGTATCCTCTTCTATTTCTTTAAGATTTTGTAATTCTCATCTATGAGATCTTTAATGTCCTTGGTCAAGTTGGTTTTTGATTGTTTTTGTGGCTATTGTGAATGAGATTGATCTTAGCAGTTCTTTCTCAGTCATGGCATTGCCTGTGTATACAAAGGCTGTTGATTTTTGTGCATTGATTTTATATCCTGCTACTTTGCCAAACTCTTGTATGAGTTCCAATAGTCTCTTAGTAGAGTTCTTTGGGTCCCCTAAATAAAGAATCATATTGTCTGCAAAGCAGGATAGTTTGACTTCTTTCTTCCCAATCTGTATCCCTTTAATTTCTTTTTCTTGCCTGATGGCTCTGGCTAAAGATGCGATATCTTTTCAAACACGAAGATGAGCTTTTTGCATATGGCATTTTTATTCTCTGGACTTAATCTGGTTAAATCAGAAATTGGGCCTTCTATTCATTTACCTTGGGCTTTTTCATGTTGATCATTTTATTTATATCACATAGAAGTTCGTATTTGGTTTTACATAATCCAGCAACCTGATAAAACTATTCCATTGTGTTTATTATGTCATTTTATCGAGCCCAAACTACCACCTGACATCAAAAGCCAAGATGGAAATTTATGTTTTATTAATTGTGGTGGGACGGAACATTGTAATGACTGGATATTGAATGTGGTTTGAACATGAGACAATGACATAATCTCCTCATGTTTTTCTCTGTTCATAATTGTCTTTTGTCTTTATAATGCCCTAGGATTTTAATTTTCCAGTAACAGAATTCAGTGACTCACACGCTCTAATTAATTGTAATAACCTTCCAGGGTTATCACTAATAATCCACTAAACATTCTCAAACTGTAGCCTACAGAAGTCTTGTAGAATCTGCTAATAGGTACTTTATATAAAAGTGTTCTGTGTTTAAATAACCTTCAGAAAGTGTTTCACATTGTAAACCACCCTTGGGAGACGTGGCTGCTACTTAAAGGCTCCAAGAAACATAACTATAAAGAAGGTGTTTAAAATCACTTTTCATGGCCGTCCCTGTGTCATAGAGGGTAAGGCCACTGCCTGAAGTGCCTGCATCCCATCAGGGTGCCAGTTCGAGTCCCCACAACTCCACTTCCGATTGGCCATTGCAACCATTTGGGAAGGGAACCAGCAGATGAAGACCTCTCTCTCTCTCTCTGTCTCTACCTCTGCTTCTCTGTAACTCTGCCTTTCAAATAATAAATCTTTAAAAAAATCATTTTTAAAATACCACTTGATGATGAAAAATTACCCCCTGCTCCCAGAATATTCTGCTGTTTTCACGTTGGGACGTCTAAGAGACAAGTCAACCAGCACAGAGACAAGTCAACCAGCACAGCCTCTGGCCCTGAGAAGCTACACAAAACTGTTTCAAACATGGTGGGTTTTTTTTTTTTTTTTCCCCAGAGGGCTGGGGGTGGGGTGTTTTTGCTTGTTTTGGCACACTTGCCAGAGAATTCATTTCTCTTACTCATTAAGAATGGATTATTTATGCTGAAAACCTTAGGAAACCATATCATGAAAGTCAGGTGACCAAGTAATTGGGTTTCTGAAATACAGGGAAACAGATCCACGGGATGTAATTCAAATAATAATGTCCAAAGTCATTATCTCCGCTCCTATTCTGCTCAGCATTCACCATGGCTAAGGGTGCAATTCTATGTCAAGGGTCTGCAGTCCTGATTTCTTATCTTACTGATGATAGAGTATTAGAAAGCCTCTGAGCTGTTGGCCAGGCCAATCTTGCGACTCCCTTGGAGGACTCCAGATGGTGTGCTGGTGAGAACACAAAGTGTCCACCCCTGTTCCAAACAGAGGCTAAGTGCAGAGGTGTCAGTCATGTTCCAGAAATGCGATTTTTAAATATTTGAAGAAAATATGCTTTTTTTTCCCCTAAAATACATTGTTAGGACTATAAATTTGCATTAAGCTGGAATATAACTGCATGTCTTATGGTTTCAAAAACAACGTTAATTCAAACTTACAATGTGAGATACACCAAACTGTATATAAAGTATGCAGTATATAAAGTGTACAATTTAACAACTTTGGAGTATATTTATTCCCATGGATCTATCACAATAGTCAAGACAAGAAATCAGCGGTCTCCCTGTAAGTATTTTTATGTTCCTTTAAATTCCCCCTTGCTATACCTCACCTCAACTCCTCATACCTCCATCTCGTGGCAAATTCCGACCTGATTTGATGTAAAAGTAAAGTGCATTTTCTGGAATTTTCCGTAAGTGGAATCACACAGGGTGTACTATTTGGCGTGGTCAGGGGAGGCTCAGGCTCCTTTTACGCAGCAGTTATTTTGGGAGTCACCCATGGTTTTGCATGCACCAGCAGCTCCTTCCATTTATTGCTGAGTAATCTGCCTTTGTGTAGCTACGCTAAACTTGCTTTTCCAATGACCATGTGATAGATACTTGTGTCGATTCCAGCTTTTGACTGTATCACATGAAGCTGCTCTGAGCGTTCATGTGTAAGTTTAAGAGGCACGTTTAGGCTTTATCGAGGGGCATGTTACACTTTTCCAGAGAGTTCATGTTTTCCAGAGTAACTGCAGCACCTCACATCACCACAAGCTGTTTCACAGAGTTCCTGCTGCTTCCTCTCCTCACTGACGCTTACCAGGACCCATCTTTGTGTTTTTACAAAATTTACAGATTTATTTATTTAATTGAAGCACAGAGTTACAGAGAGAGAGAGAGAGAACCAGAGAAAGAGATCTTCCGTCTGCTGGCTCACTTCTCCAAATGGCCTCAATGACCAGGCTGGGCTAGGGCAAAGCCGGGAGCCAGGAGCTTCTTCCAAATCTCTCATATGGGTGTAGGGAGCTGGATTGGAAGTGGAGCAGCCCAGGCTCTGAACCACACGAATATGGGATGCCGGCACTGAAGTCATCGGCTTTACCAGCTACACCACAGCACCGACCCAATCCAACTTTTAAATCTAGACATTCTGCTCAGGCATGTGGCACTGTGGGTCAAGCTCCTGCCTGTAACTCCTGCATCCCACGTAGGCCTAGCTTCAGGTCCCAGCCACTCCACTCCTGATTCAGCTCGCTGCTAAAATGCCAGGGAAAGCAGCAGAGGATGGCCCAAGGGCTTGGGCTCCTGCACTTACATGGGAGACCTGGAAGAAGCTCCTGGCTTCTGGCTTTGGCCTGGCCCAGCCCCAGCTACTGTGACCATTTGGGGAGTGAATCGGCAGATTGAAGATACCTGTCTCTCCCTCTCTGTGTGACTCTTTCAAGTGAAAATAAAACAGATGCTAAAAAGAACTCTAAATATTCTAATAGTTTTATTGTAGTGTATAGCTATTTTAATTTGCATTTCCCTATCCACTGATGACATGTGTTTCAATTTTAGCCTCCATCCTTACATATTTTTGATGCAAGCACAAATGATAATGTTTTTAATTTAAATTGCTCATTGTGGGCCGGCGCCGCGGCTCACTAGGCTAATCCTCCGCCTAGCGGCGCCAGCACACGGGGTTCTAGTCCCGGTCGGGGCGCCGGATTCTGTCCCGGTTGCCCCTCTTCCAGGCCAGCTCTCTGCTGTGGCCAGGGAGTGCAGTGGAGGATGGCCCAAGTGCTTGGGCCCTGCACCCCATGGGAGACCAGGAAAAGCACCTGGCTCCTGGCTCCTGCCATCGGATCAGCGCGGTGCGCCGGCCGCAGCGCGCCGGCCGCGGCGGCCATTGGAGGGTGAACCAATGGCAAAGGAAGACCTTTCTCTCTGTCTCTTTCTCTCACTGTCCACTCTGCCTGTCAAAAAAAAAAAAAAAAAATTGCTCATTGTTAGTTCCCATGTTGCACATAGGAATGCATTTTGATCTTCTTTATTGATCTTTATCAGTTTTGTTAACTCTACCTACAGTTTTAGGAGCTTTGCTGTGGATTTCACAGAACTTCCCATACAGACATGCGCCTTCGTGACTTAAGTGTGTGATGCTATATTGGGTGCAGTGCTCTGCAGATGCCTGTTAGGCAGGTTGGTTAATAATGTTCAGATATCCTATGTTCTTTCTTGTTTCTGTGTCCCTTTTGTTACAGAGACATAAATATGTAAATACTTGACTATTTGTGTGTGTGTATATTTATCTATTTCCCTTACACTTCTGCTAGCTTTGTTTTTATATAGTTTGGAGTTCTGTTACTTTCTGGATATGTGCTCTTGGTGAGATTTTCATGATTAGCTTATCATTATGAAATGACTGATTATATTCTTTTCTCTAAAATCTATTTGATCTGATTTTTCCTTACTTTTATATCATATTTAATGGGAGTTTGTTACAGGCACCTTAAAGTGGAGTCCTGCTTTTTTGTACAGTCTGACAATCTCTGTCTTCAAAGCCACGTTTAGACCATCAGTATTTAAATGATCATTTTTATGGTTGGGTGTAAATATATCAACTTGCTTTTTGTTTTTAATTCATCTAATCTTTGTTTATTTTTGCCTTTTTTAAAAATTCTCTTGGATTGATTGCATATTTCTTTGTGTTATCTTTATTGATAGTTTATTATTTGTTGTTATTATGTAATGTATTCTTTAAGTTGCTGCAATCTATCCAGTCGATGTGCTGTGTACTTTATCTTGCTTAAGGCATAGACATACTTCAGCTGCTCTAAGTAAGACATGAAGAGAGCTGAATGTCAGGGAAGTAAGGTAACCAGTAACCTTGGCTAGGAGCTAAAATAGCAATTCCGCCCCACCGAATTGAGACCAGGTGCTTTTACCATAGAGTATGAGTATTGCAAGTTTAGCTGTCAGTATAATTTCTTTGGAGAATATCAAGATACCACAAAAAGAAATTATAATCACCAACAGAAAAATGGTGCATTTTTTTCTTGTTCAGGAAAATCTAAGTGTGAGGCTCTCAATGGAGAAGTCCTGCAACTCCTGGGCAGAGTACTGGGATCGGCATCACACATGGCATCAATCAGGTTAGCAGCGAGAGATAAATCTGTGTGCCAGCATTTCAGTAGAGACCCTGGAGCAGAATTTGGATTCCCTTGGCTCTTCACATTAGTCACTCCAGGAGAGCAATTCACATCCCATAAATCACATTCAGACGGTGACTCATAGTGTTGTCTGAAAGTGTATTTACTCATCTTATTCCATGTGCCAGAATTAAAGAAAATGTGACACCGTCAGTATGAGATGTATGTCTATTTGGACCTGGTCATGTAAAAATTGGATGCAAGGTGCATTTTTAACACTGGGATTGTGCCGTTAATCTATTAATATATTCCATTTAGGCAGATCAGAATTTTTGTTCCAGAAATCATCTCAGGATCAAAGAAAGAGTCTATTAATAATATAAAGGAATATGTCAGTGCTACTTTTAAACACAAGTATAACATAAATAAAGACCAATACTTAAGGCTCAAAATAAATTTTTGAATTCTCTCAGTTCTCTTAGATGTATTTCCCACAGTATAATTGCATTTATGTCCAGTATTACTGCAAGTGTTACATATTTATAAGATTAAAATGAAATATCCTACTGGCTATTTACAAACTTATCATTTTTGTCATTATTATCGATGGGCTCCAAGTAGTAGATACTTAATCTCTGAGCCTATGAGACAGGTCATAAATATAATCAGTTTTTACAACTCATCTGATTTCTGTTCTCTGCTTCAAGAAAATCAGGAGTAGAGTTTTAAGGCCAAAACAGTGTTTGTTAAACCCATAAATTAACTAACTATAATTTTTCCTGATATTGTTTTCTAAAGAACATTAATGATGCCTGAATTTCTTTCTTGTATTTAGATGTTAATACACAATAGCTTCAAAATATAACTCCTGGACTGGTGATTAAGAGAACTGTTTGACGTGGGTGCTGTTCTCTTCCCAATATCCAAATAGATTCTACCACGAGTTCAGTGTGTATTGGGAGAAAGAACAAGGAATAACCACTGTCCATAAGTTTCCAGTCTAAATGTACATTCCTGGCTGTGTATGCAGGCAAGTGATTACACAAACTTAATCCATTGAAGACAATGGCAAGAAGCATTTCCGTGCCGGGTACACGATAACGGAGGGGGGGGGAAGGTAAACACTGAGAGCAGGAGGACAGAAAACAAGGACACTTATCCTAGTCCAATCATTCCTACTATAGAGCTGTACAAACTTTTCCCGACATAGCGTTCTTTACAGCCTTCCCCATATGGTTTAATAAAAACAAGAAATATCTCGAGCATTCCAGCAGCGGTTGTCTATTGAAATAGATGTTTAGCTGGCAGTTTCACTCTTTGATTTCTTTAAAAGAGATATATTCTTACTGCTTTTTGCATTTCGATTTCAGGAAATTGCTTTAAAGTATTGCAGCGTGGTGGCTGCTTGCCATGCTAGGCGTGATGATGATGACACGTTATTCCCCTGTGTGTCCTCGGAAGGGAAATGTGCCGAGTTCCATCCTGGAGACCGACTTCATCCCCAGGATGTGCCTTAGCCAAGCTGATCATTTGGGTGAATGGGAACACAAACTCTATAGCTCTGAGTGTAAACCTTCACTCTGAAAAGTCAGAGTGCAGGGTACAATTTTATGGAGGTTTATAGTAAAATGCTAATGCTAATTAATGAGCTGTTCACTAGTTTATTCAAAATATTTCTAAATGTTTCCATGCATCAGGCATTGTATTTTTTTTTTTTTTTGGTTATACATTGGTGAATGGAGCACATCTAACCGTTGCTCACAGAACTCAAAATTTAATCTGAGCATCAGTGATCAAGTATACAAATAAAAATTAAATTATTATTTATGGTACAACTTTATTTGATGGGTGCTAGGACAGAGAATAATTTGGGTGGACTCCTATTCAAAACAAAGCCATGGAATGTCCCTGACAGAGTGAGCCTCTGAGCTAAGATTCAGGGACAGGATCTACCTGCTGTGTGGGAATCTGCAGATATCATTCCAGGGAGAGGAAGTTCCTTGAGCAGAGGTTCAGAGACCCCAAAGCTTGGCACATGTAAGAAATGTAAAGGGCTCAGTGTGCAAAACTGAAGTTGGAAAAGGTGTAGTTTGGGTTATTTAGGGTCTTATGAACCATAGTGTGGTGTTTGCAATTTATACAAAGACTGCAAGAATATGAAAATTCCATTTTTTGTTTACTTAGAAGTATTACTTCTATTACTCAATAGAAATTATCAAATTAAAATATTATCTTCCATTGCCCAACACAAATTAATAGATGTTTACTTTCATGCTGAAAAAGAATGACTTTGGCACATGCAACGGAAAAGAACGGGCACTGGCATTCTGCTGAAATGCTGAAGGAATTGGTAATGACTTTGAAATGACACAGACTAAGATTAAGGGGGTAGAAACAGATTTAGATCTCCATTTGTGTTTACTCTTTAACATGATTCTGTTGAACTTCAATGGATTGAAAAATAAATCCTGGATTTATTGATGTCGCATGATATAATGTGACATTATACGCTGTATGATGAAATAGTGCGACAAGCAGGATTCAGGAGTGGATAGTGTAATGGAGATGAAAGCGTTTTCCAGTTTGGATCTCCATACTTTCAAAGGGAGATGGAAGTGAGCAGAAACTTAAAATATTATGCAACACATAGTACAATCCAGACATGTGTCAAGAATGTTAAAATTTAGAGCTATCCCCTGAGGCGACTACAATTATGTAAAGCGTTCACTTGACTAAGGGAGTTGAGGATAAAGGCTCATAGGACAAGTCAACATCACGGATAAGAAGAGCTATGATCAGAAGTATTTCTCATGTTATTTGTTTGCCCTACTTTCATTCTGACACTCTATTTTCTTTCTACCAGTTATCCTTCATATTTTCCTATCCCTCGGGCTGTGGTTTGCTTTTGAGTTCTTCCAATGGTGTTCCCCTCCACACAGTGATTCTCTGTTTTTGTAGTTGCAAGAAGACATCCACATATTAAGACAACACCGTTTTCCCTCTCAAAATACTGAAACTTGATCCAGATGAAAAATTACAGAAAATTAAGGACTATGATGCTGGAAAGAAAATGTGTACAATGTGTGTAAGAAAAATTAGAAAGCTCTGAGGGTGCTATTCAGATGAGAGAGTGACAATGCGCGGTCGGAAGGGAAGGTGAACACACGTGTGCAGGCAGTGGCCTCAGAACTGAGGCTGGAGAAATAGGCTGCATTTTGCAGGATGGGGCCAGAGGACGAGGTGAGAGAGTCTGGTGAATGAAAGAGAGGCTTTCGGGCCGGCGGTGTGGCATAGGAGGCTAAGACTGCATCTGCAGTGCCAGCATCCCCTATGGGCGCTGTTTCTAGTCCTGACTGTTCCTCTTCTGATCCTGTTCTCTGCTATGGCCTAGGAAGGCAGTAGAAGGTGGTTCAAGTGCTTGGGCCCTTGCACCCATGTAGGAGATCCAGAAGAAGTTCCTGGCTTTGGATGGGCCCTGCTCCAATGTTGTGGCCAACTGGGGAGTGAACTAGTAGATGGAAGACCTTTCTCTTTGTCTCTCCATCTCTCTGTAACTCTGCCTCTCAGATAAAGAAGTCTTTGTTTAAAAGAGAGGCATTGAAACCTTCACATTAAAAACACTTAGAATGACTGCTGCAAACTGGCAGTTTTGACACAAACTAGTATTACCCAGCTAGGTTGCTAATCTTATTCATCCTACCTGGCATGAGAGGACTATTGGATTATCATCAGAAATAATTACACAAAATATTTATTCTGATATAGCTCATCTATTCTACCATGGTAGCTCATCTCCCATTGACTAACATTTTTAAGTAGTCTGCTCCCGTTTGGTGCCAAGGTTAGTTGCCAGCAGGGATGGCTCATCACTTCTGAACTTGGTGTAACTGCAGCCTCTGTCTTGGCTGTTTGCCTGCCCCCTCTGGAATCAGCTGCTCAGGGGGGAAATCCACCTGCTGAGTCATGAGCAGCCCTGTGGAGGAGCTGAGGTAGCGACGCTGAGAGCTCCAGCCAAACCACAGGGCTGACCTTGGCAGAGAGTCCCCAACCTCCTTAAAACACTTACATGACCGCCATTCTGGCCACCATCTTGATGGCAACCTTATGGCTGTTCTGAGGAAGAACAACACAGATAGACTGCTACTGGATTCTTGACTCAGAAACTGCTAGTTAATGGCGGATGTTTTAAGCTGCTAGTATGGGATGCTTTTTAAAGCACCAATAGAAAACAAACGTAATCCCAAGCATCTAGAGTCATACCTAAGGTATAAAAGATTCTCAATAAAGGCTTAAAATGTTGAATAAATAAATGGAATGCTCACTAACTTTTAGCTTGAAATGTAGCTCTTTTTACTTAGAATAAGAGTTAATAGACATATTAATTTGCAATCATCCAGTGAACACTCTACTTATTCACTCTTTGGGAAAGCCCCTGACCTTCAAATAAGGATGTTGGCTGTAGGATAATACTTAGGTTTCAGATCAAGGCTATCTCATAATTTTTTGTTTATTGTGTGTGCTTTTTATTTTATTCTCCAGAAGGACACCAGAAAACAAAAAGCTCATGAATGTATTGACACTTAAGCAAAATTCTTAGGTAAACATGCAAAGACAATTGCAGAACTGAATTTTTTGTTTGTTTGTTTTTAATCTCTCTCTTTAGCTTCCATTATATTTACAAGTTCCCTGTCATGTGCTTATTTGGCTTGAGCACTTGAATATCATGTATATGTAGTCATGACTTGGGATATTATTCTCCTTATGTTCTTGATTAATCCTTTTTTTAGTATTAAATGCCAGTGTTTGATGGATGTGCATTTTTGTAAGTTATTCACATAACTTAGTATGGCAGATAGATTCCAAGGTGATCCTTTATGGTTTCTACACCCTACATGTTTGCACCTTTGCAAAGTCTCCACTCCTTAAGGGCAGGTAGGACTTGTAAGGTACTTCTAACCAAGAGAATATAGCCAGTGTGATTGGCTGTCATGGCCACACAGAGCTGGAGACTCCCCTTGTGAAGCTGGGGCACTAAGTACCCATGTTAGACGAACTTCAGGTGCCTTCAAAAGAGCTGATGCAGATCCAAGACATTTCTGGTACATTCGCTAATGGAGCAGCCAGGTATTGAACTCCACCAGCAACCTAAGGGAGCTTAGAAGGGAATTCTTCCTCAGTCAAGTCTCTGCTAAGCCCAGCAGACACCTTGATTGTAGCCTTGTGAATCCAAGAACAGAGGACTGGTTAAGCTGTTCTTAAATTCTGGGCTGGGGAAACAAGGCTTATAAACATGTAGTCTTTGAAGGTGCTAGGTGTGCAGTAATTTGATATACGCAATAGAAGACTAATGATATTTTATGACCTGAATCTATTGTTTTTCATGTTCATGACCTTTTAAGCCCATTTGTCTTTGGTGACTAAATGTGCATGTGAATATGTAGTTTTTTTTTTTTTTTTCTGCCTTCTCAAAATAGAACTACTTGGTTTTTGATTTAGATTTAAGGATAAATAAGACTATGTTTTAAGAGCAAATAGTCTCCTTCAATTTCCAAAAAGTTTTATTTATTTGAAAGGCAGAGAAGGGGGGAGAGAAAGATAGAGGTATCTTTTATCATCTGGTTCACTCCCCAAATGGCTGCAACAGCCAGGACTAGGCTAGGCTGAAGCCAGAAGCCGGGGATTCCTTCTCCGTCTCCCTCATGGGTGGGAGGGGCTTAAGTACTTGTGCCATCAGCTCCTGCTTTCCCAGGCGCAATAGCAGGGGGCTAAATTGGAAGTAGAGTGATTGGAACTTGAACTGGCACCAAAAGCAGCAGCTTAACCCTCTGTACAATGACGCTGACCGCTTTTGCTATTTTTATGACACCATCTGCATGGATTGTTCTTGTCTTGACACTAAATGATAATTAATGCTAAAACACATGGACACCTGTTCAACTGATTTATGTGTAGGACAACAGAATGCAAAGGAAAAGGCAGGATCATCTACTGTCCGCAGCCACTCATACCTCTTCTTACAAAATGATGGGATCCCAGGGGTGGTAAATGAATCCTGTAAGAGTAACAGGGATCAGGCTCAGCAGCGTGCAGCCAACCCACTTCCATTCTGCACAAAGGATCCACTGTTAGCCACTGGTCAGTTTTCTGCCCATCTTGGCTTCATTCTCCACAGATGGCTGCATGAAGACAGCCGCATTCAACAGAATCCTCTTATGGGATCCATCTTACTCAGCATGATCTATGCCGTTCCCTGTGCCTCACACTTTGCTTTTTCACTCTCATGAGCATTTCTTTTGTTAGTGTAAAGAGAAAGGATTTCATAAACTGATTTGCCATGGAAGAGTAAACAAGAAATGGTTTCACATGCTAAAATCTACTTACCAAGCTTACATGCAACATCATACTATAATTCTAATTGTAAGACTGCTCTTTACTATATTTCTCTAATAATGTTGTTCATGTCTTATTTTCTGTCTACCTATTCTTCTGCCCCATAACAACAGTATCTTTGAGGGCTGGAATTTAGTTGCTTCTATATTCCCTGCCTTGGGCCTTGGTTCTCTCTTTTTTCTTTCCTTACCAAGTACTCAGTCACAACTGTCAATGTTCAAGTTTTTCATGTATTATTTCATTCGACTCCCAAGTAACCACGTATTTTAGGTAACATAATTATCTCTAATCTATAGATGAGGAAATTGAGACTTAATAGATTAATTTGAGGCATTTGCTATTAGAAAGAATGTGAGAGAATTTTTTAAAGGATAAAAGAGAAAGAAAATGAAAGATAAGTTGTTCATAAAAAGAAAAATACAGCTAGAGAAATATAACTCCAGAGATTTTTGAAGGGGAAATATTTATAGTGAACACAGTTTTAGAGTTCAGGCTCTGAAAAGATAACAAATATATTGAATGCTGTCTGCCCTTAAAGGAAACACATTGCTTCCCGAAATACCCCATAATGACAGAAGTACAGACTGAGAGAGGACATACAGAGTTATTGGACCTCACAGAACAGGACAATCATTTTACAATGGGAAGGACCACATGCTGACCTTTGATAGATTAATGTAGCAACATCCAAAGATATGTTGAATAGGCAGAGAGTGAGACCAATGCATTTCTAGGTGACCAATAGTGGGAAAGGGAGAATGTGTATCTGGGAGAAATGTGAATGGTAAAAAAAAAATAAAGCAAATGCATAAATAAAAGCAGGATAGTGGAGAAAATGTTGCTGTGTGCTTCTCTCCTGTTGAGATCGATATCATGACCCTAAATTCCCCCAGCGGCATTCTCACACCAAGTAGGTTGTCGGTTTCAATTCTTAAGATGGCCAAATAGCTGAGCTAAATGCACGCTTCCTAACTGAGTTGAATAACATCTCCTAAGTTTTATTTGTTCTGAGCTACCGTATTTTAAAAAGGTATGTACATGGCTTACCTGATTAGTATTCAACATCTGCTACTCAAAAGCAGGATCAGTACAGGGCTTATCTTTGTATTTATCAAAGCTCCTGCCACAAACCCACTACCCATGGCAAGACCTTAGTAAGTGTTGAATAGTCTTGGGGTTGGGGCAGGGTAGGATGGGGAGTTATATGGAAATGGTTGAACTAGAAGTTAGCTCTAACTGGGAGAACGGAGAGAAGTGTTAAGAACAGAGATCGGAACCACACACAAGTCAGGTATGGACAGTGAGCTCAAGAGCAGCCACACAATGACGTCTTTGAGCAGTGGAGAGGTAACGAACAGAAGGACTCTGAAAAGCTGGATGGAACAGGAGGTTAAAGGAGGGAGGCTCACACAATGGCTTAGGAGGCAGAGTAGGTAGTGGAGTAAGAAGAGACATGACAATATTGAGAGCTAAAGAACAAGAGAAAGGAAGTTAAATTCTATTTCTTTGAGCAGCTTTCAAGCATGAAAATCAAGGAAGTTATTTTTATTTTTGACATCAGAAAGGAACATGACATGGCTACTTTTTGTTGTTGTTGTTAGTGGAAAAGGTGTTGAGTTACAGTGTATTGATCATTGCCATCGATCATGTTTAGCTTTCCACAGTCCCTGATATCTACTCATATCTGAGTATCACACAGACAAGTGCTCAAGTTCTGGTCAGACTACCTATGTTAAAATCCACGTCCTTCCTCCTGTGTGACTTGGGGGGCACTAGTTGCAGTCCCTAGCTATAGATGATTTAAGAGAACAGAAGTTTAGTGTATAACCAGAATAAGTACAACTGCTGTGAATATTAAAGCACAGTGTAAGTGCTCTTGACCTGTAACTACTACACAAACTGTTACCAAGATTCGGATTTCTAAATTTCTGAGCATCACATTCAATGACAAACCCAGAACCCAATTATCCTATTATATAGGGTCTGCCTGTGTGTTATCATGATCTTAAGCTTTAGACTTGCAATTCCTTTTACAATGGGATCTATAACATTTATTTTCTTAAGAACCAAAATGGCATGCCTTGCTCATTTTCCAGTGAGCAAAATTAAAGATTCATTTTTGAACTTTCTTTTGAATAAGGGAAAATTTCCACACAATAGAACTATAAATTTAAGTGAAAGAATACACTTTAGAATTCACAATAGAAGGCAGACTGTGTTCTTAGTCTTCCTGAAGGTGTGAAATTGTAGTTAATTGCTTTGTTCTCAATTTTAAAGAGCAAAGAGTTCATAAATAATAAGCTCACGTGGCAGTTTGCAAGGCTCTAAAACCTCTCGATGTATTTTTCATTGCCAAAGATGTAATTCTTCTGGCTGCTGATTATTCCCATGAATTCTAAAATATTTTAAAATACTCAACAGAGACTGAACTACAGATGAAAATTATCTCTGAATTCTATTTTAATAGAGCTCTATGTGTCAATGAGACACCCTTAGCTTTCTGACACATGCATCTGGGAACAAGGTATACTATTTCTTATAAATACAGAGTTCTACAATGAAATATAATAAGGAAATTACAGCTTCCTGTGTAACAATATGGGAACCATCAAAAACTTAAGGGTTACACATCCATACTACATTTACATGCGTATATACAAGTGAGCACATATTTCAAACTTTGTACCAAAATTAACTTATCTTTTAATTTCATTTTCCATGTACTTTCTGAAGCTCCCTTGAATATATCCATATACAGACACTGTATCATGTGTGTGTCTGTGTGTATTTCACAACTATTTTTTCATTGAAGACGTCAACCACTAATTTTCATAGTGTTCTTCTCAATAGCCTAAATCATTCTGGATTACAAATCTCACCATGAAATTGAAAACACATGTTCTTAGGATACCCATAAGCACCATAGCTGTGTCACATGGTCGATCTATTTTTAGTGTTTTGAGGAACCTCCATTCTCTTCTTCCTATTGGCTGTACTAACTCATATTCCCATCTCCAGTGCAGAAGACTTGTCAGTTGCCCACATCCCCAGGAGCACTTGTTACTTTCTGACGACTTTAAATGGCCATTCTAACCAGAGTGAGGCGATAGCTCTCAGGGCTTCGATTTGCATTTCCCTGATGGGCAGTGATGGTGAGATTTCCTCACGTATTTGTTGGCCATTTCATTTCTTCTTTTGAGAAATGTGGGCTCAGATGCATTGCGCATTTCTTAACTGGACACGGTCAGGTAGAAGTAGTGAGTTCTACTATTCCACAGCACAGTGGGGTGACCACAGTTCACAATAATGGATGATACTCTGCAAAAAGATCTGAAAAAGAGGAACTGATGGGCTCCAAACACTAAGAAAGTTAAGGAAACAGAAAGCCTAGTTGCCTGGTTGGATTGGTTTCCTCAGTGCCTATGTGTTGAAATACTGCACTGGACCCCATAAAAATGGATAATTTCTAAAAAGAATAAAAATAACAGTTTCATGTATGCTGAATATTATGCTATCTTTAATATAGTGTTTTAATATATATGCATCATATTTTGCCTGGTTGCACCAAAGATGAGCACAAATAACTTCATTAAAAACCAGACCTGGGGACAACATTGTGTTGCAGTGGATGAGGCCACTGTCGGTACTGCCCACATCCCACGTGGGTGCTGATTTGACTCCCAGCTGCTGAACTTGCAATCCAGCTCTCTGCTGGTGCACCTGGGAAAGCAGAGAAAGATGGCCCGAGTGGCTGGGTCGCTGCATCCACGTGGAAGCTTCCTCTAGGCTTCTAGCTTTCAGTCTCCCAGCTCCTGCTGTTGTGGCCATTAGGGGAGTGAACCAGCGGATGGAAGATCCCTCCCTCTCTTTCCGTCTCTCTCCCTTTCCCCCCCTCATACATACACTCTCTCTGTAACTCTGCCTTTCAAATAAAATAAATATTTTTTAAAAAATCCAAACCCATAAGAATTACTTAAGGTAAATAATAATAAAATTCATTGGGAAACCATGGCATCCTAAAATTCATTAAGGTCCCGGGCATTGACTCTTCTTGGACACTATGTATCATCATTTTTGATTTGTTTAGTCGTCCAGGAAGGCTGTTTACAAAGAAGCCCCATGCCTAACGTCATCTTCAGAACCTTCTTGTCAGTGGTCTCCTGGTTAGCAGACAGAGTGGTAGCAACAAATAACTCCCGAAGACAAGCAGTCAAAGCAAGGCTTAAGTAGGACAGTTATTTTACAGACACGATTCCCTGCTCTCAGAGTCTTCAGCGGAATACGAAGATTTGCTGTTTCTTACACCGAAATCTCTAAAGGTCCCATTTTCCACTGGCTTATTCAAACTCCCACCATCTCCTAAACAGTTAGAAATCAGACTAGGAAACACAGTTGCAAAAGAACTAACAGATGATACATTTCTTAACCTGTTTCTGAAGTTCAAGATAATTTTTTAGTGCCATGTTTTGGCTTTTGGAAATGTCATGAGAGAACAATCAGTTTTAAATATTATTAAACATCGCGTTCTCTGTGCTATGGCAAGCAGCAATTGGCATTGAGAAGTGGCCAATATTGACATTTTAAACATGACATGCGATGCCAATTCCATCACTTACAAACCCACATTAATGGAACACACTGTCTTCTTGCATTTCTAGTCTTTGCACATATTCCCACTGAACTGGGGAATTCTTACTTTTTACCTGTTGAACTCTTTATTTGGTGGAGCATTACATACTTGACTGTAATGCCAATTTAAAATAGGTTACCTGAATAACTAAAGAAGGAAGGGAGGAAGGAGAGAGAGAGAGAGATAGAAAAAGAAAGAAAGAGAGAGAAAGAGAGAAAGAAAGAGAGAAAGAGAAAGAGAAATGAGGGCAGGGAGGAGGGAGAGAGGGAATGGAATGGAATAGAATATCATTATAACAAAAAAATCCCTCTCAGTTTTTTAAATGTTTATTTATTTTCACACTGAAAGAGAGAAAGAGAACAAGAGAGAAACCTTCCATGTGCTGGTTCACTCCCTACATATCTGCACCAGCTTGGACTGGGCTAGGCTCAAAGTAGGAGCCCAGAACTCCAGCTGGGTCTTCTATGTGGATGGCAATGGTAGGGATCCAAGTACCTCAACCGTCATCTACTGCCTCCCAGGGTACATTAACAGGAAGATAGATCAGGAGTGGAGCAGCTGGCTCTTGAACTGGCACTCCAGTATGGGGACACAGGTGACCCAAGTGGCAGCTTAAACCCACCGCACCACAAGCCCCCCACCCCACCCCACCCCAACCCACCCCCGCCGGCAGTCTTCCTTAAGTAAGTTTTTTTCTGGTGAGTAAAATGTTTGAGAAAATAGTTTGTAAATTTAGAATGCTAGGCAAAGATGAATCACTATTATTTTTTCCCCTCATTTCAAATAGTTTGAAGAGCTCTCTTAGAGCTCTCTTGTAAGCTCAAACCACGCATGATACGTCCTCATTCAAGATTTAAATACCGGGACAATTTAAAAATTATTAATAACGCCATGGTGTAGAGTTAAAAATAACTCTTACGCCAAGCAGCAGCAGGCGGATTTAAAATTACAGTGATGAGTCATCACAGTCTCATCAGCTCCTTTGTATAAACCAGGCTCGGAAACAGCTAATTTTCTTTTCACTCATCATTTCTTTTGCATGGTGTAGTCTAAATGACTACTTGGAGGATGCACTGTAGCGTATCCTGGAAAATTACAAGAAGTTTGTACCATGTGATCCCTCAACTCTTTATGAAAGAGCACACTCCCATGTCATGGTGTGCAGTGGTGACGCCTCAATTGATTGTATATAACAAAGCCATGTCAATTAAGTTCTTTTTTTAACTTGCATCATCTGATATTTTGGGTCCCTAACAATCAGTAGTTGCAGGAAATGGATGGCTGAAATCAGAACGGTTCTCATCTCTGATTTTCAGATTCTCAGGAACACATCTTTAGTTTTTCTCCTTTCTAAATTGCCTCCCTTTTAATCTTCCTCCTCCATCAGTTGTCACTTAAATGAAAATTTGCACTCAGTGTTTTACATTAGGGGCAGTGTTGGGAGGCAGAGGGTTAAGCCACCACTTGGGATGCTCACACCCCATATTGACATGCAGGTTTGCATCCTGGCTGCTCTGCTTTTGATTCAGTTTTCCTGGGAAGTAGGTGATGGCTCAGGATTGGGCCCCTGCCATCCATATGGGGAACCTGAATGGATTTCTGGACTCATAGCTTTGTCCTGGCCCAGCCCTGGCTGTTGTGGCCATTTAGGAAGTGAATTAGCAGATCTCTAGCTATCTCTGTATCTTTATCTACATCTTTCCCAGCCCCCACACTGTTGCTCTGCCTCTCAAGTAGATGTGGAAAAATTAAACATTTATATTAATTTTATTTATTTAGAGACACAGAGAGATTGACTGGGAACATGCATTCCCTTTTGCTGCTTCATTCTCCAAATGCCCTCAACCGTCAGGGCAGGGTGAGGCCAAAGCCAAGAGCTTGGAGATCAATTAAGGTCTTGTACATTGTTGATACGGATTTGGATATTGAGCCATCACCTGCTTCCTCCCAAGGTTGTAAATTATTGGAAACCTGGAATGGCAAGAGGAGCAGGGATTCCAACTCCTGCCCTCTGATACAGAATGTGAGCTCAGGACAGAATAGCCCCTCCACTGCAGCCCACCCCATACTTCTGTAAAGCTTGCAAGATTTTCTCCTACATACTGAAACCCCGCTCATCTCTCCAAGTTATAATTTACAATAGATATGAAAAAAGAAGTTTAAGGTCTAGCAGGAAGAAATAAGAAAGTGCAATAAATAGAACATCTTTCCGATTTCCCTGAAACCAGAGAAACCATTTTACTTGCTAATTCACACAGATTGGCTTGGTATAACTTTGCCCTCCACTCTGTGCCCTACAGACAAGAGATGTGTGAGCAGCTGTGCTTAGAAATGATGATTCTTTCCAAGAAAAATAATCAGGGCACATTGTGGGGTTCAATATAAAGAGATGAGATTTCACCCATACTTTAAGCAACACAGGCATAGTTTGTGGGCTGTGCTTTTCCCCCTCCTGTTGTGTAATGCATCATGTTGAACCCTGTAAGCACAAAGGGAATTATAACTTTTACGGTGAAGCAGAGTTTAATATACATTTCACACATAGCCACCAATTCATAAATGCTTTATAAGCTAAAACAATTTAGAGAAAGGAAAATTCTGGTTTTTTTGTTGGTATTTGCCTATGTTAATCATGCATTTGTTCTCACTCAAAACATAAGGTTAATTCTTTTTCTGTGTGTATGTATGTCTCCCACCCCCATCCCTAGCTTGCAGAACTTAAAAGTGCAAAAGACACTTTCAGACAATTTCTAAGTGGTCTGGACCAGACACTGGCCTGGAGCTTCTGCAAAACTGCATTCACAAATTATCTTCAATGTCCCCTTGACAAGGAGGGCAATTTCAGCTGGAAGTACCATCAGACCCTTATTCCACCGCCCAGTGCAGTGCTCTAAGATTTCTTCGAGCTGCCAGACGGCTTCCGGCCTGGGTGGTACACTGTGCCACGGACATCTTCCAAGTCTTCACTGCTTCTCCTCTCTCTTCTGTCTCCTGTATTTCACCAAAGCCTTTCCTCTTGTGTTACTTGGTTATGACAGAGGCTCAGCAGTGATGAGCGAGGAGAAAGGAGTCTGTTCCTCGACTCCTTAAAATTTACATTCCAGTGACCTTTGCCAGCTCGGGCAGCTCCTGGTCCTGGCAGCTTGCACAGCCCTGGGGACACACCTGCCCTGGCTCACACCTGCCAGCTCTACTCTAAGGAACGAGCTGCTTGCACTCCCAGCACTTGTTAATATCCACTGTGGCAGCCTCTGCCTGCCTCAGCTCTAGAACCAAACTCTACAGGAACAATCACATTTTTGTTAGGGTTCTGGGAGCAGGGATATTCATACATATGTACATATATATGACCCTAATATACATAGAAGTCATATATATATATGAATGATGTATTTTTCCCACAAGCTCCATTTTTTGTAACTTGACAGAAAAATGTAGAGACCATGGGGATAATTGATATAAACAACAGTCTTTCTGTTACAGGCAAGATTGATTGATGAATGTTAAACTTAGTGGGACAAGGACAAGGACAGACAGATTATTTGTGTGATTTTAAAATCTCTCTCTTAAGTTATCTGTCAATTATAAATGCAAAATTAGTTAACTTCACTGTAGAGGAGCTCACCTCAAGGAAAGGAGCCTAGTTAGCATTTCTAGGAAGAAGATATATCTACACTGTATGCCCACTGATAGGATGGATACACTTTTCACTGTACTCCTGCCAAATATGCCGAACCTCCATCTACTTTGTGAAGTCATCACACAGACTCACTTGAAATACAGCATCATGCATCCTGGCCAGCATTCTTCAAATATGCCACGGCCATGGAAGATAATGAAAGAATGAGAAAATGCTAGCAATTAGAGGCCTTAACAACTACGTTAGATATGAGATCAAGAATTAGATCCTCGAACAGAAAAAAGTCTATTAGTGGAAAAGCCACTGAAATTTCAGGAAGGCTTGTGGTTTAACACTACTGTAAAATTCAAGTAAATCCTGTTGTCTGCTGTTCATTTTCTGGTGTGGATCACTATGCTTATGCCTACATAAAATTGCAACATAGGGGGAACCGGGTGAAGGTTGGACAAAAATTCTATTTATCTGGAGCTCAAGATTTTAGAAAATTTATCACATTAAGGTCCCCCAACTTTTGCCTGTGGGCCAAATCCTGACTCTTTCTGTAAATAAAGCTTTGTTGGAACACAGCCACATGCCTTATTTGCATATTATCTGAGGCTGCTTTTGTGCGGGAAGAGCAGAGCTGTGTAGTCGCATCAGGGGCTGTCCGTGGCAGATCAAGTACTCAGTGCTTGGCTCTGGAGAGAGCAATTATGGTGACCCCTGCACCACCTCACGCACACAGCCCGGGATTGCCCTGCAGTACCAGAGTGACAGGCAGCCAAGGCCAGTGTGGAAGAGAAGATGGACAGGACCAGAAAGCGTGTATCCATCCGTGTGATCTACCCCACTCCTGCTCCTTAAATGCATGGTCCCCTCTGGCTGAGCCACTCTGAGTCGTATCTCGAGCTCATAGCCCTACCTCTGGCCTTGCAGATTCTCTTCCCAGTTTTCCCGGCAGGATTCTCTCCCCATGTGCATCCTTCAAAGCCGGAGTTCCTCAGGGCTCTCCCGACTTCCTCTCCTCGATCCCCGCCTGGCTGTGGCTTCTTACCAGGAGTGTCATCTGAATGGGAATTAGAACGCCTGCTACCTCTACCTATGACCTCCCTGGCAGCCTCCAAACCTCTGTGACTCAAATATTCAGCTACCCGTTGTATTGTCAATCAACTCATTCGACACGTAACTCAACAGCATCTCCTAGGCACTCACTTTCCCTTTCTTGTCTTCTACTTCAACAGCGTCATTAAAAACCCACTCCATGGGGCCGCTGCCCGCAGTGTCAGCATCCCATATGGGCACTGGTTCACATCCCATCTGCTCTACTTCCGATCCAGCTCTCTGCTATGGCCTGGGAAAGCAGCGATAGCCCAGGTCCTTGGGCCCTGCACTCGCATGAGACCTGGAAGAGGCTCCAAGCTCCAGATCAACGTAGCTCTGGCCATTGCGGCTATCTGGGAAGTGAATCAGCAGATAGAAAACACCTCTCTCTCTCTCTCTGCCTCTCTGCCTCTCTGCCTTTCAAATAAATAAATCTTTAAAAAAAAAGGCAAAAAAAAAAAAATTAAAACCCACTCCGTATCCCAAGTGTGTAATTCATTCTCAACTCCTCTGTCTTCTTCACCTCCAAGTTCCGTGAATGACCAGTCTGCTTCTCTGACCCGCTAAGCACATCCTCTCCTCCCCATCCCTCTGGCCACTAATTTGTTCCAGGCCATTCACATCTCTTACTCAATTCTGGAAAGTCCTCTTCAGTCGTACTGCTGGCTTCTGGTCTACGTGTGTCCCTTCAAATTATTTCTTTATGTGGAATTCATGGAGAATTTGTGACAATTCTACCACGTCCTCTGTCTGCAGCCCTGTGGGGAATAGTCTTGGGGCTTGAAATGAGTTCAAGGTCATCTACAATGCTTACAGGGCCAGGAGAACCAGCCCCTGCTCCCTCCCCATGCTCTTCTCTCCTTATCCCCTCCTTCCGCAGCATTCCATAGCTCACGCGTGCACCCGTCATTTTCAGCTGCGCCTCCCTCCCCACGAGGCTCTCGGTGGACTGCTTCCTGCCCATTCACTTCTTCTGGTTCTTCAGAGCTTGGCCAAGACGCCATTACCCTGGGAGCTCCCTCTGACCCAGCTGACCCAGCTTCCCGTAGCCCAGCACTCATCACTCTGCACCAGGATTTCTTGCTTCATCATGGCTGTTCCCTGCTCTCCGTAAGGTTCACGGGGGCCACGCTTTACAGTGTGTCAGCTACATGGCAAACTAGGGAGAGAGGAAGGAAGTGGCTCTGTGCTTGGTCATGTCTTACCCGGGCCCCTCTCTATGCTCTTCTCATTCTCAGCTCCACTTTAAACTTTCTAATAAGTTGCCTTATTTGCATTTTCATAAGCTACACTTGAGGGCCAAAAGCTGTTCAGTAACATCCAGAAGAAGCTGTCCAGAAACCCCACACCTTCATCGATTACCTATTAAGGCAGGAAACTTAAGCCAGTCCAATCCGAATATAATCCCCAGGTGGCCACCTATTGATAAGGCCACACCTGAAACAGGGCTCTTTTTGCTCCTAAAATATAAATTAAGTACCACACTTTATGAAATGTTAATTATGTACTAGTATCAAGTAATTTATTCATTCCTTCAGTTCATTTAGTAATTCCCTACTTACAATCACTCTGTCTACGATACACATTTGAACCTTGGAATGTAAACCAGAAGATTCAGACCTTGGCTTTAAGAAGTTACCAAGGCTCTGTGATGATGAATACACAAAACAAGGTTCCAATACAGCCCAGTAATTGGTGCAATGGATCACTTCCTCAAAGCACAGGGGGAGCATATGGCAGGTGCATCTGGGAGAGGCCCAGGAAGAGGAGCAGAGAATTCCATGCATATTAAATTATGCAACTATCAAATGTTGAGACTCGATAAGTATTTGAGGTCATCTGGTTTATCCTTCGTACATCAGATTCACACTTTTCTTAATTAATGAAAAACATGTGACTGGGGAGATTATGTGGCTTGCCTAAAATTGCCAACGAGTGTCAAAATGATAATTGCAACCCAGGCTGCCTACAAAGAAATCCAGCTTTAAATTAAAAAAAAAAAAAAACTTTCATGATCTTTAATTTGTCTTGGGAACTATGTCTTTGCAAACTGCCAAACTTAAAAAATCTTCCGTTTGTATTCATGCACAAAAAGTCAGAAGTGTTTGTACAGTCAAGGACAATTTACTCTTCCTTTCCACAAGTCAGTTAATAGAGCAATGAACTAGCGTTATGCACTGTGCAAAAAGAAGCAAATGTTAGAATTTCAGCCCAGTGTCCCAGGGAGATCTAAAACACCCAGAAGCAGGGATCAGGGTTGGGTAGCTTTCTTACAAGTGGCAGAGTAAGTGATGCCCGTATAACTAAGAGGCTGCTTTGAAATTCTACTTCTCCTATATATGTGTAATTATGTATTATATACAATTACACGTAACCTTAACATACAATTAAGATGTGTCTTATTTTGCTCATTAAAATGCACTAATTAATCCACATCTTTTTTTTTTTTTTTTCAGTGACTGAGAGCATAATATCTGAAGAAAACACAGAACAAACTATGAAGCATGAACCACACGTTCTGTACCGGGGATAATTTCCCATCAGGACACTGGTACGTAGGAAGGAGCTGCCCAAACCAAAGTCCATTTGTCACTTTAGGACTGAGTGTCCTGCACCTATTAACCTGACCTCTCTCTGTGCATTTGAAGTGATGACTTGGTCCATGAAGGACTTCTAACAAGGAAAGTCATCCATTTTTCTAACATAAATTTTCAATTTGGCACCAAGGAAAGTGAGAACCAAAGTATACCTTAAGAACACAGAATCTACAAGCAGCGTTTTACAGAAGTGGGTAATTCTGATATCTCTGTAGAAAGAAAAAAAGGCTCAGAGAATGCCAGTTTTTGATTTGGGGTTGGGGCAGACACAGATGTGGACCCTCGCATCTTCAGAAGTCTTCTGTGAGAAGAGGTCTAGAAAGAACACCTGGCCTCCATGGCCCCTTCTCTCTGAGTCTCTGCTGCACCTGCAGTGCTTGCACGCTGTGCGTGCGCCTTTTCTGATCTCACCAGGTCTGGGGACAGAGACTCTGCCATGTTACCCTGTGGTGCCGCCTCCAGGAGCTCTCCTTCATTCTGCCTCACTCAGAGGGACTATGACAGGCTGAGGCCAGGGGTCACTCTGTGGACAAACAGCAGCACTTGGAGAACTGATCCAGGGGAGGAGTTTTGCCAGAAACAGGGAGAGAGATCTGGAAGTGGGGGTTAGAGCCACAGAGCAGAGTTTGCTTGCATCCCAGCATTTAGCAGAGCTTACATGCACTTCAGCTACGTCAGAAGCTGCCCACATGGTTTCTGTGAGTCACGGCATCAGTGCTGCCTACGGATCAGCAAGCTTACAGTGCGATGCATCGCTAAGGGGCCTCTGTGCTGTGAATGAAAAGGCCATGCTGCCTAAGGGGTACAAAGCCAGCTTCGCGTTGGAATCTCTCACTGCGCAACATGGCTTCCAAGATTGCTTTTACTCTTAGCTGTGGAAGGCAGTCTGAGAGACCTGGAGTAGAGACAGAAAAGTGTGCACCTGTGCAACCAAGGAATCAAACCACTCTGCCACAAACTGGAAGTGTGGCCAAGGGTGGACCCCCCTCAAGTCTGTGGTTCTGTCTGTTCCTATAGCTTTCTTGGTGTGTAATTACTCCATCACACACTTCACTCGTTTAAAATATGTAATTCATTGTTCTTCAGAATAGTCAGAGTTGTGCAGGCATCACCACTACTGGCAGAACGTTGTTGTCTCCTAAAGAGAAGCAGGCGTACTCAATCTCTCCATCCCAAGCCCTGAGCCATCAGTAACCAATTTCTTACACCTACAGATTAACCTATTCTGGACACTCAATGCCATCATACAGGGAGTGACCTTTTGTAACCAACCTCTTTTCAACACCATAAAGTTTTCAAGGTTCATCCATGGAGAAGCGTGCACCAATAGTACTCCATTCCTTTTTATTTCCAGGTAACACTACATGTGAGGATACGGTGGTATTCATCATTAATCGGCATTTGAGCTATGTCCACTTTTTGGCTGGCTATTATCAATAATGCTGTTATGGACATCAGTGTTGGAATATGGTCTTAGTTACTTGGGGTATACCTCTATGAGTGAAACTGCTTGGTCATGTAGCAATTGTGTTTCATATTTCAAGGATCTCTTTTCAACATCAACAAAGAGTAAGTCTCCCAATTTCTTTCCCTCTTTGACAAGGTTTGCTACTGTTTGATATTTACTTTCCTGGTAGACATGAAGAGGGTAATTCCTAGGGATTTCAGTTTGCATTTCCATGATTTGAAGAGACATATACTGAGATTCTTGATCCATTTGTGACTGCATTATTTTCTTTTATTGAACTCTAAGAAATTGTCAATACAGGCTTTGTTTTTAGAATCCAATCCTCTCATCTACCCTGAAGAGACTAATCTGGTAGATTTTACACACACACAGAGTTCCTCTAAAATCCTTGTTAGAAAATAAAATTAAAATATAACAGTTATATATATTTATTTTTAGAGTTACAGAGGGAGAAAATGAGAGACACAGACACAGAGAAAGAGTGAGAAAAAGAGCTTCTATCCACTGGTTTACTCCTCAAATGGCCAAAGCAGCCATGGGCTGGGGCAGACCAAAGCCAGGTGCCTGGACCGTCTGCCTCCCATGTTGGTAGCAGGGGCTCAAGCCCCCGGCGCTAAAAGCAATGGCTTGACTCACTGTGCCACCATGCCAGCCTTCAAACTTAACTATTTTGATATAAAAAAACCCAAATCCTTGCATGATTTTTCAAAACACGTATTTTCCATGAACTTTTCCAGATTCACTGTATTCATGGAGTTAAAATAACTTTCAAATCAAAATAAAGTTGTTCTTAATTGTATTTCCAGAAACTGCTCTGAAGTACATTCCTGCGCATGCATTTCACACAGTAAACAAGAGGAACACTGGAGGAAGCCGTACCTCTTTCGTTGCAGAATATATTACTGTCTTTGGCTAACAGGTTCAATTTTGTGTTTGAGTTACTTTTTAAGAAGTATTTATTTATTTGAAAGTCAGAGTTAAACAGAGAGAGGAGAGGTAGGAGAGGGAGAGGGAGAGGGAGAGAGAGAGAGAGAGAGAGAGAGAAAGAGAAAGAGAGAATCCTCTACTTGCTGGTTCACTCCCCAGCTGGCTGCAACAGCTGGAGCTGAGCAGATCCAAAGCCAGGAACCAGGAGCTTTTTCTGGGTCTCCCATGTGGGTGCAAGGGCCCAAGGACTTGGGCCATCATCTACTGTTTTCCCAGGCCATAGCAGAGAGCTGGATCAGAAGTGGAGCAGCCGAGACTCGAACTAGCACCATATGGGATGCCAGCACTGCAGGCGGTGGCTTTACCCGCTACACCACAGCACCAGCCCCCTATCAAGTCTTTCAAACCCTTTGCACACACACAAAAAGTCCCAGTTGTATGAAGTGGGTCTATCTGATGTGCCACCTACCCATTAGCAGTACTCTTGGATATAAAATACCAATCTGATATAGTTCTCTGGAAAACAGGGAAACTCCTAACCAAACATGGTCTAATGGGCACAACGTGGCCATCCACACAGAAGGTGCAACTCCTGGTATCTACCGCACATTATATGAATCCATTCCCAAATCCCTACAGCTGAAACTTCGATCAAGCTAGAGAGCAAGTGAAATAGGTAGGGAAACAGCCACTGATGGAGGGGTTTGGGGAGGAGACAGAACAACCCTCCTCCCGGGCACAGATAGGATCGCACTCTGTCAGGAGAACTGCAGCACAGGCTTCAGCCAAGTCTTTCTAGAAATCCTGATGAAGCCAAGGCACAGAATCGACTTGAAAATGGATGCGGATCACGTATCAGCGCCAGTGTATAAACACTTCATGTCATTCACAGGTGCTCTCGCATTGTGTGTGCTGTGCTTTTTGTTGTTGTTTTTGGGAGCCTTGTCATGTTCTCAAGTAAGGTAGACTCTTTCAGGATGATCAAAGATTGCACGCATGGCAACAAGAGCTAATGTTCCCCAAATCACTTGAAAGAAAAAAGTTTTGATGTGCAAGTTAAGAACAGGCGCGTCTTTCCCTTTATTTAAAAAACAAAAAAGGAGCAGCAGCAGCAATGTCAGAATGGAAAGTTGACTGCATTTGTTTTATTCTTCTGGAGAGGTGTGTGTGTATGTGTGTTGCGTGCACATATATACACAAAGAACTCAAATGTAGTTATATGAAGGTATCTCAAAAATTGCCCAGAAATGGAAGATAGATTTTGTCATAAAAAATTTGAAATCCTTGTATAGTTTTTCATAATGTGTATTTTCCATGAATTTTCTGACACCTGCTTGTTACTGGGTGGGGGGGAATCCAATTTACATATGCTGTTTTGCATATAAGATATGGTCTAATATATGTGATGTAATATATATTGTACATATGGTGTGAGGGTAGTTATTTAAAACACATTCAGAGACAATTATGCCAAGAGGTTTTTGAAGGATGTCTTTCTTCACACTGTCAGAAAAAACACAGGCTTTGTTTAAGTCTTTGAGGAAACAGTGATTATGTTTAAAAAAATTATTCTCCCCAAAAACGGACAAAGCAAATAGGTTAGCGGGTTAGCAATACTAAATACCTATGGAAAATACTGGCATTTGTTGTATTCACTGAACAAGCATCTATCGACAAATAAAAGTGATTCAGGGGGTAACGCTGTGGCAGAGTGGGCTAAGGTGCCGCCTATAGCACCAGCATACCACATGGGCACCAGTTCAAGTCAGCTCCTCTTCCAATCCAGCTCTCTGCTATGGCCTACAAGAGCAGTGGAAGATGGCCCTGGTGCTTGGGCCCCTGCATCCACCAGGGAGACTGGAAGAAGCTCCTGACTCCTGGCTTTGGATTTCGTCAGCACCAGATGTTGTGGCCATTTGGGGAGTGAACCAGAGGATGGAAGACCTCTCTCTGTCTTTCCCTCTGTCTGTAACTCTAGCTCTCAAATAAAAATCTCATAAAAAGTGATTCAGTAAAACCCACAGTCATGCAGTGTTGAACACCTGTGGGTACGAGTACACGCGTGTGGACTGTGTGTGTTTAGGGTGGCATTGGGTGCCGAGTGAGCGTTTATGGCATCTGCAAGGGGTCACGTGGGCTTCTTTGCGGAGACGGTGCCACAGGGCGACGCCTAGAATGGAAGGAGGTCTGTGGAGCCACCCCAGGGCCCCCAGCTTGGAACAAAGCGGGTCAGGTCAAGAAGCCTCTTAGGGACGATTCGAGAGCCGAGTCTCCATGTACCCGTTTCCCTCAGCTTTGCAGTTCTCTCGCAGAGAAGGTGTTTCTGAGGAGGGAGAAGGTGGCTGTCCGTCTGTGTCTGTGACAGAACAACAGGGCACAGGACTCTGTCCCCGGGGCACCACTCAACAGCAGCACGTTTCAAACTCCCGAACATCACAAGCCCAAGCACCACTTGCTCTGGTTTAACACGGGGCGGAGATCGTCAGGGAATGCCTATCCCTTGTCGGATGGACCCGCTGTGCAGGTAGTGAGACTACGCAGAGTCTACGCATCCCGGGGCCCGACAGGAGGTGAGACACCAGCTACGCACCCCGGGCCCCACAGGAAGTGAGACACCAGCTACGCACCCCGGGGCCCACAGGAAGTGAGACACCAGCTACGCACCCCGGGGCCCCACAGGAAGTGAGATACCAGCTACACATCCCGGGGCCCTACAGGAAATGAGACACCAGCTACGCACCAGGGGCCTGACAGGAAGTGAGACACCAGCTATGCATCCTGGGCCCGACAGGAAGTGAGACACCAGCTACGCACCCCGGGGCCCCACAGGAAGTGAGACACCAGCTACGCACCCCGGGGCCCCACAGGAGGTGAGACACCAGCTACGCACCCCGGGGCCCCACAGGAAGTGAGACACCAGCTACGCACCCCGGGGCCCCACAGGAAGTGAGACACCAGCTACGCACCCCGGGGCCCCACAGGAAGTGAGACACCAGCTACGCACCCCGGGGCCCCACAGGAAGTGAGACACCAGCTACGCACCCCGGGGCCCCACAGGAAGTGAGACACCAGCTACACACCCCGGGGCCCCACAGGAAGTGAGACACCAGCTATGCATCCCCGGGGCCCCACAGGAAGTGAGACACCAGCTACGCACCCCGAGGACCGACAGGAAGTGAGACACCAGCTATGCATCCCCGGGGCCCCACAGGAAGTGAGACACCAGCTACGCACCCCGAGGACCGACAGGAAGTGAGACACCAGCTATGCATCCCCGGGGCCCCACAGGAAGTGAGACACCAGCTATGCATCCCTGGGACCGACAGGAAGTGAGACACCAGCTACACACCCTGGGCCCGACAGTGCTCTGAGAGTTTCCGGTGCAGATCCTGCCCCTGTTGCATTTCCTGCGCCTGAAGGGGCTCTAGGACGGCACTTGCTGAAGACGCTGCAGTTTGCCTTGTGCTTCCCAGAGCTTGTGGCTTTGTTTCCTACTGTTCTATGCTATTTACAAAGCACAGACATCGTGATTTATTTCCATCTTCAATATTTATCAATATTAATGAGCACTGTGTGTGTTTATTGGCTCCACTCTCACTTAGGTTGAAAAAGATTAAACGTGGAGCTGTGACTTGGTACCAAGGTGGCTCAGACCTTGATGAGAACGGGATCTGCTTCAATTAACTTAATGAGATAATGGGAAAAGAAAGTCGGCTGCTTCAGACAGAACCTCAGCAACATGTGGAAACA
The DNA here is from genome assembly GCF_051225735.1 of Oryctolagus cuniculus. Lineage (NCBI taxonomy): Eukaryota > Metazoa > Chordata > Mammalia > Lagomorpha > Leporidae > Oryctolagus > Oryctolagus cuniculus. The sequence goes on along the minus strand of NC_142884.1, from coordinate 69,257,547 downwards.
GGGTCATGCAAAGCTGGAGTCATTTCTCCACCACGTGCTCCTTTTAGGTTGTATTTTTATAACTATTTCATTATAAAAATATGTGCTCATTGACAACATAAGCAGTAGAAAACTGCATTGTCCTGCTGGTTGCCACTGGTAACAATTCACTGAGCACTGGACACGTGCCTAGTCCAAATACACAAGGTGTAAAATACACAATGAATCTCACAATCTGTTTAGGAAAAAAAATCACACAGCATCAACAATGTTATATTGATTAGATGTTCAGGTGAAAATACTATTGCTACAATATGTTAAATAATGTGTGGATTATTTATTTGAGAGAGAGAGAGAGAGAGAGTTCTGATCTGCTAATTCACTCCCCAAAACCTGGAACAACTGGGGTGGTGATGGAGCTAAAGCCAGGAGCTAGGAATTCAATGCAAGTCTGTGATGTGTGTAGCAGGAGCCTGATGTCTTGAGCCCTCACAGCTGCCTCCCGGGTTCTACACTGCTAGGAAGCAGGAGCCAGGAGTTGGGCACCAGAGCTGAGGGTGGAACCCAGACAATCTGATAGAGCAAGTGGGATTCTGAACTGCTGAGCTGAACAAAAAGATACACATTTTAAAGATAAATTGCATCTTTTTGTTAATATGACTACTACAAAGTTTAAATCACAGATGTGGCTCATATGTGGGTCAAATTATATTTCTCTTGGGTTGCAATGTTCTAGATCAGTGAAGTAAAATAAACCACAACATAGTAATATAAAAGTAAATAAGTTTAAAAAAAAGATTGCATTTTCTCATCTCCCTTCAACCTCAAACCCTCTCCTGAGAGTTAAGACATTTCTCCTGCATTTAAACACGCACACATATATATCACTCTCAGCTATTGTTCTGATGCAGAATGAATAAAAATATAGAAGTCTCCAACTTGCCTTTTATACTCAAGTAAATGGAAATCTTTTCACAAATATGTACTTGAACTACATGTTTTCTTACTATTTTTTACTTAAATGTATAAAGAAACCAGCGATGTGGCACAGAGCGCTGGGTATTGCCTTCATAGCAACCCCCTGCAGAGCTGTGCACTGTGAATCCCTCTGCGTGTCCCTCTGCACTGGTCAGCTCTGGGCTCCCTCAGAGGCATGCCCTGGCTCCACGCTCACCTGCCCTGGCCGCAGTTCCCAGGACACTGCTTCTCCATCAATCCCCGGCTCAGAGCAGCTCTGTCCACAGGGCCTCTGTGAACACAGACTGTGTGCAGAGAAGGACTCAGGTTCCCAGGGGATCCTCTGTTCCACCTCTGAGGATGAGCCTAGAAAATTATATTTACCATCTCTGCCTCCCAATATCCCATGGCTGACAAAGCCCACGAGCCCTCACAAGAGAAGCCACTGGGACAGTGGTTCCAAATACCACGAAGAGCGTCAAGCATTTCATCAGCTGATCACGCAAATGCCCCCGATCAAGGGAGTTTGCAACTGGGTACTTAATAATATCATGAGCGCGATGTTTGGGCTCAGAAATACCCCCTGGAAGGAGTATGAGGAGTAGAGAGCTTGCTAAAAATTGCAGAATTCCTCAAAGCATGCTAACTACAGTGGGAGACCCTGGCTCTCATCTCAAGCTTGGCTCACGCCCCCAAAGCACAGAGCATAGTGGATTCCTCCTTGAGGAATTCAACTGAAGTTTAACAAATGGCAGGGGAGGATTCAAAGTAATGATTGGATTGCACACTGAGCCCCAGAGATTAGTGAGCCCCCACATTCTTGGTGTTTCATCCGCATGGACCATACAGAGTCATATGGTGATTCCAGGACAAAGCTTGCTATCAACAGTTAGAAAAATCAGGGTTCTGTTAGAGAGGCAAGTTCTCTTGATGAAAACACTGCTTTGCAACTCCCTTTCCTTGTGATGCCAGCAGGTTAACCCTTGAGCCAACGTCTTCCTTCTGACTCGAATACCTCAGCGAAGCAGGTTTGTCTAAGATGAAGAATGTCAGCGTGTTTGCTTCCGTCCCCAAGGCAAGCATTCAAGGGCATTAAGTAATAAAACTTAATACAGGAACAATTAAAATATGGAATATAATTTATGAAATATTGGAATCCAAGTTGAATGTTTATTATCACAAACGTTAATAAAAAGTTAATTGTGCCCTTTAGCAATTAATTTATGCACAATTATCTCAAAGTGTTACTGGGCCTTCTGAACTAATTATAATTATATTGAGGTATTAAAAAAAATTCAAGTATCTACAAAATAGCTTCATAAAAATCTGTATGCTTAGCCTGACATGGGAGCCCTTAGCTATGTAAGTAATATTAAGTGAGTTAAGAGTATATTCCAATTACTCTATAAGAGTTGATCATTTAAGATTAGTCTGCTGTGGTTGGTACATTTAAAGAGCTTTAATGGAATGCAAGGCATTCAAAATGATCACTGTCTACCCAATCTTTCCTTTAGCCACAGACTTGGTCTTGTATGCTAGATTCCTGTGTTCAGTTTAGCAGATGTTAAATTAATGCTCTAGAATAATGTAAAAGAATGAGCAGTATTATCTTCCTGGCTATACTTTTTTTAGCCTCCCAAGTTTTACAAATCAAAATCAGGCAGCTGCTCTCAGTTGAATTCATTCTAATGGTACAAATCATAATATTTACTCAGAATCTATCAGGTTTGTATATTTTATGTATAAAAGACAACTTTTTAAAAATTATTTTTTTGCTTCCTTGAAAAACAGAAAGAGAGAGAAAGAGATCTGCTATCCACTGGCTCACTTCCGGAGTACCCAAATGGCCAGGCCTGGGCCTGCGCGGGAGCTCTGTCCAGGTCTCCCCTGTGCACGGCAGGGACCTGATCACTGGAGACGTCACTGCTGACCCCGAGGTGTGTGTTAGCCGGCAGCTGCCATGAGAAGCAGGGCTGGCACTTCAACCCAGGCACTCCAGTACAGCACGCAGCGTCCCAGGCAGCTTCCTGCAGAACTTCTGGTCCACACACCTCCCGGGAGTTTTGTGTTTGTCCATGTGTGTGCAGAGGGGGCGGTGGAGTGGTGGTCATTGTTCATGCATCTCATTTCCCCTTTGCTGAGAGCCTTTGTAGACTGGCTCCTATATGATCAGTGGCCTAACCAGAGGGAGCTGCAGACGGGACCTCAGGGGCAGGATGCGCATCGTGGCCTTCACTCGGGACCTGAGCAGGCGACAGGAGACATCACTTTGAGGCCAGGGTGTACGTCAGGCTGGGGGGGCAGGCAGCTCGGGAGCTGGAGCCATCCATTCCCTGAGACGTCTCCTTGGCCACAGCCTTCTTGGCTGAATTTGCTCTTCCACTTGGAGTCCCTTCAGCAGCTCTGTACCAGGGAACTCACGCATGGCTCCCCACGCGTGTCACAGGAGATAGCGCACACATGCAGAACGCCCCTGGGTCAGTGGCGTTCACCCCAGCAGACCCACGGGGAGGGTCTGTGTCCCACAGAGCAACAGCAGGCAGAGGCATCCAAGATCCCTTGGGGAGGGGCTGGTGGTCAGCTTTGGGATCAGTCATCAAGAAGGCCGTCTGGATTCTGGCTTCTGAATCCGGAAAATTAGGGTTCTAGGCAGGAAGCAGTCAGCAGGCACGGGGCTGCAGCAGCAGCAGCAGCAAACATCAGCCCAGCCCCTGGCCAGTGTCCCTGGAGGATGTGACACGACCTCAGCAGGGTTTCCAATGGCAACAGCAGCATGAGCTGCCAGCCGAAGCCTCTCCCAGGTCAGACACCACCACCTTGCCTTTCACAGATGCCTGCTCCATTTAGAAGCCAAGGATGGCGCTTACTTAAGTGAGTTCCTGCTGCAAGAAATCTGAGGACATTGTCCTCCTTCCTTTGCCAGATGGGACATGCTCCAGATGAGGGCAAGGCTTCCTTTGAAATTGCAGCCAGAATCAGGAGCACAGCCATGTGGACCACGCTCTGGCCAGCACAGAAAGGCACAGGGACAGGCAGCTCTCCAGTCATCCATAGCCCTTGGGAGCCTCTCTCCTGCACATCACCATACGTGGTCTCAGAGCTGACTTCAAGATCCCTTTGCCTAATCTTTCCTTCCCTCTCCCCACACCCACAACATATACTGACATTTTTCCTTCAGTGTTCGGCTGTTCAGAGAGTAATTGCAGATACTGCACTCTGTTATCTGTAAATACCTCCATGTCTATTTCCTAACTATAAGCACATCCTGTTAAGTAAACACAGTGTACTTATCAAAATAAGAAATTCAGTATCGGTGCCGTATTCTTATTCACATCTCAGCCCATAATCAAATTTTACCAATTGCCCTCAAGATGTCCTCTATGACTATTTTTATTCTCAGCCTGGGATCTAATTCAGGCTCACACGTTTCATTTAGTTGCCTTGTCTATTTATTATCCTTTAATCTGCAACAATTGCTCAGCTGCTCTGTTTTTCATGACTTGGAGATTCTGGAAGTGTATGGGCCAGTTATTTGGAATGTGTCTGATGTATCTCCTGATTAGATTCCTGTTATGCATTCAGGCAGTCACACCACATACTGTCACTGCTTTTCTCAGCGGATTCCATAAGCAGGGAATGATGTCAACGTGTTTCCTTGTTGGTGACATTCACTTTGACCACCTGGCTAAGGTAGTGTCCACCAGGGATCCCTGTCATAGAGCTACTATTGTCCTTTCTGTAATTAATAAGAAACCTACTTTGAGATTATGGGACTAGCTAATTTCTTATCAAATTCTTTCCTATAAAGAGGAATGAATTTTAAAGTTTTAATTATTAAGTTAGATAAATGAATACAGTATATAGGCCAAACAGGTCAATTATAGGGAACAGATCATACACAATCATCAGTTGGTTCAGAGAGTTCATTTACTCAAAGCTAATACAATAGTCAAGACCTCCATATAAAAAATAACATGCCTACTACATGTATGACCATGTTTGATGGTGTTCCATGTAAACGAAGTCAACTTCCAATTCACTTAGGAATGTTGGTAAGTCAGGATTTTAGAACATTTTCATCTTCAGACAGGTTAAAGAAAGGTAAAACTGGGCAAAATGGACAGGAAAAGAAAAAAGTTTCCCTCCAGGGGCTAACTGATGAATTAGAGAGAGCATCTAAAGTCCTTCAGGTTTAAACTCCTTTATCTCCTGTTAGATTTTTATTTGCTCATTTGTTTGTTTTATTAAGTTATAGAACAAACTACTCCTCTGAATATTCTGCTTATAAAAGATGACTACAGTGCTGCACAGATCCAGATGTAGGCCACTTGTAGAATGTAAAGGGACATTAACGAGGATTTCATCAGCATTCTGATTTTACAGATGCGAACATTTGAGACACAGAAATGACCTTAGCTAGTCCAAGAATGCAGAGAACTGGGATTCTGATTCTTGGCTCCTGATCTGGTGTTTCAACCATGAGATGACCTTGTTTCTCGAAGACATTCTGCTTTATTACAACTGAAGATTAAAAAGGAAAAAAAATGCTGGACTGAATTTATGGTGGTGTTAAAGTATTCCTTCAAGTGCATATTTTAAATAGCATGTGACCTTGCCCTCTACTGTAATAGCTTCTCCACTGGGATAAAGGGGCACAGGTGAGACTATTGTGACAGATTCTTAATGCCTTTATTAATTGCATTGTTTTCCTTTTCTGCAGTGTACTGCCGGGTGCTGGGGAAAAGTACACTCGACTGCCCACTCCTTTTAATGGAAAACTCTACCCCGTCACCCATCATATAAAATCCTAATGAATTTCTCCCAATAGACATAGGTCATCTTAATTTTTAATGTTACCTTCATTTTAGGAAAATCTCTAATATCATCTTGACTATTTTTTAAAATACCATTTGTGTTATGGCCAAGGATTTTCAGAATCCTTTTAGAGTGCAAGTTTCCTTGAGGCTCCCCGAGTCTCAGTGGTATACCATTTCTCTTTGGAATCATGCCAGAAAACCCATTTAAACTCAGTTTTTATTAGAAGCCACATTACTCCCATCATTTGTGTTACACCCGATTTATTTGGAAAGTGGAGAGCACAGAAAACAGAGTGCAGGTGCAGTTTATATCTCCTCTACTTTTCCACTTGATGGGATGTCTATCAATGCCTGAGCACCATGACCAGTGCAGATCTGTCATCCACTGTCAAAGTAGTCATGCATAATTTTTGTTTTGAAGTTGAGCTTTAGATTTACTTGCATGTTTTTCCCCCTTTGGCCTCATTGGCTTAATGTTCTAAGCTCTATGGTTATTATAATATACCTTCAAGTACCATTTCTAAATCCATCAATAACATTGCAATCTTATTCTGCAAAAGAAATTATTAGTCAATGCCTGTATATTAATCATTCAAAAACAATAAAAATAAAATTGAGGGCAGAACACTGGTTGCCTCAAAGTATTGAATCAGCAACTCCTCTGAGAGATTTATCATCAGGATTTACAATTATTTTTCCTGATGAAATGGAGCTTTGTCTTTTAGAATTAAAGCGAAGATCACCTTTCCTAGGTTCTATAACCATGAAAACATATTATTAAAGACAATATATGGAATGGAGCATGAACCACGTTTTTAGTGTGCTTTCTTTTTTGTATAGTTTGGTCAGTAAGATGGATCATATATTCCTTCTAAGGAAAATGACTGCATAAATAATAATTCATTTGAATTGACTGCAGTCTGGGAATTTCTGATGAAACAATAAGTATCTTGAATAAAATTGTCAATAAATTGACTAAAAGCACCTGTAAATAGCATGAAGAACTAAAGATATGCTACACCATGAAAAATCACCCTATATAGACTTTCACTGAGATAATCATCACTTCAATGTTCCAAATTCTGTCCTTTCTTAGAAGTAAAAGACTAAAGGTATCTTTCTAAAGGTATAAATACCAGATACATGAACAAAGGCCTTTGAACACAACAGAAATTAAATTAACATGGATTAGGAGGAGGAAGAGAAAAGCAAAGTTTTGATTCACAGAATTGGTCCAAGGATAGATGCGGCTTTAGGAACATTGGGATCTAGGAGTTCAGACCCCGTAAGCGTGTCTTCATCTCTTGCTGCACATGGATGATGTTTGCTTTTATAGTCTTGCCTGCATTCCTGGGGTTTTCTCCATTAGAGAAGGCTCCAGGCTCACATGTTCCTTGATTTCAGGGAGTTGAAGAGAAGTACCTTCCTCTAGAATCTGTCATCATTTCACAAGCGTTCTGTTTGAGTTTATTTGGGCACATGTTCACCCTGGAGGCTTATAAATGTAGGCCAAAAGCGGAGAAAGCACAGTAAGTCAAGATCAGAGGTCACACTTTTGTTGGAGGACCAGTAAGGCATTGTGATTGACAACTCCACCGGAACCACACGGGATGAACGATGGGGAGGTGTCCAGTTGAAAATTGAGTGAATAGAAAACATTAAGAGATGTCCACTGTAGCACATGCATGAGTTTTAAGATAAATCTGTAGAATAATTGTAGCTTGTCTACTACTGGCAGTCTCTAGTAGATGCTACTACACTGTAATGACAGGGCCACGAGCGTGAGTCATCCCTGGCTGAAATACCTGCAGGAAGGCTCTTCTGCTTAATTGCACTAACCCACAAAAACCAACTGGAGGGCGACTCCTCCTTGTAATTACATAGATCACCAGAAACAGCAGGGGTCTCTCTTTCTTGGAACTGCATTGCTCAGCTATAAAATGTCTACCTTCCTTTTCTTTAGAGTCCCTGTTTTTGGGATACATGAATGCGATGTGTAGATCTATGTCATTTTGACACTCATCCCTCTTCAGGTGTTTTAAACCACCCTCATAATAGCTAATAAATGAAAATACGACAGTTCAAAGGTCAGGCACAGTTGACCGAGTGAAGACTGCGTATTTTTCCCTCTTGTCTATGAAAGCAGGTCCTGTAGCACTCCATCCCACGTGAACGCTCACACAGATCAAGAAATATTCAGAAGGCAGTTTTTCACTAAGGAAAGTATCTTCCAGTGCCATCCATGTTGTCTCAAATGACAAATTCCTTTAAATTAAAAAAAGTTTCTCTGATGCGTCATAGGCACTGGAAGATGATCAGGGAATCTAAATTTCTTTTCTTTTTAGAACCAAAACTTCTGTCAGATAAACCCCAGGAGTCTGTGATCTCACATCTGTGAAGTTAAAGGTCTAATTATTCTATCAATATTTTCTGAGCACATAAGAATATCCAGGTACATGATAGAAATGACATATAGAATGAAGTCTTTGATCCTATGGAATTTTCATCCTACTGTGGGGAGACCTGCAATGAATCATCATATAAATAAGCAAATAAACAAGATAATTGCAGTGGTTTTATGTGCTAAGAAGAAAATGAAACAGCAGTCTGAAAAATGAATGCCAAGGGAGTAGTGAGGACCACTTATATGGGATAGCGAGAGAGTTCTCTTTAAAGGAAAATAAATTTGAGCTAAGACTTCACTGATGAATGTAAGCAGTCACACAATTTTTAGGAAGAATATATTCTAATGTACATGAAAAGAACATGCAAATCTACCAGGTAGGGCAAAGTTGAGCTTATGTAAGGACTAGTAAGAAGAAGCATGTGTCAAATCCATAATGAATAAAGGGGAAAGAGGCGGCACTGAGTTTAGGGATGCTGATCGTGGCCAACCTGAGATGGGGGAACTCACAGGAGAGTTGCAGGCATGGGAATGGCGTGGACGAATTTCTATTTGAAAAACATCTTTAGAGCTGACTTGTCTTGGGAATGGAAATGGTGAATCCCGTTAGAGAGATACAACGTGCTGGTGACTTGACCTACACTGCGTGGGGGGAAGGTGGTGATACATGGGTGTATCCAGGTAACTGGTTTCCAGGGTTTCACCCCGAGTGTCACGAATTTATGGTGGCTATATTGTATGATGTGAGGACTGAAGGAAGAACTTCTAGGGTCTGTCCTTGTAGATAAAAAGTGTTATAAGATTGTCTTTGAACTTATGATGAGGTCTGTGCAACCACAGACAGCATCACCTAGATGAGGCCTCGCTCAGGTCACTCGGGAAACAATAAAGTGCAATAAGTAAATACCCCAGAACCCAGTGTCCTTCACCACGCAGAGGCCAACAGCACTGCAGAAGCTTTATGACACATCACAACAAATACATGAGTAGCAGACATTCTTCTTGGTTTGCTGCCAGATTTTTAAAAATCCCTGTCTATGATTGCTTCTGTTCCCAGATCCGTAGGCAGACATGAATTTGGCAGTTGCTATAGAAATGGGAAAATTATAAGACATGCTGAATTGCTCCATGACTAGATTTATCTTTGAAATGTATTTTCTCTACATTCTTTCCTCCTAATTAATTACAACTTTGAACACTTGGGTAGCAGATAAACTGACAGAAGGCTTTGCCCCCTCTGGCTGAAATGATCATAATATAGTGAGCAGTTCTTCGAAATTGTGTGACCTCAGACTGTGATAAGTGGTACTGAGCATTTGTAGTGCAATAGTAAAAGCATTTCAAAGGACCCTGGCAATCTTTGAGACTGTAAGGGTTGCATGATGCTAATGATGATAATTAACAGTGAAGATCTGTGTTGGGTAGAGAATATGCGGAAGTATCTTCACAAAGTTAGAAGTCAGTCTTCCATGGAGCTTGTAATTGATAACCTTAAGCCATGTTGAATTGCATGATTTTTTTTAGCAATTAACTCCTTATCACTGGAAAATTCAGGTGTGAGAAAATGAGAATTCTCTGAATCACTAAAATATAGAAGCACACCTGTCATTGTACGACACCCCTTTTCTGTATCTCTGTCTACATGTAGGTCCCAGAAAGGAACAATGATATTGAGCATTGTGAGATGATTAGCAAAGATAACAATGAACCAACCCCATCATTCAATTTGTCGCCCTGTGGGAATTTATTTTGTGCATAGAACACTGGTTCACAGCTCTCAGGGATGATAATAAGCACTAGCTTGCCAGTGAGGTGGACCTTCCAATGTGAATTTAAAAAAACTTGGCAACAGTAACACCAAATTAAGGCAGTAGGACTGGTCTGAGATGAATGACATCCAGCGAGGCTGGTTGTTTCCTGTTCTTACGTGGGTCAGCCACAGAAGCATAAAGCTGCATCTCACATATCTTATTCCCAGGCCTTGGTTGCCAATCAAGCAAGGCATATTTCCATGTTTGCTGGCATTTTACATTTTTTGGGGGGGGATTACTACTTTATGTACTTAACTATTTCTTCAAATTAAAAACCCTTTATTTCTTGAAAATATTAATCATTTGCTTAATATTGGTTAGCAATAGCTTTCCTGGTTTTGCATATGCTATTTAATTTTTTGGTGATGGCTTCAATATGAGTATTGTTAGTTTCTGCCACGTTAAAGAACTCGATCTTTCTCCTTCATTTTTTTTCCTTAAATTTACTTACTTGAAAGGCAGAGGGACAGATAGGGAGAGACAGTAGAAGGAGATCTTCCAGCTTCAGCTTCACTCCCCAAGTGACTGCAACAGCTGGCGCTGGGCCAAACCTAACCAGACGTCAATAACTTTCTCCAAGTCTCCCACTGAGTGGCAGAGATGGAAGTACTGGACCACCTTCCACCTTATCCTTAGGTACATGAGCAGGAAGACAGATGGGAAGCTGAGATCCAGGACTGGAACCAGAGTTACAGTATGGAATATGGGATTCACAAGCCACAACTTAACGTGCTGTGCTACAACACTTGTCCCTCTCCTTCATAGTTTCACATTTGGGGTCATGTTTAGGAAGCCTATCAGCAACACCAGACTGGAGAAGAGTCAATTTGTTGTTTTTTTTTTTAATTATTTTAGCATTCCAGGATTAATCGTAATGCAAGGTGAGAAGTACAAATTCAAGTTTATATACAAGAGTATTTCAAGAAGTTCATGAAAAATGAAATTAAAAGTTTATTTTGGTGCAAAAAATTGAACTCCATGCCCAGTTTAACAACACACATTCTGTATTTTTCCACAAACTTTGTAAAGTCGTCTCATGTTTTTCAGAAATGTTTAACCCTATATGAAATAAAGGACTCTGGGCTGGCACTGCGGCTCACTAGGCTAATCCTCTGCCTGCGGCGTCAGCACCCCAGGTTCTAGTCCTGGTCAGGGTGCTGGATTCTGTCCCGGTCACTCCTCTTCCTGTCCAGCTCTCTGCTGTGGCCCAGGAGTGCAGTGGAGGATGGCCCAGGTCCTTGGGCCCTGCACCCACATGGGAGACCAGGAGAAGCACCTGGCTCCTGGCTTCGGATCAGTGTGGCGTGCTGGCCTCAGCGGCCATTGAGGGGTGAACCAATGGGAAAAGAAAGACCTTTTCTGTCTCACTGTCCACTCTGTCAAAAAAAAAATAAAGGACTCTGTCCATATTCTGATATTTCACACTGACAGTAGCATGTACTTGGCCTCCAACAATTATTTAAAGAATAAATATCCATCATCTAATGGATACTTGTGGTAAATTTGAGTCATAAATTATAGGTTTATAATTATGTGAACAACTCACCATAAAGTTAGAGACTGGGTTCTAAAAGATCTACAAGCATAAAAAGATGAGATCGCCGTTTTATCTGGACCATAGGAAGTCTATGAATTTTACGGTCTTTTTTTTTTTTTCTTCAGCAACACTATAATTATCCTAACCAAATGAGAGACAGCATGGAAATGTGAAAAACTTCTTAATTAGACTCAGATTTCAGTTCAGATGTAATTCATTATATTATGATCCAGGTTTTGTTGCTCATCTTGTAGACTTAGGTTGCTTTTTTTAAAAATCTATAATGTGGGGAAAAAATACTGCTTTAGGAACATTGTTAGAATCAGTGTTTATATAGACATGTATGTGTCTAACCCAGGGCCAAGTAGGTCACACCCTGTACTGTGGTTGTCATTCAGAGTAGGAGTTAAGATGCCACTTGAGTGTTCGCATCCCTTACTGGAGTGGCCCGAATTTGATTCTGTGTTCCCGATTCCAGCTTCCTGATAACGCACACACTGGGAGGCAGCAGGTGATGGCTCAGGTAACTGGGTCCCCGCCATCCAAGTGGCAGCCTCGGCTTCGGCATGGCCCAGCCCTTGCAGCTGCAAGCATTTGGGGAGTGAACCAGCAAATGAGAGACCTGTTCATCTCTTTCAAACGAATAATTCTTTAAAAAAGTCGAATATTTCTTGTAATAATTCTAGTTGTCTTTTCCAACTTGCCTCTTCCCGTGCATTCTTCTGAAGTCCTCAGAATTTGACAGTTCTGTCCTTGTATGTCAGCATGTAAGTTTCAAAACCTGTGTTCTTAGCTCATCTTTGATCTGTGGGTCATTTTCTATTAACAGAGCGTTTGCTACCAAATAATCTATCATTTTGGACTGAGTGTCATGAATCATGTCGCATGAAACACAGTTTGCAAAGTGTTAAGAGATCTGCAAGTAAACACATCGTTTTCCAAATGACAACGGGATGCTGGACCTGAGCATCCTGCCAGAGACACAGGGCGACGCTCCAGTTAAATCGACGCCTACCTCTGTCCCACATTGCAATGTTCAGCAGTGTTGAAGCCCAGCTTGGGTACTGCCTTTTTTCAGTGCGGCAGTTCCATGTTCACATGTTCACATAAACTAAACTGAACTGCTCACATGGTATTCTGTTGCCCAGGGAGAAAGCAGAGTGAATTGCTTAATGATCCGAAGTATAACAAAAATCAAGAGAAACCAATCATGCGCCTGCCGGAGAGCAATGATGTAGTCACTGCTGAGAGCATGAGCCAAAGAAATAAATTATGCACTCCAGCCATTTCTCTTGTTCTGCTCCACAGACAGACGGACCAGTTTATATCATCCTATAAAAAGCATATTGTGATGGGAACCAACAATATTCTCACATGCTTTCCCTAAAAGGCCCAGTATGGCTCTTTTCTTATATATATAAAACAGATTCTCTCTAGCAAACTAATGAAACACAGTGAAAAGAAAAGGATAACCAGAGTAAAATAAATGCTGAGTGAATTTCTGTCACTCTTACTGCTGTAGATGTCAAATGTTGAAGATTCACAGGGAAACCTGACAAGATTAAAAACGGCCAAAAATAACTTAGGCAAACTAACCTGGGCTTCTGCACATCTTACAAAAACACGCACTCCCAAGTAGAATGTTGAGCCAGTGTTGTTCTCACAGACATTTCCCTTCCTTTCAACAGTATGTCTGTTCCTTACAAAGGCACAGAACTGCCTTCTCTAAGTCCCTCTGCTTACAACTCATAATTTGTCCTATTTTGCATTAAAATAAACATTTCCAGTGAGAGCTACATCCATTTCCCTTGTTTTTTTTTTTTTTAATTAAAAATTAACAGCTTACTTTAAATACCATAATCCCAAGTGTTACAATACTGATACTGAAAATGTCACATACTTTTTTGTTATTTGTTATTTTCACTGGGAAAAATATATGAAATAGCCAAGAATTCTAAAAAGGTACTTTATCTGAAATGCATTAATATTTACGTGCTCATTTTTAATGAGCATGATTTTGGTTTTGATAACCCTAAACAGATAAACACATGAAGACAGAATTATGGCTTGTGACATAAAAGATAAACAAATATATTTATGTATTTGCCACATAGTATTCTCGATTTTTTTTTTACTATTTAACTGATGATATTCACTTTCTTAGGATCCAAATACCTATTTAATTGGGATAGTTTTTTTTTTTTGGTCTCAAGTTCAAGTACCAAAAATTTCCAACTGTATTAGCTGCAGGGAATGATGGCACAGAACTGGAAGAGCACTTAAATAAGGTACCCTATAAGCTAATAATATTCATAGCATGAGATCATACAGGAGTCCCTAGTGTCTTTGCATTAGCATAGGACTAAAGCTCATGTGCAGACTTTATAAATTGGGAATTTGATGTTTTATCGTCACATCTGCCCCTCTCACCACGTTTATGAGAGTGTTGCACATAATAGGGCAGCCTTTGTTGAACAAACGAGTGACTGAAGGAGGCCTTGGCAGTTCAGCTGTTTTGATCCAGGTAACTAATGTGATAACCAATAGTGCCCTATTATTTTGTCCTTTATTATTTGATAGCATGATATTTACCATTGTAGGCAATCAGGTTCAAGTGCCAGTTGTTAACTTCCTATCTTTCAATCAGGAAAATAATACATAAACTATTTCTTTTACAATTTTTATTTAATTTATATGTTTCAAATATTTTATGTATATATACTTAGGAATATCATGATATTCCCTCCCCCCACCCACACTCTAACCCTTCTTCCTCCTCCCTCTTACATTCCCACTCAATTTTTTACAAAGATCTATTTTCAGTTTACTTAACGATCGTATAGTTAACCCTACAGTAAGTGAAAGAGTTCAACAAGTAGTATGAAGAGAGAAAAAACAAAAACACTGTTCCTCTATGGAAGAGTCTAAGGTTGTAAACCATCATTGAATCTCAAAATGTCAATTTCACTCTAATATATTACTTTTCAGATACTCTATTAGTTAACTCAAATCAGGGAAAACATATGGTATCTGTCTTTTAGAGACTGGCTTGTTTCATTAAGTATAATGGTTACCAGTTGCGTCCATCTTGCTCCAAAAGGCAGGATTTCATTTTTCTTTTATAGCTGAGTAGTACTCCATAGTGTATACATATCATAATTTCTTTATCCAGTCAACAGTTGATGGACATCTGGGTTGATTCCTTATCTTCGCTATTGTGAATTGAGCTGCAATGAACATGGGGATATAGATAACTCGTTCATGTGCTGATTTTTTTGGTTTGGGTAAATTTCCAGGAGTAGGATCACTGATTCATAAGGTAGGTCTACATTCTGATTTCTGAGGTATCTGCATACTGTCTTCCACAGTGGCTGTACCAGTTTACATTCCCACTAACAGAGGATCAGGGTACCTTTTTCCCCACATCCTCACCAGCACTTAACAGTTTGTTGATTTCTGTATGAGAGCCATTCTAATGGCAGTAGGTGAAACCTCACTGTGGTTTTGATTTGCCTTTCCCTGATGGCTAGTGATCTTGAGCATTTCCTCAAGTGTCCAATGGCCATTTGAATTTCCTCTTAAAAAACACCTGTTCAAGTTCTTTGCCCATTTCTTAACTGGATTGTTGTGTTTTTGTTGTTGTTGAAAATCTTGAGCTCTTTATAGGTTCTGGATATTAAAAATTACTAAATGCTGGCGCCGTGGCTCACTAGGCTAATCCTCTGCCTTGCGGCGCCGGCACACCGGGTTCTAGTCCCGGTTGGGGCGCCGGATTCTGTCCCGGTTGCCCCTCTTCCAGGCCAGCTCTCTGCTGTGGCCCGGGAGTGCAGTGGAGGATGGCCCAGGTCCTTGGGCCCTGCACCCCATGGAAGGCAGCCATTGGAGGGTGAACCAACGGCAAAGGAAGACCTTTCTCTCTGTCTCTCTCACTGTCCACTCTGCCTGTCAAAAAAAAATTTCAAAAAAATAAAAAAAATTACTAAGAACATTTAATGTATGACTGACATTTTGAGACTTAATTATTGTTTATAGCTTTGTCTATACTCCTGAGGAACAGTGGTTTTTCTACTTGTTACTTACTGAATTCTTCATTTAGTGGAGCATTAAGCTTGTAATCATAAAGTAAATTCAAAGTGTATCACTGCAAAAATTAAAATAAAAAAGGAGGAGGGTGGATGGGAGCAGACAGGGAATGAAGAGGTGTGGAATAACATTATGCTCTTAAAATTATACTTATGAAATACATGAAATCTATTCATTTATATAAACAAATCGTAAAAAAATCACTATATTGAAATTTTGGCTAAAATCACTATATATATATAATAAAATAAATATATATAATAAAATCACTATATATATAATAATATATATATAGTGTTTTTAATGTTTATTTTGGTTTTTACTGAGCCCAATCCAAACAACCAGACCTAAACCAAATTTTTGAAAACTCTAACATTCAGGATAGGTGTCCTAGTGGTTAACACATTTGTTAAGTCCACATTCCATTTCAGAATAACTGGGTTTGCACCTGGTTCTTGCTCCCAAATTCAATATTCTGCTAGTGAGGACCCTGGGAAGCAGTGGTGATGGCTCAAGTAAGTGCATTTCTGCCATCCATGTGAGAGACTTGGATTAAGCTCCAGGTTCCAGTTTAAGCCTACCCTAACCCTAGCCACTATAGGGATTTGGGGAGAGAACTAGCAGATGGGTATTCTCTGTCTCTTTGCCTCTCTTATAATTTAAGTGTAAATTTCTTTGCTTTAGCGATAGAGTAGAAAATGAAGTATAACTAAATAAACTTTTATTTCCATTTGGAGGGTCAGTAAAACAACAGGGAAATATTAGTGATTGAAATGAAATCATGCTTTAATACATGTTGAGTGAATTTTTGTGTAAGGTGAAAGGTAGGGGTCTTGCTTCATGATTCTGCACGTGGAAATCCAATTTTCCCAACACCATTTATTGAATAGACTGTCCTTACTCCAGGGATTGGTTTTGGATCCTTGATCAAATATAAGTTGGCTGTAGATGTTTGGATTGATTTCTGGTGTTTCTATTCTGTTCCATTGGTCTATCCATCTGTTTCTGTACCAGTACCATGCTGTTTTGATAACTGCCCTGTAGTATGTCCTGAAATCTGGTATTGTGATGCCTCTGACTTTGTTTTTGTTGTACAAGATTGCTTTAGCTATTCGAGGTCTCCTGTGTCTCCATATGAATTTCAGCATCATTTTTTCCAGGTCTGAGAAGAAGGTCTTCGGTATCTTGATCTTGATTGGTATTGCATTGAATGTATAAATTGCTTTTGGGAGAATGGACATTTTGATGATACAGATTCTTCCAAAATCCATGAGCATGGAAGATTTTTCCATTTTTTGGTATCTTCTTCTATTTTTTTAAGGTTTTGTAATTTTCATCGTAGAGATCTTTAACGTCCTTGGTTAAGTTTATTCTAAGGTATTTGATTGTTTTTTGTAGCTATTGTGAATGGGATTGATCTTAGCAGTTCTTCCTCAGCCATGGCATTGCCTGTGTATACAAAGGCTGTTGATTTTTGTGCACTGATTTTATATCCTGCTACTTTGCCAAACTCTTGTATGAGTTCCAATAGTCTCTTAGTACAGTTCTTTGGGTCCCCTAAGTAAAGGATCATATCATCTGCAAAGAGAGATAGTTTGAGTTCTTCCTTCACAATTTGTATCCCTTTAATAATAATAAAGACTTAAATCTACGACCCGACACCATCAAATTATTAGAGAGCATTGGAAAAACCCTGCAAGATATAGGTACCGGCAATGACTTCTTGGAAAACACCCCAGAAGCACAGGCAGTCAAAACCAAAATTAACAATTGGGATTGTATCAAAGTAAGAAGTTTCTGTACATCAAAAGAAACAGTCAGGAGAGTGAAGAGGCAACCGACAGAATGTGAAAAAATATTTGCAGGCCGGCGCCGCGGCTCACTAGGCTAATCCTCTGCCTAGCGGCACCGGCACACCGGGTTCTAGTCCCGGTCGGGGCGCCGGATTCTGTCCCGGTTGCCCCTCTTCCAGGCCAGCCCTCTGCTGTGGCCAGGGAGTGCAGTGGAGGATGGCCCAGGTGCTTGGGCCCTGCACCCCATGGGAGACCAGGAAAAGCACCTGGCTCCTGGCTCCTGCCATCGGATCAGCGCGGTGCGCCGGCCGCAGCGCGCCGGCCGTGGTGGCCATTGGAGGGTGAACCAACGGCAAAGGAAGACCTTTCTCTCTGTCTCTCTCTCTCACTGTCCACTCTGCCTGTCAAAAAAATTAAAAAAAAAAAATATTTGCAAACTACGCAACAGATAAAGGGTTGATAACCAGAATCTACAAAGAAATCAAGAAACTCCACAAGATCAAAACAAACAACCCACTTAAGAGATGAGCCAAGGACCTCAATAGACATTTTTCAAAAGAGGAAATCCAAATGGCCAACAGACACATGAAAAAATGTTCAAGATCACTAGCAATCAGGGAAATGCAAATCAAAACCACAATGAGGTTTCACCTCACCCCAGTTAGAATGGCTCACATTCCGAAATCTACCAACAATAGATGCTGGAGAGGATGTGGGGAAAAAGGGACACTAACCCACTGTTGGTGGGAATGCAAACTGGTTAAGCCACTATGGAAGTCAGCCTGGAGATTCCTCAGAAACCTGAATATAACCCTACCATACAACCCAGCCACCCCACTCCTTGGAATTTACCCAAAGGAAATGTAATTGGCCAACAAAAAAAGCTATCTGCACCTTAATGTTTATTGCAGCTCAATTCACAATAGCTAAGACCTGGAACCAACCCAAATGTCCATCAACAGTAGACTGGATAAAGACATTATGGGACATGTACTCTGTAGAATACTATACAGCAGTCAAAAACAATGAAACCCGGTATTTGCAACAAGATGGAGGAATTTGGAAAACATCATGCTGAGTGAATTAAGCCAGTCCCAAAGGGACAAATATCATATATTCTCTCTGATCGGTGACAACTAACTGAGCACCAAAAAGGAAACCTGTTAAAATGAAATGAACACTATGAGAAACGGTGACTTGATCAGTCCTTGCCCTGACTGTTGATGAACAACTTAATACATTATCCCTCTTAGTATTTTTTTGTTTGCTCTACTTAATACTTTTGGTTGTATACTGTAATCAATACACAGTTATTCTTAGGTGTTGAAACTTAACTGAAAAGTGATCGCTGTTAAATATAAGAGTGGGAATAAGAGAGGGAAGAGATGTGCAATTTGGTACATGCTCAAGCTGACTTGCCCCAAATGGTAGTTAGAAATGTGCCAGGGGATTCCAATACAATCCCATCAAGGTGGCATGTACCAATGCCATCTCACTAGTCCCAGTGATCAATTTCTGTTCACAATTGATCATAATGATAGGACTAAGAGCCAAAGGGATCACATAAACAAGACTAGTGTCTGCAAATACTAGCTGATAGAATAAAAAATGGAGAGAACGATCCAACATGGGAAGTGAGATACACAGCAGACCCATAGAATGGCAGATGTCCTAAACAGCACTCTGGCCTCAGAATCAGCCCTTAAGACGTGGAGACGCGGGTGAAAAGCCCATGAGAGTATTTCAGGCATGGAAAGACAAGACACTCTGGCAAAAAACAAAACAAAACAAAACAAAACAACAACAACAACAACAAAAACCCTAAATGAAAGATCTCTGCGAGTGAGATCCCAGTGGAAAGAACAGGTCATCAAAGAAGGAGGTACCTTTCTCTGAAGGGAGGAGAGAACTTCCACTTTGACTACGACCTTGTCTAAACACGATGTCGGTGAACTCAAAAGGCTTCCATAGCCTTGGCAACTCATGACAAGAGCCCAGGGTGATTACTGACACCATATACAAGAGCGTCAATTTGTTAAGTCAACAACAGGAGTCACTGTGCACTTACTCCTCATGTAGGATCTCTGTCCTTAATGAGGTGTACATTGTGATTTAATGTTATAACCAGTACTCAAAATATTTTTCACTTTGTGTTTCTATGTGGATGCAAACTGTTGAAATCTTTACTTAATATATGCTAAACTGATCTTCTGTATATAAAGAGAATTGAAAATGAATCTTGGCCGGCGCCGCGGCTCACTAAGCTAATCCTCCGCCTAGCGGTGCCGGCACACCGGGTTCTAGTCCCGGTCGGGGCGCCGGATTCTGTCCCAGTTGCCCCTCTTCCAGGCCAGCCCTCTGCTGTGGCCAGGGAGTGCAGTGGAGGATGGCCCAGGTGCTTGGGCCCTGCACCCCATGGGAGACCAGGAAAAGCACCTGGCTCCTGGCTCCTGCCATCGGATCAGCGCGGTGCACCGGCCGCAGCGCGCCGGCCGCGGCGGCCATTGGAGGGTGAACCAACGGCAAAGGAAGACCCTTCTCTCTGTCTCTCTCTCTCTCACTGTCCACTCTGCCTGTCAAAAAAAAAAAAAAAAGAAAATGAATCTTGATGTGAATGGAAGGGGAGAGGGAACGGGAAAGGGGAGGGTTGCGGGTGGGAGGGAAGTTGTGTGGGGGGGAGCCATTGTAATCCATAAGCTGTACTTTGGAAATTTATATTCATTAAGTAAAAGTTAAAAAAAATAAAAAGAAAAAATAAAAAAAAGAAATGAAAGCATGCTTGTCTACACTTTGAGCAGGCATGGCCATAAGAATTTTGAGTCAAGGATTCTCAACAAATCCATTAAAGCACATTTAAACTGAATTGTTACTTCCTTCATGGTCTCCTTTACTAGAAACCACTAAGAATTATGAGCTATTTGAGGCTGGCCTTGTGGCACACTGGCCTAAGCTGTTGCTTGTGATGCCAGAATCCATGTTGGACTATCAGTTCAAGTTCCAGATGCTCCAGTAGAAGACGGTCCAAGTTCTTGGCCTCCTGCCTCTCATATGGGAGATTTGGACAGAGCCCTGACCATTGTAGCCATTTGGGGAGTGAATCAGCAAATGGAATCAATCTCTCTTTCTCTCTCCCTCTCTCCTCTCTCTCCACCCTCTTTGCATCTCCCTGTAACTGTTTTGCAAATAAACAGTTTTTAAAAAATAGAATGAGGAGCTGCCTTTGATTCCTCATGTACAACAGCAGAGGGATTTGGCAGTCAGCAGGTGCTGATGTTCCAAGACAAAGCACAAGGTTGGTGAGAGTGGCTGGAGTCCACGTAAAGAAAGTGACTTGCAGTCTGTCTTATCTGAGAACCGGGGAGTGCAGCAGCCTTTGTTGGTATCTCTGGTCTCAGCTGCTTCCTCCATCTTCCTTCATACTGTCATAAGCACTGTGTGTTTGGCATCTACAGTTCGTTCAAACAGCAGCTTCTGGCAGAAGCGTCTTCACCTGCAGCCGACTGGATTCTTCAGAGCCCTCAGAACAGCATCCATGTGTGTTATGACTCTAGCAGTTCAAGGCCAAATAGACACCATTCTCTCTCCCCGGATGCGAGTCTTTGCATCTAAATGGGTGGATCAAAGATGAGAAATCAGATATGTTGAAAATCAAGATGGAAACTTCTAAACGGCAATGTCTCTTTAACACAAAGAATGATTCACAAACTCTGCCACCTCTACCTCTCAACAGCAGACCTCGTCCAATCAAGCCTTGATACTGCACATCAATAGGGGAAACGCCTGATATGAAACCTGGTGCCCGCCAGGATCCCCTGGTCAAGGCTCTGCAGGCGATTCTCTCAATGCCCTCACAGGTCAAGACTCTGCAGACCAAGTGGCCCATCGCAGAGTCCATGGTGATGCCTAGGAGCATCCTCTAGAGAAACTGGAAGAGTACAGTGATGTTTGAAGAAATTAAAGGTACGATGTTCAGCCATGAGAAGGACTTGTTTCCTTCAGGGAGGCAACCCCACTTCCCAATCCATCCCTGGGACAACTGGGAATGAGGCACTAGAAGAGGCAGGGCCCATGATGGAAATAATGAGTGTCACCACGTCGCCTCTGGAGGAGGGTACCCCCTTCAAGGCACACTTGATCTGCAGTGAATCTAATCCATTCTGGAGAAAATCTGTGTTACCGTAAGGCATTGCCAACTCTGATTGCTTCCTCCCAAATTCTTACAACTGAAAGCCAGATCTGAGGTCCCTCAGGTCACTTCCCCTGGATTGGCAAACACAAATGTGGGACAAAACCTCCAGGGGAGGGAGAATTTTTTGATTCTTGTAGCCAAGGTCAGGCTTCTAAGTAGCAGAAGAAAAAATTACATCAGGAGAAGGTGCCTCATCCCAGACAAAGGCACATGGAGTCCTGTGCTACAGTGCACCTGTATTTCTTCCCTGACACACTCAAATGTAGACAGTTGATAATGGCTTTGTATTGATTCACCATGATTCTTGGAAAGCAAGCTAAGGCTTGGAGTGGTTCAAGGTCATGAGCTGTGGAACCAGTTTCCCAGTCCACAGTCTCAATACCAATACCTTTCTGTTTGGTCCATGAGCAACCAGGGAAAAGTTAAAGAAAGCAGGTGTGCTGAACCTGACCTCCCAGTTGCTGGCTGCCAGCTGGGGCTCTTGCTGAGCATTGCCTTTGGTTGAAAAGCGCTGTCTTATCCAAAGTGATAGTCCCTTTCTGCATCCAATGAGTGGTCTAGGAACTGACAAGAAGACTCTATTCCAGCCTCCAGATGAGAATACACAGAAGGCATTCCCACTACTCCTCTGAGAGGATCAGTAGAGGCCTTTTTTGCAAATGGAACTCAGTTTCTTCCTTCCTCCCCTCTCCCACAGGGACTGATACCAAGAGCCCACACTAGCCAATGTTACACAGGCATAGCTCCATCTCAGAGTAAGCATTGTAGGGGGTGTCCTTGGACAGGCAGAAAGCACAGATGGAATGGAGGAGGGGGTTGAAACACAGGAGCTGAGGGTAGAATCCATACTATCTGACTTACCATACATCGTAAAGTTCAGTTGTTAGAAAAACAGTCCCAGTGACCAACCTAGCTGGGTTCACACTCTGGCTCTGTCAATTACTAGCTGTGTGATTTTGGTTTACTGAAACTTTATGAGCCTCAGTTTCCACAACTGTGAAATAGAAGTAATAATGGCACCTATGATACCACATTGTGAGGAGGTTTACATGAATTAACATTTCAAATATTCTACAGATTTCTTGGTCCATAGTAAGAACTATAATTGCTGAGTTAATAGAGTGGAAGGAATCTGATTGTCCTGTCCTACTTTGTCCTGTTTCTCATCTCTTTTTGCCCCAGGAGAATTCATTTTCTATTTATACTTGGTTATGATTAGTCCTTGATATCCAGCTAATATCTTTATGTGATATTTCCTTTGATGAGCAGGGAAGGCTAAACAATAGAGAAAGAAACTTGCTATTGAAACACTCCTATTCAAGAACACAATAGAAAATGTTTGCTCACCGAGTTGAGAATACCAGAGTTTATGCATTATTTCTTTTTAATTTTTCTTTCCCATAGAAATAAAGAATGTGTTCATGCTATGGGGAAAAAATCAACACGTACCTCTTGTCTGCTCTTGAAAAGCAGCTCAGTAACATGTCAGTGCTGCGGTCTGAGCACGTCCCCTTGGGTGCTTGGGCTGGAGGCTTCATTCCCAGTGTGGCAGCATGCGCGGCGGTAGAAACATGAAGACGAAAAAGCTGATAGAGGTCACTGAGGGACATTGACTTTGGTAGGGATCACTACTGGTGTTGGGGAGTCAATAAGTTATTCTTGTGAGAACAAGTTTTTATAAAGCAGCAAGGCTGATGCGGGACTCACACTGAGGCTCTCCGGGTCTCTAGGTGATGTCTCCCTGTCACACGTGCTTGTTCCATAATACCTTCTACCATCATGTGACAGTCAATGGGGCCACTGCCATGCTGTCTGGACTCTTAGTCTCCAAAACTGTAAGCTAAATAAGCCTTTTTTAAAAAATATAAATTACCATTCTCAGGTGTTTCCTTAAGAAATGAAAAACTAACTCCTAGTGACTTATCAAAAAACAATTAGGAGGCCAGCACTGTGGCGAAGCAGGTAAAGCCACCACCTGCAGTGCTGGCATCCTATATGGGTGCCAGTTCGAGTCCTGCCTGCTCCTCTTCCAGTCCAGCTTTCTGCTACATCCTGGGAAAGCAGAAGGTGTCCCAAGTCCTTGTGCCCCTGTACCCATGGGGGAGACCCAGGAGAAGCTCCTGGCTCCTGGCTTTGGATTGGCCCAGCTCCAGCTGCTGCGGCCATTTGGGGAGTGAACCAGTGGATGGAAGACCTCTCCCTTTCTGCCTCTGCTTTCTCTAACTCTGCCTTTCAAATAAATAAATAAATCTCTATCTGCATTGGTAATTCTCAATCAAGAGCAATCTTGCAGCCCCTACTGCATAGGGGGCATTTGGGAATACCTACAGATATTTCTGGTTGTCATATCTAGGAAAAAGATGCTATAGGCATATAATGTGAATAGGCCAAGCCTTCTGGTAACTTTGCTATAATGCACAGGACAACTACCTCCTAAGAGAGACTGTTCTGTCCAAAGTCAGTAGTGTCAACACTACACATGGAGACTGAACAACATGCTCCTGAATGAACACTGGGTCATTCAAGAAATCAAAAGAGAAATCAAAAACTTTCTGGAAGTAAATGAGGATAACAACACAACATATCAAAACTTATGGGATACAGCAAAAGCAGTGTAAAGAGGAGAGTTTATAGCAATAGGTGCCTACATCAAGAAATTGGAAAGGTACCAAATAAATGAGCTTTCAATGCATCTCAAGGATCTAGAAAATCTGCAGCAAACCAGACCCAAAACTAGAAGAGAAATAATTAAAATCAGAGAAGAAATTAACAGGATTGAATCAAAAAAAAAATTACAAAAGATCAGCCAAAGAGCTGGTTTTTTGAAAAAATAAACAAAATTGACACCCCATTGGCCCAACTAACTAAAAAAAGAAGAGAAAAGACCCAAATCAATAAAATCAGAGATGAAAAAGGAAACGTAACAACAGACACCACAGAAATAAAAAGAATCATCAGAAATTACTACAAGGACTTGTATGCCAGCAAACAGGGAAACCTATCAGAAATGGATAGATTCCTGGACACATGCAACCTACCTACATTGAACCATGAAACATAGAAAATCTAAACAGACCCATAACGGACAGAAATTGAAACAGTAAGAAAGGCCCTCCCAACAAAGAAAAGCCCAGGACCAGATGGATTCACTGCTGAATTCTACCAGACATTTAAAGAAGAACTGACTCCAATTCTTCTCAAACTATTCCGAACAATTGAAAGAGAGGTAATCCTCCCAAATTCTTTCTATGAAGCCAGCATCACCTTAATGCCTAAGCCAGAGAAATATGCAGCAATGAAAGAAAATTACAGACCAATATCCCTGATGAACATAGACGTAAAAATCCTCAATAAAATTCTGGCTAATAGAATGCAACAACACATCAGAAAGATCATCCACCCAGACCAAGTGGGATTTATCCCTGGTATGCAGGGATGGTTCGACATTCACAAATCAATTAATGTGATACACCACATTAACAAACTGCAGACAAAAAACCACATGATTATCTCAATAGATGCAGAGAAAGCATTCGATAAAATTCAACACCCTTTCACGATGAAAACTCTAAACAAATTGGGTATAGAAGCAACATTCCTCAATACAATCAAAGCAATTTATGAAAAAACCACAGCTAGCATCCTATTGAATGGGGAAAAGTTGGAAGCATTTCCACTGAGATCTGGTACCAGACAGGGATGACCACTCTCACCACTGCTATTCAATATAGTTCTGGAAGTTCTAGCCAGAGCTATTAGGCAAGAAAAAGAAATTAAAGGGATAGAAATTGGGAAGGAAGAAGTCAAACTATCCCTCTTTGCAGATGATATGATTCTTTATTGAGGGGATCCAAAGAACTCTACTAAGAGTCTATTGGAACTCATACAAGAGTTTGGCAAAGTAGCAGGATATATAATCAATACACAAAAATCAACAGCCTTTGTATACACAGGCAATGCCACGGCTGAGGAAGAACTTCTAAGATCAATCCCATTCACAATAGCTACAAAAACAATCAAATACCTTGGAATAAACTTAACCAAGGACGTTAAAGATCTCTACGATGAGAATTACAAAATCTTAAACAAATAGAAGAGGATACCAAAAAGTGGAAAAATCTTCCATGCTCATGGATTTTGGAAGAATCTGTATCATCAAAATGTCCATTCTCCCAAAAGCAATTTATACATTCAATGCAATACCAATCAAAATACCAAAGACATTCTTCTCGAATCTGGAAAAAATGATGCTGAAATTCATATAAAGGCACAGAAGACTTTTAAAGCAATCTTGTACAACAAAAACAAAGCTGGAGGCATCACAATACCAGATTTCAGGACATACTACAGGGCAGTTGTAATCAAAGCAGCATGGCACTGGTACAAAAACAGATAGATAGACCAATGGAACATAATAGAAACACCGGAAATCAATCCAAACATCTACAGCCAACTTATATTTGATCAAGGATCCAAAACCAATCCCTGGAGTAAGGATAGTCTATTCAATAAATGGTGCTGGGTAAACTGGATTTCCACATGAAAAAGCATGAAGCAAGACCCCTACCTTATACCTTACACAAAAATTCACTCTACATGGATTCAAGATTTAAATCTATGACCTGATACCATCAAATAATTAGAGAACATTGGAGAAACCCTGCAAGATATTGGCACTGGCAAAGACTTCTTGGAAAACACCCCAGAAGCACAGGCAGTCAAAGCGAAAATGAACTATTGGGATTGCATCAAATTGAGATGTTTCTGTACTGCAAAAGAAACAGTCAGGAAAGTGAAGAGGCAACCAACAGAATGTGAAAAAATATTTGCAAACTATGCAACAGATCAAGGATTGACTACCAGAATCTACAAAGAGCTCAAGAAACTCCACAACAAAACAACCAACCCTCTTAAACAGTGACTTGATCAGCCCTTGTCCTGACTGTTGATATACAATTTAATACTTTATCTCTTTTAGTATTTTTTTGTTCTAGTTAATACTATTGGTTGAACTCTAATTAACACACAATTATTCTTAGGTGTTTAACTTTAACTGAAAAGTGATCCCTGTTAAATACAAGAGTGGGAATAAGAGAGGGAAGAGATGTACAATTTGGGACATGCTCATTCGCACTCACCCCCAAACGGTGGAGTTAGAAACGTGCCAGGGGATTCCAATACAATCCCATCAAGGTGGCATGTACCAATGCCATCTCACTAGTCCCAGTGATCAATTTCTGTTCACAATTGATCATCCTGATAGGTCTAAGAGTCAAAAGGATCACACAAACAAGACTACTGTCAGCTAACACTAACTGATAGAATAAAAAAGGGAGAGAACGATCCATCATGGGAAGCAAGATACACAGCAGACCCATAGAATGGCAGATGTCCTAAACAGCACTCTGGCCTCAGAATCAGCCCTTAAGGCATTCAGATCTGGCTGAAGAGCCCATGAGAGTATTTTAGGCATGGAAAGACAAGACATTCTGGCAAACACACACACACACACACACACACACACACACACACAACCCAACCAACCTAAATGAAAGATCTCTGTGAGTGAGATCCCAGTGGAAAGAACAGGTCTTCAAAGAAGGAGGTATCTTTCTCTGAAGGGAGGAGAGAACCTCCACTTTGACTATGACCTTGTCTAAACAAGATAAGAGTAGGAGAACTCAAGGGGCTTCCATAGCCTTGGAAACTCATGACTGGTGCATAGGGAGATTCCTGATGCCATAAACAGGAGTGTCAATTTGTAAAGTCAACAACAGGAGTCACTGTGCACTTACTCCTCATGTAGGATCTCTGTCCTTAATGTGTTGTTCAATGTGAATTAATCCTCTAACTAGTACTCAAACAGTACTTTACACTTTGTGTTTTTGTGTGGGTGCAAACTGTTGAAATCTTTACTTAATATATACTAAATTGATCTTCTGTATATAAAGATAATTGAAAATGAATCTTGATATGAATGGAAGGGGAGAGGGAGCGGGAGATGGCTGCATTGCGGGTGGGAGGGAAGTTATGGGGGGGAAATCCACTGTAATCCATAAGCTGTACTTTGTAAATTTATATTCATTAAGTAAAAGGTAAAAAAAAAAAGTGCCAACACTGAGAAACTCTGACCTACTTATATCGACTTTCTTAAGTCTGAATAGATGTATACAGTTTTGATTATCTTTTAAAATTAATAGATACAATAAAACCTATTAACAATTATTTTCAGAATAATATTTTTAATGTTAATGTATTTAAGAGGCAGAGTTACAGAGAGAGGCAGAGAGATAGAGAATAAGTCTTCTATCTGCTGGCTCACTCCCCAAATGGCCGCAGCAGCTGGAGCTGGGCCAATCCAAAGCCAGGAGCCAGGAGCTTCTCCTGGGTCTCCCCCATGGGTACAGGGGCACAAGGACTTGGGACACCTTCTACTGCTTTCCCAGTCTATAGCAGAGAAATGGATTGGAAGAGGATGAGCCAGGACTCAAACCGGCACCCATATGGGATGCCAGCACTGCAGGCGGCGGCTTTACCCGCTACGCCATAGCACCAGCCCCCAGAATAATTTTCAGTATCAGAATGCTGATGATCCTAGTCTCCTATCAGTGTTGTCCCTCCTATAAGTCAGTGTAACATAAAACCTGGAGTTTTTGCACAAGTAGAGATTTGAGTTGACTTGAGTCACGTGGATACACATGTTTGAGTGGACATTGTTTCACTTGATGGTGTTGCCTGTGCAGTCTGAAATGTCAACAGATCTGTGACATCAAGAAGATAGAGACTTTAGAAAGACGGGCATCAACCATCTCCTTACGGCCTCTTTTATAACACTGATCACTGACTGCCACATTTGAGTTGTGATGAAGTGAGATGGATGAATAGGAGCAACACCGGGAAAGTACTATCCTGGTCAGCAGTCATCTGGAAAATCTTGCAGTTCCTTGCAGAGGCAGCCTTAACATAAGGCATCCTGTTTCCATGGTGTCCTCGGTCATTAACATTCACAAAATTATCCTAAGACTCAATAACCTTATTCATCTCTTATAAGCTAGGCATCAGAGATACAGAAAGTACACAGTAGTGGAGAGATGGGGTGTCCTGGTGCCAGGAACAGAATACAAAGAAATTTCATCATTCATAGAACTTGGGGAGATGGAATAGTTCTTAGAGCTTATCTAATGAAATCCTACTATTGTATAGGTGGGAAGAATGAGGTCCATTGGTCCCCTTAATTTTAGCCAAAATTTAATAATACAGTTCTTGTTTGATACTGACACTTTTTTCAGAATCTCTTAGAAGCCAGTCAACGAATTTAAGCAAAAGGTGGAGAGGTGTAACATGACAAGGTTTTTGTTTTCCAAGATTATAATCATATAAAAAATGGGAAGGAAATATGACAGAGCAGAGAGATATGTTATAAATCCCTTTAGAGTGATCCAGAGACAAAGCAATGGAGCCCCCAAATCAAGCAATTGGAGTGTAAATGAAAAAGAAGAAATGGATGGAAAACTGAGCATAGAATTAGAATGTGTAGATCTTGGCTGTCAATCTAACGTAGAAAGTGGCAAGTAAGGATGGAGATGGAAAGTGACGCGGGGATGAATTGGGCACTTTCAAAAGGCTCAGATGAGCTGAATGATGCCACTCATTAAACAACTGAAATCCGTGTCAGCCTACGGACTTGGGGGGAAATGACCATTTGAATAGAGCAGTGACTACGGAGCTCCCGGGAGAGAGTGTAAGGAAACTGACTCTAGAAGCAGATCTGCTGCTTCGCAGAAATTTCTGGAATGGAAAATTGTTAAAACCTGAGGATATATAGTGGCGAATAAAACCAGAAGATTTTGGTTGACTTGTCAAGCTCACAAACTTTCCAAGACTGAGACTCCCCTTCTTGACTTGACTGCAGCCTGCATAGACAGGTAGTGTCGTCTTTGCAAGAGCATCAAGAACTACCAACGTAAGCAGCCAGCTGCCTCCCTGCTTCCCAGTCGGGGTAAAATGCAAGGTAGATTTTATCTTTACAGTTTCACATTCCCGAATCTATTTGATATTTAATAAATGTGTCACACTGTCTTCTCCTATTTCTTTCTAAGTTTGCAATCATGATATGTTCTTGTAATTCTTTGTACCTAAGCTCATCATTAATGTAAATCATTATAGGATAGCAACACAATTTTAAAGAAAGAAAGCTCATTACATGATAGAATTCAAGCTGTCAGAGTGTTTGTTCAGGAATACACAAGGGGTGGGCATTTGGTACAGCGATGGATAACCTACTGCTTCGGGTGCCATGTATTACATTGGAATGCCTAGTCAGAGACCCAGCTACTCTGCTCTGATCCGGCTTTCTGATAACGCAAACCCAGGAAGCGGCAGCTGAAGGCTCATGTTTTTGGGCCCCGTCACTGAGGTGGGAGACCCAGATGGAGTTCCAGGCTCCTGGCTATGACCTGGCCCAGCCCTGGCTGTTGTGGGCATTTGGCAATGAACCAGCAGATAGAAGGTTTCAATTTCTCACTGTTCCTCCCTCCCCCGCCACACACACCATTTCAAAAAAAAAAAAAAAAAGACGACAACAAAGAAGACCGCCACTGAGCAAGCCTTGGAAATGTGTGCGTGGGAAAGTGGATTTGAGCAGTATGTGGAACGCTGCTCCTCAGTCTGACTGTAATCCACTCGGGAAGAGGAACATCACCCATGTAAAACTTACTGCATCTGCATGAATGGAAATCAATGGGATGGATTTTGGAGGGACTTGTTCCTTTGCTGCCACTTCAAAACTCAATACTATGTAATGGTCTAGAATAAGGTCATTACCAAGATCAACAACAGCAAAAAATAGTTTTACTTAATGCATGGAGGTTATACATTTTTAAAAATCTTTAATTATGGAAGTTTTCAGTGACATTTCACATTTTAATTTAATGACAAATCTATAACACGCAAGTAGCCTTGTGCTTCCCAGTACTGAGCAGTCCATTCCCGCACTGAGGTGTGAAGGATTTAAACGACCAGCAAGTCAGAACGCGGGTAGGTTGGCTCTTTCTTCCTCATGCATCTGCAGTACACACTGCTGTTTGCCCAAGGGACTCTGAGGAGTGTTGTTGAGCACATTTAAGAATTAAATATTAAACATTCTACTAAATCATGATGCCAACAGGATAAAATGTCTGCATTCTTAATAATGACAACGAAACTTTATTTCATGAAACCAAAAAGAAAAAATCAATAACTAAAATTTGTATGCAGTTTTCATTCCTACAAATTTTTGAAAAGTATTTGTTCATAGGTGCTGGCATTTTTTTAAAAGTCACTTGAAATCATTACGTGGTGTTTGTACCAACCTCAAGCTTATTTTATTTTTAGGTACAATTGTTTTATGGTCTTTGAATTGAGACTATAAATATAGCATTTAACACATATAGGTGCGTATACATGTGTTCAACTGATAAAAAAATCAAGAAGCAATTAAGTAAAGAAATGTTATTCAGCACCTGTTGTGGCACAGGTTAAGCCTCTGCCTGTGATACTGGCATCCCATATGAGTGCCAGTTTATACACCTGCTATTCCACTTATGATCCAGTTCCCGTTAAAGTGCCTGAGCGAACAGCAGAAGATGGTCCAAGTGCTTGGGCCCCTGCCACCCACATGGGAAACCCTGATGGAGTTCCTGGCTCCTGGCTTCTGCTTGGCCCAGCTCTGGCTGCTGCGGCCATGTGGGAAGTGAAATCGCAGATGGAAGATCTCTGTCTTCCCTGTACCCTCCTCTGTGTCTGTGTGTGTGTGTATGTGTGTGCAACTGTGCCCATCATATAAATAAATAAACTTTTATAAAGGAAATACCACTTGATCATTTCTGTATAAAGCAGCAGCACTGAGAATCCTAGGATAAATTCCAGCACCAGAAGATAGACTCTTACACCAAGATAATGTCATTTACACCTAAATACAGAAATGTTCTCTTCAAATTTCCTTGGAATAACAGTTTCAGTCACCACTGCAGAATGGAAAGTCTGTGGCTCCAAACTTCCACTGCTAGGATTGGGCAATGCAGAAGCAGCCGGCAGTGCCAGGAAGGAGCGTGACTGAAAGGGAACCCTGTCCCTCACGCCACTGATGTGGGTATTAGACACGATCAGGTGACGGAGTCTCCCCCCATCCCCTGCCCCTTAGCTTAAAGTCTCAGCGGGCGGCGCAACCGGCCCCACAGGCTGCTGAGCCCAAGACTCAGGAAGGCGCTTCTTCCTGTGGTCGATGGCATCTCCACGTTCCTTCTTGGCAGAGGTTCTGGAAACCCAGGCTCCGAGAAAGAAAAACTACACCTACCTGAAGGAGGCCCACTTGGCAGTCACCTAAACTCCCAGGAGGACACATCACGGACCACTCGAAGGAGGGCCCCAAGCATTCCAGACCCTTCAACTTCCTCATCAAGCCTGAGACCCTGTGCTGCCATCCCACACCTGGCTGCTTCACTCTGTGCTTTCCAAAGCAGCACCTGCTTTCTTCCGCTTCCTCCGTGTCAAGTGATTGCCTTGCTGTTCAGTGGGCAGACGCAAGTCTTCAGGTTTCAACATGACTGCTGCATGACCCACTCCTACTATTGCTACAGGCTGAAAAATTGGGTCACTCGTCTTTCTTATTGGCCAGGATAACTGCTAAGGAATACACCTTCTTCCTGAGAAACATGGGATTCTCTTCTTCACAGAACAAATTTCAGGTATGCTATCCAGAATTATTTCAACAGAATGTCCTGACTTCATCAACACTGGCAGGACTCGCTGGCTTTTTCTTGTCTAGAGTTCAATTTATTAATCTAATACCTATTACCTTCCACCAAAGGAGGACTGAGAGTGAGCAGGAAGATGAAGAGAAACACATCAAAAAACACTAAAAAAAAAATCCTTGATGGGGAGCCAGCAGAGTGCAAGGCAAGCAACCTATTTCCAATCTATGGCCACATTTCATCTTCATAAAAACCCAGCGAGATGGGCATCATCTCCACTTTATACATGATAAAAACCAAAGCCATAAAAGTTAAGTGGCCTATCTTGTTTATGTAGCTAACGCCAGAACCACAGGAAATTCAAACCTTTTGACTTATGCCTTACTTCAATACCTCCAATTGTTTTGTTTTCTATTGGATTTTAGAATTACTTTTATTATGCATTAAGTTTTACCAGGAGTTATTTGATACAGGTTAGAGATCTATACATACATTGTAAAAAAAATTCTGTTTTTAATGTTTTTTCTCATTAGTAGTTGAAAATAAATAAATAAAACACCACAATCCTTGCTCCTTTGTCTGAAAGTTGTTACACGGCTAGGATGAAAACTTTAAAGGTTGAGTTTAACTCTCTGCTTTCTCCCAAACTGAAGCCACGGCATTGCTAATAAGTGATTAGCATGGCAGATGGTTCCGTCTGCCAACCGTGAGCTACTTAAAACCAAGCGCTCATTTCCATCTGAGGACATCCTCCTCTGTGTGGGATGTTCACGCTGTCAGCCAGGGCTTTTGACTTTCAACTTCCAAGTCATCTGCATTGATTTTTGCCTCTCTTGTCAGTTTACATAGAACTGTGGCCCTGGTTTTCCTCTTGACTAACTCCGTAATGACAACAACACTGCTTTGCTGGTGTCCATGCTTTGGGTTTATCTGCAAACATTTTGCTCTCATTGTCTCTAAGACTCATGATTGACAAGGGCTTCCTGAGGTCTGCCGTGGCATAGAACTCCTTTCCTAGAGTTTTTTCCCCGTAAGTTAAGCAAATGCATTTTTTTCTTCTATTGTCCCCTACCTGGAATTCCGTTTTTTAAAATCATTTTACCAATATTTATGAGCTCCACTCATATTCAAAATGCAATTCTAACTTTGTCTAGTCTTTAATCTCTAGGTGTTCATTCGCCGTATTTTTAGCTCATTTGTTAGAGAGGGAGAAACAACATCACAAAGAAAAACTATTCTCTAGTTTAAACACCAAGGTCTACCTGCAAGTACTTTGTGAGAAGCAAGAGCTCGTGAACAGTACTACAAGCACCCCTGGTGAATGCAGACAACTACGCAGGGATCACATGGAGGGGATGCCCTGGGAGCAGTGGCTCTGTTTCAGAGATCTCAGACAGGTGCTGCAACAGTTTCCCAAGGGAGAAGTACCAGTGACTCGCTGCAGGACAAACTATGTCACGCAGCTTGTTGATCAGAATGCTGTAGGCCTGGAAGAAGGAGGTCCACATCCTTTGAAGACCTCTCAGTGCACTGGGACGAAGGTTTGCATGTCAATCTTAGAGAGCCAAAGCTAGAACAGACAGTGGTTCAACCATGCGGGCTGCAGTTTGAGGAATGCGAGCTGGAACCAGGGGAAGAGGAGCAGGAGCCAAGCATGGCAGGCAGTCTCTCTAAAGTCAGAGCAACGTTCTCTGCTTTCTTGTTGATAGCAGACTGCCCGTGACATTTCTGCGTCCTCAGGAAAGCTCCTCCACGTGTCACACTGTGCAGGCCTGGCCGATTCCAAGCCAGCCTTTCTGCACTGCAGCTCCCTCCGACCCAATCCCGAAGGGCTTTCCCAGCCTCTGCCTGCAGCTCCTTTAGGCAAGCCTGATTTGAGCGTGACCCCTTCCCTGACCAGCCTGGAAAAACCTTTCTCTCCTATCAAAGGAAAAAAGAAGTCTGCATTTCTGGTAATTGGCCCTCTGATGTGTGGCCAACAGACTCATGCTTTATTTCTGTCACCCTGGGACATTGTTCCCTGCCTCCAGAAGAAACACAACTCCCAGACTGCAGCTTAGTGGGCCTCATTCCAGCTCCCAAATTCTGGAACTATCAGACAATTCATCTTTGTTGTTTAAGTAACTGAGTTTATAGGAATTTGTTGCAGCAGTGAAAGGAATGAAATGTATCGCCCTGCACTTCAGAAAATCTATCCCACCCTTATGGGTCAGATAACAGCACAATCCTAGATTTTCTCTGCCCTCTTCTTAGCCTCTGTGTTTGTGACATTTTTCTGCGAGGGAGAGATTTCTTTTTAATCACCAAAAGAATCTAATTTTGGATAACATTTTAAGCATGGTTTCAAACACAGCATTGCAACTATTACTTTGTTCTATCACTTCTTAAATTAGGACGGCTCCCATCTTCCCCATTCTAGAAGAGGTGGTCTACTTCCTAGCCATGAAGGGGAGAGCAAGCCAGAAAGCCACTCTACAAATCCTGGCTTTTGCCAGCAATCACCAGGAGAAGACAACTGCATAAAAAAGGGTGTTTCTCAGGATTTCAGATAAGAGGCATACTAATCACTTAGTAAGTCTTCCTATCATAATTTTGTGCATATATTGAAGTCCAGCAAAATAGATTTCTAGAGATAGTCTGTCCTAAATATGCAAACAATATGGATATCTGGAAAGTGTCTGGTGATTTGCAGCACTCAGATGGCAGGCATTCTTTCTACAAAATGTTCCTATGAGGAGGCCATCATTGTATTGCCCAGATTACATGAACAAAGTCAATTTGTCTTCCAAGAATTTCAGAGACAGATTCTGTGTACTGTAGATTTTTTCTTCCTTTTCTTCAGTAACATTTTAAAAGCAATCATTGCAATGAGTTCTTCTGCATCATGTGTGTTTTATTTAGTCTTGTACTCTTCTCCGCACAAGCCATGCTTGGACAGATACTTTGGAGATTTTAGAAGTTGAATAGGATATAGAGCAGAACTGCAAAGCAGCTTCTGCCAGTTCCCGCTATTAATTTGCTAACACAATGCTCAAGTATGTAAGGAGTATTGTTAAAGAAAATAAAAATGCCTGAAGCTATTAAGCTGACAACTAATTCCCTTGTTTCTCCACTGCTTTATTTTTTTTCACTCAAAGTGACCTTCAAAGTCTTAGTGTAGTAACTGTTAATTTTAGTCTTTTGTTCATACTACTATGATGCTGATCAACAAAGATCTATGATACATATTCTAGAAAGAGGATTGGCCAACCAGGGAGCAAAATGTACCTGCTAAGCCAGTAGTGAAAGAGGACATGGGAGAGTCTTCTTCAGTTCAATGTTGAGTACATTCCTCTCTGTTCTTTGGTCAAAATCAATTTTAACAATTTTATTGTTCTCTGAGTAAAACTTGCACACTACTTTCGGATAATTTGTCAACTTGCTTAACCTATCCTACTTTCATGAGTATTCTCCATGTAATTGTAGCTACTTCATTTTCTGAAATTAGAAAGCACTGAACTCTTTTAATAAGTTCAAGAGAGTATCTAATGAGAATCATCAACAGAGGTGTGAGAAACATTAGAATATATCTTTTACAATTTATGATAAATAACCGTATAATCAAATCTGGTCCTAAGAATATTTTTCAGAGCTTTAATTAGATTTAATAATTTTATTGCTCCTCAAATTCTACATACTATGTAGAACAGAAATTATTTGAAGAAGTCAATTTAGTATTAACATGAAACACTCATTGGGAGAGAAATTGATGACTACTGGGATTTTCCAAAGCCTCTGACCTGAGCTCATTAGACAGAAAGAGAAGCAAAACTTCAGAGTAGCAATGATCATCACACTGATTCTCCCTCCAGCTTCAAGGCCTCTGATGGGCTATGTCGGAGGAGTGACTGGACCCTAGGGTACACTACCCCAGAGGTGGGTAAGGGAATACAGTGTGTATTCACTCCCCAGTCTGGGTTAGCTACTTCACAGCCACCCTCATGGCTAGCCTTATACAGTGACACAAAAATCCAGAGGAAGAGAGCATCTCTTGTTCTAAAGTAGAGACTTCTGTTGGGGAAACGGAAACTGAAAATTTGTGCTGATGGACTGACCGTTTGTATTCCACCTAAATTTGTACATTGAAGCTCTAACTCCCAATGTGATGATATCCGAAGATCAGGCCACTGGGAAGTAATTGGGGTTGCATTAGCTCATGAGGGTAGCATCCTCAGAATCGGAGTAGAGGCTTTCTAAGAATCAGAGAGACCAGGACATGTGCCAAACACATTCTCTTTGCCTGCCCTGCCTGTGTGAGAACATAGCGGGAAGGCAGATGTGTGCCGGTCAGGGTGAAGGTCCTCACCAGAACCCAGCCATGCTGACACCCCAACCACAGACTTCCAGCCTCCAGATCTGTGAACCAGTAGATTTTGTTGATGAAGTTATTTAGTTCATATTATTTTGTTATGGGAGCTAGAACTGACCACTATGTCTGTCAAGCGAATTTCCAAGAACTGCAAAGCTAACAAGTGCTGAGCTGGGCTCGCAAAGCAGAAAGATTTCCATACAACGCACCAGTGGTTCCCTTGGGGGCCTGGAGGTCATGCTCCGTGAGGCTGTTGAACATGTGCTGTGGCTCCCTTTGCAGCTTAAACTATTAGCATGTCACTGTAAAAATGGTAACACAAATAACAAGGACTCACATTCACGGAATATTTACTACTGCCAGGCATTGTGACTAATATTTTACAAAAATGATCCCATTTAAGCTAATGTCTTGCTTTTCTTCAAGTCTCCACTTTCCTCACCCTGAAATATAGCACCTTACCCCTGTGTTTTTCAACAATGTCTAATTTTTTCAAGGGTGGGGAATAGGTCCACAGGGAAGAAAATAATTTATTCAAAGGATTTTCTTACAAAAGCACCCTGTGTAGGTAATATAATTTCCTCAGTATTTAAAAAAAAATACACTCCACTCTAGCACATTTTGGTGTTTACTTAGAGCTCTAGCCACAGGAAATGGGACAAGTTCATATTATTATAGAATTATCACTATTTTGATGTACAATCTCGAGTCAATAATTTCATTTCTTGATCTTCCCCAATTCAGCCATCCATCCATGACTACTACTTCTGAGAGATTACATACACGAGTAAAATAATGCATATAAATGTTTAGCTGGCTTCCTTGAATGAGTATACAACAGCCTCTAGGGAAGAACCCAGTGAAGGAAGCATTCCCATACAAAGAGCAGAGTCCCTCACTGGGCGGCTTCCTCTCCCTCTCTTCTGCCTCTGCTCAAGCTTAGGAGAGATACCTTGGGGCAACTTGAGACAGCTCAGAAAATATCAGTAACTAGCCTGGCAAAACAGCCTTTCAACAAGTTCCTAACGAGTGCCTACGGAGAAATGAGACTGATTAACGAAAATGAGAAAGTAGAAGAAATTTGAGCAGAGTCTGTGAGCAAAGAACTGTAATCCATGGAGGAGATTGGAGATGCATCCATACATTCAGCAGACACACACTGGTGATGTGACAGGAGCTGGGCAAGCTGCTGACAAAACAGCAGAGACATAGACCCTCTCATGTGGGACCCCAGGCAGCATGTAACAAACTCTGGGGAATTCTGTGTTCTCAGTACAGACTGCATGTAGTATCTCATTACATGGTTCCTGTGCACTCCACAGTACTCCAGCTTGCACAACAAGAGGGCAGTGGGTTTTAGATTTAGAACATGGGTTTTAGATGCAAAGCCAACCTTCTTTTTATTATGTAAGAACTCTTGAGCCAGACATGTAAACACTTTCCCACTCCAGTTTTCTTGTTCAAGACCTGAGGATAATCCAGCCCCAACTTCCTGTTTTGGTTTAGAAAATTAAAACAGACGATGGATATCAAGTGCTTGTGAGAGTGAAGATAGGTAATATCTTCTTGAAAAATTTTCCCACTATTCTAACTACCAGCATATTTAATTTTCCAAACGAGGTAAGGTAGGAAGAACACTGCTGCCTTAGACTGGCCCATGTCAGAAACAGACCTGGAGACCCTGGTTTAAATGCAAGTGGTTTACTGGGAAAATGATTACAAGAGAAACTAACAGATCAGAGAAGGAAGAGGCAGAAGGAAGGGAAGCCATTACCTGTGGGGAGCAACTCGGACTAGACTAAGTTACTGGAATTAAGACTTATTCTATGCATCTGCTCTCCCACAATATGGCGCTGGGAGAGGAGTAAACAACTTCTACACAGCTGCCTCTCACCAACTTGACAAGCTGCAGGAGCTGCTCCTGATTGGAGGAGAGCAGCGTACTCGGCGTGTGGGTAGCAGAGCATGGATTGGTGGAAGAGGAATATAAAGGAGGAGAGAGACAACATGCACCAGGAACATCTAAGGGGAACATCCGAATAACATCTGAGCAGCCCCCGAGAGAGCCGGCCGGCGGTGTGCCGCTCTCCCGCGGAAGTGAAAGTGGCAGGGGGGCCCACCCCTCCACGGAGGTGGAAGGGATCAGCAGCAAACCCAGGAAGGACCAGCAGCAAACCCGGGAAGGGCCGAGCAGACAAAAGAACAGCTCAGGGTTTAGTGTCATTCCTCCACGAAGAGGGGGAGCGACAATTACCAAGGTCATCAGGCGTGCTTCCATGGGCTGCTGGAGCTTAGCTCTGGCAACAAACTCTGGGCAACAATGAGGAACACACAAACTCGAGGTTCTATCACGAAAGGTACAACAGAGCTGGGGTGTGTAACGCCAAAGGTGACCTTCCACGGATCATCGATTCCTACATCAACTGCCTACAGCCTGTAGGGCAGAGAGGACTTTGGCAGCCTGGTAAAGTCTTCAGAAGATGATCGGTTCTACTGGAAAATGGAGGTGGATATGTGCACAGGGTACTTACATATGTTCATGGAAAATTAGAATTGAGTAAGTTTATGTCAGCGCAAAACATTTTGAAACCCATGCATATGAGACCTTCAGAAAGTTCATAGCAATGCACGTTGTGTGAAAAATGTGCATGGATTTCAATTTTTGAACCCAAATCAACAGCTTTTAATCCCATTTTCCCTGAGATTCATGAAGTATCCTCATATTACTTCTCCATGATCAATCACTACAAATTTAGTAGTTGAAAACAGCAGCAGCTTCTTGTCTCCCAGTTCTGGGAGTCAGGATTCTGGCAATATTATGGCTCAACCAGGTCTACTACTTAGAGGTTCCCAAAGCCAAAATCACTTTGTTGGTTTGGTACCATTCCTTCCTGGAGGCTCAAGGGAGGGGAAGGGGGGGAGGAGGAGGGGGAGGGAGAGAGGTCTTCCATCCACTGGGTCACTCCCCGAATGGCCACAACAGCTGGAGCTGAGCAGATTCAAACCAAGTAGCTTCATCCAGGTCTCACACATGGGTGCAGAGACCCAAGCAGTTGGACCATCTACTGTTGTTTTCCCAGGTTAGAAGCAGAGGGCAGGATTGGAATGCGAGCAGCTGGGACATGAACCAGTGCACATACAGGATGACAGCACTGCAGGTGGAGTCTTAACCTACTGCACCACAGCGCCAGCCCTGGATTAATTTGTTTCTGTGTTCATTCAGGTTGCTGGCACAAGCTGTTTTCTTGGGTTGCAGGCCCGGGGTCCCCTTCTCTCCTGCCCACATTCCTTCTCGTGCTTTGCATGAGCTCCCTACCAGCCTTTGTAGGCTGAGGTCCTTTCATGCTGTCAATACTGACTCTCTCTTCTGCTCTTCTTGAACTTGAGCTGGACAATGTTCTTTGCCTTTAATGGCTCATGAGATGAGACTAACTACACCCAGATAACTCAAAACAATCTTGCTATCTTAAGGTCCAGTACCTGAGTTACAAATACCCTGTGCCATGTAACATAACATACAGTTTCTGGGATAAGTTTATGGACATCTCTGGGCTGTACCATAGTGTGGCATGCACCAAAATGATAAGGTGTGGGCACCTACCAGTGCTCTCCACAACATTGTTTAATGATCTACTTGTGTCTAACCTTTGAACTCTAAGGGAGAACTATTTTTGACAGGAGCACAGCATGACAGAACGTGGTCCTTATTTCTATTGATTGAGAAAACATTAGTTGAATTTGCAAAAAGAATGGAACATATATCAACGGTCTCTTTCACATGGGAAACCCAGAAAGGAAAGGGTCTAGAATTTGTATAAACACATACTGCATGCATCACTCATGGTCAGGAATCAGGTATTGAAATGTCAAAAGTAAAAAGTACAGAGTGTTGATTAAGATGCTTTCATTATGGAATCTGGTAAATGATTCACTGGAAACCACCTTTGTGACTCCTTTCTCACAGGTATTTCCAGAAAAATGTCCACCAAAAACTCGTCCAAGCAGAAAACAGCAGAAACACTTGCATCAACTCCAGCTTACGCTGTCTCCATGAATCTGCAGTCTTTTGAAGTCGTCTCATCCAAAGCCACCAGTGCTGAGGATCATGTACAGTAAGACTCCATCCCTCACTGTCAGGGAGAAGTAGAAAATTTTTATTTGATTTTTAATCATTTTTAAAAATGTTTTATGCTCAAAGATAAATCATATTAAATATTCCTTACATTTTCCCCTAATTTGTCATGTTAAGAGAGTACTTCAAAATGTTCATGGAAAGGGCAGGTGGTTGGCCTGGTGGTGAAGACGCTGGTTAGGTCATGTCCCCCATCAGCGGGGGCCCTGGGTTCAAGTCTCCATTCTGCCCCCGAGTCCAGCTTTCCACTGTCTGCTAGGTAGAGGATGATGGCTCAAGTGATTAGGTTCTTGCCATGCATGTGGGACACCTGGGTTGGGTACTTGGCTCTTGGCTTCAACCCAGCCATGTGGATTTCTGGGAAGTGAACCAGCAGATAGGAACTCTCCCTGTCTCTCTTTATCTGTCTCATAAATATTTTCATTTATTCATTTGAAAAGCAGAGTTGCAAAGAGAGAGGAGGGGGGAGAAACCAGAGTCCAAATGGTTGTACCAGCCAGGAGTAGGTCAGGCTGGAGCCAGGATCCTGGACACCATCCAGGTCTCCCATGTGACTGCCAGGGGCCCAGGCATGTGGGCCATTATCACCTGCTTTCCCAGACACATTAGCAGAGAGCTCGATCAGCCAAGACTTGAACCTGTACTTATATGGGAAGCCGGCATTATAGGTTGTGGCATAACCCATTTTGCCACCATGCCAACCCCTCAGAAATTCTAAAAGTTCATGGGAAAATGATATTGAAAATTAAGTTTACTTTGATGCTCAACAATTCTGAAATCCATGCATAGCTTCTACATAATATGTATTTTCCACGAACTTTAAGACTCACCATACTCTCCTCAAAACACCATTGAAACTCCCAAGGACATTAGAGTTCAAGCATGTCACTAACATGGACTACTCCAACGAGTGAGAGACAAGTTTCAAGGGCTAAAAGGATGCCTCCTTGAATGTTCTCTCCGGCTGTACAGTGTCTTTGTCCCTTATGTCATCTGACTACCACACAACACAGCCACTACAAAGCTTTTACAGTACTTCAAAGCAGTTCTGGATGCCATGTTGGTTTCCATTTTCTTACTCACACGTCAAACACCAGGAGGAAAATTCAAAGTTGTGGGTTTCATTACATTTCTGAAACAAAATTTTTTCATTGCATAGCAGCAGTTCTGTTGACCTTATATTTGCTTCCAGCAACTCACCAAGGAAGATGTCAATCATTTTTGTCAGAGGCCCCCTGTGGTTTAACACTTTGCTGGAAGCTCGTTTTCATCCTAATGAGTACACTTCGGGTGCTCACTGATCCTTAATTATGTCTCTGATGCCTACTTATTGACCAGCTTGCTAGGCTCACTTGTTTCTTATCCCCCAATGTGGGAAAGGTCTACAATGGCCCACTGCCACAGTAGCAGGTGCAAGGGATACACAAAGAAAACACTTCAGACCACAGAAACTGTGCCCAGTCCCCAAT
Source organism: Oryctolagus cuniculus (assembly GCF_051225735.1). Taxonomy (NCBI): domain Eukaryota; kingdom Metazoa; phylum Chordata; class Mammalia; order Lagomorpha; family Leporidae; genus Oryctolagus; species Oryctolagus cuniculus. The sequence continues at coordinate 69,215,298 of NC_142884.1, read as the reverse complement.
TAGTTTTATCCCAAGAGCGGGGGGGGGGGGGGGGGACAAGGTTACACTTATGGTAAAATCTAATATAATACTATAAAATGGACCGATAGTTTGTTTAAATATTTGTTCTTTTTTCCACAAGCTTTGATTTCATGTATGTGGGAGGATGTTAGCAGCCAACAACTTTGCTGCAAAAACATCCTCTCTAGTCTAGCATCCATTTCTGTTGCATCAGCAGTTGCTGATTCAAGGTGGTTATTCAACAATCCTATGCTACATTTTCTCTTTTCACTTTTTTTTTTAACAATATAATAGGTATATGTGTCAGAGTCTGGGAATGTGTATGAGCTACAATTATATTTTGTTTATGTTATAAGCAATCTTTTGAGAAAATAACATCAATTTGTATTGCAGTTAGCTAGGCTGTATGTAGGAAGTGAACTTAATGTTCAAGGAAAACTGATGACCAGGTGACTTACTGCATGGATCACGAGTAAAGCATCATTAGTATGTCCTGCTAGGATGTGCATCTCTTCATTAACCTACTCTACTGGACAACCTTCTCTGGTCTATTTGGGGTCAGTGGGTAGGCTACAAGAAACTGTGTTTACACGTACGTTGGAACAGAATTTGTGACCCATTCAAAGCAGCACCCCTGGATGTGAAGCTGATGAGGGTGAAAGAAAGAAATTGTTTTCTCTATCACTGATTGCAAAGTAATGATTAGCCAATATTTCTCCCTTTTATGTTTTATAATTGATTTTTCTTTGTATTACTAAGTTTTTAATCATTCATGATCCCCTAAGGGGAAGGAAAAAAACAGGATATGCTGCGTGGCTTCCTTGCTGAGAAATCCAAATACAATCACAAAACCCTCTGGCTATACTTGTTCTTTTAGAACATTTTTAGTTACTCCCAACTCAACTTTCTCACATACGTAGTATTTTGCATTCACCACTGCATGTTTGTGTCAAGATAAGAACATGGTCAACAGAGCACTGTTGTAATAATATGAGCAGCCGTCCATCACCCAGAGTTAAGAACCAAGGTCTCCTCTCTCCCAGGCTCCCTTCATCAACTGTCTTCCCTCCTCTCTAATGGTGCTCGTAAGAAGCTGTGGTCCCTGTAGGACCGCTACAGCTAATTATCCTACAGTTTAGCACCAGAAGGCATGATTTACTCAACCAGACAGCATTAGAAAGGACACCTAAAATTTATTTATTTGAAAGGCACAGTGATAGAGCCAGGAATAGAGAATCTTCCATCAATGGGTTCACTCCTCAAATTGTTGCAATAGCTAGGCTGGTACACACCAAAGTCAGGAGCCTAGGACTCCACCCGGGTCCCCATGTGGGTGGCAGGGGTCTAAGCACATGTACCAGTCTACATTGTTCTTACATATTAGCAAGGAACTAGCTTGGAAATGGAGCCCTTGGGACTTGAACCAGTGTTCTGATATGGGATGCTGCAATGACAAGTGGCAGCTTAACCTGTGGTGCCATACCCTGGCCTGCAAGAATTTATTTTAATTATCCATCAAGGGGGTGGTGCCATGGCATAGTAAGCTAAGCCTCCATCTTCGACACCAGAAATTATATGTGTGGAACTAAGATTTCTGCCAATGCGTTCCTAGTGAAGTTATTTTCTTCCTAGAACACAGAGTGACTGCAAGGACTGAATAAGGATAGTTTATGACCTTCTAACAAGAAGAGCATTGAGTCCTTGTGGGAACATTGGCTTTACAATGACATGCAGCTGCTTCCCCAGACACGCTTAGCTAATATAACTAAAATGTGTTTAGCAAGACATATGAACACATGTGTCATACAATAGTCTGTTGTGATCCTTATCAATAAAGAAGAGTCCCTGTGTCCTGTCTCTCCTTTTGTTTGCATACCCCAACACATATGAGTGCTGGTTCATGTCCCAGCTTCTCCACTTGCTATCCAGCTCTCTGCTTGTGGACTTAGAAAGCAGTGGAGGACGGCCCAAGTCTTGGGCCCCTGCACCTGTGTCGGAGACCAGGAGGAAGCTCCTGGCTCCTGGCTTTGGATCCACTGAGCCCTGCCCATTACAGCCATTTGGGGGAGTGACTCAATGGATCTAAGACCCTTTTCTCTATGTCTATCTCCCTCTGTCTCTAACTCTGCCTCTCAAACAAATAAAAAAATCTTTAAAAAAATTTATCAAAATCATTGCCTGGGACTTGAATTCTCTATATTTACTCCGTCTATGCCTAAAGCACTTTGATCTACTTCTACTTGTGTGCTTTTTTGGTATGAATATGTTTTTCTGTCTAGACACATACAGAAATACATAAACTCTACATATAGAGAGATCCACAGTTGTAAGCCACCTAAGATAAACTGGAGATTCTATAAAATACAGAATATGACATCAGTTATGATTCTCTACAAGTCAAGGTCTCCTGAGCAAGCAATTCAAGGCCAAACCCAAGAACCTCAAGAGGGAATCCACCATAGAGTAACAGCAATCCTGCCCAGCAACCTGCTGCTTTGGAAATCAAGTTTTCAAGAAGGGCAACTGTTATACCCGACTTGAACTTAAGCTTAAGCCAATTTAACACTGACTCAGCTTTCTCTTTTTTTCAGTAAAGAGGTTGACAGAGGAGCTTGAGCTGGATGTTATCAAGTCCTCTGAGGAAGGTAACTAAGGGAAGAGATAAGAGAATTCATTATCCATGCCCACCATAAAGTAGGTAGTGCTGATCTGAAGGTAAGGCCTGCAAAATTGGTAGCAAAGTCTTAAGAAGTATTTGTTTCTTGCTTGCTTTCATCTGCAAAATCACAAGGGTGAGGGTGGTCTATGAATGCATTCTTGTCTCTAAGCAGGATCTAGATTCTTGGGATTGGAGAGCAAGGGCAACAGAGCTGTGCTTATGGGAAAATCATGGCACACGCGTCTTCTCCAGTGACCACTGTTTTTGAGGTGGGAGGAGAAAACAAAGCTCTGGCATCACTGCATTTGCATCAGTCTTTCCCTGGGAGCTCCAAGCCCAGGTTATCTACGCCACGTGTATAGGAACAGACCGTTTAGGCCAGACTTCGTTGAGACTTTTCTTCCTCATCTCTCCATTCATCTTGCTGCAGAGAGCTTTGCTTCCCGCCTAGAAGCCTTTCACAGAAAGTCTGGCATCTCCCTACGCTGAGCCTCACTGAGCTGCTGAACCCAGAGGGCAAAATCCAGCAAGAAACTGTGTGCAACAGTGTGCATTCCTAGTGGGCCGATGCACAATTTAGGACACAAAATGGCCTAAGTGCACGGTGCGGGTCCAAGAAGTGCCTGCTTTGATTCAATTATTCACAGTCTGGCTCTCCTCTTTGTATTCCCTTGACATTCAAAGCTCACAGTGATTCCATCTCCGTTCGCAGCCCCGTGTTGCCTCCCTGTGTACCAAGTCATGAAGTAAAAATAAACACTGTCTTAAACCCTCTCTCTGATTCCAAATCCCAACTGGCTGACTGAGGACATTAGTGCTGAGCGGTTAACAGGAAGGTGCTGATCTCCCAGTGATGAGAAACCTACCGAGATCTTTCATTAACCTTGGAAAGCTACTAAATTGATTCATTTATTCAGTGTTTTACTTATTGAACGGCAGGGGTCACATACTGTACCACGTACTGGGGACAAAAGGAACAGATGAGAATTCCTTCTCCAAGCACTGCTATTATACTAAGAATTTTGAGTACAACTAGAAGAAAAATATGTATTTTAAAGGTTTTAAGGTATGATTTATGATATAGGAACTGTGCAAAAACTTAGGAAGCCAAGCCTGCAATACTGTCAAGGAAGAATGAGACAGAATGGGGGCTCAGACACCTGGGCAGACAAGGAGAAGCAAGAGAGTGCCAGGACACGGGGCCATCATTTAAGGCGGGTCCAACCAGGATGCTCCAATTGTGATTTACAGCGGATTTGTTGCAAGGGATAAAGATGACAAGCGAACAGCACTGTTACCCAGGGCAATGCCCGCAGGACCTAGTTCAATTTCTATGCCTACTCAAACCAGGCTTCTTTGCGAGAATAGAATGCCTTGCAGTCAACAGCTCCTCTCTGCAGGCTAAGTGGCCAAGACTAGCTAGAGGCAGTACGGCTGCCTGTGCAACACTCAAATGGCATTATGATCATTCCATGCCAGACAACACGCCCACTGGCACCATGACAGTTGATGTCACCATGGCAACCATCAGAAAAGACAATAAAAGGACAACATGGTGGTGACTCCCTGATTCTGAGAATTATGTCACCCTTCTCCAGAGTACCTGTGAATACCCTCCCAGTTATTAGCGTGTTACTCCCTTTCATTTCCGCTGCCCCATGTCCATGAGTCCTCAGCCCCCAGAAGGTGGAGAAGTTAATACTCAAGGCAGGCTCCTGCTTCTCCATTCTTTGGCCACAGAATAAAGGTCGTATTGTTGATGGGCAGCTTCAGTTTCATTATAGGCTTTGTGACAGTGACCAGACCAAGGCCCCTGTTTTGAGGTCCTTCATCAAAGGGAAAACACTACTAAAAATGTTGCTACATCTTCTGTTTGTACTTCCATTATGCCTGAAATTCCTGTCCGAGCTCTGTGTACTTTCACTAGAAAATACAGCAGGATGTCTGACGATGACATCAGCTCATCTTTCCTCAAAGCAACAATCTGATGGGATTCTCAGGTGGTTCCTTCTGCCTTCCATGGTAATGTCAACGGTGACAGCTGCTGCTGACAAGGAAGCTGGAACAGTCATCAGGGTGATGAAGCCCTCATAAACTGTTCATGAGATCCACTCTTGTGGTTTTCACTATGGGAATACACTTAAAAGAAGTTAAACATGATTTTCGAGGTTGATGAAATAGTTTGCCTAAGGCTATCACACCAGACTTACAAGACATTGACAGAATCTAGTAGATTCTTATTTTTTCATGGCTTCCTCTACATTGTCCCAGAATAAAATCAGGTAACATCAAACCATACCCTCGTTTTACCAGAGAAAATCCTACTTTCTGTGTTCTTCAAGACTCTGAAGACTTTGCTGGGACTCAAGAGAGTCTGTCTGTGCATATGGCTGCTCTTTATCTCTCCCAGAACTGCCACTTGGATTGTCATGTTAAATTATCTGGGGTGCAGAGATCCCGTTATTTCTGCACTATCACTTCTTAGAGATGTGAAATAGCTCTCATCACAGCTCCGAAAATAGAACACCAGAAACAGAACTAATAAAACCATGGGCATTTTGAAATTAGAGGAAAGAGACAAAACGGCTTATTTTGTTCTTAAAATAAGAAGAGCTATTTAAAATATTTCCTATGAGATTGGGATCTATTAGTTAAGAAGCTTTACCCTGTGTTTTTTTTTTTTTTTAAGTTTTTGGGATTTTTTTTTGTATATTTTATACATGAATATAAAGATTTGGCTCTCATTTTCTCAAATATTCATTATGTATTTTTTCAGGTTTCAGTTGAAGGAATCAGATTATTTTTCAACAATAAATGATTGTCGTATACTCAGAAGCAATCACCTCCATTTTTATGATTCATAACACGGTGGGTAAAAGAGATAATAGATATCAGACTTATAAAATAAATGGTGATGCTTTCTATCTAGATTCTGAGCCAGACTCTGCAAGGAGAGGAAACATTAAAATGTATGAACACGAGCAGGTTTGTGGGCTTAGCCACTTCGACAAAGCAGCGCCTACAGTGGAGTCTAGGGAGCTGCTTTTGGGGGTGACTCAACAGCTCTTACCTCCCTCCCCACTTTGCCCCCAGCCCTGAAGACTCAACAGGGGGAAGAGAAGAAGGGTAGGAAGCAGGCTGCACAGAGGGACGTGAAGGTAGGGACATAGGTTTGTCCTTGAGTGCCGTGAAGTTCAAGTGGTGGACTCGATAAATAAAATTCATGGATTAAGTGAAAATGGACTCTTTCACCTGTCCTACCTCATTTCAGACCCGAGCTCATTGTATATGAAGGCTTGATCTATATATACTTTGTGGAACTTGACAGACTAGGAATTATTTGAAAATAAAATAACTTTGAAGTAATGGAGCCAGCATCATGGCGCAGCAGGTTAAGCCACCAATTCCCATATTAAGGGCTGGTTCAAGTCCTCGCTGTTCCACTTCCTATCCAGCTCCCTGTTAATGTGCACGGGAAAGCAGAAGATGAACAAAATAACAGGGCCTCCTGCCCAAGTGGGAGACCTGGATGTCCCAGACCTCGATGTCGCCCTTAACTGGGGAGTAAAGCAGCAGATGGAAGATCTTTCTTTCTTCTTGCTCTGCCTTTCAAATACATAAATCTTCAAGAAGAATAATGTTGAAGTAATTGAACACATTTGCTAAGACCTCATTTTAATCTGACATCTGTTTTTCATTGAAAAACCAGTAAGCCTCAATTTACATCAGAAGACATTGGGGTTTGGAGAGGAAAAGGCTTGGACCTTTTATATAAAAGTTTGCTTTTTAAGTTTCAGAATGGGAAAAAGGATTAGGAAAGTAAATTAGCATTTTAAAAGTACATAGCTTGCCAGGAAGTAAGTCAAGGACAGGATCTGCTACTTCCTTTTTGATATGCCCACCCAACATGTCCCACCCCCTCTAACTTCAGGTGCTCCTTTGACCTAACACAATGTGCAGAAAAAGAATGTGGCATTGGAGATAGCAAACCTGCTTTTAAGACTTGAACTTCTTGATAGCCAGACCGCTAATACCTTTGCCTTTTTGCCTTAGTGGTTTTAGTAGACAAGTAGACAAGGAACAAGGAACTGCTGAGCTGAAGCCAGCCCACCTTAGTGGTTTTAAATGTGATGTCACTTCTTGCCAATCATCTTTACTTTCTCCCTGTTCGTCATTTTTTTTTAAAGCTAATTAATTAGCTCCTTTATTCTTTCCTTTTTTTTAATTTTTGACAGGCAGAGTGGAAAGTGAGAGAGAGAGAGACAGAGAGAAAGGTCCTCCTTTTCTGTTGGTTCACCCTCTAATGGCCGCCACGGCTGGCGCACCGCGCTGATCCGATGGCAGGAGCCAGGTGCTTCTCCTGGTCTCCCATGGGGTGCAGGGCCCAAGCACCTGGGTCATCCTCCACTGCCTTCCCGGGCCACAGCAGAGAGCTGGCCTGGAAGAGGGGCAACCGGGACAGAATCCGGCGCCCCGACCAGGACTAGAACCCGGTGTGCCGGCGCCGCAAGGCAGAGGATTAGCCTAGTGAGCCGTGGCGCCGGCCTGTTTGTCATTTTCTTGTGAAGTAGTCACACACGTGTTTGCAAGAGCCTAGTTAAGAGATTGTGCGTGCAAGCGCATGTTTAAGGGGATGTACTTTTTCTAACAAAGAGCATTACCTACCTGAAGGTCAGGTGCTGCTATGTTGGGAGCTGCAAGGTGCCGGCACATTTTCTTGAGAAAGATTAATGGCAATGATGCGTTTCTGATGCTTTTATCTTATATGCTCACGGGTTTTCATACCGGTGATAATACACTGCACACATCTTGTTTGAGCTGTTGCCTGCTCTGTTGTAGCAGTAAGAAGGTTATCAAACTAGGTGAAAGGAGGAATCTTGCACCAAAAAAGGAAATCTACAAATCCCACAGAGGGAGCACAAACACAATTTCTAGCATCAAAGATAAAACTTAGGAAATATATTCAAAAGCTACTCTTTAAATTAAAAAGAGATTTATTTCTTTACTTGGAAGTCAGAGTTAGAGAGACATAGCCAGAGAGAGATCTTCAACTGCTGGTTCACACCCCACATGACTGGAACCCCCAAGGATGGGCCAGCCAAAGCCAGGAACTTCATCCAGGTCTCCCGCATGGGGGCAGGGGCCCCAGCACCTGCAATGTCTTCTGTCGCTTTGCCCAGGCCATTAGAAGGGAGCTGGATGAGCCGTAGAGCGGCCAACACACAAACCGGGATGCTTTACCTGCTAAGTTACAACGCTGTGCCCCCAAAAGCTGCTCTTTACTTGAACACATTACAATTCTGGGAATAATATTCAGATGCAAATTGGGAACTTTAATCATGTCATGCTCTGAACGAAGCTCAAATGTTTTTTTTCCCCACCAAATTGCTTTGTGCAAGTAATAACAGCAACTAGACAGCTTTGAATAAGTACTTCCAGTGTACTCAGTTTCACTCCTTTCCCCCCTGAAAGCCACACATTTTCATGTTTTCCTAAGATGGAATTTGTCTTTTATTAGAATAGTTTTCCAAGATAACAACACCATGGAGCAAATGATATCGTTTCTTTCATCAGTTCAAAGCTGGGCCTAGCATCCTACCTGCCGGGATTCCTAGCAGTGAAACCTCAGGCCTTTCTCCAGCGGCACCTCATGGATTTCCTGAGAGCACACACGGGGTATGCCTATTAGCTACTGGTTGTGACTTTGACACTACTTATTTATTTGCCAAAGGATGGAGGCTACGCTCCAGCTTCGTCTTGGCATTTCTACCTGCCATGGAAACCACACAAAACCACATTAACCCAAAATGGAAAGTACTACCTGGAATTATTTCACTACATAGATGTAGCAGCTGCAAAACTCGTGGCATTCAGTCTGTTTGGCCTTCACTGAATGTTTGAGCCAGGCAGATGTATGGTTAGATTCCTTCCTGAGTTGCTTTAGTTGCAACTCAACGATGTCTCCACAGGTGAGGACTAGGACAGCCGTCCTTAGCACCAACTCCCACAGCTTGCTTTCCAGGAAAGCGAACAACTCCGGCACTGACCTCCACTGTCTGGTGTGCCACCAGGATGTACGGAGACCACTGTTCCCTGGATTTCTACATACTGACGGTTTTCCAAATAGAAAGTGGGCCTCACGAGGGCAGGCCAGATGCACTGTTGCATACACATTACTGCCCCACCCCCCCAGCATTGTAGGCTCAGAGTGGATAAATTCTTTCTTTCTAGGGGTAAACTGGGCATCTGTCACATTTTCACAGCACCTGGCACTTTGTTTTGGTTTGTTTTCTGGTAGAAATGCAGAACAGCAGAGGACCCTCAAGGATCCGGATTTGGGGGGTAGCACGGCAGTAGGTCCCTCTAAACCACCACCACAATACATACAGGGCTTCCTAGAACAGACAGAGAGGGGAACTTGTAGCCAGAAACATACACAAAATACCCCCAACTGGACCAGTTGTGTTGTAACTTTTCATCCTAAGTGTCTTTTCTTCATGAATCATCCTCCCTTCATTATGTAGCTGCTTTCCCAACAATGAGTCCCAATAGTAGATCCTCGAGAGCCATCAGCCCCTGCAGCCTTGGCTCGGCTGGTGACACTGAGTCCTGGAGTGACCTCAGTGTGTGTCTGTGCAGTTTCTTCCAGTAGTGACTTAGGAAAAGGATAGGATGGGGCAACAGTCCAGTGAACCAAATGTTGCCATCTGAGACCTCGTGCTTTGAGTCTGAGTGGTCTAAAACCAACAGATTTAGTTAAGCTGTGTAAGAAAGTTGGTAAATACAGTTAAACAATGACCGGTGGGAGGGATTTATCTAGGCATTTAACATAATACTTAGGAACATAGTAAGTGCGTATTCAAGAACGGCACAGTTATTTAAGAGACCACTTGGGCTGTTAGAAAAGTCACATTGGTATTCAATTGAATTAGGAATTACCTGCAGAGTGTACCACTTTGTTAAATAATTAAAATTACATAAATTTTCTATAGGGCTATCAAGACTTGGGATAAATGAGTTTTGTCAATTAGTTTCAATAAAGGAAATATCTATGAATACATTAACAATGCAAACATTTGCTTTTATAATATGGGAAATCTCAATAAGATATTAGATTTATATTCTAAGAGACACATTTAGTGTATGTAAGAAGGCTGATAAATTGTGAAGGGGAGATAAATACATAGAATATAGGATATAATGAAGACGTGGGACTCATTTTCTTTTCAACATCAAGGTTAAAGGGGAGATTATTAATCTTTAATTACCCTCTGCCAAAAATGATATATTATCCTGTATTAAAATATCAAACTCCTGAGCTTTGTGCAAGCAAAATATTATGAAACATCAAATAGCCCTTCGACTTTTCTTGCACTATTTGTCTACAATGAGAAAGCTATTTTCTCTGTAATGAGATCCTTGTTTTTCATTGTCATCCAAAGAAAACAATGACTCCCAAATCCCCTAACAGTATTTATCATCCAGTGGGTTTTTTCTTTATTTCATTATTTCAAATTCAAATGTTGGAATAGAAATTAGTTAGAACTCAGTAACCTTACAGGATATAAAGTGATCTCAATTCAAATGCAAGACAATGGTTAACTTAATTTTCACCAGTTAGTTCATTAACTGGTAACTAGTTAATATCTTGACAATTTATTAAGGTCAAAGTATACTTATCCTAAGAGGTCCAGCTATTTGCTAATGTTCTGTCCATAATACCTACACTTCATTTTATTTTTTTTTTGATAGGCAGAGTGGACAGGGAGAGAGAGACAGAGAAAGGTCTTCCTTTACCGTTGGTTCACTCCCCACTGGCCGCTGCGGCTGGCGCACCGCACTGATCCGAAGCCAGGAGCCAGGTGCTTCTCCTGGTCTCCCATGCGGGTGCAGGGCCCAAGGACCTGGGCCATCCTCCACTGCACTCCCGGGCCACAGCAGAGAGCTGGACTGGAAGAGGAGCAACCAGGACAGAATCCGGCGCCCCAACTGGGACTAGAACCTGGTGTGCCGGCGCTGCAGGTGGATGATTAGCCTAGTGAGCCGCAGCGCCGGCCCACTTCATTTTTTATGATGAGGTCATTTAATTTTTGAAGGACAACTTTAAGTTACTGTATAATCAATCATTCAATTACAATATTTTCTTGGGGTTTGACCAAGAAAAAATATTCTACAGTTCCATACTACCCAGAAGCTAATGAAATCTATTCAGTTTTCCCATGGACATGGGTATCATTTTTTGGTAATGTTTATTACTGGTTTCATGTGTTTGTTTACTGTATTTTTATTTTTAACTGACATTTAATGGTACGTATTTATGGAGTTATAGAATGGCCTTTTAATAAATGTATACAATGTATAATGATCACATTAGGGTAATCGGCAGCTTCATATATGGAATCTTACACTTTCTTCGCAGAATGATTAATCCCACCCATACCTATGATGTATGTACCGTGACTGTCTGGTTATTGAAAAACCGACCTCGCCAGTTATGTTGAAACAGGTTAATTCTCACTTAATTAAATCAGCAAACCTCACTGGATGAGGAAGATTTAGCTGACCTTCTAGGTTGTGAAGTAGTTGTCCTGCATACAACTCAGTCATTTCTAGTTTCTTTTATCCATTCATTACCATGATTTCATTTTTTTTAACTCGGTAGAAACATGTCATAGGACATGATATTCACTTTGTGAGTCAATTGTCTCTTCTAGCAGCAATTTTAAATTTATAAAATGAAATTGATCATGATCAGGCAGAAATAAGAAGGGTTGGCAAGGATGTAGGAAAATGGGAGACCTTGTACATTTCTGGTGGGCACCTAATATAGTATAGTAACTTTGGATGACAGTTTAGTAGTTTCTGGCAAAATTCTACATATTTTACACATCAGAAATGCTACTTGTGACAATTAATCCTAGTGAAGGAAAAGTTATTTCCAAAGACTTGTATGAAAATGTTAATAGTAGCATTATTGCTTATACCCAAAAATAGAAAGTCTAAATGTCCATCAAATGAAAATTAAACTAGTATCTTGATGCAACAGAAGATTCCTAAGCAAAGAAAAGGAACTACTGATGCATTCCATAATATGAATGAGCCTTGAAATCATATTACAATAATGAGAGGTGAAAAGCCACATATTTATTATTCTAGGTGATTCCAGAAATACTTTGGAGTTAGACAGATGATACATTAAAAGTGAGGAGGCAAGATTCTTGGATAACTTCCAAAACCTAGCCAAAAGGAAGGCGGTAGATACTGAGTCCACTTACGGACATGGAGAAGATGGTCGGGGTATAGGCCTACTCACAGATGGGCGGTTTAAATGCTCTATAAAGGACTGGGTTAGAAGCCACAGATATAACCAGATGTCAGAACCTCCCACTGTGAGGAGTGCCCAGGGCTCACATTACATGGACAATATTTAAAGCTGGGGCCTGATTAATTCTTACAGGAAATGCGTCGATAAATGGAGAGAAAAGCTAAATCCAGAACCTAAGGAGGAACAAGTACACAGAAGTCCTAGAAAGAGAAGCCAAAAAATACATACAAGGAGTGGGTAGGGAGGCAGAACCAGGGAATAATGGTGAATAAAACAAAGAGAAGACATGTTAATGCAACAGAAGAGAATGAATACCGTTATTAAAAGAAAAGAATACTGCTACGTTTATATTCGTTGATTAATGTGTATTTAATTATTTTTCACTGGTAAATATATTCTGCTAATTAAGCTTTGCATCTCGACTTCTTTTAATTTAACAGAAGCATTTTCTGTGCATTCATAATGATGATACCATGAAGTTTCATCTTCAGGAAATTAATTAAATAGTGGAACATGCTGGAGATGAGTCCATTCCCAGACAAATAGCCCCTGCTTCAGAAATAAATCAGCACATGCAATGATCATTACTGCAAGTATTGGAAACTTCCTGGTGGCTATATTCAAATATTCTCACCCATGTAAACCCCCACAACAAGGTATCCATTTCCACATTTACATAATATATTCAAGACAAAGTGCAGTAGGAGAAAGAAGCAATTCCTAGAGAGAGCGAAGAACAGCTGAGAATTTCAGATCTATTTGGAAATTTCTTATTGAAAAATTTTAACTTGACTGCTCATTCATTTTTGTTACATTAACCTTTGTTCAAAAATGAAAACCCCTGGAATTTTTATCTTTCTGTGCATGGTTTTTTAATTAGCTACTCTCTAATCATGTAATCAAATTGTTATCCTGGGTCAAAAAGCCAGTAAACAAATGTATTCAGTGCGAAAACAGTGTGGTCTTCCCTTCTGTTCTAGTTCCTTTCCCTGTACGTGGGGCACAGAATTCCTGGGCTGTTCCCAAGCAGCTCCGCAAACAAGGAGGAGTCGGCACTTATCAGGGAGGAGTCACTGACATCCAGGACATCTTGGCCCCCTTGTCCGTCTCTCAAGAGCGAGGCCCTCGGTTTCCCACTGCATGATCTTGACGAAGGCATCACATCCTCAACTTTAACCACTGGAGCTGCTAGCAGTAACTGGAGGTGGAGTGAATCGAGATCAATTATGATGCCAGTTTACAAACAACTCTCTCCTAATGGAAAAACAAAAGTACTTATGAAAATGTCTATGTTGAGGCAGGTGCCACGGCTCAATAGGCTAATCCTCTGCCTTGCGGTGCCGGCACACCGGGTTCTAGTCCGGTTCGGGGTGCTGGATTCTGTCCTGGTTGCTCCTCTTCCAGGCCAGCTCTCTGCTGTGGCCCGGGAGTGCAGTGGAGGATGGCCCAAGTGCTTGGGCCCTGCACCCCATGGGAGACCAGGAGAAACACCTGGCTCCTGCCTTCGGATCAGCGCCGGCCGCAGCGGCCATTGGAGGGTGAACCAATGGCAAAGGAAGACCTTTCTCTCTGTCTCTCTCTCTTACACTGTCCACTCTGCATGTAAAAAAAAAAAAATTAATAAAAAAGGTTCAGGAACAAGATTTTAGAAAAAAAAAAAAAGAAAGAAAATGTCTATGTTGAGGAGTCCAAAGAAGTTATCACTGAAAATAAATAAAAACAGGGCTGAGAAAGAAAATTATGCACCAGAATGCATTTTCCTGTGTTGTATTCCTCAGAAACTTATTCCATAATAAACATTCTATGAAATACATATTCCATTTTCTAGGACACACTTAAAAGTGACCCTTATGCCTCCTTGGAGAAATGGCTGCTTATAGGCTTAGAAGAAAAATTTAAGATCAGCCTGGAACATGTAATAGTGCCAGAAAAATGAAACAGCTGAAGAAAAAAAAAAAAAGGCCATTCAGAAGGACAAAGGCGTCAACTTGAACAAGCCCCCAGTCAAAGCTGGATGGTTTTCATGAAAAAAAAGTACTACTATATCTATTTATAACTTGAAGAGTAAAATAAAAGAGTCAATACTGACATAAATTAATGATTAAAAATAAAGGTGGAAGAAAAATGAGAAGATCTGACTATTACATAAGTAAGATCAGTGTCTTCAAATAATAATTTATAGAATTAAAAAGGAGAGAATGATCTTACATGGGAAGCAGGATAGACAGCAGACTCATAGAATGGTAAATGCCCTAAACAGCACTCTGGCCTCAGAATCAGCCCTTAAGGCATTCAGATCTGGCTAAAAAGTCCATGAGAGCATTTAAGGCATGGAAAGCCAAGACATTGTGGCAAAAAAAGAAAAATTACCTAAATGAAAGATCTCTGTGAGTGAGATCCCAGAGGGAAGAATGGGCCATCAAAGAAGGCAGTACCTTTCTCTGGAGGGAGGAGAGAACTTCCATGTTGACCATGGCCTTGTCTAAGATCAGAGTTGGTGAACTCAGGAGGCTTCCATAGCCTTGGCAACTCATAACAAGAGCCTCAGGTGATTACTGATGTCAATTGTTAAATCAGTAACATGAGTCACTGTGCACCTGCTCCCCATGTATGATCTCTGTCCTTAATGTGTTGCACTATGTGAATTAAAAGTAAAACTCTTACCCAAACAGTACTCTATACTTTGTGTGTCTTTGTGGGTGTAGTCTGTTGAAATCTTTACTTATACACTAAGTTGATCTTCTGTATATAAAGATAATTAAAAATGAATAATAATGAGGAATGGGATGGGAGAGGGAGCAGGAGATGGGATGGTTGTGGGTGGGAGGGAGGTTATGGGGGGAAAAGCCACTATACTTCAAAAGTTGTACTTTGGAAATTTGTATTTATTAAATAAAAGTTGAGGAAAAAAGAATTCTAAATAATATATGTAGCTATTATATATTAGCCCACACGTATAATGCTGTAATACTATATTACAATAACATCTGTAGCTAATATCCTCCTGGAGGAATAACTTAATTCCTCTGCTGATCCATGTGGCATGGATTTCATCACTAGCTTCCAAAGAATAGCATATGGAAATGAAAAAAAATAAAATAGGACAAGACAGCAAGGACACCTGGTGATGCTTAACATCACTACTGAGAAGTCAAGGTGATAACAAGTGCCTGCGAGATGGTACAGGAGGCCACTTCTCTTCGGTTATATTCTTCCTCCAAACCTGTAGCTCCAGGTTCACGAAGATAAAGTAGCAGAAAATCTACACTGAAGGCCATTCTAGAAATTCCTGACCAGTCATCTCTGAAGTTACAAGGTCATGGCAAAGAGGGAGAATCTGGTAATCAAGGTGAGACATGGAGATGGGCATTGGTACAACAGTCATGAGTTGCCGATTACAAGGCCCGCATATCTTATTGGAGGGTCTGGTTCAAGTCCCAGCTCCACTACGGATTCCAGCTTCCTGCTAGTGTGCATCCTGGGAAGCAGCAGATAATGGCTCAAGTAGTTCTTTCCCTGCCATCCACAGGGCAGACCCAGATAGAATTCTAGGCTCCTGGCTTTGGCCTGGCCCAGCCCTAGCGGATATGTGCATTTGGGAGATGAACCAGAGAATGATCAATATCTCTATTTCTCAAATGAGGTTAAAGTTAATAACCATTTTTAATGGACAGTTAAGGGTGCCCTTTAAACAAACTTATTGACTTTCAAAGCAATTTCTTTAAAAGACATGTAATAACTAAATGAAGTATCTTAGCTGGGTGAAATCCTAAAACAGAAAGAGGACCTTCAGTAGAAAAATCCTAAAATCCAAATAATGCCTGCAGTCTTACAGGATTGTACCCAGGGTAGTTCCTTGCACTTAAGAACTGTTCTGTGATTATGTACCATCTTAAAATTCCAAGAAGTGAAAAAGGCTGTATGGCAACTTTCTCTACTATACTTGTAACTCCTATATAAACTAAAGTTATTTCAAGTATTTTTTAAAAGCTTATTGAAAGAATATTGCTCTTATGATTCTGTATTGTTAGTAAGTAGATGTTTGTCAAGAAAATTTTAACTATGACTTCTTTAAGTTCCCTGGACATAAATCCTGGCATAGTGACAGCAGCAAGGTAGGGACTAACAAAGAGCCAAGTAATGCATCCTCGGACAGAGTCCAGCCAGGCCCCATCACAGGGCCTGGGAGCATGCGTCACCCTCACATCCCTGAGCCCATGGGAGACAAGCCATGTGGTCTTTCACATGTTTCTTGCCAGCTGATCCAGCATTGGCTATTGCCTCACCTCGGAGCTCACCGTGTCGGTGGCAAGATGGCATCCTGCACTGAATGACAGCTCTCTCCAGCAGGGAACAACCCTAACTCAGTAGAAACCACCATTTGCAGCCATTAAGAATAGACTCCCCAGGGCGGCACAGAGGCCAGGTCTGGGCAGAGTACGTTGGCCTCACTGAGATGTTTGTCTCTTACATGCAGCTCCCTTCAACCAGGCCCCACTTCCCTGAAATCCTACCTGGCCACAAAGCTTGGGGTATCAATACTTCCAAGAGGCGTAGAGGTGCCTAAACAGAAATGGCTCCCATTGCTAGGGTGATTGCTAAGTGGCAACTGATTCTTATCATCTTCCCAGTTCAGTTTAGGTTTCCCTCTCACTCCACGGGCATTGCTGCCACTCTAGGTGGTTTGTGTGGTTAAGTGAGCCAAGTCCCCACCCTGGAGAGGACTGACTCCTTGGTTACAATACCTTATAAGCCACCGATTCCAGTACTTACCATTAAGATTCAAACCAGGCAGAAGTAAAACTCAAGTAGTTTATCTTTCTCAACAAATTAATAAGATGCCCTAAATATAATGAACCAAAGTGAGGTTTTACAGAATATCCATGTCATGACTATATAGTGATGGAGAGCAGGGTAATTCATCACAGGGAGAAGTCAGCTTCCATGAACTGAAGGCAATTTCCAGACAGTGGGTGGGCATCCATGAGGCTTGAGGGGCCACCACCCAGAGTGCAGTGAGGGATGGGTGATGGGGGACTCTGTAAACCACCAATTAAACCTACAGCGAATAGCACAAAATATCACAAACAAAAAGCTAAAACAAAAAGACTCAAGAGCAAACAAAATCAATCACCCATGAATTAAAACAGAGAAGATATTTTAGGCAAATGACTGACAATTTGCTGTAATACCAAAAAAAAAAAGACGCCATTTACTTATGGTTCAATGAGCCATGCTAAGTTTCATGAGGCCTCATTTATGTTTACACTTGTAGAACGTGGATTGCATTTGACAATATTTTCATGGGACAGAAGGTGAATCTGTAACAACAGTTCAGTTTTCTGACTAAGTATTTTGTGTTTTCAAAATCTTTCTGCAAAGATAAATACATTGTCAAGCCACATTTTAAAGTCCCTAATAGCCAGATCAAAGCTCTTTTTTAAAAAAAAAAAAAATTACACCAACTACAGTAAATTATTGGAAAGCCAGTGACTGGGCAAAAAACTCAGTACTCTGTACATTTTTTTTTTTTTTTTTTTGACAGGCAGAGTGGACAGTGAGAGAGAGACAGAGAGAAAGGTCTTCCTTTTGCCGTTGGTTCACCCTCCAATGGCCACCACGGCCTGCGCGCTGCAGCCGGCGCACCACGCTGATCCAAAGCCAGGAGCCAGGTGTGTTTCCTGGTCTCCCATGGGGTGCAGGGCCCAAGCACTTGGGCCATCCTCCACTGCACTCCCTGGCCACAGCAGAGAGCTGGCCTGGAAGAGGGGCAACCGGGACAGAATCCGGCGCCCCAACCGGGACTAGAACCCTGTGTGCCAGCGCCGCAAGGCGGAGGATTAGCCTAGTGAGCCGCAGTGCCGGCTCAACTCTGTACATTCTAAATACTCATAATACCAATTAAGAGGTCCAAATTATAAAGTGATGGTTCAAATATACATGGTTTGGCCATAGCATGAGGATCAGATTTTTTAAGATTTATTTACTTGAAAGACAGACAGGAAAGAAAGAGAAGATAGAAAGATAGAGAGATATCTTCCACCTGCTGGTTCACACCCTAAATAGCAGCAATGGCCAGAGCTGGGCTGGGCTAAAGCCAGGAGCCAGGAGCTTCTTCCAGGTCCCTCATGTGGATGCAAGGGCCCAAGAACTTGGGCCATCTTCCACTGCTTTCCTGAGCGCATTAGTAAGGAGCTGGATCAGAAGTAGAGCAGCCTGGACTAAAACCAGCATCCATATGGAACGTTAGTGTCAATGGCGGCGGCTTCACTCACTACACCACAATGCTGGCCACAGAGCTAAAGATTTTTAAGATTTTAAAGTGCTTTGCAGGCCATGTTAGTGAGCCTTGTTGGATAATAAAAAAAAGTACCGCAAATGTCCATGGGAAAATGGAATTAAAATTTCATTTTGGTACCTAAAAATTAAATTCACACACATGAGGAGTTTTTGCAAAAAAGCTGATTAGAAGTAAATATTCTGGAAAAGTTATGCATGGATTTCAAAGGTTTTTGCATCCAAATAAGCTCATCTTTGAATTCCATTTTCCACCAAGTCTTTGAAGTGTCCTTACATGTATGTGCTGTATTCAAACAGCTGGGATTCTATAAATGATTACAATAAACAGGACAAGCACCTGGCCTAGAGGCGGAAATAGCGGCCAAGTTGCCTGCAGGCCGTATCTGAGCTTCTGGGTTCCGATTCAGACCCATTTCTGGATTCCAAGTTCTCTCCCACGCAAGCCCCGAGAGGCCGCAGGGATGGCTCTGACACTCATGTGGGACCCCTGTGTTGATTTCTCAGCTCATGGCTCCTGCTCTGGCTGTTGCAGACATCTGGGGGAGTGAACCACCAAATAAGAGCTTTCTCAGCCTGCTTCTCTCTCTCCCTTCCCAACCCTTCTCTAAGTGAAAAACAAAAATAAATGAAAGCGTTGTGTAGCAGGCACACTCAAGTAAAGGCTTTGGCCTAAGACACGCTGGCAGAGGGAGACTGTGCCAATTCTAGCTCAGGTCTACAGCACCCTCGTGCACATCCACCCGTCCTTTCTCGTGACTGCCTTAGCCATGACAGCAGTATGCCTTGGTTATCATCAGCCAAGAAGAATGGAGGCCACATGGAGCACGGACACCCCAGGGGCTGCAGCCTGAAACAGGGCTGCTCAGCCAGGCCTGGCCAAGGTCAGCGAAAGCCCAGCTGACCCACAGATCCATGGAAACTGATGCTCATTTTTGTATGATTCTCCTCACAGCGAACATTAAAGAAGTCAGCCGACTGTGCCCCTGTCTGCTCTCCACCCTGGTTTCTTGCATAGATGTCAATTTCCTTTGTCATTTCTGCTTCTGCTCAGGTTGCAACCGCACAGTTGGGAGTACAGCCCTCTCTGCCTCTGATTGCCATCTTTTCTGACTGTCCAAAGCTTGGACTTGGAACTTCTATAGATGGTGCCTCTAAGTCTCCACAGGCGTTAGCAGTAGATGGAGTATCTGAGCTCATTATGCAATCAATTTGATGTGAAAGAATAATTCTCCTGCCCCTTTTGTGTGTGCAAATGGACAAGTGGATAAAAATTTATGGAGTCCCTGCCAGGTATACATAGCGCATTTTGTTGTGGGTTATAATGTGCATCACCTCAATCTTTACAATCAGTGTTCACAGGGGTATTACCCACCTCAGAAGAGATGCCCTAGTCCTGTTACTTTCTAATATCCCCACCCACACCTGGCAACAGGTAGATCGGGTTACAAACCCAGAATTTCCTGTTGCTGAGGTCCATTTTCTTTCCCAGTACCGCAGTGTGAAATCCACAGTGGCACTGCAATGATTCAAATTGGCTAATACCTCTCCTACAGCGACTTGTAGAAATCTCATGAGACATGCTGTTGGAAATACTATTACTCCTTTTTTCCCTAGAAAGATATAATCTACTCCCATACGTGATTGCTAATTGCTAGCTTCAACAAAGTGTTGGCCCTTCTCACAGACATGCCTCACACAGCTGAGACAATGCCTGTCCTACGTCATTTATTTCGGCTATGACTTCACAGGACATGAGTCCCTTTCAGCTTGATAAACACATGCACCATTGATCCCACCTGAGACTTCCTCTTGGGAAGGAGCTACTTTTTGTTCACAAACTATTCAACAAGCCCTCTGGGATAGAGGATGAGAACCCAAGGGACCAGTTGCCCATAGCTCTGCAAGTATACAGAGTAAGGATGAAATTACTCTACCTGGAACTACAGCATAAACTGGCAACTGACAAGAGCATTGTCCATGTTCCAGGAAATAAACTGTGTGTGTAATATGTTAGTAACTCGTTGAATACTACAATGCCTGATGTATTATCTGCACTTTTACTAGAACTTCTACTAAATCACTTCTCCAAATTATAAAACCAGGCATAGTGAGTTTATGTAAGTTTCCCAGTTATATACAGCCAGAAGTGGTAGGATTAGAACTGAGAACCACCAGCTTCAGAGACAATTACCTTAATAGCTATTCTTTGACTCTTCCCTCTTGAATTTAACTTTTTGGGGAAAAAAATGACAAGACTAACAATTGTGATGAAAATGGGTTTTTTTCATGAAAACAATTGGAATATAAAGTTAAAATACAGTCTGTAGAAAACATGCAATGGTTGAATGGATTAAAGTGAAATAGAAACAGTGACTAATACTGGGTATTTGTCCTGTCTTTGGTACATGATGTAGTTCCCAAAACCTTGCTAAATCCTACTGTATGCACAGTTGCTTTCTTCACAAAACAATACTTTTTGCAAGAAGCAACTGAGAAGATGTTCAATTGCCATACAGATCACATAGCCTATGTATGTAGCTAAATTCTCTCATTGTCATCAAGCACCTAAAAAAAAAAAATCACATGAGGTTCAGGAGCTATGGTACAGCAGTTAAGCCACTGCTCTGAAAGCCAACATTTCACATTGGAGTCCCTGGTTCAAGTTCCAGCTACTCATGTTTCTGCCAGTGCTCTTGGGAGGCAGTGGATGGTGGTCTAAGTACTTGGGTTCCTGACACCACGTGGGAGACCAACATGGAATTTCTGGCTATTGACTTCAGCCTGGCCTAACTCTCATTGCTGTAGGCATTTGGGGTAGTCAATCAATAAGTAGGTGGAAAATCTCCATCTCTTTCATTATGCCTTTCAAATAAATAAATAAATCCTTAAAATAACATGAAACTAATAAAAGACTTGGTATTTAAAAAATAATAAAGAGGCACCTTACATGAAAAGTATACAAAGCAAATGAATTATTTCTCACTATCATCTTACTGATACTAGATTAGTTGAAATTTTCCTAGAAGAAACACAAGGACGTTTTAGGAAATGGTTATCATCTATTTTTTTTTAAGGGAAAGGGTTTATTGGGGAACACCCAACAGACCGGAGTGAAGGGGCAGTGAAGGAAAAAGAGAAAGAGTATAAGAGAATCAGAGAGGAGAGAAGAGAGAGAAGAGAAATGAGAGGAGCTGAGAGAGAGAGAGAGAGAGAGAGAGAGCGCGCGCGCCAACAGACCAGAGGAGGAGACTAGAGAGAAGAACCAAGAGAGCATGTGTTCAGGAACAGGCCCTTTTTTTTTTTTTTTTTTTTTTTTTTTTTTTTTTTGACAGGCAGAGTGGACAGTGAGAGAGAGAGACAGAGAGAGAAAGGTCTTCCTTTTGCCGTTGGTTCACCCTCCAATGGCCGCCGCTGCAGCCGGTGCACCGCGCTGATCCTGGCAGGAGCCAGGAGCCAGGTGCTTTTCCTGGTCTCCCATGGGGTGCAGGGCCCAAGCACCTGGGCCATCCTCCACTGCACTCCTTGGCCATAGCAGAGAGCTGGCCTGGAAGAGGGGCAACCGGGACAGAATCCGGCGCCCCAACCGGGACTAGAACCCGGTGTGCCGGCGCCGCAAGGTGGAGGATTAGCCTATTGAGCCACGGCGCCGGCTCCAGGAACAGGCCCTTTTAAAACTTTGCCAGAGGGCGGGCAGGGAAGCAGAAGCAGCGAATCCCATTAGGATGGGGGTGGAGCTTGACCACAGAGGTTGGGCCATATCATCTATTCTTATAGAGATAGAAGAAGACACCACCTAAAAGGAATTTTTCAAACTGGAGAAGAAAGGGAGGGAAAGATAGTAACAAGGACTCCTAGGAGACCACGTGTACACATCATTGGCTGCAGGATTAAACAACGTGGAAGAAGCCCTATGCTCCAGAGTCTGTTTTATATTCGCCACCAAGCACCTTCAACTTCAAGGAAGAATTTTTGCTAACAAGGAATTTCAAAATAGTTCCTGCTTATACAAAGATGTGCAGTGGCAAAGGCTATCAATTATTCTTTTTTGAAAATTTCAGAAGGGCAGAAGCAATTCTACTTTGTGTATAAGACAGCCCTTTCGGGGCCAGCACTGTGGCGCAGTGGGTTAACGCCCTGGCCTAAAGTGCCCGCATCCCATATGGGCGCTGGTTCGAGACCCGGCTGCTCCACTTCCTGTCCAGCTCTCTGCTATGGCCTGGGAATCTGTAGAAGATGGCCCAAGTCCTTGGGCCCCTGCACCCGCGTGGGAGACTGAGAAGAAGCTCCTGGCTCCTGGGTTCAGATTGGCGCAGCTCCAGCCATTGCAGCCATCTGGGGAGTGAACCATCGGATGGAAGACCTCTCTCTCTGTGTAAATCTGCTTTTCAAATAAATGAATAAATCTTAAAAAAAAAAAAAAAAAAAAAAACAGGCCTTTCCACAAGGCATATCTGTGACCAGAGAGGGGACAAAGTTAACTTTTGCTGCCACAGACATGCACAGTGCTTTAGTGCATAGTGTAATAGTGTCAAGAGATGATCCACCACAAACGGTCATGGATGAAGGGATGAAGATAACAACCACATGCAGTCAGTTTATTCTTTAAGTTCAATTTTGCCCAAGCTACAAGCGCATTCCTTATTCTAAGGATCAAAGTAGTAACCTGAGCCTTAAGTGTAATTTCTTAAAGCTTCAGTTTACCCAATTTTACTAATATTGTTACTTGTTAAAGGCAAGATTTATCCTGCCATTAGGAGAGTGAATCAATGAAATCCACACCATCATCTATCTGTTCCAATATGACCTTCTATATTTTGATAATGGAGTGATAAACCATCATTCATTAAAATCGGATTCCATATAGAAAAATCCACAAAATAAACAAAAGCCTTTGATTCTTTAACAGCCACACATTTATCCTATTTATTCTATACCAAGTCAAAAGGGTTTTGCTTGATTTCAAGCTTTCTCTTCGATCAGCTATGTTTTAAAAACTCTACCTGGACTGGCTGGCACCGCAGCTCACTAGGCTAACCCTCTATCTGCGGCACCGGTATTCTGGGTTCTAGTCCCAGTTGGGGCGCTGGTTCTGTCCCGGTTACTCCTCTTCCAGGCCAGCTCTCTGCTGTGGCCCGGGAAGGCAGTGGAGGATGGCCCAAGTGCTTGGGCCCTGCACCCCATGGGAGATCAGGAGGAAGCACCTGGCTCCTGGCTTCGTATCAGCGCAGCATGCCAGGCTTAGCAGCCATTAGGGGGCTGAACCAACAGAAGGAAGACCTTTCTCTCTGTCTCTCAAAAACTCTGCCTGTCAAAACACACACACACACACACACAAACACTACCTGTAAGAAGGACAATGCCAAATACAGTAATGATATGGAGCAACTCAAACCCTCATTTCTTGTTGGTTGCAATGATGCAAAATGATACAGCTGCTTTGAAAGGACTTCAGTTACGTCAACATAAGACCCAACAACATCACATTAAATACCCAGGTATTTACTTATGGGAAAAGAAAAGTAAGTTGTACTACCATATGAACACTGATAAACTCCATTCATAGTTTTCAAAAAGCTAAAAACAACCCCAAAATCATTCAATTGCTGAATGGGTACATCATGTACTCTACCAAGTACTACTTTGCAGTAAATAAGAGAAAACTCTTAATATACACAACCATCTTACATCAATCTCAACAGCATTGTGTGGTATGCAAGAATCTAGACTTTCTATAACAGGAATGCTTCCACTGTATGACATTCTGGAAAGGGAAGGTTATTGGGACAAAGATCTAATTGATGTCAGCCAGGGCCTCGGAACTGCCTAGGAAAACACATTTGGGACCATGTCTAGTCTATGTCTCGACTGTCATATTACAAAACTATATACTTCTGTCAAAATTCATAGAACTGTATGTATAAAATGTGAATTTTTATCTATTATAATAAAGAAAAAATGTAATACCTATGTAGTTACCATACTAAATATTTTTCTTCCCATAATAGGGAAGACTTTAAAGGCATCTGACCTTTAATTCCTTCTTCTGCAGGTTACTCTGGTATGACAACCCTGTGAGATCCATGACACTACAGTGACTAAAGCTTGCTAACCAGTAAATTACATACAGTGTCCACTTAAGTTTAAATTCCAGCCTCTTGAAATTTTATAAAGCAGCTTAGTATTGTCTAATGTATGAATAAATTATCTGCTCTGATGACAGCATGCTCCTTCCTCAATTTGATGGAAGGGCGCTTCACTCTACCTTTTTTAATTTTTTTTTATTTGACAGGTAGAGTGGACAGTGAGAGAGACAAATAGAGAGAAAGGTCTTCCTTTTCCATTGGTTCAATCCCCAATGGCTCCTGCGGCCGACGCACCGTGCTGATCCGAAGCCAGGAGCCAGGTGCTTCCTCATGGTCTCCCATGCAGGTGCAGAGCCCAAGGACTTGGGCCATCCTCCATTGCACTCCCGGGCCATAGCAGAGAGCTGGACTGGAACAGGAGCAACTGGGACAGAATATGGTGCCCCAACTGGGACTAGAACCCGGGGTGCTGGTGCCACAGGCGAAGGATTAGCCTAGTGAGCCGTGGCGCCGGCCTACCCTACCTTTGTGTTAAGAACACATGGCATAAATTCCACCCTCTGAAGAAATTTCTATGTACACAAGCTAGGAATGATAGTGATAAGTACAATGTTGTATAGCAGATAGCCAACAAACATAGGAAAAGCTATTCAGCATCACCAAAAACAGGAAAATGTAAATCAAAATCACAACGAGGCATCCAGTCTCACTTGTCAGGACAGCCCTTATCAAAAACACTGTAGGGCGAAGTGTTTGGCCTAGTAGTTAAGATACCTGCATCCCACCCCAGAGAGTCTTGCTTTCATCCCCAGCTCTGCCTCCTAACTCTGGCTCCCTGCTAATGCAGGTCCTAGAGAGCAGTAGAAATGGCTCCAATAGTTGAGTCCCCGCCATCCACATGAAAAACCTAGATTGTGTCCCTGTCTCCCAGCTTCTGCCCCAGCTGTTGCGGGCATTCAGAGAGTGAACCAGCAGAGGGGGGCATCTAATCTCTGTCTGTCTCCCTCTCTCTGCTGCTATGATAAATATTCAAATAAAACACTGGATAAAAAATGTTGGTGAGGATGCAGAGGAGTTGGAAGTCTTCGGTTTGTCTTTCATGATGTTGTTTTCCTATGGATTGGCCCAAAGACGGAGAGGTGTGTAGCCCCAGGATTTTCTAGTTAGAATTGAAAGGGGGAGTTTCCATTCCAAAGCCTGGGGCATGCGTTCCAGAAGCTGCACAAAACAAAGCTTCCATCTCATGGAAAAAGCCAGGAGAGGCAAGGAAAGCAACATGCAGAGTACGGGGACAGGAGACATGGAGTCCTGAGAATCCCAGTTTTGCCCTTGCTCTCCTGCTCTTGGCATGAACGAAGCACCAGTGTATAATAGCGTCGTGTCCTCTCTCCAGCACAGTTTATCATGTGTTAGTTTTGAAATGAGTTTTTTTAATTTGGTAACTAAATGGGCCTTGACTAATAGTCCATAGATCCCTATTAACAAACAATGACAAGTCAAAGAGTCATGAACTCTTATACTCAAAGTTCAATTATGTGATGCAGTTCTTTAACATTAATTTTAAGAAACTGAGGTCTGTACAGTTAAGTCTTTATCCCATCATCACATGATGTAAATGCCATAACCAGGATTTACACTAATGCACATTGCATTACCTCTGAGGACTCAACCACAGGTGAGGACACCCGTCTGTGCTTAATGTCTTGTCTCTTGTCACCAATAAAGTTATTTTTTTAATTAAGAACTGTCACAGTTCTGCATAACCTGGCTACCGCTTACTGTGCCATCCGTACTACTCTGCCCTTGCTAACTGCATGGTAGCCATGCCGTCTTCTTACCTGTGAAGCTTGAATTCACCCAGAATCCTTTTCCTTTCCTTTCCCATCTGTTCTCTTCCATTAGCTGCCCTCTGAAGGCTCTACTCAACTGGTCAGTAGGATTTATCCAATGAAATCTCTTTGGAAACTTCAAGTATTGCAAATGTCACCTCCCACTGACCCCCTTCTTCCAGTCCTATATGTATTTTAATTTTTCTCTTTAGAAAATATCAGCATCTTTACTTCACATTCTTATTACCTCTCTCCCCTACTGGAGTGAAAAGATAAAGACATTTGTCCATTTTGTCTACTGCTGTATATGCAGGCACTCAGTCAATGCCTCGAACACGTGATTCATCAAAATATGTTGAACAAAGTAATGAATCCACTACTTTATAGTTGATTTTTGTTCACTGATTACAGAATCTTGACTATTTCATTTTAGTTCGAGTAACAGGGTCACATTACCAAAATTCTACACAAAGAACTTATTTATGGTAAGAAGCACCTGTGGGATCCGGACAGACTATGAAGTACTCCTTTGCCTTGGATGGTCTGCTCTGGAAGTGAGAACCCTGTTAGGGACCAAATCAGCTCTGTTCCCTACCCTGTTTACCTCAGCCTTGTGGAATTCAACCTACACTTCTGTGTGCTCCAATGGCAGCTTCTCCCATGATGGTTTGCTCTAGGTCCCCTGTAGCAAGTTCACAGAGTTGACTACCATCAAGCAGCAGCCCATCCAGGGATACTCATACATGATCAGGAATGGGGAGAAGGAAACACAAGACACATTCCTGTGCTTCCTGTGATTCCAAGGACTTTGGACAACTAACATTCTCCCAAAATGACTCCGGCAAGTCTGACAATGCAAATACCAAGAACTATCTAGTCACTTATAATGTTTCTGATCCACGTGGAAAGTAGCAGTCTCTTTGTCAACTGTGACAGAAACAGAAAACACCTCGACAGAGGATCTACAAGTTTTCCTTCTTGATTTTACATTAGAGAAAATTCTAACCCAGTGATATTGCGAATGTCATCAACTTCCTCACAGTACTGCATTTGGGCATCTAATGAAATCCACCTAAGGGTCTCAGTTTTATTAGTGAATTAATATCAGGTATAAATTTTTCAACAGTGATATTCCACTTAATATAAAAATTTCACCAATCATCTTCCTTGCCCTTCTTCCACTATTCCCCTGTTTGCTCATGCCTTTTCTTTTCTTCCATAATTTAAATCAGAGAGTTAATTTCTTAATTGGGGAACAAACTCAGGAAAAGCAGCAAAATAATTCCCCAAAGGTCATCCTTAATGGGGAGCAGGCAAGCACAGCAACTTCACTCAGATGTGTCGCTCCCCCTCTTCGTGGAGGAACGACACAGGACCCTGCGCTGTTCTTTCGTCTGCTCGGCCCTCCCCGGGTTTGCTGCTGGTTCTTCCCGGGTTGGCTACTATCCCTTCCACCTCCATGGAAGGGCAGTTCCCCCTGGCCGCATTCCCCACTTCCGCAGGGGAGCGGCACACCGCCGGCCGGGTCTCTCGGGGGCTGCACGGGTGTTCCTTCAGCTAGATGTTCCCCATAGATGTTCCTGGTGCATGCCGTCTCTCTCCTCCTTTATAGTCCTCCTCCGCCAATCCCAACTCGGCTGCCCACACGCCGAGTACGCTGCTCTCCAATCAGGAGCAGGTCCTACAGTTTATTGGTTGAACTGGAGGCAGCTGTGCGGAAGCTGTTTACTTCTCTCCCAGCGCCATATTGTGGGAGAGCAGATGCATAGAATAAGTCTTAATTCCAGTAACTTAGTCTAGTCCGAGCTGCTCCCCACAGAGGAGAGCAGATGCATAGAATAAGTCTTAATTCCAGTAACTTAGTCTAGTCCGAGCTGCTCCCCACAAGATGAAATTAAGTTTATGAGCCCAGGTACACACATCAACATGTATACACAAATGCATTCACACCCCAACATTACTGAATCCATTAATCCAGTATCTACAGAACGATTGTGATTTGTTTGGAAGAGCAGCAGAAGATAAATGTGGGGTGTTTTCCCTGAGAAGCATCTATTAGGTTTCACCCATACTATGTGTAATCCCCTTTTTGACACATATTTACTCTTACACACATCCTAGCAAGCTCAGCAGGAACAAAAGACACAAAAATCATGTGTAATGCCCAGTTCGCAACACAAATCAACTTTCAAGAATAATATAATGGAAAGAAAATATAATGGAAAGAAAATAAAGACCAAAAAACCCTTGA
Organism: Oryctolagus cuniculus; assembly: GCF_051225735.1. Taxonomy (NCBI): domain Eukaryota; kingdom Metazoa; phylum Chordata; class Mammalia; order Lagomorpha; family Leporidae; genus Oryctolagus; species Oryctolagus cuniculus. The sequence goes on along the minus strand of NC_142884.1, from coordinate 69,186,851 downwards.
AATGAATGCTGCAGTGCTATCTGTGTGACTGATTTGTCTGAAAGCTCATCGAAGCTAACACGAGTTCCACAGCCACTGTTACAATTTAATAGATCTTTATGAAAACACCAGGATATATCTTTGCCAACAGGAATTACACTTTTGGCTACTGTCACATATTATAGAACCCTAGGTTAGAAATAGTTTCTAGACTGTAACTGAAATAACTACATATTGATATATTAATACATGGGTTAATGTTTTCTAGAAAGATGCAAAGTGACTACATAATTTCACATATTTATCAATTATCTCAGATTATGCATAAAATTAATTTTTCTTGAATAACCTTCGGTATATTTACATAACCTTGAGACTCAACTCACTCACTTGCAAAACAAATCCAAATTCAAAGACTTATTGAAAGACATTAACAAATTCCTATATTCAGAGGGCTTAGCACAGAGACTGGTATTTAGTAAAATGGTCCATGGTATGTGTTACTGATTACTATAATTACTATTGCATGTGGATATTACCATTGGACCAAATGGTCTCCAGCAGTCTATATTTTAGAAGAGTATCATTTCAGAATATATTTTGAAAGCTGAAAAAGCACCTAACTTGTATTTCATTTGACATTGAAAAGCTTTAAGTTACAAATTAATATACATCTAGGGATTGCGAAGAGGATGTCACCTTCAGCGACTGAGACAAACACACTAGGGCCAGCGCTCCATTGACACACAGGAGAATGTAAGGCTGAGTTTCTGCAGAGTGACAAATGTGCCGATGGCAAACGATCTGTCCCCTTCTCGAGTCATCGCTGTAATGAACTCGCCTTGATGAAGTGGTAGTTCACATCACTTAAGAAATTTAACCATGGTAGATAATTGGCCTCTAGTTCATTTCATTCTTGTAATGGATGAAACTCTTCACACCTCTAAAAGTTGACCTTTTCCTCTGCTCTGATCTGTTCTGCATGCCATAAGGAACCCAATACATGTGAGTAGCTTGAAAAACTAGTGTGAGTAGCTTGAAAAAATAGTGTCAAAACAAGTTGCTACATAATCCCGCCCTTCCATTTTATCTTCTCATCACATCTTTGACTAGAGCAGTATTTACTCCCTCCCAACACTCATCAATGGAGAGTGGCCCATGGAGACACAATGGGGGCAGGGTCTGTATTCAGTATACAAGATAGTAGTATCTCCATGGATCTCAACAGGATTTGGGTTCATTTTTATTTTTATACCAAATGCATACAGTATGTCTCTATTAAGGTATCAAGCAAGGATGGTACCTGTAGCATATGCATTATGGGCAACATAACTTTAATATTTGCAGGAAAATGACTAAACAGAAAAGAGCCTGACACATAGCCAACGAAAAATCTGACCTGGTGACTTCAGAAAATCTTAATTTACCTTTGTTGATACAACCAAAGAAAATGTATTCTGTGCTTTTTAAAAATATACATAAACTACTTTTTGTATTTACACAGTAGGCTACATTTTGGCGAGATGCACTATTTTCAATCCTCATCTTACTTTTATGTTGTGTGAGAACTATTTTCTATAAGCAAAACAGAAGATGGAGCACATGATTCAGTAAGTACAGATTTGATGTGAATATGAGTGTCTCCAAACAGAACATCTAGCCTTTATGGGTATTAAAAGAAAAATTTCCTGGATCAACTGAGTTTAGTAGACTTTACTTCAGAAAGCATAACAAAGACCACGTGTAGATCGGTCAGCTCTCAGAACCATGCAAGTTCTGAGAACCTTAACCATGAACACAGCCAGTCAACATTTATAGAAAAATAAAGTAGAGGCATAGGAAACAATTGGACTGTCTATAGCTCAGTTTATCAACCAGTCAATGGCTCAAGACTCATTTTGTTGACTGTTCATGGCGTCATTACTTAATAGGCTACAAAATCTTTTGTAAACAACCAGGTTTCAGGCATTCCTGTGATATAACTATTGGTCTGATCTGATGGGCTCAGTGTAGGTGCCTGGTCCACATCTATGGCTTCTGACAAAATATCAGGTAACAGGGGCAACAAAATATGTATAAAATGGATGGATGAACTGTAAACTAACCATCACGTCTAATAATTTCATTGTCACAAAAATTTCTAGAAACTAAAAAATTTGAAAAGCATTGTAAATCAAAGCATTTACAATGTATTAACAGATCTGACATATTCCATATGTGCACATGTAAAATGTAGAATCAACTGGTCCAAACTGGAAAGATAAATATGTTGGTTCACTGGCTGAGAAAAGCAAAATACCATCTCTTCTGAGTAACCACTAAGAGACCCAAGGATGTAAAAGCATGCTTCTAAATTTGAGTATGCAGACTAAGATTCCTCAGCCTCTCTACATTACTGGTATCCTGTTTCCACACCACACAAAAATTCCAAGAGCTGGCACTCCCTGAAACTCCTTCCATATACCAGTCAAATGTGTACCCAGAAATAGCAAAGATTCTGTAGCACTAATATTCAAGTAAATTGTACTTGGCATGGATTCCTGTACCAAATTTCCCACACAGCTACTATCAAATCCAGTGGGTGTCTGGTTCATATTTTTAAGATCTGTCAGGACACCATTAACCACTTTGGACAAAATGGTCCTTTCATACACTCTCACAGTATCATCAAGCAAACCAATAAATGGGAGGCGAGGAAAGTCTGTTCCTTGAGTCGGATGCCAATTCTTAAAGTACAGAACGAATGTAGAAAAACCACCGTTTTGAAACTAGCACACAATCAGGTAACTCAGTCTCAAAACTTCTCACCAGTGAGCACCCTGAGTAACAAAAGGAACCAAGTACCTTTGTAGGTGAGAAATTTCGTGCACACCACCTTAACCACCTGAACGAAGTTAGCATTACCATTAATGGAACCAAAGTGATGGCAGGTGTCTGATCCACCCACCTAGATAAAATATCACCTAATTTGAATCGAAGCATGAACAAAGATTCAGCTACACTCTGACTACAACACAGCCAGCCAATTCTTCAAAATTGTCAATGCCTTAAAGGCAAAATCTGAATTGTTCTGATTAACACACTTGAGAAAGCATGACCTGGGTTGGACCTTGGGTTAGAGTAAAAAACAATACTGTAGATAACAGGGGAATAATTGGCAACATTAGACTATGGAATTCTACTGATAACATTTTTGAATCAATATTAAACTACAAGATTGATAATTTCACTGTGATTATGTAGGAAAATACCACCGGTTTTTTGTCAAAATCTGCTGCTTTATCTAGTGGTGAAAAATGATCTCTCCAATGACTCAATATTCAGCTAAAACATGAGAATAACACTAAGCAGATAGAATCAAGAGTGCAGACATGACAAAATGTTAACGTTGCATGATCTGGATGAAGGGAGATATGGGAGGCGAAAATAACGCTCATGAAGTTTTCTGCAAGTCTGATTTTTTCCAGCACAAACATTTTAGTTATACAAAAACAAGTAACAAAAAGCAATGAGAAAGGAGATCATGTAATCGCTTCAAAAAACGGAAACATCCCCTTTCTACAATCTGCCAAGTGCAAAGATCCCAAATGAACAGAAATTCCCCACACACCAAAACCACTAACAACCTGTCCTGGTGATCCCGAAATGGGTCACTCAGCCTCAACCTGAACAATACCTTCCAGTTCTAGTTAATGAAGTTGAATAAAATACAGCCGCAACAACAAGAAACCATTTCTCAGAATCTCCTTTAGATGAACAGAAGACAAACTGACTGGCACGACCACAAAAACACGGGGCTTACCTTGAAGGAGCTTTCTGTAGTCAGTTAGCTTCCTGGAGGTCAGGAGGCAGAAGCAGCAGTACCGGCTTCCTTAACTCACTGGTCTGAAATGGCACCCAATCTCCACTCACCTTGCAACTTCTTGCCTCCCAGGTAGGTCCCAGTGCAGCCACAATGGCGGTAGTTTTCCTAGAGCAATCCTTCTCCAAACCTGGTCCCTGGAGCAGCTGGATCACTATCACATGGGAGCTAGTGAGAAGACTTACTGGGTAAGAAACTGATGGCAATGCCCAAAACCTGCTGTAACAAACTCTTCATGTGAGTCAGACAGAAAGTCACATCTGGTGCTAGTCTGGTGTGTGGGGTTATTATATATTCTTCTTGGACTTATGAAAGAGACCCCAACTAGAATCAGTACCTTCAATCTCCTCCACTGAATTTGTAAACTTCAGAATCCCTGTATTACATCTGTTCTGGTTACTCAACCAAACAACCAATGAACCAAACACATTATCACTATATTCAGAAAAATTGTGTGAAGTCAGTATTATCACCCAATTTCATGGGGAAAAGAAAAACTGACTCCCGATTTACCGCATATAACATTGTAAGCCTGGACATGATTGATATTCTAATGTACTAATACTTCCCACTTAGATGATCAATAAAGTCTAGAGAGTACTATTAAACCCACGCTTTCAACTCAACTGGATGTCCAACCACCTGAGAAACTAACAGCTGGGGCCGGCGCTGTGGCCTAGCAGGTGAAGCCGCCGCCTGCAGCACTGGCATCCCACATGAGCACCGGTTCTAGTCCAGGGTGCTTTTCTACGGATCCAGCTCTCTGCTATGGCCTGGACAATCAGTAGAAGATGGCCCAGGTCCTTGGGCCCCTGCGCCCACGTGCAAGACCCAGAAGAAACTCCTGGCTTCAGATCGGCATAGCTCCAGCCGTCACAGCCATTTGGGGGATGAACCAGCAGATGGAACACCCTCTCTCTCTCTCTCTCTCTTTGCCTATGCCTCTCTGTAACTCTGCCTTTCAAATAAAATAAAAATAAATCTTAAAAAAAGAAACCCAACAGGTAACAGATGTAGATGGCAGGATGAGAATACATCTGGTGCATCACAGAGCCTGTCCCTGAGTTCCTGTAGGCCATCATTTCAGGTGGGTGAACTACAGAGAGTATTAAAATTGTTAACAGAGGAAAACTGGAAGACAATCTAGCACCTGATATCACTAACTAAACGTCTGTCATGACTACATATTCATAGGAATAACCTATTTTTATAATCAAAATGCACTACAGATAGTGTAGTGACGGAGCTGTCTCTTCTTCCATTTGATGCTCTAACACTGTAAATTTTTAAACAAAAAAGTATCATTAAGCAACAAATACAATTCAAAGTGGTACTTTGAATTCTTAAGGATTGCTTTTAATTGCTTTCAAAGAATCATTTCTCAATATCCTTTAAAAGCCATTGCCAAAATACAGAAAATTGAATCTTCATATATGTAGGAAGTGAAGTATATAATTTAAGACTCTCAAAAAGTGCTTCACTGGAACAATGAACCAAGAAACCACTTTGACAAGGACAAGAAGGAAAGACAGAAATGGAAATGTAGTGTTCGTGTTACACCAGAGACTACTCTCTGGAGAGGGTATTGTACATATTTTCAAGCCCTTATACACCGCCAAACTTCCTATCTCTTCAAAAGTCTTAACACCAATTTTAAGCAGGATTTCTGCTAGCAACCAGACACTAGGAATAGAGTGAATTAAATATTTTAAGAGTTAACACATTGAAAGAGCTGACGTGAGATTAAGTCGATTACAATATATTAGGAAGACACATGCAAAACATTTTCTGGTCGTTCCTGCGTTGCGTGAGCTCGGCTTTGGCTGAGGTCTCAGTGTAGTCCGTGGGGTCCCCAGTGAGTGGTCCCAGGAGTCTCTGCTTAGCACGGACCAGAAGGCACTCTTCACATTCGTGCTACAAGGTTCTCCAGCTTGGCCCATGTTCAGTGAAAACGAGGGTAGACAATAACACAACAAACCTGAGCACACATGCTCTGACCTTGAATTCATGACTATCAGGTTAAGGCAGGCAATACGCTGTTTCTAATATCGGCATCTGTGCCTTCCCACTTGTTAGCCTGTTTTTAATTCTTACATTGATTAGGTATGATCACAGTGTGATGCCCCTCCTGCAGACAACTCATTTGTATTGCAAATTGTTAATAACATCCCAAAGTCCAACAATATGATCATCACCGGGGCCCCCACCGCCTTCACAGTCACTTCCGCGTTACTGAGCTAACAAGTACGGATGCAGGGGCAGCTGCAGCTCCCGGTGAAGCTTCTGTAATCAGTGCTGACTTTCCCAGTGGGGACCTCCAACTATTAAAGGGGTGTAACAGATTAGGTGAGTCCGATGAGTAGAAGTGAGAGCAGTGGCTTCATTCGTCATTTTTGCTGATGTTCCTATCAGGGATGTGCTAGGATTTGCTTGGGCCTTGGGCGCGTAGGAATATTCCATCTGTGTTTACAGACACACTTGGACTTGCGTGCATGCTCAGTATTTTCTCTGCCACACTAGCTCGGGCTAAATTTGTTGGATAGTACATACAACAGCTACACCTCTGGGCTTTGGAATCAAATACACTGGAACTGGAATCTGACTGCTCTTGTTACCACAGTGTGCCTTTAAACAGGCATCCTCTCCCCCTTTGCTGGTTTCCTCACATCAAACATATAAATAGCAGGAATCCTTTTGTGTATTTAATGAGTTGCATTTAATGAGAATCGGATTAAAGTGCTTGTGTACAATAAATGCCAGCTGTTGCCGGAGCTAACCATGAAAGCACTATTTACGGCAAGAATGTGCTTTTTCTTAGATTTTAATTGAAATAAAAATACTAATACATTCAGGTGTATTAAATATATACTAATACCTTCCAAATTACATCTTACATAGTGAAATCCTGAGGAGCCAGATGAATGCTACTCTATGAATCCTTTGAGTTATCAACTCAGGAAATAGTCTCATTTGAAGAATGTCCATTTACTGAAATATTTTAGATTGATGGTTACTTTGTCTTATCAATCATGTCCTTTGATTTTTAGGCCTGTGTATTTGGACTTATGAGCGTGGTAAGAGAAGACTTCTGCTTCTGGCTATGATGGATTAGTTTGTAGCAGACCAAAGTCCATGCCAGGAACACCAGAAAAGGTAAACATAATAAAAATGATTTGCATTTGGGAAGGTATCAGAGAGGGATCCTGGCAGCTAGGATTCAGGGAGCCAAGAGCCTGGGGAGAAGGAAAACGCATGGGAGATGAGCCAGACATTGTACATTTTTCGTCAAGGCATTTGCAGATTGTTAAACAGCATGCGGTGGGTTGTAGAAAAGCTGAGGCATAAAACAGCAGCTAAGCAGTGTTTCTGACAGTCTCACAGGTAGGAGAACCCAAATCTGGGAATCTGGTCTGTTCACGCAGGCAAGACCTGACATGCCAAATCCTGCAGAAAGGGAAGAGCAAAGGAACCCTGAACCCACTGATCCAATTTCCATCTCAAAGGAGTCTGTCAATGGAAAAGGGCCTTAGGGTGACAGGCTAAGCCAAAACTGGTTCTTAAATGTCAAAGAGATAATCAGATGTGATTTTTTTTTTTTTTTTTTTTTTTTGCAGTTCAAAGTATAGGAAAGTGAAAAACTGAAATCTAGTTCCCAGAAGAAGGAAGAGAGCCTGATAAATAAACTTTGAGTAACAAGAAAATAGACCAGGTCTTACAAAAACCTAGATCCTCTGATCTGTGCAGTCCCTGCTTGGAGAAGGCACTGTTCTGAGTTAATTGCATGCAGAAATTTAAAACCAATCTCTCTGGGTGAATATAACATCATCTAGAGCCTGTAAATTTTTCATGCATAATGAACAGCATTTAATTTAGAAAGACATAAGTAAATAGGTCCAAGAAAACAACAACAGCTTCAAGTGTAGAAACATCTATATGCCAGAATGAGCAAAGGTTTAAAGTTAATTTGATCAAGAGGATAGGTGGTGACGGGAATTCCTTGGAGACTTGGAATCCATGAAACATTCCTTCGTGATTGTGGAGCAGGCAAAGCTTTCTTAAAGCAGATACAAAAAGCAGTAATCCGATTGGAAAAAAATTGAGAAATAGAATTTCATGAACTTGAAGAACATGTTTTCATTAAAAACACCAAGGAGAGATTACAAAGGCAAGGCAGAGGGCGGGGGAAGTTACACGCAGTATGTAGTAAAGGGCTCACATCTAGAATAGATGCGCGACTTGAACAAATCTCTCTTCCCAAATAAGAACATCCAGTGAGCCAATTAGCAAGTAAGAAGGTACTCCACATTACTAATCATCCTAAAATACAAGCTACATGACAGTCAGAGTGCATAAAGTTGAAAGGAGAGTGATATGTTCGGGATGATGTGAAAAACCGTAACAGGTATTGTGCTGGCTAAAGGGAAAATGGTTGCTAACACTATGCACAGTTTCACACCCTGTGTACTAAATATAAATCTACGTATATTCCACAATCCAGCCATTCAACTACTAGTACACAATCAGTAAAAATGCAAGGAATGTGTACATTAAAAGACATACAATAAAGTTCATGGGAGAGTCACTTGCTTGTATTAATTGAAATCTCAAATAAATACTAACTGTAGGATGGACAAGTAACGTACAGGACATTCCTACCGGGGACTAACATGCAGAAATAGAAATCATTTAACTAATGCTTCAACAGCGTCATGGATACTCTCACGAGTGTAACCATGTGCAGCAGCAATGAGACCCAACCGAGAGTGTGAGGTGTTGGTGCTCTTACATAACACTGAAAGCAAGTTAAAGCTAACTGATGGAATCACAAGTCTGGATAATGTTGACTTCTACCTGAAATTTTTGACCAAAAAGAGCTGTGAAGGGATTTCTCCAATACTAGTAATATTCTATGACTATTTCTTAACAAAAATAATAGTTAAAACAGTATGTGTGGGGAGCAATCCGGACTAGACTAAGTTACTCGAATTAGGACTTATTCTATGCATCTGCTCTCCCACAATATGGCGCTGGGAGAGAAGTAAACAGCTTCCGCACAGCTGCCCCCAGTTCAACTAATAAACTGTAGGACTTGCTCCTGATTGGAGAGCAGCGTGCTCGGCGTGTGGGCAGCCGAGTTAGGATTGGCGGAGGAGGACTATAAAGGAGGAGAGAGACGGCATTCACCAGGAACATCTATGGGGAACATCTAGCTGAAGGAACACCTGTGCAGCCCCCCAGAGAACCGGCCGGCGGTGTGCCGCTCCCCTGCGGAAGTGGGGAATGTGGCCAGGGGGAACTGCCCTTCCACGGAGGTGGAAGGGATAGTAGCCAACCCGGGAAGAACCAGCAGCAAACCCGGGGAGGGCCGAGCAGACGAAAGAACAGCGCAGGGTCCTGTGTCGTTCCTCCACGAAGAGGGGGAGCGACAAGTATGCTCATTTTAAATACAGAAGAATATACACTAGTGATACATAACAATTTTTAAACATCCAAAAAAATTAATTCACTGAGAGCCCCCAAAGTTTGCCTTTTATACTGATTCATTTATTTTATTATTATTTTTTTTTTTTTTTGACAGCCAGAGTGGACAGTGAGAGAGAGAGAGAGACAGAGAAAGGTCTTCCTTCCGTTGGTTCACCCCGCAACGGCTGCTGCGGCCGGCGCGCTGTGCTGATCCGAAGCTAGGAGCCAGGTGCTTCTCCTGGTCTCCCATGTGGGTGCAGGACCCAAGGACTTGGGCCATCCTCCACTGCACTCCCGGGCCACAGCAGAGAGCTGGACTGGAAGAGAAGCAACGGGGACAGAATCCAGCGCCCCATCCGGGACTAGAACCCCGGGGTGCTGGCACCGCAGGCGGAGGATTAGCCTAGTGAGCCTTGGCGCCGGCCAATACTGATTCATTTATAATCAAACTGAGCCACCGTGTTTGTAGCCTGTCTTTGCATATGGAATGCATTTGCCTCCCTGGGATTTATCTCTCTCAGCTTCTATAAAGACTGCTTTATAATCTTAACTTCATGAACAGCGCACGTTGGAAGTTGCTGTTTCACCATTTCTTAAATATTTTAGTGATCTATTTTTATTGTTATATGAAAGACTTAGTACATAACATGAGCTTCTAGATGTGATATGAGATGGATTATGGCACCCATTTTTTTGATGACTTAAATTAAACAATTCTATGCTGAAGATTTCTCCCTGCCTTTCCAATTTCATTTGCTAGCTTGACTATTAATCTACCTATGAAAATCTAAGCGAGGGGATGGCATTGTGACATAGCTGATAAAACTGCCTCCTCTGATGCTGGCATCCCATACGGGCGCCAGTTCGAGTCTTGGCTGCTCCAGTTCCAATCCAATTCCCTGCTAAAGGCCTAGGAAAGCAGCAGAAAATGGTCCAAGTGTTTGGGCTCCAGCCACCCATTTGGGAGATCCCAATGAAGCTCTTGGCTCCTGGGTTAGGCTGGCCTGGCCCCAGCCATTGAGGCCATTGGGAGAATACACCAGCAGATGAAAGATGCCTCTCTCTCCCTCTCCCCCTCTCCCCAGCCTCTCCCTTTCTCTGTAACTCTTTCAAATAAATAAGTAAATTTAAAAAAAAATCCAGGGAGACATGCTCCAGTGGAGAAGTATAAGAATACAGGGATATCATAGTGCCCACCCCTACTGCCGATTACCACCACAATTCAAACAAGGACAATGATTTTCTTAAATTTCAATTGTTGCTTTTTTTCCATTAAAGATTCTGAATTCACCACTCTTCTTCAGCAAAGTCAGTCTAAGCCAAAAATTAATAGCCTCAAATCAGTGTGGTTTTGCTTTTGCTTTCCTTTGCTTTTATATTTGTTTATCTTCTTATTTAGGTATTAGGGTTAGCATCCTTAGTTAAATGCAGTAACACTTTCTGCCCAAAGAAAAGCTAATGTACTCTATGAAAATATTACTGTTAGTATATTTACTCTTTTTTAGGTCTTTCAATAATTTGTTAACTTTATTCTTTTCTTTTGCAGCTTCATGGATTCTTATTGTAAATTTTCACTATCTTTACTATCCACATTTTCTCTAACATTTGGAAGAATGCTTTTACTCTAAACAAATGACACTCTAATTGTCAGCAAACAACACTTGCAAAATGGAAGTTATTATCACCGCGCTGATCTGTGAATCAATATCCGGAAGGCATCTTAGTCACAGCAGTCAGGTGAGATCAAGTCTGCCGGCTGTACTTTGTCTAGGGAAGGAGGTGGGGGGATCTGGGGAGCTGCAGAGACCTGAGCTATTCCCTCCGATCACCTTCCTCAGATCGCTTTCAGCCCTTCAATTCTGAGGAGGGCAATTCAGCGTATGATGACAACAGACCAGCTTCTGGGAGAACCACTGGAAGAAACTGGGCCAAGAAACACACTGACCATCCAGCCAACGTAACTGAAGGCACCAGTGGGCTACTTTGTGGGTTGTTTTTTTTTTTTTTTTTTTTAAGATTTATTTATTTATTTATTTATTTATTTGAAAGAGTTACACAGACGGGGAAGGGGAGGGGGAGAGAGAGGGAGAAGGAGAGGGAGATGTCTTCCATCCGATGGTTCACTCCCCAAATGGCCACAATGGCCGGAGCTGCGCCAATCCGAAGCCAGGAGCCAGGAGCTTCTTCCAGGTCTCCCACATGGGTGCAGGGGTCCAAGGCTTTGGGCCATCCTGTACTGCCTTCCCAGGCCATAGCAGAGAGCTGCATCGGAAGTAGAGCAGCCAGGTCTCGAACCAGCGCCCATATGGGATGGGTGCTGCAGGCCAGGGCGTTTACCAACTGCACCACAGCATGGGACCCCAGTAAGCTACTTTGAAGGCAGTGGGTATGTGAGGGCTAAGCACTGGGACACGTGAAAAGCCAGCCAGATCCAGGCATTTGTCCACGTTCTCTACCATAGGTAATGCCAGTTCTGAAAGTAGTTCCTAAGAGATCAAGACCAGGTATTTTCACAGCTCCAAGGGAGGGGAAAAGGAGTTAAAACTGGAGCTGCTATTCACCCAGGAAGAAGTGTCCTGGTAAACCAATCAGGCTTATTACTGGGTTTCTAAAATATGTACCTGGGCTATTGGAGAACAAGGAACCAGCATTCCCCAACACTGAAACATCTACTTTATTTTTTTTTCAGGGACATAATTTAATTTTCTCTTTTTATAATGCTAAAATTAGTTATTATGTTTGAGTGTTAACTTTTTTTTAACATTTATTTAATGAATATAAATTTCCAAAGTACAGAATATTGATTACAATGACTTCCCCCCCCATAATTTCCCTCCAACCTGCAACCCTCCCCTTATCCACTCCCTCTCCCCTTCCATTCATGTCAAGATTCATTTTCGATTCTCTTTATATACAGAAGATCAGTTTAGCATACATTAAGTAAAGATTTCAACAGTTTGTTCCCACACAGAAACATAAAGTGAAAAATACTGTTTGAGTACTAGTTATAGCATTAAATCTCAGTGTACAGCACACTAAGGACAAAGATCCTACATGAGGAGTAAGTGCACAGTGACTCCTGTTGTTGACTTAACAAATTGACACTCTTGTTTATGGCATCAGTAATCACCCTAGGCTCTTGTCATGAGTTGCCAAGGCTATGGAAGCCCCCTGGGTTCACTGACTCTGATCATTTTTAGACAAGGTCATGGTCAAAGTAGAAGTTCTCTCCTCCCTTCAGAGAAAGGTACCTCCTTCTTTGATGTCGTGGAGATCTTTCATTTAGGTTTTTTTTTTTTTTCCCCCAGAGTGTCTTGGCTTTCCATGCCTGAAATACTCTCATGGGCATTTCAGCCGGATCCACATGCCTTAAGGGCTGATTATGAGGCCAGAGTGCTGTTTAGGACATCTGCCATTCTATGGGTCTGCTGTGTATCTCACTTCCCATGTTGGATTGTTCTCTCCCTTTTTTATTCTATCAGCTAGTATTTGCAGACACTATTCTTGTTTATGTGATCCCTTTGGTTCTTAGTCCTAGCATTATGATCAATTGTGAACAGAAATTGATCACTGGGACTAGTGAGATGGCATTGGTACATGCCACCTTGATGGGATTGAATTGGAATCCCCTGGTATGTTTCTAACTCTACCGTTTGAGGTAAGTCAGCTTGAGCATGTCCCGAATTGCATATCTCTTCCCTCTCTTATTCCCACTCTTATATTTAACAGCGATCACTTTTCAGTTGTTTCAGCACTTAAGAAGAATTGTGTATTGATTACAGTATTCAACCAAAAGTATTAAGTAGAACAAACAAAAAAAATACTGAGAGGGATAACATATTAAGCTGCTCATCAACAGTCAGGGTGAGGGCTGATCAAGTCACCGTTTCTCATAGTGTTCATTTCACTTTAACAGGTTTCCTTTTTGGTGCTCAGTTAGTTGTCACCTATCAAGGAGAACAAGTGGTATTTGTCCCTTTGGGATTGGCTTATTTCACTCAACATAATGTTTTCCAAATTCCTAACAGGGATCACTTTTCAGTTAAAATTTAAACACCTAAGAATAATTGTGTGTTAATTACAGAGTTCAACCAATGGTACTAGAACAAAAAAAATACTAAAATGGATAAAGTATTACATTGTAGATCAACCGTCAGGACAAGAGCTGATCAAGTCACTGTTTCTCACAGTGTCCATTTCACTTCAACAAGTTTCCCCTTTGGTGCTCAGTTAGTTGTCACCAATCAGGGAGAACATATGATATTTGTCCCTTTGGGACTGGCTTAATTCACTCAGCATGATGTTTTCCAAATTCCTCCATCTTGTTGCAAATGACTGGGTTTCGCTGTTTTTGACTGCTGTATAGTATTCTATAGAGTACATGTCCCATAATTTCTTTATCCAGTCTACTGTTGATGGGCATTTGGGTTGGTTCCAGGTCTTAGCTATTGTGAATTGAGCTGCAATAAACATTAATGTGCAGACTGCTTTTTAGTTTGCCAATTTAATTTCCTTTGGGTAAATTCCAAGGAGTGGGATGGCTGGGTTGTATGGTAGGGTTATCTTCAGGTTTCTGAGGAATCTCCAGGCTGACTTCCATAGTGGCTTAACCAGTTTGCATTCCCACCAACAGTGGGTTAGTGTCCCTTTTTCCCCACATCCTCTCCAGCATCTATTGTTGGTAGGTTTCTGTATGTGAGCCATTCTAACTGGGGTGAGGTGGAACCTCATTGTGGTTTTGATTTGCATTTCCCTGATTGCTAGTGATCTTGAACATTTTTTCATGTGTCTGTTGGCCATTTGGATTTCCTGTTTTGAAAAATGTCTATTGAGGTCCTTGGCCCATCTCTTAAGTGGGTTGTTTGTTTTGATCTTGTGGAGTTTCTTGATTTCTTTGTAGATTCTGGTTATCAACCCTTTATCAGTTGCATAGTTTGCAAATATATTTTCCCATTCTGTCGGTTGTCTCTTCACTTTCCTGACTATTTCTTTTGCAGTACAGAAACTTCTCAATTTGATGCAATCCCAATAGTTCATTTTGGCTTTGACTGCCTGTGCTTCTGGGGTGTTTTCCAAGAAGTCTTTGCCGGTACCTATATCTTGCAGGGTTTTTCCAATGCTCTCTAATAATTTGATGGTGTCAGGTCGTAGATTTAAGTCTTTAATCCATGTTGAGTGGATTTTTGTGTAAGGTGAAAGGTAGGGGTCTTGCTTCATGATTCTTCACATGGAAATCCAATTTTGCCAGCACAATTTATTGAATAGACTGTCCTTACTCCAGGGATTGGTTTTGGACCCTTGATCAAATATGAGTTGGCTGTAGATGTTTGGATTGATTTCTGGTGTTTCTATTCTGTTCCATTGGTCTATCTATCTGTTTCTGTACCAGTACCATGCTGTTTTGATAACAACTGCCCTGTAGTATGTCCTGAAATCTGGTATTGTGATGCCTCTGGCTTTGTTTTGTTGTACAAGCTTGCTTTAGCTATTCGAGGTCTCCTGTGTCTCCATATGAATTTCAGCATCATTTTTTCCAGATGAGAAGAATGTCTTCAGTATTTTGAATGGTACTGCATTGAATCTGTAAATTGCTTTTGGGAGAATGGACATTTTGATGATGTTGATTCTTCCAATCCATGAGCATGGAAGATTTTTCCATTTCTTGGTATCCTCTTCTATTTCTTTCTTTAAGGTTTTTTAATTTTCATCTATGAGATCTTTAGCGTCCTTGGTTAAGTTTATTCCAAGGTATTTGATTGTTTTTGTGGCTATTGTGAATGGGATTGATCTTAGAAGTTCTTCCTCAGCCATGGCATTGCCTGTGTATACAAAGGCTGTTGATTTTTTTTTTTTTTGACAGGCAGAGTGGACAGTGAGAGAGAGAGACAGAGAGAAAGGTCTTCCTTTGCCGTTGGTTCACCCTCCAATGGCCGCCGCTGCAGCCGGCGCACCACGCTGATCCTGGCAGGAGCCAGGAGCCAGGTGCTTTTCCTGGTCTCCCATGGGGTGCAGGGCCCAAGCACCTGGGCCATCCTCCACTGCACTCCCTGGCCATAGCAGAGAGCTGGCCTGGAAGAGGGGCAACCGGGACAGAATCCGGCGCCCCAACCGGGACTAGAACCCGGTGTGCCGGCGCCGCAAGGTGGAGGATTAGCCTATTGAGCCACGGCACCGGCTGGCTGTTGATTTTTGTGCATTGATTTTATACCCTTCTACTTTGCCAAAATCTTCTATGAGTTCCAATAGTCTCCTAGTAGAGTTCTTTGCGTCCCCTAAATAAAGAATCATATCATCTGCAAAGAGGGATAGTTTGACTTCTTCCTTCCCAATTTCTATCTCTTTAATTTCTTTTTCTTGCCTAATAGCTCTGGCTAGAACCTCCAGAACTATATTGAATAGCAGTGGTGAGAGTGGGCATCCCTGTCTGGTACCAGATCTCAGTGGAAATGCTTCCAACTTTTCCCCATTCAATAGGATGTTGGCTGTGGGTTTTTCATAGATTGCTTTGATTGTATTGAGGAATGTTCCTTCCAAACCCAGTTTGCTTAGAGTTTTCATCATGAAAGGGTGTTGTATTTTATCGAATGCTTTCTCGGCATCTATTGAGATAATCATATGGTTTTTTGTCTGCAGTTTGTTAATGTGGTGTATCACATTGATTGTCTTGCGCACATTAAACCATCCCTGCATACCAGGGATAAATCCCACTTGGTCTGGGTGGATGATCTTTCTGATGTGTTGTTGCATTCTATTGGCCCGAATTTTATTGAGGATTTTTGTGTCTATGTTCATCAGGGATATTGGTCTGTAATTCTCTTTCAGTGCTGCATCTCTTTCCGGCTTAGGAATTAAGGTGATGCTGGCTTCATAGAAAGAATTTGGGAGGATTCCCTCTTCTTCGATTGTTCTGAATAGTTTGAGAAGAATTGGAGTCAGTTCTTCTTTAAATGTCTGGTAGAATTCAGCAGTGAATCCATCTGGTCCTGGGCTTTTCTTTGTTGGGAGGGCCTTTATTACTGTTTCAATTTCTGTCTCAGTTATGGGTCTGTTTAGGTTTTCGATGTCTTCCTGGTTCAATTTAGGTAGGTTGCATGTGTCCAGGAATCTATCCATTTCTGACAGATTTCCCTGTTTGCTGGCATACAAGTCCTTGTAGTAATTTCTGATGATTCTTTTTATTTCTGTGGTGTCTGTTGTTACATTTCCTTTTTCATCTCTGATTTTATTGATTTGGGTCTTTTCTCTTCTTTTTTTAGTTAGTTGGGCCAATGGGGTGTCAATTTTGTTTATTTTTTCAAAAAACCAGCTCCTCATTTGGCTGATTTTTTGTAATTTTTTTTTGATTCAATCCTGTTGATTTCTTCTCTGATTTTAATTATTTCTCTTCTCCTACTAGATTTGGGTCTGGTTTGCTGCAGCTTTTCTAGATCCTTGAGATGCGTTGTAAGTTCATCTATTTGGTGCCTTTCCAATTTCTTGATGTAGGCACCTATTGATATAAACTTTCCTCTTAACACTGCTTTTGCTGCGTTCCATAAGTTTTGGTATGTTGTGCTGTTACCCTCATTTACTTCCAGAAAATTTTTGATTTCTCGTTTAATTTCTTCTATGACCCATTGTTCATTCGGGAGCATGTTGTTCAATCTCCATGTGTTTGCCTATGCTCTAGGGATTCCTGAGTTGCTAATTTCCAACTTCATTCCTTTATGGTCTGAGAAGGTACATGGTATGATTCTAATTCTTTTGAATTTGCTGAGACTTGCTTTATGGCCTAGTATGTGGTCAATCCTAGAGAAGGTTCCATGTACTGCTGAGAAGAATGTAAAATCTTTAGCTGTAGGATTGAAAGTTCTGTATATATCTGTTAGATCCATTTGGGCTATAGTGTCGTTTAAATCTACTGTATCCTTGTTGATCTTCTGTCCTGTTGATCTATTTCTGAGAGTGGAGTATTGAAGTCCCCCAGTACTATTGTATTGGGGTCTAAGTCTCCCTTTAAGTCCATTAACAAATCTTTTAGATAAACCGGTGCCCTGTAGTTAGGTGCATATACATTGATAATTGTTATATCTTCTTGTTGTATTGATCCCTTAATCATTATATAGTGTCCCTCTTTGTCTCTCTTAACAGTTTTTGTGGTAAAGTTTATGTTGTCCGATATTAAGATGGCTACGCCTGCTCTTTTTTCATTTCTGTTGGCATGGTATATCTTTTTCCAGCCTCTCACTTTCAGTCTGTATGGATCTTTGTTGGAAAGATGTGTTTCTTGTAAGCAGCAAATAGATGGGTTTTGTTCCTTAACCCAATCAGCCAATCTGTGTCTTAACTGGACAGTTCAGGCCATTAACGTTCAATGTGACTAATGATAAATGGTAACTTTGCCCTGCCATTTGCCAAAGATAAGTTCTAATATATGCTTTGAATTCCCTGTGATCTTTTGCTGTGAGGTTTCCTTCCTTTACCTTCTTTCATATTGATGACAGTGTTTCTGTGTTTCTGTGTGTAACACATCTTTAAGCATCTTTTGCAGGGCTGGACGAGTGGCAACAAATTCTTTCAATTTCTGTTTGCAATGAAAAGTCTTTATTTCACCTTCATTCACAAATGATAGCTTTGCAGGGTATAATATTCTGGGATGGCAGTTTTTCTCTCTTAGTACCTGGGCTATATCTCACCATTCCCTCCTAGCTTGTAGGGTTTCTGATGAGAAGTCAGATGTGAGTCTGATGGGAGATCCTCTGAGAGTAATCTGACATTTCTCTCTTGCACATTTTAGATCTTTTCTTTATGTTTCACTGTGAAGAGTTTAATTACAACGTGTCGTGGTGAGGATCTCTTTTGGTCGTGTTTATTAGGGGTTCTGTGAGCTTCCTGTACTAGGATTTCTCTGTCCTTCTCCAAACCTGGGAAATTTTCTGCTAATATCTCACTAAAAAGGCCTTCTAATCCTTTCTCCCTCTCCATGCCTTCAGGAAATCCTAGAACCCGAATGTTGTTTTTTTAATAGTATCCTGCAGATTCCTGACAATATGTTTTAGATTTCTAATTTCCTCTTCTTTTCTTTGGTCTGACTGTATCCTTTCCTGTTCTCTGTCTTCTAAGTCCGAAATTCTCTCTTCTGCTTCACCCATTCTGTTTGTAAGGCTCTCTGTTGTGTTTTTCATTTGATCTATTGAATTCTTCACTTCATTATGATTTCTCGTCACTATCACAGTTTCCTGTTGTACTAGTTGTTTCGTTTCATTTTGATTCCTCCTTAATATTTCTTTTTCACGAGAGAGATTTTCTATCTTGTCCATTAAGGATTTCTGTAGTTCAAGAATTTGTTTTTGAGAACTTCTTAATGTTCTTATCAATTTTTTGAGATCTGCTTCTTGCATTTCTTCTAACTCATCATCTTCATAATCTTGAATTGGGGTGTCTTTTTCACTTGGGGGTGTCATGGTGACTTCCTTGTTTTTATTACCTCGGTTTTTGCGTTTGTTATTTGGCATATTGGAGATATTTGGTTTCTTCACTTTGGTGCTTTTTCTTGTTATACTATGACTCTAGATTAAGTGGACTGTTTTTGATGGAGCCTTAGAGGCTTGAGATGGGTGTGGCCTGAGAGCTCTGTTTGGTGTGCCAAAGGTGACACTCCCAGGTTAGGCGTGGTAGATCTCTCTCTCTTTCTTTTTTTGATTCAAAAGGGAAGTAATTCCACACAGCTGAATGAAGTTGGAGGTAGTTAGCAGGCAAGTGATATACCCACAGGAGCCAGAGATCGGAAGCTCTTTCCCAAGGACCACACAGGGAATCTGTTCGGCCCTCAGGGTGGGCTCAGATTCTCCTTCAGTCTCCCACTGGGTTGCCAAAGTTACGGAATTGTAGCGTCTCTGGAGAGTACTCACGTGAATTCTGTGAGTTCTCTCCGCCACCGTCTCTTTTTTCACAGTCTCAGTTCAGTAGCACCACAAATTTACTAGGTCCTAATCTCCTGTTAATTTGCCCCGCCCAGAGTCAGGTTTTTCTGCTAGGCTCAGGGCCGATGCAGACCTGAGGTCACTCTGCTTATGAGGTATGTCCAAGATGGCGCCTGCTCTTTGTCTTGCTCGCCCTTGAGAGGTGAGCGGAGAGAGAGAAACCCGTGTCCGTACCAGTCACCTTTTTTTTTCTCTCTCTTTCTCTTCCAGTTAGCCTGGTGAACTTTTCCTCCCCAGGGGTCATTCCCTCTAGTCTCCTCTCTCCGCTTGCCTGCCGGTGTCTCGGGCTATTGAGGTTCGGCTCACCTCGCGTTCCAGCGCTGGTGTATTGAGTCTGCCGCTGGTGTCCCGAACTGTGGGCTCCCACGCTCTCCACACAGGTCCACTGTGAATCACGCATTCCGGAAGAGTTTCTTCTGCTGTTTCCTCCCCTACTCTTCCTTGAATCTGCAGTATCTCCACTTTTATTAAACTGTCTCTCCTGGACTATCAGTGTGATCCCTTCCTATTCCGCCATCTTGCCTCCTCCCAGGGTTCGAGTGTTTGAAACATCTACTTTAAATACCAACTCAATACCCAATCAGATCAAGGTCATCTACTCGTAACTACAAGTCCTCTGAAGCAGAATCACATTTTTATTTCATGTTATTTGTACAAATACACAGGATTCAGTGAAATACAACTAGACATGAAAGAAAACCTTTGGTTAGTGACCAAATAAAAACGATAGAAATAAAGATAGATACAAAGGAGAAGCAATAAAAATATATGCCCTCTACCTTAACATCTTTGAAGTATTAAGACATGACAGAATCTGTCAGAAAACTAGACCTTTTAATGAAGTGTAAAATCAAAATTCTGGAAATAAAATCATACAACATTGAAACTAGTCATTGAGTGGATGAATATAATGGAAGGGAGACACCATTTGAGAGAGTTTAGCTGACCCAGGAAGACTAAAATACCAAGACAAAACACAGGAGCAATAAGTTATTTTAAATCTAAAAAAAAAAAAAAAGAGGTAATGGATATGGGTAAAATTCTGACTTTTGTGTCAGCATAGTTTCAGATAGGAAGAGGAAAAATAAGCCAGAAGCAGTACTTGAATATCTATGGCAGATAATTTTCCAAAATTAACAAAATGCATTAAACTATAAACTTAAGACCTAAATTCCTAACAAAATAACTACCAGAAAAGCCACACCTAAACATCGCTAAATGCCAAAGGAAATGAAAAACCTTAAAAAACAGCCAGAAGAAAAGAATATATATTATCTCCATACTAAAATAAAAACAATTGGCTTCTCAAAACAATTACTTTCCTATTCCTCAATAATACTAAAATGAGATGACAGTCAATATGGAATTCTATACCCAATAAAAATAGTGTTCAGAAAATAGCGTTCAAAATTTTTAAATGAACAAAATTTGAGAGAGCATATGTCACCACTGAAAGGTTTATCAAAAAGTATTTTCATCCAAAGGAAAATATGACTAACAGTAGAAAACCTCTAAGTACACTGGAACAGGTAAATGTGATGGCTGGTAAGTGGCTGTTGATTACACACAACAATACATCTCAATCTCTTGTGGAATTTAAAAGTATAAGAGGAGTCTTGAATATCTCCATGGAAAATGTACTTAATGATAAAGCAGTGCCTAGAGTTTAAATTTCTTTGCACCAAAATAAACTCACCTTTAAATTCCATTTTCCACAAACTTTTTGATATACTCTATTATTCACCACCAACTGTCCATGAGCCGGGGAAAGAGACAATCCTTTCAGGTTCCTGTGTTAACTGGTATGTGGCAAAAGTAATGACTTAAATTAAATTTCCATTAGTCCAGAATGCATCCTGCAGTCTCTAGAGAGTAATTTATAAAAATTATAAGAGTTTTCATGAACTTACAAGCTAATTCTCATAGGGAGTAAGTGGAATAAGAAATAGTCAATCAAGTTATTTTATTCTCTGTCCTACCAAAAGAAAAAGATTCTTGTAAAAGATTTATCAGTTGGAGGCCAGCACTGTGGCGCAGCAGGTTAATGCCCTGGCCTGAAGCACTGGCACCCCATATTGGTGCTAGTTCAAGTCCCGGCTGTTCCACTTCCAATCCAGCTCTCTGCTATGGTCTGGGAAAGCAGTAGAAGATGGCCCAAGTCCTTCAGCCCCTGCACCCGCATGGGAGACCAGAAGAAGCTCCTGGCTCCTGGCTTCAGATCAGCATAGCTATGGTCATTGTGGCCATATGGGGAGGTACCAAGTGGATGGAAGACCTCTCTCTCTCTTTCTGCCTCTGCCTCTGCTTCTCTATAACTATGCATTTCAAATAAATAAATACATAGATCTTTAAAATAAAGATTCATCACGTGGTAGTTTTGGGGTACAGGATCCCATGGAGCAAGAGGACAAATTGGGATTTAAAACTAGGAAGAAAAGTTAGCTAAACAAATGATGCACTAGTCACTGAACCACTGAGAGGGACTAGAGTCTATGATGGTACATCCCACCAGGACCATCCAAAGAAGTTCACGGCACTAAATACCAGCTATGGATCTTTGCAAGGAAAGGAAGGACACAGATCCATCCTCTGCCCATTGCTCAAGAGTGGCCCAGAGCCACGAGCTCCTCTGTACATTGGGGATCTTGAAGGTACGTCAACCCGTAGTCTCTGAGCAGCTACTCTCCAGGCCATGAGAGGTAGGCTGTGCCAGTAGGCTCAAGACTAGGCACAGTCTGAAAGCACCTAAAGGAAGCTGGCCAAAGTCTTCACCCAACTGACCCCTGAGGCAGTGATCAGAAGCGATAGGGTCGACCAGGTGTGACCAGTTGTGCAACAGGCTTTGTAGCAAGACTTGGGGTGCCATTCCTGGAGTATCCCCATGCATGGTTCTGTAGGTCGCAGATATCCCATGAGCTACTCAATGTTTAACATATGCCTTATTTTTACTAAAATGATCCAGCGCGAGAGCATTCTATATGCAAGTAAAAATTGTGGCTGATGGGAATGAGGACACTATGAATATTCAGGCTTAGCCTTGACTTCAAAGAACCAAATATTTGAAGGCATATCTCCAAGAAATAATTAAGATTCCCAGGAAGAGATTTACAACAGAATGTAGCTTTAGAAGTGATACTTGGATCTCACACTGTACGCCTGAAGAATCATAAGTACTTTGAGTACTCTAAGAAAAAGTTATAGTGAAAGCAATGTTTCGGATCAGAGAGCCAGACATTAAAAGGGCATGCCGTAGAAGTGGAAAGGATGAAACAGTAAAATATTACTAAAAGGAAGGTACTTCCAACTACAGAAACAGCATCATGGACCGTCTACCAGGACATACCCAGACTCAAACATTACATCTAAATCCCTGGAAAGATACTTCAAATTGCTTCAGAGAAGAAAATCAACATGAAAAATAGAGGCTTGACTCAGGCAGGTGGTTGGAGAAAATTCATGAAATTATACGTTAGTTTGCTTTCCCTCTACATTTATTATCACTAAACTTTGAAATAGAAAAATGAAAATATATAAGTGGAATTATGAAGCAGAGGGGATGTGATAAAGAAATCTGATTTGACAATGACTTAAATTTCTAAATTCATAAAAGAGCAATCCTTGGTGCTATCCTAAAAGAACTATCAAAACCACATGCTTGGTAATTTGGGGGGGGGGGACTGTTTTCTGGAAGAAAGACTTTAGTTGAATCTCCTACAAGTGACTGTTCATCTAGGACCACACATAAGATGGAAAGTTAAAGAATTTACAGAGCAACCAGAAGAACTGGTCAAATCCAGGTTACACATAAAATAATGAAGACGGGAAATACAACATGCTAGCGGTCTTCAAAGATCTGCAAGATTGCCAAGTGCAGGAACCAGAGCCCATCTTTTAACTGTTTACATAACAGTGATATTTCTCTTCTCTAGGTCTCCCAGATCACGATAGTACCTTTCTCATCTAAATGCACACTCTCCTATTTCTATTTTACCAGAACATCGGCTTTTCAATGAAAACATACAATACTTTAATTCTTTTCCAATGTTCTTAAGGCCTTGATGTTGACAAGGGGTAGGATGTCCACATGAGATCTGCAAAAATGCTTGAAATACAGAAATGCTTATTTGTCTTCACAAAGTAGCCTTAAAATGCATCCTGAGTAGAACTCCCCAAGAAATAGGCACCTCTTTGGGTCACTTCTACCCGCCACTTCCACCCCTCTCATCCTTGACTTTCACTGCCAAATATATGTATGTCCTCTGAATGCGGTTTGAGTATGAGAACCCTCCCGTGGTTTTCTCAGCCGCATTGTTCTCGTATTCTGTGTCATATATACTGTGTTGGATGTTCCCCATAATGATCCAATTGCCTTTGGATTCAGGCGCCATGCTAATTTAACTTAACTGCATGCAGAGCTTACTGTAGGAATTACTGAACGGATGGTTTAGTTTAATTATCCAGAGAACTGAATACATGACAAAGGGCCAATCCTAATCTGACCATCGGAACAATTCCACTCCTGTGAGAATGGCATTTCTACTGCTCTCAACTATTTGGGCAATTGTGAACAGTTTTGATCCCTAAATGGCTGATTTTATAAATAGTTGAACTTGCTGTGTTCCAAAAATAACTTAGAGAAATGCATGAATTAACAAACTGAATAGAATATTTGCTTTATCTTTTAACTGAATTATTACATATATTTAACCATTTAATCCCATGTTTGCCATAATTTTTGAGAGGTAATTACTTCCACTCTCATTACAGAAAATACATAAACTGCATCAATGAGAATTGTTGTCCATGAAAAATAAAGTGCTCTTCTTCAGGCAGAGAAATGAATTCAGTGTTCTAAGTACTCTAGCCTGGGGACCCGGTTACTTTTCCTGAAAACCAGGCTCTCTAGCAGCTGCATGGCTGCTGGACAACAGGTGAATTCTGAGTTTCTCTATTTCATTTTTTTAAACATCAAAATAGTTTATTAACAATGATTATGCATATGCAGGGCACAGTGTGGCAATTCTATTTTTCTTTGTGCTCCTAGAAGCATTTTTAAATTTTAAGATTTCATGATTTTAACACTATGTCATATTCATTTCATATGTACATATATGCATACAGATTCATTTTTTCTTAAAAACAGGATATTAATATCACATGATGTGGGATTCATGAAAATGATCATAAAGTGAAGAGAGAAGGGTACCTTGTCATGTACATGGCATAATTCAGTGAAGACAATATTTATATCTATATATCAAATAATGTGAAATATACATAATTTTATACTCTCCCCTTTATCCACAGTTAAAGTAGAATTGTGCACATAAACTGCTTAACATCAGCAATTCTACTTCTGGTATTTACCCAAAGAATTAAAAGAACTTGGGTAGATATGCATACATCCATGTTCATAGCCTCATCATTCACACCACATAGCTAACAGATGGAAACAACCCAATGTCCAACAACAAACGAATTGGTAAACAAAATGTAATATAAAGGGGTCTTCAAAAGTTCATGGAAAATGCATTCAATGAAAAACCAATGCGTGAACTACAAAAATTTTAACACTAAAATACATTTATTTTTAATGCAATTTTCCCACAAGATTTCTGACACTCTCTCTTATACCCACAATGGGATGTTGCTCTGCTTTCAGAAGGAAGAGAACTCTGATTCAGGCTACAGCATGCAGGTCAGCACTTGAGGACACTGTGCTAAGTGAAATACATCAGACACAAAAGGACGGATATTGTTTGATCTCATTTTACAAGGTACTTACAATAGTCAAATTCATAAAGGCAGAAAGTAGAACGACTTCTTCGGCTGAAATGAGAAAAGAATGGAAAGTTATTGATAAGTGTGTATAGAGCTTCAATTTTGTTCATGAAAAGCTCTGGAGAGGGAGAGTGATCAAAGTTATACAACCAAGCAAGGCAATCAATGTTCCTGAAATGTACACTTGAAAAAGTTGCAATAATCAGTAATAAACACCCTCCCAACAAAGAAAAGCCCAGGACCAGCTAGCTTCACTGCTGAATTCTACCAGACATTTAAAGAAGAACTCATTCCAATTCTTCTCATGCTATTCAAACCGATTAAAAGGGGGGAAATCCCCCCAAATTCCTTCTATGAAGCCTGCATCACCTTAATTCCTAAACCTGAAAAAGACACAACAGAGAAAGAGAACAACAGACCAAGATCCCTGATGAACATAGATGCAAAAGTATTCAACAAAATATTAGCTAATTTAATCTAACAACACATCAGAAAGATCATTCATCTCTTCTACAAATGGTGCTGGGGAAAATGGATTTCTGCATGCAGAAGTATGAAACTAAACCCATACCTTACCCCTTTACACAAAAATACACTCAAAATGGACCAAAGACCTAAATCTACAATGTGATACCATCAAATTACTAAAGAACATTGGAGAAACTCTGCAAGACATTGGCATAGGCAAAGACTTTTTTGGGACAGATATCATAAGCACAGGCAATCAAAACCTAAATTGACAAATGGGATTACAGGAAGCTGAGAAACTTCCGCATAGCAAAAGAAACACTCAGCAAAGTGAAGAGGTAACCAACAGAATGGGAGAAAATATTTGCAAACTATGCAACTGATGAAAGCTTAACATCCAGAATTTATAAACAGCTCAAGGAATTCAACAACAAAACAAAAAAAATGCAGTTAAGAAATGAGCCACGGACTTGAACAGGCATTTTCCAAGCGAGGAAATTCAAATGGCCAACAGACACAGGAAAAACTGCTCAGGAACCCTAGCCATCAGGGAAATGCATATCTAAACCACAGTGAGGCTTCACCGCACCCCCCCTTTAGAATGGCTCACATACAGAAATCAACAAATGATAAACGCTGGTGAGGATGTGGGGGGAAAGTACCGTGGTCCACTGTTAGAGGGAATGTAAACTGGTGCAGCCACTGTGGAAGACAGTATGCAGATACCTCAGAAATCAGACTATAGACCTACCTTATGAATCAGTGATCCCACTTCTGGGAAATTGTCCAAGCCAAAATAAATCAGCACATGAAAGAGTTATCTGCACCCCCATGTTCATTCATAAGAGTTAAGATATGGAATCAACCCAGATGTCCATCAACTGTTGACTGGATAAAGAAATTATGGTATATATACACTATGGAGTACTACTCAGCTGTGAAAGAAAAGTGAAATCCTGTCTTTTGCAACAAGATGGATGCAACTGGAAACCATTATGCTTAGTGAAATAAGCCAGTCCCAAAAAGACAGATGTCATATGTTTTCCTGGTCTGAGGTAACTAATAGAGTACCAGAAGTGTAATGTACTGGAGTGAAATGGAAATTTTGATTTTCAATGATTTTATAGCCCTTGTCTGTTCTCTTGAGGAAAGTGTGTTTTCCTTTATACTGTTTGTTGAACTCTTTCACTTAGTGTAGTGTAATCATTAAGTAAACTGAAAGTAGATCTTTGTAAAAAAAATTAAGATTGGGAATGGGAAAGGGAGGAAGAAGAAAGGTTGGAGTGTGGGCGGGAGGGAGGGACAGTGCTAAGTTTCACTATGTTCCTAAATCTGTATATATGAATACACGAAACTTGTATAATATAAATAAAATTAAATGAAAGAAAACAGTTACAATGGTAAATTCTAAATTATGGATACAAGCCTTTTAGTGCAATAAAACAAATGTTTTAATAATGCTGGAAGCAGTAGTCCTCAAGATGGCACTTAAACCAGCAGCACCAGGATTACCTGGAACACGTTAGAAGGCAGATCCTCGAGCCTCATCACCACCAATAGCTGAATCGCAGCCTCTCTGGGTGTTATTTGCCATCTGCTCTTTTAAGTCCTCTAGTTGACGAGGACACACATGAAAGCTAAACTTTTTTACAGATCACAGGAAGTGTGGCAGCTGCTTGTTCTAGCAGTTAGAGTGCCAGCTCCAGCTCCTGACTGTAGCTTCCTGCTAATGCAGACCCTGGGAAGAAGCAGAGATGCCTCAGGTAATTGGGCCAAAGCCACCCCTTATGGAGACCCGGATTGAGTTCCCGGTTCCTGCCTTCTGCTCCAAACCAGTCCCAGCTGTGGCAGGTGTTTGGAGAGTGAGCCAAAGTATGGAGGAGCTCCAATTCTCGGTCTGTTGCACTGTCTTTCAAATAAATAAATAAATAAATATTCTCAAATAAGTATTTATTTATTGTACTTTAGTTTATTCTATTGTACTTTGTCTCAGATAAATTTAGTATTCTCAAATAAATGTCTTTTTTAAAAAGTGGGAGGAAACCATTTTATGTAGCCTACAAATATTAGCTGCAGTGATGTTGCCTATTTTCTTTTTATACACTATTATTTAGGCTATATTGATCTGGTTTAGGTTTTTACTTCATTCCTCATTTCCCTTCTTTCCAACACCTACTCTCAATTTCTCATGGCCAAAGTGTATGAGAGAAGAAGGAAGAACAAACAACATGGCAAGTTATGTGTTGGTGAAGGTGGATCCCCACGGCTTATCTTTCATGTGCTTGATTGAAAGACCAAAGGTTGTTTCCATAGGAACACACATTCTGAAATCTATAAATTGCAATATAGAGAAAAAGAAATTTATTGGAAAAGCCTACAGAAACTGTAAAGTTTTTCAGGAGAATGTTGGTAAACCTAACATTGGCAGGTTCCCTTCCCCTTCTTGATAAACATAGAGGTTATGGGTTATTTAAATGGCTCTGTAAGCATCTGGGGGCCATTGTAATCCTCATTAAACTTCCACTAACCATAAAGACCTCTTTATTCTTGAAATGAACATGCTGGGAAGGAAGTCATTGCAAAACACCCAGACTGTGACAGACATTAACCTCCTACATCAAAAGCATCTACTTTCACTGAACTCCAATAAAACCTAGGAATTCTCAACTGGAAACATTTTTCCTTTTGCAATAAAGTTTGCTTTTGTGAACCTATAAATCAAATCACTTTCCCTCTTTAGGATAAAACTCAAAAGAAATTTCTGTCTCTCATTTTGATCAGACCCCGAAATGGAGTAAAGTCCTTATGCAATTATTGATAACTAATGTTTGTTTCTTTGGGAAATCAAGTACTCAAAAAATGTGGCTAGCCCTGGCCAAAATCTCTTCTGTAGGGTGCTTGGTATTTGTCAGTAATGACTATAAAACACATATATCTGTAAAAAAAAAAAAAAAAAAGGCTATCCCCATCAGTGGGGACCTTGTCCTGGTGTATATTTAGACACCTGCCATTAATGCACACAAATACACTTGAGGGCACTTCAAAAAGTTCATGGAAAAATGCAATTAAAAGATGAGTTCAGAGTGGATGTTTGGCCTCACGGTTAAGACAATGCTTGGCACTATGGCATCCCATATCCCAGTGCTTGAGTTGAGTCTTGGCTCTGCTTCCAGTTCTTGCTTCTTGTTCATGGGCACCCTCAGAGGCAGCAGGCAATGGCTCAAGTAGTTAAGTCTGTAACTGTCATGTGGGAGAGCTTGACTGAGTTCTAGATCCTGGCTTCTACCTGACTCAGCCCTGGCTATTGCAGGAATTTGGGGAGCAAACCAGCAGATAGGAGCTCGCTAGCTCTCTCTGCCCTTGTCACTACCTCTAAAATAAATGTTTAAAGGCAATTTTTAAAGTAAAAGATAAATTTATGATGGTGCAAAATGACTTTGAAATCCATGTAGTTTCTCCCAAGGTACATTTTCCATAAATTCCTTGAAGTACCCTTGTACATCAGCACATGAGCATATGAGCATACATATATGCAAATTTGTGTGTGTATGCAATAAAGGAATAATGCCTACTTAGAGATTCTTGTCTCTAGAAGTGGCCTTCATTACTGTTTTGTTTAATAATCCAAAGAGGAGCTGCTTGGGTTGAAGTGGGAAAGAGAGAGGTGATGTGTGGGGATGTCTAAGGGAAGAGGTAAAGTCTGCTCCAATGCACGGAAACTCTGCAACTCGAATCTTCTCAGTTGGAACCCCCTCTCCCTGTGGGGAGCCTCCCTACCACTGAACTATCTCCTAGAGAATTTATAGCAAAATCAGACTGCCAGAACTGATCTGGAGCACAGGCCATCTGCTCAGTTTAGCTTTTGATGAGAGGCCTGGTGGTGAACACCTGAGAAGTGGGTTGTCATCTCACTCCACTTGACTCTCTACCTCCCCCGGGGGTCTTTGAACACAGAAGGACAAAGTAGAAGGCAATGGTCCCTTTCTTCCCAGGGCCCACTGTGTTGGGTACCTGTGCAGTATCAGTGTCTTGTGCAGTAACAGGATGCATTCTGCTACTCACCATGGATTTAATCCTTTTTCCCAATGAAATTGCTGGCCCCTGAGAGCATTTTTCTTTTTTTCCCCCACAGGCAGAGTTAGGCAGTGAGAGAGAGAGAGAGAGACAAAGAGAGTTATAGACAGTGAGAGACAGAAAGGTCTTCCTTCTGTTGGTTCACCCCCCAAATGGCCACCTTGGCTAACACTGTGCCGATCCGAAGCCAGGAGCCAGGTGCTTCCTCCTGGTCTCCCATGCGGGTGCAGGGGCCCAAGCACTTGGGCCATCTTCCACTGCCCTCCCAGGCCACAGCAGAGAGCTGGACTGGAAGAGGAGCAACCGGGACTAGTGCCCGGCGCCCCAACCAGGACTAGAACCTGGGGTGCCGGCGCCGCAGGCGGAGGATTAGCCTAGTGAGCCATGGCGCCAGCCCCCTGAGAGCCTTTCTGTGTCTAACCTTGACCCATAGTCCCTTTCAGATAAGTTTGAAATTAAAATCAGGGGTGTCACTCCTGGATACGAGCTCTGTGAGAGAGGGCAATGACTATATCTTGTTCACTAATATGTCCCCAACCCTTGGTGCTCTACTTGGGACACAGTAAGCACTCAACACACGCTTTCTTAAATTAATTAACTCTTGGCACCAGCTTATGCTCTTAACAATTGGCTGACATGTCAATACATTAATTATCCTGAAGAAGTAGATGTGATCTTACAAGCTCAGTCTCTAAGAAGAAAACTTTTTGATTATCTTGGATTTTGTTTTCAAATTATAGAAAAGTAGGGATGTTAAGTGATTTGATGAACTGTGGAGTTAGTTGTTTGTCTTGCCCAGTTTCAAGGACTATCCTTTGTCCAGTTGGTTAAAGGTGTTCTTTGGCAGCTCTGACACTCTGCGTCACATTTTAAATAGCAGGGCAGGGGCAGGCCTGGTGGTTCAGCAGGTTCAAATGTTGCTCTGCACCCCCACACCCATATCATAGCACCAGCTTGAGTCCGGGCTGCTCTGCTTCCAATCCAGCTGCAGACAGCTGAGGAGGCCTAACATCCCTGGGCTCCTGCCGCCCACAGAGAGACCTGGATGGTGCAGGCAATCTCTCTCTCTCTCTCTCTCTCTGCCTTTCAAATAAAAATTAAAATATAAAAAGAGCAGGTCAACTCATGTTCCATTATAAGTAAGGGGCTGTAATCATTCAGCTTGATAGTAGAAATTTGCAAACTTAGAATATACATCTCAAGCATACAAATGACTTCAAAGCAAATTTATAACCTAGACATTATTCAAGTTTTCCACACTTGATCAACATAGCTCCCTACTTAGTTGTCTGTTATTATAATCACAAGTGACATTATGACAAGCTTTTTCTAGGCCCTGCAGAAAATGAGGAGGGTTTCACCAAACTCATATCAACAAGTACAGATCTCCTAAAACTAAGAATGCAAATATTTCATTATTTGTATCATGACTCCTTATCATTAACAAAGTAGTACGTGACTTAGCACCTTTTTT
Source organism: Oryctolagus cuniculus (assembly GCF_051225735.1). Lineage (NCBI taxonomy): Eukaryota > Metazoa > Chordata > Mammalia > Lagomorpha > Leporidae > Oryctolagus > Oryctolagus cuniculus. The sequence goes on along the minus strand of NC_142884.1, from coordinate 69,155,788 downwards.
GAAAACAAGAGAAAATGCACTTAACCATATCACAGCTCTTTTTAAATAATGATGAATGTCAATTCAGCACTCAACTGACTTCGAATTATCAAAATGCTACAGGTAAGAAACCAATTTATCAGTTTGAAGTCATGCCCAATTTTTCTATACCCTAAGTTATAAATCTGCCTTTTCATTTGCACTGTATTTGGGTCAACATTGTCAAAGAAAATTCAGGGTATTAAAACACATGAGCTATCTGGACCTTACCATTATTTTGATAACTGGCTTACCCAAAATAGAAACACCACACTGGGAGGGAACAATGTCCCTTTAATGGCAGAATCCTTATGACACAATTATCATGTCATGTCTTGCTTTCTGTTTTTTGTATGCCATATCTCCAACAATATTCAGTTTCTGTGTAATAACCAGGTACTAGACACTTAGCAATTCAATACAACTTGCCCGCACACCAGTCAGGTCAAAGAGCAAGTTGAAGGCCAAGTCAAGAGCCCAAATCAGGTTGTTGAGATTCCAATGCCTGTGCTTGTTTTCCTTTGCCAGCTTTGCTTCTATATGCAAATTGCTAATTCACTGCTAAATCATGTCACAGGTAAACTGTGCATTAAATAAACACTAGACAGATTCATCATTGCACCACACACATAGCTCTACACTTTGTGTATCACTAATTCCCTATTGTGGTAATTTTATTTTTCAGTTATTTAATTAGCACCCTTGGGAAAGGTTATGATCTTTCACATAAATACCATGAAATCGGAGGGATGTCATTGCTCTCCAAAACAAATTTGCATTACGAAGAAAATATAAGACTGACCCCCTAAAAAACCTCATCTCCTGCTTTCAGTTGGTTTAATCTCTTTATGAAAAAATGCTGCAAATCCTCATTTGCAATTTAAAATGTCTTTCCAAAAGGCCACAATTCATTGAAATGTCATGTTCAGAGATGTTTTCCTTCTTTCATCCTGAGGACTTTTAACAAATAAATTCACAGATACCGCAACAGTTTCTAAAAATGCATTGAGCCGCAAATAAATAATGTGGCTGCATGGGTGTCAGGGGCAGGGTGGGGGTATTACCCAACAGGAGGCCAGTGTACCTACAGCCCTCAGAAAGTAGGGCTGCATTTAGGAGTTGGTGGCTTCATTTTTATATCATCAGTGGTTTCTTCCAGGATCGGGGATACTGTTCCATTAGGAATCGACACTTGCAGAGGATTTACCATCACTGCTACACTAAAAACCATAAGTGATCTGAAATCCTGGACCGATCCTGTATATACTGCCCTTCTCAGACCCTTCCTTCTCATCCACTACTTTTTCCTGTGCTCTTGTCATAGTCATTTCCTTTTCTTCATCTTAGTGTTTTTGTACACAGTGTTCCATCAAATTAAAGGGCGTCCTTCACTACTTTCAACACTGTACCTTAAATATTATTATTTCCTTCATGGAGCGCTACATAAGCCAAGAACTTACATGCAGCCCCAATTGTCACTTACATGTGGTAGAAAGAATCTCTCTGCTTACACAGAGACCAGTTGCCACATAATGAAAACAGCCATGTCTTCCTCCACCGACAGAAAGCAAGCCCCCGGAGGAAGCTCATCCTCCACGTATTCCCATCACTGCATGTATTTCAATCCCCCAAATCCTCAGTTGATCAGTTCAGTTCTCGTCGATATCCTCCACCATGTTGGGAGCCACAACAGTGCAGCCCTGTCCATATTCTCAAAATTTTTACAGGATATCACAGTATAAGAGCAGACAGACCCATAATGAATGAAAGAGACTTGAACTTAGCCCCACAGTTAGATCTTAGTGATATTGTATTCCATTACTGAAGGACTCCCCAACCTCAACACCATTACATTCAGACACAGTGAAATGATTATTGTGTGTGTTTTAGGGAGATGGGGGTATTACATTAACTGCAGTGTTTAACAGCATGCCCTTTATACCAGCAGCACTTCCTCCCAAGGCTGACAATCAAAACCATCTCAAGATGCTGCCAAATATGGTCTAGGGCATCAGAATTCTTCCTTTGAGAACCAGTAGACTAAGGCAGTAATATATTTTTCTTCCTTCTCGTGGTACCTGTCACATTGCCAGTGATGAAATCTTTCTAGAATAAAAATTCCAGTAGTGTCTCTACCTTAACTACATGCCTTTTACTGAGTTACCATGTCTACAGAATTCATAATTTGAACAGTAAATAATGACACTGCTGAGAACAGGTGCTGAGATATTCCCTCTGTGCTGTCTCTGCCAGGAATTGCTTCTCTGACCTTTGGCAAATTCACTGACCTCCCTGGATTCGAAGTCCCTCATTTCAAAAGCTAGGCTGCATGATTTACCATATTCTTCTCTCTCTAAAATTCTCAGCTTCCTTATTTAATTCAGCTACCAAGGCAAACTGGCAAATACTATCTTTATTTGCTTAGCTCTATATTCAGAAAAAGCCCCTATTTTTTAGGAATTTAGAAAATCACATCCATTTGGTCTAGGATGCTTTCTCAGGACCTAAGAGTTTGGTTTAAATGTCCTCTTGTAATACCACAAAATCCCATATGAAACTTTGTACCTGCTATTATTTTGAAAATAAAGTTTGTTCTTTCTCTAATAGACATTAATTAGTAGAATGCTGTGTTGTTAAAAGGTAAGTCCTTCAATGTTAGTAACTACTGTCATATGAATTCACGGGAGTGATTTAACTTCTTTAAACCTAATTTACAAAATTTGTGGGATAGGGATTATATAATAAAAGTGATATTGTCAGATTTAAAGTTTGGCACAGTGGCAGTTACATGCCAACTTTTCAATACATTTCAGCACTTTCTCTAATCCTAGGCTAATTTTTGCAATGAAAGTGTGCTTAAATCAGTAGCTTCCTCCCATTCTAGTAGTACGCATGAGAACTGTTTACCCTGCAATGACATCACAGATCAGAGGAATTGTACAATGATGAAAATTTCTTTGCACATATCATATAAGCTCAAAGTGCTCAACAATAAAGCTCAATATAAGTTTAGAGTGATTTGCCATTGATGTCACATATGTTTCAGCAATGTGTGGATACATCATGTACTACTCAATAGAAAGTATAGTTTGATTGGCCTACGTGGAAATAAGCCAAAATTATTTCTTGTTTGTCACCAAGATGATAGATGAAAAAAATCACATCATAGTCAACTCAATTTGCATAGAATGTCCTTTAGCTGTTAACATTTAATTAATATTGTAACTCACCAAAGGTGCTGAATAATAACGCATGTCACTATCCAATTTGGCCAATCCCAAAGGCCCATACATTTATTCAGATTTCCCAAACCAGAGCAATTAAGGTCTGCAGATGCTACACCAGAACCTAGGCCTATCTTTGTTTATTTTTCCCCAGGTTGCTAATCAGTCTGTTAAGATATGATGAGTTGAAGCAATTTGCCTGCAAATACATCTTATTGTATATGGCCTTTAAATCTTGGTCATGTGGATGCTCACCTCACATAACCTAACACCCTGTTAACATTAAAGATCATCTGTACACACATACAAGAAAAATGAGGGAAATGTTGAGTCATAAAGTACCACTGCCCTCAGAAACAAAATTTATGCTACTAAAAAGTTAAATGCAGTTTTATCAAGAGTATTATTCACTGCATGATTAGTGTCAGGATCTCCCACTCCGGGAACTGGTTAGGTTGCCACGAAGGAAGAGTCAAGGAGACTGAGGAAAGTCAAGCTAAACACACTTTATTGGTACTCTAGGCGACTAGGAGGAGAGATCGCTCAAGTCTACTCCTGCGGGCACAAGGCGCTTCAGACCAGGAGCTTCTCCCCGCAGGCACAAGGTGCTACAGACTGGGAAGAGAGGCTGAGCAACCTCTGCTTTACAGTGTCTGAGGGTCCCCTTATATACAGTTTCTAGAAGCTAGCCCCACCCACACGACAACCTCCCAGGGTTCCATAGTCATGGCAACGACAGTTTGTGGTTTCTGGTTAGGCCATCCCTTTTCAAATCTTAGGAGCTAGCGAGCTAGCGAGCTAGCGTCTTTACTTTTCTACTGTGCAGTTACTTTCTTTCAAAAAGCGCTACGGTTACTTTCTCCATGAATGGTTCCCTAACAATTAGTAGTACTTCTTCAGTCAGGTCAAATCAGGGGATCACTGAAAGATCATTTTAAAACATAGCAATGGCCTCACCTTACACCAATTGAATCAAGATATCTCAGAGAAATTTTTGGCATAGAGATAGCTTTTAAAAGCTGCTCATGTGATTCTAACATATAGCCAGGGTTCCAAACTACAGAGCTGCATTTGTAGGAATAGTATTTTCAGGGATCTCATAAAAAACATAACAAAATATATAATATGGCTTAGCTTTTGAAGTAAAAGGACTTACAGCTCAGGGGTTAGGCACTGAGGGAGACAAGTTGGACTCCTGCTTGCTGGCACAACCATGTGGCAGTCACCTTTGCACAACCTGGAAATAGATGAACTCCTAAGTTTTCCTGAAAATAATACAACTAAAGCATTGTTATGAGGATTCTTTTGTCTCTCCTTTCCAATCAGCTTTTAGCACAAATAAAGACATTGCAAGCTTGTAGACATTCAACAAACAAGTAGGACCTGGAAGTGGTACACTGCCCATAGAAAAATCTAAATCTAAAATATGTACATGAGAGGGAGCTGAAAAGGGGGTGAAGAAAACAGAAACCAGAGCTGGGCGGGGTGGTCCGGGAATGGCAAAATTCTGGTTAGCAAACCCAGGGAAGATGGTGACAGGTGGCTTAGAGCAGAAAATAGAAACAAGGTACTTAGTGAATTTCAGGCTTTGGCAAGGTATTTCCCCATGAGGAAAATGAAACTATCACTTGTGTTGGCTGACTATAATAAGGTACCACAAGAATGAACAGAGCTGAAGGTATATTAACCACATGTGAATAAAAATAAAGCCAAAGAGATTCCAATACTGGTCAATTACAGTTGACAAGCTTTGTATGGGAGGTGGGAAACCCAGTGATCAAATTGACTGCATTGGGTTGAACAACAGGGTCGCATCAATCATTTGCTAATGAAGACATTCAAGAAATCATTTCATTTTATGCTCAAATATTTTCATAATCATTCATAAAATAGCCACATTTGTTTGACATGCTTTTTTAAATTTCACACACATTTGTTACTCATTATTCTTTAACCCTAAAGCTTAATTTAATAATTTATATTAATTTACTTAATAATAGGCTTGGTTTCATTTCACAAAATTTATCCCTCAGTATTTTGCTGTTTTTGCTTGTTAATAATTTACATATGTAATAGTTGACTTCAATTGTCTGGACCACTAACACATTTTACCAAGGAATCCTCCATTTGCTTTGGTGTAAAACTGTTCTAAGTAGATCCCCAACTATTCAAAGCATTTGTTTAGTGCTAGAGGAATTTTAAAGAACAGTAGATCAATTTTTACTTCATTTACAGGCAGGACCATTATACAAATATTATGGAAACTGACATCTTTCAAAGATGGATTAAAAATACCAATTTAGTCTGAGCCTAGTTCAAGAAAAAAATCGAATGTAAAGTTTCTTAAAGTATTTTATAGTATTTTAACTTCTATTTATCTCTGTTACCAACAGGTGTTCTAGATCTTGTACTGCAGCATATTAGAGAACTGATGTCTTGGCAGCATCATTATCTCTATATTAGTAATTGTGAAAACTAAAAGAAAAACTAAATGCCTACACTTGTAATAAAATATTTAAATATGTGAGCTAAGTATCTTTGAAAATTTTACCAAAAATACATTGTGTTTTGCTTCCTCGATGCCAAGTCAGTGTTTCTAAGAATGTCTAAGCAGATGAACTTCATTTTGCACATGTTCATTATACGTATTTAAATACAAATCTAAGGGTGGGCATTTGGCAAAGTGAAGACATCACTTGGGACACCCCATTCCAACCCAACTTCCTATCAATACACACCCTGGGTGACAGAGGATGATAGCCCAAATACGTGGGTCAATACCAACCTTTTGGCAGACCCAGAGTGAATTCTGGACTCCTGGCTTGAGTTTGGTCCAGCTCCAGCCTTTGCAGGAACCTGGGGAGGACACCAACAAATAGAAAACCTCCTCTTTTCTTTCTCTCCATTTCTCCCCTACCTTCTCTCTCTCCCCCCTCTCTCCATCTCCATTCAAATAAATAATTTTTTAAAATATCAGTGACTTATCTGAATATTTTTAAGAAACAGAAGATTTGCCTTGATGATTCTTTGTTTCAATTTTCTATCTGTTTGAAAGGAGATAATTTACTCATGTAAATAGCAATTTTGTGTGCATTCAGCTTTTGTTTGCTGAAATAAACCAAACAGTGTAAGCTGGTAAGATATTTTACACACACTACAGAAATGCTGGCTGGGAATGTCACCTGTAGGTATAACAGCTTAGTGCATTGTCTGTTCTGAATGCTTCTAATGGCAAAAGTAATCCCATCATCTAGAACACTGTCCCTTGTCTAGAATAGTACCTAGGATGTACTCAATAAACACTTGCAAAGTTAATAATTAGAGAGGGACAGCTCATTTCCCAGGGCAGGGGGAAAAGGAGCAAGAACAGATAATGGCATGGAATAGTACCAGTGAGGCTGAGTACCTAATGCACTTCTTTGAGAAGTTCAAAGTTCTTTTTTTTTTTCTTTAAAGATTTTATTTACTTGAAAGGCAGAGTTACAGAGAGAGGGATCTTCCATCAGCTAGTTCACAGCGCAAATCATCACAATGGCCAGAGCTGCACCAGACGGAATCCAGGAGACTGGAACTCCATTCAGGTCTCCCACGAGAGGCAGGACTCCAAGTACGTGAGCCACTTTCTGCTGCTTTCCCAGGCACATTAGCAGGGAGTTGGATCAGAAGTGGAACAGTCAGGACTCTAACTGGTGCTAGTGTTGCAAGCCATGGCTTACCCCACTGCACAACACCACCAGCCCTGGGGTCTGGATTTTAATTACGCAATCTTCTAACTCACTAATTTTGAACTAGTCAGATTACTCGTCTGTATTACAAGAATCAAATTTTTATTACAGGGATCGACGCTGTGGTGTAGTAGGCTGCCTCCGCCTGGCAGCACCAGCATCCCATATGACTGCCAGTTTGTGTCCCAGCTGCTCCTCTTCCAATCCAGCTCTCTGCTATGGCTTGGGAGAGCAGTAGAAGATGGCTTAAGTGCTTGGGCCCCTGCATCCATGTGGGAGACCTAGAGGAAGCTCCTGGCTTCCAATGGACCCAGCTTTGGCCGTTGTGGCCATTTGGGGAGTGAACCAGTGGATGGAAGACCTTTCTCTCCCTCCCTTCCTCCGTCTACAACTCTAGCCCTCAAATAAAAATAATCTTTTAAAAATGCAGTACAGAATTGAGAATTTTAACATACAGCTATTATTTTTGGCATAACGCACCTCCTTGCAAGCATGACCCCAGGATTTTCTGTTGAACTCTAGCAATCTTCGTAACGTGTTTCATTTTTCTGTTTACTTCCTTCACTTGTGCAGGGTCTGGTTTAGCTGAAGACTCTGCCCTGACAGCAGTGTTTTTCATAACATAGCGCTCAGTTATTTATGTCTGGAAGAACTCTTGCCGTGATCCTCTCCATCTACCTGATTTACATCAGGTGTGCAACTCTGACACATCGCCTGCATTTTTCATGGGTCCACCTGGGGAAGTCAATATTCTTGGTTTTCTAATTTGCCACAAAGAGCCAACTTTCTCTACTCGTCTCTACCAGATGAACAGATCGAAATTTGTGATTTAGGATTTAATTCACACCATGACTTCTTCTGTCTCATCAGCAGCAGTTATATTTTCACTACGTAGCCACATAGAATGCCCTTCCATCAACAATTAACAACCTGGCTGGCAGAGTAAAAATTGCATGCAAGGACTCTAACAGGGCTCCAGTTGGTGGAAAATTCTTGTAAAAAATAAGGCAACAGGCACCAAGGAAAGATTCTCATTCAGTAAAGAACATCTTTTTAGCATCTCAACTTCATCATCCAAGGGATATTAAAGTGACCGTAGCCTAACTGAAACACATGCATAAATCATTAATTTGGGATAATTTATATGTAGGAAAGCAGATACAAAAATAAAATTTTTCCATGTCTTCTCTCTTAACCGCACAAATCTTTGTGTTCTGTAATAATGTGGATGTAAATCCATGCAATGCATCTACTTACTTTATCCTAATATTTTGTGCATTTTTCGCTAGGACTGAAAGTACATGGCTTTTTCACACCTAAAACGTTAGCAGTGGTGTTGATATTTGTGCCTTCGCATCTCACCACGATGGGGAATGTTACTTTAGTCTCTAATTATGAGCTGATTCTGTCAAAGAAAATGACGAGCAGCAGTTGGTAGCGAATGTTATTTGCCACACTTGGTAGATCTTTCTACGTGCTGCTCTCTGATTGCGAATGGAGACACACACAATTATGGGGCCAGCAACAGGAACTCAAGTAGAATACATAACCAGAACCCTTCCACATCTGGGAGCCATTTAAAAACGTCTCCTACTTTCCTGCCAGAGAATTTGTATTGTCATAGGAATCAGTTCATCAGTAAAAGACAGCTGAAATATTGGGAATTTCACTCTTGAAAATAATCTGGACTTAAAATAACCGCTGTGTGTTTTACTATTAAATGAGACTTAAGTCCTACATCCATATACTTCAGTTCAATAATAAGCAGGAAGCCATTTGATAAACCATTCATTAATTTGATTATAAGTGACTCATATTATTATCACAGAAAATAAAAGATAAAGGTGATTACCAGTTAAAAGGGGATTTTTTGGATGACAGTTTGGTTTTGCTGATCAAGCCAATTACTAAACATCTTGTAGTCACTCGAAGTCTTTGGTGACACATCCTTCATCATTTCCTCCCCCATTGCTGGAACTAAAGTTTTTGATTCCCCAAACTCCTACAGTAATTACATTCAGTACTTCAGCTATTAATTACACATTGCCACTGCAGAAGAGAATGTGTGTACTTGAAAGAATCGTGCACGTCTTCTAATGTAGCCTCTTTGACTAGCAGTAAGGATCCCAGAAATAGAGAGTGATTATCGCAGTATCGTGCAACAGATAGACAGCAACATTGAAACCAGCCTCCAGGTTTACTGATGGGTAGCCAGAATCTGTCATCTTTTACAGTGTAATACTATTGTCTCCCCAAGCAGGTTAAAGCAGGCAGCCAATGACTGCTTAGTCTGAAAGAGGTGAAAGTTGGGAAGAACAGGTAGAAATGGCCACTTTGAGAAATTTTACTCTGGTATAAAAAGATTTATTTATTTATTTGAAAGTCAGAGTTACAGAGAGAGAGGAGAGGCAAAGAGAGAGGAGAGGCAAAGAGGGGGAGAGAGAGGAGAGAGGGAGGTCTTCCATCCGATGGTTCACTCCTCAATTGGCCGCATCTGTCGGAGCCACGCCGATCCAAAGCTGGGAGCCAGGAGCTTCTTCCAGGTCTCCCACATGGGTGCAGGGCCCAAGGACTTGGGCCATCTTCTACTGCTTTCCCAGGCCACAGCAGAGAGCTGAATTGGAAATGGAGCAGGGAGCAGCTGGGTTTCGAACCGGAGCCCATATGGGATGCGGTTGCTTCAGGCCAGGGTGTTAACCTGCTGCGCCACAGCGCTGGCCCCTTGTAATCCTTTTTAATACTTAAAATACCTAGCAAAATTAAAAAAATATGTATTTACAAAAAATACATATTTATGAGGCATCACGTATTGTTTTGATCCATGGATGCATTGCTTAACGTCCAGTCAGAGTAAATATATCTATCCTCTGAAACATTTAACGTTTCCTCATGGAGAACACATTGAGTCCTCTCTTCTAGATTTTTTAATGAAGAAATGTACACTATGTTATCATTATCTACAGTCACTCGACTGTGCAATAGAGCATCAGAATTCCTTACTCCTATCTGCCTACAGCTTGGGAGAACCTGCTAATAAACATTTCTCCAATCGTCTTCCTCTCCTCTCCACAGCCTTGGTAACCACTACAATACTCTTCACTTTAGTGGAATCAACTTCTTAAGATTCCACTTAGGAGTGTGACCACGTGGTACTTGCTTTCCTGTGCTTGGCTTATGTCACGCCACATCATAACTTTCATTTATTTTGTGCATTTTTCACTAGGACTGAAAGTACATGGCTTTTTCACACCTAAAATGTTAGCAGTGGTGTTGTTTTTTGTGCACTTGCATCTCACCACGATGGGGAATGCTACTTTAGTCTCTGTTGCAAATGACAAGTGTGATTGTTTCTGAAAGGTTTGACACAAGTCATCACATATATTTAAAAATCTACATTAAATATGAAGCAAACATTTAATGAAGAGATCATTTCAGCTATCCTCCTTTACAAAATTATTATGAAGAATATTTTCTCGGTTCGTTTAAAACTGTGTAAGGATTCCTGGGCATTTACATTTCTATAGCTCCTCTTTCAATGAAAGTCGAGTGCTTCAAAAAGTTAATAAAAATGAATAAAAAGCTTATTTTAGCTAAAAAAAAGTCTATGCAGAAAAGGTTCTTCAAAAATCTCATGGAAAATGCAGTTTACAATGAAAAATTTACATGTATTTTCAAATTATTGTACAATAAACTTTTATTTAAATTTCACTCTCCATGAACTAACAGAAATCCCCAGGCCGGCGCCGCGGCTCACTAGGCTAATCCTCCACCTAGCAGCGCCGGCACACCGGGTTCTAGTCCCGGTCGGGGTGCCAGATTCTGTCCCGGTTGCCCCTCTTCCAGGCCAGCTCTCTGCTGTGGCCCGGGAGTGCAGTGGAGGATGGCCCAAGTCCTTGGGCCCTGCACCCCATGGGAGACCAGGAGAAGCACCTGGCTCCTGCCATCGGATCAGCATGGTGCGCCGGCCGCAGCGCGCTGGCCACGGCAGCCATTGGAGGGTGAACCAACGGCAAAGGAAGACCTTTCTCTATGTCTCTCTCTCACTGTCCACTCTGCCTGTCAAAAAAAAAAAAAAAATCCCCTTACAGACCACAAAATCATCTTACCTTATTGTTAAGATCTTTTTAAATTTGTTAGGTAGATTTCAGATTTAAGCCTTTCTCAACCACAAGAAAAACAGATGTCAGACGTTGTGGACTTTACTTACTTATTAATTAATTATTCACCTAGATGTTAAATAAAAATTTAGAAACTTTTTCCATTCTGATGGGATAGAGCAAGTTTTCAGTTTCATAGATTTTTCAAAGCTACTGTGAGTCATTTCCCTGTGTTAGTTAACTCTAATTATTATTGCTTTCAAACTAACCATCTCCTTCCCTTGGAAACTTCTCACAGGAGAGGATAAAAAAAATCTTCGTCTAAACTCTGCAATTGCTAAGGCAAACTTACACTCTTGTCCATATATGTCAGGGAAGTTTGTATGAGACTCAGCTGTCTCTTGGGAACAACCCCTGAAGCCAGAAACAATAAGTAAAATAATTACAAAAGGCATCTGAGAAAAGTGTAGACAGCCAGAGCCTGGGCAGTGGGAGCTGGGGAGGCGGGAGCTAGGAGATGAATGTTACACTCACCAGGATGATGCACTGCACGTCACTGTCTTCTCATCCATAGTCCAGGGAACACAGACCCAGGAGAAACCAGTTGGCTGGGACTTACTGCACTTCCTAGGATGCAGGCAAAGAGATAGAAGCCTTCCCTTCCTCTGTGGCCATCACTTAAAAAACAAGGCCTACCATTGAGAAATTGCCTGATCTAGATGCAATGTCCCTTAGAAAACGTTTGCTGACACGAAGCTGAGGATGCAGCACACAGCTGATCAAGAAAACTCTAGAATGTTACAACGAATGCTAAGGAGCAGAGAATACCCTCAGTGGTGCTAAATACACAGAGCAGAACCTTTCAGGTGCTTAGAGGGGAAAGCACAGATTTTGCCAAAGAGTCCTGAAGATTTGTGGCCTTGAATTAAGAGACAATAACACAAAAACCAACCATTTCTGGATCAAAGGGATCTGTGTGGACTATATCGGCATTCCAGGAAAAAAAAAAAAAATCCTACCAGTCTGCACAAAAGAAAAGCCCCCGGGCCAGGTATCTGGAGGAGTGGTTTAGATGCCATGTGGGACATCTGCATTTGGTATTAGAACACCTGGATTCAAATCTGAGCTCCACTTCTGACTCCAGCTTCCTGCCGATGCCCATTCTGAGAGGCAGCAGGTCCTGGCTCACATGGTCGGGTCCCTCCATCCACGTGGGAGACATAAATATAGAGACCTGGCTCTCAGCTTCCCTGGCCAGCCTTGCCATTTCAGGTGTTCAGGGAGTGAACTAGAAGACGAGCACTCTGTTTCTTTGCCTCTCAAATAAATAAAAATAAATAACTGTAGAGCATCCAAACACCTTATAAAATTTTCACAAATAACATAATATTCAATAAAGCATAATACAGTTGTCAAAAAAGGCAATATAAGTAGGAAAAAACTTCTCACATAGTTTAAATATTGAAGTTATAAAAGAGGGAATGAAAAATTAACTTTGGTAATATATACATAGATAGATAGATAGATAGATAGATAGATATGAATAGAGAGGAAAAGTGAGAATTTTACTACAGAACTGAAATAAAAAAGCCAAAAAGTTAAATAAGATTTAAAATAAAATAAAATTTTAAATAAAACTTCATTAAATTATTAATTCAAGAAATTTGTTTACTATCTGAGGCATGACTCAAAAGGAGGGATTACAATATGACATACAGATCAGAAACTGAATCACAAAAGGGAAAGCAAGAAAAAACAGAAAACATGCCTTAGTAGCCACAGACTAACACTCAAGATCTAACATACGTATAATTGGAGTCCTTGAAAACTGAAGACAAGAGAAACTGTGCAGAAACACTGTGCTCAGATTTCAGGTATGAGTCCGTTCCAAACCACTGCCCCTGCATGCTAGAACTGACAAATTAAATAAATGACCAACAGATGATGAGAGCCAGATTTCCCAAGTTGGAGTGAGAGGTTTCAGAACTGCAAAAGAGGCTAGAAAGTTCTAAATGGTAATGACTTAGAGTTGCAGACATTGGTATGAATTCTTGTTTAGTTTCACATCTATACAGATGGATATATAGAGAAATATGTGAGATTTGTATACATGCATGGTTTAGTATGTGACTATACCTGTATTTTGTTATTCTATCAGCTGGCAGGGTTCAAATGCACCACTTACTAGTAAGCATATGGGATGTATCCAGATGTTGGTTTCCAGCATCATTATCCAATCAAAAGATATAAGGGTCTTTGGAGAAATAATTATAGGAATGAACAAAAAAAAATGCAGAAGGTGAGCTGGGTACAACTTGCTGTGGCAGAAGTTAAGAAAGTTCTGGGGTGGGGGTTGGGAACAGTAAATGGGAGTCAACTGAGAGAGCGCCCAATGGCCAGTGATGGAATAATTTCAGCAACAAAACACACCCTGAAGTACTAGGTTATAACCCAAAGTGATAATACCTATGCATGAGCTAAATACTGATATTAGTAAATGATTGAAAAGGTAAATGGTGGAGAAGACTCAGAACAGCAGAAGAATTCCAAATATTTTATGTAGAGTCATGGTCACCAAAGTGAGGCATTGCCCCTGCATTTTTAAGTGCGGTCTGCGCATAATGGTTTCCTTCCACAAAAGACTGTAGGGAGAGAGAGAGGAAATAGAGCAACTTTACAGGGGAGAAAACCTAACACTACTTCAGCCAGATGATCAAGGTTAACATCAATATTCCAGCTTGCATTGACAATGTGCCATTAATGTGATAACGTAAAAATGACATTTTAACCCTTTCCCCTCAAAACCAATCACTTCAGGCTAATCATGAGAAACATATTAGAGAAATCCCAACAGAAAGACATTCTAGAAAATGTCTATTCAGTACTACTCATAACATAAGAGGCCACCAAACATGAAGTCTGAGATACTATCACAGGCAAGACAAGCCAAAGAAGCCATGACCCCTAAAAATCATGAATGGGATTCTGAACCAAGACAGCTCGTAAGGTGAAGAATACCAGAAAAAATGAGTACACTTTCGTTATCCACAGTTTATCCATCCATACTGGTTCAATGAACTTAACAAATAAATCATTCTGATGCAAAATGTCAACAACATGGGTGCATAGGGACACTTTAGGTAAACCTAAGCCTTTCCAGATTAAAAAAAAAAAATGTCTACTCTAAAGAAGGTGGGGTGTGAGCATCGAGCCTAGTGTTTAAGTTGTCCTCATCTCATATCAGAGTACCAGGTTTGATTCTTGGCTCCAGCTCCTGACCCCAGCTTCCTGGGAACAATACTCAGAATTCAAGTAATTGAGTTCCTATCACTACTTGTAAGTCAGACTTGATTGCATTTCCACCTCCTGGCTTTGGACCTGGTAGAAGCCTGAATGGCTGTTGCAGATATATGGAGGATAAATCAGTGATCAGGACATCCTCTCTGTTTCTCTCTCTCTCTCTTTCTTTCTCTCTCAAAATTAAAACAAGATATACAATCGACAAAAATATATAACGAAATTGGCAAAATAGTTGAACATACAGTTTACAAAATGAAATGTACACTTTCAGTTAAAGACATGAACATGTGTTCAATCCCATTAGTCATCAAGGATATTCAAATTAATAACACACTGCACTACTACTGCAACTGACAATACCAAAAGATTTTGCCTGTTGCAATTAGAATGTAAAATTGTAAAGCCATTCAGAAAAACATCTTGAGACTTTCTTAGGGGGTTAAACATACACTTCCCCTGTGACCCAGCAATTCAACTCTCCTAGGTGTTTACTCTAGAAAAGTGAAAACATGTCCACACAAAGACACGCACACAAATGTTCACAGCAGATTTGTTTATTAGAACCCAACCCTAGAAATTAGGAAGACATTTCTTATGAATAGTGTTTGGTAATGAAGTGATTATTCCATATTTTCTAGTAATCTTGCTATATGTAATGTCTCCCGAAAATCAAGACAAATGCTATATAAACACAAAGATGATATCCTCATGTTTTATTTAACTTGTTATCATTTATTCATATCTGTTCAAGGATAACCAGTCTAGTTCCAAATCATTTCTGCTTATAGATTTCCACTCAAGTTCTAATTATCCAGTCATGCTCAACAGTAGCGAGGTGACTTCATCCAGATCAGAAAATGTAAGATTCCTTTTCAGTGTGCTTTCCTGGTTGGAGGTGGCTCATGTCAGATCTACTTCAAAGGGAGCTGCCTGTGATTTTTCTTTTATGTGGGGCATTTGGATGACTTTCAAAGTCAGAAAATTCTCAGCACTAATGGAGAAATGGTTAGATGCCCAGTTGTGTTATTTGTATTTATCACCTTCTGAATTAGATCAAACATTTTTGTTTCCTTGAATATGAGACTCTGAACCAAACTGCAAAATTAATCTCTTGCATTTAATTTCTAATAATGATTTCTTTATGACTGTGGTTGTTTTTATGGAATAGCAGCCATTTGCATGAGGGGTTCAAAAAGTTCATGGGAAAATAGATATAAAACGTAAGTTTATTGTGGTGGAAAAAACATTTTGTATCCATGAATGCTTTTTCCATATGTATTTTTGAGAACATTTTGAAGATTTCTTTTTTTTTTTTTTTTTTGACAGGCAGTTAGACAGTGAGAGAGAGAGAGAGAAAGGTCTTCCTTTTCCATTGGTTCTCCCCTCAAATGGCTGCTATGGCTGGCATGCTGCGGCTGGCGCACTGCACCGATCTGAAGCCAGGAGCCAGGTGCTTCCCCCTGGTCTCCCATGTGGGTGCAGGGCCCAGGCACTTGGGCCATCTTCCACTGCCTTCCCAGGCCACAGCGGAGAGCTGGACTGGAAGAGGAGCAACCTGGACAGAATCCGGCGCCCCGACCAGGACTAGAACCCGGTGTGCCGGTACCACAGGCGGAGGATTAGCCAAGTGAGCCACGCACCTGCCAAAGATTTCTTATATACATGGATTTCAAAATATTTTTTGCTCCAAAATAAACATATTTTTTAATTCCATTTCTGCAATCATTTTGAGGCATGCAATATAAAAAGTGAAAATAAATATAATTATTCAGATATTTGGTCTTGTTAAATCAAAGCATCTAAGTAATCTCATATTTTAAACTCAGATGGTCCTTTAGAGACACATATTTTCATATGTACATCAAACAGAATTATTATAGTCAAACTCACTAACAATTTTTAATTCAATAAAATGCTTTACTGAGTTTATTTTTTCTCATCTCTTTAAGTACACTCAGGTAGCCTCTGAAATTAAATAATGAGCCCGCTCTAAGTTTTTCCACTGACATAATATTTCAAAGGCTACACTCCTGCCTCTGATTTAGAATTCTGGTTATTGACAGTGAAGATAATCCTTGAGACATGCTTCTTTAGAGAACTGTTCCTAGAAGATGGATCGCTTTATTATTTACGTATTATTTATTGCATATTTCAAACTTTAAATTATTTTCAGACAAGAATTACTTTTAAAAATATCCTTTTGGTTCAAAGTCTCCCACCTTGTCCTGCAACAAGCGTAAGTAAATCACTGCTTAGCAGCACAGCAAGGAGAAAACGAAGGGCAAGTTACTTGCTAGGACATTGAAACAATGGCTCAGTCAGATGCCTTCACACATGGGGGTAGTCTTCACATATGCAGCTTTCTTATCCATTTAGTTTTCCTAATTTGGAGGTCAGGGTGTCCTTAAGGAAAATAATACAGTTTCTAAATATCAGTGCCACAGCAAGAGAAAAATGTGTGAATCCAAACTCATGAATTCTGATCCCCCCATCAAGAAATAACACCAGTCTGCTCACATGTGAGCAAAACATGAATTGGGGATGCATTTTTGAAACCTCCTACCTTCTTCCTGCAGTCACTAAGCCAAGCCAAACTTCCAAACATCGCTAGGAAAGTACCCACGGTTCTATAACTACAGCTCATCCCCAGTTCCTACTCTCCCTTTCTTGTCCCTGGATTACTGCAAAAATCCCCCAATTCCCTGCACTTGAGGCATAATCATGGTCTTAGACACATGACCACCTGATGCGCCTGCTTAGAACTGTACCAACTGCCCAGTTGACCAATGGATAACGAACACTTTTCTCTCCAGCTCTGTACAGTCTTTCAAAATTTCTTTGTAACTTCAGACATTTGTTCACTATCTTCGGCTCCTCTGTACTCAACAGACACATCAGGTTTTTCTCAGTTTCATGACCGGGTCCTGCTCTCTCCTGCCCCATGGCCTTTGCAGTAAGCTGATCCTCAGCCTGAAGTGCTCATCACATGGAACCCCTGATGCACAGTCACCATTACCTGGAGTAGACCAGAGGCCTTGTTTGTATACCTCTTCTTTTTAATATCAACATGGCTTTTTTACTGTTACATGTTTCACTACGTGACAACATTTTAGTCTGAGCGCCAGAGTGAAATAACCACCAATGAGCGGGCAACATGTGGAGAGGGCAGCTCCTTTGCTCCTGGCAGCGAAGGGGCTACAGTGGGAATAGCAGCAAGTTCTGTGGAGGCAGATTCATAGGTGACCACCAGGTGGAAGCTGGGTAGTTTGCAGATACATGACTGTGAACAGTACTGTGGGCAAGAATGAAGCACATTAACACAGCTGGTGAGAGAGTGAAGAGGCGTGGCGATGCAGTACACTATGATAGCCCCTGGGGAGAGACGGTCTCTCGGAAGCATTGACATGGGGAGAAAAGACCCAAACGACCTGAGGGAGTAACATATTCCACTTGCTGGCCACATCAGCCAGCATCTTACAGGCGCATTGCTTTAGAACTTTGAATTTGATTCTGAGTGAGACGAGAAGTCATCAGAGTTATGAGCAGGGTGTGATGTGGTTTGACTCGTAAATAAGGTGCTGTGTTCTGAATACATAAAGAAAAGGCTCGCACCGGTTGTTCCGTGGCATCAGACGTTGTTACGGGGAAGGTAGAAGCATGTAAATGAGTTAGCAGTGTACTCCAAATGTGCAGGAAAGAGAGGCTTGCATTCTGGTACGTTTGGAAGGCACAGCTTTTAGGATGTGCTTTAGGAGTCAATGGGATTTGTGAAAAAGAACTTTAAAATGAGCCCAAGGATTTCCGTCTCAAGTATTCTAAGAGTAGAGCAACCATTTATCATGAGATGAAAGCAGGTTTGGGGTGGGTGGGTTTGGGGAGGAATCCAGAGTTAGAAATTATTTTAAGAAAACTTGGCAAAAGCATTTCTTGATGGGTGAATGCATTTCAACACAGTAAGTAACTTTTAGCCCTCGAAACTCATGAGCCAGAAGTCAGTGCTCAGGAGATTCTATGCTGAAGTCTTGACATGCATTTTGAAGAAAATTTTTAAAAAATTAAAAAGCAGTAATTCATTTTAAGACATTTATAAGAACCTAACAAGAAACCCTCTAGATTCTTTACAAGTGGTGGTTCTCAGTGACTATAGCCAACCCAGTGTTCAGTTCGCTAACTCTTGATGGCACGGATTTATCATAAGTAGTTGGTGTTCGTTGATGCTATCACCACATCCTATCTTAACTAGATTATTACCATAAATCCATGTTGCCCTCTCCTCTGTACTCCAGTTATCTGCCCCTTCTAGTCAAATTTAATGAAATGATCTTTTTTCCCTTAAATCCTGCTTTCTTTAGGTTACTCATCTGATGGTTTTGCTATAAAATAGAGCCCATGCTTCTAAGTCATCGATGACACAACACCACAGGATTCTCTTTTTAAAAATGTTTCTTCAGCTATTCTTCTTTCCTTCTCTTAGAGCTGGGCCCCAACACACAAGGCATGATGCCCTCTGGAGGGATCACCAACTGTCATCCACCAGCCCACACTCTGGAGAATCTTTGCCCATTTGCATCCCTATAACCACATCCTAACCTTCGAAGTCAGGCCCTTATTCTCAATGAAGCTTTCTCCTATGAACTCTGTAGCTCTGGAGACAGGCTAGCCCCAGGGAAAAGACAGGGAGCTCATGTTTACACACGTTGAATCTGAAATGCTTCGAGACATACGAGCAAGTATTTCCAATTATTACCCTTTAAATACAGGAGGAACCCTGGGACTTTGCCTGTTTTAGTCTGGGCTGTAGATAGAAAAATAATCTCCTAAATATTTATAAGCAGAGGCATACCCTCATGTGTCCTAGGGGTCTCAATTCACAACACTGTTGTAATTGGAAAAAAAAGAATCAGGCTAAGAAATGAATTAGAAATTGTTCACAGTTGTTATTACAACTTCTGTCTTGCAGAAGTTAGTAGCATAGTTACAACAGACGAGGCACCCTATCATTGCAAGAGGTAGTTTCTTCTCTAAAGACCGACTAAGGGTGAGCTCCTAATTCAGAATCACAAGACAGGGGGAAAGTCACGTTAGCAAGAATTCCCAGGGGAAAAACAAATGACAGAATCAGAATCTAAAGGTTACAAACTATGAACTACTAGAAACAAAGAATTTGTCAATTTTCAATAAACTACAGAGTGACTTGACACGTAAGAGAGGAACACAAGGAGATAAAGCAGACCACATCTGGATTTATGTGGCAAAGTACACAGCCACCTCAAACTCTTGAGATGCAAAACCACAGAGAATCGCAACAAAAGCAAAATGGCATGAAGATCCCTCGAGCTGTAAAGCAGTCTGCCCTAGTGGGAAAAAATGAACAATAGTAAAGAAGAGAGAGCAGTGTAAACAGAGATGGGAAATGCAAGAGACAAAGAGAAGCGCTTGATAACCAAGACACTAAGGTGAGTGAAGAAGGTCTCTGATGGTCTCATCAGTTGAGTGCATACAGCCAAAGAAAAACAATCAATGACCTGGACTTCCCAAACTGAAAAGCAAAAAGAACATCCCACTCACAACAGGAGAAACTCAAAAAGGGTGGGACATTGTCGGAGAGTCTTATATGAGTTATTGAATGGTAGACAAAGAACAAAGAGAGAGTAAGACAGGATAAATTCCTGATATAAGAACAGTCAAGATATTTCCAAAGTGAATGAGACAACAAACCAACATTCAGAAAGTTGAGAGAGCACAGAACAAGAAAAATATCAGTCTAGATCCAGGAATATCACATTCTAGCTGCAGCAAATCAAAGACAAAAGGAAAATTTCAAAAGAAGCTGGGAGCCAAAAGAAATGATTTGACATCTAGAGAAACATGGACAGGCATTGCAATGGACTTTTCATCATAAACCAGGCAACCAAGGAAAGAGTTTACTATGTTTAGTGTTGAAAGAAAATGACAACAAAACACACCAACACAGAGTTCTACATCCAGTGAAAATTGTCCCTCATGCTGGAAGTAGAAAAAACACTCATGTAGACAAACCAAAAAGAGGAATGTGTTGCCAGCAGATGTGCCTTGCAAAATAACTTAAAAGAAAATTTTCAGAAAGAAGAAACACGGATCCACAGTAAGTATAAAAAAAGCATTGAAGAAAAAAAATGAAAATAAATCTTATCACATTCTAAGTTGACCAAAGAGATTAATATGGATAAGTGAAATGAATGATCGTTATAAAGTCGCATCATCTTTCTGTTCTTTTGTATGAGAAGAGAGGTAAAAAGACAGACCTGCTCATTGGTGGAACAATCTGGATCTTAGTGACAGGCAGAAATTATGTTTGTTGGTTTCCTTATTTTACTATTTTTGAAAATGGTATTATTTTATAAGATATACAGGCGTGGGGAGAAGAGACAGAGACAGACAGAGCTCTTCCATCTGCTGGTTCAGTCCCCAAATACCTACAACATCTAGGGTGTGTATTAGTAGGAAGCTGGGATTGGGAGCAGAGCCAGGACTTGAACTCAGACACTCTAAGACAGGACATACGTGTACCAAGTAGTGTCTTAAACCACTAAAGCCAAAAGTCCACTCTGGATAGCTTTTTGTTGTTGTTGTTAAATGTTGTTCATTTCTAATTATATGCGAGGGTCAGTGCTGTGGCATAGTAGGTCAAGTTACAGCCTTCAGTGCCCGCATCCCATATATGCATCAGTTCAAGTCCCAGCTACTCCACTTTCTATCCAGTTCTCTGCTATGGCCTGGAAAAGCAGTGGAGGATGCCCCAAGTCCTTGGGCCCCTGCAACCATGTGGGAGACCCGGAAGAAGCTCCTGGTTCCTGCCTTCCCATCTGCTCAGCTATGGCTGTTGCAGCTATCTGGGGAGTGAACCAACAGATGGAAGACCTCTCTCTCTCTCTCTCTGCCTCTCTGCCTCTCTGCCTCTCTGTAACTCTGCCTTTTAAATAAAATAAATAAATTTTAAAGAAATAAAAAAGCACAAGAAGGGAAGTGCATTTTTTAAAAAGTATGTGAATACTTAATAAAATTGTATTCCCTAAAATAATACCATGGATCTGCAATACACATCCAGTGAAAAACATGATTTAGCAATTATGTAATTTCTATCCCAAGGCTGTATAGCTGGCAGAATAAAACTATTATTTTTGTGTCTGATAGTTAAAGGGTGTGTTCACTTAAATATTAGTTAAGAATGAATTCTAACTTCAAATAAATATTTCTCCATGAAATTTCTGTGAAGATATTCCTTTTTAAAAGGCCTGTGTGATTGCTTTTATTTTCATCACCTAAAAAATTTCTAGGAGATATTAATGGAAAAAGATTACAACCATTTTGGGTTTTTTAGTGGATCCCAGCATGTGAGTATCTGATTTCTACTACTGTGATTTAAAAACTATGGTAGATGTTGAGTCTAATATAGAGATGAGTCACATGCAGTAAGTTAAGACCAAGACATCCTAGAATGAAAGTAGCCTCCTTAAAATCCAGCTGGAAAGACTCTGAACATGGTATTAGTTTGTGACACAATCTGAAAACAAGCGGTAAACCATGGCGCATGGTGGGTTGTATTTTTGGAAGATAAATATTTTGACAAAAATTATTTTTCTCAGATTGCTTTTTATATTAGAACAAAAAGGATACACTACTGATGACTGCTGAAAAAAACACAGCTTGCAATATTGACTCACATCTTATGAGCAAGGTGTTGAAATCTATCTAGACCCCCTGAAATTAAGTCCATCCTTTTAAGTGACCAATTAAAGTTCAAAAGATTAATTTAGGCTCATGGCTGATGATAAAGTAAGCAGACAGTAGTAAAGGAAACATCTGGGTTGTGCTGCCCTGTACATCCTCCTGCCAACAGTTGGCTGAGTAATGCCAGTATAGATGACTCCTCAAAGTAAAACAAGCATCATTAACAGATCTGGTATGGTACATTAGAGAAACTATTTGGAGTCACACTCTGTCCCTTAAGAGCACAGATAATCATTATTGGCATGTAATTCATGTGAAATAAATAAATATAAATACACTGAAACCTAAACATTTTATGTGTGTAACCAAATTAGCCAAGCCAACCAACAGAGACCCCTAAAAATAGGCTTGAACCCAAATAAAAGATGCTCAAAGACACTAAGAGTTTTACAAACAGAAATAGAGTGGTCTAGACCACGTCTATTTGGTCCGATTTTGTCTAATTTCACTGCTTCTCTTCCTACCTGCAGATGCCTATTAAAGAGATACAGGATAATTGTAGAAAGGAGTAGCTAAAATGTAACAGTCTGTAAAACTGCTGAATGGGTCACACAACGTTTGCTGTTTTTCTAACCTGTTCCCTAAGCTCATGAACCCTGAAGAACCATTTGTAAAGCTTTCAGTGACTTGGTAAAATAACACTAACAGCCTTCTAATGAATTGGAAATCAATAAAGCATTAAAGATGCAAATATATTCTTGTTAATATGATATAATTGTGAAGAACTTTTAGGCATTCAATTACCATTTAACACAAAAGTCTGTAACGATTTAATTAGGAATCCTTCACCTAATTGAGGTCAAGATTGTTAGCAGTGGATATCTAATTAGCATGCTTACAGCAGCTATCTTCTTTGAAAACTCCTTCAATAAAACACTTCTTTAAAAGATATCCTTCCGCCACTCCCCACAAGGAATTCATGTGAAAGTGGGTGAAACAGTAAATAGTGCGGACAATATATTAAGGATTTATATTATCACTGGGGGAACTAAGTCAAGAACACTTGAAAACTCTACTTTGTAACTTAATGAATGTTAGAGAATTTTTTAAATTTCTATTCATCTAAAGAGAACACATGTCATGTACCTCATAGGTATGGTTATAAAGCTACTAAAACGGCAGCCATCTATTTCAGAATTACGAACAGAATTATCTACTTTTTCTTTTGTGGATAGCATGATTATTTTAGACAATTGGTTCCATGAAATCAGGCCAAATTAATATGGCATTTGATAAAGTTCAAGTAAATACCAGGTTGGTGAATCCAAAATTAATTAAGATGACCTCAAATCACAGCAGCACCTCTAATGGTAGCTGGAGAAGATTTTCCTGACGGCTAGCATTCCGAATTTGTTTTTGGCTAGATTATGGCTGTTCAACATCTAGGTATAAAACTTCTTTCAGAAATAAAATCATCTAGTTAGCCTCCTTCGCCTAAGGGAATAAATAGCCCATTCTATGTTCTTTAAGAGTAGGGCTTTCATAACTCTTTCATTGGAAAATACATTAAATGGAATAGTATTTCATAATACGCTGTCAAGAATCAAGGAAGATTTATTGTTGTAGAGACTCCTGTAGCAGTAATGACGAAATTTTGTTCCCTGGAACTCTAATACTTTGAGATAGCTTGGGAAAAATGACCACATAAATTGTATAATTGCTCATGTACAATGCATATTTGCATGTTTAAAGACTTGAGAATGTTTTAGGCTTATCCTCAGTATATGCAGAGAACATTTAAACCTTGAAGTAGTTTCCAAATTCTCCAATTAACAACACTTAAAATCCGTGTTCTACATAGGACATGTTGGGAATGATTAGTATGGAGGAAAGGTATACCTCCTAATTAAGTTCGGCATCCACAGTCCAAATTAGAAACATGCATCACAGGTAGCCAGGGGTGGTCCTTGAAAAACCAAGCATTGGTCATTCACTTTAATGACTCCAAGGCTTGCAATTTTCACTAGGGTTACCTCTCTCACCTTCTGTGCTTTAAAAAAAAAAAAATTAGCTTAAAATTGCATTATTTTGAAAAGTAGGTTTTAGGCATCAGTGTTATAGTGGGTGAAACTGCTGCCTGCCAGGCCAGCATTCCATATGCACACTGATCCGTGACCTAACTGCTCTGCTTCCAATCCAGCTCCCTGCTAATGGCTTGTGAAAGCAACAGGGGATGGCTCAAGTCCTTGGGCCCCGCACCCATGTAGAAGGCTTGGATGAAGCTCCTGGCTCCTGACTTTGGCTTGGCCCAGCCCTTGCCATTACGGCCATCTAAGGAGTGAACCAGCGAATGGACGATCTCTTTTCCCTCCCTCCCTCCCTCCCTCTGTAAACTCTTTCAAATAAATAAATAAATCTTTAAAATGTCTTTAAAGTAGGCTTTTAGATATCTCTTTATATTTTATTTGAATGACAATGGCAGAGAGACAGCAGGAAGTCCATCCTGGTCGTCCATGTGAGTAGTAGGGACCCAAGTACTTGGTCATCATCTACCGCCTTCCAGACTGCATTTTATCTGGAAGCAGCAGTGGGGCTGGTGTTGTGGCATAGCAGGTAAAGATGCCACCTGTGATGCCAACATCCCACATTGGCATCAATTTGTGTCTTAGACATTCCACTTCCGATCCAGCTCCCTGCTAATGGCCTGGGAAACACAGAGGAAAATGGCCCAAGTATACTTGGGCCTCGCCATCCATGTAGGAGACCCAGAGGAAGCTTCTGGCACCTGTCTTTGGCCTGGCTCAGTCTTGGCCATTGCAGCCATCGAGGGAGAACACCAGGGGAATGGAAGATCTCTCCCTGTAGCTCCTTCAAATAAACAAATCTTTTACTTAAAAAATAGAATAGCAGAGACTAACGCGGCACTCTGATATGAAATGTGGGCATCCCAAACAGCAACTTTATTAGTGCATCAAATGCCTGCCCTTAGAACAGCAGAGAAAAAACACTTCTTTCTTTTTTTTAAGATTTATTTTTCATGTATGTGAAAGGCAGAGTTAGGGAGTGGGAGACAGCGAGAGGGAGAAAGAAAGGGAGGTCTTTCATCTACTGGTTCACTCCACAAATGGTTGCAACGCCAGGGCTGGACCAGATCAGAGTCAGGAGCCAGGAGCTCCATCCACATCTCCCACATGGGTGGCAGGAGCCCAAACACTTTGGTCATCTTCCACTGAATTACCAGGTGCATTAGCAGGGAATTGGGTTGGAAGTAGTGTAGCTGGGACTCTACAAGGTGCCCCTATGGGATTCTGGCATTGCATGGGGTAGCTTAACATGCTGCCCCACAGCTCCAGCCCCTAAAACATTTATTTTTACCTTGGTTGTAAATCATGCCAGTCATGGTCTAGAAGCATTCTTACTTGACAGACTTGAATTGTGTCCATTTCCTTGAAGACGGTACTTTTGTCTACACTGGCTGCTTTCCGATTCTTTGAACACATCAAGTCTTCCATGACACAGGGGTCATTACATCTCCATTTAGAGTGCATTTCGCACTTATCTATATAGTAGTGACTTTTTATCATCCATCCAAGTCATCATCTCAACATCATTTCAAATGACACTTGAAGATCTAAGATGCTACATAATTCTGACTTCAAATAAGGAAATTCACCAATAAGCAATGAAGATTTTCAGACCAGAGAGGAAATTTTGTCCCAAATCATCCAAGTCTGGATATGCATTTGTGCACCCAATTCATATCCTGTGCCAATCTCACAAATACATAGGGAGGAGCTTCTTGGAGTCATCCCAAAAAAGTGGGTCTCGGCGAAAGTAAATTTTGTCAGAACACTGCACTGTGCTCATCCATGATCCTCTGAACCTAAGTACAGGACTCCTATTGGGAAAATGTTCAAAAAGTAATGCTAAATGTTGAGGTGCTCGGATATTGACAGCTAAATCACAATTTGTACAATCTATTATGTTTGAATCGGATGCCTTTCAATATTGGCTTCATGCTTTGCCCATTTCACACTTCACCTATCAGCTCATGCTTAAATTTATTGCAAGATATATAAGGGAGTATTTTACCTATTCTGTGCCTGAAACTGTAGCCACTCCCTCTCTTTTCCATTTTCCTTTACTCATAAAGTCTCCAGTGAATTCCACTGCTTACATTTTATGTAAAACCATAAAGTTAAAAAGGAAGTTGTAAAAAAGGGAAAAAGTCAAAACTTTGCTAGAGAAATAAAAATAAATATTCTTGTTATTGAATTATTCATTTAGCAAACACTTATTACTAGCTATCATTGTTGAATGAAGATATGCCAGCAGCTATGCCAGAGACTTTCAGTCTCAAAGGTGAATATTTAGCTTTGCTACCCTTTAGTGGAGAACTGTATTCCCTTGATAAGTGAGGTGATTTATAACCCCTCCCCAACACATGGCCTCTCAAACTGGTTTTCAAGACTCTCAATCAGTAGCTACTACATGGGTCATATATTTTTAGATATAAAAATAAAAAAGAGAAGTGCTCTGTATTATGTATTTTAAAATAACATTATCCATTGACCTTGTAATTTTTGTGAATATATCTGACCTTGGGCCCTCCTCTTCAACTTCATTTAAATTTGACTCTAAGTATATACTGATAGAATACTAAGTTATGCATCAAAACACACAAATGAGACCTTAGATAAAATATAAAGAACTAAGCTTATTAAAATGAAACAGGAAATACTGTTATCTTGAAAACTGTGCAAAATCACTCTTAAACCTGCTAGAATGAATTAAAGGCTTCTTTGTCATAACAGAAAGGACTTTTTTTAAAATAAAATGCCAAAATTATGGTAATAAAAGAGGCAAGGACTCCTCACACATTAGAAATTTCCCTTACAGGTCAACTGTCTACAGGAAACAATTATATGCTAATCACTTTCATTGGAGATTTTTCTCACTGTGTTCCTCTCAGGAAAGATGGGGAGTCCATTGTGCAGAGCAGGAGCAGTGAGCCAGAATCAGAACAGGGGGAGGAAACAATTTTTTGTGCTATAAAAAAAAATCAGTTTCAAATCGGAGTCTTTCCAGTGAATTTTGGCCTAAAACAATCAACACACTTGATGTTATAATTCTGTGAGCATTTGACAGGAAGTAAGAAAAGTTCAGGAGGAAATTCTTCAATTATCTGAAGATGCAACATGAATTCTAAAATTCTTTATGTAGCACTCATTGCTGGGTAAAATGAATTATATATTTCTAGCAAACATATTTTAGCAGGCATCTATTTCTCCATATTAGAAAAAATACATTTAAAATAAATTTATACAGTTTAAAATTTTTCAGATTCACAAATTATACATTCATTTTGGAGAGAACAGAAAATCTTATGCTTTAAATTTTAATTTAAAAGCAATTATAACATTATTATTTTTGTTACAGCAAATTATGATGTCTGATCACTGTGCTTACTCTTTTGTCTACCCACTTTTTCCTAATTCTTTTTTTTTTTTTTTTAATTATTTTGGTCTTATTTGAAAGGCAGAGAGAGAGATACAGAGAAAGAAAGAGATAGAGACACAGAAATCTCCCTCTACTGATTTATTCCCCAAATGCCCACAAAATTCAGGGCTGGGCAAGCAAAAGCCAGGAGTCAAGAACTCAGTTCAAGTCTCCCACAGGGATGGCAGGGACCCGAGCACCTGACCATCACCTGCTTGCTGCCTCCCAGGATGCACACGAGCAGGAAAATGAATCAGAAGCAGAGCAGAGCAGAGACTCGGAACAGGCACTCCAGCACGGCACATGGGTGTCCCCAGTGGCATCTTAACCTCTTAATTCTTTTGATATAAAAGTTAAAAACAATATTTTGATTTGGCCCAAGTGACATGTTTTTAAAATTCTCCCCACCATTTCCACAATTCTCATCATTATACACCGGGGTGACAAAGGACCACCAACTACTTCCATTTAAGAAAGATGGAGAGAATTTGGCAAATACTGACATTTTCTTGTATACTCCTCAACCCAGATGTGTTCAAGTGGAGTCTGAGGTTAAACAGATGCTAGCTCCCCAGGAAGGGCAGGCAGGGAAAGAGACCTTCTCTGGACAGTCGGAGGGGCTATAACTTGACTGAGTGCCGGTTATTTGCTAAATTCCGCTTTCTCATAAAGAAAGAAGCAGATCCAGTCTGATCAGCCCAATTGGTGGGACTGCATCATCAGGCATCATTTTGAGTCACCTGAGAACTCACCTAGTCCCGTGTGGTTTTGTGACCACCCAGCTGGCTCAGTGTGGCTGTCATCACCTCCTGCCCAAACCAAGACTCCTCTTTGTAACTAATACAATGCACATAAACCATAATACCTCACTTATTCTACTTTTTGTGTATCATTCTTCTCCCTACTATACAATGTTTAATCCACACTCTTCAGGTTTTTAAATATAGAAATGATCTAATTTTTTCTACCAAAGCTAAGATCAGTTTAAATACCTTATGGCCTAATTCTTCTGCCATATACACTCTCTTCATGTCAATTTTCTGGACTTACGATCACTCTTTATCTGACACTCATATCTGAGGTAAAGGGATCCAGCAGGAATGGGAAGAAGAGAGAGTAGATCGTCCTAGGGAAATCATATTGGAAAGGCAGGACTGTGATGTGCCGTCCAGATTTCTTCAAGTGGAAATGGGGACAGCATAGGGATGATTCGGGCATAAATAAGACTCCATGTACTGTGTGCGTCATAGTATCAGAAAGATGTTTCCCCTTGATATGCAACAAATCCTTTCCCTCCCCACACAATATTCCCTTTGTCCACACAGACTTCATTTTTATCTTCAATTGCCTGAATGAAAAATCCTCAACAAGTTTGTATTTCAGAACTTTGAAAGGGAATAGGACATCAAAGCATTTTCAGAGTCTACAAAGATATAAAAATTTTAATAGCCTGGCATTGACCCCAAAAGGCTCCCACCCACATGAGAGTCACTCCTGTCACCCAATCTTGCAAGGGCAACTATTGTCTCCAAACCTTGCAAATGCATTTTCCTGTCCTATTCCCTGAGATGTGTCTCCTGTCAAGTAGTGTTTGAAGTGTAAAGGATGGAGAGGATGTCTATATACAGAGCCCACTCTGTAAGCGCAAGGAGCCCTGAGCCAACAGGATGGTTCTGTGCTTGTCTGCACCAATCTGCGGCACGGTTTGTGGGAAACACAAAATGGCAGCCCTTCAGCCACTAGAATTCCTAAGGGCCAATTAGGAGGTTAAGGAAAGCCAAGAAAGACAAATGGAGAGAAGCCGTCCTCATGGCTGGACGTTGAGCAACCGCATGGGAGTCAAGCAGTCACGGGAAAATCCTCGGTGAGAGATTGGAGCATATTCTGCGAATGCCCGATGCTTCATCTGCAGCAGTGTCTGCTGTTCCTTTACCCCTCTATTATCTGACCCTCCCAAACCTGTCTACACAATCGCTCTAGCGGTTTCTTTTCATAACTGTGTGGAAGTTGAGAATTTTGTTCCATGTAGAACAGAAACCATGACACCCAGGACCGTCAAAGGATGTAAACATAACAGACAAGTGGACAGCAAGAAGTGACCAAGATTTTCACCATTATGCAAAACAAGGACTCATTTTGGGAAGCACTTTGGGCACATGGAAGGCTGAAGTTTTAATTGGCTGTGGTACATTTTACGTTCCGGAATACAGTGAATTTTGGTGAATTTTCCATGTGATTGTCATAAGAATGTGCTTTCTGCTGTTTGGAGCTGATATTTTGTCATTTCAATTATATCAAAGTGACTTTCTGCCTGTTTGACCTGTCAGTTACTAAAAGAAAACATGGGGGTCTCTAACTTCAGTAATGGATTTGTAGATGTTCCCTTGAAAACCCATCAATTTCTTCTTCCTTCACGTGTTTTGTTGTTGTTATCTTGCACTTGTGGAGAAGACTCTGTCTTCTTGGAGAATTAACCCATTTCACATTGTACAAGTATGCTGGCCCTCATTGTGCCTGGTATTTTTTCTCATATTGAAACCTGATTCATCTGAAATTAACTTTGATACTCAACTTTTTTAAAAAAGACATTTGTTTATTTGAAAGGCAGAGTGACGGGGGAAGGATGAGACAGAGAAGAGAGATCTTTCATCCACTGCTCACTCCTTCATGCCTGCAACTGCTGGGGCTGGGCAAAGCCAGGGGTCAGAATATCTATGTGGGTCTTCCACACAGGTAGCAGGAACTTGAGTATCTGTTCCCTTCCCAGGTGCCTTAGCAGGAAGTTGGATCAAAAGTGGGGTAGCGGGGACTCAAACCAGAACTCCAGTACGGTATACCAGGAGGTGGCTTAATCTGCTGTCTGACAGTACTCACCCTTCCATTGTTACTTTTAACAGCAGAAGAAATACTAAATATTAAAACTTCATGAAATGCCTAAATGAAAAATAAAATGTTGTATTAGAATTCTACAACAATGCTAACACTTTTCTTTCATGCAAGTAAAAACATTATGTAATAAACTACTGTATCTGTAAAATAGCTAAAAGAATTCTGAAAGAGCAAAATAACCATCACCTAATTTCAATGCGAATTACAGACTTAAAATTAACAAAATGATGTGCTATTGTTGAAAAGATAGTAAAATAGATTACTAGAGCAGAATAGAGAGCTAAAATATAAAACTATGGAGTACCAACAACTTTTAACAAAAGGTCAAAAACTCAATGGAAAAAAACAACTTTTTCAACAAATTGTATTGGAAGGACTAGACATCCTATAAGTAGCAAAAATGAGGCTAGACAGATATCTTACCCTTTTTAAAAAATTACCTGAAGAGGGGGAATAATAGATCTAAATGTAAAACACAAAACATTGCAGGATGAATTACAGGACAAAATTTGGTGGCTGTTGTTTGGTGATGGATTTTTAGATACCGAAATTGCAATCGAAAGTACAATCACAAGAAAATTGTTAAGTTGGACTTGTCAGAAGTTTTTAAAAAGCACTCTGTGAATGACACTTCAGAAAATGAATATACATGCTACACAGTGGGAAGAAATTAACAATTCATCAGATAAAGAACTTGTCTCCAATAAAGAAAGATTTCTTAGCACTCAACATTAAGGAACAAACAACCTCGTTATAAAATAGACAAAAGGACTGAAGATACAGTTAACCAAATAAAATACATGAGTGGCAAATAAATACATTTAAAAACCCTCAACATGGTGTGACATTAGAGATTGCAAATTAAAATCTCCATGTCTTAACGCTCTCAACATTTCTAATGACTCATGTCCTGAAACACTGACAAATGCTGGCCTGGATGCAGAGAAACCTGCTCTCTCATTTATTGCTGGTAGGGCTGCAAAATGACATAGCAACCTGACAGCCTGGGAGATTATTATAAAGTTCAACAGAGGCTTGTCATCTGACCTGGCCATCATGCTCTTGCTATACACACCTCCAGATAAAAATCTCCCCGTGGTTATACAAGGGGTCTTCCAAAGACTCACAGATAATTCATATTATCTTTTAAAAAACACTTTGAAGTTCCCTCCTATATCACACCTGTTCATAGCTACTAAAAACTGAAAGTAACTGGACTGTCTCTCAACAGTTGAATGATAAGCAAAGTCATCTAGGTGGAATATCAGTCAGCATTGAAAATAAATGAGCTCCTAAGTTATGCAAAAACTGATGAATTGCAATGTATTTTGCTATAGGAAATAAATCAGATTGAAAAGGCTACAGGCTGTGTGATGACATTCGTGGGCTATTCAGGAAAAGACAAACATATAGAACAGAAAACCAATGAAGGGGTGTCAGAGGTTTGGACAGGAGTGGTGATTGACTGAAGAAAGCACAGGGAGGGGGGTTTGAGTGGTGGAGCTAACCTTTATGACTTGGCAATGGTGAGTACATGATCTCCTGTATTTGATCAATCCATGAACTGTAAATCACAGTGACCTTTAATGTATGCAAACAAAAAATAAATCAACCAAGATATTTGGGATCCCAAGATGGAATGGAGACTGTGACAAATGACCCTCCAGGTATTACAAAATTAGGAAATAATCTCACTAAAATCAATGTTGAAAAAAATTACGTGACCTTCATAATACTGGGAAATGAAGTTTTTGCCAGAAATTGAAAAGCTAATAAAAAAGGAACTATACACATAAACACTGTATTTTCACTGCCAAATTTTTTCCTCCTAAGTTTCTAGGTTAATTATGAGAATACATGTACCAGAGTGTAAACAGGAGCAGCATTTCTGCTGGAGAATGAAATTACAGAATAAGGACAAAGAGCTAGAATACAAAATGCAGTGCTGGATTGGAGTCAGAGACATCGTGAGAAATCATTTTAGTTTTAGATAGAGGGAGAGTTACAGAACTTGTTAGAAATGAGTGTGAGGGGTAAGGACATTTACACTTGTGATTAAGACTTCAAGATGCCAGTTAAGACATCTGCATCCCCCACTGCAGTGCTGGGCTCAGTTCCCACCTCCCCCTCCTGACTCCAGCTTCCTGCTAAGGCAGCCCTTGACAGGCAGCAGTAATGGCTCAACAAACGGCTCTTGCAACTCACATAGGAGACCTCGATTGAGTGTGCAGCTCCTGACTCCACTTCAGGCCCAACCCAGTTGGTATTTGGGGAGTGAACCAGCAGATGGAGCCCATACTCTCTCTCAGTATCTGTCTGTCTGTCTGTCTGTCTCTTCTTCTTAAGTAGATAAATGTATGGAGGTTGTTATCTGCACATATTACCTGGCCTTCTCTCCTGACACGACCTGGAAGTAATGACAAGAAGGAATAACACGCACACCCAGGCTCCCAACGCAGGCCTGGAAACACCTTTCCCCATTCCAAGGAAACAGAGTTGCTTGGAGAAATGTAATTTCAGTGATGAGGAAGAGAACACACAAGATGGACCTGAAGGAACTTTAAGTGCCAGAAATGTGGGAACACTTGAAAAACAAAAGGATGAAACTATCACAAAGGGCTACAGGAATCAGCTTGAAATTAAACCAAAATTGAAATCACTTTCTAAAAAATATTTATCTATGGTCTCCCTCCCTCCTTTCCTCTCTCCCTCCCTCCCTTTCTTTCTTCCCTTCCTCCCTCCCTCCCTCCCTTCTTCCTTCCTTCCATCCTTTTTCTTCCTTCTTTCTTTATTTCTTTGAATTACAGAGTTACAGAGTGAGAGAGACACAGACAAAAAGAGAAAGATAGATCCTCCATCTGCTGGTTCACTCCTTAATTGGCCACAATACCAGGGCTGAGAAAGACCAAAGCCAGGAGCACGGAACTCCATCCAGATCTCCCACATGAGTACAGGGGCCCAAGCATTTGGGCCATCTTCTGCTGTTTTCCCAGGCACATTAGCAGGAAGCTTGATCAGAAATGGAGCAGCCGGGACTTGAACAGAGAATGCTGGCAGTGCAGGCCCCAGCTTAACCTGCTGTGTCAGAAAGCCTGCCCCCAAAATTGAAATCACTTAAAACACAAAATAAATATTTTATTAGATTATAACCCAAAGAATAAAATAACATGCATGTATCATACAGATAGAAATAAATAACTGAATAAGTCAATAAATGGTCAAGAGCCAACTTCTTTACTGAAATATGCCAAATAAACATCTGTGTGGATAATCCCCTTCCAGGAGGTAGACTAGGCAGAATTCATCCTCTGTACCCTCAGCTCCATTGCATGTGGATTGGAATTACTCATTTTCTGCCCAGGAATAGAGTAGGAAAAAAGTAAAACCCTCCCTTTAGAGCAGAGACTAACTCAATCAAGTGAGGAAGAGCACAAGTCCTCCATGAGGTCACATCATGTACCCACCATACACTGTGATAAGATTACTTTATCTCCCTCAAAACCCATGACTGCAATCTAATCACAGGAAAGCATCAGGCCAGAGGGTCCCTGTTGTCACCCAGTTTGAGTTGTGGCTGCTGACTTCATGCTAACGCACCTAGGGAAGACACAGAAGAGAGCCCAGGTCCTTGTGCCTGTCACCCTCATGGGAGACCCTGATGGAGTTCTGGCTTCCTCCAGGCCCAGCCCCAGCCCCAGCTATTGCGACCATTTGAAGAGTGAACCAACACATGAAAGACCTTTCTCCCTATCTCTCTCTCTGTGTGTCTTTCAAATAAATACATTACACTTTTTTTTTTTTTTTGACAGGCAGAGTGGACAGTGAGAGAGAGACAGAGAAAGGTCTTCCTTCCGTTGGTTCACCCCGCAATGGCCACTGCGGCTGGCGCGCTGTGCTGATCCGAAGCTAGGAGCCAGGTGCTTCTCCTGGTCTCCCATGGGGTGCAGGGCCCAAGCACTTGGGCCATCCTCCACTGCACTCCCAGGCCACAGCAGAGAGCTAGCCTGGAAGAGGAGCAACCAGAACAGAATCTGGCGCCCCGATCAGGACTAGAACCCGGTGTGCTGGCGCGTGGCACTGGCCCATTACAGTTTTTGAAAAGAAAAAGCAAAGTGGCAAACCATCCCAGAGCAGCAGGCCCTCTGCAGGGTGGCTGGCGTTCATCCTGAAGATCATGAAGCCAGAAGAGCAAAATCTGAGAAGCTAACACAGGTCAGAAGACACTGGGAGACACGGTAACCACATCTAACAGGACATCCGGAAGAAATTCTGGAAAGAAGATGGAAGCTACTGGAAAAACAGATGGGATGCTAGCCAAGTCAGGACTTCTGATAACAGCAAGGTTCTAATGTTGGTTTCTTGGTTTTGACAAATAAACCATGGAAACATAGCTACTACTAATAATGCAGAGAGTACAGTAGTATACAAGTTGTACTATCATTGCAGTTTTTCTGTATATCTAATAGCATGCCAATATAAGAAATTCCTTCTAGAGAAGAAACTCCTTTTTCCAAATTTAAATTCAATCATCTCTAAAAGAGGATATTCAGCACATGAAAGTCAAACAAATATGGTCTAAGTGGAATGACTTACGTTTCTCTTAATGCACGGTGTTAAGTCACAAGAAGCAGAAGTGTTTCTGACCTTCAAATCTAAGGAAACCATAAAAAGACTCCAGATCTCATTACATTTATATGCACCAGCTCATCAGACAGAATTTCTCTTATTTAGAGCATATGGTGTTCCACATTTCTTCTCTGAAATTCTTAACTTTGCAAGAGAGGCTACTCAGATGTAAATGGGGAAAAGAACTATCAAATCTTGCTGCCCCTCCCCAGTTCACACTGCGTGGAATAGGAGAGCTCTTTGTGTCCTGGAAGGTGGCTTACTCTGGAGATGCTACAGAATATGTCCCCATTTTAGAATGTATGTAGAAGAGAATGCAGCAAATCAAACAAAAACAGAATTCTCAATGTCCTCTTTATTTTTAAGAGGCACAATACAACATGGTAATATCAAGCAAAGCAAAATATGAGAAATAAGTGTTGTCAATGTAGATACATAGAAACAATACAACTTACTAACTATATGGATGTTACCATTTTTTGTTTTTTTAGTTTCTGATAATAAACATCTCTGATGGGTGGATGGCAGAACATGTAATTTTGATCTTACCGATATTCTTCAGTAGAGCTTGTGATGAAATTAGATGATCACATGCATTTCTTAATTTCATAAAAATAATTATAGTATTTTGCTTTGAACAAGAACTCATGTTTTAGTTTTTAAATCTCTCATATCAATATTCTGGCATTTGGCATAGATTGCATCTCATTAACAGACTCCTAAAATTGAAAGTAGAACAGCTGGAGTGTTGAATCAAGACGCCTCCAAAGAAAAAAAAAATCAAAGCCTTATACTTAATTACTTAATACAGCTTCCTAATTATTACAGAAACTATTTGATATTGAAAAGCACGAATTACATTTTATTTTACCTTCCACTTAGAATAAGGAAACTATAGAGAAAACTGTGGTGAGGCATTTTCATTTTTTCCCCACTAAGATTTAGACCTCTTTTCAGCAAAGAGAAGAATGGAGAAGGAAACAATTCAAGATGAGTTTGGGAACAGAGAAAACAGCATTACTCTGGCCTCTTGCTTCTAATACATTCTTCTACTAAAGGGTAAATTTGACATGCTTCCAACTACCACTAAAACTGTCAGAAAATCCTTGAAAATGGCATTTAAAAGAATCAATAGTGTCCCTTCACATCTCTTAAATTGGTCAATTTTGATTGCCTCATTCCCTGAAACACTTTGGAATTCACTTGAGTACAGATGGCCTTAGTCAGTCATTAAGAAAGCCATTAAGGAGAAGCACCATGTGGAGAGGGTAAGGTATTGTAGGAACATATTAAAATGTTTCCTTAGGTGCTCCTTAAGATGAGTACCATGGCCTCTTAAATATTTCCATCTCCTGGGTCAGTGCCAATCATCCTAATGGACATATGCAAGGCTACTTCAAAAGATTCGTGGAGAAATGGAATTGAAACCCAAGTTGGTTTTGGTGCCTAAATATTTTGAAAGCCATGCATAAATTTTCCACAACATGCATTTTCCACAAACTTTTGAAGGCCAGTGTGTATGCATGTGCCTGTGTGTGCAAGCATATGCATTTATGAAAAATACATACTGTGGGAACACGTATGCATGAATTAAAAAAAAAAACACCTAATAAGCTGATCTTTTCATGCTTTTGTTCTACAGACCTTTTGAAGCAACCTCATAGATGTGCAGATTAAACTACGACCTTCTAAATTTGCAAACATAGGCTTCCTTGAGAGGAGGATCTGAGACCAACTGAGGCAAGCAGAAGTGAGGCCCAGCTGAAGGCGGCAGGCACACGCAGGCCTGTCCTGGGATTCGAGCGCTTGAGAAGAGCTGTCTTTTGGACTGTGCTCATTCCCAGGCTCAGGACTCAGGAATTGCAAAGGCCTCAGCTGGGAACATCACTTCTGCCTTTCTGACTTGGCAGATGATGGACATCTCCCCTGCAGTAACACGACACCTCAGTATGATGTTTGTATGCATGAAGATGAGGCATGTGCCATTATATTACAAGTGGAACTTATCACAAGTTGAAATCTAATTAATTTCCTCTTAAGGTATGAGTGAGGGTAACATTCAGCATTGCAAAAATTCAGTGCTGCAAAAATGAGCAAAATGCATTTTGATGGAAACTGGTGCAGCCATTGTGGAAGACTGTATGGAGAGACCTCAGAAAGCTGAAAACAGACCTACTATGGAACAGAGCAATCCCACTCCTGGGGACTTACCCAAACAAAATAAAATCAACATATGAAGAGTTCTCTGTTACCCCCATGTTCACTGCAGCTCAATTCACAATAGCTAAGAATTGGAATCAACCCATATGTCCGTCTACGGATGACTGGAGAAAGAAATTATGGTATATATACACTATGGAATACTACTAAGCGGTAAAAAAAAATGAAATCCTGTCTCTCACAGCAAAATTGAAGCAACTGGAAATTATTTTTCTGAGTGAAATAAGCCAATCCCAAAAAGACAAATACCATATGTTTTCCCTGACCTGTGGTAACTAACAGAGCACCTAAAATGTAATTTCTGGAGTGAAATTGATATTTTGAGATTCGATGATTGTTTACAGCCCTTGTCTCTACTGTTGAGGAACAGTGTTTTTTCTTCTTTTTTTGAACTCTTTACTTAATATAGGGCTAATCTTATGAGTATAAAGCAAACTGAAAATAGACCTTTGTAAAAATTAAGAGTGGATCAGGAGAGGAAGGAGGAAGAAGTGTGGGCAGGGGAGAGGGTGAGAGTGGGGAGTATCACTATGTTCCTAAATCTGTAGATATGAAGTACATGAATTTGTAAACCTTAAACAACATTTTTAAAAAATTTACATTCTGAGATTTGATTATTGTTGATAGCCCTTGTCTATACTCTTGAAGAACAATGGTTTTTCAACTCACTACTTACTGAATGCCTTATTTAGTGAAGGGTTAACTTGTGAGTATAAAGTAAATTGAAAGTATGTCATTGTAGAGATGAAAAGAAAGAGAAAATAAGAACAAGGAGGGATGGTGGGAGTGAGGGAGGGAGAGTGGGGGGGTGGGAGGGAAGTATCACCAGGCTCTTAAAACTGTATATGAAATACATGAAATTAGTTCCCTTGATATAAATTTAAAAAATAGAAAAAAGCACAAAGAAAAAGAAAACAGCAATCAGAAATTCAAACAAATGATTATTTTGTCACATGCACAGAATTGTGTTTTCAAATAGGAAATGAGCAGCAGAATGAGAAAAAAAATTTAGGAAAAAATTAATTCCTAAGCAAGTGTAAGACACAAATGTATAATAAATGGAGGGATAAATAACATATGTGCGTATTCTAGAAGCATAGCTTTTTCCAGATTGTTCTAGCTACCTTTCAAGTATCATTACTACGCTAGAAGTAGAGTATTACTGTTCTTACGTCCTCTGTGTACTAAGAGTCATGGAAAGCGAAGCTGAAGGCTGGATGTCTTGAGAATGTCGCCCACAGATTCTGCAGTGGCAGAGGCCAAGGAGCCTAGAATTTTCAGTCTTTCAGTGGAGGTGGACCTGGAGGACCCTGTAGTTCTGGACGACAAATTATGCAATGGTCCTCCCTGTGTGAGTCCCTGAGAGTGATATGCACACACCAGCTGGCCCAGCACTGCCCATGCCTTGGAAGGCTCCTGGTCTCTCGCCTTGCCAAGCTCCTGCAGGCACTCTTCAGTTGGGGAGCTGGTTGGGTGGGGAACCCTCTGTCCCTGTCCTGCAGTTCACTGACATCGAGGACTCCCAGGAGGCGCTGTGTGGAGGTGACCCCATGCAGCAGCACTCCAGCTCTGCCTGGGACTCAGCTCTTAGGGGCAGCCTGACCACCTTCCTTTCTACTCCCTCAGGTCCACCTTGTTCCCAGGACGGGAATTCTTGCCTTTGTGATTTTTATTCATAATAACAATATCACAACAAGCCACAGGAATCCCTTTCCTGTTTTAAGATATATTTGAGAAGCAGAATGACAGAGGGAGGGAGAGAGAGGGAAGAGAGAAAGAATATCTTCAATCCATTGGGTCATGTCCAAATGGCCATAGTAACTGGTGTTGTGCCAGGCTGAAACCAAGAGCCAGGAACCCCACGCAGGTCTCCCGCATGGGTTGCAGGGGCCCAAGTACTTGGCCATCTTTGCTTCCTTCCCAGGCACACTAGCAGGAAGCTAGATTGGAAGCAGAGTCGCTGGGACTGCAACTGGCACTCCCGTGTGGGATACAGGTGTCACAAGACGTGGCTTAACCCACTGTGTCAGAATGCCTGCCCCACCCCATTTCTTGAGTGGATTTGCAATGTGACTCCTAAAAAAAAAAAAAAAAAATAGTCTGATACCGTAACATCTCATTAGACAATAGATGTTAGCATACAGGTTTTACTTGACTGATTAAAAAAGGCTTTACAAAATAAGTGGCTCACACACAGAGAAAGAGCCACAAATTGGCATCAGCTCACAAAGGCTGACAGACAGCTGACTTAAGTGTCAGGAATTTTCTGCAATAGACATTTCAGTGCCTTATTCAGAGCTGGCCTGTCGTTACTGTCTGTGTTTGAGAAGCCTCACCTTTGCAAGAAACATGCAAATTTAAATTGTAGGCCATGTGACAAGGAGTGCTCTGAATTAACAAAGTAGCCATCTGTGGGTTGTCTGTTAGTCAAGGCCTCCTTCTACACAACTGTGCTTTCTGAGTTTGATCTAGAAAGTGGTCTTTATTTATTTGTGTATTCATTTATATTAATTAAGGTTAGTAATTTATGTAATTGCTAAAACCTGGAAAGAACCCAATGTGTACATTAAGAATAGAAAAAATTAAATCACAGTATGCTTATATAATATATGTTATCACCAGTGAGAATAAACCAGCCATAAATCAGTACATAATATGAGCAATACTCACGCTTAATACTGAATGAAAGAAACCAGGCATAAAGGATCAGATCCTCTAGCTGCAATTATTTCAGGCTCCAAAACAGGGGCGTATGTTGCAAATGTATGTTGTAAAAAAGTCAGAATCAGGATGTGGAGACTGGGAGGGAAATGAGAGGGGATTCTGAAATTCAGGTTATGTTTGCTTCCTCTTCTACATCCTGATAACACGGAGGTACTGCATCTGCTTTCTGACACTTGGCAAGGTACGTATTTAACAATGGTGTACTTTTTTGAATCTATGTCAGAACTCAACCAAAAAAAAAATTTATAAAATACTATACATTCCACTGAGTGGGCGGGCATTTGGCCTAGTAGTTAAGATGCTGGTAAAAACGGGCCTGTCCCAACTCAGAGTAACCGGCTACACTGACCCCAGCTTCCTGTGAGTACAGACCCGGGAGGCAGCAGGTGATGGCCCAAGTGGCTGGGTTCCCGTCACCCCTGTGGGAGACCTGAGTTGCATTCACAGCTCCTGCCTTTGGCCCAGCCCAGTCCCAGCCATTATGGGTATTTGGGCAGGGACCCAGAGAATGTAAGCTCTGTCTCTGTTCCTTCCAAATAAATATTTTTTTAAAAAATTGATTCAGAGTACATTTCAAATGTTGTCATCATAAAAATGGTAAATAATTGAGGTGACATATGCATTATCTTGATTTCATCATTCCACATTGTATTAAAAAATCTTAACAGCACGTTTTACCTTATAAATATCCAACTGTAATTTTTCAAAAGAAACAAAAACAGGGAAGCAAACGTGTTTCAGGCAAAGATCTGATTCTGAAACCCAGTGCCAATCCCGGGCTTCTCTTCCTTCCCCTCCTCACAGGATGGGAAACCTCTATCTCACTCCAGTGATGCGGAGGCTGCATTTGCCTGGTTCTACTTCATAAACAGCATGATGGCAGAGAGGCAGGGTTCAATTCCCTTGCCCATAGTTCTTGGTATAAGTCAATTTTTTAAGAAACTGGACATCATTTTTAAAAAATATTTAATTTATTTGAAAGAGAGTTACAGAGAGAGATAGAGACAGAGAGAGAGGTCTTCCATCCGCTGGTTCTCTCTCCAGATGGCTGCAATGACCGGAGCTACACTGATCTGAAGCCAGGAGCCAGGAGCTTCTTCTGGGTCTCTCATGCAGGTGCAAGGGCCCAAGAACTTGGGCCATCTTCTACAGCTTTTCCAGGCCATAGCAGAGAGCTGGATCGGAAGAAGAGCAGCTGGGACTCAAACCAGCACCCATATGGGATGCCAGTGCTTCAGGCCAGGGCTTTAGCCCACTGAGTGACAGTGCCGGCCCCTAGACATCATTTCGAATAATCTAAAGTGGGATTTCTAATATTCAGTCTTTCCTGTCTCAATGGCTTATTCTTTGTTGAAGCTGCTACTTGTGTGACTGTCCTGAATAATTCTCAACAGTAACCATTCTTTTTTTTAAATGTGTGGATACTACAGTCTCTGCTCAGTCAGCTTAGTGGTTCCTTTCTGCAGAACTGTCCTGAAATACTACATTTAAGTGCATTTCCCAGCCTTTTCGGAGGAGCTCAGCATGTGCTCTTTTCCCTTGTAATCAGGGCGTTGGTTCCAGCATTCCAGTGGATACCAAAATCCAAGGATGCTCAAGTGCTCTGTACAAGATGGGATAGTATTTGCTGTTACTGTGCCCCTTCTTGCACAGCATTATTTTATTTATTTGAGAGAAAGTACAAAAGAGAGAGAGACAGAGACGGAGAATGAATGAATGAATATCTCATCTACTGATTCACTCTTCAAATGCTCACTCATGCCAGAGGGCCAAAGCGGGGAGCTGGAAAGGACCTCAGTCCAGATCTCCCTCACGGGTGGCAGGAACCCAGCTTCTTAAAGCATCACTGCTTCCCAGGATCTGCATGAGCAGAAAGCTGGAATCAGGGACTGGAGCCGGATGCCAAACCCAAACCCTCCAACACTGAAAAGAAGTGGCTCCTGCATGTTGTCAATCATCTTTTAATGACTCATAGTATCTAACAGAATGTAAATTCTATGTCAATAGTAGTTGTATTATTTAGGGACTAGTGACAAGAAGAAAACTTCATAGATGTTCAGTACAGGCACAGCATTTTTGCCATATGTTTTCAATCTGAGGTTGGTTGAATCCACTGATATGAAGGCTTGAAGAAGCCTTCAGCACCCAGATAGGCAGTGGACAGCTCCGCACTGGTCTCCACTTCCTACCTGCATGGAGCCTCATGGTTCCCCAAAGGCAGAAACCTGGGTTTTCTCAAGTCTTTCTCTCGAGCACACACACACACATCCCACTGATGCATGTGGTGTTCTGAACTGCATGCAGCAAGGTGGCAGGTTTTCAAAGCCCTCTTTGGACATAACAGTACCACTGTCTCGGACACCTGTTATCCTAAACAACTGCTGATTATTGTTGCTGTAGTTGTTAAATGTTCCCATGCAGTTGGCTGTTGAAACCAGGTGAGCTGAATCAAAGAGAAGTCCTATTTGTGGAGATTTCCACAGGCACACCAGACCAGCCACACGGGGCTGGTCCTCTGCAAAGTGTGCTTTGCCAGAGTTCTCAATTCACTCTGCCCCTTGCTGCACCTGCTATGCTGCTGCTTCTGTGACTACAAGACTGTTGGTTTAGAAAGTTCCCATAACATTCACAACAGGTGGATGGGCTCAGGGAAAGTTAAAAAGGGACGAAGCAGATTGTTCTTATTGATGTTCAGCGATTGTTTTCTTGGATGAGTATTTCCCGTATTAACACCTTTGGTAAATTTTCAGTTTTCAAAAAGCTGATTTTGTCAATTATTGCCAGTGCTGTTATTTTACTGAGAAGATGATCTTCAAAATCACTCACTATTATTCCTGTTGATGGTGCCTCCAATCACTTAATGATGTAATTTATTCAAATAATTGTAGCCCTTTTTCTGTGCTTTTCTGTGATTTGTTTTTCAACCAGAGGTGACAATTGCCCACACTACTCTACTTTATTGAATAACCTGACAGATGGTTTTGTTTGGGAAATGAAAGTTCATAGCATCTCACTTCTAACAGTAGTACACAATAATCTCCGACTCTTCAATATTTGTCACATTTGATGAAAGAGCTTTAACAGAGGAGTAGCACTTCCCTCTCTGTTTTCAAGTACATAGAGCATCTCATTGTCTACAGGTGTTCTCTTTCTGTATTTCAGTACTTACAAAAACACTTTTGATAACTGAACCTAAATGAACCTTTCTGGTTTTCATTTTTCCCCAAAAACTAATGCAAAAAAATCAATCAATTTCTGCAGTTAGCACCATGATTCTCATGCCATTTCTATTGCTTCAAGAATGCCTCTTATCATGGTTACCTCCAAGGGGGAACTTCG
This sequence comes from Oryctolagus cuniculus, assembly GCF_051225735.1. NCBI lineage: Eukaryota > Metazoa > Chordata > Mammalia > Lagomorpha > Leporidae > Oryctolagus > Oryctolagus cuniculus. The sequence continues at coordinate 69,112,417 of NC_142884.1, read as the reverse complement.
TTCCCTAAGAATCAGATGGTTGCTATGAATCTTTGGCATCTCAGAATAATGCTGATTGTTTCCTCTTATCTTTACTTCAAAAACAACAGTCTGTAGGTGTTTACTTATTTGTCTGTAAGCCAAGGAAACCCAGCCTTTGTACTGGATGGAACCTTCAGGATTTGTGTGTTCTCTTCATCAGCACACAGTCTTAGAAACAGGTTGATACGGTTTGTCTTTTCATTAACAGTTGACAAACAAAACATTACTTGAAACTGTTGGTTGTGAAACACACTATTTAGAAACTTCCAACAGTACAAACTTTTAGAAATATTTTTTCACCAAACATCTGAAAAATATGCCTCTGTTATCTATCACATGTTCCCTTTATTGTCTATAAATAATACAAAAACTTTTTTGTAACAGTGCTGAGTCAATCCTATATTTTTCTATTGTTTACCTTTAACTCTGCTTTTGGTATGTTGCTTTGATTGATAATGTTGAAAAAAATCAATATTCACCCAGAAGTTAACAATATCTCAAAATGCCTATAGTCTGTTTAAAGAGGGTATGAGCAGGAGGAGAAATTGATCTGGTGAAGAATTAGTCTTAAGAAATTGTGATCCAAATATCTGAGTTGCATGTATTTTACAGATATATGGGATTATCTCATTATCCCCAAGACCTTTCAAGCTGCCAGTGCAACTAAGGCACCCCTAAGCTTGAGTGCATTTGAATCTGGACCACAGACTCACTCACTCTTAGATAACAGAAATCCCTGAGGCTCCCGTAAACTATACACAATAGTCCCCATCCAATAATCCCAATCCACCGACCAGCACACCACCTCGGTTGTCTCCTCCCTCCAGTGAGTTGACAAAAATGAACGACATGGGAACGGGCCAGTAGCAGCTTCTCCCTAAGTCACCTGCGCACTCCCGGTAGTCCACGGCTTCTCAAGCTACCAGACCATGTGAAACACAAGAGCCAGGGAGACACCTGTAGGAGAGTTCTTACCGTACTGGCAGTGTAGTAAACTGGCTTCACTTTCTTTAGACCTGGAACATACTTAAAGCTTATTCTCACTCTTTTGTGGGTGCTTCTGTGACTTCAGAGCTCATCCACCACTCAGTGTGCTAGATGCATTCCCCTGCAGTCCGCTGTTGGTTGTGGTGGCAACGTTTGCCATTCTTTCCTCATATGCTACTTTATAGAAACTTGGAGCCGCACAGATGCGCTGTTGGAGATTCCTTCTCTTCCCCAGGTGGCTTACCTGCCCAGACATCAACATGGATACAAAAGCTGATGCTCACTACCTCAAGGACCACATCTGGTTCATGGCAAACACTCATGCCCTTTGTCCCTTCTCAGAGAAACCACACACAATGCCCATGGAGCCCTCCCCACCTTACTGTTTGCTGAGCCTTTATGTTAGTTGTCTATTTTTGCTTGTTTCGTAGACTTCGAAGTTTAAAGGGCAGGAGTTGGATCCCATTCCACCATTTCCCTGCCTTCCAAGCAGCATGAAACCGGCTTTCCATGGGACACCTTGAAACCTCATCTTCTACCCTTAGAGTGAGGAAGGTGGGTAACCCTTCCCTCCCAACACACACATGAACATATCCATCCAGTTTCATGGACTCGCATACTGCTCGCTCTTGTGTGTTGGTGGGTGGAGCAAAAGTCAGATTTGCCTGGAAACATCATTTTCATATAACTCTTTTATTTATAACCAAAAGTCTAGCCCTTTTCTATTTTTTTTTTTTTGGACAGGTAGAGATATAGACAGTGAGAGAGAGACAGAGAGAAAGGTCTTCCTTCCACTGGTTCACTCCCCAAATGGCTGCTATGGCCGGCGCCATGCCGATCCAAAGCCAGTAGCCAGGCGCTTCCTCCTGGTCTCCGATGTGGGTGCAGGGCCCAAGCACTTGGGCCATCCTCCACTGCACTCCTGGGCCACAGCAGAGAGCTGGACTGGAAGAGGAGCAACCAGGACTAGAACCAGGAGCCCATATGGGATGCTGGTGCCACAGGCAGAGGATTAACCAAGTGAGCCATGGCGCCGGCCAGCTCTTTTCTACCTTCCAAATAAATGAGTATCCAGCACTTCCTTTTGATCTATACCTCTTGCTCTGACTCATGTAGCACCATTTATTGTGCAATGACTTTTACAACTGGGTATCGTGGTTAAAATTTTCAGTGTAATACCATTTACTTTGTGGGGACCTTGAAGTAACAGATTCAGAATACCTACTTAATTATACATTTGGGTTGGGAAGTATTTCAATATGGTTGGCAAATATTTCAGAAAATACATGCTTTAGATCAAAACTGGGCTTATATCAATTATTAAATTTGAAAACACACTTATGATGTCAAGGTCATTAAATCAATCAATTCAGAGTAGCATCTTGTAAACATAAGCAAAAATGAAAACTTACGCTTTTAAAGACTTCCGCGGCTCAGAGCAGTCCTACTTCAAGCACTAAATTAGGTGTGAACTTTTTCCTATGTTCAAACAGGACTCTGCTTTCGCACTGTGCCATTGCGCCCCCGTACTGCTCCACATTCCAGTAGGGATTCTTCTTTCTCCTGGTGCTGTTCCAATTGCAGAGACTCTTAATTATTTGGATAAGATTCAGAGCAAGACTGAAACTAAATGATCTGCAATCTCGACATACCCTTGACAATCAGCTTTCTCCACGCTGCCTTCATGCTTAGTAGAAAAAGCAGATTTAATTAGCAAAAGTCACGAACAACACTGAACAAAATTGTCATTTTCATCCTTTTGTGAATCCTTAAAAGATTGAGTTTAAAAGTCAATCTCATCCATAATAACTTAAGCCAGGAAAGGCTTTGTTATTTATACGATATTTTCCTGTTTTCTCCACAATATAAGCTAATTTATCTTAATTAATCTTAATTAAATTGTCACCAATGGCCCTCAGTTATGCAAAAGGTAAATACGATAATTCAAATACATAGGCTCTGCTTGCCATAATTAAATATTTCTGCAACCTCAAATACAGATAAAAAGATAATGCCTTCTAGAAAATATTTGGCCAGGGATTCCTCTTACTCGCTATCTCTTCAAATCTCCAAAACAACCATCTTGATTAGTGTGTTCCTTTATTAAAAAATCAGTTTCCAGAGTAAGATATGTTTTGTAAGTTTGCATGTGGGTTCTATATAAACCGATTGCTTCTTCGGGCATTTTCAAAAATTATCTTCAGTGGAAGATCTATTTTCTAATTTTGGAAGAGATCATAAATACCTAAACTCCAGATAATCCTGGGTACTATGGCACCCATTGCAGTATGACTTATAATAACAAAAATTTGGTAACTTAAAGATCTAGCAGAAGGATAATAGTTAAATTATTGTACAGCCACAGTAAAAAAAGAAATACCCTGCCATCATTCACATCAAAGTTTTCAGATATTTAACAATATAGGAATACATTTCATTATTTATAGGCATAACCAACTAAGTATAATTCTCCAAAGTATTCCTTTTTATGCAGTAGCAATATTTTAATTAAATCTTCTCCAAAAACTTGAAAACGTATCTTATTCACCCACCAGTTAGTCACCCTATACTTAGGAACCTATTCCTACTAGAAACATTCTTAACGGATATCTGTGCTCACTCTACCCCTTCTTTTGGAGCTATCATCTATTTTTCTGGCTTATATTCCAAACCCTTCAGCGTATCTCCATACACACATTGGTTTTCTCCACTGTGCTCATGGATATAAAGTCCACCATATGTAGTAATGACACCAGGGAATTGATGGAGTGAGTGGGCAGCTTCAAGCTCTTGCCCTCAAGAGCGACAGTGAAAAACTGGAAGAAACTGTCAGAACCAAAATTGATAAGAACTCCAAGAAACTCAAATGTTTGCAACAAATGAATGCTGAGTCAGGAAAAAAGTCAACTTAAAGATGACAGCAAAGCCATTTTTACTGACCCTTGCTCCAACCTCCCCAGTCTGGTGGCAGAGTGAAAGAAGGCAGCCTACAGTCCCAGGTGGTTCCAGACAGAACAGGGCAGGCCCCTTGTGTGAATTACTGTGTGTGTCTGCTCCACCACGCCTGGGATCAACCTATAGGAATGATACAAAGCATTCACTTTTTTCCCCCCTGAACATGGAATGCATTGAGGCTAGAAAACTGAACAAAATTATTTGACAATGATCAGTGGTAAGACAGGTACTAAACCATCTAAGCCCAAGATTAAAAGCTCAGGAGTTTTAGGGCATTAAAAGTACTCTCAGCCATGGGAGAACTGGAAAGGCCACACATATGCCGTGGAAAGACATATGCTATGAAAGACCTCAGAAGACGTGCGAAGCTTTCTGCTTTCATTGGACCTAGGCTCAGGAAAAGCCTAGTTACGTTGGGAAAGACATTCCCAGCACAGATGCACTCCGCAGACTGACCGTGCTTTCTTTTTTGTTTGTTTTTAATACTTTTAGCTCCTGGAAATCCCTATCAAACACTACCTGAACATAAGGAACCCTAACTGCAAAAATAACTTTTAAAAGTTATTAAATGATTACACTATTCGACCTGTCAATGACAAAACACTAGTACACTCTGAAAAAGGAGACAAATCTAACTTTAAGAGTTTCTATATTATAATATTTAACTGTGTCAACTTTTTAAAAAAATGCTAAGAAATTGGAAAGCATGACCCATTCAAAGGAATAAAATAAATTAATGAAAGTCATACCTGAGGAAGTCATGCTGTTGGAATAACTAGAAAAGGCTCAAACAATTTTCTTTAATAGACTTGAAGATCTAAATGAATATATAAGCAAAGAACTACAGGAAAGCAGGAAAATGATGCATGAACAAAAATAAAATGCTAAAAAGGTAAATTTTAAAAAATAACTAAACAAAAATTACAGAGATAAAAAGTATAATAACTAAAATAAAAAATTCACCTATAGGATTCAATGACAAATTTTAAAAGGTAGAAAAAAGGATAAACAAAATTAAATGAGGACCATTGAAGTTATCCAGTCTAAAGAACAGAACTTGGAATCCGAATAGAAGACAGCAGGATAAAAGCAGAGGAAGCGTACTCTCAGGGGAGAGTTGGAGAGAAGTTTGCAGCAGAAACTCTACAGAAAGTAGAGGAACACCACAAAGAAGCGCGGGAACCGCAGACCCACAGCAGCAAGCTGGGACACCACACATCACTTCCGCAGCCAGGGGATGGAGGGAGCCCCAGGTTCAGAGAGTGAGGGCACCCAGAAAGCTGCAGGGAGCACGAGCTATCTTGACACAAGCAGAAGCTGTGGTGGTGCTCATGGGTGGCCAGGGGATTTTACCAGACGGGAAATTCCTATTTTCCCACTGACTTGGACGCTAGTTGTGGGGGGCTGACAGGTGGCTGGGTACCTACTCAAGACTGTGAGGTGTCCCCATCTTCTCAACCTATCACAGGCTCTGGAGCTCACACTGCCAAGCTGGAGCACCCACAAGCAGCTGACTCTGGGAACGCCTCTGCTCTCTCCATGGACGGGGCAGGCGTGCAGTGTGGAGAGAAGATCCTCTGCATCCTGTGACTGTGGGAGCTCCCTCTGCTGTGACTTGGGAATCCTGGGACTGCACAATAGGCTGTGTGGTGTAGCTGGGTCTCTGAGCAATCACTATCTGATGCAGGAGGCTCAGAGCTCCCTGAGTGTCTGGGGTGGCTCACTGCAGAGGGTTCCGTATAGATCACCTTGGAAGAGACGTGGAGAGGTTGTGATTATGCCAGCAGGTGTGGTCATATGCTCCCCTCTGCTGACAATAGAGGACACCTACCATGACCAATTTAGGTGTCAACCTGGATCCTCCCTCCATTACAATAGTAAGGTGGGACTTCAACATCCCACTTTCATCTATGGACAGATCAAATAGACATAAAACCAACAAAAAAACAACAGAGCTAATCTACACTATGGTCAAATGGACCTAACTTATTTACAGAGCATTTCATCCAACAACTAAAGAATATACATTCTTTTTTATCAGTTCATGGAACTTTGTCTAGGATAGACTGTATACTAGGTCATAAAGCAAAACTGAACAAATTCAAAAAATTTGAAATCATACCATGTATATTTTCTGACCACAGTGGAATGAAGCTGAAAATTAACAATTTAACAGACTAGAAAATATGCAAACACATGGAGACTGAAAAATATGCTCCTGAATGGACAGTGGGTCATAGGATAAGTCACAATGAAAATAAAAAATTCCTGGGAATGAATGAAGATTACAATACAACAAATCAAAACTTATTGGATACAGCAAAACCAGGGTTAAGAGGGAAGTTTATAGCAATTAGACACATCAAGAAATTGGAAAAGCATCAAGCAAATGAGCTATTACTGTGTCTCAAGCATCTAGAAAAACAACAAACCAAGCCTAACATTAGTATGAAGAAAAAATTGTTAACATTCAAGAATAAACAAAATTGAAACAAAAAGTACGACACAAAGGATCAATAAAATTATACAAGCTGGTTTTTTGAAAACATAAACAAAATTGATACACCATTGACCCAACTAACCTAAAAAAAAGAGGAATAAGACCCAAATCAATAAAATGAGAGATGAAAAAGGAGATGTAACAATAGATACCACAGAAATAAAAAGAATCACCAGGAATTACTACACACAGCTAAATAGCAATACACTGGAAAATCTAAAAGAAATGGATAGATTCCTGGACACATATAATCAACCAAAATTGAGTCACAAAGAAAATAAAAGCCAAAACAGATCAAAGCAGTGATTAAATTAGTAATGAATACCCTCCCAACAAACAAAAGCCCAGGACTGATGGCTTCACTGATGAATTTTACCATACTTTTAAATAAGAACAGATTCTAATTCTGCCATGGCTGAGAAACAACTTCTAAGATCAGTCCCATTCAGAAAAGCTATAAAAAATGTAAATACTTTGTAATAAACTTAACCAAGGAGGTGAAAAATCTCTATGATGAAAATTACAAAACATTAAAGAAAGAAATAAAAGACAATACAAAAAATGGGCAAATCTTCCATATTCATGGATTAGAAGAATAAATATCATTAAAATGTCCATACTGCTGAAAGCAATTTACAGATTTAATGCAATCCTAGTCAAAGCACCCATGACACTCTTCCCAGATCTAGAAAAATGATGCTAAAATTCAGATGGAAATACAAGAGGCTAAAGCAATACAAGAATGGAAATAGAAAAGCTAAAGCAATCTTAAACAATAGTAACAACACCAGAGGCATCACAATACCAGGTTTCAAGACACAACATGGCAGTATAACCAAAATTGCTTGATACCAGCACAAAAATAGACATGTAGACCAATGAAAAAGAGCAGAATACAGAAAACAATCCACACATCCACAAACAACTATTCTCTGACAAAGGAGCCAAAATCACTCCCCGGCAAAAGGACAGTCTCATCAACAAATGCTGCTTGGAAAACTGAATTTCTGTGTGCAGAAGTATGAAGCAAGACTCCTACCTTACACCTTAGACAAAAATCAACTCTAAATGGATCAAGTACCTAAATCTGTGACCTGATACCATCAAATTACTAGAGGAGAACATTGGGGAAACTCTACAAGACATTGGCATAGGTAAAGACTTCTTGGGAAAGACCCCGGAAGCAGAAACAATCAAAGCAAAAACAGACAAGTGGGATTACATCAAGCTAAAAAGCTTCTGCACTGCAAAGGACATACTTAACAAAGCGAACAGGCAACAGACAAGATGGGAGGAAATATTTGCAAATTATGCAGCTGATAAAGGATTAATATCCAGAATCTATAAAGGACTGTAATCTACAAAAAAAGAACACACAACCTAGTTAAGAAACGGGTAAAGGACTTGAACAGGCGTTTTTCAAAAGATGAAATTCAAATGGCCAACAGATGTATAAAAAAAAGTGCTCAGGGCCTCTAGCCATCAGGCAAATGGTAATAAAAACCACATTGAGGCTTCACCTCCCCCCAGGTAGAATGGCTCTCATACAGAAATAAGAAAAAAAAAACAAAAAACAATAAACGCTGGTGAGGACACGGAGAAGCAGGTTCTCTAATCCACTGTTGGTGGGAACGTAAACTGGTACAGCCACTGTGGAAAGCAACTTGGGGATTCCTCAGGAAACTGAAAATAGATCTACCATTCAACCCAGCCATCCCACTCCTGGGATTTACCCAAAGAAATGGAAATTAGCATATGAAGGAGTTAATTAATGCAATTGTGGTATCTGAAGGCGGAAACTTCAAGAAGCAGCTAAATTGAATAAGTTGCTGAGGTAGACCGCCAGCGACTGAATCACGGTGGCTTCTTATGAGAGACCACACAGACATAAACATGAGCACACTACCAATCTCTCTGCTTCCTGGCTCACCACATGATCCTCCTTCTGAGTGTGTCCCACCACCCACCCCCATCATCAGGTGCCAGGCCAATGGGACTGCTCCATGCTGGATGCTGGATGGTCCGCTTCCAAACTATAAGGCCAAGTAAGCCTTCTTCCTTCATAAGTAACTCCTTTCAGGTATTCCAGGTACAGTGACAAAAAGCTAACTCAGTCGATGAGAAGTTATATAGCACTGAGGGAGGAACGAAGCGGGGTATTGCTTAATGGGTACTTTCTTTTCGGGGTAATAAAAACTCTAACAATAGATACTGGTGATGGATTCACAATATTGTAAACATGCTAATGACACTAAATTATATACTGATAATAATTTAAATGGAAAAGTTTATGTTGTGTGTTTTGAGCATAATTTTTTAAATGATTAAAAAAAAAAACAACAACAACCCTGGATGGTTCCTGGGAACCAGTTACACCTCTTAGAAAAACTGATGATTCTCTCTTGGTGTTCTTTCTTGCAGATACCCAAATTCCTGCCCAATTCTGAAATGAAAGTTGACTTTGGATGTACTTTCTTTTAAGGTCTACTCTGCGAGTTCCATATAGTGACAAAATGCATGCCCGATTTTGACTTAATCATTTTCAACTAAACACCTAAACAAGATGTTCTGCAATTAAGATAGGTATATTATACTGAAAGCTTTTAGTTATGTATCTAATGTTTGTTTATTTGAGAGGCACAAAGAGAGAGGGGAAGAGAGAGGAGGGAGAAAGCAAGCTCCCTCATTTGCTGATTCACTCCCCAAATGCCCTTGAAAGTTGGGGCTGGGTTGGGCCAGAGCAGGGAGCTATAAACTCATTCTAGGTCCCTGAAGAGGGTAGCAGGAACCAAATTACTTGAGTTATCACCTGCTGTTTCCAAGGTTCTGCCTTAGGAAAAAGCTGGAGTCAAGAGCTGGAACCAGGAGTCAAACCTATTTATTCTGATATGGGACATGGTCAAGTTACCTGCCAGGTTAAAATGCTCACCCTCTACCTGACAATTTTTAAATGACCAAACTTTAACAATGAATCTGTACACTCTTCTATTATTATTTACTGGATCTTTCGTCAGCCAACTGGTAAAAGACAATGAAGATTCCCCAAAGCAAATTCCCCGTCAAGAGCTACACTCCACCAAAACACCATTGTATCTCACCCACAAGAGACTCTATCCATCTCTTTCCCTCTGCTCTTGACTATTCCATCCTGTTCTGTAATGAATGGCTGCAGTCATTTAGTTAAGATTTTATTTATTTATTTGAACAGGTAGTGTTCCAGACAGAGAGAGGGAGAGACAGAGAAAAAGGTCCTCTGGTTTACTACCCAAATAGCCACACTGGCCAGAGCTGCATAGATCCAAAGTCAGGAGCCAGGAGCTTCTACTGGTCTCCCACACAAGTGCAGGGGCCCAGACACTTGGGCCATCTTAAACTGCTTTCCCAGGCCAAAGCAGAGAGCTGGATCAGAAGTGGAGCAGCCAGGACAGGAACCAGCGCCCATGTAGAATGTTGATGCTGCCGGCAGAGGCTTAGCCTACTAGGCCACAGCACTGGTGTCTGCAGTCATATTTTAAAACACAAGTCTCATAATCTCATTACTCATTTTCAAGCATCACAGAATTTTTCCACTTCATTTGGAATGAAAACCAAAATTCTTCCTTGCAAGATCCTCTGCTCTTCCTGAGAAGTAAACCTGGGGCCACTGTTGTGGTGCACTGTGCACTGGTTGGAAACCTGGCCGCTCCGCTGCAGACCCAGCTCCCTGCTCACACACCTGGAAAGCAACAGAGAATGGCCCAAGAACTTGAGCCCCTGCCACCCATGGCAACTTGGATGGAGTTTCGGGCTCCTGGGTTTTTTGCAACCATTTAGGGAGTGAACCAATGCATGGAAGGTTGGTCGGTCTCTCTCTCTCTCTCTCTCTCTCTCTCTGCCTCTGCCTTTCAAATAAAACTTTTTAGGAAAAACCTCTTGTTCTTAAGAAACCAATTTCAGCACTCTGCAATTTATCAGAAACACAGCAAATAGCTACTTGGTGGCCTTTGGTGATCCAACGTGCTTGCATTAAACTGCACCCTCAGGAAGAATCACTGGCGCCTGGGTGCTTCGGAAGCCAAGCCTACGTGGGCCGATGAGAACACCATGGATCCTTCCAGTCCAAAGGATTCCAGTAGCACCCACGACCTGACAAGGAATCACTACCCACAGAATTCACCAGATGCATATAAGGTGTAACTGATATCCTCAGAAGTATCTAACAAGAAACAGTTCTAACAAAGAAAATGTTTACTGTTTGATCAAGAAAACAATGTCACTGACTGCCCGTGCATTCACAATTCTAAATTCAAAGCTCCACAAGACAGCTATGTATTCCAGGCTATCAACCCAAGCATCAGCACTTCCCCTCTGCCCTTGAGTGGGTAGGGGTCGAAACTCAAAGATGAGTGGATCCACTCAGCATTGTTTACCATCTGAACTGGTGTAAGATTTCTTCAAGGTAATTTTTAGAACCAAATGCTTCATTTCCTATGACCTTATCATTAATTTGCTAGGAATGCATTCTTTTAAATTAATTAGAGATGAAATAGAAAATTATTTATCAGGGTACACACAGAAGCATTATTTATAGAAGTTGGCAAGTAGAAATCTCATTTTGTAAACTCAGGTGCACAAGCAATTTAATGTCCTTTATTTTTTCTAAAGTCGAACTTTATTTCTTTCTTAAGCTTCTATTCTTCCAGGCATTGCAAACTTAATTTAATTTAATCACATCTCCCCCTAGCTCTCACTCCTATTACATCCTTAGTGAGGGACGTAAGTTCTGTGCACCAAGATTTTGAAAGCAGAAGTTATCTAGCGGGGGTCATTATCATCTTTGCTGCCCATATCTTCTGAAACACGCTCATTCCATGTTGAAAGCTATTGAACCACAGCACAGCTTTTATCCTTGATTCCCAGAAGAGTCATTTCGGTGTCATCTCGAATCTCTCTTTGCCATCTAGGGCACATGGAAATGATTCTTGCATCTTACCATGCCGGGCTGTTCTAACATCTGTAAGATGGGCTAAAGCTGTGACAACATGGACACAACTGGACCACTGACCATGTCTGGTTTTAGAGATTGATCATTTTTCACTGAGTCCCAGCTTTAGAATTTCAAAGCCAAAATTTCTTGTTTTGTTCTTTTTTGTTATTGTCATTGTTGCTTTGCTTTTATGTTCTTTTAATTTTGGAACAATCAACACAGAAAGATCTAGAGCTTGGATAGGGGCAGGAAGACCGTTGGAACCAATTAAAGGTCCAGATTTAATTAGCAGATTCTGAACCTTTTCTTCCACCTCTGCATTTAGCGACATTCTCTGAGTGTCTGAAATTTGACTGTGGCGGGATTATTTTCACATGGAAACTGAAAATACAACAAAAGAGGACTGTTTAATTTCCTTTCAAAAGATAATTTATCTGCACTCCAGTGACCACAGAAAATAAAAAGCAAGAAAAACGTAGCGACTAAAAGAGCAAGGTGTTACACAGCCAGAAAGGTAAAATAATAAAGTAAAATTGAAATGTCCAACACCTGTGAACAAATCTTTTAATTATATTTTATATAAGAAAATATCATGCATCCTTAAAAGTCATGTTTTTAAATATCAATTATATGGGGAAAGAGTTTGATTATGTTAAACACAAAAGCATAATTTTCACTTACACAACATAGCTATATATGAAGAGATCATGAAAAGAAATACATGAAGATGTTGATCACAGCTTGAACATGTGTGATGAGAATCTGCATGCAGGTTTTCTTTCCAAAAAGTTGAGTTTCTGCAAGCATAACACAAATAATGCTTTAGCAGAAACACACGTCACATGTAGCTCTAAGAATAAATACCCATGCTCTAGCGACTTCAAGTGAAATGAGGGTTGGAGAGATTTCCCTGGCTTTGACATTTGCAAAGTAATTAAAGAACGTATCCAGAATATTTCCAGTTAAGCTGATGGTGACAGAATTCAGTTTGCTGTAGATTAAAATTTAAAATGGAAAGCTGAAAATGTTAGTGGATTTAAACCCTATGTCTAAACAGCTTGGCTGTGAAAAGGAGCAGAGAGATAAGGCAGTCACTAGAAAGGGACATTTGGTTAGAAGATGGGTATATCTGTGTATATTTTTTAGGAGATACCAGGGTATACTTTGGGGCAAGGAGAGGGTCAGTGGGAAGGCAAACATTTTAAATATAGGTTAAAAGCCTCAATTTGCTTTGTGAAGGAGTAGCAATTATCTGCAGGGAAGAGCTCCTGGTGACAGGGTATGTTCTGTGAAGGGAATGATAAAGAATTAAAATTCCCGCAGCACAGGTGGGTGACCAAAGGACACAGCAACCTCTGAACAGCAGTGGATTCCTGTTGTCCCTGGCTTTCCCAAAAGTGTGATGACACCAATCTGCTCGGATGTGTGATTCTAATCTAACAGCCAGCAGGAGGAGAATGGAGCAGGGAAGGTGGGTAACCAAATTGTCTCAGAGTTGAAAGAGTGAAAATGCTGCTGGGAAAATAGGACAAGATTACACACCTGTGCAACACCCGTGACACAAGAGCCCCAAGAGCGTGAGTGGGAATTCTTACTTGGGGAATAAGTCGAGGGACTGGGCATTTGGCCTGGCAGTTTGAGATACCTATGTCTCACCTCAGAGTATGTGGGTTCAAGTCCTGGCTCCAGCTTCCGACTCCAGCTTCCTGCTAACGCAGATGCTAGGAGTCAGCGGTGATGGCTCAAGTACTTGGGTCCCTGTCACTCATGTGGAAGCCTGGATGGAGTTCCCCGTTCCTAGCTTTGGCCTGGTCTGGCTCCAGTTTTTCTTCTGTGGGCACTTACGGAGTCAATCAGCAGATGAGAGCTCTCTCTTCAGGAGCCCCTGTTTCCCCATCTCTCAACTAAATAAAAAAGAAAAGAAAGGAGTCCAAGTGTAACACACAGATCAGATAACATGACCCCCTCAACAGCTCTGATGAACGCAGGTGTTTTGGGCAATCCTGGGTCTCTTCATTGCTAAGCTGTCAGGTTCATCATCACTTAGATGACAACTTTACTGCAAACATTATGTAACCGGAGAGCAATTTCCAGGTTCACATTTCTGCATTTATTTTTCTTTCATTTTGTATCTTCTTTTAAAAGTCAGAAAAGCAAGGGTGTAAGGTCACACAAAGAACAGTAAGAAGCTATCACCTACTAAGAAGAAGGCGCACAGACGGAGGAGGCAAGTTGGCTGATGGAGAGGCTCCCAGAGACAGAGCACAGCCCTGGACTCGGAATCTTGATGGGTCCCATGGAGGTGATCTCCTGTGACCGAGCCTCTGCGCCAGACTCAAGCTGTGTGAACCTTAAACGTGCATATGTGTGAGCACTGGAAGCTGCTGCTTCTCTCTCTGATTAGAGGAAATAAGACAGGACCGTGTCTTCTAAAATATATAAATATATGTTTTCTCATTATTATGACACCCTAATTCACATCCCTTATTTTCCAATCACATTAAAAATCAGCCATGATCTTTATCCTTGTCATCAAGAAAATCACTTGTGATCATTGTTTGCACAGCATCTCTGAGGCTGTCTGGTGCTCGATTCATCACAAGCAGTTACGTAATAGAGTATGATGAGATGGAAGGCCAGCAGCTGTGGAACAGGTCTCAGACATAGTATGGAAGAAAGTGTGGCCTCAAAGCGTGACAGAGACAGCCACAGAATTTTCCATAGAGTGCTTAGTGTTAAAGCTCAACTCTGAGTTATCTGCTCAGGGACTCCTCTATCCATTCAGTGATGTAAGCAATAACACACTCCTTAGGTTTCCAAGATCAGGCATGCCCTGTGAACAGCTTCAATACATACTTCATAGGGTAGTGGGGAGAGAAAGGAAATACTGAACATACTTATCATGTTCAAATCAGTATTTCTCCAAATTTCTCCAAAAAGCAAACATTCTACAAAAAACAAAATATTTTTGGAAAATGTCCCCAATCCAGCACTTCTTGAGGCTATCTCCTGCTGATGCTATTTACTGAGCACATACACACTGACCAGGTACTACCGTATGTGCTCTATATCTGATACCTCATCTAATCTCTTCCTCAGTTACAAAGTAAGTACGATGATTATCACCATTCTAAAAGCAAATAAACCGCAACAAAGAATCAACTCTCATCATAGAATCTATACTACCTGCCACCACTCCCCTCCCAGTACTCAAGGTAAGACTTCGTGTCATAATCTGTTACACTGACAGTAAGGTGAAGTTGTTACATTTTATAGTTTCCAAGAATAATCAGATCTTCCATTCATGTATCCAGTGGGAATCATTATTTTTGCTTTCCAACACTGTGTTATTACATCGCACTTCCTTTGTGTGAACACACATGCTGTTTCAAAAGCTGAATTGGTACCCGCAGTACAATATTTTGGTTAAGTTTCCAACAGCTATGTGTCAATGTTATCAGCCAAAGGGTCAAGTGAACCTGATCCATTTCATAGTATGAAACAAGAGTCAATATGACACAATAGTGCTAAATATTAAAAATACGACCATTCATACATCTCAACACTGACTGTACAGATGATGTATTATGCTTTGTTCCAATTTTCTCTAACTGGGGACTTCTTATCTATATTGTTTCACTGGATTCTAAGATGCAGCATTAGAAAGAAATGCACATACGTTCTAAGGCACACTGAACATGGCTACAAAATTATAGAGACACATTTGCAAAGGAAACTTAAAGCAGCAGCATGTGCTTGGGTTCCTTTTTATTAAAGTCTGCATGCCATTCTCCTGAAGAGCATGTGGCAAATATATAGCAATTTAGGCTTTGAAGTAGTTTTTGCAAGCACAGATTAAGTAGCTTACACCAGCCAAAACAGTTTTTATTAACATTTTCCAGGAGAGACAATACAATCTATCCAGACTGGTGTAAAGGGAGCTGATCGCACCTCAAAAATTAGAATTGCCACATTACTGGGAAACATGGAATGATTTTTCTGTCAAATATTGTGAAGCAAACTGTCACTCGGATCCCATTCGTTTGCCCTATCACAGGTCCCCAGCAGAAGACTTCGCAGGAATCCTCTGAAACAACTCGTCCATGCACTCATTCCAACAAGAAAAGAAATGTTTGGAAAGGAAATGTTCCTCCAAAGATCACTGTAGTAGGTTTTCACGTGCTCTGGAAAGTTCCCCAGGCAATAAATGAAGCCATCCTTCGACTTCACGCAAAACTCCCATTCTCCAGTCCAAGGACTTCCTCTTAGAGCTGTAGTTTCTCTTTGGTCAATGGAGTAGAAATGATTCCCCAACAGACTGTGGTGACAAAATCTACTCGACCCCTACCCATGCTTCCTGAGCTAAGGCCACCATCTCTTCATCCACCCACTGGTCCTACCAATCCTGCCTCCCTGGCTTTCAAGTGGCCTGAGTTCAGATTCCAGATGTTACTGCCACTTGAATGATTCAGTGTAAATTACTTAACTCTTGTGAATGTCAATACCCATATAAAAGCACAGTACTTAATTCAGAGGCATAAGATACATGAGTGAAGTTTATTTGTTGACATATATCAATGGAGAAGCTATACAATAAACGCAAAGCTGAGAGATGCAAAGTTGCAGTATGTATGCTACACTGAAACAAAAAAAAAAAAATACTTGACAACCAGGGTAAAAAGGAAAACCATAAGGCGTCATAAATTAAATTTTTAAAAATAGGATATTACAGTTTGCTTTCATCTGCAGGGTAATAATTAAACATTAAGACATTATGCTCTAAAGCTTTGGAAAACTAAAATTGATATGCATTTTACCTTGAAGTCAGTGACAATTCATTTTTAAGAGCAGTCAATGATTAACAGAAATGAAATTATAGGCACACTTCAAGGGAAAACATAAAAAATGTAATAGCTATAATTCTCATGATAATAAATGGAGCCTTACATATATGGGCAATAAATGGGCAATAAATACTACTTGTTAAGAACTTTCTCTCTGTCAGACATTCTTCTAAATGTTCTACATGCATCACCTCATTTAATCATTATGTGAACTTTATGATGTTGGTGATAGCATTGGTACCATTCTACAGGTGACAAAACTGAAACTCAATGGAATGGCATAACTCGTCCAAAGCCACAAGGCAAATAATTAGTAAACAGGATCAGAACTTTACTCCTTCATTGAAAAACATACATCATCCATCATGAGAACTGTTCTCTTCTCTGCCCTTTCTGGCCGGCACCATGCTGGCTGGAGCCAGTGCTGAGTACTTTGTAAGACACAACTGCTAAATTGTTAAGAATTTATGATGTGGTCACTAAACACAATGAGTCTACCATCAGCCCTGGTGGGAATATTTACTTGCCAGAAACCAGCAAATGTAACAAATCAACAGTTCCACTCCCTGTCCCTGGAGTCGCTTGTTAAACATTCTCAGCACACCACTGAATTAAAGTTTTGTGTGTGTAATGGTGCATTAGTCGGCTTTGTAGGTTTCCCTTACGCCTGTCCATGTCTTGAGAAGTATTTTGTCTTAGTCATTCATCAGCCAGTCCTGTTGGATGTATCACTGTTTTTCCTGCTGCAGACATATTTAGTCAATATTTGGGCTAACAGCAACTTAATCTAGATTTCAGTAGTTTAAATAATGCTTAAGGACATTGAGCAGTGAATGATATCTTTAAATCAACTATATGCCTAAGATTAATCATGAATACATTAACGTGTTCCCTCTGGCTCCGGCTTTTTAACTGAGATCTCCTAGAAGAGACTGCTTTTCCAGAAGTTGGGGTACCACTTCCCAGCAAATCCCTTAGATTAATCTGATCTTCCCTGAAATTTCTGGGGTGATCATCAGGCTTGAACACCATTATCTATAATGACCTGGGATACCATTGCTTTTTGAATTTTCTTACATAGCTCATCATGTCTGCACATCTGCAAGGCCATTATCCAAAAAAAAAAAAAAAATGACTGACAAGTCATTACTGGACACAGTTTATTTAAGCTGCAAGTTGTTTTTATACAGCCTTGTCATCAATTTCCACCAGGTGAGTATTTTATCCCTTCCACAGGGACTTTTAGTTTGTCCATTAATAAAAAAAGAGAGCATGACTAACTTGTTGGTTTCCATCCAAGATTTGGAAGACAATTGAGAGTACAGAGAAACACTAGAAAGGGCTTGCAAAGCGACAATAAACTTGGTATTGAATCATACCTATTGCTGGAACTTCATATAAACTCTTTGACACTGGAGAAACAAATCCAAACCCCAAAGTGTTATGCTTGCTCTCCTCATCCAACATAAGCCAGCTGCAAGTGAGTAACTCAGTAATGTGCTTTTATGTATGCATGTATAAACTGATATAGTTTTTCCATAATCACCTAATGACTATATTAAAAATGTTTTAAGTTGTGCACCTGTGTAACAGAAAAGGCCTTTGATATTGATGTGATTATTTATGTAAAGGAACAAATTGGTTTGCTGAATTCACTGACTTTTAAACTCTATCTCCAAGTTTCTATCACATCAACACTGTCTTGATTAAGATGTAGGAGGGAATTAAGTTTATTCAAGTTGGATTAATGAAACACTGATTTCAATAGAGTGCTAGCCCACAATACTGAGTTTTTTTTTTGCTTCACCTCTCCTTTCAAAAATTCTTTTTCCTTACTTCTTGTACTTAATGTATTTCTACAGAAAGTATTCAAAGAAAGTGTTTCACAACCACACGTGTGGCCATTTTATCTCAGTTGTAATATTTTGAAATTATGGTTTCATTATCTCTTGGCCTGTTTTTTAGAGAGAAAAATATATGTATCTTCCTCATTATAAGCTTTGGAAGCTTTGAAAAACCATTGAAGTGCTATGCTTGCAAAAAAAATGATTCTAACAAATGGCATGCTTTGAATTTTTCTTTCTATAGAGTTTTTATTTTTTATTCTCACATAGTATTCTGAAGTAGTTACAATGAACCATGGTGCTGAATTCAGCTTTTCAAATAAATTAAAAGAAATTTTCAGGCACTTCACTTCATGTAGAAATATCATCCAAGGAAAGAGAAATAAACCTTTGTGTGCTGGTATTGTACAAAGAGCAGGAAGAATGGAATCAGTATTAGTGCTCTTGTTTGACAAGCACAAAACTGTACCACCTCTAAGAGAGGAACTACTTGTAAATTTAACTTTGAGCACTGCTGCCTCTGTATTCATGGCTAAGTGAGATCTACGATGCATTTTTCAGTAATACCACATAAATATATCACTGTGCTTGAACACACATCATGTGCCTTGTTTAAACTCTTACACTTGAGATATGGATGATGTTGTTTAAATATTTGCTGTGAGAAATGGAATGTCATGCAAGAATCTTTATTGATTACCAAAGGAAATAGAAATGGCTCCATGGAGTTAGGACCATGGTTGATCCTGTGTGGATTTTCCAGGGTAAGCTCATGGATCACATTAACAGTACCTAAAATGATGGTTTCCAATGCCTTCCTTTGTGGGTGGCAGTTACACATGGCTGCTTACTTAACCGATTCAAATTCAAAATTCAAACTAAGGGAAGCTTTCAAAAGGTGGTCTCTTCCCAACAACATGTTCTATGTGAACTATGATAAATACCAGGCTGTGTTATCGAGAGACTGAATTTTCTGTGCTGCTGTTACAGGGTATTTACTGATCTGCAATTTGCCAGCATCACATTGAATTTTTTTTTTTTCTTCAAATCAAATGATTAGGAGGAGAAAGGAGAATAGAAATTAACCGGACAAGTTGGTGGTTTGGCATCAGCTCTGAGCAAGTTTATGAGATGATAGCTAAACCTATGGCTATGTGAGTTTCAGGGATTACTTACCCACTCAACTGGCTATACTCTCCATTATGACAGAGAGCAAGAAACTGTATTTCTTCTATTATGAGATAATTTTTTTATTTTTTATTTATTTATTTATTTTTGACAGGCAGAGTGGACAGTGAGAGAGAGAGAGACAGAGAGAAAGGTCTTCCTTTGCCGTTGGTTCACCCTCCAATGGCCGCCGCGGCCAGCGCACTGCGGCCGCCGCACCGCGCTGATCCGATGGCAGGAGCCAGGAGCCAGGTGCTTTTCCTGGTCTCCCATGGGGTGCAGGGCCCAAGCACCTGGGCCATCCTCCACTGCACTCCCTGGCCACAGCAGAGGGCTGGCCTGGAAGAGGGGCAACCGGGACAGAATCCGGCGCCCCGACCGGGACTAGAACCCGGTGTGCCGGCGCCGCTAGGCGGAGGATTAGCCTAGTGAGCCGCGGCGCCGGCTATTATGAGATAATTTAAAAATCTCTTACATCTAAGTTAGAACGGAAGCTGGCTGCAGCCTAGGTATTTATGCAGATCCTTACCGTTGACTTCCCAATGTTTTCACACACAGTCATGCATTGCTTAATCACAGGCCTGTGCTCTGAGAAAGGCACCATGAGACAATTTTATCACTGAAAAAAACTTTCAGAATGTACCGACACAAACTGAAACAGTTATGGTGTCACTAATCAATATAGTCTCTTTTTATTTATTTGTATTTATTTGAAAAACACAGTTACAGACAGGTGGAGACAGAGAGATACGTCTTCCATCTGCTGGTTCACTCCCCAAATGGCCAAAACAGCTGGAGCTGAGCAGATCCAAAACCAAGAGATAGGAGCTTCCTCCAGGTCTCCCATGCAGGTGCAGGGGCAGAAGGACTTGGGCCTTCCTTGGCTGCTTTCCCTGGAGCATCAGCAGGGAGCTGGATGGGAAGTGGAGCAGCCAGAACTGGAACTGGTGTCCACATGGGATGCCAGTGCTGCAGGCCTGGGCCTTAACCCACCACACCACAGCACCAGCCCCTCTAATCAATATAGTCTTATGGAATCACCATCATGCATATAGTCCACTACTAACTAAACAGTTTTCTACATGACTGTATATTATTAACATTATTCATTTTTAGAAATAACATCAATGTAAGTAATGTTTTCTACACGTTTCTTCCTTTTTAATTATATTCCTTTTATGATATTATGTTATATTTTTAATATAAATATTTTAATTATACAAATTTTATTATCTCCTTTTTATTATATTTCTATTAAAAGGTCAAATTTCAGTTCAAATGAGAGAATGCTGCATAAATTAATTTCCTTTTAGATATAAAAAGAAACCAATTTCTATCCATTCATGGCAAAAACTCTGAACAAGTTGGTAAAGCAGTAACCTATCTCAGCATAACAAAGGCTATGTATAACGAATTCGCAGGCACAAATCATATTGAATGGGGAAAAGATGAAAGACTTTCCTCAAAGATCTGGAAATAGAAAAGGATGTCTACTGTCATAGCTCTTGTACGATGTTATACTGGATATTTTAGCCAGAGCAGTTAGGAAAGAGAATGAAATGAAAGTCATATGAATAGAAGAAGAGGAAATCAAATTATCCCTGTTTGCTAGTGGCACGACTCTATATACGAATAAAACTAAAGACTCTGCCAAAAGACCATTATAACCAACAAACTAATTTAATAAATTTGCAGGATACAAAATCAGCACATAAAAATCAGTGGCAATTTTGCACACCAATAACAAAGTCACTGAAATTATAAAGAGGGATCTCATTTACTATGGCTACAAAAAAAATGCAGGCTTCTGTGATTAAAATTACAAAATCCTAACGAAAAAAGTTGAAGAAGATACACACAAAAATTGTAAGACTCCCATGTTTATGGGTTGGAAGAATTAATATTTTCAAATACTGGTACTTCTCAAGAAATGTATGCAGTCTCATCAAAATACCAATGGCATTTTGCACAGAACTAGAAAAAATTCCTGAAATTCATATGTGGGAACAAAAGACCCCAAATGAACAAGAGAATAAATCTGGAGGCATTATAATACCTGACCTGAAGATATGCTACAGAGCTATGTTCACAAAAACAGCATGGTCCCAGCATGAAAACAGAGCACACAGACCAATGGAACAACACAGACATCCCAGAAGGAAACCATTCATTGAGAGCCAACTGATTCCAGAGCAACCCACCACAATTATGTACTGTAGAAAGGAAATTCTCTTCACTAAGTGGTGCTTGGAAAATTCAACTGAAGCTGTACCCCATCTCTTACTCTTTATCGAAATCAAACCAGGGACCTAAAAGTAAGACCTGAAAGTCTGGTATCGCTGGAAGAAAGCAAAGGGGAGACATCAGTGTAGGCAACGTAAGCCGAAAGCACAGGCAACAAAAGCAAAACTAGACAACCAGGATTATATCAAACCACAGGTTTGGAGAAAATATTTGGGAACTAGTCTGACAAAGAATTAACATCTAGAACATAAGAGGAGCTCAAAGCCCAGTGCAGGCTTCTGTGATTAAATGTGATTAAATGCAACAAGAAAAGCCCAAATAATCCAAGGAAGAAATACGGAAAGGTTCTAAACAGACATTCTCAAAAGAAAAAATACAAATGACCTAAAAATATATGAAAATATCCCCGGTTTCACTAGCCATCAGGGAAATGTTCATCAAAACCTCAATGGGGATATCTCACTCCAGTTAGAGTGGCTATCATAGAAAAGGCAAAATATAATGAGCGCTGGCAATTATGTAGACAAGGGAATGCTGACGCACTGTTGGTGGGAATGCAAATTTCTACATCCATTATGGAGAACAGTACGGAGGTTCCTCAAAAAACTAAATATAGTTGTCATATGATCCCAATATTGCACTTCTGGGTGGATGTCCATAAGAAATTAAATCGTTACATGAATGAGATGAATGGTTTTTCATGGTTACTGCTGTGCTCCTGACAATAGTCAAGATATGGAATCTGGGGCCGGCACTCTGCTGCCATCCTAAATGGGTGTGAGTTCAAGATCTGGCTGCTCCACTTCCAATCTTGCTCTCTGCCGTGGCCTAGGAAAGCAGTAGAAGTTGGCCCAAGTCGTTGGGACGCTGCACCCACATGGGAGACCTGGAAGAAGCTCCTGGCTCCTGGTTTTGGATCCACATAGCTCCAGCTGACGCAGCCATTGGGGGAGTAAAACAGTGGAGGATGGAAGACCTCTCTATCTACCTCTGCTTCTGCTCCTCTGTAACTCGCCTTTCAAATAAATAAATAAATCTTAAAAAAAAAAAAAAAAGACATAGAATCAACCTGGATGCCCATCAGCAGGTGAATGAACCAAGACTATGTGGTATATATACATGAAGGAATATTATTAAGACCCCAAAAAGAATGACGATGGACCAAGTCCCTGGGCCCCTGCACCCATGTGGAAGTCCCCAAAAAAGCTCCTGGATCCTGTCTTCAGCCTGGCCCAGCCCTGGCCATTGTGGCCGTCTGGGGAGTGAATCATCAGATGGGAGATTTCTCCCTGTCTCTCCCTCTCTCTCTGTAATTCCAACTTGCAAAACAAATAAATAAATCTTTAAAAAAAACTCTTTAAAAAACTGTCCTTCAGTTAAGTGCTTTCTATTATATATTCTATATTATTTTATATATTAATATATAATATTCTATTATATGTAAGCATTTATTTCAAATGCATCATGAATATCATTCATTCAAAACCACATATAATCTTACTCATAAATCACAACTATTCCTATTGAATAGGAATAAACTCTGAAGTTTGATGCATTATAAAATATCATGTTTCATTTTCTTTAAAATAAGTCTCTTTCACAAAACTTTGGATTCTGAATATTTCTAAGAGTTGTTTTCTGGTCATATTCAGTGAACTGAGGCAAGTTTCACTCTAGTATTTGTAGTCTCCTCCCATGTATTTGTCTTAGGAAGATGCATATTAAGTGATTAAGGAGCCCTGAAATAAATAGTAAAGAATACTACAGAAACCTTTGTGGATATGGTGAGTTTCATTCTTCTTGGTTAGAATATCCTGAACCAATTTTTTCCTGTGTTCACTTTTCAAGGAAAGATTACATAGTTTCCGAAGTTGCAAACAGATAGTGCCACCATTTTTCTCACCACAAAGTTTTACTCCAGCATATAACAAGCATCATAATCTCCCGCAATCAACAGCCCATTCACAAGATCACTGCCAAGAATCATTGCTGGAATCATTTCACAATTGTTTGCCTGCTACATCATTTATAAATGTCCAGGAGACATTAGAAAATTTTCTTTTAAATCCTCTATTAAAATAGTGCTATTTAATTAAATTACATATCTGAATTTAGAAAGAATGAATCAGAGAACACACAATAGTTAGGATGAAACACATGAAGAACCTCGTTAGGAAAACGGAGCTGCCAGAGATACTGCAAAAAAAAAAAAAAAAAAAAAAAAAAAAAAAAAAAAAAAAAAAAAAAAAGTCAGTGAACTTGAGGACGTAAGAGCAGCATCTGTGCACAGTGAGTCCCAGAGACAGCAAACAGACAAACAGAGACCAGCAAAACACATCTCACTCCTCACACTATATTCTTCCTACCTAAAGGTGGGTTTTTTTTTCAAGTTTAATAAAACTATAAACTTAGCCAACAAGTCAAAGCTAAATGATGTATGTCGCACAGAAAAACTACACCCCCCCCCAAAAAAAATAGGATATTTCTCAATAGGAGCTACTGACTTTCAGAGAGGAAGTTAGATAAGGAAGTAGGAGAAGCAAGAATTCACACACACATACATATACAGATGGAGAAATACAAAATACAGAAAGAAGTGTAGATATGCATGAATATACTTATATAAATATTTATTTATATATATATA
The DNA here is from genome assembly GCF_051225735.1 of Oryctolagus cuniculus. Lineage (NCBI taxonomy): Eukaryota > Metazoa > Chordata > Mammalia > Lagomorpha > Leporidae > Oryctolagus > Oryctolagus cuniculus. The sequence goes on along the minus strand of NC_142884.1, from coordinate 69,088,242 downwards.
TATGTGTGTATATATAAAGCCTACATCTTTTGATGAGAGCACTTAGATTCAAGACATCCCAGTAGGAATGAAAACTATAAACACCCAAATGCTGGGTTTTTAAATACCATTCTGTAGTAAAAGGAACTGATATTCCTTGGAGAAATGATTCCAAGTCTAGAACAGGAAGTGTGAAATGTAAACCTAGATCATCTTAAAACAAAATGTAGGGCAACATTCAAAAAATTAAAAACTGGATCATGTCCAAGTATATAGAAGCTGACTGGAAAAGGCCCCTGATGGTCAAACCAGAACCATTGGAGCAACCAAATCAGTATCATAATATTATCTACAACCCAAATTAGAAAATAAACATGCAGGGGGCCGGCACTGTGGTGTAGTAGGTTAAGCCTCTGCCTGCAGTTCCAGTACCCCCTATGGGCGCTGGTTCAAGCCCCGGCTGCTCTACTTCCAATCCAGCTCCCTGCTAACGACCTGGAAAAGCAGCAAAAGATGGCCCAAGTGCTTGGCCCCTGCACCCATGTGGGAGACCTGGAAGAAGCTCCTGGGTCCTGGCTTTGGATCAGTCCAGCTCTGGTCATTGTGGCCATTTGGAGAGAACCAGTGGATAGACTACCTCTCTCCAGGGGTTGGCGCTGTGGTGCAGCAGGTTAACGCCCTGGCCTGAAGCGCTGGCATCCCATATGGGTGCCAGTTCGAGACCAGGTTGCTCCACTTCCAATCCAGCTCTCTGCTATGGCCTGGGAAAGCAGTAGAAAATGGCCCAAGTCCTTAGGCCCCTGATGCACGTAGGAGACCCAGAAAAAGCTCCTGGCTCCTGGCTCCTGGCTTCAGATTAGCACAGCTCCAGCCATTGTGGCCATTTTGGGAGTGAACCAGAGGATGGAAGACCACTCTCTCTCTCGCTCTCTCTCTGTCTCTCCTCTCTCTCTGTGTAACTCTGACTTTCAAATAAATAAATCTTAAAAAAAAGAATACCTGTCTCTCAAGTAAATAAAACTTAAAGAAAGAAAATAAATATGAGTTTTTAGGGTTATAAAAAATGTTTGAATAAATAAATAAACAAGGAAGAAGCAAGTCTTCTTTCAGAACTCCAAATAATACATGTACAAGTACCTATACTATTCTGTTTGGTTTTGCAATTGTTAGACATTCTTATGATTAAAAGCTAGAAAACAATCATAATCTTCCTTTTTTTTTCCCATTCTTTTATGTTTTGCCAACATATTTGCTGGCTGAGAGAACATAAATTTTCAGACTAAGGAGGGTTAGGCAAGACCTGCAGAAGCGCATCAAAAGAAGTTTATCTTCTTTAGAGCACATTTAGAATTTTTAAATTGTTTTATCAGCATTCTCCTCCCCATTTGTTGCAGGGCGGATCTAGAGAAAATGAAATGAGAATGATTTATATCTCGATAACGGTACAACCAACAGAGAAGACTCCATCTGACATAGCACTGAGAGTGCATGGTTTTGGACTCCAACAGATTTGGGTAGATTTTCTGTGCAACACTGGCCAAGTTCCTTAACCTCATAATGGCTCAACTTTTCATACCTAAAATTGCAGTAATTATGCATATCTCACTGGCTTGACTTTGTACTTGCAGTGGATAAATCATGCAACAGTGCCTCATACATGTTTGACACTCATAGTGAAAATATCAGATATATACTGTTTATTTTGTGCAAGGCACACAAGCGATATGATTATTGCATCATGTATGTTCATTAAACTATCATACTTATTTGTAAAATTTTTATTAGTAAAGATTTGTTGACAGCTCTAAAACTAAGATTTTACTACACAGTGCCAGGTAGATTAGTTTCTCCAGTTACCTGCCTAACATATATCTTTCAAGTTGAATACTTTGAATTGCAATTTTTTTAACATGCTGTAATTTAATCTTGTAGGATTTTGATGATTTCCTTACCAGTGTATTTAAATAATTATATGACTATCTTTAAAATCATTCAGTGTCACATATCTTTTAGCAATTTAACAATATATAACCGAGCTCCTTCTATTTTATGTCAGTTCTGTGAGTTCCTTCAAGTCTTTTTTTTTATTTTTTAAATTAAAGATATTTACTGGCCGGCGCCGTGGCTCAATAGGCTAATCCTCCGTCTGCAGCATTGGCACACCAGGTTCTAGTCCCAGTCGGGGCGCCAGATTCTGTCCTGGTTGCCCCTCTTCCAGGCCAGCTCTCTGCTATGGCCGGGAAGTGCAGTGGAGGATGGCCCAAGTGCTTGGGCCCTGCACCTGCATGGGAGACCAGGAGAAGCACCTGGCTCCTGCCATCGGATCAGCGAGGTGCGCTGGCCACAGCGTGCTGGCCACAGCAGCCATTGGAGGGTGAACCAACGGCAAAAGGAAGACCTTTCTCTCTGTTTCTCTCTCTCACTGTCCACTCTGCCTGTCAAAAAAATTAAAAAAAAAAAAAGATATTTACTGAAGAGAGTACGAGAAGATTGTTCTTCAGTACACACACACACACAAAATGCTTTATGATCTCATTTATTTGAAGGACCTAAGATAGTCAAGTCCATAGAATCTGAGTACACTGGTGGTTGCTAGGGGATGTGGGAAGGGAAAGTGAGTTACTAACCAAAGGGAATAAAATTTCAATTAAGCAAGATTGATGAGCACTAGAGACCTGCTGTACAACATTGTGTCCACAGCAATACTACCATGCTGCACAGGTAACATATCGCACACTGCAAGCTTTGTTAACAGTACAGCTCCTTAAATATTCTCATCACGATACAATAATATTAAAAAGGAAAAGAATAGAACACACAGTTTCAGCTTAGACTCCTTGGAGACAAACTCCAACTACAGACGGTTGTACACAGGAGGCAAAACACGGGGTGTGTGTTTCCCACTGTCCTTAGGCAGCACCTTGGGAACGAGGCAATAGCCTGGGGATTCACCAGCCACGTGATTCCCAGGAGCTGAGGGGTGGGTGTCTGCACTCTGCAGTGAGTGCTAGTTGGGGCATCTGCCACAGCCAGCGCAGGCATCCTTCCCTTCTGAGACGCTGCAGCACGTAGCAGCCACACAACTCGGCGCTCCTTTAGAGGCGGTGAGATTGCCTCCCAGGACCATACCCAGAGAACTTTCTGGCTCTCGCTAAATGAAAAGTGGGAGCATGCGGTTGCACTGTTTGTCTTCATTAACAGAACTGGGCCTCTCTCGCTGGAGGAAACTGTCCCATAACCCCTGGGCTGGAGAGCATCCTGAAATACATCTCCCTGGCCATGACGGGATTTCAGCATTCACTCGCTCTCCTGGCTGGGCCCGTCAGGTCGGGTATGATAGCCTTCACATTTTTAGCCAAAGCCGCCTCTTCCAGCATCACGGGTGATTTATGAGGGTAGACTTTTTTTTTATATGGACACATTGAAGAGCTGTCAGATGGTGTTGATTAAGTGCTCAGGCTCAGGAGGCAAAGTACCCAGGTTGAAAACTAGACGGTAAAGCTGAGTGTCTTGGCGGCTGCCCACCATTGACCAACATCTCTGTGCCTCAGTTTAGTTTCCTAAGACGAAGATGCTAGCAACAATAATTACACAATGACTGTTGCTTCAAATTTGTATGAAATTAGTTCCTACAGCAATATTTTCAAATACAGAAAACCTAGAACATGGCAAACACACAGAAAACATGAGCTCCTAGATTCCTCTAGGTAACTACAGCGAGTGTGTATATGCATTCCAATGACTTTTTTTTTTTTGACAGGCAGAGTTAGAAAGAGAGAGAGAGAGAGAGAGAGAGAGAGAGAGAGAGAGAGAGAGAGAGAAAGGTCTTCCTTCCATTGGTTCACTCCCCAAATGGCCGCCATGGCCGGCACACTGCGCTGATCCAAAGCCAGAAGCCAGGTGCTTCCTCCTGGTCTCCCATGCGGGTGCAGGGCCCAAGCACTTGGGCCATCCTCCACTGCCCTCCCTGGCCACAGCAGAGAGCTGGATTGGAGGAGGAGCAACTGGGACAGAATCCAGCACCCCAACCAGGACTAGAACCCCGGGGTGCCGGCGCCGCAGGCCGAGAATTAGCCTAGGGAGCCGCGGCACCGGCCCATTGACTTCTACTCTAAAAACATTTTATGAGGGGTCTGCAAAAATTCACAGAAATGTGTCTTGCGGCACAGTGCATTAAGCTCATACTTGGGACACCTGCATCCAGCTTCCAATACAGCTTCCTGCTAAAGCAAGGGCAGTGGACAGTGGCCCAAGAACTTGGGTTTCTGTCACCCACACGGGAGACCTAGCTGGGATTTCATTGCTCCTGGCCCTAGTTGTGGGCATTTGAGGGATGAACCAGCAGGTGGAAGATTCCCTGCCCCCCACCATCTCTATCTTTTTCAAATAAATATTTTGAAAAGAAATGCAAAAACTATCCATGAATGTCAAAGTTTTTTACATGAAAAGAAACTCATCCTTTCGCCCCAATTTCCACAAACTTTTTGAAGTTCCCCCATATTTACACACAGTATTCAACAGTCTTAGTCAATATAATCTACAGCTCCCCTGAACCAGAGTTATCATCCCAGGGATTCAAGAGATTATTGGTAGAGCCTTGGACAAGAGAAGATTTGTCCTTGCCCCCTCTCAGCCCCATACACGAGGACAGAAATCAACACGTCTAGGGTGAGGGTCTGAGAGCTCAGAGACCACCTTGACCTACCAGCCAGACTTGCTGGGGACTCAGGGCAGGACTGAGTGAAGACAGAACTGCTAATCTACTACCTCTTTCAGGGGGCGCTGTAGATTCCTTCAATGACCTAACCAATTTCCACAGACTTAGCAGCTTATGAGAACACAAATTCATCATCCTGTATTTGAGTTGTGGAAGTCAGAAATCTGCAATCAGTCTCAGAAGGTGAAAATCAAGATGTCAGTGGAGTAGGACTCAAGATATTCTGCCGCGTGGATGGTGCGGACGCGCTGCTGCTCGTCTGAAATGACACGACCGAATCAGGGAGCATTCACATCCTAACAATATTCTATGTCCCCACACTCAGGGGGAAGGCAGGTTTGCCTCACCATTCTAGAACCTGCTGTATATATCTTTGTTAGCACGCAGTTGTCTCAGATACCACAGTAGAGTGCTTTTGTTAGACTTACTCCTAGTGCATGGTATTGCTCCCTTTTTGTTCTATTAATATCTCAAGGAAGAGCGAATCAGTGAAGCCCTAGCAATGAGCTGTCCCTTTGCCTTTGGGGAAACTTCTGTAGCCACATCCAGGCCCAGACCAGTGATGCTACTCATCTGCATCCTCCAGCCTCTTTCTCGCGTGTCTCCTACCTAATTTTTCCAATGCCATGAATAAATTTCTCATGGATTGTGTTCATGTCACAGACTTTCAGGAAAGCCCGTTACCATTTCATCTTGGATAACTCAGTGGAATCTCTGTTTCTCCCCAGGTCCCACAGGGCCAGACCCAGTGGGGCTAACACATGAATTCTAGCCCCAGCATAGCCACCATGCAGTTTTACACACATTGGTGAATAATTAAGTTTTTTGGACCACGATTTTCTTATCTATAAAAAAACCCATTGGAAGGTTGGTGGTTTTCAAATTCCTGACCTCCTGTGTGGCAGGGCAAAGTGGAATTGGGGTGGAAAAAGGAGATAAAAGTTGCCTAATTTAGTTTACTCAGATTTTACAGGTGAAAAGTAATGTTTTGTTTGTTTTTCTGTCCTGTAATAGAGTATGGAATAATAATACAAATTAATATAATAAAATTTCTGAATATCTTCTAGAGTTCACTGTAATTCTAAAAATCTACCTTGGCATTCCTGGATAGATGCTAATAGAAAGCTCCTCTTCTATAGACTAGGTTACAAAATCTGTGGACTGTAACCTAACACTGAATTCAACTAAGCCCTAATTTAAGCTCATCTTCATTACAAAAACATTTTTAAATCTTCATGTTTCTCTGTGTTTCAATAGAGTCAACTGCTTTTAATCTGATATTTGTACAGTCAAAAAGCAAAATATGTGAAAACATTTTAAAACTAGGCCACATTTTCATCACTGTGAAAAATTTGTACCTCTTTTGGGAACTCTATGCTCCTTTTTCTACCAACCTACTATACTTTCCCAAATAAGATTAATTTCTCCCAGTTGTAGAAATCCACTGGCTCAAAATCCCCACAGCTCACTTCTATATTTAGGTTATAATTACTTTTAGTTGTGTTAGACTAGCAATGGTGGGAAAAAATCTCAGCTAGAATAAGTACAAAGAGGAAAAATAGCCACATCCTCTGGCTGTACAGGCATGTGTGCATGTATCAGGTATGTGTGCACGTATGTAGGCATGTGTAGGTATGTGTGCATGTGTATAGGCCTGTGTGCATGTGTGTAGGCCTGTGTGCATGTGTGTAGCCATGTGTAGGCATATGTGCATGTGTATGGGCACTGTGCATGTGTGTATGCATGTGCAGGCATATGTAGGCATGTGTACATGTATGTAGGCATGTTTAGCCATGTGCATAGGCACATGTGTATGTGTGTAGGTATGTGTGTAGGCAATCGCACATGTGTACAGGCATGTGTACATGTGTGAAGGCATGTGTGCATGTGTGTAGGCATGTATGCATGTGTGATGGTATATGTGCACGTGTGTAGGCACGTGTGCATGTGTGTAGGCCTGCGTGCATGTGTGATGGTATGTGTGCACGTGTGTAGGCATGTGTGCATGTGTGTAGGCACGTGTGCATGTGTGTAGGTGTGTGTGCATGTGTATAGGTATAGGTGTAGGCATGTGTAGGCATGTGTAGGCATGTGTGCATGTGTGTAGGCATGTGTGCATGTGTATGGGTATAGGCATGTATAGGCATGTGTGCATGTGTGTAGGCATGTGTGTATGTGTGTATGTGTAGGTGTGTGTAGGCAATCGCACATGTGTACAGGCATGTGTACATGTGTGTAGGCATGCATGCAGGCATGTGTGCATGTTTGTGGGCATGTGTACATGTGTGAAGGCATCTGTGCATGTGTGTAGGCATCTGTGCATGTGTGTAGGCATGTGTAGGCATGTGTGCATGTGTGTATGTGTGTTCCTCCCTTACCCTGCTGTAGCTATGGGTTAGGGTAATGAAGTAATCTCTGTGCATCTCTTTTTTCAGAATCCTTCAAATGTTTGCTGACAGTTATACCTTAAGTATATATTTAATCACTTGGCAAGTGCCTTTACACCATAAAATGCAATTGGCTGATAATATTAAATTATATGCTCTCTCTATGTCAACCCCGAAACTAAGAACTTATCCTCCACTTCCAAATTTTCCACACGCATACATACACATACTTTATAAACAGCATTCTCATTATCGAAGGAAGGCCTCTTTAGGTATTCCTGCTTCCTGTATTGCTTAATGAAATATTGAAAAATTCATGAATGTGTATCATTGTTCTCATTGTTTCATCAGGGAATCCACAATCTAGATAAAATAATAGCAACACAAAACACTGTGGAGCAGACACTACTTTATTTGGGGGACACCAGGGCGGAAAAGGCAAATATCAAAGCAAGGCTTCCCTGTGCAGCACTCAGCAGCCAGCTCTGCCCGCCAGCACGCAGATCCGCACGTAAACTGAATTCTGTTACGCAGCACACTCTCCACGCAGTCACACTACACCAACAAGAGATGCACACAGAAGGAATCCTATTGCCCCTCTTCTCGAACATATGATGAAGACCAGCTCAAAAATGTCAGAGAGCATATTTCCTCTAACTAAACATAACGCAGCCTAAAAGCAACAAGTAATGACTTGAAAAGTTCACACAACTACAGTATCTCTCAGAAACTTCCCCTATAATGAGTAGTCAATGTAATGGAGGCAGATAGATGAAATATAAATGAGAGATTAATATTTCTAAATTTATGTCTTAAAATAATTTTCTCCAACACAGAGAATAATTATGAAGAAATGAAGACTCAGTAAAAAATACATATTAATCAAATACAGAATCTGAATGTGCATGTAAATTCATAACCAGTATGGAACAAACATTTAATATTCAAAGATGCAAAGTAAATTCCCAAATATTGCAGTTTTATTTAATTTTCCTCAAGTCTTGGAAACAATTCTAGTAAAATATATTCTCATTTAAATAAATTTAGGATATCATTTCCTTTAAAGATGCATTTTTACAGCATATTAATCTAGTCTCTAGATGTTATACAGGGAACGCATGAAAGCACCAGTAACATGGAAATAAAGTAAATTACATTTCCTTTTTCAAATTGGAATCCTACAATATTGAAACAAACAACATTTAAGGATTAACTGATCCAATCCTCCTCAACTTTATTTTTTTACTTTGCATTAATATTTCCCTTCATATATATAAATTTTTCTCTTATGTAAGAAGCACATAATATTTCTTTTAAAAATAGAGTTATTTATTTATCTGAAAGCCAGAGTACAGCAAGAGGGGGAAAAGCAGAGAGAGGAAGAGCTCTCCATCCTCTGGTCCACTCCCCAAATGGCCGCAGTGGCCGTGGCTGGGCCAGACGGAAGCCAGGAGCCAGGAGCTTCCTTCCCAGACTCCTGCCTGGGCAGCAGGGCCCCAACACTTGAGTCATCTTCTGCTGCTCATTCAGGCCATTAGCAGGGAGCTGGATCAGAAGTGGAGCAACAAGGACATGAACCAATGCCCATACGAGATATTAGCATTGCGGGCAGTGGCTTTACCCACCACATCACCACACCATCCCCTAAACATGAGCATTATCTCTTAAGTGTATTATGTAAAAAATACTTATCTCTAGAAGTCACCTGAGATTATTTTTAAAACAGGATAAGGTATACGTTAATTTGTTTTCCTTTCTGTTTTGCATGTTAAAATGAGGCTTAGAAAGATCAGCTGGTTTAGCCAGGAATATTAACTACAAAGTCTGTAAATTGGGGGAGGCCCCTGAAGCTTGAGCTCCTTGTACAGTTTGTCTGGACATGTCAGTCAATAGGAAACTTCCAGGAGAACTTTTCATGACAAACCCTTTTTGTGGGAAAACTATGCCTGGATTTCCGAATTTTTTAGTACTAAAAGAAATTGATATTTTAATTCTGCTTGTCCACAAACTTTTCAAGTGCCATATATTAAATACAATTTCTACATAGAATCTATATACACCTATATTTTTCTCCAAGTGTAATTTGAATGGCTTCTTGGACATAACAGACATTGTTTAAGAATGAAGCGGATCATCAATGATTGTAAAGTACTCCAGGTTACTCCAGAGACTCCTACATTATCACTGTGCCCTCCATTTACAAGGTGAAGATTTATAGGCACACTAATTAGTGCATTCAGCTCTTAGATTTCATACTTTTAGGAAAACCAGAGCACTGTTTTCCAGCACTGTTTCTTATAAGAACATCTATTTGGGGAGCCAGTGTTCTGGCACAGCAGGTTAAGCCTTCTCCTGTGACACTAGCATCCCATATGGGCACTGGCTCAAGACCTGTCTACTCCACTTCCTAGCCAGCTCCCTGCTAATACACCTGGGAAAACAGTAGAAGATGGCCCGAGGGCTTGGGCCCCAGTACCCACGTGAGAGAACCATAGAAGCTCTTGGCTCCTGGCTCTGGCCTGGCCGAGCCACAGCCGTTGTAACCATTTGGAGAGTGAAGCAGTGGATGGGAGATCTCTCTCTCTCTCCCTATCTGTAACTCTGCCTTTCAAATAAGTAAAAAATAAACAAACAAAAAAAGACATTACTTACTCTATGGTCTGAATTTTTATTATTGGGTATAGCTATAGACCGAAAAACAGTAGATTCCCCTGAAAAGCACTTTATTTTAGAGTAACAGAGTAGTCTATTTAAACATAGTAAAGTTAAACAGTGATAATGATCAGCACCTCAGTTGTAGTGGATGCCTTTCAAGCATACCAAAGTCAAATGCAGCTTGTGGCTAGTATTTTGGGCAATGCAAATAGGAAGCAGTGAACATTGGTACAGAGAGTTCCACTGGACAATCTGAGAGATCCTGCTGTCCCTACATGACATCCCAAGCAATGTGGAGATAAAACAGCTAAAATCATCCCTTTTGAAAATTCGACTCTTTGTCCAAAGATATTAAATGAGCCAGTCAAGGTCACATCACTTTAACAACTCAGTTTAAAGAAATCTGGCTGTGTGGGCAACTTTGCGAGTGTGTACGTTCTTGTGACCCTTGCCAATCAAACCCATACCAAGGTCCAACCTCAGCCAACCATTAATCTGCTCTGTCAGGTTAGAGTAGATTTCTATTTTCTGGAGTTCAAAGGAGTCATATATATTTAATGCACTTTCATACCTTGTTTAGATCCTGTACACCTGTTAAACTCATTTATTCCAATAGCTCTATATATAGATTTTTTAGGAATTTCCACATACACAATCATGCCATTTGTAATTAGATATCTCTGAATCTTAATTTCTAATACGTAGGCCTTTTTCTTCATCAAAGCTTAATTATTTGACTAGAAACTCCAGGAAAACACTAGATGGAAGTTTTAAGAGTGAAATCTTTTCTTATTCGTGAATTTGTGCAGAAATATTTGCTCTTTCATTATTTAGCATGAAATTAGCTATAAGTTCTCTATTGCTCTATCTTTCTCTGTAGCTCTGTATGTGTGTGTGTGTGTGTGTGCGTGTGCATGTCTATCTACCTATCTATCAGATACAACCTTAGGCTATTGTGGAAGTTAGTTGAATAATCTCTATGAGGCTCTTGTCTTCACACCAAAAGCAAGAGAATGAACTCAACAGAACAGGCAATTAGAGAGGAAAGATGAATTCCAAATATGGTGATCATGGACAAAATACAATCCACAAGCATGAGCTGGAATCTATGAGAAAAGACAGAACATGCATAGGCAATTTTTTCTCAGTTTTGATATCTGTGTCTTATAGGAAAAGTTGGTGCCTCTCATGACACAGATAAATACACCTTGGCCCAGGAGTCAGTGAATCTTGGGAAAGTTGAATGGAAAATAGAGCAGTAGCTGGTTTGGTTGCTGTCCCATTCTAAGGATGTGAAACCATAGAGAAACAAGCTGTGTGGCCTACAAAAGTGTCTGCTCCTACCTTCTAGTACAATTAAAAAATATTTCACCACTGATCCCAAAATCTCATGCATAACTATCTTATGTGGGCCCAAAGTAACCAGAACAGAGGGGAGAGAATTTGGACACATGTTGGATCTAGCCATGGTGATGTATCACAAACCCATCATGTTTGCTTTCCGGATTTACTCATTTTATTACATACATATGTTGAATTTTGTCTGATGAATTTTCTCTATCTTTTGAGAAGATTATATGAATTTTCTCCGTATTCTATTTAAAAAGTACAGTGCATTCAAAGACTTTTGGATGTTAGACCAACCTTGGATTTCTGGCATATACACTACATTTAGTCATATATTGACAAATTTGTTTTATTAACACTCTATTAGGCCGGCGCCGTGGCTCACTAGGCTAATCCTCTGCCTGCGTCATCGGCACACCGGGTTCTAGTCCCGGTCGGGGCGCCGCATTCTGTCCCGGTTGCCCCTCTTCCAGGCCAGCTCTCTGCTGTGGCCTGGGAAGGCAGTGGAGGATGGCCCAAGTGCTTGGGCCCTGCACCCCATGGGAAACCAGGAGAAGCACCTGGCTCCTGCCTTCGGATCGGCGCAGTGCGCCGGCCGCAGCAGACATTGGGGGGGGTGAACCAACAGCAAAGGAAGACCTTTCTCTCTCTGTCTCTCTCACTGTCCACTCTGCCTGTCAAAAAAAAAAAAAAAAAAAAAGAAAAGAAAGAAAAAGAAAAAAAGAAAAACTCTATTAGGGATTTTTGCCAATCTGTTCATGAGTTTTAATTTTCTTTAATATCTTTATCAGATTTAAGATCAAAGGTAATTTGGGTTTATAATATTAAATTGAAAATGTTTCTGCTTCTTAAATTTTCTGAAAGTGTTAGTATAAATTCAGTAGCCCTTCTTTCTTAAAAGTTTTGTAAAATTCCCTAGGACATCCCTCTGGTCCAGAATTTTCCCATGTGGAGGTTTTTAATTAGAAGTTTGATGTTCTTAACTTGAAAGAAAAATTCAGGAGTTTTTTGAAGGGCCTTTATAGGGCAGCCCTTTGACAAGTCTTCTATTGTTTTGTTTTCTTTTAGAGGAATATTAAACATTTTCAGCAGTAATCAATACATTTTTAATGCAGGATAGCAGAATATAAGGTAATCACAAAACATTCATTTATCTACTATATCCTAGTGATGAACATGTGAATACCAGGGTTAAAATACAATGTCATTTATAACCACTCCTAAATGACATGCCTAAATATAAATCTAAAAAACATGTGTAGTAGTCCTCAGATGCTGAAGCTACAAAATGCAGAAGAAAAACACAAAAAAAGATCTAAGAAAATGGAGAAATATACCAACCCTCTACTATATTGGAAGATCCAATATAGTAAAGATAAAACTCCTCCCAAAATCAAACACAGGTTTAATATAATACCTATCAAGGTCCCATCAAGACATTTTTTGTAGATACACACAACATTATTCTAAAATCTGTATGTAAATTCAGAAGAACTGAAATAGGAACAATTTTGAAAAGTTAAAACAGCAGAAGTAATCGGTCTGTCCAAAGTCAAGAACTGTTACATAGCCGCAGTAACCAAGATGGTGTGGTATTAGTGGTAGATACACAGATCTATAGGACACGGTACAGAACCCAGAAACAGACCCACACAGATATCCCACTGACTCTTCACAATGATGCAAATGAAATGCAATAGAGGACAGATAGCCTTTCCAAGGGCACTAGGATAATTGGATATCCTCAGGCCAAAACACAGGAACATTGACACAAGTTCATATCTAAAACCAAAAATAATTTGAAACTGATTACACAGACTTCAAGTTCCATATGAAGTTTAGGGAGCAGTTAACTTCTCCATTTTCTTTCTCTGTCTCACACAAGTCTTTTCTTTCATAAACAAAAGATGGTTTAAAATGTTGACCCCCGGCATGGCATGGAACTCTGTAAAGGTGAATAGTGTTGTTGGGATGAAGGAATGAATACAGGAAGCCTTTTAAAATGACTATTTTCCTTCACACCATGGCCATACATAAGAAGCAAGACAAAACTTCACACTACTCCGAACCATAATTACCTAAATAACTAACCACTGAATGGGTTTAATTAGGTTAAACAATATACTTGCCTTCTTGCAAGAGTATTTCTTGACTTGTTAAATTTTTTTGATTGAAAAACAATTACATGAAATATTTTTAAATAGTGAAGTTTAAATAAGGTTCAAGGGTATTCAATAAAATATTTAAGGTTATGCAATGAAATCTATTTTTATAAGGCTACATTAGGACTGCTGTGTTCACTTCACTCATCAATGAGGGTATCACCACAAACACAAGACAGCTCACTTAAAAAACACTGAGAAGCAAAGAAATTTATCTGGGCAGGCAAGAAAAACTGCCTAAATATGTCTAAATAATACCACTAAATTATGTATAAGATTGGTTGTCCCAAGGGCAATAAATTACATTATCGATATTTTCTGGTTAACCTCTAACTTTAAAGAGTGATAAAATATTGCCCATTTATCGGTTGTGGATTATTAGTCAAATATACCATGACCACAAAGTGACACCTCTAAGATTATCAGATGAGAATCACGCAGGTTCTTCTATAATATGCAAAGCCATCATTATCTCTTCTCTTTCTAGGTGCAGCTTCTTGGGTCACCTTGCTTTCCCTACCCGGAGTATGTATGTATGTATGTATGTATGTATGTATGTATTTTTTGGATTTAGAGCAATGAAGCAATAACTCTAACTCCCTACACAACCTCACTGGAGGTTTATTTACAATATACAACCCAGACAGACCAAGTAGAGCATTCTAAAAATGTTTCCTAGGTCAAAAAAAAATCCATACAGAGCAGCCTCTGAAGGCCCTCACCTATCATCTGGCTGGTAAATCCATCAGTGTGTTTAAAGGGGGTCAAAACTGCGGAATGTGTCCCCAGGGAGGATACAACAGAGCTGGAGACACACCGATAACCCTCTCCCCCTGTACTAGAAATTGCTCTTCTATAAATATTGTAGCATTTGATTTTAGTGTTTTTATTTAGCATTTGGTAGCAAATGACAAAAAGATAAATTCATGACTTCTACACAAATATGAAAAGAACATATGATAAAGATTTACATGACTTATCAGTTAGCAAATCAGCAAAATGCTTCATGGGCTCAAAGGAGAACTAACCAATGCACCCATAAATAGGCAATCAGGAAAGTTCAAATTAATTTATAAGTAAAGCTCAACAAGGCAGCATGAACGGGATAGCAATAAGTTAACATTTCTAGGAATTCTGTTGATATTTCTAGGGAAAAATAATAAATTACAACACCATACATGTTCTGTAGACTACAGAGTTACAAACTAGTTCAAAACAATGAATTAGAAAACTGAGGAGTATGAGCTAGACTGAAAATCCAGTAATCTTGTGTGTGGTGTGGGTGCATTTCAAAACATTTCACAACCTTTCCTGACAGTGGTGGGCATTTTTGTCAGGTACTTACTCAGAAGTAGATTGGTTGTATCAAAAGTATTCATGTGTTCAAGCTTAGCAGGTATTGACAGATACTTTCCCCAGGAATTTTTCCTATTTATACACTCAATTCCTTCGATGTTCTTGAAAATAAGGGGTCCGGAGCATCAATTCAGCTCTACAGAAAATGAATCTCCACTTTACATACTCTCTTTTATGGTTCTCATGCATTCTACACTTTTAGACTATTGTTGGTGACATTAATAAAGAATACGCCTGGTCTTCATTCTTGGTTGCAGGCAGAGAGCTTCCAGACACTTCCCATGTCTTCAGTGATAGGGGTTTCATTTTTATGCTATTGAGGTGATTCACATGCAGTCCTCGATAACTCGAGATGGGGGTTGGCCCCCTTGAAAGATCAATCACATGTTAGAGGGTTGGATCTAGGACCAGCCCAACAACCAGGGAGAAGTGGGGGGCCTGGAGGTTGAGTTTGATGACACAGCCAGTGAAATAATTAAACCCTGCCTTCATAATTATACCCCAACGGCATCTCTGCACTAACTGCTCAGTGGAGCCTTCTGGGCGATGAACACATTGATGTTCTACGAGGCTGGCACATCCTCCCTCTCTCAAGGAACTACAGGGAATCTCTGTGCTCCCTCCCAGACCATCCTCTCTCTGTGCCTCCTTTATAACAAAACTGCAGTCATAACCACAGCACTTTCAGGGAGTCTCATAAGCCACTTTACAAATGACTGAACTTGAGGAGACCAGAGGAGACTCTAAAGTGACAACCAGTTGGTAGTCATTGGATCAGACACAGGTGCTCTGGGGAGATCACTTGTGGCTGGCATGGGCGTAGGGCAGTCCTGCATCCTGCGGATGAGCAAGCTCTCTCACTCCTGAAGTCTGACACTAACCTGGGTAGTTAAGGTTAAACCGAGCTGGGGTACACCCAGTTAGTGTTGTACCATCAAGGTTGAAACAGAACACTACTTTGTAAAGGAGAATTCTACTAATTTGCAATGCAGTACACATAGATAGGAAGATATGAAGTCAAAATATAAGGAGGATAGACAGAAATTAACCATCTGGGTTTTCATGCAAAGACATCAACACGGCTAAAGCATTGGAGAGAACAAGGCCAGGTAGGGTATACAGAAAAGTAAAGGGACAAAAACACTTTACAACTGAAAAGATGAAGTAATACTGAATTATGAAAACAAAAAGCAACCAAATTAAGCAGCAAGTTTTATAGTACAAGGCAGAAGTCACTAAATTAATATTAGGATTAAATTCGGTTTACTATTCATCATGAATTATTATTCTAGACCATATTCAACTTTCATCATTTAACATAACAGAAATATTATTCACCAAGATTAATCTACACAAATATATTGGAAAAATAAATGCCAAATAAATAAAAATAAACATGTACACAGGAAATTAGGCAGTTGTAGAATTTAGCATTATTCATTGTTCTCCAAATCTATGTAAGAAATTGATGTTAAGATTTTTATTTCTAATAAGTAGAGTAATAGAATGTTATCTCATTTATTCACATTCTTTGTTACAAAGAAATCTCTGAGATATTTTAGTCTTTAACTTAGTCTAATTTTCTTTTTTAAAGATTTTTTTATTTGAAAGGCAGAGTTACAGAGAGAGAAGCAAAGACAAAGAGAGATCTTCCATCTGCTGGTTCACTCCCCAGATTGCCGCGATGGTTAGGGCTGGGCCAGGCCAAAGCCAGGAGCTTCTTTATGTTCTCTCATGTGGGTGGCAGGGGCCCAAGTACTAGGGCCATCTTTTGCTGCTTTTTCCAGGCCACTAGCAAGGAGCTGGATCGAAAATGGAGAAGCCAGCACATAAACCAGCACCCATAGGGGATGCCAGTATTGCAGGGGGTGCTTTAACTTCTGTGCCACAACTCCAGCCCTAGTCTACATTTTCCTATATAAATAATTCCTACTTTTGCACTACCCATTTCTTATCAACTGAATTCTGGTATTAAAAGCATTCATATTTCTTCTTATAAATCTCCTTAGAAACTCTCTGCTCTAGACAGATGTAAATAAACAGCAAACAAATCAATAAAGCTCAGAATAATGAAGAATTATTCTTTATAACAACAAAAACCCCAGACCTTTCTAAAGGCAGAAACACATAAATGAAGTAGAAGGAGGTTTAAAAAGAAAGCTGTAAAGTTAGTAGCAAAGTTTCAAATGCACAAAACAGATTGTTAAGACAGGGGATAGAGTCCCTGTGAGTTGATTTTTGTTTTTAGAAATTCAGAGCTCAAAGAATGCATCCTGCTACGTGAAAATCTCTCCTGCCCTTGCCAGACATGATCAGCATTCTCTGACTGATCATAAGCCAATGTCATTCTCGCCAAGGAGTAAGGTCTATTCTTTGTTCCCACTGGGAAATCCTGTTATCAAATAAAACTTACTGTATTTCTAACCATAACATGCTTAACACACCATACTTTCTTGTAAAACAAACATATGGCTTAAAGTGCCTGAAATTAAGTAAGTATTTAACAAATACTTTGCTTTTCAAAGCAGTCTTTATTCACAAATGCTTGTTTCCTTAGAACTGGGAGGGTGTGTTGCTGACTCTGAATATCTGGCATACACAACAATGCTTGGCACATGCCAAGAACATGAAACTTAATTGTTGAGCAAGTGAGTGTACTGATCTAATCTGAGTGCCATATTTCACATTTCTTAAGTTTATTTTATTTGAAATGTAGAGTTTTAGGGGGAGAGAGTGGAGGTGGAGGAGAGGGAGATCATTCACCCACTGGTTCACTCCCCAAATGTCCACAACAGCTGGGGCAGGGTCAGGCTGAAGCCAGGAGCCAGGAGCTTCATCCAGGTCCTCCATGTGGGTGCAAGGGCGCAAACTCTTGGGACATCTTCTGCTGCCCTCCCAGGCACATTAGCAGGGAGCTGGATCTGAAGTGGATGAGCTGGGAATTGAACCAGCAACCATACAAGACGCCAGCCTTACCCGTATGCCACAACACCAACCCCCACATTTTACTCTTGAGTAAAGAATACATCCTATAAGCATGGGCCAGCAACAGTGGGCTTGGCGCTTGTCTTGACCCAACAGTGACATCATTGCACATCCCATAGAAATGGCATCTTCTAGAATAATTTCTAGTTTCAAAGTAAGTCAAGGCAATTCACCTTTGAGTTTGTTGTTTGAATGATGGGCAATGGCCTCTCTTGTAGCATTAACAAAAGGAGAGTTCACAGAGCCACAACTTCAAGTATGATTTGTATCTCATTATCTCACATACAAAGACAGGTATAGTCCATGAGTTTAAAGCATTTAACACATGAGGCTTAAACCCAATGGTAAAAATATTCAAATACTAATCTCTGACGTTTAGCCCAACAGGAAGAAAAAATGTCTGAAGAAAATGACATCAAGCATTCACCAGCGAGCACTCACAAAGCAGTATTTTCTAATTTCAAAATGACACATTAGCCTTCATTGCATAAAATGATAGAATTTTATAAAAACATAATTAAAATTAAACTCAGTTCGACTTTGAGTACTTGGCTCCAATATTTGGTTTGAATTCTTGTTCACATAAAGAATCAAGAAGCTCTGACCTTCGTGGGCATTTGGCAGAGCAATTAAAATGCCACTGGAGAAGTCCACAAACATCAAGTGTCTGAGGTCAGGTGCTGGCTCCACTTCGAATTCCAGCTTCCTGCTAATGTGCACCCTGGGAAGCAGCAGGTGCTGGCCCTCACACTTGGGTTCCTGCCACTCACATGGAAAACCTAGAATGAGTTCCAGGCATCTGGCCTTGGCTTGGTCCAGCCACCACTATTGAGGGCATCTGGTTGGGGGGAGGGGGGGAACCAGTTCAGGTTCATCTTTAAGCCAATATAGCATTTTTAAATAATTAATGTGAGTCCATCACAGGAACTGCATTCTTTGAGAATTCCGGGCAACTATTAACAATTTGGATATCAAACTCAGGAAAAAGGGCCTTCTATTTGTCAAAGCTAAAATAGCATCCTCAAGGTTGAACAAGCAAGCAAGAATTTTTTTAAGGCTCCAGCAAAGGGGAGAAGGGTACGCAGAACTCAAGCTGAGCTCAATTCCCCTGGGTGGGGACGGGGCGGGGTAGGGGGGAAGAGGGGAGAAACTGTTAGTGCTAGGGTGAGAGATGAGCATGGCAGTATCTGTGTTTGCTAATCAGCTCTACTCGAAGAAAAAGTAAACTTTCTCCTTTCTACATAACAGACAGTGTTGTCACAACTTGTAGCTCCCAGGCATGTTAAGTGTCCACCTCCTCAAAGAAACTGGAAGCAAAAGGTCCTATCTACCTTGGTGTGTGCACTCAAGGAGATGAGTTTTAAACTGGCAAGAAGCCTTTTCAGACACTCACATTTCAAAAGGGGCTAAACTTGCTTATGATTATACATTATATAAAATATATCCTAGATCCAAATGGAAGTCAGGGTTCTATTATCAGGAAGAAGCAGAGTGCTGTTCATCAAGATAGTTAAGTCTCCTAAAATACACTGAGGCAAGCATACAGAGAAGGCAACGTGTTGGAGTTCTCCAGAAAATTAGAACCAGGAGATGCAGACATCTGCATGTGTATTTTCAGCTGTCTACCCAGGTGATCCACTGATCTACAGCTCCAATAAATTTAGATAGATCTATGAGAGGAGATCAAGATAGAGAGATTTGAGTAATACAATTGGCCCATGGAATCATGTGGGCTAGCGCATCTGAAATCTGCAAGGGAGCCCAGCAGGCTAGAGACATAGGGAAAAACCCTTGTTACAGCCTGAGTATGAAGGGAGTCTATGGACAGAACCCACCTCCAACCCTTCCTTCAGTGACTCAACCTGAAGATCTTCAACTGATTGCATAGAATCCACCCACCTCAATGGAAAGCAAACTGTAAGTCAAGGTCACCAAAATAAATAAGGTCAAAGAATATCTTCAGAGCAACACGTTGCCTGGTGCTTGACCAAGTATCTGGATACCGTGACCTAGTCAAGTCAACACATAAAATCAACTCTCTTCGAGACCCAGGAACCCTCTGACCAGCTTTGTGGAATATCAACAGTATCTTACTGGAAAGTGAGCCTCTCTGAGACACATTCCTGTACTAATTTATTGAATGCATCAGTTACTCAATGCGGGAAAAACCAGAGAAATTGACATAGATTAGGTCTTTATAAATTTTTGTACTTGCAAAGGAACAGAAACAATCATCATTTTTCTTTTCTGGATAATGAAACTTGCTTTGAAATATGTGAATATCAGAAGAGCACCCTGAGGCAGAGGAGATTTTGCTTTGAAAGAAAAGGATCCAATTTGGGAAGTGGGCACCGGTGCTTTCTGTGGCCATGTATGACCTTCTGATGATAACAGTGTATTATTTCTGTAACTGCAGGGGACCCTGCACACAATCACAGAGGTAAAGAGATTTGCAATTTACATTTACACGGGGCTATGAGACAAAGTGGAAATGGAGCTTCCCTTAGACTTATTCTACATAGAAAAACTATAACCCATGGTAAGAATTAAATGTAGTTAGCCTGAGAAAGGATAACTTTACATACTGTGTAGTGCTCAGTACTTTGAGAGAGGGGGAGATAGCAGAATAAAATAGAAAGATGCATTCAAGCACTAAATAGAGACGTTAAGAAAACTTGCAGCAGCTGAAGTTATTATTCACCCGATGTGTTGCTATCGCTCAGATCATTGGATACACGTTAAGAATGCAAATTGCTCCTTTCTAGATATTGGCATTTTTTTTCTCTGTCCAGGGTACTGAAGATAATTTTGGCTGTCTACCCAGGGCCCTGATTTGTAAGGTCCAAAGTCCTATACAGGGGAAATAATTTTAATCTATTCCCACAGTTTCCTCCTCTTCCTGGAAACCTTTTATGGTATATCATTCAGCTCTCAAGAATCTACCAGTGGATGGTAACCTCTAACACAGAGGAAATTAAATCCATGTAGCACATGGATTTATGGGAACAGATTTGCTAGCCATTTAATCATTTCTCAAATATCAATAACCTGCCTAATAACACCAATCAAAGACTTTCATTGTCAGAGCCCATATCCTACTTTGATTTCTCCTACTCTATTCCCTTTCTAGTTGTTGTTGTTATTATTATTATTATGAATGTTTAATACAAAAGCTTACGTTAGGCAGAAAAAATGATCTTTCCTCAACCCCTGAAAGTTTGCAGTTGGGACAAATCCTTATAACCAAAGACAGGTTAACAAGAGAAAAACAAGCAAGTGTATGAACATTATTAACACACTCAGTGCACGTCACGAGTGAAAGGGAACCCACAGCGTGGCGTAGAGCTCAAGCTTGTACTGCATCTTCAACAAAGAACGCATAAGCTGAGGGAGCAACACGACGAGACACCGGAAGGCAGACTGGCTTCCAGAGCTGGGAAGCTGAGGGAAGGCAAATAGACAAGAAGCAGCTAACAGAGTTAGGTTTTCTTTGTGGAATCTTCTGTTGCCATATCTGAGCCTTCGGCAGACAAGAACATAGGTGGAAAGAGAGGAAGCAGAAGGATACTGTTGTTGTTTCTTAATGCCCTTTAGCCTAAAAATATTTACACCAAAGATGCATATTAGGGGGTGACATTTTCTGATTTCTCCTAACTTCACAAATACTGCATTATTCTTTTCCTCTGTGCATTTGCAATATTAAATATTTAGCTCTTAGAAAATGCCCTGTTTTCCCTATTTCCTAGATTTTATTACCTTATCAATAGTATGTCACTACATAGACTTAATGGCAGCTCAGAAAACATAAACCACCATGTGAAAATAGACTGCAGTATTAAGATCAATTTTAGGGGCAAAAACTCCAGGGATATACTGGGTGTTGAATGCATATCTCATGCCAAAAATCAGGAAATTTTGCATAAAGCCAGATTCCTAGCTTCTGTAATAATCAGAAGATCTGGCTCTCCTGGGCAGGAGGCAGATCTAAGCTTTCCCCGTTGACCCCCGCTCCAGCTGAAGAGGTCCCCACCTTGTCTCTCCTCTTAGTCCCAGCCTGTCTCGCTCACTGCAGGGCCTGCCGTAGCCCTGTAAGGTTTGAGCATGAGCTCAGGATTGCAGCCACCAGCGTTCCATATTCAACATGATCTTTCAAAATCTTTCAGTTAAAAAATATGTAATTTTGAAACAGTAATGTCACTCACTTCTTCATCTACTGCTGCTGTAGCATGGTGCATCAATTTCCTGGGACTGTTCTATCAAATTTCCACGAACTAGTTGGCATATAAACAAGAGAAATTCATTGCCTGATGGTTCTGGCGGCCACAAGTCCAATCTCAAGTGTTGGCAGCACTGAGTTCCCTCTGAAGCCTGTAGGGGAGCATCCTCCTGCTGTGACGAATGTGGCTCCTAAAATGTCACCTGCCAGAATTCATCTGTGAATGCTGGAGGTGGGGTGGAAGGAGTGGCTCCATTGTCCGAATTAGTGGTTTTTTCAGAACTGAGACCTGAGCCAGCACATTTGCTCTGCTTCACGAAATGAAGACCCCACCAGAGGCGAAGCCGCTGAAAGACCCTCCTCCCGTCCTGAGCGGATGCCAGAGCCATGGCCTCCACAACCAGGAAGCCAAGTAAACTTCTACTCTTCCCAAAATACGCTGCCTCGGGCACTTTGTGTAGCAGCAGAAAAACAGACCAAGATACCTTCCTGGTCTCTTCCAGCTTCCAGCAGCTCCGAAGTTACTGGGCTTGGGACTGCATGAGTATCTGTCTTTGTAGTGGCAGGGCCCTCTCCTAATCCCCGTGTCTCTCCCCTAGGTATCTTCTGTAACAGCACTCACCATTTCACGTGGGGCCCTCCTAGATAATCCAGGAGGATCTCATCTCAGGACTCTTAATTACATCTCCAAGATCCATTTGCCAAATGAGGCAACATTTCCAGGACTGAGGGCTCAGAATGTGGACACATCTTCTCAAGAGAGCTACTTTCAACCCACTACAGAATTCACAGACGTTTGCTGCTTTTAAATGGTTCCCTCTCACTCGACCTTCAGAAAAATCCTTTGTCTCTCAAGGATCTTAAAATCATTGATTTATAAAATTCTCAAACACTAGCCAAATTCTGAGCCTCCGTTATATAACCTTAACAATATTCCTAAGAGCCACTTACACATCAGCGTCTGGAACATGCTTTTAACAATGTTCAAAGCAGCCATGTCAGCCTAACAAATAAAGGAGACAATTCAAATGTCAATCATTAGAAGATTGGAAAAATAAATACAGACAACACTGTTCAGGACTGAATACGATACAGTGTCGCCTAACAAGACAGAAAGCAAGGGTAAAGTAAGTCCAAATGGCAAGACACAAAAAAGACAAGAATGGTGATTTTATTTCCATGAACTTCAGAACACACAAAAAAGTAAATGTAGTATTATTTCTGCATCTGTAGTCAGATGATAAAACTGAAGCAAAGCAAGTCAGTGATAAACAGAGACCAATGAAGAGAGCGGACTGCAAAGTTATCCGTGCTGGGACTGGCGCCACGGCTCACTTGGTTAATCCTCTGCCTGCGCGTCGGCATCCCATATGGGCGCTGGATTCTAGTCGTGGTTGCTTCTCTTCCAGTCCAGTTCTCTGCTGTGGCCCGGGAAGGCCGTGGAGGGTGGCCCAAGTGTTTGGGCCCATGCACCCACATGGGAGACCAGGAGGAAGCACCTCGCTCCTGGCTTCAGATCAGTCTAGCTTTGGCCATAGCGGCCATTTGTGGGATGAACCAGCGGAAAGAAGACCTTTCTCTTTGTCTCTCTCTCTCTCTCACTGTCTAACTCTATCTGTCAAATAAAAAAAAAGTTATCAGTGCTATATAACTTTTTTAAATTATTTCTTTGGCACTTTACAAATAAATGAACTGCATTCATATCCATCTCTCTATATAGATAAATATTTGGTATATTCATAGTTATGACTATGTACATGTTATCGTCACTATATGAACATAATTTATAAAGACACTGATTTTTGATGGCTGATTTATTCTGACTGTAGGCTAATCCTCTCCCGTCAGGGTAGTTCTCTTTAGTCATTGCTTATGTAACTCACGGATGGAATTGCTTTCACAGTAGACTTTGTCCAGCTTAATCTTGTTGGGAATAAACACTTTAGACAATATTACATGACAGTACGTCTCCACATCAATCTACTAGAGATCTTTCTTTCAAGTCTAATTCTGTAAAAGAAAAAATCTCTCCTACAACAGCACTTGCTGAGAAGACAGCCAATGAAAACATTTTGCACTGAAATTA
The DNA here is from genome assembly GCF_051225735.1 of Oryctolagus cuniculus. Lineage (NCBI taxonomy): Eukaryota > Metazoa > Chordata > Mammalia > Lagomorpha > Leporidae > Oryctolagus > Oryctolagus cuniculus. The sequence goes on along the minus strand of NC_142884.1, from coordinate 69,064,352 downwards.
TTCTAATCAGCTGGCATTGTTAAGAATCCAAACTCTGAGCGACTCCCTGCTACACAGCAAGAATACATAAGAGGTCTTCAAAAAGTTCATGGAAAATGTGAATTATGAAAAAGTTATGCATGGATTTCAAAAGGGGTTTGCATGAAAACAAGCTTGTCTTTAATTCCATTTGTCTGCTATCTTGCGGAACCTGGAGGGTCATCTCTGAAGCGGCAAACGCCTTGCTGTGTGGAAATGAAATCCCTGGGAACTGGGAATTCTTCAGTGGGTCAGAGCTGACGGCCGTGAGGGACTCCCGTGTGATTAGGGGGTTGGAAATGTCAGCCCTCCTCCCCAGAAGGGGGAAGCTGGTTGTTGAGTCGATCAGCAGTGTCCAGCATTTTAATCAGTCAATCAATTAAGGCTCCAGTTAAATCCCAAAGTACTGGGGTACAGAGAGCTCACAGGTCGCTGAACCCATCCAGGGGCTGAGAGAGAGGCCCACATCCACTTCAACGGCACCCAAGAGCCTGCTCTCGGGCCACTTCCAAACCTCACCCTACAAACTCCTCTTCACTTGCTGTATTTGTAATATCTAAAACATCCACTGTCGGGGCCGGGATTGTGGTGTAGCGGGTAAAGCTGACACTTGCAACACCTGCATCCCATATGGGTGCTGGTTCTTATCCCGGCTGCTCCACTTCCAATCCGGCTCCCTGCTAATGCCTGAGAAAAGTAGTGGACAATGGCCCAAGTGTCTGGACTGCCACTATCCACATAGGAGACGTGGATGGAGCTCCTGGCTTCTAGCTTTGGCCTGGCTCTGCCCTGGCTGTTGCAGCCATCTGGAGAGTGAACCACAGATGGGAGATCAATTCACCTCTCTCTCTCTCTCTCCCCCTCTCTGTAAATCTGACTTTCAAATAAATAAATACATATTTTTTAAGATTTATTTATTTTATTTCAAAGTTAGATTTACAGAGAGAGAGGAGAAGCAGAGAGAGAGGTCTTCCACCCGATGGTTCACTCCCTAATTGGCCGCAATGGCTGGAGCTGTGCCAATCCAAAGCTAGGAGCCAGGAGTTTCTTCCAGTTCTCCCATGCAGGTGCAGGGCCCCAAGGACTTCAGCCCATCTTCTACTGCTTTCCCAGGCCACAGTAGAGAGCTGAATCAGAACTGGAGCAGCCGGGACTAGAACCAGCCCTTATATGGGATGCTGGCACTGCAGGTGGTGGCTTTACCCACTACGCCACAGCACTGGCCCCAATAAATACATATTTTTAAAAAATGAAAATAAAATATTCACTATAATATTTTGGCAACAGTAAGTGAAGTTCCCTAAGCCATTCTATCAAAGGACAGACTCCATAAAGGGGATCTTGAGAAACCCCAATCCATAGTGGGTCAGCCTAAGATGCTAGCTATCCACACTTGAAATTGGCATATGAAGTGCAGGGAAGTGTTGTGGGACCTGTGAGGAGACAGCGTCACCAACGGATTGAACCTCAGGACTTCCAGCTATGTGTGAGAATTGGTCAGCATGGGAAAAATCCACAGAAGGGTTCTGTGTTGTTTATTGAGGAGAAATCAGGTGAAATGAATTTTGTTTTTCCTGCCACATACCCCAACCCCTATGCGCTAGGTTGGCAATGAACCTAACCTATGACTAACACAGGACAAATGTGGCTTGCTGGAAGTCACCCAGAACAGACCTGCCAAGGAGTCCTCCCCACCCAGAGCGGTAGTCAGTCCTCAAGCACAAAGCCCCCCAGAAAACACTGTCCCACTAAAGAAACTCATAACATCCCCCTCTTCTAAGTATTCAGCGAAACGCGTCATACAAACTTGCTTCTTAACTGACAAATCAATAGACTTGGCTTCAGAAAATAATTGTTGTGCTTCATACTGGTCCCACCTGCTGTCCAGTATTTTTTGAGATCTGTATTTATGACATTGATTTCATTCAGGCTTCACTTAGATCTAAAAATAAGCCTATGATAATGAAGCTAAAGTTATTTTTACTTTTAAAATTTTTCAAGATTTATTTTATTTATTTTAAAGACAGAGTTACACAGAGAGGTAGAGACAGAGAGAGAGGTCTTGTATCTGCTGGTTCACTCCCCAAAAGGCTGCAACGGCTGGACCTGCGCCAATCCAAAGCCAGGAGCCAGGAGCTTCTTCCAGGTCTCCCACATGGGAGGCCCAAGCACTTGGACTATCTTCCAGTGCTTTTCCAGGCCATAGCATAGAGCTGGATCCAAAGTGGAGCAGCTGGGACAAGAACTGGCGCCCATATGGGATGCCGGTGCTTCAGGCCAGGGCTTTAACCTGCTGCGCCAAAGCGCCAGCCCCACTAAAGTTATTTTTACCAAATATTTTATTCAATGTTAACTATCATGATGATAAAATCATTGGTGTCTTCCCCCTCTCCACACACAGTTCCTAAGGATAATCGTCCCATCCTTGATATTTTATGTCATGACAGTATTGGAAGCGCCAAATGTTCCCTTTATCTCGCTTTTACTTTTTGTGCTCATAACTATGTTGTCTGAGCTTTGCAAAAACTTCTTTATGAAACCTTCATTTCATCCTAACACGTAGAATACCAGTCACGAACATCCAACGGACTCTGAGTGCATCCAACAACACAAATAGAACTCGGGGAGTGCTCTCCTCTTCCATCTCCCCATCCTCAAAAAGAAAAGAGGCTGGAGCCGTCTATTGACCGTTCCACTGTGGGTTCAGTTGAGGCTGTGGGAGACCGTAAATCAAACATTTAAGTCAAGTTTCCCTAACAACCTGGTAATCCATTCTCAATCCGAGCTGGTTGAACACTGCAACCACCACTGTTTCCGTTTCATTGAATGCCCATAAAAACGAATTCACTTGAATCCAATAGCCTCAGGCTTAAGATATTTACAATGCAATGTTGCTGGACTATAAGTCTGATCTCTTCGCTTTTTAGAATTCACTTTTTTATTAGAGAACATTTACACAGGCGTAAAGTAAAGAAAGTTGGTCAGAATTCCATCACAACTTAAATTATTCTCAAATTTCTTGCCAACTCGTGTTCACATGGTAATTTTTTTGCAGTTATCATCAATACTTTTAAGTGGTTAATAAGCATTTTCACCATTACTGTGTATTTTACGATGATAGTGGATATATAAAATTACACCGACTTGATTAAGCAGAGTTTCCTTAGCTATCTTTCATCACAGAAAATTTAAGCTGACCCTACTTAGACGATCAAAACTAACGTGATATTTGGCATACAAATGGCTCTTTGTCCACTGTTATTTAATTTTAAAGTTTAATTTCATAGGATAGCATTGGTGCTTCTATAGGCTTTCCTAATAACTTCTTTCAGGATTTTGAGGCATAAATACTATGTGTGAGTAAATGTGCAGATGCATATTTCTAAGTGATTTAAGTATAGCTTATAGCCATCATATCCCTTTTTCACAAGTAAATTCTGTATCTATTGCTTAAGAATTTGGATTTCTCTCTTTTGCAATCACAGTGTATTTATCAAAACCAAGATACTTAAACACTGCTGCAGATACTATTTTTTCCACAGCACATATCAGGTTTTATCAATATCCTAATAATGTCACTCATAACTTTTTCCCTTGTCCGCAACTCAATTCAGAATCACATTTAATTGTCATGTACCTTTATTCTACTGTAGTGTGAAATGATTTTCAGTCCCCCCCCCTTTTATTTGTTTTCATGACTTCAGATCTTTTAGGGAGCACAAGACAGTAATTCTTGTTTTTAGGATGCCATCCGGTGTATAATTGTATAATTTTAGGATGCCATCCGGTGTATAAGCAGACAGATGCTGGATCTTTCTGTGGTGTGAGTTTAAGAGATACAGAATACCAGTTTGTCCCTTTGTTGAAATATTTAGTTGATCACTTCATTAGGTATTGTCTATATTTCCTCTCTACCACTACTATGTTTTCTTTTGTAATGAATACATAATTTGAAAGAGATACTTTAAAATTATGTAAATATTCTAGTCCTCATTAAAATTGTAGCCACTATTTTTAGCATCTATTAATGATCCTTGCCTGAATCAATCATTACCATGATGGCTGCAGGAAGGCGATCTTATGAGAAATCATCAGCTGCAAATTTACTAGTAGTTTCACCAGAGCGGCACTTTTTATGTTGGTTTATACACGTTTACTCACGTTCTTACAGTACTTTAAGAAAAGTAATTTGAATCTTTACAGAAACAGTGAAACTGTGGATTTGAGCCATGACCCAGTCCCTTGCCTTTCCCCTAGCTCAGGATGACAGCAGCTCTTTTCCTCCTCTTTTCTAATATTAACCTGTTTATATCAGCACCACTCATTCTGCTTCTTTATTGTGTAGACAAGTTGTTACTATCATTCTTTGAAGTTTATATTGTCCCACATTGTGTCAGAGGGAGCTCATCAAAGTTGACTTCTCATATGTTCTCATAGTATTTTTTATAAAGATTTATTTATTTATTTGAAAGGCAGAGTTAGAGAGAGAGAAACAGAGGCAGAGAGAGAGAGAGAGAGAGGTCTTCCATCCTCTGGTTCACTTCCCTGATGGCCGCAAGGGCCTGAGCTGGGCCAATCTGAAGCTAGGAGTCAGAGCTGCTTCCAGGTCTCCCACGCAGGTGCAGGGCCCCTGGGTGCTTTCCTAGGCCATAGCAGAGAGCTGGATTGGAAGTGGAGTGGCTGGGACTCCAACTGGCTCCCACATGGGATGCAGACACTGCAGGCAGCGGCTTCACCTGCTATGCCGGCTTCACCTGCTATGCCACAGTGCAGTCTGCCTCATAGTATTGTAAACACTGCTTCATTTTTTTGGAACAACAAGATGTCCCAGATCTATCTTTACTTTCTTATACCAATACTGAAGTCAGTGGTTGCTCTAGAAATACATGATTACTTTAGTGGGGCATTTGTACACAGCAATCAAGATCTGGGGGGGCAACGTTGTGGTGCAGCAGGTGAAGCTGCCACCTGTGTTGCCTGCATCGCACATGAGCACCAGTTTGAGTTCCAGCTGCTCCGCTTTTGATCCAGCTCCCTGCTAGTGTGCTAGGAAAGCAAAGGAAGATGGATAAATTGCGTGGGCCCCTGACACCCAAGTGGGAGACCCAGATGGAGCTCCAGGCTCTTGGCTTCACCCTGGTCCAGCCCTGGCCATTTACAGCCATTTGGGGAGTGAGCCAATGAATGGACGATCCCTCCCTCCCTCCCTCCCTCCCTCTCTCTCTCTTTCCTGCTCTGCCTTTCAAGCAAATAAATAAATTTTAAAAATAAAAAGGAAACTAAGGTGTGAGTACTGGATGTGCTCATCACAGGATGTCAAGGCTTCTAGCTTCTATCACTGGAATCCGAAAACTATAAATATTTTCCCAAGGATCAAATATATTAGCTCTACCACCTCTTTACTAAAAATCATGGACCCATATTAATTACTCCAATTTTAACTCAACATAGCAAGGTATACTACTACAGTCTTGTAATCTATTAAGAATTACCCTGGAGGGGCTGGCTCCATGGCTCACTAGGTTAATCCTCTGCCTGCGGTGCCGGCATCCCATATGGGCGCCGGGTTCTAGTCCTGGTTGCTCCTCTTCCAGTCCAACTCTCGGCTGTGGCCTGGGAAGGCAGTGGAGGATGGCCCAAGTGCTTGGGTCCCTGCACCAGCATGGGAGACCAGGAGGAAGCACCTGGCTCCTGGCTTTGGATCAGTGTAGCTCAGATCATATCGACTATTTGGGGGGTGAACCAATGGAGGGAAGACCTTTCTCTCTGTCTCTCTCTCTAACACTATCTGTCAAATAAAAAAAAAGGATTATCCTGTAATGTCTATGTATTATTTCTCTGTTACAATTAATTAGTTAACATGCAAAATAAATACACTCCCAGAAAACACCAGTTTCAAACACCCAGGTCATCTCGCTGACATTCTGCATTTACTGAGTTTCTTGACAAACTATTGCAAGGTTTAGATCCATTTCTGAGTATGTTTATATTTCTTTAATACAACAGCATTTAAAACGCACACAGTTAAGAATTCTTTGTAGCCAGCGCCGCAGCTCACTAGGCTAATCCTCCGCCTTGCGGCACCAGCACACCAGGTTCTAGTCCCGGTCGGGGCGCCAGATTCTGTCCCGGTTGCCCCTCTTCCAGTCCAGCTCTCTGCTGTGACGAGGGAGTGCAGTGGAGGATGGCCCAAGTATTTGGGCCCTGCACCCCATGGGAGACCAGGAGAAGTACCTGGCTCCTGCCATCGGATCAGCACAGTGCACCGGCCGCAGTGTGCCGGCCATGGCAGCCACTGGAGGGTGAACCAACGGCAAAAGGAAGACCTTTCTCTCTGTCTCTCTCTCTCACTGTCCACTCTGCCTGTCAAAAAAAAAAAAATTCTTTGTATGTTTAAAGTGTAATCAGATCGAGCTATATGTTTTACTAGAAACTGGATCATAGATTAGTAACAAAAAATTTACACAACAAATATTACTTCATTATGAATAACAAAACATAGAGAGAGGAATCTACCTCAGGAATGGCAGGGCCCAGCATATTCTCTGTACAAAAACACTCATTCAACTGGAAGAAATGAATGCAAATTCCCCCAGCGTCCCTGAAAATGTCCTAAGGGCATACAGCAAATGGAGAAATATGTATTCAAGAAAATCCACTAAATTCTCATCACCTTGTCATGAGCCACTCCCTCTCCCTTTCCCCACCTCTGTGTGACCCACAGCTCTGCTGTAAGTTGTGCGGCTAAAAATATAGGATTTCTTCTTCCCCATGCTCAAGGGCTAAGACGAAAGTCCACTGCTCAATTACTTCATCTCCTTGTTGTCGAAGTTCTGTTCCTGGAATATCTAGCTGAGAGGACAGGCTGCCTTCACTGGCACAGGTGGGGAGCTCTACCTCAAGCCAACAGGACAAGAACCCCTGGCAACAGCTGCCCTGGCCCCTGCTTATTTTAATGGTTCAAGTTCCACACGGAAGGAGAAACCAAGAAGACTGGTGCCATCAGCCAGCCAACACTGCTTTTAGAACAAGGTGTCACACCAGACACATTGCCATGCAAGGAGCTTTCCTACATCTGTTCACAGAGGAGGGGCTCGCAGTTGTGCAAGACAGACGTGGGTGTGGGAAAGCCCAGGCCTGAAGAGATTACCAAAGCGATGGCCATTCTGGTGGCGAGTGATTAAGGGAGAGTGCACAGTTCCATTGCAACTGTAGTAACACACAAAACAACAGAGCACCTGACAATCAATCGATGGACTCAAGGAAGCAGATTGCCAGTAGGAGCCATCCTGGAGCCACCATCAACAGGGGACAGGCTGTGTGTATGTGCTGGGCTGCAGCCACTCAGGAGTGATCAGAACACAAGCTGAAGCAGACCTACAAACTCTCAACCAATCACATGCAGATCTATCAACAGAGAACACAAGTATCAGAGTCACTTGGGGATGAAGCACACGCTAGGACCCCAACAGTGGCTGAACAGTAAACAACTCGGACCCAGAGACAACTCCAGGAATACTGGGCATAAAAATAAAAATCCCAACTCCTGCTAGTCCGGAATACTGTGTGCATGCCCTACGCTGGCTCCTTCCAGAAGGAATTGGAGAGAGAAATCCAAGCTCCAAGTCCCTGGATCAACATGGAGCAAAAACATAGAAATTTTTCTTTAACTGAAATGATAGCCTCCCAACCATCAACACATCAGATAGTGATAGCTAAAACCTAGCTGGCCAAGAGGGCTTCCACACAACTTTTGGCCAAAATGTGGCGTATGCTGACTCAGATATGTGTTGGCAGCATCTGACAAAACCAACGCTTTAGAGAATAAAGTATGACATTTTCCCTAAAACTATAAGCAAAGACATCAGAAGTTGTGAATCAACTATAGTAAACATCAGAGTTGGTGATGGTAAGTTGTTAAATAAATATATAAAAACCAAGCAAACATTAAAAAAAATCAGTTACCCTTGGAGAAATGGGTAGCCAAGATTCAGAATTACTAAAATTTACTATCCAAAATGTCTGTATCTAGGGACTGGCATTAGAGCAGTTAAGACAACACTTGGGATGCCCACATTCCATGTCAGAGTGCCGGGATTCAAGTCACAGCCTCACTTCTGATCCAGCTTCCTGCCAGTGTGCATCCTAGGACACAGCTGGTGATGGTCCAAGTGGTTGTGTTCCTGTCACCCATGTGGGAGACCCAGATTGGGTTTCTGGCTTCCAGTTTCAGCCTGGCCCAGATCTGGCCACTGGGGGCATCTGGGGAGGGAACCAGCTGATGAGAGACATCACTTAGTCTTTGCCTTTCAAATAAAATAAATACAAACATAAATAAAATTTAAAATGTTGTATTTTAGATAATCATAGAACATACAAAAAAGAAAAGTATGGCCAATAAATAGGAAAAAATAATTAAGAGAAAATGTCTCTGAGAAGGAACTGACAGTAGACAGAATAAACAAAGATTTTAAAGGAGCTATCATTTCTATCTTAAAAGAATATGAATAAATCATGTTTAAAAAATTAAAGGAAAATATGGTGACAATTTTTCATGAAAAATTAAATAAAAATAAAGAGATATGAGTTATAAAAAAGAAATAAATGAAAATTCTGCAGTCCAAATATCTAACAACTGAAATTTAAAACTCACCAAAAGAGCTCAACAAAGTATATGTGTGGCAGAAGAAAGAATTGGTGAACTTAAAGCAGCAGCAATAAAGATAATGTGGCCAGAAGAATAGAGAGAAGAAATTAATAAGGAAAATTGGACAGTGTCATTAAGTACACACATATAAGCACACTGGCAGTACCAGGAGAACAGATAAAGTGTTGAAACAATATTTAAAGAAATAATGGCCAAATGGCCAACATCTGTCCAAACATGATGAGCCACATAAATCTACATATCTGAGATACTGAGCAAATTCCAAGTAGGCTAAATACAAAATTATTCACACCTACACATATCATAATCAAACTGTTGAAACCAAAGATAAATATTAAATCTTGAAAGTAGTAAGAATCAAACATCTCATAATACACAAGAGGGTCACAAGACTGGCCTTGGATTTCTCATTGGAAAGAATGGAAACCAGAAAGCAGAGTTATGACACATTAAAAATGCTGAAAGGAAAGAAAAGCTATCATCCAAGAATCGGAAGTATAGCAAAACTATTTTTCAAAGGACAGATGATATCTTTCACAGTCAACCAAAAGCTAAGAGGATCTATTAATTGACCTAGCGTACAAAATAATATATTTTATGTGTACATTTAAAAATAATAAATTTCAAATGTCTTATCACATAAAAAAGATAGGTTAGGTGAGGTGCTAGACATGTTAATAACCTTGATTTAATCATTCAACACTACAAACAATTCTTAAGGTCAAAGAAAGTGGCAATAGAGTTGAGACTGAATCTACACAAAAGTCAGAGTACTAGTAAAAGTACCTATGGGTAAGTGCAAACAAAAGCATAATCAACTGATTTGGGCCTTAATTACATCCTCAAAATTCCTGAAACTTGACTGTATCAATCGGCTGCAATCAAACCACACATCCTACCCACAATCCAGGGGTGGAAATAGAATAGCTCAGGGCTTTAGGTGTGCAAGCTATTGGGTGTTAAAGGTCTGACATCCATACGGAACACAACAAAAACATTGCGCGTTACTTCAGATATACTATTGCCCCCGAGTTTTCTTGTGATGAATTTTCAGACAGAAGTGATAAAATACTTCACCCAGGATACTAAAGGAAATTGCAATATCTAATACAAGGAGCCCCTAGGCCTAGGATGTCTAAAAACACTTGTTTAAATATGGATTTTGTTATTAAGATGATGCAAAAGTCTCTAAGAACCAGCATCTCCTATGTGGAAAATTCTGGGAAGCTACTTCGAGAAATCCATTTGTTGCCAGAAGGGATCACACAAGTTTGGAAGGAAAATTAACACAATTGTTTACAACAATAAACAAAACAAGATGCTTGTTTTGGAGTAAAGAAACCTAATAAATTTAGCATGCAATAATGGTTTTATGCGTTTTTTAGAACTCTATTTCATCAAAGAACCCATGTTAAATTGATTTGCTATAGATGGGGCAGTGATAGTTTGAAGTCTAAGATATAGTACTTATCTAAAAAGCATGCTCTTAGGAAAGCAATTTGTGCAGAGATGCATTTGATTAGGCCAGAACACACACACACACACACACACACACACACACATTGAACCTAAAAATATTCAACAGCTGCCTTTCCAGCCCTTTAGAAGTTGGAACAATGGGTGAAAGCCATGTCCTTGATTAGACCCTTGTTGCATGGGCACCAACTGTCCCTTGTTGAACAGCTTCCTCAGCTTTGTCATCTATCCTTTGATAATACAAATCAGTCACATCCTGCCCTAAGTGTCCTATCTATTCCCTGTGCTCTTTTACCTCTCAGATTATTCCAGGCCATAGTTTCACCAAATATTTTTATCGCAGAATAAGATGAATAGCTATCGTTACAACCCTCAATATCAGTTTACTTCCAGTCGGCCAATTAACAGTTATATAATGCTACCTATATTTGTTTTCATTACAGTAGCCCCTCCGTCCAGGAATCATTATTTGTAACAATCAGGATAGCCAGGTGTGGTAATAAATAACCCAAATCTCAGTGGCTTAGGACATCAGGATTATATTTTTCCCTATCACAGGCAGCAGGTGGCTCGGCACTACACAGCCACCCAGGGAGACAACTGATGGGGCAGCCATCATTTCAAATATTAACAGAAGGAAAAAAGCTCTCTCTGGGGTCTCAAACCAACAATTAAATGCTCTGACCAAAGAGACACAAGTCACTTCTGCTTATGGATCATCATGAGTCGCACAACTTCAGTAAACCCCAAGAGTACCAGGAAATGCCATCTTTTCAAATGGTGCCCTGAAGGCGAAGAGTCAGAAATAGTTTTTGGACAGTATTAATGATGATCACAGAAAGTCATCAGGATTGCAGGAATGAAGATTAAATCAGGAAACCTTTTTATTTTTAATGCAAGCAAAGAGTATCAGGCAAAAATATGCACAGATGCACACAGCATGAGAAAAATGTTCCACTAAATATGCTGACATTGGAGCGAAACCTAAGTGGCACAAGGCAGTGGAACAAATGTATTTCAACTTCAATTTAAATATACTATTCCTCCTAGCCCCTCTGCTGGACAAATCACAATGTAATAATACCTTAAATCATTTAGCAAAATTCTCTTTCAAGTATCAAAATTAATCATAACATTTTTTCTGGCATTTAACAGAAATGCTTGCTACCTCGTTTGCAACATCAGCCATGCAGAGAATTAGGGAATAATATAGTTAAAAGAACTTTAAAGTCATTTAGCAATAAAACCCTATACATGATTGCTTTCATTAACTTAGCCTCAGATGGCATAAGGTAAAAACTGACAGAGTTGTAAGTCACTACCAGGTATTAGTGTTACGGTTAAAATCAGGCAGGCAGGCATCAATGTCAATTATTTTGGTAATAGGTGTGTACTCTTTCCTCTGATAGACAAAGTCAACAGCAATGATTAATTGAAAAATATAATTTTAGTAATCTGAAATGCTTCCATTCGCAACAGCCAAAGAAAAATTGCTGAGAAGTAACTAAAAGCAAATTCTAAAATATTACCTTTTAATGGAGGATGTTATTAATGCAGAGATAGCCAAAGAGATGAAATAGAACAAAGCTAAACTTGCACACATTCTCAGGTGTGTGTGGAGACCTGGCCTGAAACCAAAGAGATATTACACTGAGAAATGATGGCTTTGTATTAAATGCTAATGGAAAAATTGGGCAACCATACAAAAATATATCCTGTCCTCACATTACATACCAAAGGCAAGCCCAAATACACTAAACACCTCAATGAGTAAGGCTAATCTAAAATGTCCGGAGAATATATAGGTAATTATCCCTAAGATATCAGGGCAAAGAAGATGTTCTTCAACAAAGCCACATGATCATAAATGAAATACTGCTACATATATACAATAAAGTAAATCATCAACACATTCAAAACACAAGAAACAGACAAGAGGTTATCTTTATAGCTTATTTGGGCAGCCCGTATAAAGAAATCCCTAAGAATCAATAATATACAAAATATGTATGAGCGATTCACCTGCAAAGCAATAAACACAAAGAAAGAAAATGTTCAACCTCACTGGTAATCAGGAAAAATGCAGATTAGTCACTATTTCAGTCTGACACAGGAGAAACAGTAGTATATTTTGAGGAAATTGATCTCAAGAAAAAATCAACAGATTGTGTTGTTAATGGCTAATATGACAAGAGAGATAAATACATATTCTGCTTTGATATTATTTGTAGGCTCCTTTTTGGCTTCCTTCACTACATCAATTTTTACTATAAATAGTGCAGGGACAGACAGCTAAGGGGATGTAATCAAAGCATACCAATGTGTGCAGCCGCCTTAACAGGAGCATAGAGGCTTGGTGTATCATTGAGCTGACAGCCCTGCAGAAAACACACACCCACACAAGAAATGTAGCCTCAAGGAAAGACACTCCGGCATATAACTTAGCAGGGTGCTAATTAGATGAACAACAACAACAACGAGCATTCCAAGAAGACACTTCTGGAGATTTTTTAAGCGCTGAATGCATAAGATAAAATGTTAAAAGATTCCCATTCGAAGCCAAGATATTTGGTTCCACATTCCAACACAACCAACGACCCCCCAAAGTAGGAACACAACACAGTCATTTACTATTTGCAGTCATTCCTATGTGGATTGATCAGGCTTAGCTAAAATGTTTGTGCCTCTGGTCTTTTATGCCTGACACATGCCATCAGATGGTGGCTGAGCTTGAAACTCCCTATCAAGCAGACCAGTTATAGCTACAACAGCTGAGGATGGATTAGTGATCTCAAACACCCCCCACCACCCACCCCAGCAGGCTTTCCACAAGGCAGTTCTTCAAGTCATGTGGGTCTCAGGGTTATTGGGACTTTTACTTGACTTGTATTCCTCTGCCCTCAGAGCAAGAGTGTGGTAAGTCTGCCAGCTTCTTGTCTTCCACACCCCAGATCGACAGCATTGCGCTTTACCAGTCACTCGAATCGTTAACAACAGCCCAGAGTCAAGAGGTCAGGGGGTACATTAGACATGGATTCTTTATGAGAGAAGCAGGGGCCAGCGCTGCAGCTCACTTGGCTCATCCTCCACCTGCGGCACCAGCACCCTAGGTTCTAGTCCTGGTTGGGGCGCCAGATTCTGTCCCGGTTGCTCCTCTTCCAGTCCAGCTCTGCTGTGGCCCAGGAAGGCAGTGGAGGATGGCCCAAGTGCTTGGGCCCTGCACCCCATGGGAGACCAGGAGAAGCACCTGGCTCCTGGCTTCGGATTAGCGTGGTGTGCCGGCCGCAGCGGCCATTTGGGGGGTGAACCAACGGAAGGAAGACCTCTCTCTCTAACTCTGCCTGTCAAAAAAAAAAAAAAAAAAAAAAAAAGAGAGAGAGAGAGAGAGAGAAGCAGGGAGTGGGTGCACAGGAGAAATGGCAGGTGGCTGTCTGCAGAAAAGAGCTGCCACACTCGGTAACTTCCACACACCTTCGCTCCCCACAGTGTGTTGCCCAAGTAATTTTGGAAGGTCATGCCTTCAAGTATCAACACCATGTAAGGGTACATCAAAACGCTTACAGTAAGGGAAGTCTATTTGGGGGGTACAAAATATTCTGAACTCCATGCACACAAGGAACCTCCAAAAAGTTTCGGAAAAATACCTATTATGAAAAGGTATGCACGGATTTCAATTTATTTCGCACCCAAAGTATCTTTTAATCCCATTTGCCACAAATCTAATGAAGTAGCCTTGTGTGCACATGAATCACTACTTCAAGCTTTATCCCAAGGCATGCTGCAGATGGAGTAGAGGACCAAGCGAAGTCCCTGTGAGTGTGTCCGTGACAAAGAGGCTGTTAGGTATCTGTTCCTAAAGTAACTCAACCTATGGAAACCCAGCCACCTGGCCCTGCCAACAGATTGCTGCAATCACTGAGTGCCAATCAAACCAGATAGATGGCCTCCAATTACCTCCATGGAATCAAATTGATTAAGTGATCTCCTAAAAACAGTAGTACCCGAAGAAATATCATCCTTGCTGTTTTTCCCAATCACACAGACTTTTCTTTCCTTCATCAGATAAAGTATCTATTCACTTCACCAAAAGGCAATTAAAGTTATTTCATTCTAATACCTAACATTATCATTTCTCTTTCTCACATGGCCATCCAACTGAATAGCTAAGACTCCCAGCTAATCTTATGTGGTGTTAGCTCTCATCATCAGTAATTAAATTTAGCTGATTTCTTGGGTTATACTACTATGAGATTTCCTCAATCTTCTCCACAAAAATCCCCAGAAATTCTTGCTCAAAATCTTTATCAGAATTTACTTTATTTAGATCAAAATCATCTTATCATTTATTGGTTACTGGATATATCTACTTTTGAAAACTATTTCTTAAATCCTATTAAGAAAGTGCCCAGTCCTATGAGAAAGTATTAATGGCTTGAATTCACCAGTCTTTTTTAACTCTGAAAATCTTTTTTTCTGTTGCAAAATTATACTAAAAAGGTTAGTCACACAATTTAGCTTTTATACATCCCTATCTTCCAACTGTTACTTCTGCGTGAGCTCCAAATATTTACTATTATTTATGTTCTGTTAATCAAGGACCTCTTTTCTACATTATAAAAGACTAGGTCCAAATTCCTCCCTGATACTGGCTGATCACTAGTTCTATCTTCTAGTCCTTGCCTCTGTTGCTGAAACCTTTGTACCTCAAAGACAAATAATACGCTAAGTGTCAACGTGTGATAGAATACTTGGATCTCTGCTCTATTCCTGGCATGGAGAAAATTCAGATGACCACATCAATCTCTCTCTGTGTCTATATAACCCAAAACTACTCCTCAATGCAAGCTAATGAACAAAAAGAAAAAAAATCTCATTTCTCCTTCACCTGTATTTTCTTAAAAATAATTGTCACCAGCGGCTGCTGGTTTGCCTCAGTTTCTTTTCTCTGACCTGAGTAGTGAATGAGAGACCAAAGCTCAGAGAGACCAAAGTAGGGATAGGAAACCCAAAGCTCATTGAAATGCATTCCAGGGGAGAGGTAAGTCAGTGGAGAGGCTATGTGCCATCTTTGTTCCTGTTTGGGGCTTTTATCCCTAGTGGAGGTGCAACAACTAGTCATGTGGCCGTGATGCTCATGATTGACGCTTGTGACTGACATCTAGTGGTTGCATACCTTTGAACTCTGCACGTGGCTACAGACTAGATTCCTGGTTGCTGAGCTTCCATTTCATCAGGATACTGCGCCCACAAGGTGAACCACAAAGGAAGCACTCTAGGGTGGGTCCTGGCAGACACAGGGCTCTGTGTCTTTTAGGGGTGAGAGTTTTACGGCCCTTCCCAAGTCACTCATGCCCAAATTCCTGAAAATTGAAACACTTTTTCTCTAATTTTGTTTCCCAAAAAGGTCCTATGAATAAGCATTCCCATGCACAGTGGACAAGAGATCTCAATTGATAGCAGATTTTTTTTTTTTTTTTTTTTTTTTTTTTTTTGACAGGCAGAGTGGACAGTGAGAGAGAGAGACAGAGAGAAAGGTCTTCCTTTGCCGTTGGTTCACCCTCCAATGGCCGCCGCGGCCGGCGCACCGCGCTGATCCGATGGCAGGAGCCAGGAGCCAGGTGCTTTTCCTGGTCTCCCATGGGGTGCAGGGCCCAAGCACCTGGGCCTTCCTCCACTGCACTCCCTGGCCACAGCAGAGGGCTGGCCTGGAAGAGGGGCAACCGGGACAGAATCTGGCGCCCCGACCGGGACTAGAACCCGGTGTGCCGGCGCTGCAAGGCGGAGGATTAGCCTAGTGAGCCGCGGCGCCGGCCTGATAGCAGATTTTTAAAAGGAGACTCTCATAATGTCTCCAAGATTAATTGTAAAGGAAATAGATTTTAGGACTACAGCTCTTGGTCATCTGGATTACAAACATCCAAATGTGTCCAATTTTTAAAATGCTACATGGGTATCATCTGTGATGAACAGAAATCATCAGTCCAAGGTAGTTAAATTTACTAATTATTGCCTTTTTAAATTTTTACTCTATATGGTGGAAGACATCTGTCTTCATTTTAATAAAATATAGGGAAAAGCAGTATTTAAAGTATTAAGGTTTTTGCATTGTTGGTTTTGCAAGTGTCTTTCAATCCATGAACTTAAAGAAATGTTTCTTATCATACTGCTCCCACATGTGACTATTTAAAGCACTAAAAGAAGTGTAATCTCTGCGGATTGATCAGAATAAAATGGTTTGGCCTACCCATGCCATTTCAGAGAAACAACATACAAGTGGACTCATATGTGGACTGTCTTGAAAGACACGATTCTGCAACACACCACAAGAAAAGCGATTTACCTTTGCCTCACAGCACTACCAGTGGGGCTTTAGCCAGTATTGTGGCGCCAGCGGGCTAAGCAACGCTGCGTCCCCTATCGGCAACTGTTCACATCCCGGCTGCTCTACTTCCGATCCAGCTCCCTGCTAATGCACCTGCAAAAGCGGAAGATGACCCCAGTGCTTGGGCCCCTGTACCCACATGGGAGACCTGGATAAAGCTCCTGGCTTCAGCCCGGTCCCAACCCCAGCTGTTGCAGCCCTTTGGGGGAGTGAACGTGTGGAAGGAAGATCTCTGTCTGTCTCTCTCTGTAATCTGACTTGCAAATTAAAATAAATCTCAAAAGAAGTGGGGTTTTGGGTTTGTTTGTGTTTTTGTTTCACAAGAAAGTGCAGCAGCTTTACTGTGTCAAATCTGCATTTAGGGACTGTCTTGTTCTCAAGAGTGATGGAAGTTGTCATAGAAACAACCATAATTACAGGAGATACATTTGTCGGGGTGGAAAATATTTCTCTTAAAACTCAATCCACTTTTTCTCGATGCAGAGGAAGTCAGCCGCTCCGAGGAGCGCGCGTTCTATTTCAGGAACACGCAGGCGGCAGTGACCTTCGCAGCCTTCCACTTCAGGAGCCTTTTTTTTTTTTTTTTTTTCCAAGCAAGCATCGCAAAGCTTAATTTAAATCAGCGTCCTGCATCCTAAACTCGTTTCTGAAGGCTGGGACGTCTCCTCACAAGATTCTGAATCACTTGGGACAAATGTCAGAATGAGATGTTTTAAATTATGTGACAGAGAAGAACAGCTATTGTTTGTGTTTAGGTGGGGAGGGGTTCTTCCGTGATATTTCCCAAGGCAAGTAATTATCTCCAATAATAGGTATCCTTGGTGGTCTCAGAGTTAACAGAAAAAAATCGCAGGGGCAGAAGCAGAAGAGACATTTGTAAATACCTCATTTATTTTTCTCTGCCTGAAATTTTACATGTTATTTCTATAACAAAATTATCCCTCTTTCTCCCCTGCTAGTTCTTTATTCTCCTAATCTCTTCAGAATCCTCACTCTATAAATTTGCCTCCATGATCACTTCATAAATATGCTAATAGCTGTGCCCAATGTTTTAAGTATATACATAAATACAAATGTGTTTTAGTTAAAATATACTGATAATGAATATACAGTAATACACACATGTGCTATAATGTATATATATTCATTGTTTACAAAAAATAAATTTATCTTTATATCTTAAATGTACATATGTGTATTTTAAATTGTGTATTTATTTTAATTTTATTTGAAAAATAGAGATGGCCAGAGACAGCTGAGGAGAAAGAGGCTGTCCACCTTCTGGTTCACTCCCCAAATGCTGCAAACATCCAGAGTCAGCAGGAAGCCAGGAAGCCAAGTCTCCCGTGTGCATGGCAGGGCGAGTTCTTGAGTGATCATCTGTCGCCTCCCAGGGCACAAACCAGCAGGAAGTGGGCCAGGAAGTGGAGCACCCAGAATTTGGACCAGGTACTCCAAGAGGAGATGTGGGTGTCCCAAAAGAAGGCTGATGCCGTCTAAGAAATGCTCACCACAGGACATATTTTCAAAGTATTGAACATATTACATATGTGTGCCTATATTTAAAAGTCTAGCAATTTACCCATGTAGAAGATCTGGAAGACGCTCCTTGCTCCTGGCTTCAGATCTGCCCAGCTCTGGCCATTTGGCCATTTGGAGAGTGAACCAGTGGATGTAAGAAATATCTTTCTCTCTTTCTCTTTCTCTCTGTCCCTCTCTGTAACTCTCCTGTTCAAATAAATAAATAAATTTTTTAAGAAATCTAGTAATTTATCCTGGTTTTCTGAAAAAAAAAATTTTAAAGCATTTTCAATAATAATATGAATAATGGCATAAACTGTGTATATAGTGAGTATGAGATTAATGAGAATCATGATAATGTATTTTTTAGTTATTTAAATTTACTTTTTTAAGAAAAGATTTATTTATTTATTTGAAAGTCAGAGTTATACAGAGAGAGAAGGAGAGTCTCAGAGAGAGAGAGGTCTTCCATCTGAAGGTTCACTACCCAGTTGGCCACAATGGCCGAAGCTGTGCTGATCTAAAGCCAGGAGCCAGGAACTTCCTCTAGGTCTTCCCATGTGGGTGCAGGGGCCCAAGGATTTGAGCCATCTTCCACTGCTTTCCCAGGCCATAGCAGAGAGCTGGATAGGAAGTGGAGCAGCCAGGACTCAAACCGGTGTCTATATGGGATGCCGACACTGCAGGTGGCAGCTCTACCTGCTACACCACAGCGCTGGCCCCTAAACTTACTTTCATTATATTTCAAAGGCAGAGAGGCAGACAGAACCATCTTCCATCCACTGGTTCACTCCTTAAACACCTGCAACAGCCAGGGCTGGGCCAGGCTGAAGCTACAAGCTTTCAAAAAATTCCACAGAAGTTAAATAAGAACATTCAAACATTAAAATAAGTAATCCCAGATTTTTTTAAAAAGATTTTATTTATTGATCTGAGAATCAGAGTTACAGACGAGAGAGAGGGAGAGACAGAGAAAAAGGGCTTCCATTGTGGGCTCGTCCTGTGAAGCCTGCGCACTGCTGGGAGGGTCGGCAATGGTGTTCTTCGACAAGAAGCAGCAGAGAGAAGTTTCGTGAACATGTCATGCTTTCAAAGGGGCAGGCAGAGGGGGCGTAGCTGAATCAGGGCAACACTGATTCCACAAGATAAAGCCTACATTGTGCCCCTATGCTTTTCCAATCAGCTTGAAGGTCTCATACCCCAGTAGCCTTCCTATTGGGCCTGGGCCACACCCAGGAGCAGCTGACCTGATTGGCAATTACAAGGCTCTTCAACAGAAGGCAGGGGTGGGGGAACGTGCCCGGGGCTCCTGCCACCTGCCAGCAGTCATGTTAACCTCCTGCATGGGCTGGGCAGGCAGTTTCCCAGCCAGGCACAGAATCACCCACATTCCATCTGCTGGTTCACCCCCAAATGGCTGCAATAGCCAGAGCTAGGCCAATCTGTAGCCAGGAGCCAAGAGCTTCTTCTGAGTCTCCCACGTGGGTTCAGGGTCCCAAGGACTTGGGCCATCTTCTACTGCTTTCCCAGGCCACAGCAGAGAGCTGATCAAAAGAGGAACAGACAAGACACGAACCAGTGCCCATCTGGGATGCTGGCACCACAGGTGGAGGCCTAGCCCACTATGACACAGTGGCAGCCCCTAATTCCAGATTTGAATAATTGAAAAATATTATAAGCTCAAAGCTTAAAGACAGAAATAATCTAATGTTGGAAGTAAATTTAGGGGCATACCTCTCTCTGTACTTAGCAAAGAGAATGGTGATTTCCAAAGTGGATATTCATGTTTTTTAGGGCTTTTTTGTTTTTTAGAAGACTTTTCTTGTTATATTATTCTTTATAGATTTAGGAAAGATTATAGAAGCATCCAACAAGCCAAAATAAATAAAATAAATTTATATTTTCCCATATATCTTTGTCTTTGGGATTACGGTTTTTTATTCACTTTGGGGACATTACTTTCCTCAAAATCTTTCCTGCCCATGATGCAACATCTGATGTGTTTAAACTACCAAGTCTATGGAATCCATGATTTAAATTAAAAGGCTAAAATCCTCCTAATGAGCATAAATTCATTTTAGGACTCAGCTGAATTGCATTTACACCCCAGCCTCCTCCTTCCCCCAATCTTTCCACATGCCTTCTATCATCATGCAATCCCCTTCCTCTCAGATTCCCACCCAGAAGCCTACCTGGGGCACAGCCTGGTATTATCTGGTCACCAGGTCTCTGATATTTTTCATCTGATTGGCAGACCAAGGTCATCGTCAATGGCCCAATCACTTGGGACCAGCCTCAGTGATGGTCTTGACCCTCCATGTTGCTGCATGACCTCCTTTGTTTTCTTAACCTAGATGCAGCTCTACTTCTGATACTACTTAACCTCAAGTGATGATCTTGTAAGTCAACATGTGCATCTGTCATGTCAAATGGAAAAGAGCTGTCACAACGAGCAGAGAACAAAAGCAGCTGGGAGCTTCATCTGGCTCCACCACGAGGGTGCAAGGCCAAGTACTTAACCCATCTGCTGCTGTTTTCCCAGGAACTGGATTGCAAGCGGAATAGCAGGGACTCAAACCAGTGCCCATATAGGGCTCCCAGCAATGCAGGAGGCAGCTTAACCTGCTGCACCACAGCTGTGGGCTTATCTGTATTCTTGACTGTGGAAGGACCTGCTTCCAAGGCCACTGATGTAGCCGCTGACAGAACTCAGTTCCCTTTGAGCGCGGAGGCCGGGGGCCTCAGTTTCCAGCTGCCTGCTAGCTGGACCTCACCTTGAGTTCTCTGCCACGCAGGCCACTCCAACAAAGCAACTTGTTCTGCCAAAGCCAGCAAGGCATCAGCCATGGAGATGGAAGTCACCTGTTAAGTCATCTAATCTTGGAAGTGACAACCCATCCCCACCGCCCCATCACATTCACCGTATTCTCTCGGTATGAAACAAAGGCAATGCTAGGCACACTCCAAGGGAGAGGATGGGTGATGGTTCGTTGGAGGCCATCTCAGAAGCCACTGAATTCAGCCTCATTACAGAAAAAAAAAAAAAAAAGAAACGTGTAGCATCCATATCCACTCCCAGCTCAGAGAAGCTTTGCCCATGAACAAGAGGCTATCTTTGCACAGATCATCTGTTTCTATTGAGGTAGCAGGCAGAGACTGGGTCTTCCCCCAAACTGCAAGCTTTTATCAGTGTGGACAGCATTACAGAGCAGGCTACTGCCCGTCCAGACTCCAAAATTGACTTGGCTGAGGCAAGCATTAGATTTCAGAGAGAACATTTGCACATAAAGGCCTTTTAGATGTTCTTTGAAAGGGTAACCATGGCCCTGCAATGTATTCCTCCCTCCTCAGGGGTCCTTGAAGAGGTTTTGACCCTGACCAGATTCTTTGCAAATATTGACTGATGGAATAGACTAACTAAAAGAGAAATGAGGGTCCTGAAAGGCTTTGCTGTGTGCTAATTACTGATCTGGAGGTGATTTCAGCACTATATTCTGGTTCATTGAGATTTTTTGTATTGCATCTCCCTGCAAACCCGAGACTGAAGGAGGGTGTTACACATACAACCAGAACAAGACCATGTGTCTAGTGACTCAACTTTGGAATTCAGCAGCCTCCCTAGGGGAGTTACCCCCAGGACCTGATATATTCCAAAATCGAAGCACATCGGGGGTAGAAAAGGAAGCCCAGGTTTGCAGGTTCCCCATGCTGTGTGTTTAGTTATCCCTGTCTCATACCCATTCGTAATTATGCCTAAGCCTGTTGCTGGCTAAGTTGCAACCGTCTTTCTGAAGCAGTAGAAATGTTAACGGTGAAGGCAAATTTGGATTGGCAAAAGGACAACTGGAATGCTCCATTTTTTTTTTTTTTTGTTCCTGACGGCTGTAAGAGATCATTAACATAAATAAATTGCACATACAGGGTTTAGGATTTTGGCATTTTCGGCAGTTCAAGTACTTGGGTCCCTGCCACCCATGTGAGAGACCTGAATGAAGTTCCAGACTCCTGCTTTTAGCCTGCTCCAACCCTGACTGACTCTCCCCCCCTCTTTCTCCCTTTCTCCCTCTCTGTCTCTCACTTTCCCCCAACCCCGCACTCCCATTCAAATAAACAAACCTTAATAAAGGTCGCATGTATGTACATAAAGACTGTTACGCAATCAAGAAAATGGATGCATCTGATTTGATACTACTGAGCCCAAGCTTGATGGATGCCATAATTCAGGGTTCTCCCTGAATGTGAGTACTTCATATTTTCTTTTGCTATTGAGGGGTCAAGACAGTATTGAAGGGGCATCAACTTAAGTAATGGATTTACTGATAGCAAAACTGCCCACAGCAGCCAAAAGAAAGGCGGGATTAAGGAGGAAAAATATAAAGCAGAAAGAAAGAGCTGACGCTAGATTTTGCTGTATTTTTTTCACTGCTGTTAAAAAATGGGATGAAAAAGAGGTAAATGGATAGGATCAACAGTCAGATGTTGGTTCCATTATCTTGAGGCTTGAAGGGTTCAGAAGAAAACTCAATGTCTGGCTGTGACACCTACAAACCTTTTGAGGACCAGGCACAGTCACTGCGTAGCACCTGGCAGGGATGAGTACAAATCCAATTATAAGGCTCATGATTTCAAATGGGAAACAGTTAAACAAGGGCTGGGTTTGACCAATCCCTCAAAAATCATAATTTCTTTTAAATTAATTAAATAAGGATTAGGAATCTATTCACTCAGGCTTCAGTGGGGAATTCCAGACATCTAACAAATGGGGTAGTTGGGATGGCCTGGAGGAGTGACTGGGGTAGTTGGGATGGCCTGGGGCAGTGACTGGCATAGTTGGATTGCTGAATTCCTGGCAGCTGGTCTATTACCACCCACTCACAGGGGAGGACAGGTACTCTGAGACCTAAAAGTGAACTCAGAAGACATTGGTATGCCATAGAAAAAAAATCAGCATCACAGTTAAACTATTTGGAAAATGTGACTAGAGAAGGGATTCTTTGGGTTCAACTCATTTGCCTAAAGGTGTAATTGGAATGGGCACCAGGTGTGAATGAAGTATGGTGTACCCACGTTCTTAAATTATGTGTGTTCCATGTTCCATGGCCAGCTTTCACTTGGTTTCAATTGAAATAAGAAGCTTTATAATTGCAGAATCCCTCTCTATAGAAAATATTAAATACTATAGAATTTCAAGAGAACAAGATATTAATCTTCTAACTAGAATTAATGATTGAGGTAGCATTATTGATTACATTAATTATTTTCATTAACAAATGAAAACTGTATCTAGTTGTGGTGTATTACGTGATGCTTTGAACAATGTGTATCTTGGGATGTAAATTAGTACAGCCATTATGGAAAACAGTGCACAGGTTCTTCAAAAAAGTAAAAATAGAACATCCTATGAGCCAGCAATTCCACTGTTGAGTACATAGACAAAGGCAATGAAGTTTGTTGAAGAGATAGTTGCACTCCTATGTGCGTTGCCACATTGTTCACAATATCCAAGACTCGATATCAACATGGGTGTCCACCAATGGGCAAATATTTAAAGAAAATGTGGTCTCTCTGCACAGCGGAATACCCTTCAGCCTTTAAAAAAGGAAGGGGGCCAGCGCTGCGGCTCGATAAGCTAATCCTCCACCTTGTGGCGCCGGCACACCAGGTTCTAGTCCCGGTCAGGGCGCCGGATTCCGTCCCGGTTGCCCCTCTTCCAGTCCAGCTCTCTGCTATGGCCAGGGAGTGCAGTGGAGGATGGCCCAAGTGCTTGGGCCCTGCACCCCATGGGAGACCAGGAGAAGCACCTGGCTCCTGCCTTCGGATCAGCACGGTGCGCCGGCCGCAGCGCGCCGGCCATGGCGGCCATTGGAGGGTGAACCAACGGCAAAGACCTTTTTCTCTGTCTCTCTCTCTCTCTCTCTCTCTCTCCCTCTCCCTGTCCACTCTGCCTGTCAAAAAAAAGGGGGGGGGGATTCTTTAATTCTCTTCTGAGCAGTGCTTACAAGACAAAAGGTAATGTGCAGATACTGATACTCAGCTAATGGGGATTCATGTAGGTAGATCCATCAAGAGCCTTGGGTGGGCTACAGATAGGATTTAAAACAAAAACAAGTGCACTCACAGGCAGTGAGCCCAAGGAGATGCTGTTCAGAATAGACTTAGCTCATGTCTTCTTCTCTTACTTCAGCAATCAAGAGCAGTCTCTGGTCATGTGGAGCTGTCTTCAGCTTATAGTAACAGTGCTTAAAGAAGAACGCTTAAATGGAGTGGTATGCTGTGCCAGCCTCGTGCGGTTGCACTTGGTCTTGAAAACCAGTAAGAGCAAGTTGAGACCATCAGTGCCATCATAATTGCTTCCTCAGAGGAAGAGGCGTAGGAGGATTTTGAGACTGTGGTTACTCACCTGCCGGTAGAGCGTGGCAGATAAACCCAGTTAACATTCAAGGCTTGCCCCAGTCTCTGAAATTTTGGAAAACAACATGAGCCAGAACCATGTGAGGCTTTCCTCATACTGCAAGAAATAATTTACAATCTGATTTTGACCCTGCCACTGAACAGCCTAGAGACTTGGAGAAACTGTTTGAGTTATGGCAAAATCACATCTCCCATTTGGGGATGTTGTTAGTCCTATTCACAAAGTCACCAGAAAGAAATCTGAGACTGAATTGTGCCCTGACAGAAACAAGCAAATAAAAGATTTATAAAGGGCTGTCAATCAGGCAGTGCCTCCTGAGCCTATGACCCGAATGCACAAATGATTGCCGAGGTGTCAGCAAGTGGAACACACACAGACTAGAGCCTTCGGCAGAAATCAATACTGCTGCTCAGTGGAGACGGCGGAGATTCTGGACTTGAAAGTGGTTGGATGCAGCTGCTCAACAGAGCCCTTTAGAAACATAATTGTGAGCTTGTTGTTGGGCATTGGCAGAAACTGATCCCACCTTAGGAAATGTAGATGATTCTGAAACCAAGAACGGCATCATGACTCGGGTGACGTCAGGCAAACACTGAAATCAAGAACACACCTCCGTGGAGCTGACAGATAACTGGAAAGGGTACACTCGAGAGTACATGCAAGCTTGGGCTCCCAAGCTCCCAGTGTTTACACACACAGTGGAGCCATCAGTAAATCCCAACACCTGCCCCAAGGATCGCCACGCTGTAGTTTACAGATTGAGCCCTTAAAGTCTCTCCTGGCCATGGAAATGGCTGGTAAGTTTACTGCTTGGATTGCCTAAGCTAATTTTACTGGTTAGATTTCACAAAGCTTTTTGGAAATCAGTTGTTACCTGCTCTTTGGTGGAAGAAGGAAAAATGCTCCAGCGGCATTTGGTTTTATATTATCTTGAAAAGGGCTTGCTAACCCAAGAAGAGACACTAGAGGGAGCTATCTCTCAGGAGACTGGTCATGGCTGCAATCAATTCAGAAAGAAGGCGTAGTCTGCATTGCTACACTGATCAAACATCAAGCTTGCCAGCAACGCTGGGAAAGAGCAACTGCCCCCACTCAGGGGACATTTTAATAATAATGAGATCGGATGGATTTAACGGACATTGGTGCTAGTGGCAGTATGTCATCACAACTGTGCATTCCAATGAGGTGGCTGCAAACCACATGTGGCCGTTGAAAATTTTAAGTGTGGCTGGTCCATATGACACATGACACACATAGAAGATACACGCAGAATTTCAAAGATGGGACCAAAGATGTACAATGTCTCATTAATAATCGTATATTGATTACAAACTGAATCAACGTTATTTTGAACATAGGTGCATTGGTAAAATATACTACTAAAATCAATTAATTAATTGTATCTATTTCTTTTACCTCTTTTCTGCTGTGCTTCCAGAGGATTTAAAATAATAGGTGTGCTCTACATTATATTTCTCCTGAATAGTACTTTAGATTATTTACTACAAATCACTGTAATTTGTGGGCTTTCTCAGCTAGACTGAGGGATAGTATGTAGACCTGCAGCCTGAACAGGGCTAAAAAAAAATCAAGAAGAGCAAGCATCTGACCTAACAGTTGAGATACCCACAGCCCAAACTGGAGTATCGGAATTCAATATTCTGCTCTAGGTCCTGGCTCTAGACCCTGGGAGGTAGTGCTGATGGCTTGAGTAATTGTGTTCAAACCACCCAAATGAGAGACCTGGGTTGTATTCTTGGTTCCTGGCACCTGCCCCAGGCCAGCCCCAGTCATTGTAGGTACTTGAGGAGTGAACTAGCTGATGGAATGAATGTGCATGCTCTCTCTCTTCCTCTCTTCTTTGCTTCTCAAATAAATTTCAATTTTTCCAAAAAATCAAGATATATAAACTCACAGATGGCCAAATGTATCCAGCTTCCTCCACTAACTTGTCCTGCATATGCTCAGCTCTTGTTATTCTAACACACACAAAAAAATTCCCAATGAGAAAAGGGTACTAGGAGAAGCACATCTGTCAGGTCCAGGGTCTCTAGAGACCGATGCAAAGAATGTGCATCCTACTGCCTGTCTCTCTTGTTAACTGTGAATAAAGCATCATACCAGATTAGACATGGTTCGTGTAAATACAACTGACAGAATCGGAACCTTGCACTTATTTAAGACTTGGAATGGTATTTGTTATTTTTCACGTTGCTTTGTTCTTTTCCCAAGATCTGTAGGATGTTGTTAATGCAAGGTCTTGGAAGGTGGCAGTGCTAGGCCAACTGAAACGTGTTTCTCTTCCAGAGTATGTGAACGGTCTACAGCACCATGAAATGACTCTCTGAAGAGACCCACCTTGAATTCACCTGGCTTGTCTGCAGCCACCTCCCACCACAAGACCTCGAATCGCCCAAATGAACTCTGAGCACAGCTCCTGAATTTAGAAATCTAATTTCCCACATAAAATAACTTTCCCATAGAAAGGAAAAAGATTTTTAATTATCCAGGCAAAACTGAAGTCATTTATCTAAAATTACTAAAACATTTTTCAACTAGAATGGAAAGTCAAAGAAGTTATTATAAAAGTATTTCTATTTGGGCTTCTCAAAAATCAAGAATGGAAGGACTTGGCCTTCTTAGAAAAAGCCAGGCTTCAACTTACTTTCACAACAACAACAACAACAAGAAGCAGGCAATTGCAAAGAAACACAAAACAACTACTTTTGAGACTGTGAGAGTAAACTAGATGAAGAGTGATGCATCTTAGCAAGACTGAGCCTGGTAAGTCATGAAAGGCAGAAAATATGAGAGTGGTGGGGATTCTATTGAATTGGCATTGTTTTCATAACAAGGTATTATAGAAGGAAGGTAGGTACCATTGTTCATAAGACAAAAATAGCCACGTGGACACAATCAACACTTACCACACAAAGAAAGGCTGTGTCTCCAACATCAGACTGGATTAACACACCCACCATGATGAAGTCAGGACTCAGGAACCCATTGCAAGAAGGTCCTCTCATCCTGTAAACAGAGAATCTCCAAACACAGCCAAGGTTCTCACAGGTGCTTACGAAAAAATGAGGTGTGAGAGAAGGACTCACACGCCAATATTATTAGGCAACTCCAGACTAACGTGTTTTGAAAGAGATTTATTTATCATTTATTCTTTAATCTACTTTATAACTTATAAATTAGCACTCATGAAAGAAAATTCACAAAGATGAGACATTTAAAGGAGGTCAGCCAGGGCAAGAAAAAAAATCCAGTGAAGATCTGGGTTGATGCTGGCCCATAGAACATCTCCAGGGTGTGACAGTCCACAGTAAGTCAAAGGTGGTCTAGATTTATGAGAATTTTAGACATTTTTTTTTTTTTGGCTGCACTGGAATTTCTTGTCTCATGTCTTCATCAAGTCCACATTGAAGGGGCAATGACAGGGACAAATCTGGTCTAAGAAGCAAAGCTAAGCCAAAGGGGGGAAAAAGCATTAATGGAACCTCCTGTCATGTTAGCTAAAAACTGACACTGGAAGACACTTTGGACTGTTAAAACCACAACTGACCATTATGGAAAACAGTTGCAAGAAGGACAAGGAGTTAAGGAAAGAATGAAAATATCCGGCCAGGTTTATATTCACAATATTTGATGATCAGAAGAAGCTGTTTTCATTCCAGACCAAACATAAGCACTGACACAGGTAGAACAGGTGACGCCCATTTCAGCAGAAACAGCAAGCCTGGCCATGTCTGAGCAAGCAATCCCTTAAGCAGCAAAGAGACACAGCCAAAGTGACAATAAACTCCTGAGATTTTAAAATTAGGACACATATACATACACAGTGAGACTGAGGATTAGAGAAATTTGCCAAACACATTTAAACAAATAAGGAAGTGAAACAAGATTTGAAAAACATTCAAGCCACCAGGGGGGGAAATAAATTTGATAAATGCCCAATCATGAAAACCAGGTTAAAGTTAACTGAATGGAGATCATAATACCTTAATTTTCTTCATTAAAACAGAAGCTTATGGGAACATATTGACACAAACAGCAGAGGGAACGACAAGGTAATGTGATAAATGGATACATCTTCAAGGTTAAACCATAATGGAGAATTGAAACACATCTCTGATTGATGTGTCTCCCTGATTTTAACTCGCATATTGATAAGATCTCCTTTCTAATCACATTAATTCACTCTTTTCAATGTATTTTATTCAATAAGTATCAAATTCCTACAATCCCAGGTACTGTTCTTTTCACATGAGATACATCAGTGAATAAATCAGACAAAATCTGTTTTTAAGAATATTACACAGACAGAAGCAAACAAAAGTAAGGTCTCACATAAATGATTAACATGTTTGAAGCCTAAGTTAGACGTGCCATCTTCTGCCAAAATAAGAGAAACTCAATTGCCTTCTGTGTCAGTTTCCTTAGACTGCAGCAACAAAGGACCTCAAACTGGGCGGCTTTCACAAACAGGAACTGACTCCACCACAATTCTGAAGACCACAAGTCTGAAATCAAGGTCTGCAGGGGCTCTGCTCCCTCTGCTGCTGCTAGATGTCAAGGGGTGTCCCCTTGACTGCTCTGCCTTCAACCTAACCTAAGTGTTGCTGACTGTGGAAGCCTAATTCCATTTTTTTTTTTTTTTTTTTTGCCTCCATCTTTACATCATCTACCCTCCATGTGTTTTCTCTTCTCTTCATAGAAAGATGCCAGCCACATTAGGTTAAAGCCCACCCCAGCTCAGTACAACCTTGTTTACCATCACATCTGTAAGGACCCTGCTTCCAAATAAGGTCACATTCAAGGTACTGGGCACAATCCTTCTAGGGAAAACACAATTCGACCACTAACAACACACTAGTAGGAATCCTAAGGAGACCAGCAATGTAAACTGTTTTTTCAAAACCAGTCCCTAGTTGTATGATCATCATCAGAACTCATAGGACCGTGCCTATGATTCATTACATAGAAAGAATGCAAAGCACAATTAACAAAGAGAAAAGGTTCGATGGCAGACATCTGTAAGAAGCCGGGCTCCAGGTTCCCAGAGCCCCACCCCAGTGGAGCTCCATTGTCTGTGCTTAATGCCTCCCACATTGGGAAGGGACAACATCCATGAAACGCCGTCTACCAGGAAGGCTCATTAGAGACTTGGCACAGAGAGATTTTTGTTTTGGGCTGCCCATGTGGCCACCCTCTGCTTAGCATGTACCAAAATCCTACATTCCCAGAAGGAATACAGGTGTTTCACATAAACCACATTGCTCGTAGTCTAAATGAAACATCGCTATCATTTAGTTTATGTCAGTGCAGGGAACTCTTCAGCCAGGTTCCCAGGGACAGCCAAGGGCCAACCCGGCATGTTGTCTGTTCTAAGAGTAGTAGTCTCAGAACAACTCATTCCCAGTTAACTCATGTCTACACACAAATGAATGGGGGCAAGTAACATTTCCTCTCCCCCAAAGCCACCCAGGTCATCTGATTGAGACATATAAGGATCTGATAAATCTCACAAAATAAACCATTCTATTAAAGTAGAGTATGTTAGAAAATAGTTAGCAAATGTAGACGCATAGTCATGATATCAACACCAATCAATAGCAAAGGTGCTCTTATTTATTATTAAGTATTCACTATTGCTATTAAAACTTTAACTTAGGATTCCATTTTATAAATTTGTTTCAATTGTAATTTTCAAAATTGTAAAATTCTTTCATCTCTTAAATAATTTTAATAATATAATAATCTAAGGCTGGCACCACGGCTCACTTGGCTAATCCTCCGCCTGTGGTGCTGGCACCCCAGGTTCTAGTCCCAGTTGGGATGCCGGTTCTGTTCTGGATGCTCCTCTTCCAGTCCAGCTCTCTGCTGTGGCCTGGGAAGGCCGCAGAGGATGGCCCAAGTGCTTGGGCCCTGCACCCGCATGGGAGACCAGGAGGAAGCACCTGGCTCCTGGCTTCAGATCGGCGCAGTGCACCAGCCGTGGCGGCCATCTGGGGGGTGAACCAACGGAGAAGGAAGACCTTTCTCTTTGTCTCTCTCTCTCTGTCTAACTCTGCCTGTCAAAAAAATATTTATATATAATAATCTAAGTCATGTTCTCAGTAAAGGCAGCCTCACAAATGAGGGGTGAAAAATGGTTCTTGAAGAAAAAAGAACACTGTTCTTTTTATATATAAAGCATAGATATATAGATATAAACATTTGTGATTTTAAAGGAGATAACTAGGAATAAAATAAGTATCTTTTATGAGTCTATTTTATCAATTTTTTTTCTAGAACTTTCTCTCTTGAAGGACTCAAATCAAGCTACTATCTATTGTTACTTGTCAACAGTAGAATAGGGAGATTATCAAAGAAGGCTTAATGTAACATGTTGTTGTTCTTTTTACAATGATCCCATTTACATTATAATATAACAAGCAAAATTTGATTTTTATTGAGTCAAAGAATCTAGCTGGAAAATACATATCAATTTGTCTTTCAGAAGCATCCATCTCACTTACACACACGTGCAATTTAGAGCTTCTGAATCAAATCAATGAATCCATTTGTGGGGGAAAAAAATCAATAAAGAGTTTCCTATTTGAAGCAAAAGATTCTGTAAAGAAAAGGAAAAGCCCAAGACACACTGCTACCGACTGAGGTGGTATTTTAAGGAAATATTTGTCAAATATCATAAATTTCAAAGCATCATCAGAATAAGCTTTACGGATGAGACCAAACTTCCATCTGCTGCGCACACAGGGAACCTCGAGAAATTAGCCTGTAGAAATAAGAATCAAAATTTTAGAGCAGCTGATGTAAAGATAAACACATTAGGTCATATTTTAATAAAAAATTATAAGCCCAGTGCTCCTTTTATTGACAATAAAATAATGCATAAAATCTTCAAGTATTCCCCAAACGTGTTACCAGATAACTTTAAAACTCAAGGAAATATTAATAGCACTTGGATGTGTGCGACATAGCGTTTGAAATTAAAAATACAATTTACTAAAGGATGCATAGTATAAATTCATTACAAATAAATTTAAAAGTGGTATTAAGATATAGAGAAAATGAAAAGTAAATGGAGAGATACAATGTTTTCTTTAAACCAGTCTTTGTAGTCAATGAAGTCTCAGGCAAAGACTCTACAGATTTTTCACAGAAATTAACTAATTCTAAAATTTTTAAGAGATCTCAAAAGACTCAGAAGAGTCAAAACCACTTTAAAAATGAGAATAAAGTCGGAGGCCTCACACTACCTAACCATCAGACTTACTAAAAAAGTTACCAAGATGCTATCTATTAGCATAAAGATAGGAAAGTAGATCAATAACAAATTGTCTAGAACTAGATCTGTGTATATAATGAGAACAGTTGCCAACATATTTTCTTTACAAAAAACTACAGGTAGAACAATTAGATACTGAAATTTAAAAGAACATTGGTCCTTATTTCTTACATTGTACAAAATTAAACCAAAATAGATGTAGCTGAACACTTAAACCATATAATTAAGATAGGAAAGTAGATCAATAGCACACTGCCTAGAAAGAGATCACTGTATATAATAAGAACAGTTGCTAATATAAGATGTTTTCTTTTGGAAAAATTCCGATAGAACATTAGATATTAAAACAATGGGCCTCATTTCTTATTTTGCACAAAATTAAACCAAAATAGATGCAGCTGAACACTTATACCATAAAACTACAGAACTTCCAGAAGAAACATGGATTTTCTTAACATGTATGACTGCAATGATTTCTATATGAAACAATAAGCATAAATCATTTAAAATGCAGACATGAATTAACTAACATCAAAATTGAAAATTTTATTTCCTCAAAAATATAGAATTCTATAGCAATACTTAAATAACTTTGCTTGTATTAGGAATAAATAATCCTGACAACTACAAGTCAATAATAAGGCAAACAGTCAACATTAAAAGGCATAAAATGTTTGAGAAATTAATTTACAAGGCATAAATGGTTCATAAGAATATGTCAAGATCAATGTCTTTAATCAAGGAAACTCATATTAATAAATAAAACTTCTCCAAGAAACCTAAGAGATCTTGAAATATTTAGTGTTCACAACCATGTGGAGCAACTGGAAATCTTGTACATTCTTATGAGTCTATAAAGTGGACAACCACCTGGGAAAACTGTTTGCTAGTTCCTCATCCTTATGCTTAACTATATGAATAAGCATGTGTCTGAAAAGTTTTATCTCTAGGAATTTATCCCCCAAAAGTGAAAACCTATGTCCACAAAAAGAGTTCTACTGAATTGTTCACAGCAGGTTTTTTTAATAGTAGACCAAACTAGGAAATACTGCAGATGTTCAATTGGTAAATGGAGAAACAAAATCTGGCAT
Organism: Oryctolagus cuniculus; assembly: GCF_051225735.1. Taxonomy (NCBI): domain Eukaryota; kingdom Metazoa; phylum Chordata; class Mammalia; order Lagomorpha; family Leporidae; genus Oryctolagus; species Oryctolagus cuniculus. Next base: position 69,031,487 of record NC_142884.1, on the reverse strand, counting down.
ATCAAAACAACAGCATGCTACTTAGCAATAAAAAGGATGAGACTACTGACGGATACAATAACACGGATCAATCTCTAAAACATGTTGGGAAAAAGAAAGACAAAAAAAGTCGTATCTTGTAAGTTCCACTTATGTAAGAATCCAGAACCAGCTAATCTATTGTGACAGCAAGACTGGTGCTTGTATTGAGTATAAAGGGGATGAGGATACATTGTTGGGTGATCTGACTGTTCTATATTTTGATCATAATGATTATGTGAGTTTTTATATTTGTCAAAACTGAACCTATCTGTACACTTTTAAACAGTTCATTTTAGTTCACATAAATTACACAGCAACCAACTTGGTTTTAAAAAGTATGGATGGAGGCCGGCGCCGTGGTTCAATAGGCTAATCCTCCACCTTGCGGCGCTGGCACACCGGGTTCTAGTCCCAGTCGGGGCGCCGGATTCTGTCCCGGTTGCCCCTCTTCCAGGCCAGCTCTCTGCTATGGCCAGGGAGTGCAGTGGAGGATGGCCCAGGTGCTTGGGCCCTGCACCCCATGGGAGACCAGGAAAAGCACCTGGATCCTGGCTCCTGCCATCGGATCAGCACGGTGCGCCGGCTGCAGCGGCGGCCATTGGAGGGTGAACCAACGGCAAAGGAAGACCTTTTTCTCTCTGTCTCTCTCTCTCACTGTCCACTCTGCCTGTCAAAAATAAAAAAAAATAAAATAAAATAAAAATAAAATAAAAATAAAAAAGTATGGATGGAAAGGGTAGCAGACACTTCATCAGAGGTGTGATTCCATTCTGGGAAACCCAAACCTTTTTCTGGGAAGAGTGCCTCCTTCTAACACATACACTGGCCCATTCTACTCAGGTACTGCCACGCCTGAGAAGGAGAAGCTAAGAAACAACATCGACACTCTAGTAGTCAAGTGGGTATTTGTGCATTAGAGATTCAAAATTCGTTATGAATTCAAAGTAAGGTTGAGCAACTCGGCAAAAATGCATCACATTAGGAAACTGTTGTAATAGATTTTTTCTTTTCTCTCATTTATTAATAGTAAGTTCATGTACAGAAAAGACTAACGTGTAAACTGGGAAGAAATGATGTTATTATTGCATTTCAAGTTATACCTGGTGGTTTTCAGGCCAGGTTAATTGGCATTCTCAGGTGAAGCCTCCTGTCTTTTCCTCAATTATGCCAAGTTATTTCACGCCTCAGCTCCTTGCACTCATGTTGCTCTCTGATCCTGAAATTTTCTTCCCTCATCTCTGCTTGGTTGACTCACCATTCATTCTTCCAGACCCAATCTAAAAATTGCTTTTTCAGAATCACCATTCTGTTTCGGTGAGGTTTTCTTTATTAGACCTACACATTGCACTGCCTTTGGCTCCTTCGGAACACTGAAACATTTACATCTTTATGTATCTATAAATGAGATTTCTTCGCATACTTTCTGTTCTCCACGTTCTAGGACCCCATCCATTTATGTGCATCCAATTGCGAACAAATGCTATTGATGATTGGAATTGTTCAAACTTGTGTGTCCCACAGACATGCAAAGGTCAATGTTTTCAAAGAGATCTCTTTTTATTTCCCATTTTCTTTTTCTGAATGGCTTCATAAAGTGGCTTAATCAGAATAGCATGGAAGGATTCCAAAGGTATTCCAAAACTCTAATTTTATCCAATTTTATATTCCTTGCTCCTCAAAGAGCATTGAAAAAAAAAATAAGAGCAACAAACTGTCAAGTGAGCAATGAATACAAAAAACACATCATGATTGGAAATGGTTTGGATGGCCTTTAAGGGTCCAAGTGTTGGAAATTTGATTCAGCAGGTGGCAGTACTGGGAGGTGGGTGGCTTTCCAGAGGTAGGCCAAGTACGGAGGAATTAATGTAGTTCTCCAGAACAGGCTATTATAAAATGTATGCTTATGGGCCCACCCAGTTCTCTGCTTCCTGGTTGGAGACATGGTCATCCTCCCACACACCTCCTGCCATCTGCCATGGGGCTCTTGCCAGAGATCTGTGCAATCTGGACTTTCGGCCTTCAAAGCTATGAGTTAAATAAACCTCTTTTTCCTTCACAGGTAACCTGGGTCAGGTGTATCATTATCAAGAGAACGGTAAACAAATACAGGCATCTTTGAAGGATGACAGGACAGTGAGTCCTTATCTTGGAATATGATAAATAAGGAGCAAATCAGCACTTATCCTGCCTTGTGTATAGGCCATAACACTGACTAGCCATAAGTAGACCATGGGAAATCTCTCTTTACGTAAGTATCCTATGTGGCAAAGTGGGTTTAGCCACTGCCTGCTTCATCAACATCCCACATCACAGCACCAGGTTGAGTTCCAGCTGCTTCTCTTCGGATTCAGTTTCCTGCAAAAGTGTCTCGGAAGGAAGTGGAGGTTGGCCCAAGTGCTTGGGCCACCTATGTGAGAGACCTGAATGGAGTGCCAGGCTCCTGGACTACCCCTTGCCACTGTGGCCATCTGGAAACCAGCCTGGCAGTTAGGAGATGGTAGGGCTGCTCCTGTACCATGTGAGTGCCCGAGTTCCTGTCCTGACTGCATCCCAACTCCACTTGCATTCTGGGAGGCAGCAAGTGGTGTGTCAATGAGTTGGGGCCCTGTCCCTGATGTGGTAGACCTGGGTTTGGTTCCCAGTTCAGGACTTCAGCCTGGCTGAGGTCCCTCCGTTGCAGGCTTTTGGGGGAACACACCAGCAAATGAGAGATTGCTGCCTGTCTCCACATCTCTGCCTCTCAAATAGGCAAAGTATCCTAGAAAACCATTAAGAAAAAACCTCACAGAATTAAAATGCCACCAGCTTGCAAATAAAATTAAATTAAAAAATCATTGAACTTCACATGGCTGCTTACATCATTGAGAGGAAGACAATAAGACATGACATGCCTCCAGATCAATAAATGCATCACCACCTAGAGTCCTCCCAAGGTAATGAACGTGATCTGTTACAGACATAGCATAAATATTCAAATACGGAGTGAAGAGGAACATGTTGAAGTACACTATGAGTACATAAAAAATAAAAATCATCCTGGGGAACATCTTTGAATAACAAAGGAAATAAAATCGAGGTGGGATCTATCAATTCAGATATATAGTTGATTTTACATGAGCAAGAACCAACTATAAAGAAACAGAGAATTTCCACATTAGAAATGTTACAGGCAGGGGCTGGTGTGGTGGTGCAGTGGATAAAGTCACTGTTCAGGATGCCCTCACTCCATATGGATGCCGATTCATGTCCCAGCTGCTCTAGCTCTGATCCAGCTCTCTGATAAGGGCCTGTGAAAGCAGGAAAGGATGCCCCAAGTGTTTGGGTCCCTGCATCCACGTGGGAGACCCAAATGAAGCTCCTGGCTGCTGGCTTCGGCCTGGCCTAGCTTGCTGTTGTAGCTATCAAGGGAGTGAACCAGCAAATGGAAGATCCCTCTCCCTCTGTCTATCCCTTGCTCAGCAAAACTCCTTCAAATCAATCAATAAATCTTTAAAAAAAAAAAAAAAAAGAATGAAATACTGAAGGCAGTCCTTTAAGCAGAAATGGCTGGAGACCAGAGGGTAACATGAGCACAAATGAAGTGAGGAGGCGGGAGGGTGGGGGTGTGGGCGGGAGGGAGGGAGGGTAGAAAGGGAAGTATCACTATGCTCTTAAATCTATATATACGAATACATGAAATTCGCTCACCTATATAAGTAAAAAAAAATTCATGTTAAAAAAGAAAAAGTAATTGTATAGGTAAACAGAAGAGACAGTGTAAGCATATTTTTGTTTGTAATTATCTTTTCTTATACCTGATTTAAAAGATACCCTCATGTACATTTCTAAATCTGTTGATAACCACACAATACACAAAATGTAAATGATATGACAATAACAGCACAATGTAGTAATTTATGTGACAATAATAGAATTGAGAGAGAAGAAAATGGATCTACACAGGAGTAGTTATTGTATACTACTGAAACTCAACTGGTATTAGACTCAATTAGATTTTCATTTTACTATATTCAGTTCAACCCCCAGGGCAACCACAAAATGAAAATGCTCAAAAATATATTAAAAGACAAAACACTAAAATGGTATGCTAGAAATATCTAACACAGAAGAAGACAGTAATGGAGAAACAGAGGATCAAAACATATAAAGATACACATGAGATAAGTAGCAATAAGGTAGACATGAATTCTACCTCACCGGTAACTACATTAAATGTAAGTGGGTTATACACTCCAATAATGGCTAAGATTGTCAGGAAGGATGAAAAGTATGAGTCGGGGCTGGCACTGTGGCATAGTAGGTAAAGCCATCGCCTGCAGTGGCAGCATCCCATATGGGCACCAGTTTGAGATCCGGCTGCTCCACTTCTGATCCAGCTCTCTGCTGATGTCCATGGAAAGCAGTGAAAGATGGCCCATGTCCTTGTGCCCTGCACCCATATAGGAGACCTGGAAGAAGCTCCTGGCTCTTGGCTTCAGATCAGCCCAGCTCTGGCTGTTGCAGTCACTTTGAAAATGAACCAATGGATAGAGGACCTCCCTCTCTCCCTTCTCTCCCTCTCCCTCTCCCTCTCCCTCTCCCTCTCCCTCTCCCTCTCCCTCTCCCTCTCCCTCTCCCTCTCCCTCTCTCTCCTCTGCCTCTGCCTCTCTGATAAATAAATCTTTAAAAAAGAAAAAGAAAATTATGAATCAACTATAATATGTCTACAGAAAGAACTCTTAGAATTCAAAGACACAAACAGACCAAAAGTAAAAGCATGGGAAATTCATGAAATGCAAACAAAACAGTCAGAGAATAATAGTGGTTATACTAGTATAAAACAATATAGAATCCAAGGTAAAAAGTTGTTATTGGATGAAAAGGATGTCATTTTACAAGTATAAAGGAGTTAATCTATCAAAATATGACAATTATAAATATGCATTCATCAAATACCAAATAAAGAAATTATTCGCAGATTTGCAAAGAGAGATACTTTCACAGTAATAGTTAAGAAAAATCAATATCTGACACTGAACAATAAATACAAAATAGAGAAAAATTTGAAAAGCAAAGAAACATTTGAATAATACTATACATCAACCAAACTTAACAGACATCTATAAAATATTTCACCCAAGAATGCATGTGTTTCAGAACAGATGACACTGTACTTTAAAAAAAGACCCAGTAAATTTAAAAGTATTCAAATCATACAAAGTTCTCTGGTTACAATGCAGTTATATTAGAAATCACTGAGAATAAAATATGGAAAATCCACAAAAACATGGAAATGAACAACATACTACTAAATGCCCTATGGATCAAGAAGAAATCTGAGGGAAATTAGAAAATACTGTGAATTAACTGAGGAAAACACAGCATATCAAATCATACGAAGTACAACTCAAGCAGTATTTAAAAGTTCACAGCTGTAAAAACCAATGAAAAAGAAGAAGAAAATCTCAATTCAATAATACTTTGTACCTTAAGAAACTAGAATAAGGTGAGGAAACAAAAGCCAAAGGAAGGAGGAGAAAAGAAATAACAGAGTTTAGGGCAGGAATAAGCAAAATACACAGAAGAATGAGGTAAACAATAAAATGACAAGTTGATTCTTTGAGAAGATCTACCAAATTGACAATATATAGTTTGAGCAATAAGCAAAGACCTAAGATTCAATTGACTAAAATATGATTGAAAAAAAAGCCATTTCTGCAGATCTTACCAAAACAAAAGTGATTATAAAGGATATAGTAGATAATTATATATCAACAACAAATTACTAAGCTTAGGGAAATGAATGCAAACAACAGACTCAGAAAAACAATTGAATCAGGAAAAAAATAGATATTTTGAGTGGGTCTATAACAAGAAAATAAATTGTGTTATTTATTTATTTTGACAGGCAGAGTGGACAGTGAGAGAGACAGAGAGAAAGGTCTTCCTTTGCCATTGCTTCACCCTCCAATAGCCGCCGCGGCCAGCGGTCTGCAGCCAGCACCTCACACCGATCCGAAGGCAGGAGCCAGGTGCTTCTCCTGGTCTCCCATGGGGTGCAGAGCCCAAGGACTTGGGCCATCCTCCACTGCACTCCTGGGCCACAGCAGAGAGCTGACCTGAAAGAGGGGCAACCGGGACAGAATCCGGCGCCCCGACCAGGACTAGAACCCGGTGTGCCTGTGCCGCAAGGTGGAGGATTAGCCTATTGAGCCACGGCGCTGGCCCAAGAAAATAAATTGAATTAGTAGTTAAAAACATCCTCCATGGGAAATTCCAAGATGAGGGACCTCAGTGGTGAACTCTGCACAATGTTTAAACAGGAACTGTTGGGTAGGAAGTTAGAAATTAGCCTACATGTGTGAGAGGGGCCTGAGGACACCAGCTTCTACAGAAACCCACTTTGGAAGCAGCCCAGCATCTACACGTCAACGTCCTGCCCAGGCCCTGATAACCTGCCAGGTGGTCCCAGCCCTCCCCCTTGGGGAAAGCTCTCTCCTCAGCACCAAATGGGTTACCTGGCCTGATAACAATGAACAATCAAACTTTACATCCGGTACCAGCAAGACCTCCCCCCACCCCCATCTGACAAACCCTTTGTCCTGGAGCTGCCCCCACCTGGTCTGCCAGGTGTAGTCTCTCCATTTAACCTTGTAACCCAGCTCTGCTCCAGTCTGAGTCACTGGGCACTCTCTTTGTCCCCTCCCTGTCCCCAATAAAACCTTGCTACTTTGCTCTCAGTCTCACGCCTGAATTCTGTCTTACATGAAGACAAGAACCCCAAGACTTCTGTCTGGTGACATGAATTCTCTACAAACTCTTCCAAAAATTAGAAGAGGTGAGACACTTCTCAACTCATTCTCTCAGGTCAGGGTTACCCTGATAATAAAATCACAGAGACATCACACACACACTCACACACACAAATCCTCTTTGCAATGCTAGGACAACAAGGTAAGTAACATGTAAAGGATTATCGGTAAATAATCCAAGTGGGATTTATCACAGGAATTCAAGGTTGGCATATCGTGTAAAAATCAACAAATACTGTAATACACTACAGAAACAAAGGACTGAATCCCATGATCATCTCACAGGACATAAAGCATTTGACAAAATCCAACCCCTCTCATGATAAACTAAAACACAGCAAAATGAAACAAAGTGTAAAAGTACTCTCAGAAATGTAAAAGAACCCGATAAGGAGTATCTATGTCCAACACAGGCTCCATTCTTAAAGATGAATGACTGAAATATTTCCCCCTGTTCTTAGTAATAAGAGAACATGTCAGCTCTCACCACTTCCACTCAACATTCTGCCACAGGATATAGGCAGGACATTTAGGCGAGAAGAAATCAAAGATTACAACAAGGAATTATAATGAACAATCAGACTGTAAAGGAGCAATGAAGGCGTCCCTGGATACAATAAGCTTATTCTGGCCCCACCTGCTCTGATCTGAATTGCTGGTAACTGCCAAGGGCAAGGCAAGCAGCGACCCACGACCTCCTTCCACTCACTAGCAAGAAAAGTTTCGGTGGCCTCAAAAAATTGCAAGAGGCCATCGGTGAGGTTGTTCAACATGGATGAGCTGAGCTGCAGTGCCATGAATCGGTCATCCAAATGCACTCGCAAGTATTCTAGTGATGTGCTATCCTCCACAGTTAAACGGTTCAGATGGTCAGAGTGGGATCTCAGGACCCTTTGCCTACACTAAGTGGGAGAACTTGCATCAAAGGAGGCGAGACAAAAACCTGAAGACAAGTGAGTTCTTCCTGATTTCTGACTCTGGAGCCCAAGCATGGGACACACAGGGATGTCCCCTCCCGCCAGGGTCACCTAATACCAGTGTCTTCCATGAAACGACTCAGTGATTAAAGCCGCCCTCCTCGCTGTCCCGTGAGTCTGTTCGAGGTCGCAGCTCGTGGATGACGTCATCAGCCGGAGGCAGGTCTGTCCCATGATTCCCAAACGTGAGCGCCAGGCTCTGCCCTGGGAACGGGCCTCTTGGTGACCTTGGGCGGGCCAGGGGCGTGTCCGCTGGGCGCTGGATCTTGTCTGAACCGCGAGGCCTCTCTAAGACCTACAGCACGACTTCTTCACCTAATATTCCCTTTGCAGAATTGTGTTTTCTCCATGCATGAAGTAGACGCAGATTTCAAAGAGGAAAATGATGTGGCAGTGGCTCTGATGATGGCCCAAAGTTCGGAGTAGTTAAAGATATAAATGTGTTTGTGTTATCTATAATAAATGAGGAAATATGAAATGTAAAAATTTTTTAATTTTTGTCTTTTTAATTTTACCTCCCACATATAAGGGAGAACAGGCAGTGTTTGTCTTTATGTGTCTGGCTTATTTCACTCAACATGATATTCTCCAGTTGCATCTATTTTGATGCAAATGCTAGAATTTCTTCCCTTAAATTCAAATGTCCAGGGCATAGAAAGCCTCCGCCTACAGTGCCAGCATCCCATATGGGCGTAATTCAAGTTCCCGCTGCTCCATTTCTGGTCCAGCTCTCTGCTATGGCCTGGGAAAGCAGTGCACGATAGCCCAAGTCTTTGGGCCCCTGCACCCATGTGGGAGACCTGGAAGAAGCTCCTGGCTCCAGATGGGTGCAGCTCCGGCCACTGCAGCCAATTGGGGAGTGAACCAGCAGATGGAAGACCTCTCTCTCTCTCTCTCTCTCTCTCTCTTTCTCTGCCTCTCCTTCTCTCTCTGTGTAACTCTGACTTTCCAATAAATAAATCTTTTTTAAAAATTCAAATGGCCAACAGTCACTTGCAAAAATGCTCAAGATCCCTAGCCATAGGGAATCCAAATCAGAACCACAATGAGTTTCAACTCACTCCAGTTAGAATGGCTCAGGTACAGAAATCAACAAACGATAAATGCTGGTGAGGATGTGGGGAAAAAGGTACCCTGATCCACTGTTAGTGGGAATGAAAACTGGTGCGGTCACTGTTGAAGACAGATACATCAGAAATCCGAACACAGACCTACCATATGATCCAGCCATCCCGTTCCTGGGAATTTACCCAAACCAAAAGAAATCAGTATAAGAAGGAGTCATTTGTACCCCCATGTTCATTGCAGCACAATTCAGTATAGCTAAGATATAGAACCAACCCATATGTCCATCAACTATTGACTGGATAAAGAAATTATGGTGTATATATACACTGTGGAATACTACACAGCTATGAAAAAAAATCTTGTCTTTTGCAACAAGATGTTCAAAACTGGAAACCATTATACTTAGTGAACAAGCCAATCCCAAAAAGACAAATATCATATGTTTTCCCTGATCCAATGCAACTAATGGAATACCTGAATGTAATGTATTGTAGCAAAATAGACATTTTGAGAATGGATGGTTATTTGTAGTCCTTTTCTCTTCCATTGAGGAATAATCTTTTGTTTAGCTTTGTTTTATTTTGTTGTGTTTCCTTTCTCTTCATGCTATTTGCTGGACTCCTTTACTTAGAGTAGGATTAGCTATACGATCACTAAGTATACTGATAATAGATCACTGTAAAAATTAAGAATGGGAATCCAAACGGGGGGAAAGGTTGGAATGTGCGCAGGGGGGAGAGAAGTCCCACAATGTTCCTAAATCTATATATATGACATATATGAACCTTGTATAATTTAAATAATTTTTAAAAAAGAATCTCTTCCTTTTATATCTGAATAATATTTCATTGTACATACACACATTCATCTAATGATGGACACCTTGGTTGTCCATCTTTTGATTGTTGTGAACAGTGATGCTATGAACATGGTGGTTCAGGTACCTCTTTGATACCATGTGTTCAAGACATAATCTTTTAAAATATTTTTACTAATATAAAGATAACAGATTTCATATATATTTCAAAGACACAATTTTTAGAAAGTTTTATTTAATAAATATAAATTTCATAGGTATAGCTTTTGGATTATAGTGGTTCTTCCCCCAATACCCACTCTCCTACCACCACTCCTATCCTACCTCCTACTCTCTCTCCCATCCCATCTTTATTAAGATTCATTTTTAATTATCAGATACAATTCTAAGAACATAAGAATACTTCACTCCTTCCTTCTTCCTTCCTTTATTCTTTTAATTTTTGCAGTAACATACTTTCAATTTACAATAAGATGCTTAATAGTCCACGAAATCAATCCAGACTCAACAAGTAAAAATTAGAAGGACCACTGTGCCACAGAAATATAGCCAAGAGCTATAAACAATAATCAGATCATAAGACATCCATTCCACTCTTACACTTTTGTTTGTACTCTTATAGTAGCTAACATAAATCAGGAAAAAAGATAGTGTGTTTGTCTTTTTGGGTCTGGCTTATATAATGAAGCCTAATTGGAACCATTTTTTTGCAAAAGAGAGTATTTCATTATTTTTTATGGCTAAGTAGGTTTCCATCATGTATGTATACCCTATTTTCTTTATCCAGCCATCCACTGATGGACATCTGGATTGATTCCATTTCTTAGCTATTGTAAATTGAGCTGCTATCAACATGAGGGTACAGGTGATTCTTTCATAGGCTTATTTCACTTCTTTTAGATAAATTCCCAGGAGTGGGATGGCCGGGTCATATGGTAGATCCATTTTCAGATCTCTGAGGAATCTTCATACTGTCTTCCATAATGTTTGTGCTAGTTTACATTCCCACCAGCAGTGTATCAGAGTACCTTTTTGTCTACATAATCTTTTTAAGGTCGCATTATTCCCCCAAATTTCTACAGATTGTCATTTCTTAATAAAATGATCCTAAAACTGTAATGGAAATGCAAGGGACACTGAATATCCCAAAACAATCTTGAAAATGAAGAAGAACGTTGTGGGACTTTAAATCCTGAAATTGAAATCTCAAGATTTGAAATTCCAAAGTTTGAAATTATTCAAAACTTACTAAGCCATCTGCTCTTGGTCCAAGGATAGATATGCAGATCAATGGAATAGAAATTAAAGTAATTAAATAAAGTTATACATTTGCAGTCAATCTTCCATAAGTATTTCAACAATTCAATTGGAAATAAAATCTTTTCAAGACATAGTATTGGGAGAACTGGACATTCTCATGTATATAAAAAAACTGGATCCCTATCCGCATCATATGTAAAAATTAATCCAAAATGAATGAAAAACCTAAATGTAAGTTCCAAAATTGTAAAACTGTTATAAGAAAACACAGATGTTCATATTGGTAACCTTGGATTATTTACTAAATGTGACAGCAAAAGCACAAGCAGCCAAGAAAAAAAGACAAATTGGGCTTCATCAATAAAATATGTTCATGTTTCTGATACAAAAACTTCCCATATTTTGGATATATACCTAATACTGGGGTTGCTACATCATATGACAGCTCTATTTCATAGTTGCCATATTAACTTTATGGCAGCACATTCATGACAGCCAAGAAATGGAATTAACTGAGGGATCCAAAAACAGATGAAAAATACATTATAAATGCATAATGGAATATTTCAGTCATTAAAAAGAATAAAATCCTATTATTTGCCACAAGAAAATAAAACATGGATGGAACTCGAGGACATGTGAAATGAAACAAGACAGACACAGAAAGACAAACACAACATGTTCTCCCTCCTACACCGAACTGACAACACTCAATCTGAATAGGAGCAGTAATTACTAGAAGCTGGAGGAGGAGAGGTAATACAGGAAGGATACACAACAGATACCAAATCTGAATTAGAGGGATTAAGCTCTTGATGCTATACAGCATAGTGGGTGACTACAGTTCACAAAATCCTATCACATATTTTCTGAGCAAATAGGACAGAGCAGCTCTAAGACTCTAATCATGAAGCAACGGCAATGAAAAGTAAAAGCTAATTACCCTAATTTGATCAGTACACACTAGGTGCATGTATTGAAATTTTACACTATGCCACTTAAACATATGCAATTATTATTAGCCAAGGTGCTTTTAATGTTCTGAAAATTAATATAAAAGAAACACTTAAAGTTTTACAGGACATTACTAAGCAGTAAAAAGATAACACACAAATGAGATAATAAAAAAAATCAGCAAAGAATTTCAATTGATATTACCCCACAGAAAACACACATGTGGCTAATTAGTACATTTAAAGAGCCTCAAAATCTATATAGTCTTTAGTGAAATAGATTAAGACCACAGCGATTAACCACTTCCCATCCTCTATGATAGCAATAATATAAAAAAGAGAGAACAATAAAGATTAGGAAGAACGTACAGAAATTAAATCCCTGATATCTTGTTTGTTAGAACGTAACATGGTGTATTTCTGCTTTGGAAAACAAATGTTTCTTTAGATTGTTAAGCATAGAGTCGTCATATGACTCAGCAATTCTCCCCCAGCTATAGGCTCAAGAAAATTGAAAATGTCTGTCTTTGGAAAACTTGTACATGAATATTCATGGTAGCATTGTCGATAATAGCCAAGGAGGGAAAAATTCCAAATATCAATCAACCAATAAATACATACAATTTGGTGTATATCTATAAATTAAATATTACATAAAAAGGAGTGAAGTATTGATTCATACAAGAATATGGATGAACCCTGAAAACACGCTCAGTAGATGAAATAAAGTAATCACAAAGGCTACATATTGTAATAAGCTATTACTATTCAATATCAAATACATATAAATGTATTCAGACAGAAAATACATTAGTGATTTCCAGTAGCTGGTAGTAGGGTATAGGGAGTGCCTACTAATGGGTGAGGATTCCTTTTGAGGGCTATGAAAACATTTTAACAGTACTTGACAAATTTCCCCCTATAAAGAACTGAATTATGTAAAGGGTAACTTTTTTATGGTACTTAAACTATATATTTCAATCAAATCTGAATAATGATCGCCATATTTTAACTTCACATTCATAACTAAATTCTTATCTACTCCCTAACACTTGGTCAGAGAAGCAAGGCCTCTGGGGGGGGGGGTGTAGCCCGTGAACAGCTTCCTTTGTAATTCTCTCATAATCCACACCCTTCCTGCATTCTTCCAGAACCCCAGTTTTATGTTATTTCAAATGGAGTGAGAAATTAAAGACATATTTTGGATCATTCTGAGGGCAGAATGTGTCTAAATATTTTCCTGGTCTTTCATAGTTACCTCATCAACACCTAATTTGACAGCTATTTTAAAGCAACTCTTCTTCGTTGAGACTCTCCAAGGCTTTTAATTTAGTTTAAATTGAACCACCAACTTTCTCTACTTTAAACTCATATTTAATCACAGTTTTTGGTATTTAATTAAAACATGTAATGAGAGTAACAACCAGAAGTAGCATAAGCAGTTTTGAAAGGAACATAATTGAATCTTGAAAAGCGTGTAATTCTGTGGCGCAAAGGAAAGGGTGGACGCGGGGGGAAAGGAAGGGGACACAAGTCAGCAGGTGGCGGAAGCCAAGGGAGAGCGCGTTTAGTTCCGGGATATGGGCAGGTGGACCTCAGACTCCGGTCGGAAATGGGGCAGGGCTGGATCTGGGTGGGTGGAGGTCGGTGCACACAGGGTACCACAGGGCAGGCTCTGGGAGCTCCGAAGCTGTAATCAGTGCTCCCACACCCACGCGTGGCCCTGGGCCCTTCAGAGCAGAAGAGTCAACAGGTGAGTTTTGAGCACGCTCACTGTGAAGCAATGATGACCGCTACAATCGTGATTATAAACGCCCTTTCCCACACTGACCCTGGCCCTGTGTGCCCACCCTTCTGAGCGCGGATTTCTAAGCCCTACCTTGAAGCAGGCCCTGTAGTCTGGGTTCAGATCCTGACGTTTCATCATCCAGCTTTGGAAATGGCTTCCCCAAGTTATAAAAGGCTCACTTTTGCACTGCCACAGGGGCTGTGGAAATGATGCTGAGGGCAAGGCCTCGAGGATGGGCATGTATCCTGCATTATCCAGGTCGTCCAATCTAATTATAGGTTTCTAATGTAGCATAAAACAGAGGACTGTGCCCGAGAGGTGCAATTGGAGGAGGGCTCAGCAGCTCCAGAGGAAGGGTCCAGGAGGCCCAGCATCTGGGCAGTTATCTGGACACTGAAGGGACCCTTAGAGATGAGGAGCTAAGTCTCACACTGCAAAGAAAGTGGATTCTGCCAACAGTCTGAACAAATGAAGGACCACATTGTCTTCCACAGGCTCCGGGGAGGAACACAGCTCCGCCCAAAAAACCCTGCACTGGCCCTGCCATCTACAGGACCATAAAGTAATAAATTTGTGTTGCTTTCAGTGAGTGAGTTTTTGTTAACTTGTTATGGTAGCAATGAAAAGCAGACAGAACGAACCCCCCAATTTGAAACCAGAGACTCCGTGGAAAGCTTGTACTGTGCCCGGCACTTGGTGTCTTACTTGTGCATTTGCTCCTTTGTTAATCGTCATTTTCATAGCACGTAACATGATGAACTGTTTTACAGATGCATTTTTTAAAAACAGATTGCATTTCCCTTGGTGGTAAGGTGTGTCTAATTTATTCTGGAGCACTCAGGCTAGCAAGATGCTCCACGCCCAGGTCCCTGGGACTTCTTAAAGTCCTGTGGGGTGAGGGGAGGGGCAGTGGCAGAATGACCCAGAAGCAACCGAAGTGCAGGACTCTGCCTTTTTGCGCATTTTGGATTCTAAGCTAAATAATTCCCAGATACACTTGATTGTTGATATCTCTACTTAACCAAAGTAACCCAAGGGAAAAGGAGGAATGAAAATTAAGGTATACTGTCTGTTGGAATTGGATCTTAGGGGCTCAGCAGGGAAATCATTTCGTAAGACTAAACGTGCTCCATTCACTAGCTGAGTTTTGACGCTGCTGTTAGAAATATACTTTATGAACGACAAAATGTGTGAAACAAAACACTGAACACCCTTTGCGTTGTGATTGTGTCATTAGAAATATTAGGGGTTATTATTTTCCCCTCATTCGGCTCAACAAGGCTTTGTAGAAGAGATAAACAAGCAGCAGTAAGAACAGCTCTGTGATCCTCTATCAATTCCTTACCAGTCACTATTCAAATTGTTCTAAATTGAAGCCTGTTTGTGTTACCGTGTACACAGCGAACTCATCAGGGATTACACCAAGGGGTATTAGAATAAAAAGAGGCTTCAGGAGCTGGAATTGAATTACCAGACACCCTGTTCCTAAGACACATTTTTTTTCTAAGCCCCTGTTTTCTTTGCTCACAATGACGTCCCCAGAGCTTACCAGTGCAAATCTCACTGCTTTGGAAAATGACGCTGTATTTTCTATGAGTCAACTAGGATTGGATGGGAACTTTGTTGAAGTTTACAAACAAAACTTTTGACATATTGAAAAGCAAACATGTAAGAGAGGTGAAGCTCAAAATGGTATTTATAAAATACCATTGTTTCTCTTTAAGTATGACTTTATCCTTAACTGCTGGAGAGTAGACAGGAAAAACACAATCTAGGGGAACGCAGAACTGGGGCTCATCTTTGTGCATGAGAAATACTCAGACAACCCCATGGACCCCACCCTCATGCTTCAGTTCTAGCACCATCTCCTCCCCTTGAATGTGGGCCGGATTTATGACTGCCTGCAAACCTGTAGAATCCAGCCAAAATGATCTGCTATATGAGATGACATTATGTAAGATTGTAGTGGCTGTCTTGCCAGGAGAGGCTATTTCCCTGGATGGCTTTGAAGAAGCCAGTTACCAAGTTGTTAGCTAGCTTGTGGAGAGGGGTACATGACAGCCAGCAAAAAAAATTGCAGCCCTCACTCCAACAGCCTGCAAGGGAGCTGAATTCTGCCAACAATTACAAGAGCTTAAAATGGGATCCTTCTTTAGTTGAGCCTCAAATGGGAATGATACCTTGGCTGACAGACTGCAGATCTGTCAGACCTCTAAACAGGGCAAGCAATTAAACCAGGCCTGGACACAGGACAGAAACTGAGGGCCAGAGTTTCGGTTAGAGGGTTAAACTGCTTTATGTGACATCCCATACGACTGTCGGTTCTAGCACCTAGGGTTAGGGGTTAAAAAAAAAAAAAAAAGTTGCTGCTCCACTTCTGATCTGGCTTACTGCTAATGTACCTGACAAAGCAGTGCAGGTCAGCCCAAGTATTTGGGCCTGGTGGGAGCCCCAGTGGAGTTCCTGGCTCCTGGATTCAACCTTGCCAAGCCCTGGCTATTACAGCCATTTGGGAAATGAACCAGCAAATGGAACTCTCTCTCTCTCCCTCTCTCTCTCTCTCTCTCTAACTCTGCTTTTCAAATAAATAAGTCTTTTAAAAAGGAGAAAAGTGGGATAATAAATGTCTAATTTTAAGCTATAGCCAACTAATGCAATACATTTCAAAACCAACCTTTTATCTGTGAAGGCTGAGAAAACATTCTTAATAGATGCTGTTGTGTGTCTTTCTTAATTAAATAAATGACTGCTAACTCACAACCCAGCACTGTCAGTTGCTTCCTTATGTTTCATATCAGAACTCCCGGCTGACAAGTGGAAACTTACCACCCTCTTCAAGAGGTTTCTAGGCTGTAGCCAAAAGTTAGTTATGTATTCCACTTCAGTGCTCAACTTACTTAATGTACTCTAAAGAGTTATTGTCTCTTCTTTATTATCCCTGTTATATTCTATCATGAACCCAGACAGGTTCACATCACAAACATTTCTCAAGTCCTCCGGGGTTCTTCATTTATATTCCTAGGCTCTGGTTCAGGCATTGTAACCTCCACCTTTGACTTCACCGACTTCCCTCTCTTTACCGCGACCTCACTGTCACTGTTCTCCTCCTTCATTTTCACCTGGCTCCACAGTAACCTTTCCTATAAAAACATGATTATGTCAATCAACATGATTATGTCAATCAACGTGATTATGTCAATCAGATTTTTAAAATACTTTCCAAAGCTGTTGGAGAGAGGCTGAACCCATCAGTATAATTAACCTTAACCTCTGTGCTTTTTTCCATAGATAAAGTAAGCTTATTTTGCTTTTTGAAGGGTAGGCATTTTATGTGTCTCCTTTTATTCTCAGCATCATGAATATTAGATTCAAGTCTGCAACATATGTAGCTGTTGATACTTGTAGAAGTAGTACAAGGAGCAACGAATATATTTAAAAGACTTACACATTAAAAAATGAATCTCATATACATTTTGCGCTTTTATTTCCTGCACCTATTCACCACTAAAACCTTCTTTTGCAACATCTGAAAGTCACCTGCAGGGATGTCATCAGCAAGGTGGTGGAGAAGGAGCTTTCTATGACCAGGTTCTTACGGAGCATCAGCTTTGGTTTCCACCTGAGGATCTTTGTACCTTTGTGGGAGTCTGGGATTATACAGTGAGAAATTCTAGACACGGCTGGTTCAAAAACCATTTAAGAATAAGAAAGGATAAGAACAGTTGCACTTCACCTCAGTCACCTCTCCCCCATGCCAGCGTAGCTCAACACCAATAAAGTCGTCTGTTTTTCTCATGGGGGAAAGTAGAAGTACGGTGGGTGAGCACCTAGCTACTCCAGCTTGATGGGAAGTGCTCAGCAAGCCCACTTCTCCGTCACCGCACCCAGGACACTGCTGTCATCAACATGGCTGAGTGGTTAAAAACAAATCCAGGGGCTGACAGAAAGACTGCAGATCCTACTATCCCCTCTGTGGTTCCATCAGGAAGGCCAGCTGGCCTAGAGACCCCTCAACCAACCAAAACACTCCCTAAACACATCACAATCCCCTCCCCAGGCCAGCTCTGCAAAGGTGCCCCTGGATGTGGGTGGTGAGGACAAGCCCATCACACAGACGGCCAGATCAACTCCAAAGCACTGGAAGAATGCACACACACCTGAACACTTCAGGGCACTGTCCACCAGCAGCCTGTCTGTGAGATCGAGAGAAGACACACAGTCTTAGGAGAGCGCCCCTCTGAGGGTACAAGAGACGTGGCATAGGTCCAGCTAGGAGAAAGGCATGAGAGAGCCGCAGAAATCACTAACTGGATGGTGGAATCAAAGTTGTTCTCTCCTGAAGCCAATTGGTGAAGATTGCAGGAGGTGGTGACTGCTTCTTCAAATGCAAAGAATTCAAGGAGCATGAAAAATCAGGAAACATGACACCATCAGAGGAACACAGTATTCCCTGAGTCCATCCCAAAAAATGGAGATCTCCAAATTGCTTGACAAAGATTATAAAATTCACTGTTCTAAGGTCACCCTGTGAGTGACAAGAAAACTAACAGAATAAGAAAAATACATTAGTTTAAAAAGTTTAATAATTGTAGATATCATACAAAAGGACCAAACAAAAATTAAAGCTGAAGAATACTGTGAGCAAAATTAAAAACTCCATAGAGAACACCAATGCCATCTGAAAGGCTCAAAAGTGCCCGGAAGGTTGGAGAATAAATTTGCAAGTTCTAAGGCAGGCCCTTGACCAACACCAGGACTCACAAACGGGCCCATCACAAAAATTGCAAAGTGTGTTTAGAATCTGGGTAAATAATTTTTTTTGACAGAATAATTTTTTTAAATAACAAGTATCCCTAGAAATTCCTCCAGAAATATCACTTCTGTAGTATATCATGATAGTATAGCAAGTTGGGAGCAGAGTTTATACAGAAATTAAAGTGCATATTTTAGGAAAAACTTAAATGCTAAAATATCAAACACAGCAGCATGCTTTAAAATATATCAACTTATGAAAAAGAAACTTTATGGTTTAACAAATGTTTCCTGTGCTTTCCAAAATTAACGTGGCCCTCTCAATGAGTCTCTAATGAGGATTGAATTTTGGTGTCAGAACCTTTAGATTTTTTCAATCTACAGACACTTATTGACCTGTTAGTCCTAATTCGGCGTCTAAGAATAAAAGATCACGGAGCAGCCGATAATTACATATAGACATTTCCATTAAACTTGACCATGTAGGTCTTTTCTACAGTTGTTAATGGCCTGTTGACACTACAAGAGCAACTCATTATATTCCTGACTTCATCTAGAGCTATGTGTATAGTTATTCATAGCTTCAAATACTTCCATCATTGACCTTATGAATTTAAAATCTTTCCTCTTATTTACATATATATGTATATCAAAGCAATCCACACGTATCTACAAAAATAAATACTGCTTAAGGTTTATGGCAAAAAGGTTTTTACACTAATTTGTAATTTCTTGCCATAAGCTCCACCAACTTGAACCATGATTACATCTCATTGGTTCTGGTATTTATATAACTTTAAATCCTATGTCCATGCCACCGTTTTTCAAGTATTTTATGTATACCCAAGACTGATGGACAATATTCTCACTTTATATTTAGGATTATCACAAACAATCACAGTCAATGGAGATAAAATGAAAACATTAGAGGAATCACAATGGAAGAATAAAAGACTGACCTAGAGGCTTCCCAATGATGACATTCAAGTCAGATTTGGCTTTTTTCAGTCTGGGGTAAATTGTCAAGATGCCTGGACGTTCATTATGTGAGTGCTTGAGAAAAATCACATTCTTTCTTCCAGGTGACTAACAAACAGGCTTTAAGCTCACATGCATTCTGGGACTGTTAGGCCGTCCCTGCACAACACTGGAGCAGGAATTCTCTCTCTAAAACTTGGTTTAGTTTGTCTTAGGGCTGTTGACATCTCAGCAGCCAGAATGCAGCTGATGTTTGCAGCTTGGTTATTTTCTTTTACAAAACTCAAGCCAAGAGAGAAATGTTAAGGACGCAAAATATTTATTTTGGGAACTTGTTTGTTTATTCAAGAATTTAACACCATAAGTTAGAAAAATCTGAATGACAGTCCAAACCAAGCACCATGGTCCGGAAAGCAAAAATCAGTTTGGGGGAGAAAAATCTGTTCTTCACAATGAACATTAGAACCCTTGTAATCCAAAATGCTGTTGCTGTGGTTGTGTGCATGCATTTTAATTGCATACATATACATATATTATTGATAAAGATGGTCTTATGAATTAAGGTTTGAAATGATATCTGGGAAACACATAAAAGAACATAATTTCCAAATTTTAGACTACCTGTTTAGTTGTCTTACACTGTGCATACTGGCAAGAATCCCGCTCCTACGACAAATCTGATTCCTTGCAGTCTTTGTCATCTTAGAAATGATACTTCCGGCCGGCGCCGCAGCTCACTAGGCTAATCCTCCGCCTTGGGGCGGCACACCGGGTTCTAGTCCCGGTCGGGGCGCTGGATTCTGTCCCTGTTGCCCCTCTTCCAGGCCAGCTCTCTGCTGTGGCCCGGGAGTGCAGTGGAGGATGGCCCAAGTGCTTGGGCCCTGCACCCCATGGGAGACCAGGAGAAGCACCTGGCTCCTGCCATCGGATCAGCGCGGTGCGCTGGCCGCGGTGGCCATTGGAGGGTGAACCAACGGCAAAGGAAGACCTTTCTCTCTGTCTCTCTCTGTCTCACTGTCCACTCTGCCTGTCAAAAAAAAAAAAAAAAAAAAAAAAACAAAGAAATGATACTTCCATCTTTTTCAGTTGTTTTGAATAAAAAAATACCTGGAATTATTGTAGTTTTTATTTTTATTTTTCATAAGTCACTAACAATCCATCAATAACACTGCTCAGTTGCACATTCAAAATATTTTCAGAATTTAACACCTTGTTGGCCCTTGCTTGGTTACCTTCTTGACCTAACACAATCTCTTGCCCAAATTTTGCAATAGATTGCTAACTAGTCACCCTCCTTCCTTTCTTCATCCCCTCAAGTTTGTTACTCACACAGAATGGAGGGGGATATTTCTGTATTACAGTTAAGATCACCTCAGTAAAAGTAAAATCAAAATCCTTACCTTGGCCCTCAGGTGCTGTGTAATCTAGCCACCTGCTACTTTATGACATCACTGCTTTATAACAACATTCTGGCCATACTGACTTCCCTGCAGGTGCACCACACGTGTTCTCACTCATGTGTATTTGCACATGTGTTCACTGCTGCCTGCAAGGCGCCTCTCTGAGGTATCCACATAGCCAGTTTCTCCATATTCACAGGCCTCCATACAAATGCCATGTTGTTAACCTGGCCTTTTCTGATCATGAAAAGTAACAGAACAATTCCATCTTCATCCTTTTATCCCCCCCCCCTTTTTTTTTTGACAGGCAGAGTGGACAGTGAGAGAGAGACAGAGAGAAAGGTCTTCCTTTGCCGTTGGTTCACCCTCCAATGGCCGCTGCCGCCGGCGCACTGCGCCGATCCGGTGGCAGGAGCCAGGTACTTCTGGTCTCCCATGGGGTGCAGGGCCTAAGTACTTGGGCCATCCTCCACTGCACTCCCTGGCCACAGCAGAGAGCTGGCCTGGAAGAGGGGCAACCGGGACTAGAACCCGGTGTGCCGGCGCCGCAAGGCAGAGGATTAGCCTAGTGAGCCGCGGCGCCGGCCCTTTTATCCCTCTTATGTTTCCATTTTTAGCTGAAATTTGTATTATGTCTTATCATTTCTTACACTTTTGTGTTAATTTTTATTATCTTCTCCTAGCCTTAGGCCATAAGCTCCATGTGGACAGAGGTTGTATTTTTGGTTTGCTTACTATGGTCTCAGGCATCTGAGTAACTGGCTGGCATGAAGTCAGCCTTCAAACACACTCACTGTAGCACTGAATAAATAAATGAATTCTCAGTGGATGAGAATTTGATGCTTGGCAAAAAGATATGGCTCTTTTGGCTACATAGAGGCATCAATTAAATGGAAGCCAGAAGTACGATCATCAGATTTGAGAGTCCCTTCAACGTAGGGAGTGTTACTGGAGTTGCAGGCTTGCTGTGTCCTGTTCTTCCATTGCATTTTAGCCCCAACCTATCTGCGTATTTAAGAGTGGCTCATACCCGAGGTCTTCTGTAAATGTGAAGCTGATACTTAGAAGCCTTCCGCAGCCTATGAGCAAAGCAGGTGAGAGGCAGGTACATCAGAAACCCGTCAAGCATCAAGCATGATGGCTCTGAACCCTACTGGGGTATGGTGGCCAAGCTACCATCAGGCAGAGGAGAACGGCAGGATGGGGAGAGGGGGCAAATGCAAATCCAGCTTGGCTCATGTCGGTCCTCACGGGTCTTGGCCAGAGAAATGTAAGTACTGTTAAATTTCATGCAGTCTCTTTTTGTTGAACTTATGCCCTAAAGTACACTTAACACTAGATTAAACTGATGGTTTGGGGCCCATTCAAGCTATTGCTCATGTGCTGGTGTTGGGAGAACGTCATATGTTTTTATGCATTAATTTTTTTAACAAAAATGCTACATCTGACTAAAGGCCAGATGCTATTCTAGAGGATGGGTAGAAAATATGTATTGAGGATGGTTTCTGTTCTCAAATTATCAACAATTAGAAGTAGAGTTGAGGGAAAATAGTTGACAGCATAACCAACAATCACACCCATTGGACTTGCTCCTTGCGATTGCCCAACAGCATGAGAGAGCTGCATTTTGGCTTTACTTAGTGAAGAAACTCTGAAATGCTTCTGAGTGTTGCTCTTTGTTCAACTTCATCTTTCTATACAATCCTTTAAATACTGAATTTCTTTTAAGCTTCAGTCTGCTATCTTCTTTTTTCATTCTCCATTCCATTCCTAGATAAGTAATCATTCCCACAATTTAAGTATTACTCCTGTATCAACTCCCCAGTTCATGTATTTTTAAATGTCTACTTATTTATTTAAGAGGCAGGGAGGGAAGGAGGAGGAGACAGAAACAGGTAGACAGGCAGAGAGAACATGCATCTGTTATTTCACTCCCCAATTGCCCGCAAGCCTAGAGCTGGGCCAGGGCTGAAGCTGGGAGCCACAAACTCAATCCAGGTCTCCTGCGTAAGTAGCAGAAACTCAAACACTTGAGTCAACACCACTGTCTTCTCTGGTGTGCACTAGCAGGACGCTGTAGCCAGGTGCCAGAGGCAGGAACTAGAACCAGATGCAGGAACCAGACACAGACACTAGAACGCAGAATGTGAGTGCCTTAACCACTACGCTAAATGTCCACTCCTTAAGTTTCTATTTAAGCTCCAAGTTCATTGAGCAAATGCTTGGTCAACAATTAGATATCACAGATGGCTATGACTTTGCATTTAGTGCCTCAAATCCCATAATGAACATCCTGTTTCATCAGTGGTAGAGTGGATTCCTTCCATGTATAATCATACAATGCATCCATGATGCATGATCAATGATGGGGAACTAATTAATGGCATATGCAACAACATGGATATATCTCACAAATATTTATCACGTTAAATGTTTAAAATAATGAAAAATAAATACAATGTTGAATGAAGCAAGCCAAGAACAAAAGTTCTTACCTTCTGACTTTATCCATATAAAGCAGCAAAACTAATCAACAGGGGTAGAAATCGGTAATGAAATGACACTTGGATGTCATTACTGTAAAGAACTGGGGGGTCCATGTCCTGTGGAGCTATCTGGACACACTTGCTTTGTGACAAATCACAGAACTGTATACTTAGGATTTGTGCATTTTTCATTACGTGGTTTATACCTCAATGTAAAATTTACTTTAATAATTAAATAAAGGATGCTTGGGACTTCCAAAAAATTTTTTGTTTTTATTACTAACCACTTTGGGTATGTTAAAACTAAGAAACAGAAATGGTAGCGTTTTCTGCTGGGCAATTATTGTGTATTTAGAAAAAAGTCTAATTATATATTCAACTGACACACTAGAATGATTTTAGAAAGCCTTGGATAATACAAAAAGTATGTGTTCTGAATAAATAATATCCTGTTGTCAGAAAAGTAAACACACAGGCCTATGATTAAATAATGTTAATACAATATGGTAAAGAAAATAGATTAAAAACACACACAGTCTAGAAACACAACATTACAAGTGCTATTCTGGTTGTAAGGTTGACAAGCACAGAAATATGACTCTGAATGGGAAAAGTAACAGAGGCACTATGGGGATTCAAGTTTTACAGATGCAAACTTAAAATATAAACACCCTCTGCAGCTGGGGTGTTTACCGCAAGTGTCTAAATTCAAGAGAGCTGCGGCGCCGACTTCAGAGTTGGAACCTTGGAAGTACCTATGCACGTCTTATGCTTTTTTTTTTTTTTTTTTTGAGAAATACAGGCACCGTGCATGTGAAAACTATGAAAGCCAGTACCTAGAACAATTTCTTTTTAATAGTAACGTTCAATAATTGGTTTTGAATTTGGAAGTTCAAATGGTATTACCTTTCAGGACAAATGCTATCTCTTGAAACATTTCAATCATTAAATACCAGGTAGAAGATAAAACACAAATAAAAATGTAACAAATGAGGTAAATTACAGCATTAATTATGTTCCTTCAGTTAAGGAGTTATATTTACCTTCAGTGAAACAATGAAGTCTGCTGTTTATAAGGTGAAGATTATTAATATGCCTAAATGGTTCATTTAAAGCAGAAATTATTGGCTACCCTTGAAAAGTCCGTTGTGCTAAATCATGAGAAGCTCCCTACGTTCAAGTTAGGAATAAAGTTACAAATATATCTATTATAAATGTTTCCTATTTTTCATATAATTGGGATTAAAGATGTTAAATTTCTACACTAATGGTGCCTCCTTGTTGTTCCTTTTGTCTTTATTATTTTTCATAAACGTTTATGACAACTTTCGCAGAACACCACAATTTTTACAGGCTCTCTGTAGACTTAGGCATTCAAACACATTCCTAAGATACATTTGCATGCAGCTTTTAATAGGTAAGGTTTATGTAATCTTTTCGTGCTCCCGATAGGGGAAAAGTCTCTAAAACAAAAAGGAGATTCATTACCAGTCTAAAAACAACTTCATTTTTCTATTCTCAAATGATTAACTCCATTTTACAGCAGCTGATACACATCAGTTTGAATGACGTCTTTTGTGTGGGGAAGGGGGCCTGAGTGGAGTCGGGCAGATGGATGTCTCAGTCAGTCATGAGCACGGAGCACGACCCCTTCAAATTCCATTTCACGACTCACTTCATGTTCAGAGCTGAATTTGCATGAAAATCAAATTCATAAATTCAGCCACGGCTTTGATCAGGAATTTTGCGGTTGTTATTGTTCTTTTTGAATTGTTGTAAAAGTCATGGCAGATGGTAATGTTTCTTGAAATGTCTGTCAATACTCATCTCCCTTCCTCTCTTACCACAGTGCAGTACTGGAAGATTGCAAACACCTTCACCGGATCAGCCTATCACAAACGAGAACGACCCTTAGCTGTAACTCCCTTATTTCAAATGTGAGAAAATAAAGTTGCAACCTGAAACAGCCCCAGGGCCCCAACACCCAATCCAGTAACCTTTCAATACACCAGCGTGATCACTTAAGAAATGGGCGCTAAATTCTGAGAATTATTGGCTGTAATTACAAACGCCTCCATATAAATGACTGAGGGAAAATACATACACACGTACATGCATAATTTGCACATAGGCAATTACTCTCTTATGCACTTATATATCTATATTTGCATGTATATTTACAACAAAAAATTAAAGTTGTAAACAATTTACATGCATATTCAATTGCCCTGAATTTCTTTTAGACTATATATATCTACATATGACCCCACAGATTATATATATGACAATCAACTCAAAGGGCATATTGACTCAGAGCACTGAGTTAGAAAATATATGAAGACTGAAACGCCGGATCTGCCACCTAACAGCTGTGTAGCCTTGTGGGCTTGACGTTGTCAGTTGGCATTTTGGAGACTTGTAGCTCCTGGTGTTGTTTTTAATATTAATGACACTGGCATGTGGATTAGATAAATAGTTATGAATGCTTACCGTTTGCCAGGACTGAGACATGGCAGTCCAAGTGTCAGAGAGATTTCCCATGCATTCATGCAAGCACAGGAGCCCATACCATGTGCCAGACTGACAGTTCCCTTCCAATCATGCTCTAACTCTCACGTTTACCATGAAGGTTGGCACGGCTGACCTTGGTCGCCAGTGAGGCGCTACTACAGAGGTCAGAGGGCTGCCAGCAGCTGATGACAGTTCCGGGTACAGCTCTTCTTCACAACGTCACCACACAGATGGAACAGCAATTCCAATTTAACACACACACACACACACACACACACACACAAAAAGCTCAAATCAAGGCTTCCAAGTGAGATTTTTCTCAGTCTCTAAAACGAACATCATTCCTATAATTTCCATTTTCCCGAACTCTTAGAAGACATTTCTATCAGGCATTAAAATTCCTACTCTAATACTTTTGTCCCAATCTGCGTAATGTGTTCATAAATGGACACAAAGATTCTTGCCTTCAGATATGCTTTTGCCTGACCTATGACATAACCTATGGAAAGATCTTTTTTTTTTTTTGGAAAAACAGTGACCATCACCACAAGGAAGAGCCATCTAGGCACCTGTTATTTGGAATTTTAGCCACACTCTGTTATAGTCTGATATCTCAATAACCATTAATAAATTTCTAGGCTGGGACCCAAGATTCCATTTAGTGCCATAATTTAAAAAGCATCTCTTCTGCATTCAACACTTTGGCAACATGCCAAGAAAAGAAACAAAAATTGTTGGACTTGCCTGCCAGCTGGCACCTTCGACTGAATGGCTAACTCTCCAAGAACTGCCATTCCTCAGTCACACAGGAAAATAGCATGGATTTCTTACTCAGTGTACATTCTTCTTACTGCTGCAAAAATTATCCTAAGAATAAACTAATTGCCACTGTAAAACACAATTTCATCATACCAAGCATCCATCTGGAAACAGAGAGACAAATATGCAACTGCTGGCAGAAGAGATTTTAGATTTAATACAACCATTGATATATATGGCTGTTAATAACTTCTTCTGTTGAAATTATTTCAGTAGAGGTTATATTCCATTTTCGGGGTAGTTTGTGTTTACTTTGGATCTTCATTAAATAGGGAAAATTTTTAAAGTCACAGTATATGTATACATATAGCACACAAGTATTTTGTACATGCACAGTAATGGAGGGACTGTGTGCACGTGTGTATAGGCAAGTGCTTGGCACAACAGTTAAGATGCTCCTTGGGACACCTGCATCCTGTATCAGATGGCATACCTGAACTTGAGTCTCTGTTCTGCTCCCAATTCCAGCTTCCTGCTGATTCGCACTCTGGGAGACAGAGGTGACAGCCCAAGTAATTGGGTTCTATCTGCCAGTTCACTCCCCGGGTGCCTACTATGATTAGGCTGGGCTGGGCTGGAAGCTCAGAAGCTGGGAGCTGGGAACACCACCTGGCTTCCCACGTGAGTGGCAGGATGAGCCGTCACCACTACGGATCAAGATGTGCATTGGCAGGAGGCTACAATTAGGAACTGGAGCTTGGAATCAAACCTAGGCTCTCAGATGTGTGACCTGGGCATCTTAATCGCGAGGCTAAATGCCTGCTCTTCATGTGCCAAGATTTTAAGCTGCTGGTTGAGTTTCTCGGGGCGGGCGGGGTGTACTAGTTATTCAATTGTCACTTCAAGTACTTAGCCCATATTTTTCTCTGCGAGGTGTGCCCATTTGAAATTTCTCAACCCTTCCTACTCTCTACATCATTAAACCTGAAGAGTGGAAAGGAGTACGGACAGAAAGATTCTTTACCAGTAGCTATCTGTTAATGAGTAAAACCTGGTAAGAGAGTCTTAGTAACTTTCAAGTGCACTAGAAGTGATACCATAATGTGGTACGGTGACATCCATTGCATCGGAACCTTGAGTCCTAACACACTCAACAGCCATGTTGAAAATGCCCATTTGAATCTCAAGTAATTACTTGAGTTGTAGAGAAACACAGCTCCAAAAATTCCACTTCCTGCTAACTCCTGGGATTAAAAAGAGTGATTTGTGAAAATCTTTATTTTACAAGTAAAAATAATAATTTTGAAATTTTTTAAAGATGTCTATTTATTTGAAAGGCAGTGTTATACAGAGATAAGGAGAGACAGAGAGAAAGAGATCTTCCATCTGCTGTTGCACTCCCCAAACGGCCACAGTGACCACGACTGGGCCAGGCTAAAGCCAGGAACTCCAGGTCTCCCACATGGGTGGCAGGGGCTCAAGCACGTGGGCCATCTGCTGCTGCTTTCCCAGGCACATTAGCAGGGAGCTGAATCAGAAGTGGAGCAGCCAGGACTGCATCTGGCACTCATCTGGGATGCTAGTGTCACAGGAAGCAGTCTAACCCACTGTGCCAGAATGCTGTCCCCTAATTTTTTTATTTTCTAATGAAAAAATACAAACATCTGTGTCTATAGGCAAAATTCATGGTTAGGCTTCTCTACAACTGGTGATTATTTAATCGTCTTTAAGTTGCAAGGACCTGGTTGACAGGAATGAGTCAGTGGTTCATTAAACTTCTATTTTACTCTGGTAAACCTTTCCCACTAGTACACTGTGTAGTTTGGATGGGCATAATGTAAGGGATACGATATTAACACTGATTATAACTAAATCTGACAAGTTCTACTGACCTATGGAAATAAAATCTGAATACTTCCATTTGATTCCTTCCGTGGGAATTGAAATCCTAATTTGGGGAAATGCTCCATTTGCATCTACATGCAGATTTATGATTTATGACAGTCAGAGTTCTCAGCTAAGATCGAAAGCCGATGCTCTAGGAGTTATCATATAGTGGGAATGAAATTTCCTAACCTATTTAGATGAACCAGGTTGTGTATTATCTTTCACACTGATATCACACTGCCTTCATTTCAATAACTACTGCTGCTATTCTCTGCTTACTGAGGGGAGAAGATAAAAAAAATGTCATTCCATGAAAATGGCAAAATGTATTATCTTTGTTATATTCAGATTAAAATCTGACGAGGAGTAATTTAAACTATATATAGTAATGATTCTCTCCAGAATGATCTTGTATTTGTTGCAATAAATAGAGGTGCAGGTAGCACAACACTTTGCTGTGTTCACTTTCATTAGCAACATTCCCATACACAATCATTGAGGGAGAATAAAGAAAAAGAGGATTTTGAATGCTGCACAATGAAGCTCACATGAGAGGAAGGCTTATGAGGTTTCACAATGATCATGCCCAGTGCTGGCGAAGTTCTCCACGTTGCCTAGTATCTTACTCGATGAACAGGAGTTCTCATGACACATAAACTGTTTCACAAACATACACGCACCCACAATTTTGTAGATTTTATTTTTTTAAGATTTATTTACTTCAAATAGAGAACAGCAGAGAGAGAGTGTATGTGTGTGTGTTCCATCTGCTGATTCACTCCCGCCAATGTCAACAGCCAGGGCTGGTCTAGGTCAGAACCAGGAGCCAGGAACTCCGTCCTGCTCTCCCACATGGGTCTCAGGAGCCCAAGCACTTGGGCCATCTTTTGCTTCCTTCCCAGGTGCATCAACAGGGAGCTGGATCAGACCTTGAGTAGCTGGGACTTAAATTGGCCCTGAGATATGGGATGCTGGTTTCCCAAGCAGTGGCTCAACCTGCTGCACCACAACCTATGCCCCGGTTTTTTCTATATTGTCATTTTTAAAGACTTAATTGACCTATTATAATGGAATTACAACAAAAGATAAATGAACTAGTATAGCAAGTAAGAAAACTTCAGAAACATTCTCTTGAATTACTATTTCTAATAAAAAAATAAGTGTTGATTAACTTTTTTTCTTTTGATTTCCAAGTTCCTATTGAGATTGGAAAATGAAAAATCACTCCCATTGTAAAACTTTCTTAGTGGAAAACCCCGGCTGTCATAAATCATACAGCTGCATGTGGATGCAAATGGAGCATTTCTTCAAATTAGGATTTCAATTCCTTTCACATTATAGCATTTGCCCATGCATGACCTTCAGAGAAAGTTCCTTTTAAGAATGTCCAGATATGACAGGCAGTGTAATATCAAGGAGATGCTGTGTGTGTATTCTATAGGAACGTGTCAGTCAACGAAGTTCTTGTGATCATCAAGTCTCAAGGTTAGAGGAGAACTTTTAGCTCGCTTAGTTCAACCATATGCTCTGATGCCTACAGCATCTCCAGAGACACGCTGACTCTGTAGCTTGCTGCGCAGGTTTTAATCCTGGCTCTGAGCTTTTGGCTCGGAGCCAGTTACTTAATCTGTTAGTACTTCATCTTTCTCATGGATAAAATGGGAATGGCAGTAAGACAGCTTCTCTATAGCATCACTATAAGGATGCGATGAATTATTACAGACACAGCATTTAGAATCGTCTCCTGTAGCATCCACCTACCCCTATTCCACTTCCTTAATAGCTACTCTCAGTTGGGTCACTTCAATGGAGTCACTTGGGTCAGCAGATTGTTGACAGTGTCTTTCTTCTGTGGATCCCAAGTCCATCTTGAAGTTTCTTCTTTTCATATCAGGAGGCAACAATGCTTAACCCCGACTTCCCTTGAGATATATGTAAATATCTGGATTCAGCATGGGCTAGGAAATAAAAATAATTGGGTAGGGACTTGGGAATTTACTGGGGCTAGTAATCTACAATCATGTAATATCAATTTTTTATACATTGAGACACACACACACACGCACAGTATGTGAGTATGTAAGTGCTTGGAACTCATTTACCAGTAATGATATTGATAATGAGGATGGCAATGGCAAAGAGACTGGCACCTGTACCACAATAAATTTCTTTCAACTGCCTTGCACCCAAACTGTTCACTGAAGCTTCATTGGAAATCACTGGCTACCACAGACTTCACATAACTGTGAAGTTACCCTCATGGTTACAGTCCTCAATAATGTTGTACATCAGTTCAGTTTCTATAGTTCTGACAAAGAAATCATCTTGATCATATGCTTTACCTACTTCATTGACAAGAGTGTCTTTGCAAGTTTGAGTACCTTATCAAGACCTGAAACACTGCCTTGATACAGAAGCACTAATGCAATTACTAGAAATTCTGGACATGTTTCTTCTGATGCCACTGCTGACAAATTTTCATGTTACATTCCTACTTTCTACTTAGTTTTAATATTGAAAATTCCCATCCATTCTGCACAACTTCCTTCAATGGAAGCACATTAGTCTTTATTTTTAGGAATTTTTTTTCATGTTACAGTTAGCTACTTTCTCCTGGAAGCACTTATGTGTTAAACAGTACTAGATATTGATAAAATAAATGACTGCATTGACAGAGAAATGACAACCTTATAACCACATTTTTGTATCCACCATTCATCTCTTCCTATCTAAAAACAACCATCACTCCTTTTGTACATTTACGTTTCCTTCATTCAATTAAAATCTATCTTACCCACAGATACGCTAACACATCATTGCTCCTCTTGAAAATTATTTTCTGATGTTTGACTATCAACTCAAACATTTTATTTGAGGTATTTCTGAATTACCCATTTTTTTTGGTGATAGGATTGTAGACTACATTGTACAGTTGAAGTTTTCTATCACTTATGTATATTATTTTTTAGTAAAATAAATTCATTTGCTAGCATAGAATGTAATTTCTTTGAATACATTTGTTTTCTATACATTTGTTTTTATACCATCTACCTATCCTGGGTTTGGGATAAAAATATGCTAAATGAGTTTCGCCAAATGTAAACAATGATTATTTTTGGATGATTAGATTGAGGGAAATGCGTACCTTTTTAAAGATTTATTTATTTATTTGAAAGGCAGATTTACAGAGTTACAGAGTGGCAGAGTGGCAGAGTGGCAGAGGGAGAGGGAGAGATCTTTCATCAGCTGGTCCACTCCCCAGATGGCCGCAATGGCCAGAGCTGCACTGGTCAGAAGCCAGGAACCAGGGCTTCTTCCAGGTCACCCCTGTGAGTGCAGGGGCCCAAGATCTTAGACCATCTTCCACTGCTTTCCCAGGCCACAGTGGAGAGCAGGCTCATAAGTGGAACAGCCGGGACTCAAACTGGAGCCCATATGGGATGCCGGCAGTGCAGGCAGTGGCTTTACCCACTAGGCCACAGTACCAGACAATGGGAACTTTTTATATGGGTACTTTATTGCTGGGATTTTATGGATTTGTCATCAAAATAGTATCTTTAGATCCATCTCTTTTTTTTTTTTTTTTTTTTTAGTTTTCAGTGTTTTGAAAATAGGTATTTAAAATCAAACAGGTAACATAGAATAAATCTGTTAATTATACATAAATTCCTTCTTAAGATCATAAAAGTTAAGTAAGAAGTTGTATGTAATTTTTAAAATCCCGGTATCCACTTGGCATTATTTATAAAAAACACAGCCGGCGCCGCGGCTCACTAGGCTAATCCTCCGCCTAGCGGCGCCGGCACACCGGGTTCTAGTCCCGGTCGGGGCGCCGGATTCTGTCCCGGTTGCCCCTCTTCCAGGCCAGCCCTCTGCTGTGGCCAGGGAGTGCAGTGGAGGATGGCCCAGGTGCTTGGGCCCTGCACCCCATGGGAGACCAGGAAAAGCACCTGGCTCCTGGCTCCTGCCATCGGATCAGCGCGGTGCGCCGGCCGCAGCGCGCCGGCCGCGGTGGCCATTGGAGGGTGAACCAACGGCAAAGGAAGACCTTTCTCTCTCTCTCTCTCTCTCACTGTCCACTCTGCCTGTCAAAAAATAAAAAATAAAAAATAAAAAAAATAAATAAATAAAAATAAATAAATAAAAAACACAGATGGCATTGAAAACAAGAGGAATTTCTCACATTTTTTAGTGCCATTATGATCTTCCTACCATATAATTGAATCAAGAAATAAAAATATTCATTATGTAGCAAAAGAATTATAATACATATAATTGTGGAGACTTTTTATGGGAATTGCTGGGTAATCAAATGTAAGAGTTGCTGTGTTTGCATGTCTGAAAAATAACTGGGCCACACAAGTTTGGTCATTCTTTCTACTTTTCCATAGGCAAAAACAATTCCAGTAATCCTTTTTACAGGTTTTTCACAGTAGAAAATACATTTTTCAAAATGAAATAAACTCTACCAGCTTAGAATGTTTGAGGGACGCCAAGTGCCTCTGCTCTGGCTGTCACTTAAAAAGCAGGAAAGAAATCATAGTATTTCAGTTTCTAATGGCTGGTTGACATGTGGTTTCTGTGAGTTTGCAGACAAATAATATCAGCCTCATCTCATCTAACTACATCTGACTTCAGGCAAGGACAAGAGGATCAATTCCCTCTATGAGGGTGGAATGCTAAATCAGCACCTCAAAACTGGCTTCCCAAGATATTAAGCCGTAAATATCCACTCGCTTGCAGATGAGCTTCCATTTCAACAATCCCCTTCACTACAACCTCCTTGTCTTTTCTCCACTTCCCCCCTCAAGGACTGACACACAGCGTAAGCATCTGCTCATCCCATAGAACTGAAAGGAGAAAAAAAAAACTGGTTTTCCCTTTGCTTTCAATAAAAATTCAGCCAAACAGAAACACACAAGTGAAGTCAAAAACAAACAAAATGGAAAAAATAAGAAATTAGCTTTAAATATTCATGTATCTGCAGGAAACTAATCCATAGGTCTCACCTATCCAGATAATAATTCCTTCCTTTTATTCACTTTATCGTGAATGTATGAAGACTAAACCAGAATTATCCAATAACCACAGTTAACAGATTAAAAGCAAAAGTAGAAGAGAGAAACCTAATACATTTCAAATGCTCTCAGTCATCTACTTGGTAATATCCTTGAAGTTCTAACACATATATATGTGTTCAGTAACAGAGGTAGTAAAACATTATTAGCCTGTTAGGTATCTCAAATAATTGAGTTCAAGTCACTTTCAAACTATAAATCCCTGGGCACAATACACACTCACTCTAAAACTGAATTTTTCCCACCTTCCATGTACGGATAAGGGTACCTGTCTCCTTGAGATGGTGAGGCCTCAGTAGGATAATGAATTCTGATTTCTAAGCAAAGCATCTGGAAGTAAGAGTGTGGTTTAAGTGATAATTATTCTTTCAAATATGCTGCATCTACGTATTATTTTTTGAGGTGCAGGGCTCTTCAAAATCTACAAGTGAACCCAAAAGAAGGGTGAAGGCTCTTAGGGGATACTACAGAACTAATTCCTGCGATTCAGAGTGTAAGCGTCTGTGCCGTCCCCATTGGCTGAATTACGGAACTGAGTATCTGCAGAAGGATTGTGGGCATCAGAACTGCCAGGATTCCTATAGTTAAAGAGCTTTTTTCTGAGCTTAAGAGCAGGATGACACTTCAATGTGAAATAAAAAGAAATGAACCCATAGGAAGAGTGGTAACCAGGGATGGGGGGTGGGGAAAATGAGGAAATATCAGTCAAAAGGGCCAAACTTTCAGTTAAGATGAACAAGTTCTGAAGACCTGATTAGAGCATAGTAACTACAGTTATTACCAATATATTGTGTGAGACCATAGTAAGAGGCTCATAGAAATAGAATTAATAATATATAAGAAGCTCAAGAAACTCAACAACAAAACAAACAATGCAGCTAAGAACTGGGCTAAGGATATGAACAGGTATTTTTTAAAGGAGGGACTACAAATGGCCAACAGGCACATGAAAGACTTGCAGGTAACTAGCCACCGGGGAAATGCAAGTAACAACCACATTTTCACCTCACCCCAATTAGAATGGCTACCGCACCGAAATCAAACAACAACACATGCTGGTGAGGATGTGGGGAAAAGGCACCCTAATAAACTGTAGGGGGAATGTAAACTAGTACAACTGTTGTGAAAGACAGTACAGAGATCCCTCAGAAATCTGAAAATAGATTTGCCATAAGCTATCCTACTCCTGGGAATTTACCTAAAGGAAATGAAATCAGCATACAGAAGAGTTATCTGTACCCCCAAGGTTATAGCAGCTCAGCTCAATAGCTAAGGCATGGAGTCAATCCAGATGTCCATCAACTGATGACTGGATGAAGAAATTGTAGTATGGATGCATGTTAGCATATCACTCAGCCATAAAAAAGAATGAAATCCTGTGTTTTGCAACAAAGTGGATGCATTTGGAGACCATAATGCTAAGTTAAATAAGTCAGTCTCAAAAAAGGCAAATACCATATATTTCTCTGATTTTTAGTAACTAATGACAGAGTATACAAACTTTTATATGTATGAGCAAAATTCAGATTTTGAGTTTTTTTTATTTTGTTTAATTTGTTTTTATTTGACAGGTAGAGTTATAGACAGTGAGAGAGAGAGAGAGACAGAGAGAGAAAGGTCTTCCTTTTCCGTTGGTTCACTCCCCAAATGGCCACCACAGCCGGCGCTGTGCCAATCCAAAGCCACGAGCCTGGTTCTTCCTCCTGGTCTCCCATGCGGGTGCAGGGGTACAAGCACCTGGGCCATCCTCCACTGCTATCCCGGGCCACAGCAGAGAGCTGGACTGGAAGAGGAGCAACTGGGACTAGAATCCGGTGCCCATATGGGATGCCGGCGCCACAGGCAGAGGATTAGCCAAGTGAGCCACAGTGCCAGCCCCTGAGTATTGTTTATTGTCCTTGTCTATACTCCTGAGAAACACTGATTTTTCTATTTACAACTTGTTGAATTCTTTATTTAGTGGAGGGTTAAGCTTGTGATTGTAAAGTAAATTGAAAGCAAGTCACTGCAAAAATTAAAAGAAAAGTAAGAAAGGGAGGAGGAGGTGGGGTGGAAATGAGTGAGGGAGGAGGTTAAGGTGGGAAGTATCACCATGTTCTTAAAATTGCATATATGAAATACCATGAAATTTACACCCTTCGTATAAATTAAAAAGTGGCAAAAAAGTTCATTTGGGGGCAAAAATTTTGAAATCCATGCATGCAAAGGATCTTCAAACAGCTCATGAAAATGTGTGTTGTGAAAAAACTTTACATAGATTTTTACACCAGTAGAAACTAATCTTTTAAAAATTCATGTCTTTTTATTTGAAATGCAAAGAAACAAAGATCTCCCATCCACTGATTCAGTCCCCAGATGCTAGCAACAGCTTTACTAGGCACGTCAAAGCCAGGAGCTGGGAACTCAACCCAGGTTTCCTACCCAGATGGCAGGGACGCAGTGACTGGAGCCATCAGCCGCTGCCTTCCAGGGTGTGCATTAACAAGAAGCTGGAATGAGGGCAGATGCTGTGGCCACTGGATTAAGCTGCCCCCTGCAATGCTGGCATCCCATGTGAGTGCAAGTTTGACACCCAGTTGCCCTACTTCCCATCCAGCTCTCTGCTGACACACCTGGGAAAGCAGCAGCAGATGCCCCAAGTGCTTGAGCCCCTGCACCCATGTGAGACTCTGGCTTCAGCATGGCACAGCCCCGGCAGTTTTGGGTATTTGGGGAATGAAAACTCTCTCTCTCTCTCAATGCTGCCTTTCAAATAAATAAAATCTTTTTTTTTAAAAAAAAGGAAGAAGCTGGAATCATAGGCAGAGCTGGACCTTAAACCTGGGAACTTCAGTATGGAGGTGGATATCCAAAGTAGCATCAAAATGGCTATACCAAACTCCATTCGCTAAATTCATGTTTTAATTTCATTTCTCTATGAAGTTTTGGAAATTCCCTTGTATACTTGAAATTTTCTAAGAGAAACCGCTAGTGTTCTCACCAAAATAAATAAGTGAATAAATAAATAAGGAAAATAACCATGATGGATATGCCAATTAGCTTGATTTTGGCAATCATTCCACAATGTACATGTATATCAAAACATCTTTAATATGCAATTTTTATCTGTCAATCATACCTCAGTGAATCTGGGGTCGGGAAAAGGGATGAGGAAAGAACACAGAAAGCCAACACTTTCAATGTTCCCTTTGGATGTTAAAGGTTCAGCAGGAACCAACATACTTTATATTGACAATGGGAACATCACAGCTGTGCTCAAAATCTCTGGGCAACAGAGAGCTTCCCCCAAGTTCATCTGAGTTACCAAAAGTTACCAAAAGCAGCCACAGCTGTTGCCACACTCAGCACCAACCCTCTGAATTCACTTCAAACTGGCTCCTGATCCCACAGCTCTCACAGCCTCCACTGGCTCAAAATCTCTGCAGACTCACTGGCTCACATCTGCTCTGAGAGCACTGGACTTACATGAGAATCATTAACTGGCTACTGACCTAGCAGTACCGCCTCCTTAGGGCAGCTGGCCACTGCTTCCACAATGGGAGGCACATTTTTTCAAAGAAATGCTTGTAAGTCAATGTATTTGCTGCTACTCAGAGCCCCTGGATGGAACCAACATGATACACTGAGAAAGTACAGTTCTAAGTCATGCCTACCACCTTCTCTGCCTTATGGCTGACACAAGCTTGCTGGTCAACCCCGGCAGGCTCAGCCCCTTGACCATTACCTCAAAGGCGGCTGAAAGGGGCAACCTGAATTTGCAGGATCAGAGTTCCATGATTCACATTCCAGTATTTTCTTGCAGGATTATTCCCTTCTACTCTGGCTGCCTCCCACATACCCACAGATATTTTCAAAGACCTTTGTTTTTTAACCTTTTAAATACATGTTTCTAAAACCTTTTTGAAGTAGCCTCATAGGCATTGAAGAAGTTCACAAGGGCAAAAAAAAAAAAAAAAAAAAAGAGAGAGAGAGAGAGAACCAGAAGTGGTCAACTCAGGAAAACACATACAGATGGTAAGGCTTTGGTTTTCTGACACCAAAAGCACAACCAAAGAAGAAAAGTCAATCTCTTCAAAGCATATCCAGGAGGTAAAAAAGCTAAATTTCAGAGAAGTAACAGTAGCATTTATAGGTTAATCGGATGGAAGCAGAGTTGGAGCTAATTGGACCTCTATGCTTACATTCTTTTAAATTTTGCTTAATGTTTATATAAATAACAACAGTTGATGGTTGTACGCTAAGTTTTGCTGTTTCTAATAAAATTTTTATAAAGTAAAAGCCATTATTGCTTGCCTAATGTGTTAATCTATTCTCTTGATTTCCCCACACACAGAAGTAGCCTTTGCCAAATGATGAATAGTTTTTATGGTCGCAATGAACCATAATTGAAGCCATGGAACTCAGGAGGAAATGCACCATCCCTACAACACAGCCTTCAAGACCATAAAGAGTCAGTTACAAAATATGTATTGAGTCCACTTAGACGCCCAGCATGTGGATTGACTCATTTTGTGGTCACCATTAAGAGTACAAGGCTGCAGGCACTCACTCTCTTCTTTTAACAAGACTTAAAAACAGAGCCATGCTGGAGCCAGCTTGTACCATTTCACAAGAAAGTCAGTCCTATCCATTTTCCATCAGTCATCCAATGACCAAGGTGCTACCACGGACTTGACCCAAATGGTAGTGTTTTCACCAGAGCGATAGGCCAAAGCATCAAACAGGGCTGGTTTTTCCTTTTTTTTTTTCTGCAGTCCAACCCCTTCATCTTTTTTTTTAAGAATCTCCACCCACACTTTAAAGATCAAATTTTCAATGTACTTAAATCAGAATTACTTCTAGAAAGATATTTAAGTTAAAAAATTTGTCTAAATAAATGCAAAAGTTACCTGAATAAAATATGACCTCTTGTTTTTTTCACCTTATTCATTGTATCATCAACAAATTTTACTTGTTAAAAATTCTTTTCTTTCAATCAGACTTTAATTTTTCACTGCCTATAAAATACCTTATCATGCTTTTGCTGCCAACTACTTTTCCTGACAAGTACTTCTTTTGGCTTTTGTTCTGAATGACTCATCATCCATGCGTTTGTTACATATAAGGTTACCCTCCAAGGTGGAAACCAGGTACCCCACTGAGAGTCTTCAGTGTAAAAACCTGTATACTGTGGGGCCGGCATTGTGGCACCGCGGGTAAAGCCACTGTTTGCAGAGCTAGCATCCCCTATGGGTGCCAGTTCCTGTTCCAGCTGCCCCACTTCCAGTCCAGCTCCCTGATAATGTCATGCAAAAACAGCAGAGGATGGCCCCAGGTTAGCCCTTGCTACCCCGTTCCTGGATCCTGGCTCCAGCCTGGCTCAGCCCAGGTGGCTGCAGCCATCTAGGAAGTGAACCAGTGGAAGCAGAGTCTTTGTCTCTGTTTCTCCCTCACTTTCTCTGGCTTTCAAATAATATAAAACACATTTAAAAAAAAAAAGAAAGAAAGAAAACTGCAGATTGTGAATGAGGAAGTCATGGTGGAAGCCAGAATCAGAGAGGACTGGTAGAGATAACACAGAAATGATAGTTCCCACACAGTCTTGCCTACCCTATGCAAGACATTAATCGAGAAATTTTTACTTTTCAAAATTTAATCCTTTTGAACACGTTTCATGATTGTCGTGCCTTCACATCTATTTGGATTTATGGCTTTTGATGATATCATGTGGTGAACATGTAACCAGAGATTTGAATCCAGTTTTTAGTTATGCTTCCTCTAGCAACCGTGACTGCAAATGATGTAACTGAAGAAGTATTTTAGCTACAAGTGTGGTCCAAAGCCATCTTAGTGCACTGTAACACTTGAGAAGGAAGGGTATCCCAGAACAAGAGTGGGAGGATGCTGCTAATGTAAAATATGACAACGTGGACCCTCCACTACCCAGAGAGGAAAAAAATGAGAGGTTCAGAAATTCACACAAACATTTCTATTTTCTAATATGAGTCCTGAATGATTTTTCAGGGTTCAGAATAACTTTATTGAACTGTGCAGCACAGCTGTCCATCCAATTGAAAATGGGGTAGTATTGAATTCACTGGCAGTGAAAAGATGCACTTGGAAGTGGACAGCCATGGTTTGCTTGCTCCATAGGTTTCAGCTCCTACAGTAGATAATTCAATTGAAATTTTGTGTACAATTATCTATATTTCAGTAATTGTTGATCAAATCCAAGAGAATGAGGAACCCACACAACTCTCAGAACTGTGTGGGACAGGAAGTCTCTCTGCCTGTCTAGTTTCTATTCCTTTTCTGTTACAAGTTGGATCACATCTTCCATAGTGGTAGCTACCTACATCTACATTAGATATTTCAAGGTATATGAACTTCCTAAGTCCTAAAATTTACCATATTCTTGCGTGTCCCACTCAACTTTTTCAAAATATTGATTGAATTACTTGAAAGGTAGAGCAATTGAAACAGAGGACGAGACAGAAAGAGGAGAGCTCTTCCATCTACTGATTCCCTCCCGAGATGGCCTCAACAGCCAGAGCTCGATCAGACTAAAACCACGAGCAAGAATCTCCATCCAGGTCTCTTACATGGATGGCAGGACCCAAGCTCTTGGACCATAAACCTCTGCCTTCCCAGAGGACATTAGTGGAAAGCTGAATCAGAAGCAGGAAAGCTGGAACTCAAACCAGCGCTCTGTTATGGGATGCCAGCATCACATGTGACAGCTTTACCTGCGGCCCACAATCTGACCCAACCCTCAATTTTCTGAGCCATGAAATGAAGACTGCTACCTGTTCTGCAGATAACTACATTCTCCACTACCTGATACAGGGTCTCAATGATCAAATGTTGAGAAGATTGACTGAATCATTGAGAATCCTGGATGCCCACAAAGGTACTATCATGCTGTGTTAGGCAGCAAAACCTCTTGACATCATTAATTGCAATCCAGCCTACTACTATGGTCTGAAAGTCTGTGTCCTCCTCCCAAATTCAGATGTTGAAATCTAAGTCCCAACACAATCATATTAACAAGTGAGGGCTTGAAGGAGATTATTAGGTCACGAGGCTTCCATCCTAATGAAAGGAAGTAGTCCCTTTCTGAAACTGAGCCAAGAGGGCTCCTCTGTCTCTTCTGCCTGCGAGGGTACAGCAATAAGGCACCAGCTACAAAGCAGATGCAAAGCTGAACCTCCATCTTGGACTTCACCATCCTCAGAATTTGACAATATGTTCCTGTTGTGTAAATGGATCCAGTTGGGAACCATTCTACTTAATGAAATAAGCCAGTTCCAAAAAGGTAATTTTATGCTTTGCCTGGTCTATGGTTAACGAACAGAGTATCAACAAATGTAAACGTGTTGGAGTGAGTAGACATTTTGTGATTCGATGATTGTTTACAACCCTTGTCTCTTCTGTTTTTTTTTTTTTCTTGGTATTTGTTGAACTCTTAGTGTAGGGTTAGCCGGATGAGTATGACGTAAACTGAAGGTAGATCACTGTGAAAATGAAGAGGTGATAAGAGAGGAAGGAGGAGGAAGGGTAGGAGCATGGATGAGAGTGGGAGTAGGATGGGAAGTACCACTATGTTCCCAAATCTGTATATATAATTTATATACACAAAAATGTATGCACAAAAAATTTGTTCACCTTAAAAATTCTTAATAAATTAAAAAAAGAGATCCTGTTGTGTAAAAATTACCAGGTGTGAGCTATTTTGTTAAGAGTAGCCCAAATGGATGAAGATACCTAGTAACCACAACATTTTGACAAAGGGAAATTTAAATAACCAATAAAATGTTTCAAAAATATGGTAATATTACCCTAGCCATTTACAACTACAGCATATTGTCCCAGAAATAATGGTAAAGATGATTATCAGATATTCAGTACATTTCAGCCAGATTAAAAACAGGATTAATTGCTAGAAAATAATTTGCAATTTTAAAAAGAGACTCTTCTTTTATTCTGACTCCAAAACTGACCTCATTTTGGTTGCCTGGACTCCAGTGAGAAATATTTTAGGCAGCAGAGTTGGATCATATGAATGCCGTTTTACTTCCACAGACGGTAGCATAATTATTAGCATAATTATAAGTAGTCATTGGAATATTTAAACGTTTGCTCATTTATCTGTGTCTTACTGCAAAATTCTACTTCTCTTCAATCAGCAGGTTTGAAGGAAAAAGTGTGAGGAAGCAGACAGTTGAATGTACAGTGAATAAAATCATAGCATATGGAGTCTAACACAAAGCTGAAAATAAGAAAATTTTTCCATAGAAACTTGAGTTGCATTATAAGAACCACAATGAAACATGTAAGACCAGTATTGGTAATCAATAAAATCAATACACACAAAAATCCTCCATTATGAATAGAATTTTTTATATAGCCACACAGAAAACAATAGGTCTCAATGAAAGCACTTGCAGAGAAAAATAATTTTAAAAGACTGAAATAATTTCATATTAATGTATAGGATGTCAATCATTGAAATAAATTGCATTAATCTAAATAGTCTTAGGGAATATGTTTTGGTAAACTCTGTCAACATGTCATTTAATTATGATCGTATTTATAAATATGGATGCAAGAATCAGGAGCTAATAGATCACTCATGCAGGGATGCATATTAACTATATTTCTATTCTTAGAGACAATAAAAACTTCATTTTTAATGTTAGCTGATGACAGAAATATTCTAAATTATTCTGATCCATAGCTCTATAATGTAAGCAAACGTACCTGGCCAGTAACTACTGGGCTATCTATAGCTATTAGAGTGCACTAGTGCCCAGTGTATTGCATCATTTATGGGATAACTGCTTAAATTCAAAGTCAGTCATTTTATTGAAGGATTAGTTAGCATAGGTGGTCTCTCCCCTTTTACAAAGTAGATTTTGATCACATCTATCTTTAGTAAATTAATGACAGCATGAAAGATAACAAATTATCCTGAAGAATAATTGATTTGTTAATAGAAGCACTCAATGCCTCAATCCCTAAATCTACTATGTCAAGACATATTTCCAAAGTTGATTTTGTGAAGGTCCTTACAGAATATGTAACATTAGCTCTCCTCAGGTAGCCATTTGGTTCTGCAACACACTCCTCAAAACCTATTTTACTACTGACTACTACTGCTGACATTCTCAACTCACACAAATAGTTCAAAAAGCAGTGCTATGTAAAACTTTTCAAAAAGTGTATTAAATAGTTTCATCACACTTCATTTTGCCAACCAGGTGAATGAAGCAATTTTCCTCAAAGGACTTAAATTTTTAACAAAAGGTCAACTCTAGAATTCAGATATAGTGAGTTGAAGCATCAACTTGCCTCCTGTAAACCACTTATATTCTTAATTTTCATTGTTCTTTAAATTCTTTAGTTATTTCACTTGAAAGGCAGATGGACAGTGAGGGGTGCGGTAGGGGTGGCAGGGAGGGAGTGGTTTCCAACTGCTGCTCCATTCTGTAAACGCTTACAACAACCAGAGTTGGGCCAGGGTGAAGCCAGGCCCAACTCCACCCAGACCTCCCCCACGGGAGGTGGGGTCCCAGGTTCTTGAGTCACCATCTAGTGCCTCCCAGGACACACAATAGCAGGAAGCTGGATTCAAAGCAGAATAGCCGGACTCAAACCAGGTGCTCTGATAGGTGATGTGGAGTTCCCAGGCAGCGATTTAAGCCACCGAGCCAAATGCCCACTCTACGTATGCTAACTTTAGAACTTGTTTTTCAACTTCCAAAACATTTGCCAAGAACTAATTACTGCCTTATAGGTTCGTCCTGGTGAACACAATCTTCTGTCAAAGTCTATCTCTAGGCTGGCGCCATGGCTCAATAGGCTAATCCTCCACCTGTGGCGCCGGCACACTGGGTTCTAGTCCCGGTCGGGGCGCCGGATTCTGTCCCAGTTGCCCCTCTTCCAGACCAGCTCTCTGCTGTGGCCCGGGAGGGCAGTGGAGGATGGCCCAAGTGCTTGGGCCCTGCACCCCATGGGAGACCAGGAGAAGCACCTGGCTCCTGCCATCGGATCAGCATGGTGCACCGGCCGCAGTGGCCATTGGAGGGTGAACCAATGGCAAAGGAAGACCTTTCTCTCTGTCTCTCTCTCTCTCTGTCCACTCTGCCTGTCAAAAAAAAAAAGTGTATCTCTAGATGAGGTCACCAGAGAATTCAGTATTGTTAACTTTGCAAGAGCATAGTTAAACAGAAAAATCACCCAAAGGGAATTTCATGTAAACACTACAGAGCGGTATTACCATGTAGTACATGACATTACTATTTGCATTTTGGAAGAAACTGGTTGACCATCTATTACTTTCCTTTTTCTAATCTTAGAAAAAAAAGAGTTCCTCAGGGGTGAGGGAGGTCAGTACGTCAGACTGTGGAGTCTCGGACTGCACATCATAAATCAACTCAACACACCTGCCTCCCTGAGCTGTCCAATTTCTTCTTCACTACGCTGAGGTATTTTCACTGCATCGATTCCGCAGACTACAGTCTGATCTAGGCTCCATGCAGCCACCCAAGAAAATTATAATGATCAGCTCCAGGCATTTTTAATAAAATGTTAGTTCTTGAATTATGGTGTAGTGTGTTCATCAGTGAATTCTGTCATGCATCTCTGTCTCTCTCGCACACAATCATTTACTCTAAAATCCTAAAAATTCCCTCCTACCCATGCACTCCTGGGCTTTGTTGAGAATGTGTCATACCAGATCAGCCATGTCCTAAATCCACTTTATCATGTTAGCTTTTTTTTTCTTTTATCTGGGAGCAGGCCTTGTAGGGGCATGAGGACCATGATTCTGACAGAGGCAATGAGGGACAGTGAGGGCAGAACAAGTTTACTCTGCACGGCACCTGCATCCATCAAAGCCTTGGCTTGGTCTCCAGGTTCTTAGAAGCTACACTCCTCTACCGAAGAGGGACCCAAAGACTTTTGAAGATCAAAGTGTCTGTGTTCATCCACCCAGGAGAGTCAGAGATCTATTTTTTGTTTTTTGATGGGACCTGATTTTGACATAGGAGATCCACGAGGTTTGCATTTTGCCTTGCTTGCAGTTTTGTCGTCATTTCAATGAGAATCAAAACTTGATTTTCAGCATAAGAGTCTGAAGCTACAGCAGAGTCTCCCTCAAAGCTGCAACTGAGGCCTCTGGCTTTCTGAACTCACACAGGCAGTTGACTGAAATTGTCATCTTTCGTGTAAGCTCTGTCAGAAGCCCTCCTACTCCAAAATCCTGATGGAGAGCAAGCTTTGCTCCTTCTCGCAGGACATCGTCCTAAGCTGGTACCTCATTCCAAGGACATCCAGCCACTGTGCACTAGCGTTTTCTACCATCATCCTGGCCAGCAGCAAGGATCAGCCAGAGTGTCACCATTACTGTCACTCTGTCACCTCAATTTTTTTTATTTTTGACAGGCAGAGTGGACAGTGA
Organism: Oryctolagus cuniculus; assembly: GCF_051225735.1. Classification (NCBI taxonomy): domain Eukaryota; kingdom Metazoa; phylum Chordata; class Mammalia; order Lagomorpha; family Leporidae; genus Oryctolagus; species Oryctolagus cuniculus. The sequence goes on along the minus strand of NC_142884.1, from coordinate 68,986,520 downwards.
GAGAGAGAGACAGAGAGAAAGGTCTTCCTTTTGCCGTGGTTCACCCTCCAATGGCCGCCGCGGCCAGCATGCTGCGGCCGGCGCACCCCGCTGGTCCGAAGGCAGGAGCCAGGTACTTATCCTGGTCTCCCATGGGGTGCAGGGCCCAAGCACTTGGGCCATCCTCCACTGCACTCCCTGGCCACAGCAGAGAGCTGGCCTGGAAGAGGGGCAACTGGGACAGAATCCGGCGCCCCGACCGGGACTAGAACCCGCTGTGCCAGAGCTGCAGGCAGAGGATTAGCCTAATTAGCCGTGGTGCCAGCCGTCACCTCAATTCTAAAGACTGAGGATTGGTATTTTAAGAATTCTAGTGCAACAGCGATTTTAGAAGACTGAGTCCTGACGAGAGGAGTTAGGTGCTACAATTTTATGTGGGTAGTGCAAGTGCAGAGTAGACAACATGAGGGGTAACAAACTGAAGGAAAGAAAGGCAGACGCTATGTAGTGTGAGGCTGCTGTGTGGCACTGCTGTGGGACTTCTGTTCACAAAAAAAATGCATATGGGAATAAAAGAACTCAATAGACTTGCCGCTTCAAGTGATATATTAAAAAAAAGTATGGATATAAAGGGGTAAAGGGATGTCAGAAACAGGTTAATGAGGAAAGGTTTCACGTAAGTCTGACATGTTTTAGGCCATGCTATTTTTCAAGCAAAACTTAAAACACAGCTTCTACTTCTTGTTTGTCTTGGGCTATTTTCACCACACTTTACAGGGCCCACTTCCCATTTTTTGTCAATATGGCCAATCTCAATTCATCCAATCAGTTTGACATAATCCAGACATTCAACATCTTGATTACATGTCTTTAAGCAGCTTTGGGTGTGGCATAACAAATATATCTAACTTTATTCTTCTGGTCCTTTAAATACCATGTCTATCACAAACTAGTCTGATAATGCTAGGGACAGTCAAAGCTATCAACAAATACAGCCAACTCTACAGAGAAGTCATTAACAAATAAATCTTCCAAAAATTTTGGGTGATGCAGAGAAATGATCATGTCATTTAATTCCCACTCAGAGCACATTCTTCATCTAGTAGCAACTGACACTGGGGACAATTTATATAATTGATTTTGTATTAAATCACGATGGCTTTAATACACAAATTGCTTCCCACATGTAGGAAGTACACAAAGATGAGCACCTTCCAAAAGCAAATTCATCAAGGATGAAGCAAACATTCCTGATTATACAGCTTTTAACTTTTCTCAATAACATGGGCTTTATTAATATTTTGAATACACAACACTGGAAGCCCACAACAAAACATATGCAAATGATTATCACCCACTAGAGGAATGTATTTGTTTTTTTATGGATGTAAGTGTAATGATTTTAAATTATTTCAAATAGAATACAGTGCTTAATTTTATATGATTCCCATCTCCTCTCATATAGGGAGGTTGTAAATCAACAATCTTGGCTATGTTTAATGAGAATAACACAATGGCAGAATATGCTATTTAGAGTCAATGACTTTTCTTTTTATAAAGTCAATGTCAGTAGAAAAATAGTATGTTTGGTTTAACATTAAATGAGTTCACAAACAGACTCCCAAGATTGGGTTTCTTTGCATTTACTAGATGGCACCCACGTGATGATTACTGTACCTGACATGTGGTACTGTCTAAGACTCCATTCTGCTGTGTAAGCTCTCTTTTTAACTTATTTTCAAGCAGTTTGCGTTAACTTTTGCCACACTGTACAATAGTGATTTAATGAGTAATTTAGCCAGCTTAGTTATAGGAAATAATTAGGTCTCCTCCTTAAATAAGAATGCTTTTAAACTTTACTGCTATTTTAGTATACATTTTATTGGTATGTTTAGAGCTTAAATATTTCCATCTCCAAATGTTTGTTCTGTCTCCTGTGAAACTTTTGAGTAATGGTAACTAACTCTCCCATACTGGCTGGATAAAAATAATTTATACATTGTATCAAGTTTTTGTCATGGCCAACAACCGAAATAAGAACCAAACCTGCTGGAAAATTCACCTAGAATGTGTGTTCTGACTCATTTTGAATCAACGGATTACTGTGGTGGTATGATCAAGTTTACGGGCTCCATCTTAGAATAATATTGATACACAGATAACAAAATATTTTAAGATTGTATAATACCATGCGTTCATTATATTGAACAGCAAGTTCCAGGCTGATAACTACAGCCATGTGCCATCTAACAACATAATGACATTTTGGTCAACCACTGATGGCATGTTTGACGGGGGTCCCATTTAACCTAGGTAGATAGTAGGACATAGCATATCTAGGTGTAAACAGATATACCCCTTGAGGTTTATGCAATGACAACATTTCTCAACCACACATTGTCAGAGTATATCCCCATCATCAAAAAACACAACTGCATGGTAATTTCTACACATGAATGTAAGCTAGACTTTGAGATATCTACAACTGTAGTGTGCCATGAATATATTTGATTTCCATCTGCAAAAATCATAGAAATGATTAGTACAACTGTGGCATTATGCTGACAATCATAACTAAAGGAAAAGTGAGATTCTGGTTACGAATTCAGGTTTTTAAAATAAAGTTAAAACATAATCTAAAGTGAGAGGAAGTCTTTAAGATTTTGTTGAGCATTACAGATAGCTATGATTTCAATTAACTCTGTTATAATACAGCTTGCTTTGCATCATCCTTATATACTGTACAAGTTTGGTAAAAATGTTTCCTGAAATTAAATGTCTTCCAGTTGTAGGTCTGAGTACTAATACTGCCCTGGGATTTGCAAAGAATGAAAAGTATTTAATTTCATCTACCCACCTTTTTCACATCTGTATTCTGTGAAGGACTTGCTATCTTTTAGAAAACCACAATTCAAAAGTGTTAAGTTATTTAAGACAGACATATAAGATACATAACTTCTGCTTTATGGAAAATGTAGTAACCATGGCACTTGGAACTGGCTAAATGCTGCCCATTAAACACTACTACACACCCCACGTTCTTACCACAAAATCAACATATTCTTCCATTAATATAGCTGGACCACAAATTCACAGGTGCATCTGATATTTTCATCTAAAACTTAATAAATGCAATTCAAACTGGCAGGGCTGTTTGTCTTTTAAAATAAACATCTTTATAGTCTCAATTTTGTGGTTTTCCCAGTATTTGTCCCTAAGTAATTTGCTGACATCACAAAACTAATTTAATTTACATTAAAAAGACTCCATCCAACCAGCCAGTTTATCAGCGTTACCCAGGCTTTGAATCATGGCGACATATTTCATTTGAACATACATCCATCAAATTAGCTCCATATGTCAACTCCAGGAGTGTTAACTTTAGCTTTCCCACGGACAGAAGATTCTACAAAACCAGGACTGACAAGGTAGTTTCACAGCTCTTGTTTTGATGTGAAGCCGAAAGGTTCATTTCAATGCCTGGTCAAAGAGCTTGGCTTTATTCAATATGTGGAACATCAGTAGCATTGTTTTAGCCAACATCTGCAGGGGTTGGGTGTGTGTATGGGTGAGCATTGTGCACATGGGTTTGCCTGAGCCTCAGCGCTGATTACTTAATTCCAGTGCATTACAAGCAAGGGAGAGTAGCCATCAAGATAAATGCAGAGGGCATTGATGGGCAGGACACTGGGATGCAACATGGGTACCAAAGAGTTTCAACCCTTTGCAAACTTCCCCTGAGCCTGGCACTCACCGTGACTTGAAGTTTTCGGTCTATATGGTATATTTTAGCATCCGCAAAACTTTCCTCTCTGTAAAACCATGAAATCCTCAAGGTTCAAGAAATATTAAGGTAATTTACATCAAACTCCCATTTGGGCAGATGCAGAGATGAAGTTTAGAGAAGGTTTAGTTTAATACTTAAAAAAAAAAAATTCCCCTTTAGAACATAACAAGTATTTGTGTTCTTACTGTGTGACCATGATAAAAGAACACCAAATACTGTGTCTCTGGGAATGACAATAAACACATGCCAGCAGGTAAGAACAACTCTAGAATGTAATAGACCCCAGGAGCAAGGGGAAGAAACAGGGATTGAATCAACTTCAGATCTGAGAAGCTCACACCAAAAAGAGACACAGCCTTGGGTTGCAGAGCAACAGGATCCTGTGGCTTTTCCAAGGTAGAGAATTAAATAAGTACATCAGCTCTTTTTTATTTAAATAAAGGTAAAACTTTCTGAGGTTTAATTTATATATTTTTTTTTGAGAAACCTAATTAACTTTGAAGAAGAACCTAAGAATGAAACTTCTCTTGTGAGCACTTAGACTTAACTTTAGCTTATGAGACATAAGGGTATCTTCCAGTTAATACACTGAAATGAAGTCAATCTCTGAGAACAATTTTTACTCTTAACTCTCATAATTCAACTCTTTGAGGACAGAGTTCTTGGATGGGAAGTTAGTGTACAATGATTCCTGTTGTTAATTTAACAATTAACACTCTTTTGTATGACGTCAGTGATCACCCGAGGCTCTTGACATGAGCTGCTTAGGCTATGGAAGCTTTTTGAATCCATGAACTCCTTCAGTGTTTAGACAAGGCCATCAGAAAAATCGAAGTTCTCTCCTCCCGTCAGAGAAAAGTATGTCCTTCTTTGATGACCACTTCTTTCCACTGGGGTCTCACCTGCAGAGGTCCTTCACGTGGGTATTTTTTGCCACAGTGTCTTGACTTTCCACGCCCAACAGCTCTTTTGAGTCTCATTCTTTGTCGTCCTCCAATGACTTCAAAATTTTACAAACTCTGGAATCTTTTCACCCTAAATCATAAGTCTAGATACTACTTGGACCCATGGGCTCTGGACATAAACCAAACCCTGGCTAATCACAGGGCAATGGCCCTGAATGAGATTTTACAAAAAATATTTTACCGTTTTCATTGTTCTCAGCTATTTATGTTTTTAAATAATTTTATTTACCAAAGTAAATTTCATTTTATAAGCAAGTTTGTGGCTTAGCAGCACATTTCCTAAGAAAGAACACAAGAAACTACTCCCAGACTCAGCCCTGAGACTTCTCAGTCCTACCAGCCATCTTTCTTGGGAAATCTTACCAGGATCATGGTTTCAAAACCATCTCCTGACTCCAAGTATTATATTCAGTTCCAGGCTCTGGGTGACCTCCAGCCTCACTTACCCCTCACTCGCTGACATTTCTACATCTCCAAATCAGCTTTCCATGTCCAAAGCACACAAAAGAAACCTGGATAATCAGCCATTGCCATTCACTCTTCTACTGTCACAGACCAATTGTTTTCTTCTTTTTCCTTTGAGATGCCATATGCATACAATCAAACACGAACACCAGGACCTTCACAAATGTTTGTGGAAAATGCATATGATGAAACCACTATTTGTGGATTTCAAAACATTTGGCACCAAAACCAACTTGTCTTTTCTTCCTATTTTTCCCAGAGCTTCCAAAAGCACCTTCATGTATTGTCATGGGCAGATTTCTGTCGTCCCCAACTTTTGACTTTTAATCAACAGAATGCATCGATTTTGACAGGATCTGTGATGAAGTTATTAGAATTCCAACTTTAAATTTGTTAGCTCCCTCTTGCCAGCCTGGATAAAGCAAAGAAGAGCCATGTGGCGAGGGACTGAAGACAGTCTGCAGCCAAGAGGCAGTGAGGACCAGAGACCTTCAGCCCAGCAACCCACGGGAAGGTGAATTCTGCCAACAAGTATGTTAGTGAACTTGGAAGCAGAAATTTCCCCAGCTGAGCCTCAGTTCAGAACCCAGCCCATCAGAAGCCCTGAAGATTACAATCTGTGTCCATATCCCTGACCCACAGAAACTGCTAGATAGCAATTGTCTGCAGTGTTAAGTTGCTAAGTGTGGGGATGATTTACTACACAACGGTTTATATTCATTTGCACCTTTTTGCATGAATTTGCATAGCGTCTGTGTACTGTTCTATGACTCACTTATTCAACATCTTAATTTATTGAGGCTTGAACAGAGATATAAGTGAGATAAATTAGAGTTCCAACTAGATAGGCAATGCACAGTGACTGTTCTTCTGTTAGTACTTGGATGGCTCTGTCACAAGCTCCCCCACAAGCATCCCAACAGCTAGAATCCTGAACATCATGGCCACGGCTACAAATGGAACTCTGTCCACCATACCCAACACATCCCTGCTTCAGGGCCTTTGCACTTACTGCTCTGTTGCTGGAGTTGTCATCTGACAAATGCCTGCCTGACACTCTGTCTCGCTGTGCTCAGCTTCTAGCTCAAATATCACTTCTTCTCGAAGGTCTTCCCTATTCACCCTGTTTAAAATTAGCACCATGACTCGCATGTCCTCACTTTGCCTTTCATTTCAGTTTATATCCTTATTCAGAACAACAGGATCAATCATTGCAGAGCTGGCGTAACACAGATGAGCCTCGTTTCACCAAACACCATGGCAATCTTCTGATGACACAAAATGAGACCAAAGAAAAAAATAATTTATAATTATTTAACACCAACTAAAGCGTTGGTGCAAACCAGAATTATCTCGAACTTTCTTCTCATCCACATGAAATGAACAATGGCTACTTTTTTTTTTAAGATTATTTATTTGAGAGGTAGAGTTACAGACAGTGAGAGAGAGAGACAGACAGAAAGGTCTTCCTTCCGATGATTCACTCCCCAAATGGCCACAATGGCCGGGGCTGCGCAGATCTGAAGCCAGGAGCCAGGAGCCTCTTTCAGGTTGTCCACGTGGGTGCAGGGGCCCAAGGACTTGGGCCATCTTCTACTGCTTTCCCAGGCCACAGCAGAGAGCTGGGTTGGAAGAGGAGCAGCCAGGACTAGAGCCAGTGCCCATATGGGATGCGGGCACTGCAGGTGGAGGATTAACCTACTGCGCCATGGTGCTGGCCCTGACTGCTACATCTTAACCGATGCCACTGCTGCCTTCCCCTTACTCTTCACCCCTAGAGAAGCGTAAAATTCAGAATCATCAAATCGCTCCCATTTATCCACAGCACACAAGCCAGAGCAAAGCCTCCTTTCTTGAACCCCATCCTCTGCCCAATGATCTAACAAACACTGACATTCTCAAAGTCCTCTTCAAACACAACGTTACTGAGACATCCCTGGGTTTCCCAGAGGGAATGTTACACTTTTTTTGTTAAGAAGTAATAAATCCTGCTTTGTTTAACCCACAGTGTGTCATGGCGTTATTTAATTGCAGGCCTGGACATTACCTAAGATAACTACTTGTACACTTATTGGTTCATTATGAACCAAGGCAATGCTACATTCTGCTGTATCTGTTCACTGAATACATGTAGTTCGAATGCAGCAGAGAACTGCACTGATTACATTAATCCATTTTTGTTGAGTCTTTCAAAGAAGTGCCTGTCCCCCACCAGGTCTTCCTACCCTCCCCCCCCCCCCCCAAGTAACAGGGCTGTGATCCAATCCCATGGGCTGCATCATAACCAGGAACCGACAGTGGAGGCTCTGGACAGAGGACCCTGTATCTCTTGAGGACCAGGGTCTTTCAAAGTGATTTTGTGTTACGTAAATCAGAAACTGAAAACCTCAGATCCATTTTTTTTTCCTAGGTGCAAATCTATTTCTGAGATACATACACGGAAACTTCTGTATTCCTGAAGAGATCATTAACAAGCAGAGCAAAAAACATCAATTTAAAGCAATGTTTTCAAAAACAATCAGGTACAATTTCTCGTCCTAGTCCAAACCCAAGTATGTCGTGGGATTCCACCATTCATCATAGCCTCCCCTCCAACAGGAACTACAGGTTGTAATTATCCTGAGACAAGTTTCAAACAGCTTGTCCTGCCGGTATTGGCAATCGTGTTGATAGACAATTTCGCAGTTCTGAAGGGCTTGATGTATCAGTAATTCTGTGCCCCGAGTCTCTGCCCTCAAGATCTTCATTTAGGCACCCACCTGACAGCCTTCATGACGTTCATTCTGTGCTCAGTACTACAAGTGGGTATCTGCGTCCCCTAACTGTCTCCATCATCTAGCTGATGTCCTTCTGTTCTGCTCACTTCTCTGCTTTGTTTTGAAGGTTCTAAGTCATTCTACAGGAAGTGGAATTATGTAGCTTTTAGTAAATCAAAGCAATTTCTATGCAACCAACGCTTCCCAGCAGAGGGATTTGTTTCAGGAGAGAGGTAATTATAACAGAGACAGTGAGAGGCAAGTTTAGTGCCCAGGTAAGCGTGCTCCTCTTCCACGACTTTCTGGTTCCTGACGCACTCTGCCGTTACTAACCACATGCACCTTGCTCCTTGCGTGTGGCTGACAAGTGTCGGAGAATACCACACAAGTGACTTAAACCCCTCAAGGACACTCACATGCTGTTGGAACGTTTTCTTGGCACCAAAGTCCAACCTGTGGACCCAAAAACTTTGAAAGGCTAGTGAATGTATTTTCTTGAAAGCTCATTTATTTCCCATTTCTCGGGGCGGGGGGAGGGGAGGGCTGAAGTGTTTCTGATATTCATTGGGAGATTGGGAGAGAAGATACGAATATGCATACTTTTGTGTGTTTTCATATTTCAAGTCTTCAAGGCACTATCATCAGACACACCCACCCTGTTCCACGTGAAGACAATGTCCCAGAGACTGTGCCCGGCCCCGCATCCCTGGTCTCCACCTCACCAAGTGTTAGCACACTGGAATCCTAGTTACACTTTACATGCAATAACCAGGAGATGCAAGGCTGGAGAGCTTTTAGCTCCACAATTGTTGTCTCGGCTTCCACCACGGATGCCAGACCATCTGTCAGGGAACTGCTGCCAGGAGCGGATATTTATCTGGCTTTTCTGTCAATTTAAGAGGACTTAGCAAGCTGGCCACCCGCCAGCAGCCACGGATCCAACCTTCAGAGAAATGGCTGCCGAGGAAATGACTGAACTCGGCAATTTTCATCTCCCTGTTCATTTATTCAATTTCTGCACATCTGCACGTAATCCAAGGGGAACTGACTCAGTTCCCTCGCACCTCCACCCTCTTCCTGTTAAGATCCTACTCATCCTTCAGGATCCAGAGAAATTACAGCCATCAATAGAACCACACTGTTGCATCCACATTTTGTGTTCTCCTGGGCCGTTGGCTCCACACGTTGCTTAAACATGTATCACCTATTATGCTACTACTGGCAGATACCTAATAGATTGGACGATAGCTTCCTCACCAAGGATGCAAAGTCTTTTGTAACTCACCAAGCTTCCAGCAAGTGTCTCTAGCTAACTGTAACTACTAAGTAATTATTGCAAGAAGTTGGAATGAACAAACAGTTCTTTATGGTTGGTGAGAATGCCCAAGAGAAGTATTTCCTGAGTTTTCCTGTGAGACCAACCACTGGAAACATAAATACAGTCAGACACAAAGGTCAGACAAATCCCATTTTAGCATGCCAGATGTATTTGCAGTAAGAAATAAAGGGTACAACTTCCCCATACATCATTCAAATGATTTAATATATGTAATAACTGAGTTACATGTTTTGTCTCTTAACAAATAGAAACAGAGATGGTAAATGTAACTAATGTTCACAACATGGTCCTATTTAAATTTTTCTAATGGGCAAAGAAACATTTAATTGTAAGGAAAAAAAAAAAAAAACCAAAAAACAAAACAAAAAAAAACCCTTGGTTTCCTAGGACAGCTGTGAGTCTGGCAGACTGTTTTGGCCTAAGTCAACAGTTTTGAAGGAAAGTTCAAGATCAGAGACATCAGATTTCGGTGATTAACTTATGAGAACAGCTTTCCTAATGTCCCCAGAACACAGGGATTTCCACTGAGAACTTGGGGCTTCTGTCCGCATGCAGATGAACAGCTTTCAGGAGGAACCCAGGAGGGAACAGATCGATGAGGAGAGGTCCGAGGCTGTGAGAATCACAGTGAGCGCTTAGGAGTGGGCCTGACGCTCAGAACGGAGTCAGTGCCGGCAGCCTTGCTGGCAACGCAAAGGCTTGGCTGGATGCAGCCGTAAGGGCGGTGATGCCACGTGCACAGGCTGGGAAGAGGCCTTCGGAAGTCAGGCTCTCCACCTGGCTGATGGCGGATTCTCTCCGAGAGCTTTAGCGTTTTCAGTGCATGGGTCCCCTCCCAGGGGAGCTCAGAGTACTGGTCTAGCATACAGTCGTGGCTTTGGGATGCCTGAAAGATCTCAAAGGGCTTGAGAACCACTGCCACGATGATAAGGTGGGTCGAGACGGAAGTTAGTCTAGAAAGGGGAACTAGGTCAAAACGAGCCTGAGAAACAACACAGAACACAGCACAAACCAGGAACCCAGGTATCCATCCGCGTGGAAAACAGACACAAATACCCAGTGCAGAGTCATCCCTGCAGAGACACACAGGGCTGCAGAGAGGATGAAAGCATGCCAGGTGACGAACACGCATGAAGCAAAGGCCAAAGACGTCCAAGACCGGGGCGCTGGCAGCTGAGGATCAGGGTGCGAGTTACCCAGAAAAGCACCAAGAGTATTGTCCAAGAGCTTGTGGTCGAACAGAACCAGGAACACATAATCAGCCCCTCTTTTGTAATAACAAAGTCGCTCAGCCAATCAGACTTCGGATTCTAAATGAATTGCACAGGCTCACTGACAAATATACCAGTGTAGAACCTACAACCTATCGCTAATGCCATTTAGTATTAGTCAGCTACTCGTTGGCCTAGGAAGACCTAAGGGAAGAGATTTTTTATTTGAAATCAGATGCATTTGAACCATTTATGGCGAGCCTTCTGAAGATCACCAGAGAAACCAATACTCATTCAAGGACTATTGTGTTAGGTCTATGCAAATGAGAAACATCACACAAATCCAGGGTTTGGACCACAGGGACCACCAGGACAAAGGCCACTGCCCACCAGAACCCTGCTTTAATGGTTTCTCCCTGGAGTCTGCATTATCAAGTTTTCACATATGATAAAAGTGAGGGGCCAACACCGTGGCTCACTTGGTTAATCCTTCCCCTGCAGTGCCGGCATCCCATATGGGCTCCAGGTTCTAGTCCAGTTGCTCCTCTTCCAGTCCAACTCTCTGCTGTGGCCCTGGAGAGCAGTGGAGGATGGCCCAGGTACTTGGGCCCCTGCACCCACATGGGAGACCAGGAAGAGGCACCTGGCTTCTGGCTTCGGATGGGTGCATCGCCGGCCATGGCGGCCATTTGGGGAGTGAACTAACGGAAGGAAGACCTTTGTCTTTGTCTTTCTCTCTCACCTCTACCTGTAACTCTACCTGTCAAATAAAAGACAAAAAAGATAAAAGTGAACGAACATTTGTTCAGATGTCCAATAAAGATGGAGAGAAACCTACACCCATGGCTGAAGGAGTCTGGAGCTCTGTAACGGAAATCTGGGTTCAGTTTTGGCAGAAAATATTTAAATGCATTTTTAAAAAGGTAAACATTCGGGAAAGGCATTTGCCTATCACCTAACACGCTGGTTACAACACCCATGTCCCTCCTTCATGTACTTGGGTTGCATTCCCAGCTCTGAGTCATGATGCCAGCAAGCAATGGATCAAGTGATTGGATTCCTGTGGTAGGCACAGGAGACACACTCATTGCAGTTCCCAGCTCCTGGGTCCATCCTTGGTCCATTGGCAGTCATCCAGTCATTGGGGGCATCTAGGAAGTCAATCAATGGATGGGAGCTCTGTCTCTTGACTCCGTTTCCTTCCTTCTCTCCCACTCCCTCTCACTCTCTCTGCCTCTCAAATAATAATTTTTTAAAATGTTCAAATGTCACAAGATGACAAGCGATTTTACACCCGCTTAAACCTTAACATGCAATTTGCTAATGAAACTCACAGTGTTCTGTCTGAAACAGAGGAAATGTACAGTAAGAGTAGAACAATAAAACTGTAACAGAAACTTCCCACGATGGAAAATGAAACACACCCACTCGCCAAGTCATCCCACTCAGGATTTCCCCAGGTCTGACACTCCGCAGAATGCATTAGCCCGTCAAACACGGTAACTTGGTTCTTGTCAACTCTCCCCTTTCAAGATCTACCTGACCAGCTCTAGTTTCCAAGTCTGCTTCTTGGCGCAGCAGCCCCAGCTTTCAGGGCTGTACCATCTCAAGAAGGGGAAGCCGAATGGAGCTTTGTCTCTCCCCCTCCCCCCACAAAGCGTCACCAAGGGTTTATTTCAATAAATTTCTCTAATTTTTCTTTGCATTCCATCCCCCATGGCTTGTTCAAACCACTGTGGCCCATGGATGTGTACACACTCAATTGAAATCCTCACGACTCATCATCAGAACCCCCAGCAGGTTGTAAGAAACGTGGATTCCCAGGGCCAACTCCGGATGGTCTGAATCAGAAACAACCCTATTAAGATCCCTCCTGATGTGTGTAGATGTTAAAATTGATCATCGCAGCTTTAGATAATTCGCCCTTGAGAATTCTCTGGATGGTATCATCTGCACTTCATATAAAGTTTTGTGTTCATTTTTTATCTTAATTTCAGAAGCAACCTCCCCCCCTCAAAAAAATCACAGTAGGCAAAGCAAACAAACAAATGAATAAATGATTTCCCAGCTGTTCTACTTCTGTCTTACCTTCTGAGGATCACAGACTCTCCTATGGCTTTAACTGTAATTCTTATGCAAATTATTTCCCATTTTGCCTCTCACTCTCACCTCTTTCATATCTACTTTCAGATTTAAAACAGGCTTTTCAGAGATGTCCATTTGGACTGACCTATAGCTATTAAAAACCAACTGGTCTAAAATCTAATTATCTTCTGCATTCAGTGTGTCTTGGTCTTTCTATTATAAAGATAATAATAATTACAGCAACACAAGATTCCCTGTTGATTGTGATGATCAGACAGTTTGATAAACGCACTTCTAAGAGCACTACTTCCCTCCATGAAAGCAGCTTCCAGCTTTTTGAAATAAGATTACCATTAACCCCAATGGGTATTCTATCACACATCAACAATCTTCTTTGTAATTACCTTGCTTAAAATTTATTTATGTGGATGGAAGGGAAAACGAACACCCCTACCCACTATCCCACAGTCGGGAGGGCAGGGCCAGGCTGAAGCCAAGAGCCTTGAACTCCATCCAGTTCTCCCTTCCAGGCAGCAAGAACCCCAACACTTGAGCCATCGCCTGCTGACTCTCAGAGCATACGTTGGCAGGAAGCCTGAACAGAGAGCACACCCAGGAGACAAACCCAGACACCCTACTACAGGAAGGATGTAGGTATCCCCCAAGAGGCAACTTAACGGTCAAAGCCTGCCCCTGTAATTGCATTTTAAATTCCAAGTTTTGCTGTTTTTTTTTTTTTTTTTTTGGTGGGGGGGGTGAATAGGGAGGACTGACCTTGTTAGGCCGTGTCACAAGTACAGAGATTTACCACTGAATTAAAAAGTCAGAAATCCTATAAATTTCAATGTCTATTATTGGGAATTCCACTTTTCCAAATTACTCTGAAAGAAGTAATTGAAACTTGGGCCTCTGCTTCTTAATTACAGCAAAAACATAAGTCCTGTGTCACTACACGACTTTGAGAACGTGTTCACATCCCTTGGTGAAAGGCTGGTTTGCATTCACATTACTGCTATGTGTACTTAATCCCCAGGAACAAGAGAAACCTAATACCTTTTAGAGCTCACGAGGTACTCAACTCCACAGAGCACCAGCCAACTCAGCACACTGAGCATTCACTGGTGAACTTCAAATGAGTTCCATTATGCCTGAAGCGAAAGCTCAACACTACCTTATCACTTGTACTCATGTTTGATAACACGTAGAAATGGGAGAGTGAATAAAATAGGGTCGTGCAAAAAATGATTTCAATCAAGGCAAAATGTATATGAACGCATTATCTCCGAACCACATTGCAAGCCAGGAATAACAAAGCTCAGCAGGTTATATTTTCAAAAATTAAGTTGAAAGTTGTCATTCAATAAAAAAGCAATTTTAATGTTTGTGCTCTAGCTTTTCCTAAAGTGGTGTCATAGTGTTGTGAGATGTGTGCATATTTTGACAACACAAGATATAAAATGTATTCCTCTTCCGGAGATCAATACTGAGATGACTTACTAGTCAATAAATGTAACACAGAACCAGATGAGGTCAAATGCAAAGGTTGCTTGGTTTTTGGTTCATGGAGAATGAGAACCGGGACTCCTACCAAGCTTCCTCTTAGCATTCTCCCTCTCCGCCTGCCTTGCAAGCTCTCATGAATGCATCCAGTTCCCGTTTCTGCAGCTGTCTCCTCTTGCCTTCCCTAGCCAAGGAAGGCCACCCTGAGAACAGCTCCTAGTTTCAGCTTCAACCCCCATGGGGATGCTGATTGCAAATGCATTCCTATTGCTTACACTTCCATCAGAATCTCTTCCATTTGGGTCTAGAAATATACACCCAAAATTAATTTTATTGTCACCAAATTTTGAGAGTTACTGCATTTAATACTCTTGGAGAACACTGATCAAAATTATGGATACCCCTAGGCTTTGCCTTGCCTTGCGAGTTGATTCAGTTGCAAAGTGCTTTGGAAAAAGGTACCTGCAGTGTATGCCGTGGTTACAGTACATGTACTAATGTTCTCCTTTATATATGAACACTGCATGGAAATGACTATTACCTATGTATTACTGAGGAGCCTATCAATGAGATGACAGTGGAATGCATACAGCTAGATATTACCACTTAGCACATGAACACTATAGCACTCAGCGCACGGGACATTCCTACCACACGCCTCTACTGAGGCAGCCAGGACACAGCTGAATGCATTTATACAGGTAGTATGGAAGCAACCTGCAGTGATGGAATTGCTACAAGGTACCTGGCAGGAGGCTGTGCTAAGCTGTGGAGGACGTGTTGTTACACAGATAAATCTAATTAAGAGACAGGCACATAAAAAACCTGTGACTAAATGAACCAACAAAACTTTCTACAACGTTTAACCATCTAACTCAAAAATACTCTTTAGGGGCTCGGCACTGTGGCATAGTAGGCCAAGCCTCCACTGGGGTGCCGGCACCCTATATAGGCAATGGTCCTAGCCGCGGCCGCTCTTCTTCTGATCCCACTCTCTACTGTGGTCTGGGAAAGCAGTGTAAGATGCCCCAAGTGCTTTGGCCCCTGCACCTGCGTGGAAAACCCAGAAGCAGCTCCTGGAGCTTGGCTTCAGATCAGCTCAGCTCAGCTCAGCTCCAGCTGTTACTGCTACTTAGGGGGTGAACCAGCAGATGGAAGACCTTTTTCCTAGCTCTTCCTCTGTCTGTAACTCTACCTCTCAAATAAATAAGTAAAACTTAAAAATACACTCTGTTAATGGCCAGCAAAGTAGAATTTTAAAACATTTTTGTTAATTCAGATAAACAGCTATAAAAGAAACATACCTGTGTGTGCATGCACGTGTGTGTTTATAGGAATATTTCAAAAAGTTCGTGGAAAATGGAATTAACAGCTTATTATAGTACACATTTTTTTTTGAAATCTACACATAGTTTTTTCATAGTATACATGTATATGAACTTTTTGAAGGACTTGCATGTGTACATACCAGGGACATAAAATACACACATATAAATTATTGTGTATATGTATATGTATAGTTTTACAGAAATGTAAAATATCCAGAAGAAAAATATTTTGGTCCCTGAAAATTTAAGTTCGCACAATACATTGGACCCTCTCAAAACACCGCTTGATGTAGTCTACAGATGTACTGGTGGACTTTCTAATGTTAATAAGACACTACCACAGATGGGTAAGGTTTGAAAGAAAACACGTTCACTTAGGCTCACAGTTCTGAAGTCCAAGGTCGAGGGTCCGTGTGTGGTGACGACCTTTCAGCTACAGAATTCGGACGCTGCCTGGCAGAAGACATGGAGCAGGAGCGTGTTTCCTTTGGTCTTCTCCCTCGTCTCCTGAAGCCACCATTTTCAATGATGGAAGCTCCACCCTAATGACCTCATCTAATCCTAACCGCTTCCCAGTGGCTCCACCTCCAAACACCTCCCCGGGGCGAAATTCCTGCCTCAGATTCGGAGGACACTGACCACGTTCAGATCCCAGCAGTAGGGAGCAAGCGTTGCAGACAAGGATCATGGCCAGCAGGCACGGCTGGGAAGCTGTCTGTGCAGACACAGGCTCAGGGGGCTCGGACAGTGCAAGAGGAGAAAAGTTGGGTGCCAAAAGGGATGTCCTTAAAGACAGTTTCAGAAACTTCAGATCTCCAGAGGGTGCACAATACAATTATAGTTGTATTTCTGTGTCCACTAAAGCAAAATTACCAGCACCAACAAAAGAATGATGAGTGAGAGAGACGCAGCAACACGGACCATTTAAAACAGCCACAGGTTCATCTTAGGGCGGAAGGGAAGGGAAATCTGGCTTGAATTGACCTGAGCTGTTCTGACAAGCACTGAATCGTAGAAACTTGTTTCACATGGAAGAATATGGTTACTTATTCTTGCTCCACTGGAGCAAGAATGCTCAGAGATTTTTCTTCTAGAAGTTTACAGAGATACAGTTTTGCGATTAAATATCAGCACTCATACTGTATTTCTTGAAGAAACCTGACTTGATCACCTGATGGTCTGACACACCTGACTTGATCACAGGACGCTCTGTGTCCCTCCAACAGCTTGGCATCCAGGAGAATAAACAGGAACCAATCTGAGCAACAATCTTGCTAGATGATAACTCAGGGAGTCAAACAAATATGCATGCATGCATCCCGAGATTAAGTAACGGAACAGAAATTTAAATGGTGGAGAAGGAGCAGCTGTTCCATATAGAAAAATTTAAATTCATAACAGGGAAAGGAGTGAGGGAACATACAATATCACTGTCAGGGATGAACCCCACCAACAAATGATGTTACTAGGATGACTGATGGAAGCACAATAATCAGTGAGTGAAAACCTGAGGGGACACTGGCCATCAGTGTAGGCTCAAAGCAACTTCCCAAGGACAAATCTGGCAGACATCCTATTATCCAAGAGTTCGTGTACACATCACAAATAATAGGCCACACTGACACACGTACCCCAAGTAACTCAGGCATTAAATCCTGAGACGGACACAACAGGAATGTGGCATTCCTGTTGAAAAATGTGTGAGTCTGACTTGAACACCAGACAATGGCTGGCAAACAAAGACGGAGGCAGTCTACAAAATGACTGACACATTATTTAAGACGTCAAAAGTTTCAAGCTCATGAAAGATGAGGATAAGGAACTGACACGAATGGGAGGATATTAAAGAGGCAGAGTGACTCAGTGTAATCAAGAAACTGAAATGGATCCCGGAACAAAAATAGGACATTAGGGAGGAAACTGGAGAAATTTGCATAGGATTTGTAGGTTAGTTACTGATGTCAATTTCCTGGCTTTCATAATTGACTTGTGAATTGATAAGTTATTTACACTGGAAAATCTGAGTGCAGGGTAAATGTGGACTATCTGCACCTGTTTTGCAACTTTTTTTTTTTCTAAGTCTAATATTATTGCAAATAAAGTAAGTTGTTTTTTTCAAAAGCTACAAAGCATTGTCCTATGGATCCATCCATTCTGGTGCTATCTGCAAATTAAACATGACATATTACTGGGGCACATTATTTGCTTCCTGGTGCACATCTGAGTTTATTCTTCTTGTGTGTGAAGGGACACGTTTTCCCATGTAATCTGCCAGGTTTGTTGATGAGTGCACATCCAGCCCAACTGGCAGTAAAATGCCTTTACTATAAATGTAGTTACATTCTTTATACATTACAATAAGTAAAAGAAAATTCCTGATGAATCTCGCATACAGAATCAGATGCTAATTGCCCATAATTATTATTGTGGGTAAATTTCTTTGGCATAGGGGAACATTTTAGCACTAATATATATATAAAGTGACTCATCAGAAACACAATTGAGTACCCCCAAAAAATAAAATTTGGTAAATTTACAGCACTGAGTAATTGTCTTTCATTAAGTTCTCCTTAATTAGATACTTGGTAAATACATTTATTAGTGATCACAAAATGAATCTACAAAACAACTTGAAAAAAAATCTGGAATTTACTATGTAATGGATATTCTTTTCAGGATGATTACTCTCAAGAGGAGCTGCACACATGACAGATAGCCCACACTGAGCTTAACATCTGCTTTGAGGTACTGTATTGTTCTTTTTTTTATTTATTTTATTTTATTTTTTGATAGGCAAAGTGGACAGTGAGAGAGAGAGACAGAGAGAAAGGTCTTCCTTTGCCGTTGGTTCACCCTCCAATGGCCGCCATGGCCGGTGCGCTCTGGCCAGTGCACCACACTGATCCAAAAGCAGGAGCCAGGTGCTTCTCCTGGTCTCCCATGGGGTGCAGGGCCCAAGCACTTGGGCCATCCTCCACTGCACTCCCGGGCCACAGCAGAGAGCTGGCCTGGAAGAGGGGCTACCAAGACAGAATCCGGCGCCCTGACCGGGACTAGAATCCAGTGTGCCAGCACCGCTAGGTGGAGGATTAGCCTATTAAGCCAAGGCGTCAGCCTGTATTGTTCTTAGTAGGTAGTGAATGTCCATTTAAAAAGAAAAGCAGTCATCAGGAGGCTGCGTCAAAAAGAACTGGAGGACTGTCTGTGTTTCCACCAGTTTTCACCAAGTAACTGAAAGCAACCAGCCTCAGTCAGTTCACCCACCAGTCACTTACAGCTGCAGACAGACGCCTACATAAGCCACAGAGGGGCAGTGGCATTCCGGGTCCTCAGAGCCCATGCACTAGGCACTTGCAACATTCAACCCAACAAGTGTTTTTCTCTCGCTCCCTTCCGCCCTCTCTTGCTTTCTGTCTCATCAATCCAAGTCCATTGCTAAACTATTTTCAAACTAAACAGAACTAGATGACAAAACATAATAAACTCAACAAATTATGCAAGTCATTGCAATATTGAACACCTCCAATTTTTTCCAATTCAATTATACTGCCTAATATATTATTTCAAACTGTTCCCTTTTCCTCATAAATTAATCCAACTGCAAATACCAATGTTTATCATTATAATCACACTATGTGTTACCTTACACAAACTCAGAAAACGAAAACAGAAGTTTTATCCAGTATCTGTTGAACAACTAGCTTTCGATTCTATATAGTAGAATCAGCAATATTGATTAGACAAAAATAAATGACTGATAATGTCAGAAGTCTTTTATAAAATAAATAAAAGTTGGGGTGGAGGCTCACATATTTCACCAAACAAGAAGTAAGAGATACAAGGACTGTACAATTGAAGAATTTTTAACTAAAGACCAAACAGTTCTTTAACTACAGAACACACATTTTCCTGTTGTCTTATTTGCTTACTTGTTATAGAGGTAAAGGAAGGTTGATTTTCGTCATGGTTAATACTACATAAGACATTTTAATTAAAGGAGCTTTGCTGATATGCTTATTGACATATCCAGTGGCATGTGGGAGGAGTTAATCTGTTTTCTAATAAAAGGAAATACATTGAAACATTGCTAGGAATATACAAGTTCTGGAGAAGAAGGTAATTACCAGCCCTGGCAACAGCCTTCCTTCCTTATGAAGTGGGTCACCAGGAATTGACCCCTTCATTCTATGAGTGCAGGAAAGGGCTCCTTTTTAGACTTTATTTATTGCACTTATGGTTATTCAACTAACTTCTGTTGGACAAGTGTTTCATGAAGGGATCTACGATCAGTGATGGCACAGAACATGAAATATCAACACTTCTCCAAGCCCCAGACCTCACGGGGTTCAGTCTCATGGAAAGGTCAGGCAAGCACTCCCAATAGCAGAATTTGACCTAGAAACGGTGATCAGGAAAAACTCTGCTGTGAAAATGATTCTTGCAATCATGGAAAAGAGGCCACTAATTAATCTGAGGAGAAAATAATTTACCATAGAAACAGCAAGCATGAAGTCTATATGGGGTGGGAGCAGGGTGAATGGGTAATGGGACTGGACTAAAATAGTACAATGTATGGAAAAATATGCAGAGATAGAAAAAGGAGGCCAGATCATGTTTATGCTTAGGATAATCCTGTCATTTATCATCAAAACTGGAAAGGCTGAATATGAAAATGTGGTATCCTTATCATTAATCTGGACAATAAGGATCACCCGTCTGGAACAGATGGCCTTGGTCCTGATATCAATGTGCCCCTTCATCTAAAAATAGCAAGGAGAAGCGGCAGAAGAGGGGTGTGGAGCAGCAGGTGCCATATAGAGAAGTCTGAAGAGTTGAGAAAGGCCAAGAGGTCAGGAGATGTTGAGTCTGGACATGGGGGGAGCACCTCAGTGGACTATCCAAGAAGTGACCATGAGAGAGAGAGAGAGAGAGAGAGAGAGAGAAGATAGGTCTGGCCGGCGTGCGGCTTACTTGGCTGATCCTCCGCCTGTGGCACCAGCACCCCGGGTTCTAGTCCCGGTTGGGGTGCCGGATTCTGTCCCAATTGCTCCTCTTCCACTCCAGCTCTCTGCTGTGGCCCGGGAAGGCAGTGGAGGATGGCCCAAATGCTTGGGCCCTGCACCCACATGGGAGACCAGGAGGAAGTGCCTGGTTCCTGGCTTTGGATCAGTGCAGGGCGCCGGCCATAGCGGCCATTTGGGGGGTGAACCAACAGAAAAGGAAGACCTTTCTCTCTGTCTCTCTCTCTCACTGTCTAACTCTGCCTGTATAAAAAATAAATAAATAAAAGAGAAGATAGGTCAAAATCTTCCAACTGATTCTCTGCAAGGGTGGATTTTCTATACTCTAGGAAAAGCCAAACATCTCAATTGTCATAGCAAAACCGCTAGACCCTATCCAATGTCTGGGTAAAGGTTTCCACTAGAGGATATGATTATCATTCACCTGGGGCAGAAATAAATCAGTGTTGGCAAAAAACTGCCCTTCTGTATGGATGGTGCTTTGGGCAGGGGAGGGGCATCACACCGCCGTGGCTCAGAGGGCAGCAGTTCAAAAGACTAATGTGGACAACCAACCGGAGTGGCATGGTTGGTGGACTACAGGAACTGTGATCAGTGGCATCCAACTGAATTCATTTTTCATTCCAATTATTTTCAGTTATGCCCAAGACTTCTATAACATGTCATAAATGTTAGTCTAGTCTTCAGGATATTTGTTGGATTAAAGGAAAAACCTGAATCTCCGCCAGAAGAAGCTGTCATGAAAACACAGAGCTAACTTACTTTGTATAAGCCAGCCTTTATTCTGGTCTCTAAGTGAAAGTCTAATGTGGGCCTGTTGGGTGAAATAACTTAAAAGACCCAAGGCAGTTTGGTAGAATAGCATTCTTTCACGGCCTCCAAAAGAACATGGGAAAGAATTATCCATTTAAAAGATCTGATTTCTTGTAGTTCGCAGATAGGAGCTCAAACTATTTTTATCTAGGTATTAAGGGAAGGAGTAGTCTGTGAAAGCTCTATGAATTAGATTGAGATCTGTCTTGGTTTCTCTGAACTCTCTGGAAGCCAGAGGGAGATTCTAAACTTTTCCCCAAACCTACTCTTTCAATACTTTTAGAAAAAGCATTTACATGGCAAAAAAAAGTTGCATTATATAATTATGATTTATTCTGGAAATTTAGTAGCATTTTTGTATATAACATCACTGCTGTCAGAAAATATCTTCCTTCATATTATGAAGTTTGAAGATAAGACCAAGTTTACACTATGCCTTATAGCTTAACTTCTGTATCCAAGTTTCAATTTCATGATAGAAGCCAATAGAAAAGTAGAAATTACTCCTAAAAAATTTTAGAGGCATTCAGTACCATATCAATTTTATACATCATGAAATTTCAACTATGATAAAGCCAAAGGCTGTTAAATTTTCACTAAGAAAGTAATCAGAAAAAATGGGAGATTTTCTTTTCCTTATACAAATCATAAGTAGAAAAAGGATGTGTGGGCAGAAAATATGATACCATTCAAAAACTATCATCACATTTTCTTTATCCATTCATCCACTTATGGACATATAGATTGATTCCATTTCTTGGCCATTGTGAATAATGCTGCAGTGAACATGGGAGTGAAGATATCTCTCTGACATAATGGTTTCATTTCCTTTGAATGCAGAGCTAGTGATAAGAATGCTGGATCATGTGGTAGTTCTATTGTGAAATTTTTGAGAATCTCCATACTATTTTCCATACTGGTTTATTACTTTACATTGCCACCAAGAGTGTATTCGAGTTCCTGGATAAACCTGGGGACCATGATATTGAGTGAAATAAGCCAGGGAAATAGAGACAAACACTACGTGGTCTCATGCGTGTGTGGAATCTAAAAAAGTTGAACTTGTAAATTTTGAGATCAGACTGGTGGTTAGCTGGGGGCAGGAGAGTAAAAACAGACAGAGTGGAGGAGATGTAGGTCAGGCTTTACAAATGTCCACCTAGAGGGGCCTGTGCTGTGGCATAGTAGGTTAAGACTCTGCCTACAGCCCCGATACCCTATATGGCCACCAGTTTGAGTCGCAGTTGCTCCACTTCTGATCTAGCTCCCTGCTGATGGCCTGGGAAAGCAGTGGAAGGTGGCAAAGTCCTTGGGCCCCTGTGCCCATGTGGGAGACCTGATGTAAGCTCCTGGCTCCTGGCTCCTGGCTTCAGATTGGCCCAGCTCTGGTTGTTGTGGCTATTTGGGGAATGAACCAGCAGATGGAAGACCTCTCTCTCTGTCTCTCTCTCTCTGTCTATAACTCTGCCTCTCAAGTAAATAAATCTTTTTAAAAATTTTCAACTAGATAGGAAGAATAAATTCAAGAGATCTATTATATAGCAGTTTATAATATAATTATAATAGTTAATAGTTGATCATTAGTATAAAGTTAACAAAATATTATTATTCTTGAAAAAAGCTAAAAATCTAGGTGTAGAATGTTTTCACCTCAAAAATGGTAACTCTGAAAAGTAATTCATATGTAAGTTAGTTTACAATACACATATACTTCATATGTTATACATGGTAAACACAATTTTAACTGTTGATTTAAATAAGTCAATATAAATATCACTAGCATTATCACCAAAGAGCTATTAATATCAAGATTCTACCTGATTTGAAATTATTTGGGCAACTGTTTTATTTTCTGTGCTTCTTTTCAAATATGGTGCTTCTGCTATATTGGGCTTGTTTTCTTTCATATAACTACAATCTCATTCCAGCCGATGCTAGTCTCCAATAATTTATTTGCTGTTATAAATTTCTCTAGGAATTTTGTCAAATGTCTTCAGCATAAGAGAAGAATTATCACAAAGTCTGTCAACCCTCATAGTCATTTGTAACCATCTTCTTTTAATATGTCTTTGGAAAGAACAGTCATTTCACAGCTCAATTAAAAAATTAACTTGTTCCTGTTGAAAATATAGAGAAACATGAATCATTTATAACAGCTTATTTTTGAATGAAAAAACATGAGTTCATTTAACAGAAACATAATTTACCAGAAAATTTATCACATGGACAGCCTGGAAGCAGATTTATTGGTTCAATGAACATAAAGTCCTATCTAGTATCTACACATGAAATAAGGAAATCATTTTATTACCAGCAAATACAAATTAGTCTGGCATGACACAGAGAAAGATGATAAGAACTGGTCTTGCTAGTTCCTGACTTGATAAAATAGATATTAATAATTTAATGCCTTCTTGAAAAATAATGGTTACAGCTCCTAATTTTCAGAGACGCAGTATGAACTTACTGAGTGAGTCAAATGGTGGGCATTTTCAATCGTTTCTCAGAGGGAGGGAGGGATTCACAGGAAACCAAAACCATGGGAGGAGCCAAAATTTCATTCTGGTTGGATTCACTCACTATATGCATTTCCTTCACAAAGACAAGTGAGACAGACTGAAATAAAGAAATGGACTGCACACTGTACACCTGACTCAGGAGATTCAGGGACAGGCAGTTAGCTCACAAGCATTTTACACATGGAAGCACAAAGAGACATCTGAAGACAGATTTCTCTCTGGAAAAGTTTAAACAAGTACCTGGAGGGAAGGATTCCAGGGCCAGCTTGGTGAGTAACTGGGGGTGTGATGAGCATAACAGTGCCCCCCAGCCCTGTCCACATCCTGGCCTAACACCCCATGGATATGTTACCCTACATGGCAAGGGGGAACGGGCCGTCAATGGAATAAAGGGTTCCAGCCAAGTGCCATTCCGGTAAGCAGATGCTCCTGTGTTTCATTATCTGCGCTGAGGCCTAAAAAGTCTACAAGGCAGGGAGAAGAGGATCCAGAGTGATGCAGGTGGAGGCCTAACCCCCCCCCCCCCCACCGCCATTGCTGTCTTTCGACATGAAGGAAGTGACCGTGAGCCAAGGAATAGGAAACTGGGCAATGACGGAGCCAAAAGGCAAGAACACACTTCCATGTGTGAATGATGGACAAGGATACTCTGATACAGAGGAGTCTTTTCCAAGAAGATACATAGAAAAACACATCCATAGCAAGCCTGTCTCCTGAAAAGGAGATTGAAAAAAAAATTGCGAGGAGGGAAAGGCATTTTCAAAAGGCTGTAAATAATATGATCAAAGAGATGACCGAAGTTGGAATATACATCAAATAAATCACGAAGCTGTGGCGAACGCACTTGCAGAGAATTAGGAAATGTAAAGACACGAATGCTGGAGTTAAACATTATCAACAGAAGCACAACCGTCTGGTGCAGTGTTTAAACCGACGCTCAGAATGCCCACATCCCGTTCTGAGAACAGTTTGGGGCTCCAGCTCCACTTCCAAATTCAAGCTTCCTGGTAAAGCACACCCTGGAGGCAGCTCATGAAAGCTGAAGTGGTTGGGTCCCCATCACCTACGTGAGAACTAGGGCTGAGTCCTTGGCTCAGTTCTTGGATTAGGCTTGGCCCAGCCCTGGCATTAGAGCACATGGGAGATCTCTTTCCCTCCCTCCCTCTCTCTCTCTCTCTCTCTCTCTCTCTCGTCTCCCACTCTCTTTTCTGCCCCTCTGCATTTTAAACATAATAAACAAATAAACAAAGATAAATAATTCCAAAAACATATATTGTCAACAGAGATATTGGAGAACAAAGTCAAATAAAGGTCTTCCCAAAAACAGAAGAATGGAAAATAGATGAAGGCAGACGAGAAAGTTACAGTATAACAGAATACAGAATTTTATAAAGAATAAAAGCAAACTTCTAGAAAGACAAAAGAAATAAAATGGTGTTTGGTAATAGACTTTTTTTTGCCCAAAGTGCAGGCTGGCCCTTACCCTCGGCTCCTGGGAAGTGATCTCTGAGACCTCTATGCCTTGTTCTGCCCACATAGGCGGGCTACAACCTTCAGCAAGGTGCCATGGTCATGGAATTCCAGGAGAGTCTGAGGAACAGTTGGAGACTAAAGACAACTGAAAGCATGACCATGACAACCGAATGCAACACCTCATTTTACACTGAATACTTATACTCTAAAAGACACCATTGAGATAACTGGCAAATGTGTAAGCTATGGAGATTCACGGTATATCATATACTTCCAAATATCAATACCTTTTTGATTGCTTCTATCTTTAAAAAAATCATAATACTTTATTTATAGATATTAGCCAGTTTCCCAACCTAGAATCCATTGCCTGCAGGACAGCCTGGGTTTGCAAGAAGAGGGCTCAACCTCAGGCAAGTATACACCAAGGGACTCCCCGGTCTTTTCCAAAGGGAACTACAACTGTGCACTACAGTAGTTGGAAACTGGGTGGAAAGGGGCAATGGTCACACATTCAAAGGGCACTGGGTGTGAGTGGACATTGATGACCGGTCCACCTCCCCTCTTCAAGAGTGCAGGCATATGGAACCTCAAAATAAGTGAAGTCCTGACCCACATCTGGCCCAAGGGCCCAGTAGTTGCAAAGCCAAATGCACAACTGAATTGCATATGTCCTATACTTGTATGTCCCCCATTTAGCTCCTTGGCCAATGAGGTGAGGTCAGAAGTGAGAGCCGTCACAGTAAGACAGGACAAGTGGAATTCCCTGAAATCAAGCCTCCTCTGATCCCACTGAACAAAATGGCAAATCTATGCTAGGGAAAAGGAGTAAAAGTAGTGCTATCTTCAAGGGTCTAAATCATGCAGAAGACCCCACAGTATCGCATGTTGACTCACTATCTTTCACCGGAGGGAACCGGAGGATGCTGAGAACAGCAGTGGATTCCCATAAGTATATTTACCAGGTCTAGAGTGTACTGACAAGGTCTCAGGTACAGAGTATATGGCTACTGATTTTACAAAGTGTCAGCTTTCAAGCCTTTCCAATAGGAACATCACATTGCAAAAGTTTGGGGTTCTGAAAATATACCACATTATCTGCAACAGAGAAATATACAACTTTCTAAAACAGCTCTTAATTTGCTAATGAGCCCAGCTAGGGAGGAAGTGTCTTACAATGGGACACTGAATGTGAGCAGAATTGCCCATAATAAGCTTGATTGCATCAGACCTACCAGGTCATAAAGTTGACTGGGCTCAGCAGAAAATCATCGTAAATTGGAAATGGAGCACATGGGATCAGGCATGAGCAGGTGCAAGCAAGCTGCACAAGCCAGGAGCCCAGACACCCATGTCACCCACTACTGTTTCAGCAGTACCTTCCCACATCTTGCCCCGAGGGCTGCATGAAATGTCTTTTATTGCCAACTGTGAGAGAAGGGAAAAATCTAAACTTGGTATGGATGGTTCAGTTCAGAGCTGAAAATGAGTGATAGCACCCCAGCGGCACTGATGGAGTTGCAAGCGTTGTACAGGAAAACTTTCCCGAAGAACAGAACTTCTGGCTGGTGCCCTGGCTCATTCATGTTCTGTGAAGTAAGCTCATGACAATAATTTATATGGTTTTATGGGCAGTAGGTTGGCCAGTTTGAAAGAGACTCAGTAGAAGATTTGGACAATTAGAGATCAAGAGGTGTGAGGTAGAGGAACGTGGTTAGACCTATGAGAAGGAACATAAAATGTAAAAATCTTTGCCTACTTGAAAATACATAATACATGGAAGGATCACGAAACAAGAAAGTGTGGGGAGCAACCCGGACTGGACTGAGTTACTGGAATTAAGACTTATTCTATGCATCTGCTCTCCCACAATATGGCGCTGGGAGAGGAGAAAACAGCTTCTACACAGCTGCCTCCAGTTCAGCCAATAAACTGTAGGACTTGCTCCTGATTGGAGGAGAGCAGCGTACTCGGCGTGTGGGCAGCCGAGTTGGGATTGGCAGAGGAGGACTATAAAGGAGGAGAGAGATGGCATGCACCAGGAACATCTAAGGGGAACATCTAAGGGAAACACCTGTGCAGCCCCCGAGAGAGCCGGCCGGCGGTGTGCCGCTCCCCTGCGGAAGTGGGGAAAGTGGCCAGGGGGAACCGCCCTTCCACGGAGGTGGAAAGGACAGTAGCCAACCCGGAAGAACCAGCAGCAAACCCGGGGAGGGCCGAGCAGACGAAAGAACAGCGCAGGGTCCTGTGTCGTTCCTCCACGAAGAGGGGGAGCGACAGAAAGTATACAGAATTACGTAGCTAACTGGTATTTTTTAATGATTTTATTTATTTATTTGAGAAGCAGCCTTACAGATAGTGAGAGACAGAGAAAAAGGTTTTCCATCTGCTGGTTCACTGCCCAAATTGCTGCAATGGCCAGAGCTGGGCCAATTGGAAGCCAGGAGCCAGGAGCCTCTTCTGCGTCTCCCATGCAGGTACAGGGGCCCAAGCACTTGGGCCATCTTCCACTGCTTTCCCGTGCCATAGCAGATAGCTGGATCAGAATAGGAGCTGCTGGGACTTGGACCAATGACCATACAGCATGCCAGCACCACAGGAGGAGGCTTAGCATACTATGCCACACAGCCGGCCCCCTAGCTCGCTGGTGTTAACCAACCTTAATCACTGGTCACCAAAGTGCTGGTACGATAGGCATAAGGACAGAGTGTGCCAATATTGTAGTTAAACAGATAAAGCCACCAGCCAGCCCCATATGGGTGCTGGTTCATATACTAGTTGCTCCACTTCCCATTGGCTCTCTGCTAATGGCCTGGGAAAAGCAGTGGAAGATGGTCCAAGTGTTTGGGCCTTTGTCACCAATGTGAGAGATCTGACTGAAGCGCCTGTATCCTGGCTTCAGCCTGGCCCAGGGCTGGCTGCTGCAGCCATCTGGGGAGTGAACCAGTGAATGGAAGATTCTCTCTCTCTCACTGTGGGGAGCAACTGAGACTAGACTAAGTTACTGGAATTAAGACTTATTCTATGCATCTGCTCTCCCACAATATGGCGCTGGGGAGGAGTAAACTTCTACGCAGCTGCCTCTTGCCAATTTGACTGATAAGCTGCAGGAGCTGATCCTGCTCCTGATTGGAGGAGAGCAGCGTGCTCGGCGTGTGGGGAGCAGAGTTGGGATTGGTGGAGAGGACTATAAAGGAGGAGAGAGCCAACATGCACCAGGAACATCTGAAGGAACACCTGAGCAGCCCCCGAGAGAGCCGGCCGGCGGTGTGCCATTCCTCTGCGGAAGCGGGGAAAGTGGCAGGGGGAGCCGCCCCTCCACGGAGTTGGAGGGGTCGGCAGCCAACCCGGGAAGGACCAGCAGCAAACCCAGGAAGGGCCGAGCAGACAAAAGAACAGCGCAGGGTCCTGTGTCGTTCCTCCGCGAATGGGGGAGCGACACTCTCACTATAACTTTGACTTTCAAAATAAACAAATTTCTCTTTTAAAAACAGAACAGAGTAGCCAAGGAGGCAGAGATGGAATCTATGCATAACCAAGCAGCATGAGCTCCTACTCATCCAGACTGATCTGGCCACTACCACTTCTGGATGATCAAAGGCTCAGCAACAGTGACCAACCTTCATTCTCCAAAACAATCCCCCATCTACAAGGAGTTTTACATTTCCAT
Organism: Oryctolagus cuniculus; assembly: GCF_051225735.1. NCBI lineage: Eukaryota > Metazoa > Chordata > Mammalia > Lagomorpha > Leporidae > Oryctolagus > Oryctolagus cuniculus. The sequence continues at coordinate 68,957,609 of NC_142884.1, read as the reverse complement.
TTACACCCAGTTGACCATATCAGATTCCTTACACCCTGACCAGGAGAGAGAGTCATTTTAATTAGCATCCTTGCAGCTACTGGGGATGGGTTGCCCTTACTGCCTGTGAGGCATCTGTAAGTGCCACCTGTCAAGGGTCTCCAGGGACCCTTTGATAGCTGGGATGCGACAGACCAGCATATTTCATGGCAGTGTGCCCACTCCCATCACTCTCTGCTGAAACACAAAACACTGGCTGATGCAATATTTTGTAAAACACTAACTCACTGGTAATTGCCTAAAATCAGCGAGTGAAAGAGCGGCTGTTAGATTATGGGGCAGTGAGGAGTACACGTGGCTTGTAGATGGAACTATAGTCAACTTCAATGGTAAATGAAAAGTATGGCAGCTATAACAAGACACAATCATAGCAGAGGTTAAACTCCTATGGTGTTGTCTGCTAGGGAAATGTGAAACTGATGTGGAGAGTAGGAGAAGGGGAGAGGCCAGGAGAACCCCTGCAGTGTTAGACTTAATCCATCTTCTTCCACACTGTGAGATTTCCCAGGAAAGGATCCTCGCCAGAGACCTGCAGGAGCTGCTACCAGAATTCCCATGGAGCAGGTAGGTCTGAGCAGCACGGTGAGAGGCAGATCCGCAGAGAGGCCGGACTGTGCCTCCAGACGCCTGGCTCAGGACTTGACAAGTTATTTTCCCAGCTGCCAGGAAGGAACTGTCTCAGCTGGAAAGTCACAGAACCACGTTCACGTCTGCTTTGTCAGGAAGTCAACACCCAGTGCCTAAGGGTAGGTGTGTGGGATGGCAGTTACGATGCTGCTTGCAATGCCCACATGACGTATCAGAGACATTCAAGCTCAAGCTCTGCTCTAAATTCCAACTTCCTGTGCAGGCACACGCTGGGAGTCTGCATGTGATGGTTCAAGTAGCTGGTTCCTGCCAGCCATGTTGGGTAACTGGATTGAGTTCCCATCTCCTGGCTTCAGCCTGGTCCAGCCCTGGTTGATACTGATACTTGGGGGAGTGAAACATGGAGGGGAGATCTCTGTCTGCCTCTGTCTCTCTGACTTTCAAATAAACAAGTTCACAGTTTTTTTTTAAATAAAATGTTTGGGCACTATAAATGGCCAGCACATTCACCCCAACTCAGGAAATCTCTGACTATCTCCACAAAGTCTCCCAATCATTTGTGACAGCACTAGTCTTACCTCTCCATTGGCTCCAACCTGCAGGTGTTGATCCCTACAGCACCCTCCAATAACATTCTTGCATGGTCAACCAGGCCTCCAAGTGTACTTCCCAAGGAACTCAACCTGTGATAATATATTATTTAAAAATCTGGAGACAGCTCAAAGGAAAGCTACAAGTGATGGGGAAGGGATATGACAATGGAGAGCTATTTTTCCTTACAAGGTTTAATTTTCTAAGTATCATCATGTATTTTATAAACACTTTAGAATAAAATTAAAAAATAGCAAAAAAATTTCACAATGTAGACTATACTAGAGAAGGAATTGTGGATCAGGTTTTTTTTTTTCCAACTCAGTTTATTTTCACTTGCAAATCATCAAAATCAAAATATAGGCAAACTACTGATACATCAGAAAGCTCGCTCTCCTACCATGCTATGTAGAAACCACGCCATATGCCCTCTACTTTCATTTCACATTTGTCCTTGCACACAAGAAGGTACTCATCCCCACACAAAACCAACACAGACACTTGGTTCTGAACTTTTTCTTTCAGGCTGCCACTCTCTAAAATCCAGACTTGAGAAAAATGATAAAAACAGCAAATCTGAAAGGATATCACAGATGTATCACTGAGTTGATACATGCATTTGAAAATCAAACAACCAGGGCTGGTGTTGTGGCTTAGCAGGTAAAGCCTCCACCTGCAATGCTGGCATCTCCTATGTGCCTGGCTGCTCCACTTTCAATCCTGCTCTCTGCTATGGCCTTGGCAAAGCTGTGGATGATGGCTCAAGGGTGTGGGACCCTCCCACCCATATGGGACATCTTCTGCTCCTGGCTCTTGGCTCCTCGTTTCCATTGAAGCCATCTGGGGACTGAACCAGCAGATAGAAGATCTCTTTCTCTCTCTGTCTCTGTCACTCTATAATGCTTTCAAATAAAAATAAATAAATAAATCTTTTAAAAAATTAAAGTCAAGGGGTCGGCGCCATGGCTCACTTGGTTAATCCTCCACTTGTGGTGCTGGCATCCCATATGAGCACTGGGTTCTAGTCTCTTCCAATCCAGCTTTCTGCTGTGGCCCTGGAGGGCAGTGAAGGATGGCCCAGGTAATTGGACCCCTGCACCCACATGGGAGACCAGGAAGGAGCACCTGGATCCTGGCTTTGGATCAGCGCAGCGCCGGCTGCAGCAGCCATTTGGGGAGTGAACCAATGGAAGGAAGACCTTTCTCTCTGTCTCTCTGTCTATAACTCTACCTGTCAAATAAAACAAACAAACAAATAAATACATAAAAAGAAAGTCAAACAATCAACTGAATTGATTGATTTGAATATGCTTTGATGTGTCTGATTCATCCTACTGGAGGAAAATATCAATGACTCGGTCAAACCTAACTCACATGGCCTGAATTAAATGGTCCAGGTGTAGCTGTCTACCTGGAACCAAGGATCAGAAACTTACTCCACATGTTTGAAAGAAAACCAAACCTATCAATGGCCAAGAATTATCAAATAAAGGTTGATTTTTTTTATTTGACAGGTAGAGTTATAACAGTGAGAGAGAGAGAGAGACAGAGAGAAAGGTAAAGGCTGATTTTGTCTAAGGACAGTTGATAAGATCTAGAACTATAGGTCACTCAGGACGAAGAAGATATTAAGATCCTTCAGATTTTTCCATACCACTAAATAATTGCAAAATTCCAGGTCTAAGAAGCACTACAATCAACATCATGTACACAAAACAGGATGTTCTGTTCCTAGCATTGCCATTTATTTAGTTACAAGTCCCCTTGGCAGCATCAATTCAGACATGTCATACTCTTGGACATTGCCTCTGTAAACCTGAGCCACTCACACACAGTACATCAGTGCTCTCCAATTCCATGTCAGACTCTGTTATTCTATTATTCTAAAAGACAATGCCATCTGATAAAACACAATCTTCAATGATTGACTTCCACTTGGTTGCTTATTGTGAGTTTTTTGTTAGTTGCAGTTTTAACTTATCATCTGCAGAATTTATTTAGGGGTGGGCACTGGCATAGCAGTTAAGATGGTGCCTGAGATACGGAGATTAAGCCCCAGCCTCTCAGCTTCCTACCTGGCTTCCCTACTAATGTTCACCCTGGGAGGCAGTAGCTGATGGTCCAGTCACGTGGGAGGCTGGATGGAGTTCTGTGCTCCTATTTTTGGCCTGGCTCACCCCTGGCTACTGTGGGCACTTGGGGGGTGGACCAGATGAATCAAAGATACCACTTTCTCCCTCCTCCCTTCTCCCCCTTCTTTTCTCTCAAATAAAACAAAAGAAAATTCATTAAGATAAAAATGTATTAAATTATATTTGGGAAAGCATTTTTGTTTGTTTTTAATGGAGCTGCTTCCCAGAGTGAATAAGGGCTGTTTGAGTGCCAAGGCGTTTATAAGATTAAGACATTATTTCTCACAGATGACCCCCATGTCATAGAGGCAACCCTGCATTGCCACACTGACTCTACTCTGTGTGTATGCTGGACATTCAAGATCAATGAGCTTTCGAAAGCTCAGTCTTCTCAAAATGAAATGGGTCTTGTATCATTTTTCTTATTTGGTTTATTTGAAGTTACAGAATCTTTGTGTTTTACATCCGAGAGAGGTACCCTATCTTCCTTCATATCACATCTGTGCATTTACACAGCCAAGTGCTCTGGAGAAGAAGGGGAAAAAGGATCCCATGCAATTTAAACACATCATAACCTTTCCACAAACAATTGCTGACAGCTAAATCATTGTTTGCTGGCAAATGTTTAAATCTAGTGTAACTTGACTTCACTTGTTACAATCAACAAATATTTTTCTACTTTTATTTCCTTTTTTCGGGTCTGTTTAAAGGGAAAAAACACAATAACCTTAGCATTTGTTAACCGTTTGTAATAATCACAGAGTCTATCAGAAGATGTAACACCCACCACACACACACACACACACACACACACACACATACACGGAGAGAAGACATACATCTACACATATTTTTACTGTTTTAAGAAAAAGGAATCTCATATAATTTCCTAATTTTAAACTTTAATACAACATTTCTTAAAATATATTCTGCATTTCATTTCAAAAATGCATTTTATTCAGAAAAAAAGAACAGATTACAAATCAGGAAAGCCAAGTCACGGAATGTGATGCGTCAACGCATTTGGAGGCCATAACATTGCAGGCTCCAACAGTGCAGAGTGCAAAGGACCACAAGGCGTCACCGTCTATAAACCTGTCTACATTCCAGCTACCCACAAGGCTAGCACCGCTACTAAATAAAGCACACACCTGTAAAAGACTAAGAGCTGTGATGATATTTGCCTTCAGCTTAGCTTCCAATAAATGCTAGCATTTCTGTCAAATCCCTCCCTCACCACCACAGGTCTTCCAATTAAAAGGAAATGAAAGTATACCATTTACCAATATAGTCTTTCATAAACTGCTATGCTAATAGGTCCTTAAGATTTAGTTAGGCATTTACAGAAACATCAATATGGACATAGTGCTAGGAGAAGAGACAGGCAGGTTTTACAAGGAAAGTTAATAAGGGAAACACAGAAAATAAGCAGATAGTAATGCAGAATTTACATTATTTCCAAATTTTCTGGCGGACACAAACTAAGGAATACAGTATTTACTTGGGAGGCACTTGAAGGTGTGACTATGAACAGCAAAGTGCCTTGGTTACAGAACTGGCTTACAGAATTCAAGGTAGCTCCATGCAAGCATCTTATTTACATGCCCTCAAAATTCATCATGGTGATAGTTCCATAAGGCTATTGACAATGCTTTGACCTCCAAGTGGATATATACAACCTAATCAGAATGGACTAGTTCCTGGGTTGTATTGATTTTTGAGTACATTTTTGAGAAATTAATCCCATCACCGTGGAGAGAAGTAAGTAGAATGACAGATTTAGTATAGGTCATATAATATGCTATGTCTCCTTTAGTGCAAGCATCCTTTAATTACTCTTCTGGTTGTGCAGAAAAGGGGGCATGGTTGTAGCTCATATTTAAAAAAAAAAATATGTACTGCAGGCAGGTCAACGCACAGCAAAATTCATGCCAGAAGGGTTATATATTTTGGAATGGGAAATGGAGCCCCACATTTTTTTTTAAATACATAAGAAGATGCCCCATAAAAGATAGTCATGGGAAATCAAAGAAAAGCTGGTTATAAGCTTCAGAAAAACAGAAATATTAATCTACAAAAAATTACATAAAATTTTGGGGAAACAGTCTCTAAAGCATATGTCATTCGAGGTATTACAGTTGTAATCAAAAAATAAATTTTTGCTGTGCTAAGAATTTTTTAATATATGTCATCAAGTTTGGTTGAAAACACTTGACATTCTTTGGGAAAATGGCATTGTTTGGGGCCTTAACTACTGTCACCATCAAACACACAGAGCAAACTTTGCCAAAGTAAGATATCACGTAACTGACAAGCGTCGCACTTTTCAAATCTTGTATGAATCGTGTGTTGAGTCGAAGTCCGACCCCCAAAACCAAGTGTATTCCAAATTGCTAAGAAGACTCAAATAGTCAAAGAGCAATCAATACAAACCAGCCAAAGACAACAGAACATTTTTGAGACTACTGATGTATTGAATGTAATACAGAGAAAGGCAGAGGGGCTTGATAAGTTTCTGGCCACCAAAGATGCAAACACCCGCCAAACAGGATCTCAGAAGCATTTCCAGGTTCATGAATAACATCACGGGAAGACTAAAGCAAACACAGAAGATGTTCTCAAATAAAGCAAGGTCAGTATAGTCCAACGTTGACTTTTATCTCTAAGGAAACTTATGTGTTACATAGTTAAGAGACCGGGGCTACAGTGTTCACACTTAGAAACTGCAGTCATTAAGCAGGTTGTTTTAGATCCTATGGGAACAGTTGGAAATTAACAGCAGTATCTCATTGATTGTTACTTAAAATGATTGTTATGAGGAATATGTCACTGGATGAGGCCTCCTGGAGCCATCCGAAGCCTGGACATGCCGAGGTGGCAGTGCTGCAAATCCAATGCCTGTACATTCAGTGTAAAAATATTTTTTTGTGTGTCCATTAAGAGCCCCTGGCTATTAAAACGAACTGTCGTAAGTAGAATTTAAATCAGAGCTGCCAATCAAAAGAAGTACTCTTTCTGGTTTTCATTGACTGTACTTTGTATATTAAGCTCGCTTTTCAAAACAGCCTCAGCACTGTCTACGTTCTCTGACCTTTTTGCCTCATTTCTTTTGTATAACCTTTTCTGCTGATAAATACGAATGGCAATGGCAGTGATGCAGAGCAAGATAAAGATCACAACAGCAATCAAACCTAGTGAGAGAAGAGAAAAGACACAGAAAGTCAGAATTTTTGTCCGAACATACGCTCTGTCGGTTTCATTGCTTAATAAGTCACAATAAAATTAGTTTTCACTTAAATCCAGGATCCACTGCATATAAATTGGAAATAAGAAAGCATCAGGTATCCCTGGTCCAAGTAGAATCATAATATATTGAACTCTGGAGTTCCATGAACCTGTGGATTCAGTTCTGTTTATTCCCGAATGCACATTAAATTGAATTTATATAGTACATTTATGAGGATCCTTCAAAGAGTTCATAGAGAACGGAATTAAAGGTAATTTTATTTTGATGCAAAGCAATTCAAAATCCATACATAGTATTTTTCCTCATCATATGAATTTTCCACGAATGTATTGAATACCCCTTGTATAGTTAACACAAAAGGATTATCTGCACGTCTCTAAGACCATGTAGCCACTTCATATTAAGATATAGACAAGTTTTCATTATTTAGACATGATAGACTAGTATTAACATCATAGAAGGGTTAAATGTGTTTTATGATTCAATGTGTAAAAATTATATTGAATTTTTATACTTTGTCATCCTATTGAATAGTACAAAAAGGTTGCATATAAAAATAATCCTTATTAGTGAAACATAACTTGGATACTCAGAATGAAGGAATATTGGCTTTTTGAAGCTCTAGTTAGAAATAAAAATTTTAAGTACTACAATTCTTAGTTATTTGTGTGGATATTAACCCTGGAACTCTATTAGGGCAATGTGCCTTAAGGAGAGATCTGTGAACCCTGGGCAGTCCTTAGGGTTTCCCAAGGGATCCACAGATTAGCAGATTTCACAGTAATCCTAAAATGTCATTTTCAAAGTGTTGACATTTTAATCTTTATTTTTTTTTTTTCATTCCAGGTCTAAAAGGAGGCTGGGTAAAAATCCTGGCACTTGACATGAATTAAGGCAAGGACACCAGGCTGTAATGGCAGTTATTAAATTCACAAAGTAGAAGAGACTGCACCACCAGGCAACAGCAACAAAAAGATAAAAAGCCACTCAAGAACGTCCTTGACGAAGCAGTAGAAATGACTCCTTTTATTAAAACTTGACTCTGGGTTCCAAGCCTGTTTCACGTTTGTTTGTGTTGAAGGGGGAAACACTCTCATACATGAAGTGCCAGTGGTGCACTTGGAGATATGACGGCCACCCCCAGGATGAGCGCTGTGTGGACACTGGAGTCAGGAACTGATCTGAACTAGTTGTGTGTTGCTTCATTAACACCACTTCTATCAGAAAGAATGACCAACAGACCAACTCCGGCTCTGAAGACTTGGGTGCCTAATGGATATGATCTCTAAAATCAATGAAGCAAATCTGTCACTTCAAGAAAAACAACAAGGGAGTGATCATTTAGCATAGCAATTAAGATGCCCCTTGAGACTTTTCATCCCATATCAGAGTACTGGGGTAGCAGTTCAAGCTCTGTTCCTGATCCTGGCTTCCTGCTCATGTGCAGGCTGGGAGGTAACAGGTGATACCTCAAAAAGTCGGGCCATTGCCACCTATGTGGAAGAACTGGATTGAGTTCCTGGCTACTAGTTCAGGCCTGGTGCCAGTCCTGGCTATCTATTGTAGGTATTTGGGTAGTGAACAAGCAGATGCCAGATCTCTCCATATATATTTTTTAATTTTTTATTTAATTTGAAAGGAGAGATAAAGAGAGAAAGATATATATATATATATATATATATATATATCCTTTCAAATTAAATAAAAAATTAAAATTGGAAGTGGGGCAGGAGTTGTGGCACAGTGGGTTAAGCTTCTATTTGGGATGCTAACATCCCATATTGGAATGCCAATTCAAGTCCTGGCTACTCCATTTCCACTTCCCAGCCTGTTTCCCGCTAATGTGTCTGGAATCTGTGGATGATGGTTCAAGTATTTGAGTTCCTGTCATTCATGTGGGAGACCTGTATAGAGTTTCTGTCTCCTGGCTTCAGCCTGGCCCAGACCCAGCTGTTGAGACCATCTGGGGAGTAAACCAGCAAATGGAAGACAGATGGCTAGATAGGTAGATAGATGGATACACAGACAGACAGATAGACAGAATCTCCCCTCTCTCTCCCTGTCACTCCAACTTTTAAATATATAGATATATAAAATATATACATAAATACATAAATAAATCTTTACAAAAATAAGACTGGAAACAGATAAAATTTACAAATCTCTTTTTTAAAAAAGAAAAATATGACAGCATATTGTCAATTATAAAATTGAAACTTTCAAATGAAAAAAAAATGAAATTTGAAAACCTATCATCCATCTGTATACATCTCAGAGTTTCCTAATACATAAAGACTGCTCCAATGAGATCAGCAGCATTACTACCCAAAGCTGCTTTTCTTGGACAAAAATGGGTGCCATGGAACAACAATGCGGGTCCAGTCTTGTGAGGGAAAACAAAGACTCCGTTCCAGTATAAAGCAGGCATACACATCTGTGACGGAGTCTACCTCCACCAAAACGTGAGAGTTCTTTTCACCCCCAGGAGATTCCTGAGCACACAACCACTAAGCAGGTTCGCTGCAGTCAATCAAAACACTGGCAATGGCCAAGCCCAGTTTTGGCTAGCTCAGCCTTCCCTGAGAAATATTCCTTGCCTATTAATCTAGTACTGCTGGGGTCGGTAGAATAACCTAGTAACGTACCTGTTCCTTAACTCTTTAGATCCTGCCAGTGACACTGGCTTGACTGTACAACACTCCACTTTGATACTTGGTCTGTGTGTATATTTACCTACATGAATACGAAGTGAATGCTTGGGAAGAGCCCTATTATGAGACTAAGATAATCTGACCAGGAATCGTAAAGTGTTGACTATATTGTAAATACTACCACTTTAAGTGAGTTTTGATTGTTTTATATACATATAGTATATATACACACAGTTATTAACTATTCTTTATAGAGTTTTCTGTTTGGGGATATTCTTCATATTAGGTGATTAAACAGAGATCCCATTTTGTGTATCTTTAGTTTACACATCATTAATTTGAGACAATTAAAAGGAAACAAAATAGCAATGGTTATGTTAATATCCTCACAGATTTGACTAGTATCATTTGCTGTCTAAATAAAACCCTAACTATATGAAGGAAGTCTGTGTCTAGATGAGTAAGGGTAAAAAAAACTGAATCAACTGGATCAGATATAAACCCACATAAGTTGCTCCAGTAGATGAATAATCACACTATCTAGCAATGCAAAGAGTAATTGTTGACTTTTATATGTCCATATCATATTCAGAGTGTGGAGAAGAGGTGAACCACTTAACATTTCAATAATCTGATTAATAACATTCTTAAGAGCATTAATCAGGAAGAAGAAAGGTTTATTTTTGGAGATGGTTTTGAATAAATTATGTCTCAGAGAATATGCTGTCATTTTGCCAGGCAATTTACTTCGAACGTTCCTGTGTTGGGGATAGTGTTACGGCACAGCAGGTATTGGAGTGCCAGTCCAAATCTCGGCTGCCCGGCTTCCCATCCAGCTCCTTGTTAATGCACGTGGGAAAACAAAGGAAGCTGACCCGAGTACTTGGGACCCACTCCATATGGGAGACCCAAATGGAATGCCAGGGCCCAGTCATGTCTATTGCCGCCATTTGGGGGACTGAACCAGCATATGAAAGATTGCTTTCTCTGTGTGTGTCTCTCTCTGTCACTCTGCCTTTTGAATGAATAAAATAAATCATTTTTAAAAGTTTTTGAGTTACTTCCACAATTCGAAAATGTTACTAACCACTTTGAGTCCCTTAATCTAATATTTGATATTAAAAATGTAGCTGAAAGTGTAAGATTCATTGAAGAGAGTGCCTAAGCCATGTAATATCCATTTTGTTAAGTGTTATAGCAACACACAGTACGTGCTCTGAATGATGATCTCAGGTTTTTCCTACTTTTTGCATGAACCATTGAAGAAGCAGCGATACACATGTCTAGGAAGTTAAGAGAAATGACACTTCTTCAAAACTATTCAGAAATCCCTAGGGATTATAGATAGCCATTTTCAAAATAAAATAGTATCTATTATTACAATTTAGATATTATTATTCCTTGAGTGTGGTATTTCAGCGATTTGTCAATTATTTATACAGAAAACTTCCAAGGAAGCAGAGAATTGAGAAAGATTCCATAAGATAATCCATACAAACAGCAAACCACCCCCTCGATACTCAGAAAGCAGGATCTGGCATTTGGGATATATACAGAGTATTCACAGATAATTTCCACAGTGCTAAGTCATCACTGTTAGCCATGATACCAAGAACCAAAGCAGGGCTTGTCCCCGTTTTCCTGTTACCTCCAATGACTGCAGAGTCACTTTTGATCGCATGAGCTAACGGTTGTCTTTCATCTATTGCTCCAGAATGATCTGCAGGGAAAGTACAAAATAGGGAGGAAGAGACAGAAGTAAGTGAAAAGTGGGAATTTGAAAAAAAGTCATAAATGTTTTAAGCCGAAACAGAATGATGGAGGTGCATGTGGAATCTGTCATTTTCAATTTAAGCAATGTCAACGGCAATGGCCCACATTAATGAGAAACTAGAGTAGAAATAAGAAAGCAAACCAAAACTCAAAGAAACCCAATTTTAAGATAGTGTTTTGAGAATGTGGCAAAGCAGCACCACCCGAGGTTTTCAACACTGGGTGGCGAAGCTGGGTTGGTAAACAGGTAGGCGAAGAGTCAAAATTCACCTGCCAATGAGTGTGTCCTTTCCCGTGATGTGGCATCAGTGCCAGCCTGGGCCACACAGCTGGACTCAATCACATGTCCTGTAACAGTGACTGGCGCAGGGTGGCTGGGGCGCAGAGCAGCCTTGAGCGGGGCCACGTGACTGAGCTGGACTGCAGAGAGGCAGCCTGTAAAGCCCTGGGCGCCAGCCAGTGCCGTCTCCTGGTCCATCTCCCCGTGTTCTAGAAGTCCAAAGAAACACTGAATATTAATGACAGTGCAAAGTGCATATGATATTTGGATGTGGCTTGTCCCCCAGGGGCCCACGGGGCAGACGGATGGTCAGCAGTGTGCCAATGAGGAGCGATGGTGGGGCCTTTAAGAGGTGGGACCTCACAGAATATCATTAAATCCTCGGGGATGCTGCCCTCAGAAGGGATTAATGCAGTTCTTAGGAGGATCTGGGGTTAGTTTTGCTGAGTGTGTGGATGAATTGTTATAACACAGTGCTACCCCTCCCTCTGGTTTCCGGTCTCACTTTTGGTCTTTTACACACATGCCCTGATGCTCTGGCAGTTAGACTCTCCCCAGAGACTGAACCAACGGGGCTACTCAATCCTGCAGCTCCGAACTGGGAGCTAAATACACTTCCTTGCTTCCCAAGCACTCACCTTCAGGTATTCTGTTATCGTCATGGAAAACCAAAACAGCACAAATGGGGAAGGATACAGGAAATGAATATTCAGAGACTGTCCATGCAACAGCAATAAATACAACAGCTAGCAAATCCCTTTTTCTTCTGTCTCTATTAAAAGCTTTATACCTGCTAAGTGTTTTCCACAACTGAAGCTGAGATTTCTCACGTTACCGAAGACAAGTTTTGAACTATGACTAATTAAGAATGAGAGGGTGGACTCTCTAGAAGTGAACAAAACCTCCAAGAGAACAGGTCAGGTTGTGAACTGACGAGGGGTCACAATATTTTAAATTTAAAAATAGATCATTAAAATGTATTAAGGACAGGGTTTGTAGTCCACATCGAGAGGTGTGTGCCCCAGGTTTCCGCTCCGTTTTTTAGACTTGAGTCATAAAAACATGAAAAGTTAAAGGAAAGATTAAGCCTCTGGAGCTCCCTTACCATTTACCCAACCAGACCATTAGACTTGCCTGCAAGCTCGCTACAGCATTCTGGCTCCAGCTAAACATGTCTCCGTATCGCTATAGCATGGACTTAACTGCAAAGTGATTAGGGTGTCTCCGTAATCATGCATGTACAGCGCTAGCTGTTCCTCAAAACAGTTGGAGTTTGGTTAGTATCAGACTCCTGTGGACAGAGACAGGTTTGAAGCCCAGAAGCTTCATTCATAATTTTACAGTTAAGAATGCAGCCTCCATACGAGTTGCTTTGCAAGCATGGAATCTAACCAAAGGCAACTGCCTGTCAAGTATTAAGACTCAAATGTTAGCAGACGGCAATGCAACCAACCGCCAGTCACCAGGATCGCTGTGGTACACAGCTACGCTCCCCAACGTGGCACAAATGCAGGCACAAACAACTTTTGCATTTTCCTTTCTCATTTTACAAAATAGTAGTAGCAGCTATTGAGTAGTGATTCAGTGCGTGTTACATACTGGGTCCTGATCTAAGGGATTTTCATGTTACCATTCAAGTGTTATGGGAGCTACAGGAGCATCCCACTCAAATCATATGGATGAGACAACCAGGGTCAGAAGTTCAAGGATTTTGCCTGGGGCAACACAGTTGTTGGCATAACATGCGGGACCCCCAGGCCTTTCGGGCTCCAAATCCCGTGCTTCTTGTGTTCCTGAACTGCTTTCTGGATGAGTCATTCCTTCCTTCACTGCACTTAATGTTTCTAGCGAAAGGCTTGGGCACAGTTCTGAAGAACTGGGCATTCTTTCTCTGAAGGAGCTACCGTGTCTTCTTCCATCTAAGATTCTGAAGAGCACTTCCTTTGGGCTCCACTTGCAATCGCATGCTATACCTAGTAGTAAAAATCCTGATGAAATGTTTAGCATGGGGAGTCTCATTCTCTGGGAAAGAAGAAAGCTAAAAATCAGAGCAGTTATTGCACTGTCCTATTTGGGCACCTGGAGTTCAGGACCAGGCATTTTCACCCTGGGAGTCCTGTCCTGATTCTCCCTCCCCCCACCCCAGGCTCTCCTGCCTCATTACACGCAGAGAACACGCAGAGAAACTCACGCTGGCTCATGTGTGAGACGGGGAGCTCCGTGAGCATGTACTGGATTCCCTGTACCCAGCACTGTGCTGTTACACGGGAGACACAGCATCATTGTGACAGAAACACGGGGATGACGCAGTCTGTCACAAAAGCTGTCACTCATGCGGATACATTTCCAAGGCAGACACACACGTATACACACACATACATACACACACACACGTACAAACACACACATACATATTTTAGAAAAAAGCATCCTGGCTCTGCAGTTCTTTGTTTTGTCTTCTATCTTAACGAGAAGTACAAAGGAAATATTCTTCAATGGCAACATTACCAGGCATATGTTTTCACGTTGCTTCTACAAGGTTAAAATATTGAATGTGATTTCTATGGGCTTTTCAAAACATCTTTCCTTTTTAATTCAACAGTCAGGATTCACTTCCCTGGTAAAAATCTGATATAAAATGTATTTTTAAAACTTCACACTTCTCAAGTGAAAACATTTTATATATCTAGAAACTACTGTGCTAAAAAATTTAACCTAGAAAACTTAAAATGCACAGTTAAGCGATTAATATTTACTGTTCTGAAAACTAAGGATAACAAAACCAGTTCTAAGAGGTTTAAGCATCCCACAGTTTCCTCGGGAGGATGGACAATAAACTCAAACAAGAAGGAAATGAGAATTTTGAAGAGTGATAATGCTGCAAAGAAACTAAACTAGACAGCGTGATGGAGTGTGTCTGGAACATGAAATTATCGTGATGGATTAGGTGGTTCCGTGTGTGTATTCTGAGGACCACGGGGCTCCATCCTATTCGCCCCGTCCCCTGGGGCTACTACTTCTGCATTGCCTGGCTCCATTACTTCTTTCTCAGAATTTATAAGAGTATCTGTGACTTTACAATTTTCATCAGGTTGTTGCCGGGTGTGTATGTTTTCTGGGATTTTCTGCATAGAACATGGTGAGGGCCTTCAATCTGCAAAGTTTTCCTTTAGCTTGGCAATCTTCACACACTGGGCATGCAACTGCTGCTTCCCTTTGTCCAGCTCATGTTTTTGGAATGCATTTACTCACATTCAGTCTCGGCTCTGCAAGCATTTTCTAAACCTATGTCATTTTTCTTCCCGATTGCTATCATTTAATACTTACTTCTGTGTGCAAATGTTCCATTCACTTAATCTTCCCAGGTAACTTAATTTTTTTTTTTTGACAGGCAGAGTGGACAGTGAGAGAGAGAGACAGACAGAAAGGTCTTCCTCACCCTCCAATGGCCGCCGTGGCCAGCGCACTGTGACCGGTGCACCGCGCTGATCCGATGGCAGGAGCCAGGTGCTTCCTCCTGGTCTCCCATGGGGTGCAGGGCCCAAGCACTTGGGCCATCCTCCACTGCACTCCCGGGCCACAGCAGAGAGCTGGCCTGGAAGAGGGGCAACGGGGACAGACTCTGGCGCCCTGACCAGGACTAGAACCTGGGGTGCCGGTGCCGCAAGGTGGAGGATTAGCCTAGTGAGCCGCGGCGCCGGCCCCAGGTAACTTAATTTAATCCCCCAAAAAAGATCTCTCTTTCTTCTGGAATTTTTTAGTTTGGAAAAAAGTAATATTTCTTGGTCTCTCAAGGTTTTCTTGTGATTTACCAGAATTTCCTTAGAGTACTCCTATTAAGTGATATTCATATTATTGTGTATCTCCTTGCACAGTTTTAGTTTGATAGGGAATTATTCTCAATTTTTTTCCTCCCCTTTTATTAATGTCAAATCCTTTCTAAGTATGGGGTCTTCATTTTGGTTTGGTTGGTTTACTGAGCTGCTTGTAGGTGCTCGGTTACTTTCTGCTGTAAGTGGCTGACCCCAGAGAATACAATGTGGAGGTCTGTGTCCCCCAACACGAAGGCAGCTGCACGTCAAAGCACTGAGAAGACTTCTTTCCTCCCCACCCAATCACAGTACAGAAAGGATTTGTCCCAAACCCCAGGCGATCCTGAGCTCCTTGGGAAACAGGGAAAGCAGGCACATGGGTGATTCTGGAAGCTGATCTTTGCCAAAGGAACTCTGTAAGGCAAACATTGCCCACAATCCATAGTTTAAATTCTCCCTCTAAGATTTCCCTTTTTTATTTCACTTTTTAATTTTTTTTAAAAAAAGATTCATTTATTTGAAAGTCAGAGTTTCAGAGAGAGAGAGGGAGAGGGAGAGAGGGAGAGAGCGAGAGAGGGAGAGAGGGAAAGAGGGAGAGAGGGAGAGAGAGAGGGAGAGAGAGAGAGAGATCTTCCATCCAATTAACTCCCTAGATGGGCACAACAGCCAGTGCTGGGCCAGGCTGGAGCCAGGAGCTTCTTCCTGGTTCCTCACGTGGGTAGCAGGAGCCCAAGCACATGAGCCATCGTTTTTGCTTTTCCCAGGCCATTAGCAGGGAGCTGGACTGGAAGTGGGGCAAGCAGGACACCAACCAGAGCTGATATGGGATGCTGGCATCAAAGGCAGCGGCTTTACCTGCCACACCACCATGCTGGCCCCTAAGATTTTTCTAGGCTGGCCCTGGGACACTTCCAGCCTAGAAGGTAGGGATTCCCATGGCAGCTTCTTCCCTGGCACCCTCCACTCCACCCTGCCTGTTGCACTTGGCTAACAGCTCCTTGATGCAGAAGCATCAGCAGGCTGAGAGTCAAGGGGAAATTCAAAGACTTAGTAATCAACTTTCCCAAACTCAGGTTAAGCAAATTACAGCTAAATTAAGTTCTCACAGGTAAAGCTGACCTTAGAAATACATGACGTCAGACATCTGCCTTGACAACTGTGCTAATAAAGCCAATGAACGAACATATATACAGGGACTTCAAGAAGTGCATGGAAAATGAGTATTATGGGAAAAAAATGATGTGGCTTTCAAAATTTTTGTACCAAGGAGAAATTTATCTTTTGATGACATTTTCCACGAATGTGTCGCAATGCCTTTCTGTCTTCCCTGTTATCTGAAATGTCAACGGACTATACTGGGTTAGGAGAAAAAGTGGGGGAAGGAAATGAAGACAGAAGCCTCCTGCTTCGTGGAAACCCTGATGAGACAACAATCATGTTTCGGTTATTTCTGGTCATAAACATGCTTAACTGACTCAGATCTTTGGTCGATATTCCCTACTAAATCATAAGCTCAGGGCAGGTGTTTTGCCCAGCAGTGAGGATGCCATTGGGACACTGGCACCCCCTCCTGGAGCACCTGCTTTAAGCACTGGCACCTCCACTTCCAATCTAGCTTCCTGCCATTGGGTGTACCCGGAGGCAGAAGGTGACGGCTCAAACACCTGGGTCCTGTAACTCAGGTGGGAGATCCAGATTGAGTTCCAGGTTCTTGGCTTCCGCCTGAACCTCCTTGGCTGTTAGAAGCATTTTGGGGAGTGGAGCAGCAGAGAGAAAAACTCTATCTCCCTTTCAAACAAAATGAAAATAAGTAAAGAAAGAAATTTTAAATCAACCCCAACTGTATTTTCCAACAAAGGAGACAACCGTAGCTTGTATAAAGTTGTACAAGAAAAAAACAAAGACGTTAGAATTTGGTGAAGCACCTTTCCATTGCAGAGAAAGAAGTTTCCAGAAAGAGAGTAAGAAGAAGCACAAAGAATGTTTTTGTGAAATTTCTTGTGACCCTTATAAGCAGAAAACAATGACAATACTAATTAGAGTAGGAAAAAGAGAAGACACCAGTCATTTGTAATGTCCTAAGAGGGTCATCATGAGGAAGAATCGCAGCATCTTTAATCCAAAATGATACAGATAGCGGTGTGCCAGAAAATGGTGCAAAGAATCATGGGATGGTCCTGGGCTAGAACAAGAGCGCCCTTTTCCCCTCACCTGCCTTTACCCTCAGGACTCTACTGAAGCAGTTACAGGAAGAGGAAAACGCAACACGGACGCCAAAGAGGCGGACACAGGAACAGAGATGACAAGAGGTATTTAGTTTCCAGCCAAACCAGGGATGTAAACCTGAACCCTTGATTAAGGCAAAATTCACTTATGGGCTGCTGTCTCAGGTGATCTCATCATCAGTGTCCTTTGACGAGATAACTGCAAAATCGCAGTGCCTTGATGCAGTCTAATTCATGTCCACAGGCACCCCCTTGGCTCTGAACATGTCCCCGAGACTGACGCTTGCTCCTAAAGCTCTTCTGAGGAGAGTGGGTAGACAGCACGCTTTATTTACATCTGGCCTACATCGCCGCTCCAGAGATCGGAGAGCACTTCCTGGCTCTGCAGGCTCAGGAAAGATAAATGAGCCCTATGGGCCATTGCCTCTACATGTACCACAGTGACTGCTCAGAATGAGCAAACACCATCTCCAGGCTTTCAGAAAACTCTGCTAACCTCAAAAATAAGCCATGAACAGAACTCGGAGCTTGCTTCTACGAGGAGTTTTCGATGTAAACAGCAAATACAGCAACCCATAATTATGGAAGACCATCACCCAAGTTTTTCAATGCAGCTTTTTCTCCCACTATCACTGCAAAGTCCCAACAAATTCTTGTCTCTGTTCTCATGCCATTGCTATTTAGCATAAAAAGTAACAAATAGTAATTGAAAACCTCTTTCAGTCTTTGAACCATGATTCCTTTTCATTTTTACAATAGGTTAAGTCATATCATTATTTGCAATGAGGGCATATTTTTCCAGTAGAGGTTTTATGCAACGTCAAGATTATCTAATTATCCTAATTGAATTTTTTCATGTTGTGGAATTATGATCCAATGGAAGCTTAGTAAATTAATAAAACAACTTTATACTTGCATATTTCTTTTGATTAATTACTTCTTAGTGAGACATCCTTTTATATAGTTTTCCATTAAAATTTATCTTCAGGGAGTTGAATGACAAACCATTCACTGTCATTGGAACTTATGTTCATTGTGAACAAGGTACACAGGAAAAAAAAAAAAAAGGAAAGACATCAGCCTTTCTGTCTTTTCATAAGAAAAACCAAAGAAGAAAGAATTGCAATTTCTCTGGCCTCCTGTACTGAACTCTACACATTAGGAAGAACCATGGGCAACAATTTTGTTTTCCGATCACCTACTAAGCATACAGGCAAGTGGAGGTAATTTGTAGGTAACAATATGCAGAAGTGCTCTGATAACACAGCAATCATCTCCAATCCTCTGCTGTACTTAACAGACACCACCAGTCAATTCACGTCACTGTTCTTGACCTGACTCACCTGCGGGACACCATCAGACTGGACGACCCAGGATCTCCCCCCTCTGGCTGTGCTCTGCCTCCACCTCAAGGGTTCTGCACCCACACACCAGCCAACCCCTCCTCTCAGTCTCCCCTCAACACTTAGTCTTCAACAACCTCACTCATATAGCACCATCAGGGCCTGATGATGGCTTTATTTTTTCCTTATTCCTGATATCGATAAGCATGTTAGTGATGAAAGAAGCAAACAATCCCGTCGTCCTTTTTATTTTAGAAATTTTAGTATTTTACGGAGGCTTCTAGATTGTGCACCTGAAGATACATGATTCCGGACTGATGAGTTTTGCTTTTACGATTTGGTATTTTTTGAAGCCTATGTAGAGTTCTGTGTTTTATGATGCTTGATTGTCAAATGAAAGCATTCAGAGTGACATCTTTGTCAGAGGAATACACTTGCTCATCTGAAAGGAACAACATACACAAATATACATGATTTGTGTGTGTGTGTGTGTGTGTATGAATGCATGCCTCTGACAGAAATCCAAACTTTTACCTATCATTTGCTCTGTAATTAAAATTGGGTCATTTTCTTTCAGTGTCAAGAATGTTCTTTGGTTTTGGGGTATGATACTCAGGTATCATTAATAGGATAAAAGGTGTTTTTCAGTTTCCAGCTTTGGACACACCAGAATCTTGTGGGTGACCCTTGGGGAGTGACTGAAGTCTTCAGAAAGATGAGGTCCTGAAGACAGCCTATAAAGTTTCAGTCATTAAAACATCAAGCCCCATGTATCTGATGAATAAAAAACATTTTAGATAATCTTTTTACTCCACTGCTTACTGTAATTCTTCTTTAAATGTTGCTTTTTAAATAACCAGCCCATTGTCCTGAGAGTTATTTCACCTTATTTTTACGAACTCACAGTTCCCTTAAATTGCCACGGTCAGCCTTTTTGCTCACTGGGTGTTGAACCAACTTTCACATCACGGATCCCTGACACACTGGTGGTTGCTCTTAAAGCTCTTTGAGGAAACCGAGCCGACTCCTTGTGACTACTCACTCTACCTACTGACTACACGTACTTTATAAATGGACTAAAACGCCATCAAATGCACTTCCTGGCTCTGCAACCTCAGAGACATAAAGGATCACACAGGTCAACACACCCATTGTACAAAGCCACTGCTGAGGGTGAGTGAAAGAACTGCCAGCTTTTACTTTAATAAGTAACAAAACATTCTGCCATATTACAGCATCCAGACACAGAACTTAATTTTACAGTGACTTATGAATGTAAAAATCAAAGGTAATTTAGCTTATTGATTTGGCAGGATATGAACTGAGCTGCTTGGCAAAACCTTGATCCTCCCACCACAGGTCTGTACTATCAATATTCTATTATTGCTAAGTGATTGAGCCATTTGATATTGCAAGTGAAACGGGAAATCAGAAATGGTTAGCCTGTCATCATAGTACAATTTAATTAAAGTTTTTGTTTTTGCTTTTTTTTTTTTTTTTTTTTTTGGACAGGCAGAGTGGACAGTGAGAGAGAGAGACAGAGAAAAAGGTCTTCCTTTGCCGTTGGTCTACCCTCCAATGGCCACCGCGGCTGGCACGCTGCGGCCGGCGCACCGCGCTGATCCGATGGCAGGAGCCAGGTACTTATCCTTGTCTCCCATGCGGTGCAGGGCCCAAGCACTTGGGCCATCCTCCACTGCACTCCCTGGCCACAGGAGAGAGCTGGCCTGGAAGAGGGGCAACTGGCACAGAATCTGGCGCCCCGACCGGGACTTTAAAATTCATGCTCTTTGCTCAAATTTCTGCTAGTAATGTCTGTCAACAGTGCCAGTAATCCAAAACTGTCCCCACTGTTCTTACATTTAGGAAGTGAGCACTAGAGAAAGTCAAAGGGAGAAAATGCATTTCCTTTATTTCAAGGTTCCCATCTGTAGAAGTAGTAGATGCTCATATCTTTAAGTCTTTGGTTGAAAATATAGGCAAATCACAACCAAAAAAACAAAGGTCAATGCTTGCATTCTTTTCCTTCAAATGCAATAGCCATAAATATAATGTAATAGAAGTATTTGAACACAGAAGGTGATTCTAAACTATTTTATCTCAGACATTATGCCTGATACAGACAAACATGTTGTTTTAATAATTTTCTGAATGTCCAGGACCCTGAGCTCTATCAAGATAGATAGAAAGTGTCTCCCTTATTAAGCAGCACTCAGGGTACACCGTAAGTGATCACAATGACTGTGTTAAATTGATAAATGCTCCACAAGTCCACTGAGCATAAATCTATGTGTATGTGTATGTGTGTGTATTTAACCAGTGTGGGGCCATGAGAATGTGCCTTAAAAATCTCCAACCAGGGGCCGGCACTGTGGCGCAGTGGGTAAAGTTCGCATCAGCAGTGCCTGCATCTTAAATGGGCTCCAGTTGAGTCTGGGCTGCTCCATTTTCCATCCAGCTCCCTGCTAATGCACCTGGGAAAGCAGCAGAGGATGGCCCAAGTGCTTGGAACCTTGCACCCATGTGGGAGAACCAGAAGAAGCTTCTGGCTGCTGGCTTTAGAACAGCTCAGCTCTGGTTGTTGCAGCCATTTGAGGAGTGAACCAGTGGATGGAAGATATCTCTCCCTCCATCTCTCCCTCCCTCTCTTGGTAACTGTGCCTTTCAAGTAAATAAATAAATAAATCTGCAAACACACACACACACACACACACACACAAAGCCTCCAACCAGACGGGGACTTACTAACTAAAGGTCCCAACTGCCAACCTCTGAAATTTATCCTTGCACTGGGCCAGAGCTGCCCCTCCCAGGCCTGCCCCCAGCCAGAAGCAAATCACACCAGGAATCAGCAGGAATTCCAGGATTTCTCTTTGTTGGGAAACACAGGACTCCTCTGAAAGCTGTTTTTTTGTTGTAGTTGTTGTTGTTGTTGTTGTTATTGTTTGTCAGGTAGAGTTATAGACAGAGAGAGAAAGAGAGAGAGACAGAGAGAAAGGTCTTCCTTCTGTTGGTTCACTCCTCAAATGGCCGCTACGGCCGGAGGTACGCAATCCAAAGCCAAGAGCTAGGTGCTTCTTCCCTGGTCTCCCATGTGGGTGCAGGGGCCCAAGCACTTGGGCCATCCTCCACTGCCCTCCCAGGCCACAGCAGAAAGCTGGACTGGAAGAGGAGCAACTGGGACTAGAACCTGGCGCCCATATGGGATGCAGGCACCACAGGCAGAGGATTAACCAAGTGAGCCACAGCGCCGGCCCATGAAAGCTGGTTTTTTAACTAATGGCTCTCTGAAGCCTTGGCTAAATCTTAGACTGCACAGAGTCCAGAACACTGCTACCTGACTTTCCCTCTCTGTTCCCTTCTCTGGTAGACAGTGAGGCCCGGCCATGCGAGGACTTGGGCAACCTCAGCCAGCTCCCTCTCTTTTCTTACACAAATAATAAAAAAAACCCTGTAAATTTTTAATTCTGTTTTGGCAGCTGCTTCATGGAGGTTCCAGGCTAATCTAATAAGCAACTTCAAGACAGAGCAATTCTCCATGGAAAATTAATAGCTCAGCTTTCTAACCATCTTGTTCATTTGTTTTACTATAAATTAATAAATTATATTAAGATATAACAATATACTATATAAAAATTTATAATAAATTCATATAAAACATAAAATTTGACACTAAGTTATGAGTCTCCTTCTAATTACAAATGATTAGTCCTCTATCAAGATCTATACCTAAGGCACATGCCCAATAAATTAACACTGATGCTTTTCAGTGATCCAGACTATAAGGTTCATTCCTCAGTTTGAACTTCAATCTTATTTTTCAGCACAGTTGAATAATATGCTACTCAGATAAAAACATTAACATATTTAATTCACACTAATCTTGTATATTCATTTACAAAAAGGAAAAAGCTACATACACATTGAATGCTATTCTGCTTGATTAATACAATCCTCTTTGCAGGATTCAAGTTGGTTTTCCAACATTTTATAATATATTTAACATTCCTAATCATGAAAATATTTTCATGAATAACTCTGACATTAAAGTTTAATATAAAAAATGAGTTTACTAATATTATCCAAAATTCTCGGAATGTTCTACCTTGTCTTATACATTCTTAAGTGCATGCATCGTCTCAGACCTGACAGAAAAGAAGCTCCTGGGATCAATTTTTTTTTAATTTTTTTTTTTTAACTACTACCAGCCACGGTTTGTGACATAATAGTTACAAGTTGCGCAGACAGCCTACTTAATTAATACAATCACGTCTTACTGATACTTGTGAATGCAGTGTCAGCTCATGGGCTCCACTCATTGATAGCATCTATGTTTCCTGAGTTTGGAGACGGGAACTCCTCTGCTCATCTTCTTTGCGTTTACTTCTGCTTCGGTGACTAACAGCAAAGGTTAGGTGCAAAGGCAGGCTTGGTGGAGGGCAGAAGACGACGGAGTCTCCCCTGCCCCCGGAGTTCAGAACAGAGGTTTCCAAGCAGATCATCCACTCTGCAGAGGATGGGGAGCCACCTTCTGCTTCCTCTGCTCTGCCTCAGTCTGGCTCTCTTCTCTTCCCCAGAAACCTGCGCTCTGACCTCTCCCGCATCTGACACCACAGGGAAGCGGCTAGGGCCCACGGTTAACACAGCTGGGGATCTGCTCCACTGCTGCTTGTTTCCTGGCTTAGATGTTTTCAATTCTCTTTGGAATCCTATGCTGTGCCAACATTACCCCTACAGTGGCCTGAAACAGCCATAAATATTTCCCAATACTGAATATGAAATATGCAAGTATTTTCTCTTTAGTTATTAACATAGGACTCAGTCCTTCTTAATATACATTTAAAATTTAGCCTAACATTAACACTAAGAATTATAGTCTTATCTGTTAATTAGACATTAGGGGCATGGATTTCAACTTTAAAGCTATATTTAAATACAGTAGAATCACCACCTCATGCCTAATAAGTTATTGACTGTGTATGCCTCCTTACAGCGAATGATACAAATGTCAATCATAAATAGTTGGATTTATCCAATTAACACTGTGAAAATTGCTTGGGATTTTTTTCAGTTACCTTCCAAATGTCTAAGGAGTACTTAACAAATTTCTTTATGTCCACTGTAGTATCATGGAAGAACATTGCAACTCATCAAATTTTCCTGCTTCTTTGGAGAAGAAGAACACACAATTGTGGTGCTCATCACAGTACTTAAAAGTCTATAAATATTTATAAATTTAACTATTAACCTTCTCAAGGGACACTATTTCATCATTCATCCATAAGTTTAATAAAAAAATTCTTAAGATTCTGAGACTATGCACAGGGAACATAGGAATGATTAATTGAGGTACACATAATGGAAAAGGTCAAAAATAAAATATTCCACCCACTACCTTGAACAAAAAATTCCAGGACAGCACCAAATACGAGACTAGGAATGAAAATCAAACTACAAGAAGCTGCCCCCCCACCAACCCCGCACCAAAGATATATCTTTTTAAATGTACTCTCATTTTCGATTTAGACCTTGTTGGAAAGTATTTTTAGTGCACACATATCTTGATGATCAGATGGCAATAATATGCTTCTGTCACAGTGCTGTTATTATAAGTAATTGATGGAAATAAATAATAATTAGAAGACATTTAGATTGAGTTTAAGCAAGAGTAGCTGGCGACTACATCACAGCTAGGCAACAGGATCCAAGCCATTATCTAAAGCTCATTAAATTGGGCATAGAAGAAAAACAATTGTTTTCATTTTTTTCAGACCAAATCTTGCTTTTAGATTAGATGAAGATTTGTTTATTAGATACATTATTACTGCTGTGCTTATGATTTGACATACTTGAAGTGCAAGAAGAGTACCATGTTGCATTATGCTATACTGACACACAGAGAAACAAAGATCAGAGTGAATTTACTATCAAAGGAGGATGTTTGTTCATTCTCCACAAAGTCATTACATAGGCTTCTGTCTCGATTGTCACTCACTTCACCATGAAAATAAGGCAAGGCATTTCTTTTGGCATAATGAAATATGTGTGGGTGTGTGCACATACACAAACACACAAACAGGTACGGAATATGACTTCACATTCATATTTCTGTCTCATGATTGGGGGACAGGGTCTCTCTCTTACTTACCTAAAATCCTGCCCAGTACCAGAGACTTGACTGCACTGAATTCTGTGCCTGATGACAGGTACACTTGTCTCCTTGTATCCTCATCAATCTACAATCATCATGAGACACCAGCATCCAAATGGATGTCGTTTTGTTGAGAAAGGGACGCAAAGCCATGGGAATAAAAGAAAATGATAAAATAAGTAATAAAGTAAGATCCCAATGGTTGAGCCATTTAGAAAGGTGAATATTATTTTATATACCATTTCTATACCACATCTTAGGCACCCATCTTCTAACTGCTTATATTGATTTATTTTCCTTTGCTGTACAAGGAATACAAAATTGGTAAAGCCAATGAAAAGATACCATGGGTTATTTTTCATGTCAGTACTTTTACGTAGTTCAGTATCCTTACTTGAATCCCACAGCTAAGAAATGGTTTCCGTAGAGTGTTGCAACATTAGTACTTTTTTATCAAAAGCTGCTAGAGTGAATAATTTGAATTTCTCTGCAGTGACTCAAATCATTTTCAAAAATTGGTTCTGATATTGCAATCACCATCTTCTGGGCTAGAATCATTGCCACAGTTATACCCGTCTGAAGTAAACTGGTTTTGCTGGAGCAGTGACAATCCTACCAGTAACACACTGATAAACCAGACATTTCCCTATCAGGAAGACGAAAACAAGGGAGGCAAGTGTAGCACATCAAGTCAGGTATTAATAAGATTTTGGACAGAATCTTACTGCTGAAAAAAACCTGACTGCCTTTAATAGTCGACCACACACTGCGGTGAAGCACTGCACGCTCTTTGTCTGTTCTGTCCATCACCAACTCTGCACTGCAGATCCTTCATGGTGGGGAGCGCTCACTGCAGCACTACTCCTGCTGATGCTACTGCCTTACCTCGACGAAGACCACTCCTTCTTCTCTGTCAATCTGTATGTGGTGGAGTTGCCCATCAGCCATGCTTTTAAAGTCAAAATGAATGACATCAGGTTCTTGATATCTATTTAACTTGTACCTGATCTGTAAACTTCCTAAGGTAGAAGAAAAAGAGAATTAATGTTTGCAAAAAAAATGTATTTTAAGAACTACTTACAAAAGTTCAGAATCCTTTTGTCATTATGTATTCATTTACAGAAAAAATTGCAATATTTCATTTGGATGTACCCTGTAATGATCATTCATAGAAGTCAGTTTCTCAGTGGAATTTTGCAGAATTTTCAAAATCAAGATCAAGAACACTGTTAATAAATAATCTTGTTTCTACAAACCTTTGACTTTCTTCCCCAAAGGCCAACTCTGACATTAAACATGTGAAAATCTCAGCACTAGCCTTTAATTTATAAAAAGAAAAATAAGAATATGTATTTCTAAAATACCTCACTGTTGTGGAATACTGCAATTACAATCGGTTTCTATAATCTTTTCTTCTTTTTTTTAAATCTGCTTTCTCATAAATGACTCCTTCTCATTGTCCTTCAAAAAAATATTTATTTATTTAATTTGAAAGGCAGTTCCAGAGAGAGAGAGGGTGAAACAGGGACAGACAGCGGTCTTCTTCTGTTGTTACACTCCCCAAAATGGCTGCAACAGCCATAGCTGGGCCAGACCAAAGCCAGGAACCAGGAGCTTCCTCCGGGTCTCTTTTGGGGGTTCAGGAGCCCAAGCATTTGGGGCATCTTATACTGCTTTCCCAGGTATATTCTCAGGGAGCTGGATCAGAAGTGGAGCAGCCAGGACTCAAACCAGTATCCATATGGGATATTAGAGCAGTAGGAAGCACATTAAGCCTCTATGCCACAGCGCTGGCCCCTATAATCTTATCTTTTCAAATTACATCTCACAGTCTTTAAATACCATTGACTAATGTAATTATTACAAACAAATATATAGTTTTACCAAAGATGAAACCTATTTCCAAGTGGCCATGATCATAAACTTGCAATAAAGTTAAGGTGAAATGAATGGGTTTAAGCAAAATGTATAATTTTTAAAAATTTTCATTAATATAAAGAGGATAGATTCTCATGTATTTCATAGGTACAGTTCTAAGAAGATAACCAAATTACCCTCCTCGTCCTCCCTCCCTCAATCCCCCTCCTTCCTTTTCTTTCTTTAATCACCACTAACCATAAAATTCAACAAGTAAAATGTACGAAGACCACAGTTCCCCAGGAGTATAAACAGGGACCAAAAATAACAATCATATTGCAAAATGTCTGTTTCATTCCTATATATTTTTTGTAATCACTGAATTGATTGAAGAAATGTCAAGAAATTTTTTTCATGGATCCCTCCTCCAATTGACAAAGAAAACGTCCTAATTTATAGATAACTTTTGAGCCCAAAATGTACAGTGAAAGTAAGCATACTTGCGTAACAGTATTATTTTTATTTTGGTGGTCAGTGTCCTAAACCCATATATGATATATCTGAAAAGACATATTCATGGGTCTCTATATTTGCTTGTTTTCTCCCCTAGAGAATATATTTGTAAAATCTTTATCTTTAATCCAAATATATGGAAGATAATAATAGCAGGTAGGGGTTTTATGCAACAAGATTTCTATAGCATACACATTTCCTAATCCATTATCATTTTCTCGGGTGGATACACCAATATTTCCCATGATTATTATATTGCCTCTATTTAGAACCAACTGAGCCAGCGCTGTGGCCCAATAGGCTAATCCTCCGCCTTGTGGCACCAGCACACTGGGTTCTAGTCCCGGTCGGGGCTCCGGATTCTGTCCCGGTTGCCCCTCTTCCAGGCCAGCTCTCTGCTGTGGCCAGGGAGTGCAGTGGAGGATGGCCCAAGTGCTTGGGCCCTGCACCCCATGGGAGACCAGGAGAAGCACCTGGCTCCTGGCTCCTGCCTTCGGATCAGCTCGGTGCGCCGGCCGCAGCGCGCTGGCCGCGGCAGCCATTGGAGGGTGAAGCAACGGCAAAGGAAGACCTTTCTCTCTGTCTCTCTCTCTCACTGTCCACTCTGCCTGTCAAAAAAAAAAAAAAAAAGGAACCAACTGGTCATCTTGTGGACATTTTCTCACAAACTTGTTGGTTTGTGAACATACTCTTCATACTTCTTTACTTTGATTTGAAGGAACTATTTGTTATGTACAACCAGACATATTTTTTAAAAACCACAAAACTAGTACTGATATCCACAGGGGATAGTAAGTGGCTTCTGACAATAATGTATAATAAATATTTATATGAATAAATTAAAAATTCACAAAGCACATATAAAATTATCAAAATGAGAAAGATAAAGGCATCATCCCTATTTGAAATAATCCTTTGAGTCTAAGCTTTAGGGACAGCACTGTAAAAGCATAATGAATAGAAAAACAGATACACTGTTTTTTCTGCTTATAGTTTGAGAAGCAAAAACACAAAAATGATCCACATATTATAGTCTGAGTGTCCAAATTCAATTTTTTCTCTCTTATCCAAGAAGCACTCACCATTTTTGGCAATGATGACTGAAAGGTATTCTCTGTAAAAGGAGCTCATGTACAGCAGCAGGCTTGGCGCGCGTGTTGTTCGGAAGCTGAACTTGATCGTTTCTCTGCTCAGCTTCATATCACCATGAAATGATGCAGCGTGGGAGCTGGAGTTTTTACTTAAGGAATAATTTTCTTGAAAATTGTAAATCACGGATGAGCCAGCCCCAAAATATGCAGAAATCTCTGAAATGACATTCACATTTTATGTTAAAATATTAAGTACAAGGATCTTGTTTTAGCTATACTAGTGAAATTAAATTTCTTAAAAATAACAAATCACGTAGATGGAAGAAGCGGCCTCACACTTGACTCCAATAACACAGTAAATTAAGAGGGTTTTCATACTGGCCATGAAATGACTTTATGTTTGGGTGACATAGAATTAACTCACTAGTTTAACTTTGCAATCAAAAGCTTAAGACTCTTCCCAGAGCACAAACATAAGCCAGGCTTCTGGTCATTTACATCCTTGACCATCTACTTTCTTGTTTAAATTTTAATTCCAATCATTTATTTTGCAGTTAGTATATTCTAGTCTCACTGCAATAATTACAAAAGAAGCAAGTTTGACTTTTCTCTCTTAGGATTAATAACAAAAAAAATTTTTTTCTAAACACTTTCTCACAGTTACTATGCCCCTACGAAAAAGAATGTTAAATATCACATTAATGGGAGGGAGTGATTTCGGCATTTGCTTAACACAGATCAACAAAAGGAACTATCTGGCTTCTTTGAATCCTTTTACAGAAGTGTAGGATTTTACTTGTATGAGAGTAATATTCCAAATTCACATGTGTGCATGCATGCATGTGTGCACACACACACACACATACACACACAAACTTAATTATATTTAAAAAAGCCACCAAGTCTAGATGTATGAAAGTGAAGAGGGTGGGAGAAATACATAGCTTAGACGTCCTGACCTTGCTTCTCTCCTGTGCTATAAAGTGGGCTGGCTGCTGAACAAGTCAGGGATGCTTGCTGGCTCACGCAGCAACAGTTTAGATCTCTTCACGGTTTTGAATGGTTTGGTTGGGTTGGGTTTATTCTTTTTATTTTCCGTAATATACCTTTCTAGCCAATATATCTTGCTCATGAAGAGCCACATTCCCGACTGCACTTAGCAAGATGAACTAGAAGGTATTTATATCCAGAAAATGAAGGCGTGTTCTTAGGAAGAAGTGGTCTTAATTCCAGCTTTAAACATGAAGCCTCCTCCAATGGTGCCAGCAGTGTGTGATTATTATCCCAAGTTGATTTTTAAATTATAGCTTATGCCTGATAAAAGCGAATGACTTGAAAGGTATATTTTTGCCAACTTTTCATTAACTGATCCCAATGTTTTCTTTGCTTCCATTTGCAGCCAATTTTTGTTTGCCTTGTTCAGAAAAAGGTTCAGTGGCCCAGAGACACTTTAATAAAATAATTGAATTTAAGTTGGGTGTCAATTATCTATGATAAATGATGAACATAAAATAAATGTTTCTATACTCAAAAAATCTGTCTAGAACACATTATTTCCAACTTCTTTCTTCTCCCGTGACGTAGATCAGCAGAGATGAAAAACATGTCCCTATTTTCTTTCACTTCCAGACACTCAACACATCAGACAGAAAAACAGCCGAGTATCTCTATGTCACTATGCATCAATATTTAATAGAAAGTTATTTATATTTGTATCCAATATTTGACCAAAAAGTTAAAATCAAAACAAGTTTTCCAAATTCCTTTGAATTGCTGAGCATCTTCATCAAAAATAATAATGCCTTTAATGGTTTTAGAATAGAGAATTGTCCCATGGGGCATGCTGGTGACAGCCATGTTATGTATGCGTATCAACATTAGACAGAAAGGGAGCAGATGGTGCAACTAACACTTGAAGTTACCTAGAGGCAACTATTAGTGAATTTAGCATCAATAGACACTCGTGTTTCAAGAATTGAGTCAAATACGTAAAGAGTGAAATGTATTTGTCAATCCCTAGAGCTTGCAAAGAAATCCAGGGAAATAATTTTTGTTTCAAACAGCTACCGGGATAAGCCCTGTTGCACACTTTCTACATGCGGAGGACTTTCTCCTGGTCCAGACTCTGCGGCGCACGCACTTACCATTGGAGCAGAAGGGCCCTGTGTAGGCAGAGACAGTGCAGTCACAGAAGAACCCACTGGGTTTCTCCCTGCACTTCCCACCGTTGCGGCACAGCTTCCCGTAGCTGCCGCAGTGCCCTCGGCAGCCCGGCTGCACGCCAGGAGTCACCATGGCGCGTTCTTCCAGGTCCAGCGCCATCCCGTTCAACTGCAGGGACCGGATGCAGCCCAGGAATCCTCTCTGCCGCGTGGCGGTCCCACCTAGAAGGGAAACACTGCAAATGGAAACATGTTCCTGGGTGTTTTATTCAGGCTTTGAAGACCAAAGAAAACTGAAGTCGTAGAGAGAAGAGCAAAAACGTGGCCTTACAGAGAGCTGCAGACATTGGATGAACAATTAAAATGCTGGAAACACAATTCATGACCAAGTTTAGACTTCCAAAGGATACAACATTGATTCAATATTTTCAGTGCATTTCAAAGATCAAAATAAAGGTCAAACGTTGCTTTCATTCAAAGTACCAGTGCAATGTACTGCAATTGTTACGTAGAAAAATAAATTTTCTCGCAATCTTAAGTATACATCGATGAAATATTGAAACCTGCTCCTCTGTCCAATAGTTTTAACTTTGTAAGATCTATGAAGGAATCCCCTTTTAAACAATTTATTTCTGTAAAGTGAACAGATTTCATGTATTTCATATACACAGATTTAGAAGCATAGTGATCTCTCCTACCCTTTGCCCCCTCCTGACCCTGCTACCATCCTCCCTCCTCCTCCCTTTTTATTCTTTCGTTCAATTTTTACAATGACATACTTTCAGTTTATTTTATAGTCATAAGATTAACAACAGTATAGGCAAAGACTGTAAACAATAATCAATAGTTTTTCTAACTTGATCATTCACTGATCCGGTGTTTTGGTTGTTGTCCATTCATCAAAAATGGTAACTGCACACCAGACTGTTGGCTTTGATCCTGGCATATTTCCCAGTGATTTTTTTTTTCTCTAAAGACTGGTCCAGTGATCTTTGTTTTATGCTAGGGGAAGAGTCTCCACATAATTGAGAATGTGATTGACTTTTACTGAATTTATAACTGATGTGCTCATGCTCATCAAGGCACCCTTGATGAGCTTCACAATGTTTGGGTGGAATCAGACTTCACTATCCCAAAGCAGAGGTCCTCAGAGTTGAGGTCACACCCCTATCACATGAGGAGCTTCCTAGAAATGCAGCCTTGGGGGCTCACTCCAGACAATACCTATCCTGTGGTCCACAAAGGGGCTGTGAAAATAAAAGGTCAATGAGCCCAGCAGGTGAGTCTATCAAATGATCACTTGACTATCATGAGGGATTATAAGCCCTAGGTAGGTGGACAAAAACACCAGCTGGTGTTCAGGAATACCAGGAAAAATGTTTACAACTCCAAGCAGGAAAACACTGCCCTACCCAAATTAAAGGGATGATTCTACTGAGAAGCGGTGAGATGGCTGCAGAGCATCTAATAAAAAAAACTTCTTGAACAGATAATGCCATCTCCACTTCCTCTGTATCTATTCTATTTTCTCAAAACATGTTCTCATCCTCCTCTCCCAATTCATTTCTCTGGCTCCACATCTAGCCTTAATTACTTGGGATTTCCTTATCCTCAGAGTTTAAACAGTTTTTTTTTTTTTAATTTCAGAGCCAAAAAATTTCCCCAAAAATCCCCAAATCAATAGGGTCTTGTCATCAAATATCAAGATCTATGTTTCACTATCTCCCAGTGTCCATCTGCTGGAACACACATTCTCCATCAGTCAATTCTGTACCTCTAGCACACATACGGTACCTCACACAATAGAGCTGCACAGGAATCATCCATCCATCCATGCACTAAACCTCATGACAGCAGAGGAGTTAGCTTTCTTGCTGGAGTTTGCACTGTATATTTCATATGATGGAAGCTTAGGGCTTCAAGGGTTGATGAGGGGGCACCTTCTGACCCCCAGAGATATCTGGGTTCCTGATACTGAGGGTCATACTGAATGAACATGTGTGCGTAATATATTGACTATATATTTCTAGGTCCTGAAATATATTGAAGTGGGATCCAAAAGAATTCAAAAATTTCGGACTCATGGGCACTCATACTACTTAGAAGTCACATTCATAGACATAACGGTTTCTATCCAAATTGCTGTATTTCGATTTGTATACTCAAGTTTCTTCAGTTCACTCAATTTCTGCCTCTTCATGGGAGGATACAAAGGTCTCGAGGGTGCAGGTCATATCTCATGTTCCTAAATCCAGGGATAATGTGGTGGTGAGACAGACAGTTCAATTGCAGTTCCCATGGGCACAGCAGGGAAGGAGTTGATTTCCCTCCCAAAGTTTCAGAAGAGCCAACAATCTCGTTTAATTCTTCCTCCATTTACTCAAGCTCCTATCATTGTCAAATCCTCAGTTCTGCCCTTGTCCTCCCAACTCCTCTCCTTTGCTTTCCACATCAGAGCTGCCGCTCTCCTTAGCTTCACACCTCCCTATTCTCCCACGGCTAATTCAACTTAAAGAGCACCTAACAGCTTCAAGTCTCCAGCTAAGATTCTTTCGGCCGCCTTTGCTGGAGTTCCCTTTCCTTGGTAAGGCTGTCTATAGTTTCAGTGTTAGCGCTGGCCCGGGGGCCTTTTGAAGGAAGGGGACAGGTGCTGTGAAGTCAAGATTGGAGGATTATTCCTGGTGTATTTCACTTACTTCATATTAGAATATGTTACATCATGGGACATGTTCTATAGTATGCAATAGCACTAAATCACTTTGCTATGCTTTTATGCTATGAAACAATCATATTCTAATATCAGCCTGTCAGCAACATTATAATAACCAAAATAACCTCATAATAACCAAATCATTTGAGGTCCAACAGCTGGATACAATCCATTTGCACCTATTCTAATTTCTCTCTCTCTCTCTCTCTCTCTCTCTTTTTTTTTTTTTTGTTTTGTTTTGTTTTGTTTTGTTTTGTTTTGTTTTGGATGATGATGAGCTGGAGGTAAAGAGGTCAGGGACTGGCTCACAGGTTGGTTAGAAACAGACTCATTAGAAGCCACATGGAACCTCTCGATCACGGAAAGTCCCTCACCTCTCCACACCAAAATATGGTCCAAAAGGAGCAATCATGTCATTTCTCCTCCACCTCACGTTATCTTTTGTTTGAACAACACTTCACTTCTCCGAGCTTTATTTAGCAGCTCTTTGTGGGCACTGTGTCTAACACCGGAGGTACAAATTTATTTGCAATTGATGTGCTCTCAAAGAGCTTACAGTCCAGGAATATGTTTAGACAGGAAAACTGGTGATGATCGCCCAGTTTTAATGGTAAAAGTGGAGACAAGGTGGCGAGAAAGGTCAGAGAGTGGGATTATTAACATAAAAAAATACATACGAATGTGCAAAATATGAGGGACTTCAAAAAGTTCGTGGAAATAGAATCAAAATAAGTTATGTATGTGCAAAAATATAAAATTCACATGCAATTTTTCATGAAACTTTTGAAGACCCCTCCTATTGGCTTAAATAATGAGAAGAAAATCAATACCTTGATTTGTAAACAGGATTTCTTAATCCTGTACTTTCAAAGAGCTAATGTTTACCAGATCAAATAGTTTTTTAAATTGCACTTTTAAAAGATCAGAAATCATGTCTAATTAAACAGTTGTGTCATGCATATGTAAAGGGCTTTAACTTGACCATTAGGTTTTGAGCTAATAACTGTTTATTTTCAGGTGTAACTATTTTGAAAAAAACATGGCTAATGTAAATAAGATTGGGCTTGAAAACTTAATTATAGATTCCAAAGCCTTTTCAGGGTTAGAGTACTTCCAATTAAAATGAGCTGCAGTTTGATTAATTGATTCTGGATGTTTCTGCTCAGCTATTATGCTTGGAACTGTTTTCCAATTAATTTTCTATCAATTTACCTGCCATGCTATATCAGATATAATGAATTCCGGAACTTCACAGACAACTGAGTAACTTGTGAAACAAATGCCTAACCTTTCTATGTGATTGAGTGTAACTGAATCTGTCCACTCACATAATGATACTGAGGCCCTGCCCCAGAGTAACCTGGCTAGGGTAGAGACCAAGTTAGCCTTCCTTCATTGGCCCAACCCTTTCATCACGTTCATTATTCTCAGGAAGTTAGTCTAAGTGACAGATGTTATTGTCACAGAGTAGGAGCTGGCTCTTTCCTGTGCCAATTTCCCACTATTTTTTGTGGCAGGAAGACCTTTGAGACTAAACCTTGATTTTTTAATGGCGAATTCTTCATGTGCTGTGCATGAATATTGTTGAGGATTAATTGAGAACTGCATAATTGGCCTTGTAGCCCTAGAGCAGGTAAGAAATCAAGCTCCCCACGTGTCTCTTTAAAATTCAGAGTCAAGGAGACTTTCCTGGCAGAGTAGAAGGGCTCTTCTTCACCTAGACACTGTATCAGAGTAACACAGGTAAGATCCCAGCCACAAATCAACTTAGCAGTGACTGGGCACATGGGCTTCATAGAAGAGCAAGTCAAGATGCTGGAGGGAGAAAGCAGTATTCTCTACACCACGTGTCAAACCATGAAGCCTGACCCTTGAGAACCAGCTGGGAGAAGACTTCACCTTACAGAAACGGTGTTAGTGCAAAAGGTTATGAGATGCGAAGTCCAGACCTACTTCCAGGCAACATTCTTCCCTGGGCAATGTCTGGGAGGGGATGCCAAAGAAGACTGTCCTCTGTCACACGCAAAGAACAATGTTGAAAGAGGTCATTGTGGGCTGGCGCTATGGCAGGGTAGGTTAATCCTCACCCTGTGCACCGGTTCTAGCTGATGGAAGACCTTTCTCTCTGTCTCTCCCTCTCATTGTCTGTAACTCTACCTCTCAAATAAATAAATAAAAATCTTAAAAAAAGAAGGAAAGAAAAGAAAAGAAAAGAAAAGAAAAGAAAAGAAAAGAAAAGAAAAGAAAAGAAAAGAAAAGAAAAGAAAAGAAAAGAGGTCATAGTACCGGCCACTGTGTCATAGGCAGAAAGCTAGGTCACATTTTCCTGGAAAAAAAAAATTTGCCCTGGAAATAGAGACAGCAGACAAGACTAGAGCCATTTATACTTCTTATACATCATTTTCACAGCATCTCTCTAGGCCTATTTTTAAGAGATGAACATTGGCGGTATTAGTGATAGCCCCCTGTCTCAAGAGATCCCATCTGAGTTCTGTCAGTAGTCACTAGGATTTACCTACTGGTCACTGAAAAGCACAGGGGGGCCTTCTAAGGCTAATCATGAAAAAGACACTTCAAGGAGGGAAGAAGAACATAATTAAAATAAACGATAGGATTCTCTTAAAGAGAAATGTGACCTTTATTGTACTGAATCGGTAATGGGGGAAACACATTAACTATAAAAGAAAATTAGACTGAAATAGGAATTATTCAAACAGGAGGCTTTTGATATTCTCTTCCCATACTTATTTTAGCATATCAAAACCTGAAAGTTACCGAAAAGAAAACTCTGGAATATATTATAATTAGGAACTTCTGTTCATCAAAAGACACCATTAACATTATGAAAACACAATTAATTCACAGAGAGGTGGAAGATACATGAAATAAATTGATATGATAAAACTCATCCAATATACATAAAGAATTCTTTAGAACATTTTTAAGGAGACATTCTTGCAGAAAGAAAATGAGCAACAGATCTGAACAGCCACTTCATAAACGAGGAAATCCACATAGTCAATAGAGATATGCCAGTATCGCCTTCTGCTTAGCATTATGTTTATATCCTCAGAGTGCACAGTTCCAATACTATGTATACCTCCAATAAAAATAGAAGCATTAAGGGCCAGCATTGTGGTATAGTGAGTTTGGCCATGGCCTACCATGCGGGTACGCCATAGAGGTACCGCTTCAAGTCCCAGCTGCTCCACTTTCCATCTGATGTATGCCTGCTAATGTGCCTGGAAAAGTACCGGATGATGGACCACGTTCTTGGGCCCCTGAACCCTTGTGGGAGACCCAGAAAAAGCTCCTGGTTCCTGGCTTCAGCCTGGCATACCCCTAGCCATTGCAGCCATTTGGGGAGTAAATCAGCAGATGGAAGATCTCTTTCCTTCTCTCTCTCTCTCTTTCTCTTTAGCTCTACCTTCCAAGTGAATAAAAATAAATCTTAAAAAAAAAAAAAAAGAAATACAAGCATTTGTTCACCCAAACAAACAGTACACAGATGAATCTGTAATATCTAATATTTGAAGCTACTTAAATTTCCACTCACAGTAAATAAATATATCACGGCCTGGTAGGTCCAATATGCTGAGAGTTCAACAT
Organism: Oryctolagus cuniculus; assembly: GCF_051225735.1. Taxonomy (NCBI): domain Eukaryota; kingdom Metazoa; phylum Chordata; class Mammalia; order Lagomorpha; family Leporidae; genus Oryctolagus; species Oryctolagus cuniculus. The sequence goes on along the minus strand of NC_142884.1, from coordinate 68,920,835 downwards.
TAACCTTTAGGTATGGCATTTAGAAATTGTGCACTGTAGATACTCAATAAACGTTTGTTGATGATTTGATGCCATTCAAATGCAAAGCAAGTGACTTCTAACTATGTCAGAGGTCCTTATTTCTCCTTCAGGTTCTAGTCACAAAATATTGAAATGGAGTTTGCCTCATTTAAAAACTTGTCAGTAGAAGAATTTAGACTGGAAACAAAAATTGCAGAGCTGGTTGAATGAAAATCAATTCAAGGCTAATTTAAGAAGCTTCTAGGGAAAATGCTGAGTTTACAAACCAAAATAGAAAATGACCACTGTCACATTTTGGCTCAAAAAGTGATTGATTCTTTTCTCTCTGTCATTTCCGTGGTTGGATGAAGTCTGTGAGGCCCTGAATACGGCAGTGACTCTGGATTCTGAGTTCTCAGTGGGAACGAGGTCAAGGGTACATGCTCAGTGCACTTGGCACTGTGTCTGTCGCTGAGCTTATTTTGCCAACGTAATGAAGAGCAGTTCTGAATAGAGATGTCTAACCTCTGCAATGAAACTCACACACCAAGACAAAGCAAGAGAGTGTGAAAAGATGACCATGGCCAGCCCTGCAATCAAGGACAGCAATGGAGGAAGATGGGCTACACACAAGGGAATCCGCCCTTTTTATGATAGGAAGCAATGTGATAGGACAGTGGGATTTTGGGGGGGAGGGGCTCTCCCATGAGAGCCACGTGAACTTTCTTCACTTATTCCTCCAAAGGCTTTTTGCTGCTCACTCTCCTCCTCCTTTCCTTCACATGGCGTCCTACAGCTTAGATTGGTTGAAGATAATTGTTCTGATACTTGGAACCACAGCAGTGGTGCAAAGTCTTCTGTTTCCTATTTCTTAGGTAGAGGCGAACGCTACTCTGATCCCTGAAACTCCAGTTATCATTTCCTTATTCCTATTTCAATGTCATATGAAAGTGCTGTCCAATGGATCACACTTTGAGAAGTTCTGTTTATTTTTACTCAGAAATTGAAGCATTAATCTTGCCCGAGTCTCACCCTGAGGTATGAACACATTTCATGCCTGGTCCTTGGTGGGGAGCGCCAAAGAGCAAGCAGCGGAGAAAAACACAAATCAGCCTTCATGTAGGAGCCTCTTCCAAGCAATTACAAAACACATTCATCTCAAAGATACATAATAAATAGGTGATATTAATAAATGCTATCAACATAGACCATAAATGAGAAAGAGAATATGTTTCAAGTCCAACATTAATCTGTAGTCAAATATTACAATGTTTTATTTGTAGGTTGCAGTGTTCAAGATAATATCTCAAATAAACATATTTTGTTATGTTATTGAAATTTCTAGTGTCTCATATCTCGAGTATCATCATATAATTTCTTGTTTGAGGTATCCCCAAGAAGTTTCTGCTAAACTTGTTTTATAAACAAGAGGTTCATTTTTGGTTAAAACTACTAAATGCTGAGATAGTAAAACAACCTGTCCTAGACTAACAGCAACTTAGTTTTTCCGTTCTTTTCCATACTTATAAAGAAGCCATTTAAAATATTGACATCATCTGTCTCTGGATTTAAAACATTTTAATTAGAATAAAGCCAAGCTGAAACTTGCGGACTTATTTTCAAAATCACATTTACCTCATTCATTTGTCCTGAAATGCAAATATAAATGATCATCGTCATGCACTGTCAAAAATACTAACGAATTATAATTATTGCTAAGATGGACAGAAGAGCTATAATTTAAACTCTTAAACGTGTAAGTAAGGGGAAGTAAATTACCCTTTAAAATTCTAACCAGAAAATCAATTACATTGGAATAAAGAAGAGATTTCCTTTCATCCATGGTATACCTGGTTCTGGGGATAGAAGACAACTTAATGCTGACATAGTTGAGGGTATTAACATGTGAGGAAGGACTAGTGTTGTGGTGCAGTAACTTAAGCCACTGCCTGCAACATTGGTATCCTATATGACTGCCAGTTTGAATCCCAGCTGCTCCACTTCCAATCTAGCTCCCTGATAATATACCAGGGAAAGCAGTGGAAGGTGGCCTAAGAGCTTGAGCACTTGATTCGCACGGGGAGACCCGGATAAAGTTCCAGGCTCCTGGCTTTGGCCTGGTCCAGCCCCAACCACTGTGGACATTCGGGAAGTGAACCAAGAGATGCAAGATCTCCCCTCCCCTCCCATTCCCTCCCCACCACTTCTCCTCTTCCCCCACCATCTTTGTGCATGTGTGTGTGTGTATCTAACTCTGCCATTCCAAATAAATAAAAATAAATCTAAAAAAATGAGGAAACAGTTTCCAAAAGCAGGGCTCTTCCACTAAGGCATGTATTGACACGTAACCTAGGAACAGAGGAGTTAAATCTGTTCAAAGTGGCATTGGGGGCAGGTGGCATCTGACTGAAGGGAGAGGTACATACTCTCTGGTGATACAGAAGAACCAGAGCCTTTCACAGTAATCACAGGGTTTGTGGTACATGTTCTGGACTGTGGGACCAGGTTTCAGCTTTAACCACGGCTGTGCCTTAGGACAAAGGCAGGACATAAGAAAAGCTGGTACCACATGAAATGGAAGCCTAGAAAACGATGTGATGAAACCAAAGACCTACAAAAAAAGCATCGTGCCCCCAAGAGAAATACCATGGATAAGTAGCAAAACATGAACAGCACTAATCAATTTCTTAGCAAGTTATGCACATCTGGATGTCAAATAGTCCCGCCTCTGTGTTCCAGCACCGCCCCTTGACCCACACCACCAAAAGTCCCAGAAGGACTTTCGGCAGTGGCCAACGTCTACCTATTTGCCCCATCTTCTTCCTCAAGGCAGTAAGAAAGAACCTGAAAAGTGGCAACTCGATTTTTTTGATCTTTCAGAATACAACCCAAGTGTCTCACCTTGGCCTTACCAAGTCCAGTGCATAATTCAGCACTGTTCCCACCAGGCTTTCCCTCACATTGATTCCCTCTGCCCATGTTAGTTCTCTCCTTATCCCCCGAATCCCTGAAGTTACCTCCTAGCAGTCTGAGCGTGGTGCCTGGAATCCTGATTTCCGAGGTTCATCTAGTTTCCTCTTCCACTTTACGTGGCCTCTTCGCAAGCATTGAGACCCTCAGAGGGGACATCTCTGGCCACACTACTAGAAATACAAGCCCACAACCCAAACAGCCACCCGATACCCTACTCTGCCTTTTACTTGACAGCCTTCGTCAATATCTGAAGATGCATATCCATAGAAATATGTGTGCCTATGTGTTTATATATGGATAACACATAGTTTTAACGTCTGTTTTACTTTTATTATTGGCTGCTTCGTGTCTGAAACCCAGTCAGAAAAGCAGAGAACTTCTTGGTCATAGTAAGTGCTTCATTAAATTAGCCCTAATTACCACCAATTTTTTACGAGTTTTTCACCCACTGTGCTCCAATTCAGTGTAACATTTTAATTATAATTTGTCTTTCATTGAGTTTCCCACAGGGGAAAAGTAACTTTATTTTGTAATGTTGTAAATAGATAATTAGTATTTTGTTTCCTATGCATTGCTGTGTTCTCTTGGTTGAGACCCTTTCCTGAAGAGGGTTCCATACTGTAAGAAAGGAAAAGACAAGAACAAGTCCCTTTGGCAACTTCTCGACAGCTAATGATCTGGTCTGAGCAAGACCGGAGTCTACTCTGTCAGCATCACCATTGTAAGTCATGTAAATTTACTCACAATTCCCTGTCAGTAGGAAGGAGGGAATTATATGATCAGATGTTTTTTGTTTGTTTTTGTTTTTTGACAGGCAGAGTGGACAGTGAGAGAGAGAGACAAAGAGAAAGGTCTTCCTTTGCCGTTGGTTCACCCTCCAATGGCTGCCACGGCCGGCGTGCTGTAGACGGCGCACTGCGCTAATGATCAGATGTTAACTATGAAGAGATGCAACTTTTTGCAGAGAACTTTCTCTTTGCTTTTTCTTTTTTAATTGTGGCTGACTTTGACCCAGAGGTGATGAAGACTGCCATTTTTAAAAAACATTCAAGTACTATAACCACCTTTTAATCCAGACATGTTTGCAAATGTCAAAGACCTAACCAAGTGCCTTGGTAGAGATGAAATCTCTCAATCCTTATTAAAATCATGTTGCATGGGTGATGGCAAAAGAATAAAGCCTGTTCTAAAACAGTTTTCTGATGTCATATTAGTACTTCATTACAACTGCCTGAAACCAAATGAAGGCCAGAACTCCTATCAGACACAAAATGCAGTGACTCCATCTCCACAAAGTTGAAATTCATACCAAGGATGAAAGGTCATCCCCAGGCAAAGTGCAGCGTATTTCACTGAAACATTCAAGGACTAGTTTGGCCCTCTCAATTTCCAAGAATAGTAAGGCTATTTCCCAGCTCCTGACAGACTTGAAATTGCCATGGCTTTTGTTGGGGCCATCTCTCATTTTTTGTAATTCAAGAAATATCTATGTCAATTTCCTCACTCTGCTTCTAGCGTGTTATTAAAAGAAAAGTTATATATTTCTTCTCATGTATTTTTTATTATTTCCATAGCCTTAAATAACTCAGTCGAGTGACCACAAAATCATGATTAGATTGTCTACTGTAGTGCCTTACTCATGGAAGCTATTCATTAAATATTTATGGGATGAAAGAAAGAATAAATGATAAAAATAATGAATACATAAATTCATTGGAAATTTTAAATATGGCTTAGTCAAATATGTCACAAATAAGCTTCCTTCTTTGTACTGAGAGAGGACTAATAAGATGAGGCTGTTAGGTGATAGAATACATCATAGAGATCGGATGAATTTTGTTCCAAATGTAACTCTTGAAAATGCTTAAAATACAGTTTCTGATAATTCACCTTTTATCCTGATTCTTGGAATCACTGAATTCTTATTAATATTACAGTGGATGTAAAGGGACCAAGTAAGAGATAATTCCCTCAATGCCTTGGCCTCTAAGTTCTGTATAGTAACTAGCAGCGACATAAGGTAAAATACATATACGCACAAGGATTCCACGGGCAAGGCTGTAAGATGTGAATAAAGCAGAAAAAAAGGAAGAACATTCAGATGTAGATATAGAAGTAGGTGATCAGAAGATATCAGGAAAGTGCTCAAAATGAACAGAAAGGAGCAGAAATGGCTCTGTTCAAAGCAAAGAGTCTACACACTGTACTCTCTGCTTTTCAAAAATTTTTTCCTGCATTGGGCTGCTTTTGATGTAGCACTGTGGCAGGATTCATTGATTAGCATCAACTTAAATTACAAGGAGGATTCCTCAAAATCCTGGAAACATTTTAAGATAAATATTTCCAGCATAATATCAAAATCACTATGTAATAAACCAATCAACTAATCCATAATATTAAAAATGCAGGTATGGAGGTTCAGGGATCAATCAAACATATATTTCAACCTCATTCATTAGGTAGATTTCTGAGTGCAAATCAACTCCTTGAGCCTGAGTTATCCCACCTGTAAAATACAGATACTACTCATTCACAGGGTGGTTGTGAGGAAGAAGTGTAATTTCTGGCACAGCCTGGAACACAGGTTCTTAAGCAATGGTGGCTTGGTGTCATTATCATTTTTTCTACAATTGGCATTCTTTTATATTGTCCCATCCCACACTTAGACAATTAAACGACCCATTGCCCGGATGGGAACTTACCCACGAAAAGCTGGCTGTTCAACTGCAAGAGGACATGTCCATCAGCCGGGGCCGGCTGGGTCTTTGGCGAGAGCTGATCCACTTGGATGGAAGCCTCCTTCATGTTCCTTTCAACTCTCACGTGGTGCCACTGGTTGTCATTGAACTGGGTCGGCGACTGCACGGAGATTTCGAAAGGTCCGTTCCCCACGTCAAACGAAAAGGTCACGGCTGTGGGAGCTGGAAATGTGAGACACAAGGGTTGTTCGATGAGCTCATGTAGTGGAGAGCTGAGTCATCACACAGTTAGCAACTGCCCCGCAGCCTATGAACCATCACACATAAGGGCCATGGTTTGATAAAGAAGTGTTGATGCAGAAGGAGACAGGTTGAGTCAGATTTGAACACCGCTCAGTTTATACATGTACGGAAACATCCTTGCCACCTCCACAAAGATAAACAATGTTTATGTATCTGTTTAAAATGTTTTCAAATGATAATGGTTTGAATTCTATGGGAAGAGGCAATGCTATCAGTGAAGAGATATGTGTTCTTATGTGTGATGACATGGTAACATACATGCATATCTTTGGGAAAAAAATATATATTTTTGACAGGCAGAGTGGACAGTGAGAGAAAGAGAGACAGAGAGAAAGGTCTTCCTTTGCCGTTGGTTCACGCTCCAATGGCCGCCACGGCCGGCACACCGCGTTGATCCAAAGGCAGGAGCCAGATGCTTCTTCTGGTCTCCCATGGGGTGCAGGACCCAAGGTCTTGGGCCATCCTCCACTGCACTCCCGGGCCACAGCAGAGAGCTGGCCTGGAAGAGGGGCAACCAGGAGAGAATCCAGCGCCCCGACCGGGACTAGAACCCGGGGTGCCGGCACCGCAAGGTGGAGGATTAGCCTATTGAGCTGCAGTGCCAGCCCGGGAAAAAATATATTTTAAAGAAATTCACCTTCCCAGTAAATTTTTCATATTGATAAAGAATAAAGCTATTTAGTTAGGGCTGGAAAACTAAGAAGAACTTGGAATTTTATATAAAAGTAAATTATCACAGTGATTCAAAATTTATGTCATTTAAAAGTAGACTCTTAATAGCAGCCTTTATCAAAACAACAAGTGGCTGATTTGATTGTGATTAACTGGAAATTTTCTTAAAATTTTAATTAATTGAATTGCAAACTCTTCTGAAATTAGTTCTAAAGAACACCCATAACTTCCCAAATTATCTCCTAGTAAATATTTTAATTTCTTACCAAAAGGATAATATAATATAGAATTTTACTGAAAGGACATAATAAAGTAGTAGTTCAACTGATAAAGTAGAAACATAAGTATTTAAAAAATTAGTTAAAGAATTTACTATCAAATCACAGAATCCCACAGTCTCCTCAGGGAAAACAGACTTACAGCGTAGTTCTATTCGAATAAAATCCGTAATCCCCAGGTTCTCTAAAAATACCCCAGATGAAGATGTCGTCTTAAAAAAGAAGGATACGTCCGCACTCAGCTCCCCATGGAAAGTAGGAAAATGAAGGTAAGAGGCCTCCGTGTTGAAGGAAGCCGAATTCCAAAATGACCCTGTTGAAGAGAAGCAGGAATCCAAAAATGAGAAAAGAAAAACAAAACTCGTGAAATAAAATGAATATCATCCCACATTTTCTACATTTATAATTTCTACCATTAACAGTGTCACTCAGTTTTTACAAGCTTTCTTCTTTTTCTGTTAAGACTGTAGTGTACAAACACACGATTAGAGATTGTAGAGGGATTGAGATCCTGGGTTCCTTTCAGCATTACAGAAGTGGTCTGTTATGTTTTATATATGAAAAACCTCCTTAGACTAAACAGGATCCACTGCTGAGGTGATCTTAAAAGGAACTTCCAAACATTGTTTAATAGTCTAATTTTTCATAATTTGAATTTTTAAAGACCCACTTTCTTTGAATAACAAAATCCAGGAAGAAGCTCACGGTGTTTTTTGTTCTAACACACACAACTCACGGAGTCACACTCCCAACTAAGTATTTCTATTAACGGACATCAGGATTCTCTAAACTGCCCTGGCATCTAAACATTCTCATCTAACTAGAGACCAAGACGTACTTACTCTGTCTCTGTCGGTATGGGAACGAAAATGCTCGTTTCATTCAAAACTACTCTTCACTCAACTTAGAAGACTGCAGTAAGTGATCACAAACCCACTGGCTAAGCAGAAAATGTTTACAAGTTTGGGATATAAACGAAAAGATCTGAAAAATGTTGGGAAACCCAGGGTGCGCATTGTGATGCTGTGGGTTAAGCCTCTACTTGCAATGCCTGCGTCCCCTATCAGAGTGCCAGTTGGAACCCTGGCTGCTCTATTTCCAAACGAGCTTCCTGTGAATGCACTCTGGGAGACAACATATGACCGCAAAGTGCTTGGACCCTTGCCACCTGCGCCAGAGACCCGGATGGAGTTTCAGGCTCCCAGCTTTGACCTGGCCCAGCCCTGCAAGTTGTGCTCATTTGAGGAGGGAACCAGTGGATAGAAGACCTCTCTCTTTCTCTCTGTACTTCAAGTTTAGGAAATTAAATAAAATTTGTAAAGATCTGTAGAGTCAAAGCCATTTAAAAAATTATGTAAGACATAAAGTTAATTATAATTTCTTTCCAAATACATCTTACCTTATTTTTCCCATCTTAAAAAATGCTAGTGACTTTCCTTTTGAAAAAAAAAATACCCTGGGTCTTTCGTAGCAGGAAGTATGAAAAATGAAAAAAAAGCCAAGAGCGTGAGCTGCCAGAGTAGAGTTCTACCTGGCCATGTGACATTGATGAGGGGAGTTACCAGAAAAATGAACTATGCATGGCTGCCGCCACCAGCAAGTCAACAGCACAGCAAACATAGCATTCTTGCTTGAAGCAGCTGCCTCCATGCACACCCCCAACACCGGACAAAATTCCCCTCTCTAAATTGCCTTCCTGGTAGAAAGATGTATTGACCCTCTGGAGTTGTAAACAACAATTTCAAAACAACAGTTCATTATGAGAGCCAAGAACAGATACCCAGCTGGTTAAAAACCACTGATGTTGACTCTGCCTCTACATGTTCCTTGGATTTTAACTCATCTTCTGTAATTCTGAACCAATCAGTACTTAAATATATTCTGGGTGTTATTTTTTTTTCTGTTTTTCTTTTGAACCTGATTCAAAAGTTAATTTTCAGCTAGGATAGGCACAATTTTGGAGAGGAATTTATTCAGCTGAGAATCTACTTTGAGGTGGCTTTTTGTTCTCTCCCACAGTCAAAAGAAACCAGATATTATCTAAGGCACATCAAGCCTATTTCTGATGTCCATTTTACAGCTATTTCTTTGCTTAGACATTCTAATCTCTAGGCAAGAATACAAGAAAACACAAAATACCAAGTCCACAATGAACACATCTGTCTTCTTCAAAGTTATTAGCTGACCTTTTTTTTTTTTTTTTTTTTTTTTTTACTGTTCTAGATGGCAGTAGCTGTTTGAATACTCTAACACTCTAATTTATTTGGGGATGCATATGTCTGGTACTGTTCTAGGCGCTGTGGCAGCCAGAGATAGAGGTACAGTTTCTGCAAGTGTATCTAATATAGAAGCAGCTGAGTGAACAGATACGAGACAGGAAGATCAAGGTTAGGGTTTTCCAAAAGTGTTAAGGGACAGCTGCTGCTTGAATGACTCACAGACTGGAAAGTATAAGGCCCTAGTTTTAAAGAGCAAAGAGATAAAACCAAGAGGCATAGTTGGACCAGTGATGAATTAAAAAAACAACAACAAGATTCTCATGACTGCCATATAGAGATTTGTAATACGGCTACAGTCTGCTCCTGGAGGGACAAGTCGGTACGTGAAGGGAAGATGCTAAACATCTTCAGGGAACCACTTAAGAGAAGTGCTGTAGAGGACGAGCGTGGGCATCAAGTGCTGCGGAGGAGTCTACAGGGACTTCAACATGAAAGTTCAGGAGTTGTGCTGAAGCCCATGTATATCTTTTTTTTTTTTAATTTAGTAAATATAAGCTGACCTACTTTTAGAAGGAATTGGACGCCTTTCTTTTGAAACATTATATATGAAAATTAAGCTAAGTCTGTAAACTAGGGAATATTAAGTGTTACTTGTGTGATTAGAACAGGAACCTTCCTAATTAAGTAAATACTTAAATTAGATACAATCACCTTTAAGTACAACATTTCACGTGTTTCATATTAAAACTAACTTATGGCCGGCGCCGCGGCTCACTAGGCTAATCCTCCGCCTTACAGCGCCCACACACTGGGTTCTAGTCCCGGTCAGGGCGCCGGATTCTGTCCCGGTTGCCCCTCTTCCAGGCCAGCTCTCTGCTGTGGCCTGGGAGTGCAGTGGAGGATGGCCCAAGTCCTTGGGCCCTGCACCCCATGGGAGACCAGGAGAAGCACCTGGCTCCTGGCTTCAGATCAGCGCGGTGCGCTGGCTGCAGCGTGCCAGCCGCGGCGGCCATTGGAGGGTGAACCAATGGCAAAGGAAGACCTTTCTGTCTCTCTTTCTCTCACTGTCCACTCTGCCTGTCAAAAAAACAAAAAACAAAAGACAAAAAACAAAAAAACAAACAAACAAAAAAAAAACCCAAACAAAACTAACTTACAGAAGGCTTCATGGAACTGGCTGAAACTGAGAAACAAGTCTTTGAACTGCTGCTCTCTGTACAATGAATGCTTCCACAGTAATGAAAGCATTGTTACTTTAGGTAGTTAAAACACTCTCACACATGTAATAATATCTATGCTGTTTAGCTAGCCAACTTTATTTTACAGTTCCACAGCAGAGAGAAAATGAAGTAAAGACTTTTCTTGAATTGCGACTAATTTGAAAGAATTTTAGGGCCTGCACCGTCTCAGAGGGAGGAAGAGGCAGAACAGAGCTCCACAGGCAACAGCAGAAGGTGGTGCAGGTCCTTAGCAGAGTGGGTTGCATGGATAAGGTATGTAAAATGCCGCCAGCTACACCAGGAGCAGAACTGAAGGCAGGACTGTGCTGTGGGCTTAGTGAGTAAAGCTGCCACTTGCAGTGCCAGCAGCACATATGGGCACAGGTTCCAGTCCTGGCTGCTGCACTTCCGATCCAGCTCCCTGTGATGGCCTGGGAAGGCAGTAGAAGATGGCCCAACTCCTTGGGCCCCTGCACCCACGTGGGAGACCCGGAGGAAGCTCCTGGCTCCTGGCTTCGGATCGGCCCAGCTCCAGCCAATGCAGCCATTTGGGGAGTGAACCAGGGGATGGAAGAATTTTCTCTCCCTCTCTGTCTCTGTCTCTCTGTAATTTGATCTTTCAAATAAATAAATAAATCTTTAAAAAGACAAATTAACATCAAGGGAATCAGGTGCCCTGTTATTATCCCAACAAAAACCAACCATGGAGGATCATTCTAACTAGTGAGTAATCAATAAAATCATAATCGGCATATATTCTTCAATTAAATTCAATGCAGGGTACTACACGTTTAAAATTCCTTTGGGACTGCCTCCAGAATTAAAAAAAAATTCTACAACAGGATCCACATAGTTATCCACATGATGGAAGAAGATGTACTGACTATTTAATTCCATATATAATATAAAAAACAAAAACCCCAATTTGGGAAAGCTAATATAGTTTTCAGTTAAAATTATAAGTGCTTTTTAAAACATTGTTAAAGTTTTATTTAGCTCATTGATAGAATAGCCATCCTAATAGATTTGCAGAGACAGAAGGTAGGTTAGTGGTTTCCTAGGGTTGGCAGACAGACGCGGCCACTGAGGAAGAGTGGTTACTATAGTCTTTCCCTAAAGTAAATGTTAAAAATATATTGAAATGCTGATGTGAGCGACATTACAGCAGCAAATGCATCTTCAAAATTGTTATAAACCACTGGAAGTCAACAGGAAAATACAGATTTTAGCAGAAATAGTTTTTTTTATTTATATAAAGGGAACAAATTTCATGTATTACACAAACGCAGTTCTAAGAACATAATGATACTTCCCGTCCTGCCCTCCCTCCTTCCCTTAGTACCATATTTTTCCTTTCATATTTTTATTTTAATATTTGCAATGACATAATTTCAATATACTTTATAATCACTACCTGAATCCTCCATGAAATAAAGAATTCAACCAGTAGTGAGTAGAAAAACCAGTGTTCTTTGGGAGTGTAGACAAGAGCTATAAACAACAAGGAAATCTCAGAATGTCGACCATCACTCATATACATTACTTTTTTCTACCCTATATATCAGTTACCACAAATCAGAGAAAACACATGATATTCGTCTTTTTAGGACTGGCTTAGAAAGATTAATTACATGCTACATTATCAGAACATGAAAGCCAATGTATTGGTTTTATAATTCACGGCTTTCTCTTTTCAGCACTTCCATTCTTATTTTCAACCATTTATGAACCTCAACAGGAGTCAATACCAGCAAAATAAAAATGAAATCTGGTGGGAAATAATTAGTTTGTGCATAGTGTATCAGAATAAAAGACAACAAAGCTGTTGCCAGCTGTTTTCATAGAGCAAACAGTCCCCTACCCCACAGACACACACTCAGTAAGGTTGGGGTGGCAAACAGAAGTAAAATCTCACCTTTTGAAGGCAGAACAACAGGGGTGTTACTATATGCAAAGGATTTTACAATCTGTGAAGGGACCATTTCTTGTCATTATTCTTATATTAGTTTTGTGCAAAAACTGTTTTGACAGTAACAGCAATTGCACGGATTATGTGTCTACACAAACATAGTCAAACATAAAATTTTATTTTAGAAGAAGATAGAAATACAGAATTTTGGAGCAGATATCCAATCACATTTAACCTAGATGTAATATGATAGAATCTGAGTCTGGGTTTCCCAGGGAAAAAAAGGTTCAACTATCAGAAGACAAGTTTTGAGAAATCCAGCTTATTCAAATGACACCAAATTGTCATTCTTAGTTTGAAGAAAACTAAATCAGCAACTGTTGAATTAGAATTAAGTAAGAGCTTTTCACTAACTATAAACAAAAAAAAAAACTATTTTTCCATTGTTTATATAAAGTCAAAAGTAATTCAACATTCATATTATACTCTTTTTAAAAAGTTTTGACATACATTAAACTATAAAGAAGGCATTTTAGCAGTGAACCAGCCAACGGAAGTCTGATATCTCCCTCCCTGACCCCCCACTCCCCACCCTCCCACTCCGCATTTCAAATAAAAAAATATATAAAATAAAAATAAAAATTTTAAAAAATAAGCAACAAGGCACTTCTATAATTTAGCACATCACAGTCCATTAGCAAGTTGGTGCCTTGCACTTTTTTTCAGGCACAGATAATACTTTTATATAGACATCTTCAAAAAGTCCATGGATGAGCAGAGCTGGCAGGCTCCAAATGCAAAGATATGGAAATGCTAATTGCCTGATTTGACCAGTTATTCTGTATATATGAGATGAAATAATGCACTATACCCCATAAAATACCAAAGTATTACACGGTAATCAAAAATTTTAAAAATAGAAAAATCTATTTAAAGATATTAAGGATGTCTGTGTCCGGCGCAGTGGTTAAGACGCTGCTTGGGATGCTTGTGTCCTGTACTAAAGTGACTGAGTTCAAGCCCCATTCCTGCTCTCGGTTCCACAGCTGCCTGCCAATGCGCATCTTCACATGCAGAAGACGACGGCTCAATCTGCTGAGTCCTGGCCATGGACACAGGAGACTAGACTGTGTTCCCAGCTCCTGGTTTAATCCTGGGCCTGTCCTGGTAATCGTGGGCATTTAGGGAGTGAATGAACAGACAGGAGAATCTCTCTCTCTTTCTCTCTCTCTCTCTCTTTTTCTCTTTCTCTGTCCGCCTTTCAAATAAATAGAGATAAATAAATTTTTGAAAAGATAAAAGCCAGAATTTAAAAAAAATTTTTTTAAATATAAAGAAATATTAACTTTTTCAGGTACCCTCATATTAATTAATTATATAAAATACTTCATTAGACCATAATTGAAAATAAAAATTAGTGTATTATTCATAATGAAATACTCATTGGCTAATAACTCCTAATTTAGGACTTAATTACAAATTCTTAAATGGTATTTTGTACAAATAGATACTTTGTGTAAATATGTAATGGATAAAACATAATGCCTAATGTGAACACTAAACATGGCTATGTCGTCACATTATATGCATGTTTCCCTAACACCTTCACTGTTCCACAGTTTTTTTTTAAAGATTTATTTTATTTATTTGAGAGGTAGAGTTACAGAAAAGGAGAGATTTGATTTTCTATCCACTAGTTCACTCCCCAAATGGCTGCAATGGCCAGAGGTGGGAAGATCCAAAGCCAGGAGCCAGGAGCTTGTTCCAGGTTTCCCATGTGGGTGCAGGACCCAAGGACTTGCGCCATCTTCTGCTGGTTTCAGAATTTCCAGAATCTTCTACTGGATCAGAAGAGGAGCAGCTGGGACTTGAACCGGTGCCCATATGGGATGCAGGCACAGTAGGCGGTGGCTTTACCTGCCATGTCACAGCACCAGCCCCTGTCCCATACTTTGAGAAGACTGACACCCTCCCTCTATCCACACGCGTAGCTTCCCATTTACGATGGGTAAACTTCCTGAATCACCTTCCTTCAGAAAACAGAGGGCAGGCTTGACTTTCTATAAGCTCCCAGGACGACACCTGCTCACCCGCTGACATCAGCCCCTATGTTCTACATCCTCTCCTCCTACCATCGATCAGCTGCCCCCACTCCAACAGTTCATCCACTGACTCTCCTCTCAGCATGACATGCTACTAATTCTCCCACCTTAGACAGTCTCATAACCCTACTTTCTTCCCATCCACCACCAAATTTCTCCACTTGTCATCCTCTCAATGTTTCTGAAACCTGTTCCAGCTCTTGCAAAAACATTCCATGACCAAGGTCAACAATGACCCCCACAGGGCCAAGTTCAATGATCAGGTCTCAGTCCTCACTGTACTTTCTCATGTTTTAAAATTAGCTTTTATGTTTAATAATCTTCTATTTATGCAAGGTGAACAAATTTCACATCTTCCATATATATATGTATATATTTATATATATTTGACAGGCAGAGGTAGACAGAGAGAGAGAGACAGAGAGAAAGGTCTTCCTTCCATTGGTTCACCCCCCAAATGGCTGCTACGAAGCCAAGAGCCAGGTGCTTCCTCTTGGTCTCCCATGCGGGTGCAGGGCCCAAGCACTTGGGCCATCCTCCACTGCCTTCCTGGGCCACAGCAGAGAGCTGGACTGGAAGAGGAGCAACTGGGACAGAACCGGCACCCCAACCGGGACTAGAACCTGGGGTGCTGGCGCCGCAGGCAGAGGATTAGCCAAGTGAGCCTCAGCGCTGGCCACGTCTTCCATATATATTTAGGAGCACAGTGATTCTTCCAGCCCTAACCTACCTCCTCCTTCCTTTTTATTCTTTCTTTTTTTTACAATGACACACTTTCAGTTTATTTTATAATCATAAGATTAACCCTCCACTAAGTAAAAAATTCAACAAAGAAAAAAAGAAGAAAAAATCCAGTGACAAGGGCTGTAAACAATAATCAAATCTCAAAATGTCAATTTCTCTCATATACATTTTTGTACTCTGTTAGCACAGATCAGGAAAGACATATTTGTCTTCTTAGGCATGGGTTATTTCACCAAGTATAATGGCTTCCTGTTACATCTAGAGTTGATTGTTCTCTCCTCCTAGAAATACCTATTTTCACTTTTGCCCAAGACAGCCACACTTTCTGCCTTCCTTATCCGTGGTATAATTCTCTGTCTCCTTCCTTGTCCTCACCACCTCAGCCTTACAGCATTGGAATGC
The DNA here is from genome assembly GCF_051225735.1 of Oryctolagus cuniculus. NCBI lineage: Eukaryota > Metazoa > Chordata > Mammalia > Lagomorpha > Leporidae > Oryctolagus > Oryctolagus cuniculus. The sequence goes on along the minus strand of NC_142884.1, from coordinate 68,905,314 downwards.
CTCAGAGCCCCATTGATAGACTTCTCCATCCACAATAACTCCTGGTCTGTCTTGTTGCTTTAAATGTAACTACTTCACTATACATCTGAAGCCTGGCCCTTCACCCTGACAACTCCACATCTCTACCCAGACGTGGAACTGCACTTCTACCTGAATACGCACAGAAACCGACCTCCTTTTACCCCCTTGCAAGTCCTTGAGCCCATCCGAATCAATGCCATTTCTACCCCTTCACTTGATTCTTGGACCAAACATCTCAGTGTCTTTCTCAACTCTTCCTTTTGCAGCCAACATAAATTCATCAGTAAATCTTGTTTGTTCTCCTTTTAAGCTACACTCATTCCACAGTTCTTACCCTTGCACCCACGGTCCAACCACCATCATCTTTCAGCTGGGCTGGTTATTTGCTCTCACCAATGTTCTTGCTTTGGCCTTATCCTTCTCATTCTCACTCAAATACAAGCTGTATCACACCAGTTCTCTACTCAAAAATCTAATATTCTCCAATCACAATCAGATGAACAGATAACGACTTTGCAAAACCTTCCATGATCTGCCTGGTAGGTTCCTCTCTGAGGTCTACCATTCTCTGCCTCTTCACTCTACTCCAAACACTTTGATCATTTGGCTGTTCCATGAACATACTAGTTACTGTCCATCTCTGTGTGTTTTTCTGGCTTTTCTTTTATGGTTTCAAGGGTATAAACATAGCTTGCTGTTTGATTTCATTTAGATCTTTCTAGAAATACCACTTTCCTAGGGAGTCATTAATGACCATCCTTTTTAAACTGACTCACTCCTCCTTCAACTCTATTTTGTCACAGTTCTGACCCAGCTTCCTGCTCATGTTCCTGAAAGGTAGCAGATGATGGCCAAAATGTTTCAGTCCCTGTCACCCATTTGGGAGACTTGGCTGGAGTTCTTGGTTCCTGGCCTCAGCCTGGCCTAATCCCAGTTTTTCATGGGGGCATTTGGGGACATGAACCAGCAGACGGAAGATCTCTGTCTCTCCTTCTCTGTCATTTGGTCTTTCCAATAAACAAACTCATTTTTTAATTTAAAAAAAAAAGGAAGAAAGAAAGGTTGGAGTAATTCCAACTTGATTATATATTTATCCCAATAAGTCTACTCATATTTTTTGTTAAGTCAGTGGGCAGAATTAAAACAGTGAAGGAGAGGAGAGAAGAAGAGGTGATAAGAAGGTGAATAACCTTAGGAAATTAAAGAAAGGAAGCCCAGTGAGATGAAACAAAGCATAAAGTAAATAAAAGAATTCCTAACAGTGGAGGATCATCAGGCATGGGAGAGCTCACGGAACTGTGCTATCTGTATTATCTTATTATCTGTTGAAATGCAATTGATTCTCACTTCCTTTAAGTAGTTCATATGTAGTCAGCCAAATAGAAGAAAACACTGTCAAATGGAAGAGAAAAGAACCAAATCACTGATCAATAACTTCTTTCAGAGTAAGAGTCTAATTTCTGTAGTTATTTACTGCCTACCTGCACCTTTGATTATTTAATGCATGCTAGGCATCTGTGATTTCTCAAACAGCTGTACTAGTCAATGTTGGAAAATGAAGAAACTAATTTTAGTGACTCGATAATTTCTCAGAACAAGAAACTTAGAACAATCTTCTCTAACTCTGTGGGTTTTAGGAGCACTTTGACAAAACACTAAATTTCAATACAACAAATTAACAGAAAAGAAATGCACTAAATAAAGTAGATTGAAACATTCAAAGTTAAGCATACTGCCTTGCTCACATAAATGTACTGAGAACAGACATTTAGATCATGGTTACAACAACTCTTTTAACATCTTATAAAATGTATACACACTTCTTACCATATTACACCTGTTCCAGGAAAAATTAATGCTCAAAGCACAACCCTCAAATACATCCTTATTTAACTATGGGTCTTTAAGGATAATTATTCCTTCAAGTACTAAGCAACAGCAAGTCACCCAAAGGTGTAGAAAGCAATTTTTTTTTACAACATTCAATACCCAAAGATAAAGGAGCACTCCCCCTGAATCTCAGAGGCAAAGAAAATGTTTCCAGCCTAGTTTATTTTCCAAGTGTTGAAAAGCAACAGGCAGCCTGCTCAGTGCGCAAGAACTCTGAGTGAAAGCTGAAAGAGCCCTTTTGGGGGAAAGAAATTCAAAACCAAAACCACTTCATTATGCACCATCACCAGCCACAAGGACAGCTAGGAAAGCTGTGGAAGATCAGGTGATGGAGTCCCTCAGCGAAGACGAGAACAGGACAAAATGTGCAAACTGGCAAAGGTCACAGAGCGGGACCCAAGAATGTCAGTCGTCCCTAAAGAGGTAAAACATGGGGTTCCTGCACAACCCCAAAAGTCCACCCCTGGGCATGCACTCCAGAGAAGTGAAAACCTCTGCCCCTGCCCCCTCACACACACAGACAGACACACACACACAAAGACACACACACACACCAGGGTGTGCATAGCAGTCTCAATCAAAAGTGAAAGCAGCCCAAACATCCATCAACTGCAGTGTACCAATATAATAGAGTTATTCATTTATAGAGAAGATTGACATATTTATATATGCGTCATCATGCAAGAACCTTGCCAATACGAGGCCAGGTGAAAGGAACCAACCATGAGAGACCACATATGGTATGCTCTTGTCTCTGTGAAATCTCCAGAATAAGCAGACCTGCAGAGCTGGAGGAGTAGCTGGTGGTCACCCACAGCTGTAGTGGGGGTGGGGAACGGGAGAGCACCTGATCCATGGGGCAAGATTTGTACTGGGGGTTATGAAAATGATTGCAAATGCAGTAAAATGAAGAAGTTTACTACAATCACATTAAGCTATACAATTTGAGAGAGTTCACTGTAAGGCCTGTGAATTCTACCTTAATAAAGCTGTTATTCAACACCAAAACCAGTACACAGGTAAAGCAACTACATTTGTTTGGAAATCCTAAAGCGACCAGGTTTCTCAAGCACCTGCAAACCTAGGAAACTATACACTCATGGGTGGTTCTAGAGGGGAAAATATTGGAAAACATTAACTACCTGACAACAAAAACAAGAACAAATCAAAACTAAAAACATTCAAGAATGCGATCACCAATAACTGAACTAGTAGCCTGCATTTAAAAATCAAAAACTATATGAACAAAATCATCAAAAGCAAAAATTGAGAGGACAGAAAAGAGGGAGAGCAAACGAGTGCTAATCATCTCATTTATCACCATAGAAATTTAAATTTTTAGCATAAAATTCAGTGGCTCTATAATCTTAAAGTTTTCATGACTTCTTTTTTTATATTTAGCAGGATCATATAAGTTGAAAATATATTTGTTAGATACAGAAATAATATAAAGCAATTCCAATGGCTTTACTTTGGTTTTTTATTCTATATCAATTTTAATTAATAAAGATTTACAGATTCATGTCTAAATCTCTTTTTTCTATTCTACTGTCCACAGCAGTGAGGTTCTCAAACTGGAGCAATTCTGTACCTCAGAAATATAAGAGGGCTTTGAAAAGCGCATGGAAGGTTCATACTACCTTTTCATTCCATTTCCATGATCTTTTTGAAGCCCTTCAACTTAGACAACATTTGGAGACAAGTTTGGTTGTCGTAATTAGAGGAAAGGGTTACTGGTGTTTATGAAAGTGTCACAATTAAGTCACTCATAGGACCACATGTTGAGTGAAGTAAGCCAGACCCAGAAAGACGAGTACCCTATGTTCTCCTTTACGTGTGAGAGTTAAATTTAAGAAAGAAAAGAAAGAAATGTCTGTGTGTATCAGTATCGCACAAACATAGTTTTCTAAAACTTTGCTTTATGCCTTTGTCCAATCAGTGGTTAAGAATGTTACACTACTATAGTTTTAATGATCTGTGATTACTTTAAATTTACTGCATTATGGGTGAAGTGGTCATTTTTTCCATTCAATTATTGTTTATAGCCATTGTATATATTCCTACTAAACCAGAGTTTCTTGCTTTTTACTTGTTAAATTTCTTATTTGGTAGAATATTAAATTTTTTATTGTAATATAAATTTAAACTGTTATCTCAAAAACTAAAAAAAAAAGACAGAAAGAAAGGGAAAAGAAAGGAAGCTGGGAGGAGAGAGGGGGAGGGAGGAAGGGAATATCATTACGTTCTTAGAATTGTATCTACAACTCACATTGAAGCTGTTAAAAACTCATCGTAAATTAAAACAACAGAAAAACGGATTCAAGCTTTGCATGCATGCATACAAAACCAGCACAACAGGATGGGTTTCTAGTCCCAAAATGGAAGTGTTTCAATGTCTTCAAATAATTTTTGTTCCCTCACATTTATAAAATGTTTCAAATATCAGTTATTCATTACTAATGGATGCTTTTCCAAATTAACAAAAAGATAAAACAAGAGCCAGTGTTGTTGCACAGCAAACAATGAAGCCAACACCCCTGCTGTCGCTCCCCCTCTTCGTGGAGGAAAGACACAGGACCCTGCGTTGTTCTTTTGTCTGCTCGGCCCTCCCCGGGTTTGCTGCTGGTTCTTCCTGGGTTGGCTACTGACCCTTCCACCTCCGTGGAAGGGCGGTTCCCCCTGCCACTTTCCCCACTTCCGCGGGGAGCGGCACACCGCCGGCCGGCTCTCTCGGGGGCTGCTCAGGTGTTCCCTTTAGATGTTCCTGGTGCATGGTGTCTCTTTCCTCCTTTATAGTCCTCTTCCACCAATCCCAACTCTGCTACCCACTCGCCAAGTACGCTGCTCTCCTCCAATCAGGAGCAGGTCCTGCTGTTTATTGGTTGAACTGGAGGCAGCTGTGTAGAAGCTGTTTCCTCCTCTCCCAGCACCATATTGTGGGAGAGCAGATGCATAGAATAAGTCTTAATTCCAGTAACAGTCTAGTCCGAGTTGCTCCCAGTTGCTCCCCACACCTGCAACACCAGCATCCTACATGGGTGCTGGCTCGAATCCTAGTTTCTCTACTTCTGTATCCAGCTTCCTGCTTTCATGCCTGGGAGAGCAGCAGAAGATGGCCCAAGAGATTGGGCTCCTGTCACACATATGGAAGACCCAGATGGAGTTCCAAGCTCCTGGTTTTAGCATGGTCCAAACCTGACCATTGGGGCCATCTGGGGAGTTAATCAGTGTCTGAAAGATCTCTCTCTCTCTCTCTCTCTCTCTCTGTATCTCTCTTATCTCTCTGCCTGTCTCTCTCTCTCTCTCTAACTCTGCCTTTCAAACAAATAAATCTTTGAAAAATAAAAACAAAACAAAATGTACCATAAAATATTCTTTTTATAAGAAACAGAAAGTATCTAAGTTTTATGAAAGATCTGTATTATTAAGGATGAAATGCAAGTGGGATTCGTATTAAGAAAAACCATGGCCAGCACCGCGGCTCACTAGCTAATCCTCCGCCTGTGGCATCAGCACTCCAGGTTCTAGTCCCAGTTCTGGTGCCGGTTCTGTCCCGGTTGCTCCTCTTCCAGTCCAGCTCTCTGCTGTGGCCCAGGAGGGCAGTGGAGGATGGCACCCACATGGGAGACCAGGAGGAGGCACTTGGCTCCTGGCTTTGGATCAGCACAGCACAGCGCATCGGCCATAGTGGCCATTGGCGGGGGGTGAACCAATGGAAGGAAGACTTTTCTCTCTGTCTCTCTCTCTTGCTGTCTAACTCTGCCTGTCAAAAAAAAAAAAGAAAAAAGAAAAGGAAAACATACCATTATTTGAAAACACCTTTTCTACCACAAGCTGAGGTGTATTAATGACTCAGATGGTACTAAATACACTTTTAACTCTGCGTTTTTAAAAATCAAAATCAGTTTTCAATATAATATAAACTGCTTTCAATGAAAGTATATTTCTACTTATCATTTAACTGTTTATACAATCAAAAACTTATTCTAGTCTCTACCCAATAATTCGCAAGCTATAAGTTCTTTGATTGTATATAATGGGTCATCCTCTTTGTTGATTATCTCTCATGTCATAGGCAATGCACTAAGTACCAGGACCACAAGAATAAATGAGCAATGGACCACGCTCTGGCAGGGTTCAACAATAATTAAAAGTCAGCGTGAGAAATACATCTCTGTGTATTCAAAAATCTATGCATGGATTGCAATCTTCTTGCACCAAAAATAAACTTATGTTTTAAGTCCATTTTCCATGAATTTATTGAAGACTCCTCCTGTCCGTTGAACACTTTGTGAGTGCAGAGATCTATAGAAGGCCTTGTGGAGGAAGAATTTTAATCTAAATGTGAAAAGATTCGATGTGGGGACATGAAGACGAAGGAGAGTGAGTGAAGAACGGAAGCTAGACGCTCCCACTGTTCAAGAATCCTCTCCATGTTGTAAGACTCATACAATAGTGCAAGGTCCTCCTAGGTATCTTCCTGTCACATGTCAAAAAACAGTAATAAACAAAACATTTAGTCCTATGTGTCATCAGTGCCGGTCTGTTCTTTCTCCTTAGCACATGGGGACATACCTGAAGATATAAAACTACAGTTGGCTCTCCTGGGGCCTTACCGCTGCATCATTGGTCTACTTCAGACCCAAACCAATAGCTCAGCTGGAGCCATGACTCTTAAACTACCTGTAGAGAACATGCTTTTCCTTCTTCCCAATTCACCATAAACTGGTGTTTATGTAAAAATGTAATAAAAATAAGTAGCTAGAAAAATGGAAGGAGGAAAACAAAGGCATAGAGAATACCACTCCCCTGTCTGGTTTTTATGACCATTGTGGTCAACACACACAAACTGCTCTCCCAGTTGACATAAATCATTACAAAAAGCTCTCTGGTTTTCTGTACTAACCTCAGCGTGGATGGTAACAGATGTTGCACACTGTCCAGGGCCAGTGCTGAACAGAGCAGTCCTGGACCACCACCACCAGCGGCAGCAACATCTGGAAGCTTGACAGAACTGCTCCTTCCTCCCACACCCCCTGAATCAGAATCCCTGGGGATAAGCAGCAGCTTCCAGGCTATCACAATCTCTCCAGGAGAGTCGATGCATGCTGAAGTAAAGAAATTGCTGGTCTAGGAGACTTCTGATAGCACATAGAAAATAAGGATGTTCCCACGGTCCCGGGAGACAGGAAAGTGCATATACGTGTGCGAGCTGTCTTACTCACAAGCTTCCTACTAACTGATACACTCCATTGATTCTTTCCACCGACCCCTTTACATCTGAAATTGGTGTAAGTCAGAAATATATTTAGGAGGATTCCAGAGGTGTTCTGGAGAATTAGATAAAACCCATGTTAGGGAAACCTTTACCATTTTATGAGTTTTACTTCTGGGATTTTTATAACCCAATTATTTAAAATAAGCAACCATAACTATTCGTAGTAGAACTTTGCTTTTTTCTTTTCCTTTTTTGCTTTTTTCTTTTCCTTTTTTGGTTTTTAATCAGGTACACTGAAGGATAATTTGCATTGAGTAACACAGAGTCATTCTTATCTGTAGTTCTAGGAATTCTGACAAATGCATAAAGCCACAAAACCACCATCACATTCAAAATGTGGAACATTTCCTTTATCTAACAAAAGCTCCCTTGTGCCTCTTTGTAGAATCCCTCTCACCTTCAAGTCTTGTAACAGAGATCCTTCTTCTGTTCCTATGATTTTAACTTATCTAGAATATCTTAGAAATGGACTTATTCAAAGCACTTAGTCGTTTGAGTCTGGCTATTTTCAGCTGGCATGATGCGACAGGTTCATCCACACTGTCGCCTATATCAATATATCAATATGCATAATAGTATTCATTGAGTGAACCACAGTCAAATAGGATGAATAGGCATTCACTAGTTGGTAGACACTGGGTGCTTTACAGTTTTGGGAGACTAAAGCCAATTTAAACATCTGCATAAAGATTTTTCATTTCTCCTGAGTACAATGCTCAGAGAGGAAGTGCTGTGTTATATGGTAAGCATGCATTCAACAATATAAGCAGCTGTCTATAAATTGTTTCCCAAAGTGATGTACTGTTTTACGTTTGCAGCAGGAATGTCTTGCAAATGTCCATGTGTCCTCCAGCCTCATCAGCCCTTGGTATAGAGAGGTTTTTGTTACTTTTTTTTAGATTTAGCCATTATAACAGCTGAATAATTGGTATCGTTTTATGGTATCTCTTTATGTTATCTCTTCATGATTAACGATGTTAAAGATTTTTTGATGGGCTTCTGTAAAATATATGTTTTCTCTGACAAAATACATATGCAAATCTTCTTTCCATTTGCTAATCTGATTATTATTATTATTTCACTATGAGTTATTTATATATTCTAGATCTTAGCATTTAAAAAACAGGTATTTTTCAAATATTTTCTCCCAGTGATTTTTCTTTTCATTTTCTTAGCAGTATCATGCTAAAAGCAGAAGTTTTTAATTTTGGTGAAACCTAATTTATTATTTTTTAAATGGATTGTGCTTTTAGTATTGAATCTGAGAAATTTATGCTCAATCCAAGGTCATTTTCTCCTATATTTTGTGAGATATTTCATAGTTTGAGGTTTTACATTTAAACTCACAATAAATCTTCTTAAATTTTGCAACCACTATGAAGCTTGAGTTTAAATTTTGCAACTATGACAAAGCTTAAGTTGAGATTCCTTTTTTTTTTTTTTCTAATGGGTTCTAATTATTCCAACATGGTTGTTTAGAAAGGGCCACCTTTCAACCATTAGGTTGCCTTGGCAGCTCTGTCAAATTAATCAACCATGTATTTCTAGGCCCTATTTTCTATTCCATTAATCTAATTGTTTGCTTTGATGCCAATATCACATGGAATACTGAGATTTTATAATATGTCTATTTTATTTTATTTTTAAAAGATTTATTTATTTGAAAGGCAGAGTTACAGAGAGAGAGGGAAGGAGAGGCAGAAAGAGACATCTTCCATCTGCTGGTTCACTCCCCAGATGGCCACAATTGCTACAACTGGGCCAGTCCAAAGCCAGGAGCCAGGGGCTTCTGCCAGGTTTCCCATATGCATACAAGGATCCAATCACTTGGGCCATCTTTCATTGCTTTCCAGGAGAATTAACATGGAGCTGGATCAGAAGTGGAGAAGCTGGGACTTCAACCAGCGCCCATATGGGATGCTGCAATCAAAGGTAGAGGCCTTACCTGCTACACCACAACACTGGCCCCTAAAATAAATCTTAATATCAGGTAACATAAGTCTCAAACTTTGTTTTTATTTTTCAAATATTCTTTTTTGACAGGCAGAGTGGACAGTGAGAGAGAGAGACAGAGAGAAAGGTCTTCCTTTGCCATTGGTTCACCCTCCAATGGCCACTGCGGCCGGCACACTGCGGCCGGTGCACCACGCTGATCCGATGGCAGGAGCCAGGTACTTATCCTGGTCTCCCATGGGGTGCAGGGCCCAAGCACTTGGGCCATCCTCCACTGCACTCCCTGGCCACAGCAGAGAGCTGGCCTGGAAGAGGGGCAACCGGGACAGAATCCGGCACCCCAACCGGGACTAGAACCCGGTGTGCCGGCGCCACAAGGTGGAGGATTAGCCTAGTGAGCCGCAGTGCCGGCCTTATTTTTCAAATATTTTATCTGTTGTAGTTTTATTTTCTATAAACATTTTAGAATACGTTTGCCAACTTCTATTCTAAAAAATTCTTGTTGATCAGATTAAGATGGTAAAGTAGGGAGGAAGCTTACTGCTCTAGTCTAGGGGAAGATAGTTTAAAAAAAGCAGAGTGTGCACGCAGTCTCAGAGAAGAGTTCAGGAGGAAACTTCACACAAGTCAGAGGGACACTGTGGACCTACATGGAGGGTGTGGATGTGCACAACTCAGGACTCCAGCAGCCTCCACACCAGCTTTGGTTAGTGAGGCTGCAGCATTGTAAGCTACTGGAAATAAAGCTACAGGAAGAAGAGCCTAGAGGGACTCCAGATAGGAGCCCTGTGGGGAGTAGTGTAACTGCCAAACTAGAGGGAAAAAAAGTAAGGGGCATGTTTCTCTCTCCCCAATCACCCTGCAACTGCATCCTGTAACAAGCCAATAGAGAGTGGGTGCCATTTTGGATATATGTAACTGCTGTGCTGGCCACAGGCCCAGCAACCAGCTGAGCAGAGATAGCTGAGTCTGGCAGGGAGAACTGACAGAGGCTGGGTGGTCATAACTGTGGGAGGCTTGTGTGCCAGGACTGTGAATACACTGAGGCTTTGAGGGAAAGCTCAGGGTAGGGCTGGGACTTCAGGCAGTCACTGTGGGAGGCTCCACATGCTCGGGGCTCCCTGGTTCCCTGGTGAAGGACATTGCTGTAGAATCTTTGCTTACATTGAGGACTGCACAGATCTTTTGTGCACTTCTTGTGGCAACACAGACAAATACTATACCCAGCAGAGCCAGCACTCAGGCACTGGATCTCCTTTGAGGAGAGAAAGTGAGCTGAGTCTATGCCAACAGAGCAGAACAAACATCCTCTCTGATTAAAAAAAAAAAAGGAGATTTACCACTCCCAACCTGGGTGCCACTTGGACACTACCTTCATCCTGGAGCACTGAGCAGAGCTCCCTGGCCACACCCACCACATGCCTCTAGGTATTCACTGAAAAAGTAGACACTCCACTAATCCACAGAGGCATGGTCCAAAGATAAAAGCCAACACAGTGAAAAAACAAAGAAGAAACTAAAGAGTATTTCCACAAATGCTGAATAATAAATGCAACAACTCAAGAAACAAGAAGAAGGAACACAAATAATGCCCCTAAAAGAACAGAACACTTCAATACTAGAGCAGGAAGATGAAGAGACTGAACAAATTCCAGAAATAGAATTTTAAAAATTTATGGTAGGATTACTTAGAAGTAGTCAGAAGCAAATGCATGAACTAATGAAATCTGCACACACAAGAAAATTTCTCCTACAAAATTGAGGACTAAAGAGAAATCAAAATGAAATTTTGGAAATGAAGAATTCAATAGAATAAATAAAAAATGCAGTGGAAAACCATAACAGCAGAATTGGTGAGGCAGAAAAAAGAATATCTGATAGAAGAAAAATTGCTGGAAATTATACAGTCACTTCAAATAAAAGAAGAAATTGGGAAACTAAAAAACACTGTTGGAAATCTACAGGACACTATCAAATGTTCCAACATACGGGTTCTAGGAGTTCCTGAAGGCGTGGAAAGAAAAAAAGGATTAGAAGGCCTTTTTAGTGAAATAATAACAGAAAACTTTCCTAATTTGGAGAAAGAAAGAGACATCCAAGTACAGGAAGCACATAGAACTCCTAGTATACATGACCAGGAAAGATCTTCACCATGACACATTGTATTCAAACTCCCCAGAGTAAAACATAAAGAAAAGATTCTAAAATGTGCATGAGAGAAATGTCAGATTACTTTCAGAGGATCTCCAATTAGACTGACAGCAGAATTCTCATCAGAAACCCTACATACTAGGAGAGAATGCTTAGATATATTCCAAGTCTAAAGAAGAAGAAAAAAAAAAAAACGGTCAACTCAGAATACTATACCCTGTAAAGCTCTCATTTATGAAGGAAGGTGAAGTAAAGACCGTCCATAACAAGCAGAAATTGAAAAAATTGGTCACAATCATCCAGCCTTGTAAAAGATGCTTAAGGATGTGCTTCACAGATGACATGATTCTACATATAGGTGATCCAAAAGACTCCACTAAGAGAATATTGGAACTCATGGAAGAGTTTGGTAAAGTAGCAGGATATAAAATCAATATACGAAAGCAACAGCCTTTGTATACACAATGGCATGGCTGAGAAATAACTTCTGAGATCAATCACATTCACAATGGCTACAAAAATAAATCAAATAACTTGGAATAAATTTAACCAAGGATTTCAAATCTTTCTATGATGAAAATTATAAAACATTGAATAATAATATAGAAGATACAAAAAATGGAAAAAATTCCGTGTTCATGGTTTGGAAGAATCTATATCATCAAAATGTTCATACTTCCAGAAGTAATGTATAGATTCAATGCAACACCAATCAAAATACCAAGGACATTCTTCTCAGATATAGAAAAAAATGATCCTGAAATTCATATGAAACACAGAAGACTCCAAATAGTTAAGCAATTTTATACAACAAAAATAAAGCTGGAGGCATCACAATACTAGATTTTAAGATACATGACAAGGCAGTTATAATCAAGGCAGCCTGGTACTGGTTCAAAAACAGATGGATAGACCAATGGAACAGAATAGAAACACCAGAAATCAATCCGAGCATTTACAACCAACTCATATTTGACCAAGGAGCTAAAACCAATCCCTGGAACAGGACAGTCTCTTCAACAAATGGTGCTGGAAAATTGGAATCCACATGCAGAAGTGTGAAGCAGCACCCCTACCTTACATCTTATACAAAAATCCACTCAAAATGGATCAAATACCTAAATCTATGACCCAATACCATCAAATTACTAGAGAACACTGGAGAAAACCTACAAGATATTGACACAGGCAAAGAGTTCTTGGAAAAGACCCCAGAGACACAGGCAGTCAAAGCCAAAATTAACAAATGGGATTACATCAAATTGAGAAGCTTCTGCACTGCGAAAGAAACACTCAAGGAAGTGAAGAAGCAACCAACAGAATGGGAGAAATTATTTGCAAACTATGCAACTGATTAAAGGATTAATAACCAGAATATACAAAGTGATCAAGAAACTCCAAAACAACAAAACAAATAACCCAGTTAAGAGATGGGCAAAGGACTTAAACAGGCATTTTTGAAAAGAAGAAATCCAAAGGGCCAACAGAAATGAAAAATGCTAGGGATCACTAGCCATCAGGGAAATGGAAATCAAAACCACACCTCATCCCAGTTAGAATGGCTCTCATACAGACATCAACAAAAAATAAATGCTTACTAGGATGTAGGGGGAAAAGGTACCCTAATCAACTGTTGGTGGGAATGTAAACTGGTAAAGCCACTAGGGAAGACAGTATGGAAATACCTAAGAAATCTGAATATAGATGTGCCATTTGATCTAGCCATCCCACTCTTGGGGATTTACACAAGGGAAATGAAACCAGCATATGAAAGAGTTATCACCACCTCCCTGTTTATTGCAGCTCAATTCACAATAGCTAAGATATGGAATCAACCCAAGTTCCCATCAACTGAAGAATGGATAAGCAAACTATAGGATATGCACACCATAGAATACTACATAGCAGGTAAAAAAAATGAAATCTGGTCATTTGCAGCAAAATGGATGAATCTGGAAAACATCATACTTAATGAAATAAATCAGTCTCAAAGGGACAAATACCATATGTTCTCCCTAACCTGTGATAACAGAGCATCTAAAAAACAATCTATTGAAGTGAAATTGACACTTTGAGAAGCAATGCCTTTGAACAGCCCTTGTCCTGACTGTTGAGGAACAGGCCTTTTTTTTTCATACTATTTTTTGAAATCTTTACTTAACATAGACTTAAACATATGTGTATAATGTCAATTAAAAATAGATCTAGGCAAAAAAAAAAAAAAAAAAGAGTGGGAATAAGAGAGGGAGGAGAAAGGGTGGGAGTATGGGTAGGACTTCAGGCACCGTAGGAAGAATCATCATGTTCTTAAAGTTGCAATTATGAAGTGTATGAAGTTTGTAACTGTAAAGCTGTATCATTCTGCATACATTCCTACAGACTTACTTCTAAGGGTACAGTTTAAAAACTTGCCATTGGACCCCAAATCCTCTTAAGCTGGTTGGTAATAATATATTTTTAAGTGTTAAAGTGATCATATAGATAGGATTAAATATTAAAGTGATCATATAAATAGGATTAAGTGTCTGGTAATAATAATAGAATTACAAAGGAGTGAATGCCCCAACATGGGAAGTAGTCCACACAGCAGACTCATAGAATCACAATCACTTTAAGTAGCAATCTGACCTCAGAATCAACACTCAAGGCATTCTGGTCTGGATGAAAAGCCCACAAGAACACTTCAGGCATGGAAAGCCAAGACACTGTGGCTTCATAAGGAGCCCTATGGTTATAGAATTCCACAGGCCTATAAAAGCAGCTGCCTGGCCCAGGTTTTTGTCCACCTTACCAGGGAGCTATTGTGGTGACCTGTGTGCTGTTCAGTTCTGTGAGAGTGAGCACAGAACCACCCCCCCAAGCCTCTTTCCTGGTCCCTGTCCTTGGTCAAAGTGACCCCAGATTAGGCACACACCGCCCAGAAGCATACACCGCTTCTCAGCTCCTCCTTTTACTTTCGGTTCTCCCTGCGAATTCACATAAGGGACTGATCATCCCAGAATTCGGAACCAAGTCATCTTCCCTCACTCGAGAAAGGTGATGCTCCGGAGACACCATGTGGGCATATGGCCTTGACCTAACTAATCAAGGAAGTTCCCCACTAAGCACAGGACATACGTACAACCTGATACACCATTGCCTGTTCGTCTAATGTAGGGAACCCCCTGCAGAATGCCATCAGCCGCTGAGGTGCTAGGAATTTGTTTTGTTATGGCAGCAGAGCTGTGGGTGTCTTTCCTTTGGCTAGAGTTGGCGTGGCAAGCTGCTCTTAAGCACTCAGACATGGGAAAGATAACCCCCTCTCGGAAACCCACACAGATTACCAAACATAGTGAATCTGTGAGTGATAAGAGCCTGTCACTCCAGGCCACTGCCTCACAGGCAACAGTTGATGGCTTAGGGAGAGAGAGCTGTGACAGCAGACAACGCAGCAATGCCTAGTCAGCCACCCCCCAAATACCCGTGGGATGAACTTATTTGACCTCAAGGCAATAACCCATGCGAGGTCATCCCATCTGCATCCAGTGAGGATCCCCACATTTGTGGCAGTCCCCAGAAACCCCAGGCTCTCAGGGGAGCCACTAAACCCCATCCCACCTGCACGTTTGCTGTAAATGTAGGAGCAGACGCAGAATTCAGGCCCTGGATTCCAACGCCCGTAGAAAGGCTTCTGCTAACCAAGGGCCGAGGATATGCTTGTGTCTTTCCAGAGAATGTGGGACAGCCCATTTGGGTACCAGCCAGAAACATCAAGCCTGCAACTGACAGCCAACCAGAACCAGTCAAACAAGACTGAGAGTCCGCCTTGTTAGCAAATGCACCTGCCCTATCATCCTACCCTGAGGAACGGCCTATAGCCACATCTGTTACTGTTTTATACCCCACTAGCTCTGGTCAGCCACTCAAACAGCCCACAGCCTGTGTGCGGTCATGCCATTCCTGATAACCATTGTTCCTCATTCCAACCCCCACCTGAGCAAGCACTCCTGTAGTCTCCCATTTTGAGGGCTGGTTAGTCAACAACGGTAAGATCCTCTGGGGGCCAACCTAAGACATGCTCAGCTGGGTACGGAGACCACATGAAAATGGGGTCAACAGTGGTATGGCCAAGAATCATGCCTCCCGTTGCTCAAAATAAACGAAAAGGGGGAAATGTGGTGGAATGAAAAGGCCATGTCAAGATGGCCACTGGCAAGCGAGGGTCAGTTACTCAGGAAAGGCTCTGAAACCCACCTGGTAATGGAGCCTGCCTGGCAACAGACTGTGATTGGATGGCTTTAGAAATCACATGGTAACGGAGCCTGCCTGGCAACAGGCTGTGATTGGTTAGGGCATAAACCGCCCCCTGACAGGATTGGCTGCCTTGGCTATTTAAGCTGCTGTACGAACTGAAATAAACGAGTCTGCGGGCTGCTCGCCTCTGGCTCGCTTTCACCCGACTCCCGGGGTCTGTGTGGTGACTCCGTGCTTCTTGCCCCCACCACGCTCCTCCTCTCAGAACGAATCCATGGCAACATCAAGTTTTTATCATTAATATACAGAAGTATTATTTACTTTTTAAATAGTTATCTTATGTCCTATAACTTTTTTTGTCATTTGGTATGTCATTTGATCTCTATTCATGTTTCTGAACAGAAACATTTTGTTCCCTTGTGACCTCTGTGAATTAAATTGACTTCTTACATGTGCCAGGACTACCAATGTTATGTTCACTAGGAGTTCTAAGCACAGATATTCTTGCCTTGAACCTGATCTCAGAGAAAAAGCATTTAGTCTTTGACTACTCTTCATCACATTAGCAATCACATTTTCATGGATGCCCTTTAAAACACTGAGGAAGATTTCTTCTTAATTTGCCTAGTTTTTATTATACATAAGATTTTAGTCCCATTGCCTACTTTTCACATACCTATTCAAAAGATTTATTTCCGTTTCACAAAAAACTTAATTATGGGTAATGAGATATAAAAAGTTTTGTGTTTGCAATAGAACTTTGAAAGACAACTTTACCATTCATATCTTTTAGATTTTTGATAAAACATCTATGTTATCTACAACTTCTGACATCACCAAAAATAGCAGCAGTAACACAGAATTCAGATCCATCTATGTCAAAAACAAAATGGAAATAAGGATTTGGAGAAAGACAATATCAATTAATTATAGATAAGCTCACCAGGTCTCATATTAGTTTTTTATTGGTCCTGCTGTTTTTCCAAAGCCTCTCTCCTCTGCCCCTGAAAAATGTGGCTAGAGAGAAATTTTCCTACATTTCTAGTTTGTGTGATAACATTTAAAATATTTTTTCTCATCTTTGCATTTTTCTGTCCAAAAAATGTCTCAATCTCTTGTCTCCATGGATAGCATCAACAGTTTTATTCAAAAAACATGACCATTCTTAACCTTCCTTCTAACTTGCATTGAATTTACCTCTTTAACCGAGCCCTTTCTCTAAGTCCTGCACCAACCATTGCCCAGTCCAAGCATTCTTCATTTTTCTTTGTCTTATCACAAAGGTCACCCTATTGGTCTTTAGGTTTGTAATTGATCTTCAGGCTCTCAGTTGAAGCATGCGAGTTATTTCTCAGCCTTAAATTATTGAATATCCAGTCTTGATGTTGCAGGATGATGTCTAAGTAACTTTTCTCTGCTTCTAAGGTCCGCTGTGCATGAACCTGTTCCCGTATGCCCTGAATCTTGCCAGTACACACCAGTCGGGGAAAACAATGACAGTGTGTCAAGGATACAGATTGCTCAGCTTATAGGGTACACATTTCCCATTCATAGAAAGGGAGCATTTGTTGTTCCAAAGCCATGGATGTTCTGACTGAAAAAAAAAGAGCCCTCCATGCAGAAAAGAGCCCTTATGGCCTCTTGTGTAGAGGAACCCAACTTAAAAAGTAGATGCAGGAGACAAGAAGGCAACTTCTCCATGGCTGTTCAGTTAAGAAGTCAGAGGTTAATTAGCAGCTCTCTAAATAATGGACAGTCTTTGAAAATTCTTACTGCCAGTGTTGCCTTCCTCTGAATGCCCATGATCAGAAGAGGTCAATGTTACAGGCTCCCAAGGGCAGCACTACCGACACACTGGGTCAGTTTCTCCTTCACGGTAGAAGGCTATCTCAGGCACTGCAGGAGGTGCAGCAGCAGCCATGGCTTCTCCCCTGGGAGGCAAGGAGCAGCCTACTCTCCACAACTGTGAAAACCAAAAGCATCTCCACACCTCGTCTCCAGGCCACATGTGGGGAGCGGCCATGGTTGCTTGGCAGAGAGTCACTGGGCCAAGTGAAATGACAGTGTGCTTAATATGAGGGCGGGAAGTCTTGGAGAGAGAATCCCATAAGGAAAAGAGTCGTAGTGACTCCAGTCAGAGAAGATGAATTCCCAAGAATTGTGAGAAACTGAGGACAAGGGAAGGTAGCCTGGGTCTCTGCAGGGTTAAATTCAGAACAGGCACTACAAGGTGCACGAGATGCACAGAGCTTCTCCAGAGCCATGAAAATCCATCACACCCCTCGGGATGCATCTTAACTTACAACCTCTTCTCTGCACTTCTTTTTCCTCTCCATGAAGCATTCTATGTCATCTTCATGCAGTTATGGAAGGCTTACGGGCAGAAGAGGGAGTAGAGAAGATACACATCAGGGATGCTGGCTATTAATGGGAGACGGTTTTTTACAAAGTGTATGATTGTTTATAGGCAGTACCATCTTTGCTTTTTAACCAAGCAATTTCTGCTATGTATCTTTCTAAATCCACTGAATTACCAGACTTCTTTTTCTTCTGTGGAGACTGTGGGATAAAATTTTATTTCAGGGGATGCTTTTAACGTAAACAAATATTTCTTCTATTTCCATTTCCATGTTAACTTTTAGCAATATGAAAAGTGTGCATAATGAATACAGCTGCATCTAACAGAACTAATTTCAGAAAGGTTAGCAATCTGTGAATGCATACATATGCTCATTTCACTCCTCAATGAAAGCACACACGCACACACATAGCATGTATATATTTATATACCTTTGTATATTATGGAATTATATCTGAATTTTAAAAGTCTAGTTTAGAGTGTTAATATACTTAACATACAAAGCAGTAAGTCCCATTAGTATAAAACACAAATAAACATCCAAGCAAACTGAGAAAAAATGAGATTACAAGTTGAAATATGCTTGGTTCAATCAACATTTGATGTCATTGATGCGCTAATTTCACCCCAGTTCTAACAGTAGGAGATTCATGTGACTCCTTAATGATTTTTTGTAGTATTCAGGCTTTGCTATGTGAATGACGATGGAAACTGAGGAACCCTGGAACGTATTTAATGTATCAAACTGAGATATCCAGTGGTTTCCTTCTCTCAGAATCTTAACAGGTTTGCCATCATGGGATCTATCACAGGCTTTGCACTTCATGCAAACACTCGTTTGTTGACTGACTAAAAGAATAGTTCAGACCTTACCTATGAGTTTTCACAATAGGACTCTGATCAGTTATGCCTGATGGGAACTTGATGCTGAATACCCTGAGAGTCACAGTCACACCACAGCACACTCTCACCACTTCCTGTCCGGTGAGATGGTTTCCCAGGGATATGTCCACAGCACAGTGACCACTTCCTGTCTACGGACACGACTTCCTGAGGTGAGTCTAGCACACTGAGACCACTTACTGTCTCCCCGGCAGAGCAGAGGCCCCAGCTTGTAAGCAGCTTCTGAATGTGGCCGGTTTGTGTCTGTGACCACAATCCTAGTTACGGGCAGGTGTTCTTTGTAAGAAAGGAATCCGGTGTCATTGGTCCTAAAAAACGGAAGCAACAGCAAAAGTCTAAAAATCACTCTAATCAACAATCATAAAACACATAATAACTGTTATGGCATTTCAAAAGCAGGCTATTGGAACAAAATCGGTAGACGTGAAAGGGTAGAGTTCTACTTGCTCATCTGGGCAAATGAAAAGATGGCAACATTTTCATGTCTCTTGTAGATGCTAAAGTCTAGAAGATGAGTCATAGCTCATGTTAAAATTAGAATATAGTTGAGGATTTTTAAATTCAGTCAGCCATTTCCTTCCTTTTGACTGCAATGCTTAATCCATCAACATTTAGCAAAATGACTGATATTGCATTTTTAGCTCCATCATTTTGCTTTTTTTTTCTTATTATATTTTTCCCCATTTGATTTTTCATATTTTGCTCCTCTTACGCCATCTCCTCTTGGCTTACTCCATTGTTTAAATTCAATTTTATTTTAGCTACTCACTGTTTAGAAATTTATCTTTTTAACATTTTTAAATGTTAATAGGTGTATAAAAATGTACATATTTATGGGGTACTACATGAGTTTCATTACATGTATGCATTGGTCCAATCAGGGTGAATATAGTTGCCTCTTCAAATGGTTAATATTTCTTTAATGTACTGTGCACCATATTTTAATGGTTGGTCTGTGTATTAAAAACACATCCTTAGTTTATCACAGTGTACTTATTTTTTATGTTGTATAACAATATTAAATGTCAGTAGCTGCTACAGGATAACTCATTTAATATCCCACGCATGCACACTCACATACTTGTTCTTCATGCTACTGTTGTGATATATTTTAAATTCATTTGCTATAAATGTCACAATACAATTAAGCAGTAAATGTGACAATTTTAAATTAAGAGAACATAAAAACTGGTTTTTATATTTACCAACATCTTTACAATATGCAGTGCTCTTGAATTCTTTCTTGAAGATCGGAGTTTTTATCTGGTGCTGTGATCCTCTGCCCGGAAGAATCCCCATTAGAATTTTTTATTTCTATTCTATAATTAACATGTGGTTCTTTAATTCAGCTCTTATTTATGCTTAAAGTACTCTGTTCACTCATTGTGATTATTTTTACCTTGAAATCTTCAAAAGTATTTATGATAGTTGCTTCAAAGTATTGGTCTGCTAATTCAAACATCAATGCCCCAGCATCTGTGATAACTGCTTTTTCTTATTTTAATTGGAGTTCATTTGTTTGGACATATGCTTTCACATTTTTTACTCTGACATAATAGAATTTTAATATATTTGTTAGTTGATCTTAGCTATAGCAAACTTATTTCAAGTGCACTACTAATTTCTAACATTTTCCTTATTTTTTGAATTTTAATTTGTAACATGTAATACTTGTATTCTTATAGCAGACAATGCAACATTTCAACACAATCACAGAGTGAAAAACAACCAAACTAGACAACTAGCGTGCCCATTTCCTTACCCTTCCTAGGTGTTTGGAGCCTATCAGCTCCTCTCTTCCAGTCCTGCATGTAGAATACAATACATGACTGTGGATCGTAGTTCCCCCAGCACAACATGATGCTGCAGAACACTGCATTTTATTATTTTTACCTAACCATTTCCTATTATAAAACCTCTCTTTATCCTTTATCTCCCTACCCTTCTCAGTCTCTAGTAATCACTATTTTAAGTTCAAGTAGCATTTCTTTGTTACCTCCACATATAAGAGAGGGTATGTGGCCATAGAGACTTCCAGTTCCATACATTTTGCTGAAAATATCAGGATTTCATTCTTTCTTACAGCAGCTACTCCAGTGTACATTTAAACTACATTTCCTTTAACCCCCACACAGCAATGGACACTTAGGTGAATTCCTAATGTTGGCTACTGTGAAGAGTGCTTCAGTGAACACGGGAGTGCAGGCATCTCTTTCATAAGCCGGTTTCATTTCCTTCAGTTACATACTGAGAAGAGGAGTTTCTGTGTCATGGGGCATCTGCTCTAACTATTTTCAGATTTTGAGGATCCTCCACACTGGTCTCCACAATGTCTTCCTAATTTGCATTTCTATTGCCATTTTCTTTGGTTTAAAATATAATATTACCACATAGGCATTTTTGTGAGATTAGTAAGGAAAAAAAATGGTGCCTACCAAAGGGAATCGAAATTGTAAAATCAGAGCAAGAGAGACAATATTCTTTATACCCAGAATGTCACACTGAAATTTCAATCATGACTCCATACTGACTCCAATAGACATTTTATCTTATAGTATTCAAAGTTTATATATGTGTATATATATAATATAAAACAAACGTATGACATCATCTTGATGTTTTTTCAAGTAAATACATGAGATATCACAAGGAGAAATGTGAACTCCTTTAACAGCAGACTGATCACTGGAGTTAACGTACTTTTTATAACCAAACCAATCATATTTATAGTCAGATTAATATTAATACTTTAAAAAAGTAATTCTGCAAAAGTCCAGATGCTTAGCAATGTAAGATAAACATATGACATGCTAAAATGTGAATATGAATATTTAAAACTATTTTCACCTTACAAATAATAAGAGCAGCAAATATGCCAACTCTAGTCCCAAATACAGTATCACAAGATGTTTACAGATGAAGAACACATGCATAAGACTTCTCTGCATAAAAGAATATTTTAAGTTCAATTTTTAAGTTTCTGAAGTGTTGCTGATATTCACTTTAAAAAATGATCCTTTAAAAAATAAAAAAGTAACTTGTTAAAATAATTGTGAGAACTTCTAAGTTGCTATGTTTAAAGTTTCTGTAGGCAGATTATTTAGGAAATGTGTTTTGTTGATTATATTTTGAAAATAATAGAATGGCTAACTATATATAATTTTAAAGTTAATGACAATTGACATCCCATGTAATTGACTCCACTATTTAATCATACTAGAAAAATAAAATTTACATAACTTTTGGTCCATTATAAGGAAACATAATTTTAAAAGACATTGATCAAAATGCTTTAGACTGATTATGCTACATTTTATCAAAATACGCATTTATCTGGTTTCTTCTCTGAACTAACTTATTCAGCATCTGCCTTTATATACACTTTGCTTCCTTAATTTAAGAAATCACAGGAGAATCACCATTCATTGCGGTCAGCGTCACAATTGCAGTGATACTGAGAATCGATGCAGGCTCCCTCTAAACCACAGGTGCATTTGTGAACATCAGGCGCAGAACCTCCCCAGTACGTGTGTGTTTCATTGGTTCTTCCGACCCACCAGCTCAGAGGGACTCCACCTGAAAGACAAGGGTGAGAAGTGTGACAGCTGCCAGAAACTTCAATGCCTTCCACTCCAGGACAATTTCTTTTCTTGCTAAATCACTAAAAAGAATAAAAGAAGAAAGGAGAGCAAGGCTGATTTGATATAATGATATGCTAAACTAGAACTGATGACATTTCTTTAAGAAATCTTTTTCTAAAGAAATTATTATTTCAGCGTATGTGATTGACATATTTTTCTTAAAGTAGAAAAGAAATTTGCACCTACTATTTAATTTAAGCATGATAGTAAAAGAAGGCATTGTAGTACTTCATATAGACAATGTCTTGGAAATAATTTTGAAAACAAGTCGGCATCAAAATATACACCTCATTAATTAGCACAACAAAGCAAAAATGATTTGGAATCCTAAAACGCTCATTAAAACATGAAATATTATGTAATGTCAGTGATTTATTTTAATGTGTTTATTAGCTACAAATATACTAGCTGATATTAGACATTTAGCATGATATGGCATTCCCTTGTCATAGTTTAAGATTTATTTGGAAGTCTGAATTTTCTCTTCCATTTAATATATTGGCCATTTATTTGGAGAATACAGAAATAACACTGAAAAATCTTTATGCCTGGAGCAAATATTTCACTCAAGGAAAAATAAACTTTGCTTTAGCCAAATGCATGTCTTTCCAAAGTAAATGTGCAGCAACCAGCTACTTCACAGAGTGCGACTAAACAGGATGCCAAGAAACTGGAGCAGAGAGCAGCCACGACGCTTAGGCGAAGCTTTTAGAGAGCGGGATAAGGCACCCAGACGATCTGTCTTGGGGGTGAGGACACAGAAAAGAGAGAAAATCATGGTCCTTGAGGGATCAAGGCTTGAAAACAATGCAAGTGACACCAAGTCATTCAGCTCCTCAAAGGTACTTGATCATTTTTCTGTTGCCTTTCAAATCTTGAAGTTGTCACCATCAGCCCCACTGAGAATCTCGGATTTTCACTAATTTTCTCTCCTTTCCAAATGTCACTTCTCATTTGAACTTACTATTATGTAGCTCTTTTGCTGACGCTAATAACCTCCCTCCCAACATTACTACACAAGACAGTGCAACCATGTCAAAAAGAAAGTGTTAGTAAAATGGTGCCGTCTTCTATGCGACTCCATTTATGCCCTGGACGCCATCTTGGGCCCTGGCCCCTGTTGCCATCTTGTACAGTAGGCTTCCGTCCTAAGCCCCATAGCCAAATCACGGGTGTCAGCTGCACCCCCCCCCCAATGGGATTCACTGTTCCTACTTCCTTGCCTGCCCCTTGGCAAAGGTATAATAGGACCTGCTTCTCATACACCCTCTTGCTTCTACACCCCTTCCCTCCAACCTGTCGATTTCCTCCATCAAATAAATTCTTTTCCTTACTCCGGTGTTTGGTGTGTTTTGTGGTGGCCTTACAGAAAGAGAAAAATGTCATTGGAAGTATGTATTGTGCATAAAGATATAAATGGCAAGGATCTTCATTATCTTTCCTATTTACATAACTAACTTATCACTCGAAGATGAAACCTGCTTGAAACATTTAATAGATACATTTCGATACATTGCTTAAAACATTATGTATTCAGAGATAAAAGGGGAAATAAATTAGTCCTAGGTACTGACCATATTTTCAAATCTGTTTCCTATCTTCTTTTGAAAATAGAAATCATTGGATGATTTAAAGACTCCAAACACCTTGGGTTCACCCAAGACTTTGTGAAGCATACTGAAGAGTTTGAACAGGAGGTGGGCATTTAGCCTAGCAGCCAAGGTGCCCACATGCCGTACTGGAGAACCGGGATTCCATACTTGGCTCTGGCTCTGGACTCCAGCTTCTTGATAATGAAGACCCTCGGAGGCAGCAGTGACGACTCAAGTGACTGGGTTTCTGCCGACCACCTGGGGGACCTACACTGCATTCCTCACTCCACACAGCACCCAGCCAGAGCAGGCATTTGGAAAACCAGTGAACACTTTGTCGGACTGTACCTCTGTTTCTTTCAAATAAATAATTAAAATTTAAAACTAAACACTGCGACCTCTCCAGGACTTTCTGAAGCCCTCTCAGCTGCGTGGGATCGTGCAGTGCTGGTTTATGTCTGGCTGATTTCACAGTACCCGGTCCTCCACTGTCGCCGGCAGACAGCTGCACTCTCGTGTTCATGGCAGCCGATAAACAGAACTAACCTGCATACACTGACAGATGAGTGGATAAAGAAAACAGATATGTATACACAATGGAATATCATTTTTATCAATTAAAAAGCAGGAAATCCTGCTATTTGTGACCGTATCAATAAACAGAAGACATTAAGCGGAGTGAAAGAAGCCAGACCCCAAAGACCAATGTCACACACACCCTTTTTTTTTTTTTTGGACAGGCAGAGTGGACAGTGAGAGAGAGAGACAGAGAGAAAGGTCTTCCTTTGCCGCTGGTTCACCCTCCAATGGCCGCTGTGGCCAGCGCGCTGCAGCCGGCGCACCGTGCTGATCTGATGGCAGGAGCCAGGTGCTTCTCCTGGTTTCCCATGGGGTGCAGGGCCCAAGCACTTGGGCCATCCTCCACTGCACTCCCTGGCCACAGCAGAGAGCTGGCCTGGAAGAGGGGCAACCGGGACAGAATCCGGCGCCCCGACCGGGACTAGAACCCAGTGTGCCGGCACCGCAAGGCAGAGGATTAGCCTAGTGAGCCGCGGCACCGGCTCACACACCCCTTTTTATAAACAACTCAGTTCATTCACTTTGCTCCACAGCGTTCATTTAGCCTTCCGTAATTATCATTCTTATTCTTCCTGGAAGGCACATCTAGATTTGCTGATCTTTTATTGTTTTGTTTTTTACACTCCAAGAAGAATGGAACAACAATGAGCATTGCTTCTGTGGTAAACTGGGTATGTTAACTATAAAGCACTGTACCATGGACAGCCCCAAGTGAGAGGGGCTCAGTTCCTGTACTTTGTGTGTATGACATCGTCCAACATCACTGCAACCCCGTGAGGCTGACATAATTGGCCGCATTTCAGAGAAGAAACAGTAAGAAATGAGATCCAGTGTCCTTCCATTTCATGAATCAAAGATTGAGCTATAGAAGCCTCTACCTAGTCGCTGAGACCTGGAATTTGAACTTCGCCCTCTCCCCATTGTAAATCCTATGTTCTTTATACTGCAAGTGTCTGGTCCTTGTTCAAAGACGTGATTGGGGTACCAGGAGGACACAAGATGGGAGCAGTGAGGTCCAAGACCAAAGGAGAGCATTCTGAAAAGAAAGATGGGAAAGAGGAGAATGAAAAAGAAGAGGAGGACGAGGACAAGGTGTCGGGAGGGGAGAGACCTCAGGCACAGGGAGAAAACAATGGGGCTGTGTTTAGTGGGTGGAGAGTAAACAGGAGAAGGAGTTTAATTGAAAATGAGCGTCACAAACAACAGACCAAGGTTCAACATTTCTGTGCATGACCCATGCACACAACATTCACAGGTGAGACATTCCTTTTTAAATTCTTGTCCCCCTATCTGGAGCTCCACCCCTGTGAGGACAACAAGCAGGAGTGAACACTGATGAGGTGGCTTTCTTATGCAGGTGGCTGATTTCTAAAGGAACACGCATCTCAACACCGCTCCTCGAAGCCAGCGTGTTGGGAGTACGTGTAGGCTGCAGAAGCCGGGTGGGCTCAGAATCTCTGGTTCCGGAGCCCAGGCAGAAGAGTCGGCACGGACAGACGAGAAACACAAAGGCACCCGTGAGGAGCCTAAGTGTCACCATGGAGACAGCGTTTCTTACAGGGGAATTTTCTTCATAGAGATTAATAAGTTGGATCACCTAATGGATGGTTATGACATATAAAGAGATGGCAAACCAGGGTGGGAAAGAGCATATGTGACCGCAAAAATTAGGTCCTGAAAGCTTATTCTAAGGCAAAAGTGGTGGGAATGGAAAGAGTCTGGCATAATTAGATGCTCTAAAGGGAAAAAACAGAAAACCAAAAGCAGACTAGGAGCAGACTGGTTACTAACAGTACAAGAGCAGGAACAGCTAAGATGATTTTCTGATTTCTACTTGAGCCACGGACTTAGCTGGGCTACCAGCAGCCTTTTTAATTTTCAGCTCTACCCAGAGGCTAACTGTCAACCACTCATGCAAATAGAGTCCCTTTCAGAAAACACAGTCACATTTTTATTAGCTCTTTTCTATGATGAGAATAAACCATATGTGTCACCTGCCCTTTAAAGGGATAAATACCGAGCATTCTGCACGTATCAGAATGAAGCCCTCACCGTAGACAGCCGATGAAGGTCAGGAGGTGACTCTGAAAGCAATCAAGGCTTTGAGCCAAGCTCTCTCTGTGCAAATTGACCCTGCTCTTTTCTTTAGGCAAAAGCATCCCTGTGATTTCCCGACTGGCACCTTTGCTAAGGACACGGGCACTTAGCCGCTGTGTTCCATCACCTTGGCGAAATGAAACCTCCAGGAGCAGGGAGCAGGAAGCCGGGAACACATGCACCCTGGGAGACGCCTCCCTTACTCACCTTGCTTGCTGGAGAGCCGGGACTTCCTGCAGTAGTAAGTGACCTCCTGCTCGCAATGCTCCGCACGGCTAATGGTGGCCTGGAGTTGCTCCATGCTGGCCACGTACCCGAAAACCCCAGCATGTGGGTTCTCTGGATTAGCGTTTCTGACTCTCGTTAAGTCAGAACCATTGTGCTGGATGACGGTCCAGGCAGTTTCTTGTATGCAGAAATGGGGGAAGAAAGAGAGGAGACCATCACTAGTCTGCAAAAGTTAAAATAAATAAAGAAAATCAAAATCACCTCTCATCGGAGTCAAATTCTTCTAGTCATCAAACCTCTCTGAGAGATAGAATCAACACAAATGGAGTCTTAAAATTTTAAACTTCAGTAAACTGATTCTTTTCCCAGAAAAGTATACTAGTACCATGCATTGCAGAGATTTTATTTTCTCCTTTCATAGAATTTAGTAAGAGTATTTATGATGAAAAATATTAGCATAACTGGTTGTTAAATTTTGGGGATAGATCACATTTCACTGAATCTGATATCCTATCTTTTAAAGATGCATAATAATTTTATTTTCCTTCCTTTAGGAAAAAAAAATGCTATTACAATTCTAAAACACTATTGACTGTTGAGGTACTGAGAATTCACTGAAGTTACAACATATAAAAAAGTACATATTGTAATTAGTGACATATTTTATGTTATATAATGTAAGCACTGATTTTTGATTTTTTCTTTTTTAAAAAATTATTATTTTTTTTATTTGAAAGTTGCAGTTATAGAGAGAGAGGAAGAGACAGAGAAAAAGGGATCTTCTATTCCCTGGTTCACTCCCCAGATGGTTGCAATGGCCAGGGATGGGCCACATGCAAGCCAAGAGCTTCATCCAGATCTCCCACATGGGTGGTAGGGCCCAAATACTTGGGCCACTAGTGCTGCTTTTCCCAGGCCATTAGTAGGAAGCTGGACTGGAAGTGAAACAGCCGGGACACGTAGCCACACTCATATGGTGGCTTCGCCATTCATGCCACAATGCTGACACCAACAATGATTTTTCTACTCTTATAAGCTATTCATTTTGAAGCTGGTATTGTGGTACAGCCGGTTAAACCACTGCCTGTGACACCAGTATAGTGCTGGTTCAAGTACCACCTGCTCCACTTCTTACCCAGCTCCTGCTAGTGTACCTGTAAAAGTAGCAGAAGATGGCCCTAGAGCTTGGGCCTTGCCACCCATGTGGGACACCCACATGAAGCTCTTGGTTCCTGGCTTTGGCCTGGCCCAGTCCTGACTACTGCAGCCATTTGGGGAGTGAAGCAGCAGATGGAAGATCTCTCTCTGTCTATCTCTGACTCCACTTTTCAAATAAATAAATAAATCTTTTTAAAATATTCATTTTACCAGCAAACAAGAAAGTCAAAATGTGTAATATGTGTGTATGTGTGTGTGTATTTTTAATCAACATTTAATTATGAATACACAACTAACTTTTTAAATCAAATTTGCCAGTATTTATTTTGGTAGCATGTGATCTGCATAATCAAGTAATACAGTAGGAAGCTACTCTTTTGAACTGAACACTTCTGTCCAAAGCTCTGCAACTCAACTAACACAAAAATTAAAGTATCCATTAGAGATATCACTATTGGAATCTGAATGTCCATAAACATTTCCACTTTATCAATGACTAAAACCACTGAATTAAAATTAGAACCCCACAGTGTTTATAACAGAAGATAGGCATATTGAACCTATCCTTCAACTCACCCAGCACTAAGCTTCAAACTGTATTTACCATGATATATGCAGGCACAAGAACAAATTAATCAAAAGACCTGCGATATAACATGTAAGAAACAGATTGCAAGTAGTCAAAACTCGACTAAATATTTGCTGTTAAGTCACATTACTCTTGTGTGTCAAAGATACTCCAAATTGGAAGAAAACAGTAACAGCTGGTAGAATTCACCCCTCCTTTTTTAGTTAATACATTAAAATGGATCAACATTCAAAACAGGACAAGGAGTTACACTTTGAAAAATGTCACGGCTGCCTCTCTCCAGGCATCAGAGTTTTGAACAGAGAGGCTGGCTAAATGAAGCAGAGGCCAAAAGTGACAGCCTTATTGCCTCCCATTACTCCCTTCATTATTTTTGGGTGAAACAAGAAGTGTTATTTTCACTTTCCCCCTGGCATGTCTGTTGGCCACAAAGCTTTGTCAGTAGAACGCTTTTGTCAAAAAGAACATGGTCTACAAGCTAATGAGCTTGGAGGAGGCCAGCGGGACAGTGGAGGAGATCTGAGTTGTAGTTCTTGCACAGATCTGCGCTTAGCAAAGTCAGGTAACACCTGAGCCTGTTTCCAAATCTGAAAAAGAAAATGGCAGTACTGGGCAATACATAGGTCTAAGACTCTGGAATTTTAGCCAACTCAACCACGGCTATTGTAAGTGTAAGTTTGTTAGAAACCAGGCCAATCTGTCAGCCAAGCTTCTGCTGGATTGTGCTTTTATTGCTCACCTTATCTTGGGGTAAACCAATGGCATACATGAAGAAACTCAACTCTAGTTTATTGGCTACACAAAGTGCAGGACGGTAAATCTGTCCGCAGCCTTTTGGTACCTACACCTCTCAGTCACAGAGATGAACTACCCCGTGGTTGAGTATCTATTGGGTCCCCACTAATACATGATCCCAGAGGGTTTTCAAGATGTTTAGGAGTTCAGCCAGTGCATGGCAAGCATTCAAGGGCAGCTCCTATAAATGTTGCCTGTCGCTCCCCCTCTTCGCGGAGGAACGACACAGGACCCTGCGCTGTTCTTTCGTCTGCTCGGCCCTCCCCGGGTTTGCTGCTGGTTCTTCCCGGGTTGGCTACCGACCCTTCCACCTCCGTGGAAGGGCGGTTCCCCCTGCCACTTTCCCCACTTCCGCGGGGGAGCGGCACACCGCCGGCCGGCTCTCTCGGGGGCTGCACAGGTGTTCCTTCAGATAGATGTTCCTGGTGCATGTTGTCTCTCTCCTCCTTTAGAGTCCTCTTCCACCAATCCCAACTCTGCTACCCACACGCGAGTATGCTGCTCTCCTCCAATCAGGAGCAGGATCAGCTCCTGCAGGTCATCACTCAAGTTGGCGAGAGGCAGCTGCGTAGAAGCTGTTTACTCCTCTCCCAGCGCCATATTGTGGGAGAGCAGATGCATAGAATAAGTCTTAATTCGAGTAACAGTCTAGTCCGAGTTGCTCCCCACAGTTGCCTTCGAAATTCTAACATATTCCAATAGTATGAGAGTATCTATGAGAGATTTTATTTTTCTGACACAAAGTGCTGTGAGTTATGAGGTTAAACAGACACCACCCTTATCAGACCATCTCGACATCCAGAGCAAAGCAGACACAATGAAATCACCACCATTGATTCTGAACAATGGAAACTGGAATCCTTTACCCAGGCGCCATATTTCCTGCATTTGATTTACAGGGGAACATCTGAACACACTCAACCTACAGTCTTTGCTGTTGTTTCAGGTGTGACTGTGTGTGTTTCTGAACACACAGTCTACAAAGAACAACCACAAAAGATACAGACTCCATCACAGATTGTGCTTCAATATTTGGGGATCTGTCTTTTCCATTATGAGAACGGTGATAGCCTGTGATATGCCAACCACCATATCTCCAGCACCTATGCATGGGCTTGGCACAACATGTAGAAGATATGTGTTGAAGAAATGATCGGATAAATAGATGAATGAATGAATTAGGACAAAGCACTGTCTAGATTAGAGCACAAATTTCCAGGTTATCTTATTCTGGCTCTATCACGGCTCTGAGGTTTTCATGGCTTTTGGGTGATTTTGTAACTCTACAAATTATAAATAACTAATAGGCTTATAAAATAATGCCAAGTCTGAAAGTACACAGAGCCTAAGATGTTACCCCACTTACAAATTAACAAGCTACTGGTAGGTACTTGGCTCAGCAGTTAAGACAGTGCTTGGTGCACCCACAATCCCTCTCAGAGAGCCTGGTTTGAGTCTCAGCTACTCTGCTTCTGATCCGGCTTCCTACGAATGCAGACCCTGTGAGACAGCAGGTGATGGCTCACATCCTTGGCTCCCTGAAACCCACATTTGAAACCCGAGTTGAATTCTGGGGTCCTAACTACAGCCTGGGCTAGCTCTGGCTGATGCGAGGACTGAACCAGCAGCTGGAAGATCTTTCTCTGTCTCACTGTGCCCCTCTGCCCCCATCCTTTCAAATGAAAGGAAAATTACTAATTAAAAAAAAAAAAGAAGTTATTTTGCCACAGAGTATATCCACATCTATCCATCTACCACATATCTATCTACCTATTAGGGTAACTCAAAAAGTTCATGAAAACTAATTAAATGATAAATTTAATTTAGTGTAAACTTTCTTGAAATCTGTGCATACAAGGGTGTCTTAAAAAGTTTCTGGAAGATGCATATTATGAAAAAATGTGCAAAGATTTAAAACACTTTCACACCAAGATATCTTTTTATTTAAGGAATTTACTAATACATTAGATTCTTGGAGTTACAGTAAATGCATGATAATTACTACAACACAATTCTCATCAACTCTCATTTTAATGTGATTTTATATAGGGAACAGATTCAATGTAGTTCATAGGTACAATTCTAAGAATATAATGATACTACTTCCTTCCTTCCTTCTTTCCTTCTTTCCTATCTTCCTTCCTTTCTTCCTTCCTTCCTTTCTTCCTATGTTCCTTCCTTCATTTCTCTAATTTTTAAGATGACATGTTTTTAATTGACAATATAATCAAAGGCTTAATGATCCACTGAATAAAGAGTTTAACATGTAAAAAGTAAAAAGATCATACTTCAGCAGGAATATAGGCAAGGGTTATGGACAATAATCAAATGAAAAGTTGTCAATTTCACTCAAATACTGCAAATTTTAAAATAATCACAGATCATTAAAACTCTAGTAGTGTGAGAATTGAAAATTATCTTGTATTTCCTCCTGTATTTCCTCTGCATCCATCTTTGCACCAAAACAGACCCAGAGAGCCTTAGGATCAGGAGCCATTTTTTTTTTAGCTTTTATTTAATGAATATAAATTTCCAAAGTACAGCTTATGGATTACAATGGCTTCCCCCGCCCATAACGTTCCTCCCACCTGCAATCCTCCCCTTTCCCACTCCCTCTCCCCTTCCATTCACATCAAGATTCATTTTTGATTCTCTTTATATACAGAAGATCAGTTTAGCATACATTAAGTAAAGATTTCAACAGTTCGCACCCACACAGAAACATAAAGTGAAAAATACTGTTTGAGTACTAGTTATAGCATTAAATCTGAATGTACAGCACATTAAGGACAGAGATCCTACATGAGGAGTAAGTGCACAGTGACTCCTGTTGTTGACTTAACAAATTGACACTCTTGTTTATGCCCTCAGTAATCACCCTAGGCTCTTGTCATGAGCTGCCAAGCCTATGGAAGCCCCCTGAGTTCACCGACTCTGATCATATTTAGATAAGGTCATAGTCAAAGTGGAAGTTCTCTCCTCCCTTCAGAGAAAGGTACCTCCTTCTTTGATGACCCGTTCTTTCCACCGGGATCTCACTCGTGGAGATCTTTCATTTAGGTTTTTTTTTTCCCCCTAGAGTGTCTTGGCTTTCCCTGCCTAATATACTCTGATATACTCTCATGGGCTTTTCAGCCGGATCCACATGCCTTAAGGGCTGATTCTGAGGCCAGAGTTCAGCCATTATTATTTATATATCATCAAGTATATGGGTATTTTTTTTTTTTTTTGACAGGCAGAGTGGATAGCGAGAGAAAGAGACAGAGAGAAAGGTCTTTCTTTGCCGTTGGTTCACCCTCCAATGGCCGCCATGGCTGGCGCACCATGCTGATCCAAAGGCAGGAGCCAGGTGCTTCTCCTGGTCTCCCATGGGGTGCAGGGCCCAAGCACTTGGGCCATCCTCCACTGCCTTCCCGGACCACAGCAGAGAGCTGGCCTGGAAGAGGGGCAACCGGGACAGAATCCGGTGCCCCGACCGGGACTAGAACCCAGTGTGCCGGCGCCGCTAGGTGGAGGATTAGGCTATTGAGCTGTGGCGCCAGCCAGTATATGGGTATTAAGCATTTTTTTTTTTATTTTTTAGCATAAATTTCCAAAGTACAGCTTATGGACCACAATAGCCTCCCCCCCACCCCGTGTCTTCCCTCCCATCCACAACGCTCCCCTCTCCCCTTCCCCTTCACATCACAATTAATTTTCAATTATCTTTATATACAGAAGATCAATTTAGCGTATGTTAAGTAAAGATTACCACATTTTGCTCCCACACAGAAACATAAAGTGTAAAATACTATTTGAGTACTAGTTATAGCATTAATTAAAGACCTAAGAGTAATTGTGTATTAATTACAGCACTCAACCAATAGTTTTAAGTAGAATATAAAATGCATCTTTTGCATTGTTGTGGCTTCCCCCCGACCTCCCTCCCTCCCGTGGCCCTCCCCTCACCCACTTCCTCTCCCCTCTCCCCCCTTCATCACGTTTCATTTTCGGTTACCTTCATATACCGAAGATCAATTTAGTATATACTAAGCAGGGATTTCAACAGGTTGCACTCACACAACCGAACCAGGTATAGGGTATTGTTCGACTAGTAGTGTTGTTTTTGAGTTTCATAGATAAACATATTAAGGACAGAGATCCTGCGAGGGGAGCATGAACCCAGTGACTCCCGTTGTTGATTTAACAATTGGCACTCTTATTTATAATGTCAGCAATCACCCGAGACTCTTGCTATGAGCTGTCTAGGCTATGGAAGCCCCTTGAGTTCACCAACTCTGAATTTGTTTAGTCAAGGCCATATCACAGTGGAGGTTCCTTCCTCCCTTCAGAGAAAGGCGCCTCTCTTCAGGAGCCATTTAGTCAGAGAGAATCTCACACCCCAACTTGCCATGGGCTGATGCAGTAGGTGCCACAGCAATCCCCGCTGCAAGCCAGCAACACACAGGACAGGGAGCCCTAAATGCTGAGCCTTGGTGCTTACAGAGGGAAGCTGTCCCTCCTCATGTGGCTCCCCTCGGTAGAGTGAGAAGAGGGCTTGGGTTCTGCAACGAAACAAGTCTTCTCTGAGGAGAGAAGGTGCAAGCCCTTCGGTTTCTATCCCTCTTGGAAAGTGGCCAAGCACATCTGCGGGAGATCAGCCCTTCAAATCTCCAGAGCG
The DNA here is from genome assembly GCF_051225735.1 of Oryctolagus cuniculus. Lineage (NCBI taxonomy): Eukaryota > Metazoa > Chordata > Mammalia > Lagomorpha > Leporidae > Oryctolagus > Oryctolagus cuniculus. Next base: position 68,871,187 of record NC_142884.1, on the reverse strand, counting down.
GTTCTCTAAATCTGCACAACACACACACGTTTCATCAGCCTTTAACCGAAGCCCAGCTAACGGTACAGGAAAAGTCCTCAGTATGGGAGTGACACAACAGCCAAGCCTAAGCAGACTTATGGGTCTCATTTTGTTTTTTCTTAGAAAGAAAGGCATTGCTTCCTTTCAACAAGTACTGCTTCTCTATAGACCAGCAGCTTCTACCTGTAGAAGTTCCATGGACCTCACTCCTCCACTGGGGAAGAAGCCAGTGTTGTCTCCTTTGCATATTCATTTCAATATCCCTAATGCATAGATGTTTTTGTTCTTCCGATTTTCTTTTGAACTGGTTGTAACATCTTACCCATGTCTTTATTAATAATGTATCCAACAAAATCTTTAAAATGCATTTTTTAGCTTTTACCTTTTTATCCACATGAGAGTCATGATTTTACTTTTTTTATAAATTATCCTTCATTAGATGCAATGAGAATTGTCAGGCAAGGAGACACAGGGAAATGAATCAGAAGAGATAGCTGAAACAGGCAGAAAAATCTACCAAGTTTAAAAAATGGAATGGTAGTTAGGGCCTATCAGGGCCTCTCCCTGAAGAGATGTCTAATATGAATTGTAAATAAAGCAACTGAGTAATTAAGCACTTGATTTACCTTAGGTTGGCTGCTACTCTTTAGTGTGATAACAGTGTAAAGGAAAAAAAATGCTGTTTAAGCACAGAGCTGCAAAGCTTGTGTTGCTTCCTGCTTCATACTGAGGGTGATGGAAGCGATAAAGACCGTAGGTGCAGGTCGGAAGTGCCGTGTTGAGAAAGCAGAGGAGACGAAAGGGGAGCAGAGCACCACTTGCTGTAAACAAGGCTGCCCCGGAGTGATGGCAGTCAGTATCAGCCCTCATCACCAGGAAGAAGGCTTTATTACTGCAATACCCAGAGTAAGAATAATTATGCTATTCAGAATCTTACGCTCTGCAGCCTTCTCATCTATGGCCTTGGGAGTTCCTCTTTTGGATTCACATGAGGGACGAGCTAATAATTCAGAGACCCAGGCCTTGCTCTGTGAACTTACTGAATCAGGAAAACCACACTCAGGGATGCTGGCAGGTGCAGCGGAAAGGGATGAGTTTAACCCCCAGAATTTTTATTTTCACCCAAGTCTGAAAGCCACCGTCCAAGCTCTCATCTGCGTCTCCCCACAGAAGGCATCCTCCTGACAATGCAGGGTTTGATAATGAGAAACTTCTTGAACAGAAAACTATCTCATTCTATCAAAAAAAAAAAAAAAAACACACAATGAATTTAGCACAGAGAAAAAATCAGCCCAGTGCATCTCAACGGGGACCGTCATGGGATTCAGCTTACCCTAATTATTCTTAAATTATATTTTGAATAGTCTGTTTACAAGGAAATTTCAGCCTCTAATACAATTTAGGAAATCATTCACTCAGAATAGAGAGGTTTTTATTTGACCCATTTAGCTTATATTGCTTAGAGGTGTTTTGATATATATGGACTAATTGGACACCAGTGCTACCCTAACTGGGTTTTTGTTCAAAGTCCCACATTGGCAAGCTACTGATTCAGCGTCCTGTCTGAATTTTCCCCGTGGCTTCACTTGATTTGTGTAACTGGAAGATCTATATTGGGCTGTGAGCAATGAGACATTGATACAAGGTAGCCCTTCCTAATAGGGAAAACTCACTGGTTGTGACCAAAGGGAAGGAGGATTCAGATCTTGATGTGCCCTGCCAGTGTTCTTCAGCCGGCTCCACTCGCTCTGCCTGAGTCCTGAGTTCCTCACGCAAGACCGGATCACTCTTCAGGAGAGCTTCAAGCTGCACACAGCACGTGTTTCTCACGGGGATTCTTACGCTCTGCGGTTGTCACTTACGTTTCAATTTTCCAGAGCTTCTGGAGACTCTCAGCTGTCTCTGGATGTCTGTGTCTCTTCCCTCAACATCTTGCAGATGCAATTCAGTGATTTGTACACAGCTCATAAATTACTGGATTATTAGCCATAGTAGACGCACACGTGAGACACGTGACGGGACACCGTCAGTCCTTGCTGTGTGCACATCCTCGCGAATTGTGAATATTCACATTTGCTAAAATTGATTTGCCGCCCCAACACTTGTGCAGTCACTTGTGAACATGCACAGAGAAGCTCAGATTGGGATCCCTAAAACACATGTTCCCAGCTCAGTCTCTCTGTGTTAGCTCTCGTACAACAAACAAACGTCCTATGTATTGTGCCACCTTTTTGGCATCTTGGTGCTTCTAGTTGGTGATTTTGCTGTTTACAATGGCCCCCGAACAGGACTGAAGTGTTGTCTCTCAAACTTAAATACAGAGGGCTGTGATGCGCTTCCAAGGCAAGACCTATCTGTTACATAAGCTTTGCTCAGCCCTGAGTTCCAACGCCGTTGGACATATGTTCGATGTTAATTAATCAATAATATGCATTAAATAAACTGTCTCTGACCTGAAGCACTCATAAAACACAGTTAGGTATTGATCAGTTGATGAGAATATTCAACTAGAAGTTTGCAGTAACCTAATCTTTCCGTATTTCCCTTTGGAGTGATGGTTCAGGATGTGCTAATGCAGTGCTTTGTAGATACTTTATAGAACATAACTACTGTCAATAACAAGAATTACTCTGTGTGTGTGTGTGCTTCATAAGGCTTCAAAGACTAGCAATGCTTATTGTCTTAGAGACATCTCATTTTCATAATCAAAATTGGATAGAACAGGTGTCTGCAAGAAGCTCAGATGCATTTGTGTGACACAGGATTCACAGGTTCTCAGGGGCAAGCGGTGAACTGCCACTCATTATCTGATCTGTATATCTGTAAACGAATTTGATCCTCACATTCATATCTTATATTAGCAGCATGTTCCTTTTTTTCTCTTTAAAGTCTTTTCGCACTTAAAAAGGTTTAATTTTCACATGATTGAGTAGTCTGTGCATATAAAGTTTGAGAACCCTAAGTATGAAACGTCCCAAATAGGGGTATCTATAAGGGTCCCTTGGAAAGATTGTTTAAGAAGTTGCGTCCATTGTCCCATCCCAACCACTGAGTTAGAACCTCCTGGGGGCTGTCCGGGAACCTGCATTGTGCAGAGAGGGGCTGGACTAAGGAGACAGGCGCGTGGGCCCATCATTTGTTCTAGGTTGCTCTGGCATACAGAGTCCTCAATGTATGCGGAAGCAGATGGAATCCACCAAGCTGTGCACTATGAAAAATCTCAACAGCAATTTCTCCCTAAAAATCAATGACCCCGAACTTACCTCCAGTGCAGTTGCTAGAATTGCTCGTTAGCACGAAGGAATCGTTGCCCCCATATCCTACTGCCTCCGCAGCGCCTGCCCTGAACAACATTATCAATTCCAACCGGAAAAGGTTCCTAGCTTTCCCCGCAAAACTGTGGCTCACATCTCAAACAACGGCAAATCCAAACACTGCAGTTACCCAAGCCCAGAACTCAGGAGCTGCTTCTGGATCCTTCAGCTTCCTCAGACCACACAAGTATTCAGAAGGCCAAGGCAACCTCCGTACCCTATCTACACTGCAGGAAACCATCATCATCTGCTGGTCTCTGCACTCCTGCATTACCAAAAAAGCTTAAAGCATGTTCCCGGCTCCTGTCCAGCCCTGCTCCCACACAGGCATTTCCCAGCCCACGAACAACTACAGGGATCCCACTACAGGGAGCCAGGCTGCTTTCCACTATTGCTTCAGACTCGCCAATATCTTCTCATGTCGCTCAACCCTCTGACTCCTCCTCGCTCTGTCCCACCACCACTTGACATTGGCCTCCCTCATGATTCTCCATTTACTCGTCCGTCAATGATTCTCCACTTACTCGTCCGTCATACTCCAGCTACCCAAGCTTCAGGACTTGTTACATTTCTGAACATATCTGGCCAGATGGCCTGCTTCCAGACTTAGCACTTGCTGTATTCTCCACCTACAAGCTTGTTTCTCCAACTATTCACTGGCCCGGTCTTCAGGATCAAATCTTGCTCTGTTTCACCTCCAGCATCCATTTAACGTTGTCATTTCGCTTTTGCTTCCTCCCATGAAATATTGACTTCCTAACACAGCACTGCCCAGGGTTCCAGAGCTGTGTGATGTATGCACTTCCTGCTAGCCACAGGTGGTAATGGGGCACTCAAGACATGGCCAAGGAAACAGAAGACCCCAACATTTAATTCCACCTTATTTCCATGAAACTGGCTAAATTCATATTTGATTTTTCATGTATTGAAATTCACTTAATTTTCTAATGAATTTTAATTAAGTTAGAATGTAAATAAGTACTTGTTGCAGGCAGATACTACAATGGACAGCCCAGTTGATTTAGAACCCTGTTTGTTTATAAGGTTGAGGAAGGAATCAATATTTTTCTTTTTTGATGTTTATAGATAATTTCTCCCAGCACCATTAGTTGAAAAAAAATCATTCGTTCACTGCTGGCTAATGCCACCTTGAGAGCTAATCAATTACCAGTATTTGAGTGAATCTGTTTAAACATTCTCTATTCAGTTTCATTGTTCTATTTGTTTTTATTTGAGTCAAATACACCCTTGTTTTACTTAGTCTAAAAGTATAAACTTTTTTATTTCTGGTAGTGTTGAGTTCCTTCAATTTGTTCTCCAAGGTTAGTGTGGCTTTTTTTCTTGTTCCTTTTTTTTTTACTTACAAAGTTTGGAATCTGTTTGCCTATTTTCAACAAAATAATCCTACCCCCACACACACATTTTGCAACAATTTTGATCTAGATTTTGCACCAAATCCATCTCCAGTTTGGAAACAAAGACATTATACAATGTTGACTCTTCTAGTAAATGAAAATTTTACATTGCTTCAATTATTGGGGAGTTTAACTGATCTAAAATGCATTTTTTTAATTTATTTATTTGACAGGCAGAGTTACAGACAGTGAGAGAGAAAGACAGAGAGAAAGGTCTTCCCTCCATTGGTTCACTCCCCCAAATGGCCACAATGGCCGGGGCTGCACAGATCTGAAGCCAGGAGCCAAGTGCTTCTTCCTGGTCTCCCATGCGGGTGCAGGGACCCAAGCACTTGGACCATCCTCCACTGCTTTCCCAGGCCAAAGCAGAGAGCTGGACCAGAAGAGGAACAACCAGGACTAGAACCCGGCGCCCATATGGAATGTCGGCGCCACAGGCAGAGGACCAACCTAGTGTGCCACGGCACCAACCCCCTAAAATGCATTTTGTATTGATGTATATAGAAGCCTCACAAATCTTTCATTAGACTTACTACGTGTGTTTGAGATTCTTGATGCTACTGAAAATATAACCTTCCAAATAGTCACGCTCTAATTGCTTATTAGTTGTATATACAAATAAAATTAATCTTATACTAATTTTATATTCAATGATAATCCTAAATTTAATCATTTATTTGTAGGTTGTTAAGGATATTCTTAATACATAACCTGGTTATCTCTGAATAATGAGAATACCAGTTTTTCTTTTTAATACTTACATTTTTCAGTTCTTTCCCTTGCTTTATTGCACTGGCTAGAATCTCCAATTTGGTGTGGAAGTGAGTGGTGTTAATGCTAACAACAGAGGAAAACTTTCAATAGTTTACCATAAACTATGATAGATGCCGTAGGGATTTTTGTGGGTATTCTTTATCAAGTTAAGAAAATGCCCTTCCACTAGTAATTAAGTGAATTTTTCTTTTTTATAATGCATGGATATTGAATGTAATCAAAAACAGTTTCTAGGCCAGTGCTGTGGCTCACTAGGCTAATCCTCCGCCTTGCGGCGCCGGCACACCAGGTTCTAGTCCCAGTTGGGGCGCCGGATTCTGTCCTGGTTGCCCCTCTTCCAGGCCAGCTCTCTCCTGTGGCCCGGGAGTGCAGTGGAGGATGGCCCAAGTGCTTGGGCCCTGCACCCCATGGGAGACCAGGAGAAGCACCTGGCTCCTGCCTTCGGATCAGCGCGGTGCGCCGGCCGCGGTGACCATTGTAGGGTGAACCAACAGCAAAGGAAGACCTTTCTCTCTCTGTCTCTCTCACTATCCACTCTGCCTGTCCAAAAAAGAAAAAGTTTCTACGACAACTTCTGTAAATCTGTGTATGTAAAAAACTCAATAATATAAATAAACTTCACGTTTTCAAATATTTCAAAACTACATATTTTTCAAAGCTGTTACTTTTATCTTTTTTTTTTTTTACAAAAAAATGCCTATACTTTTTATTGTAGGGCATATTAGGAAATTTTTTATTGTTCAATTTGCTATGAATATCACATGCAGAGAGGAATGAAAATATTACAAATTATGTAAATCATTTTCATTTAACTATTTTTAAAGATATTTTTCAGTTTTACTAAATTGTATACATTTTAATCAAATGGAAAACTAGGCCAACTTTCTACTTACTTCATTTTAATTTTGTATAAATAAAGCATTCATGAAAATTGAACTGCTGAATGAAAGTGGATTTACTCACCAGTCATATTGCAGTAGAGAAGGAACGGTCCCAGGGGACCACTTCCGTCGGCATCTACATAGTAAAACCCCGAAGTATTTCCTCGGTGCTTATAGGCTTCACAGGACTGCTCATAGATGGCTGCAGAAAAAGCAGATGGTCATCAATGCACGAGTAGGACCAGAGCGTCTTCCCTTTCAGTGTGGCCACATCATCTCTGATTCCTTAACACTTCACATTATACGTTACTGATCAGGAGAAAAGGTAAAAATACCTTAAAACAATACTCATCATTGTAAAGTGATTTTCAGGGGAAGAAGGAAAGGGTGGTATTTTATTACTTTTTATCACTGAAGTAAAATGAGCTAACTTTGTAAAAATGGAAATTTAGCATATTTTTACATTGCAAAGAACAAGGAAAGGGAAGGTTGGTGTTTAAATGTTAAGACCTTCTAAGAATAATGTGATGTCTTGTCTTATGACATCTGCTTTGGAAGTTTTAATTCTAGGATCACCTTGCGGTAATCTAAGGTCTGAAGCACAGTGGTGCAGCCTCCTTAAACAATCTGCTGCTATCCAATACTTAAACAATAGGAAACTTCTGATGGGCATTGTAATTATATTCCTATCTCACATGACACTAGCTATAGATAAAACGCTCTTTTTGTAAGACAAATAAGATTAGCAAAGCTCCTCATCAATGATTTTTAAAAGTCGTTTACAAAAGAAATGTTCACTAATTCTCTATAGTGAGAATTCAAGATAATTAAAATTCAATGTAGAAGAAATATTTCTATGAAATACGTCCCTGAAATAGTCTCCATGTGCTTGGAACTAAAACTAGGCATTTATTATATAATTGTACAAGGTTTGAAAAACCACCTATCTATGATGCTTATTTCTCTTAAACATTTAGCCAAATGTACTAATAGCTTCCATTAAGCTTTTTATTCTGTGAAATCAGAGATAAAAAATCTATTCTTCCTTGAATATATTTCAAATTTGTATGATTGCATTAAGGAGTGACTTGAAATAATGTGGCTAATGTGTTCAACGCCACAAAAATTTGAAATCACCGTATCCATATATTTCCCCATTCCTCCACAAACTGATGGCTTTATTTTGTTCCTATTACAGATTACAAACATGTAAGTACAGGTATAAACTGTCTTTGTTACATTTATATTTATACCCTCATGTGGACATATGAAAATGGTTACTTTACATATATTCCTATATGACTTAGCACAAACGCCTTGAAAGAGATTGGCAGGATATGAACTTTGAGGCAGGGACTGATATTAGAAAGAATACGTGAGTACAGTAGAAAGGACGTTTGCTTTATGTATATTGCTTGACATTTTATAACATGAATGTTAAGTGATTTTTCTTAATAAAATAATTTAAAATCTCCACCTTTCCCCTTGACAGCTGAAAACCAAGTTTGTCATCCTGGCCCCATTTCTTACAACGGTCATTGATAAAAACCTTCAACTGTACTTGTACTATCTGCTTAAGATCCTAATAAGTTGATTACTGGATCCAATTGTGAGCCACAAATGAAAATCTCTTTTTTTATTTATCCCCTAATTCCCTCCTCAGAGATATTTGTGTTTGCATTTAAATCTAGCCATTGACACCAATTTAAAACAACCAATTAAGCAATTCAAACACATATAATAACTTTCTGCTTCGAGTTAGCCATGACAATGGGAATAATGGAAGATATAAAAAATTAAAATACGCTCTCCCTCCATTAGTTGGGTGACCTGAGTCAACTAACTTAGCCTTGAATTACAGGTCAAGTATGGTTTTATCACCAGTAAACATTCTTCATAAAATCTTCACAGGCACTCAAATATATACAGTTGATGCCTGCCTCGAAAAGACCTTGGCTGCAGTGGCAGGGCCAGGAGAGTCTCGGATCACAGCCTCTTTAACCCTGAAGCAGGGCTTGGAGCCCAGGGTTCAATCTCAACTCTGCAATACAAAGCAATGTACAGTATAAAAGACCAAGGGTGGAAAGGCTGATGACCACATACCTAACACTCGTGCCTTAAGTCCAGGCTACATAGGACAGTGCAATAAGGCAAAAGGCTCACAAATGTCAGGAATAATATGAAAAATGATGAGCACATTGGTCTTCCCATTACATATTCTGCCCAAGTGGACAACAAGATGACGTGAGCTTTATAACACATGCAAGCATTGCATTAGACAAATGCATGGTTCATCACACAGGGAAGGGGCATTGGTTAGATTCCAGGCTCCATAGCGGGCTTTCCCATCTCAGTCACTTAAGTATCCTTGGAAAAATTGATTGACATCTCTCTATTACCGCACTACTAACTGGGGATTATTGTACCTACTTTTTAGGGTGGCTATCAGAGTCAAGGAAGTTGGGGTATATGATAACAAACATTGGGCACTTGGAAAATATTCAATAAATGAATCATTAGGATCAAGAGAACTATTATCTACCTCCTTATGTTCATCACTCTCATGGAACTCTTCCCAACCTGAGACTTAATATGTTGAAACCCAATTCCCAATGGGGAGGTATTTGGAGGGGCTGGGCTTTGGGAGGTGATCAGGTTGTGAGGATAAAGATCTCATCATTGGCACTGTTGTTGCTGTACAAGAGGCCCAACAGAGGCACTGCCCTTGCACCATATGAAGACAACGGGAAGAAGACAGCATCCAGGACCCAGGAAGCAGGCATCAAATCTGCCCCGTGAATCTTGGACTTCATCCTCCAATACTATGAGAAATGAATTTCTGTTGTCTGCAACCCACTCAGTATGGGATTTTGTTACAGCTGCCCAAATGGTCAAAGGCATCTAATCCTCCTTGGTGTGAATCTCCAAACCACAAGCTAACCCTGCCTCAATCCATCCAGCACTGTTTCTGAGAATTTCTTTGTTTAATTGTATCAAGAATTAGAGTTTAGCAACTGATCATACTTCCACTTATATCACACCTTCTAGAATGTTGGTCCAAGTAAGGCATCAGAACAAGATGGTCATGTGTTCTCCATTTTCTTTTGTTTTTTTTTTACCCTTAGCTACTTCTGATTTCTTCACATGCTTTTTCTTTTTCCAGCTGTCCTACTCTTTCAGCTTTTGTGTTGCTTCTGTAAACGACTTTAATTACTTTACAAAATGAGGTGCACATTAAAAATAAACTAGAAACCAACTGGCTGCTAAAACTCAGGGTTGCCTATTCCAGTCCAGGACTGCACCTAGCTGGACACATGGACGCGCAGCTGGAAAGGGAAATGGAACAAGGAAATCACCACAGAGCCAGAACAAGTGGTGTGATTGGCTTACAGTTATGGCAAGTGGCTCCTCTGTACGCCGTGCCTGTACAGTTACAGTGGAAGGTGTTCCAGGACTGAGAGCACTCACCACCATGTTCACAATAGTTGGGCAAACACCTAAAGGAAGGCGCAGATACGATCACCATGTTTCATACTTAGATGTCACAAAGTACCAATCATTCATGCATGGTCAGATGGAGGAAGGATACGAACCTTAGCCCAGAGTGACTTTCACGTGACTAATGGTTAGTCAGTCTGTTGTAAAGGTACTTTAATAACAGAACCAAACCTTAGATCAGTGCATGCATCAGGTTTCAAGCAATTCTCGGGTAGTTACGACTGCTGAATTCTCAACATATCTCACTAGATCAGAGCCCCTTATTTTCCCTAAGTGACAGAACACAAACTCAGTATGTTGCCAAGAGTATTGACAACTTACATGAAATAACATTTTATCACACTGAGTTACTACATTGTTTGGATATTTAAAGGAAGAGAGAACAAAAAGAGGAGGGTGTTACGGTGCAGCAGGTTAAGCCTCTCTCTGGATCCCTGTGCCCTGTATTACAGAGCTGGCGCTGAGTCTGCCTCCACTTCCCATCCAGCTTCCTGCTAATGTGACGGGGAAGACAGCAGATGATGGCCCAAGTAGTAGGGTCCCTGCCACCTATGTGGGAGATATGGGATAGATTTACTGGCTCCTGGCTTCAGCCTGGCAGACTCCCAACTGTTCAGGCATTTAGGGAGTAAACCAGTAAGTTAAAGATCTCTCTCTCTCTCTGTCTCTGTCTCTGTCTCTCCCTCCCTCCCTCCCTCTCTGTCTCCCTCTCTGCCTCTTTCTCTCTCTTTCTCTGTATCTCTCTCTCTCCCACACACCCTCACCCCACCTCCTCTCTCTGTCATTCTGCCATTCAAATAAATAAAAGGGAAGCAAAGCAGGAAGTGGAAAGGTCGGGTGACTTCACAGCTGGTGGATGCAGCCAGAGATGTGGAAGGATGCAGAGTTCAGACTCAGGACATCCCAGCACCGTGCAGGGTGCTCTAGGGTACAGTATCGAACTCCAGGGGCTCCCGGGTTATTTTAAATCTCAAGGACACATAACTGGCACACTTCACATCTGTCAAGCACTGTGGGACTTACCAACTCAAGGTAGCCCAGTTTCAACATCAGATCATAAAATATTCCTTTTAATCACATCTCAGAGATGTTGGATTTTCAATAATTAATAACAAGTAAACCAGTACAATGTGAAATTAACATCAAACAACAAGCGAGCATGGTGGTGTCTGATCTGATTCCAAGCTGCTGTTAATAGTCGTGCAGCGGCCAACAGGTGCATACACCAAAATTATGAAATAATTATGTATAATTAAAAATGAAAAATAATTAAAACATGTATCCTTTTTTCTGTTTTAATACCTTTTATGCTGTGAATTGATGGCATGAAACATGATTTTACATATAGAGAGCTAAATGAAGCAAATAAACATACCCGTCATCTCACACAGACCTTTGGCTTGTTTTGTAGCAACAGTAGTTAAAAATCTACTCATTGAGCATGGTCTCAGATACAATCAATTTTGATTACTTATTGTACTTATGTTGTACATTAGATGTCTAGATTCAGATCAGTTGTTCAAAGAGTGACTAAATTGTTAAGACATAAATACTTATTAAATTGTGCAGACCCACATCACTTTTTAGACAAACAGTTAGGTGTAACTTTTGGCACGGAGGCACAGTAAAAATGGCTGGGATGCTAAGGACTCCAGGATGGAAAACATTTAGGAAACTCTGCTCCGGCCTCAGCTAGCCCTGCCCAGCTGGGCAGCTTTCACACCTCCTGGAGTCTCCTGATGCTAGACTCCCTCCCTTACAGTGCTTACTTCAAAATTCTTCCCACTGTCAATTCTTCCTTTGTCCCTTTGAGATGTAAATCTCAAAAAACAAAACCAAAACACCCCTAGGCAGGTTTACAACCCAGAAATGCTTCCCTCAGGGAGCTGGGAACTTGCAGTCTCCCTGTGGCTGAGGGAGGATAGGAGCCCAAGTTCCTGAAGCATCAGCCAGCAATCACCTATGTGTCTTCCTTAGCAAATAATTTTTTTTTTATTTTTTAAAGATTTATTTATTTTATTTGAAAGTGACAGTTACACAGAGAGAGAGGAGAGGGGAGGGGGGAGAGGTCTTCTATCCGTTGGTTCACTCCCCAATTGGTCGCAATGGCCAGAGCTGCGCTGATCCGAAGCCAGGAGCCAGGAGCCTCCTCCTAGTCTCCCATGTGGGTGCAGCCCAAGGACTTGGGCCATCCTCCACTGCTTTCCCAGGCCATAGCAGAAAGCTGGATTGGAAGTGGAACAGCCAGGACTAGAACCAGCGCCCATATGGGATGCCGGCGCTTCAGGCCAGGGTGTCAACCCGCTGCGTCACAGTGCCAGCCCCAGCAAACAGATTCTGAAAGTCATATCTAGACCACTTGTGAACTTTTGAATGTGTTAGGGATGTCTAAGAGCACAGGGCACCATGAACTGAGATTTGTGGGAATTTGGACCCAAAGAGCCCTGATCGGAATATTGACACCTTTCAGAAAGGAAGATGATAGACATCAGACCACCATGGCTTTAAACGGTCTCATTCATCCAAGACTTAAAAAATATGAAAACCACAAAACCAGCCAAGAATAGATCCATGATAAGGTTTCTATCACCTCCTTTATCAAAACTAAGGATGGGCAACTTCCTGTCTTGCTTATAAGATTCTTTGAATTTTAACTGGAAATACAGTTATTGATTTTTCTTGATTATAAAAATAGATGTCCACTATACAGAAATCAAACAATCCAGATCACAGTCAATCAACAAACGACAATCCGGAAGACATGTCAGTTACATTCTCATTAGGTAGCAGTTACCACTGCAAATGCATATGCATGGACACACATTCATCAATATAATCATAGTCAATGCTATTCTACAACTTGTGTGTTAAGGATTTAAAAATAAATAATGACCATCTTTCCAAGCCCAGTAAGTTTATATATATTTTAGCAGTTTTATAGATTTGCAAGAACCCATTTAAAGCAAATGTACCCTGACTTATTTAATTTTTAATCACTTCAAATCAATGGCAATGTAGAGAAAAAGATTTTAAATTACTAAAACGATAAGAATCCCAGTGCTAACCAAACAGAGAAGGACACAGAAGGCTCTGCGTTTAGCAAACCTCAAGCCATGTTTTTAAGAGGTCGGTATGAGGGCTTTGCCTAAAAGCCAAAGAATGCGTCTTTGCTGTGATACAGAAAGAATGCACCCTTAATTACTCCGATCCATGCACTATTTCTATTTGATCTGCTTCTGAAAGTCTAACAAAGCATTTTCCTGCTTCTGACTAGGTTTTCCACATCCTAGTGGAAATATGAAAGACTGAATTGTGAACTTTATTGCAATTCATTATAGAGTAATGTTTGATGATAGTAACCTACTACAATGTATCTTGTAGAGTGAAGCATTCATCCCCACTGAACGCCCTACACAGTTGTATTTTACTCTCTCTTGCTAGTCAATCCAATTCAAGGTCAGATCATCCATCAACCCATTTTTTCTGGCCTCTAAAGCTTTTCCCTTAGACATTTCCATCATTATTTTCATTGCTTGTGAACTTGAACAAATGCAGACATCAACACACCTTAACCTGACGTGATGTGTGAGATTTTGATTTATCCTGATTCCCTGTCCATTCCCATTGACATTTCAAAAGACTTTCACACGATATAGAGGTTGGCTAGAATTAATGATGCTGAAATAGAGTCTGCACACCATCATCACTTGTCGGAAAATAAACAAAGTAAGGTACCTCTGGGTCCCAGCATAAGGGTGAGCAGGGAATTCAAATTTCTTATCTTCATCAGCCTCTGAAATCAGCAGGAACCCTCACTCTGTCTGACTCCCTTCTCATAAAAAGAGTTATGGGAGCAGAATAACACCATGATTTACTTGTCAACTGGCTGAAACACCACATGTGAGCCTAAGAGAGGAGGAACACGGGATGGCTGGTGGGGCTGCGCAGAGAGCAGGACGGGGAAGCAGACTCGGCTGGACCTGTGGGAAGGGGGATGCGACGGTGGCCTGAGGCCAGAGCATGAAGACTAAGCAGTAGAAGTGGGTCAAGAGGAGAGCATGACTGAGTCCCAGAGGCTGCAGCTGGGAAAGTCAGGAGCTGGCAGCGGTGGGCGCTGTCACACAGCAGCCTCTCTGTTCTCCACTGGGGTCTCTGGCACTGGGAGGCACAGCACACCCTGGGCCTCCCTGCGTTTGGGGAATGGCGAGCAGTGTCTGTGGCCAAGATGGGGACCCGCCCCTCCCAGTAGATGTTCTTAGAAAGTTGATGTCAGAAGATAGAGCTGATGGTTTTATGCAACAAATGTTCCAGGTCCAAGCAACTTCGCACGGAACATGTGCCCTACCATCTGTTTCCGGTGCTGCAGCCCCGCCTGGTGCCTGCCCTCATCCCTCAGTCACTCCCAGAGGCACTGCCTAAGGAGTAGCACCCTGCATATCCACAGAGGGGACGGCAGGGCTTGTGGCTGAAGGCAGGGGTGTGTGTGTGTGTGTGTGTGTGTGTAAGTGACAGTGTAGATGGAAGGGGTGTTGTGTGTAAGGAATGGGGGATGGCTTTATGAGTAGGAAAGTGTCAGGATCTTGTGAGTGTGCAAGAAGCTTCTGAGGACCAGAGTAGGCACACAAGAGCGCACTGTGTGAGTGCGCCCGAGGGCCATCATATGTACTGTACGTGTGCACAGCACATGTGCCTGGCTGTGTGAGTGTGAGCACACGTATCTGTACAGACCCCTTTGTGTGTAGGTTTGACCCCTCTGTAAGTCAGTTACAGTGAAAAAAAAAAGGGGGACTGCATTGTGTTCCTTCCAATCAGATTTTTAAATTGTGTTTAATGTTATTGTTTGCTTTTAATTATAGTTTATGAAAACATTGGATGGTATGTTTATTACACATGGATTAAATATTAACACCACAAAGGCCACCCTGTACCCAGGGAGGCTGCACAGCAAGGCAGGAGAGCACTTCCGGGGGACTTTCCTGGACCACAGCGCATGGCTTTGGGGCTGGGCGCCGCCTTTTCTCAGATGAACTGTCTGGGTCAACTTAACCTCTCTGTGCATCTAGCTCTGTATTTATAGGCAGTGAGTACAGTGAAAGACAGCTTCTAAGAGCCTTTGTAAGGACGGACTTAAAGATTAATTCACACAGAGTGTTTAGCATAGGGCTTGGTATACAGATTCTTTAAAATCTGTAATGGCCATGACGTTCCATGGAAGCCCATAATTAAAATACAATCTTGGTAGTAAAGCATGACTGGCAAGATGATTTAGCTACAGTTGCCTCTGCCCAAACATGGTTTTTAATTATCAGGAACTATTAATTATTTTCAAAATCTCTTGTCCACTACAATTAACTCCCACATCTTGATTTATGCCCTGTATCCAAGCATCTAAGGCAACTGCCGGATCACCCCTACTCCTTGGTCAACGTCACGGCCCCGAGCTGTTCTGCAGGAAGGGTTCTTCTTCATTTTCCCTGCAGAGAAAATGATAACCAGCTGCTGCAGGTGCCCATCAGGAGAACAGCTACCAGGTAAGTCCCCTGCCTCAGAAAACACCCAACGGTCAGGGTAGCCAAAGCCGGTCTCTGACTTATGGATGGCTGATGATCCATTTTACTATTCAGAGGCCCTCATCTATCGGTTTAATGACACACTTTCACTGCATTTATATCCATCTAAAATTATAGCAGCATCAACATTATCTTTTGTGAATTGGTAGCATGTGTGTGTTCACATAAATAACCTAGCCACATGTCCCATATCTAAATTTTATCATTTGAAATATGACATCTAAAACAAAAGGCATAGATTTCTTATAGACAAGTGAATAGAATCCATTTTCTGTGCAGCAGACGGCAGTGGTAAAGAGCAGAGAGAAATGTTATTTTTATATGAAAATTTAGTCTGCTGCCTGAAGTATGAAAATGGCTCACCGTAGAGCAGCGAGGTTGTCCTTACCTGTCTGAGATGCCGCAGGAGTCTATCAGCAGGTCACTGAAGTTCCCGAGGGACCCCTGCTGCACTGCGATCAGATCTGCCACCTTGCCACCCACAGCAATGAGCCGCATGCACCCCTGGAACCCACCAAATGGGCTTTGACATTTGGACCCAAAGCTTTCGTCAGGGCAACCTGATAAAACAAAGCAAAGGCAAGACACAGCACAACAAAACAGGAGTCAGTATCATAGCATATTTCATTAGAAAAAGTACCAAAAAAGAAAAAAAAGGCACTTGATTATCCTCTGTATTAAAACAGGGAAAGAAACCCAATGACGTCATTATTAGTTCGATCTAAATTAAACATTGCAATTCATACACAGTATTTGTCTTTATTCATATAGGACTCATAGGAACACCAGCGTTATTATAATTATGTGCCAGGATACTAATTTAATACAGTTTTTAAAATATACATATTAGCTCCAGAATCCTAAATATGCCAGCCAGAAGTACTAAGATGTGTGTGTGTGTGTATATATATATATATATATATAACTTAAATTCAGGAACTTAAGATTTTTTTGGACTCCAAAGTTAAGAACAAAAAGGATGAAAACATACATCATACATTAAAAAAAAAAATCAATAGCAGTGAAGTGCTTCTGTCTGTAAAGCTAACTATTTGGAAAAGGAGTAATATTGACTAAGAATACAATTATCAACTATTTACTGAATTAAATATTTATTTCGCAGGGCCAGTGTTATGGTACAGCAGGTTAGAACACTGCCGTCAACACAGGCATCCCATATGAGCACCAGTTCAAGTCCCGGCTGCTCCACTTGCGATCCAGCTCCCTGCTAATACACTTGGGAAAGCAGTGGAAGACGGCTCAAATGCTTGAGCTCCTGCCACCCATGAGGGAGACCCAGATGGAGTTCCAGGCTCCTGGCTTAGGCCTGGCCCAGATCCAGCTTTTCCAGCTGTCTGGGGTGTAAACTAGTGAATGGAAGATCCCTCCCTCTCCTCTCTCTCTGGTTCTCCCTTGACTCTCTGATACTCTGCCTTTCTAATCCATAAAATACAATTTTTAAAATAAGTAAATAAATAAATAATTCATTGCCCTACAGAAGAGCCACATACAAATGGATTTTAATAAATCCTAATGACTTAATGTCGAAATATTTCATTGCTTAATTTTATTTATTCTTCGCCTCTTGAAAAAATTTCACATTTATACTGTTTGTTCTAAGATTTACTTAAGAGTTGCATCTAATTTTTTTAATCATAAAGAAATATAATATTAACTGTGATTGTCTGGGGTCTAATGATGTTCTAAATGCTTCTCTACCCAAGTGAAATAAATAATTTTATGGTGCATGAACACATATATTCTACTTACATATTTTTTCATTAATCTTTCTTTGTCGTTATGGTTGTCAACCACCATTACAATTTCAAGACATAAGAAATGAATCAGCAACTTTTTAATGCCTGTATAAGCCAAGCTAGTTTGGGACCTAGAGATTTTCATTATGATTAAATATTTTAACTATGGATATTTCTTCTTAATGCTTTGTTTTCCTAACAAAATAGATTTACACAGCAAGTAGAGTCCAGCATTATTATTTAAACTATTATCAAGCATACTGAAATACTGCATTTCCACAGAATGGAGACTTTGAGGTTTCAAATTCAATAAAAGTGATCAAAGCTTTTTGAGTACTAACTCTCTCTGTACCCAAGACTTCCCCCATTTCCAGGACTTAGCATTCTTCAGCACTGCAGGACAGGGTTACTCTAACTGTGGTATGTGTCCTAGATCAGTTATTAGCCAATTACGAACATTAAGGTAGAAAATGAAAGGACAATAGCTCCATAGTACCTGGGGGTTAACAGAATATGCCAGAAATACAAACAGCTTGCTAATCTCCTTCTTCCCTGGTGGTGATTTTTAATATACCTCAGACTATTTTGGAATAAAATGAACTGTGCAATTTGCCTACAGGTGGACAAAACTAAGCGAACCTAGGGTCATGGGGAAAAGTTACAGAACTATACAAAGAGCACACTGTCCTATCCTGAGGCACTCCCTATTCCTAGCTACCACACACGCAATAAACAAGACGTTCTCAGAACAAAGAAGGGTTCACTCTGTCAGTCTCTGCGGTCTATGGAAGACACAGCTGTGAGTGATTATAATGCAATACGGGAGAGAATTTCAGCACTGAACCCATCAGAGATAAAAGTTCTAAAATAGAAGATTTCTGGAGAATGCTTAATGCTGAACTAATGGATGGATCCATTACTGGAGGCAGCCAGCATGTCAAACACCTTGGAGGCTGACAGATAAATTATCACTGTGTGTCACCACACCACAAGTGGGATGTCGCCTAGACTTCACCGCGGCGCAGCCAGTTCACTGGCTAGATAATGTTTGCTTTGCACGAGGGAGGAAGCGCGTGAGAATCTGCACACGGTTTAGTATCCCCAGACTGGGCTGCATGGTAGCTTATGCACCGCATAGAGTCCCACAGGAGCGTTTCCAGAAATGAGAGTCCTTGATCCGGAAAACCCAGATTTAAAAATCGGTCATTGATAAATGATCAAAGCCGAGCACAATGCACTGCACACAGTCTGGCTTTTTGCAAAGCACTCATTGGAGGGTCAAAACGACGGATGAAGGCTGGATGGAGGAAGGTAGGTGTGGCCTATAGGGAGCTCAGCTGGTTCAGGAGCAGGACCCCTGCCAATAATGAAGCCACTCCCAAACTGGCATAGAAAGACGCAGAACACCCAAACTGGCATAGAAAGACGCAGAACACGGGCTGTGGGGAGAGGCTGGTCCTGTCAAAAAGACAACGCAGCCGGGTTAGGCTGACCACGTTCTGAATCGCGAAGCCTGCAGCTGAATTCAGAGAGACATGAAGGGGTGGGAAGTGTTTCACAGTGTGGACTTTTTTCTTTCCTGTTTGAAAATAAAATAATTGGTCAATGAACTACCTAAAAATGCCTTCCACCTAGATAAACACATCCTGGTGATAAAGGGGACTGTCAAACACACAGAAAAAATGGTTTGCTATGGTGGCCAATTGTCAAAGTTGGCTCAGGACGTGGCAGGTGGGGGAAAACAAGACTACAAGCTGAAGTCGGGAAGAGCAGATCACCTATGACTCCATGCCCGTTATCGTACAGGCAAGGAGGGGCCTGTGCCAGTGCTGCGCTCTGTACAATCCTAGCCCACTTCTCCAACAGCCATGCTTTTGTCTGTGGTCTCCAGAAGCCCAGAAGCTTTGCAGGAAAAGAGGAGGTGCCTGCCTGGGAATATCTCTCCCACAGAACCAGCCCCAAAGTCCTAAGTAGGCATTTCCGAGGGTGGACTCCTGAACCAGGCCCAGGAGGCACAGACTGGGCCCATGAGGGAGAATGGGGGCAGTACAAAGCCTCCTGTTTAGATGCGGCCCATCACTTCCAGCCCTGGAAATGTTATCATGGCCTGGATGCCACAGGGCACATGTTTAAGTGATCATTAGAGTCTCAGGCCAAGGTCAAGTCTGTTCTGGGACGGTTATCTCACCATGATGAGTGACTAAACAGAGATCCCTAACTAAACCTGAGATGGGCTATTAAGATAAAAGCCTAAGAGACGGAATTTTACTGTGTGTTCTGGAAACTTCCATAGTACACTGTTGATGCACTACAACAAAGAACAAGAAAGGAAGAACATGAAGTTCTATACTCAGGAGCGTGCTTACTTGGGAGAGATCCGAGAATATCATCCCAGAGGGACAAACGTGTGCTGAGAAATCCTCTTTCTAAACTAGGGGGATGTGTATGTAGTTGTGACTTCAAAATTTACTAGCAGTACTGAAAGTGTATATATAAGATGGAAACACGTATGTACCTTTAAAATGTATATATAAGGTGGTTATATATAAGGGGAAAATGGTTATGAAGTATCTAGGAACTCTATGTATGTCTTTGCAACTTTCGTATAAATCTGTAACCCTCCAAATATTTTAAAACTATGAATAGTGTATACCATCTGTATCACAACGCAAACAAGCAAAATTAGAGTGCATATGTGATATTTCACTATAAAATAATATTACAGCATGAGTAAAAACAATCACCAGAGAAAAAAATTCTCTACAATAAAACAGCTAAGCATTATTAAATCTGAACGAGAAGGATATAAAATACTTTAAGAATGATGACTCTATTTTCATGATTTACAAACACTTCTATCCCGTCTTTTATTTTGCATCATTTAACAATATGCCTGCTATTTCTTATCTCTTTTAGTGCTTCTAAATCTTTTCCTTTGAAGTGAAAGCTCTTGGTTAAGTTGTTCTATATATCTTACTATTGATTAAAAGAATGTGTACAAGGGATTGCCATAAAATCAATCAGACATTCCAAAACAACCTGGTTCAGAACTGAACAAATCTCGGCAAAGGAAGCAATTATGTCTTTGAAAATCGTTGGCCCTCTGCAGCCTTCCACAGTAACGGATTATGTAGGGGTTTTTGTTTGTGCATTCATTTGCTCTTCAGAACTGATGAACTGATTCACGGGCTAGGTACTCACTGCCAATTCTTAGAAAAGAATTTGTATTTTAATGGTGATTTAAAAAGACTCACCTACTTCCACCCAATTAAAAAATGATTCTAGCCA
Organism: Oryctolagus cuniculus; assembly: GCF_051225735.1. Lineage (NCBI taxonomy): Eukaryota > Metazoa > Chordata > Mammalia > Lagomorpha > Leporidae > Oryctolagus > Oryctolagus cuniculus. The sequence continues at coordinate 68,850,669 of NC_142884.1, read as the reverse complement.
GAGCAACTATTAAAAGGCAATGTAGCAACAACAAAACAAGAGTAACATAAGAAACACTCCAAATCACGATTAGAAATGTCACTATTAACAATTTTATTACTTTGTCTTTTCATTGGAAAAGAACATTTGGTTTTAATTTTCCAGTGACAGTTCCATCCCCACTGCTTTTTCCAAGCCCTAATCCAATCGCACATCAACTGGACAGGTCAACACTTCCTATGTTAGCAGGTGTGGAAGGGGCCTGGCCCGATTTCATCAGATATATCCAAGCATTATTACTTAGCGAAGAGAAGGGGTTGCCATGGCTAATTAAGCCAGATCATTTGCCCATTGGCATATCACTGCCCTTCTGCATTGGGCAGTGGGAAAGCAATAGGATGCTCTAGAGGAGCTAAGAGGCATGACCAGGAAAACGCTGTAATAAAATCAACCATAAAATCAGAAGAAGACATAATAAGGACCATTTAACACTCGGAAAACATAACAATCTTTAGAGTTAAGATCTAAAGAGGGTGACCTACTTAAAGTCAATCTCATTATAGAAATTGTAAACATAAGTAAGTCCGCCTTCCAGAAATGCATTTTAGGTCATAATTTGTCATCTTGCTGCATTCGACATTTCCATGTTCTAAGAAGGTGGGAAATTACTCCTTAGTACTCACGTTGCTGAAAGCATAATGACTCCCCCCAAACACAGGAGCAGTAAATGCAAACACGGTTGAACTGCCAGATGGCATTGACTTACCTCCAAAATAGTAGACGCCACCTGAATAAATCTGCTCAGGCCCCAGCGACAGAGCAGCAGAGGCTACGTGGCCATCCACTGCCACGCTCAGGTGATTCCTCTTAGCAGATAAGGAGATGGCATGCCACTGGCCATCATTTAATCCAGCACCTGGGGGTGGGGGATGGGGAGCAGAGAGGAAGCAATTGGTTAAAAGAAATGACTGTCAACAGGGAACTCCTCAGGCAGTTGGTTAGGAACAGCAGGGCGTGCAGCACTCAAGTGCCTGTAGTATTTCTGTCTATCGTTGTTCCCCTGATCCTCGCAGGATCCGTTCCAAGACACCTAGTGGATGCCTGACATGCAAGTAGTACAGAATGCTGTAGACACTATGGTTTCTTTCCTGTACACATATACTCAAGATAAGGCTTCATTCATAAACTGGACACAGCTAATGATAGTGCAATAGAGCAATATATTGTAATGAAAGTTATTTAAAACTTCTTTTGAGGATTTTCCATTGAATATTTTTGGGCCCCAAATGATGGTGGGTAACTAAAACCATGGAAAGTGAAGATAGAGGGGGATGGGAAGGCTACTGAATTAATAAGAAGAAAACGAACAGAAAGAAAAGAGGGTAAGACAAGCAAAAACTCAGCACCCCGCTGTGAAAAGCGCTGGTTCATTATCCCCCTTTCTCAGGCCCTCAACAGAAAGAACCGGATCCTGAACCCTACACAATTCTGAATGGTTACTTGCCGTAGACTGACCTTCAGAGTCCATTCACCTAAATTACCTCCTAGCAGAGAGCGTTTAGGAAGAGTACAAATATTTACAGATCATATTCAAAAAAAGTTTTATCTACATTTTTCACACTTCTAAATAGTCACCTTTTACGACATTATAACAGAATATTTAGCCACCTATACGAGCAGCAAAGGTTAAATTCCAGGGCGGGTTGTTGGTGCAGTGGTTGGGATACCTACATCCCGTGTTAAAGTTCCTGGTTCTAATCCCAGGTCTGCCACTGGCCCAGCTTTCTGCCACTGTGTACCCTGAGAGGCAGAGGTGACGGCTCAGTGACTCAGGTATCTGACACCCAGGATGGAGTTCCAGTGTCCTGGCTTCAGCTTTGTGGACACTGGGGGCGGGGCGAACCAGTGCATGGAAAATCTCATCTCTCTCGCTCTCTCTCTCGCTCTCGCTATCTGTCTCACTTTCCTTTTTCTTCTCCCTCCCCATCTCAACCTTTTAAATAAAATTAAAATCACTAAATATTAGTAACAAAGAAAGAATCTAAATTGCCCCACATTGTTTTGGCCCTCACACTACGAACGCATTTTGGGGATTTGGGGAGTTCACTGGTAATTCTGCCATCTACAGTGGCACCCAAGCATGGTGGTGCATCTCGTGTTCCTGAGCACAGAAAGGCTGTGATTGTCTCTTGGAAAAAACACATGTACTAGGAAAGCTTTCTTCAGACAAGGTATTAGTGCCCTTGACCACAAGTTCATTGCTAAAGCGATCAGTAAGTATGCCAAATACAGTCTTTAAACAGAAAGCAAGATTCTCTATGAAGATACTTCCAAGAGTTTGTGGAAATGGAATTAAAAGATAATTTATTTTGGTGCAAAAATTACGAAATCCATGCATTGCTTTTTCACAATATACATTTCCTATTAAATTTTTTGAAGTTTTCCCTTATTGACTGGTGGAGAACAATGTAGTGACCAGAAGCTCATAGGAACCTAGTCCCGGTTTTCCACTAGGAGCAATGGTTCTGTGTTGCTAATTCAATGTGTACAGAAACTTAAAACACAAACACACACACACACACACAAAGATCACCAGTAATGAAAATCAGTTCTCTACGTACTCATATACATGATTCAATTTATCCTTAATTTTTATATGAATATGGGAATGTACTCACAGAAATATCCCTACACAGAAACTAAGTTTTTGCAAATCGGAAAATCTTCATTGTCTCCATTTTTATACTGTTCCTGTATTTTCCAAGTTACTAAAATGCAAGCTCAAGCTCTTTGTACCACCTCTAAAAGTTATCTCTGAGTGGGTCCCTCCAACAGCAGTTCCAGTGTCATGAATACCAGGGATGGACAGCCTTTTCCTCTGCGGGGAAATTCAGTCTATGAGGAACTCTGGGGCTGAACACTGGGCAGAGATGTGGAGCCTGGGCAGCTCAGTTGTGGATTTAGCGGCCAGGCGTATCTCCACTGAATATTCAACTCTGTATGATTTCATAGATCAAATTATTACCTAAAATTATAAAAACTCCATTTAACGCAAAGAACCTCTTGTTTGATATTACATGTAGTTTCTTTTCTGATATTAGTTGTAATTTGCTTTATTCCCCCAAGCTATTTTCTACCATATGCTTGCAGATTGAAAATGTTTTGAATCTCTCTCAGGTGATTTTAATTTCTGATCCTGAACATGTTTAGGTTAAAACGAATTCTAGCTGGGGTACGGGAGCTTGCTTTGCCATCATACCCATGAAGCGAGAGTGGCCAAGACTCAACCCTGGTTTGGTTTGTGAAAGATAATGGGAAAGAAATGGAAACAGAAATAAGGAAGGTGTAGGTTAGATACTTTTAGACACGTTTTCCAGGAGTGGACTCTGAAACAGACAACTAAATAGAGTCATGCAATGTCTGACAGAATGAGATCGGGCTAAAATAAATCAAACGTCCCCAAATTGTCATCCAGTGCTTCCTCTGGGATACATTCAGAGGGAAAAATCCAGTTTGCTCTGCATCACGTGAACCAGACAGAATTCCCACTGTACCCCCCGTCCCTTGCACCTCTCCTACCGTTGTGTAAGCCTGGCTCTGCCCCAAACACACAGCTCTACTTCTGCTGTTTTATCTTACATTTTCCAGTGATCTCAAACAGTGTTTTTCCAACTACTCATGAGGATGAACATATTATTCTCCAATCTATAAGAGACTGACATACTTTTCTGAAATGGAAAAACAGAACTACCGAGGCATTAAATTAAAAGTACATATAAAACCCAAGCCTACTACTCATGTGCTTAGATACTGCAGCAGTATCTCATGGCTCTGATAGTGTCTAGGCACTTCATATCCATTTTTATACTTGTCACAGATCAGCAACAAGTGCATCACCGAGCCACTGCTGGTCCAGGGATCTCACATCGAGGAGCAGATACTGGGCAACAGCATTAGGTCAAAGGCTTGGAAAAGACTTGGGATTAAAACTGTCCACGCAGAGGCCAAGTAAGATTAAGAACCAAGGAGACAACCCAGTCTGTAATGTGACACTGATAAATGCACCCATCCAGCCAGCTGGTGCATGTAAAGCTGTGCCTTCCTAGGAAGTTAACTTTTGTATGCTGTTCCCAGGCCTCGTTTGTAACAGATGCCATTTACCTACAATGAGGGGACTCATTACCTGTCAACAGGACTTATTAAGCAGATTAAATCATGGTGGTCCCTTTAATTCACTCCAACTAACTCTACATCAATTTAAATCTGATTCTATTTTGTTTTTCTAAGTACACAACTCCTTTCCACTTCTAGGCCTCTGGAGAGCTGAGCCCCTTTAAAAAGCCACGGGACTGTGAAAGAGGGGAAGAAAAAGCAGCAATCAGAATTTTCGTGTTTTGTCTGGTTTCTGATCTTACGTGTTTAAATGCTGACTTTAGACTCTCATCACTTACACCTTGTGAGTCTGTGGAGGGAACGTGCTTGAAATGATAGTCACAGAAACAACTTTGTGGAACTGTTACTCATCAACGGTGTTTTCTACGCGTTGTACCATCATCTTTACCATATCACTATTCTCATTTTCAGTATGGAGAAAAACGAGGCTCAGGGGAAATAAACAAATGACTCATGTCGCAGCCAGTTGGTGAGTGGGAGAACCAGGACAGAAACCCTCACTGTTTTCTGTGTGATCACGGCCAGCAATTAACTTGGAGAAAGAGCAAAGCAGCCCCTCCCGGCCAGCAACTGGCCTGGCACCACCAGGGAGGCCTCCCGCTGTGAGAAATTGGCTGGCATCCAGAGCCAGGCCTTGGCACACTCCCGTGGCACATAAACAACCTCACAGGGCACCAATATCAGACAAGGTCACTCTGTGACTACAAGAAAACAGGGCTGGGAGACCATTACTACTTCGTAAGCTTGTTCAAGCACAGGCTAAGGCAAGGTTCTTGTGCAAACGACAAAAATATCAAACTTCTCCTGGATAATATGAACAACGACTGATTTTTGAAAACCAATTACAGCTTCAGTCTTCTATCATCGCTCTGTCCTTCTAGATAAGATTTACAAAGAAATAGCCTCACTTCTTGACAGCAGCATTTAATCTACAACAATCTTTTTGCTTCCTTGAAACTTCTCCCAAATCAGCGGACACAACCAAAAATCCTGTCATAAGTCATCCTGGACACCTCTGTACTGAGACAGCCCCGTGGCTTCCAGGGTGGATTCCTTCCGGGGCCATAAACAATCAGCCTCACTTATTCGACTCCAAATAGGTGCACCGTGGTCTTTGGCTGGAAAGCGTTAACATTTCCCAAACCAAAGAATGGGAGAGTGGTGTCATTAATGGAAATGCTTACAACTGCAGGTAGTAGGAGAGGCTAAGCTTATACACCAGAATATCCTCTCTCCCTCCCTTCCTCCTCTGGCCCAAATCACAGAAATATGCGACATACAACAGGGGAAAAACGGTTTCTATCTGCTTCCCTATATATAAAATCTTCCAGTGCCCATATTAAATTGCTACAGAAACATTCTAACAGTTTAGCTGCTATGACCTTCACCTAAGACCATCCCAAGTATCCCTGGGGCCATATGTATCACACATGCAAATGGCCAGGCCACTGCTCAACTGGTCACTGGAGGGTTTTGCCTATTTTCCAATGTCTTTCAGCACTCAGGACGTTCTAGAAATGTCTACATTCACTAACCTTTGTCACTAACCATAATTAAGGACCCAGAACCCCACACAGATCTTGTCAAGATGGAAACATAGAGGTCATCGGTGCCCATGATTTCTGGGGAGAGCAGAGGCGCGCAGTGTAATTTACAGACTGCAGACGGGGAAGCAAACCAAAAGGGCGGCTCCACTGCCGGAGGCACCGGACCGCAAACGCCCAGGAAGTGGAAAATGCACAAACATGTCACACACAGGCAAGACTACCTGTCCAGGCTCTGCCCGTGCCGGCTGGAGGCTCACGCATGGGCCAGATCTCAACTCTCAGGTAAAAGCTGCAGGAGGAATATTCAAATCATAGCAAAAACCCTCAAATTTGACAACTGAGACTTTGTTTCCAGTAGCAAATAAAAATATGTAACTATTGTTCATTCGGGCTTTGATGTTATCTGAAGGGTTTCTGCTTTGACATCTATCAAGGTGACAAAAACCGAAAATGTTTTGTGTTACAAGGGATTATCTAGGACTGTTAACATGTCTTATGATATAGGCTAATATAAAATCTCATATTTCAAAAACAATTTAGGCTGACATAATATTTTTGAATAATTCCAAATGATACTGTGTAACACTGAACTTCACATTAAAATTTTAGCCTAATAATTCAACATACGCATGCTGGTGTTTTACCCACACAATTTAATTTTCATTCCATTGTAAAAGGTATAAAAATTTTGAGTTTTTTGAAGTGTTAAGATTAGTCTTTTATATCTCTAGAGCCTAAGAATAATTAAGCCATTCTTTTTTTAAACTGTATTAATATAAAGAGAACAATTTCATATGTTTCATAGATACCATTCTAAGGAGACAAGTAGATTTCCCTACACCCTCCTCTCCCTCCCCCTATCCCCCTCCTTCCTTCCCTCCGTGTTACGTTAACTTTTGCAAAGACTAACTTTCCAACCACTCTATACTCACAGGCTTAGTTCACCACTAACCGTAACATTCAACAAGTAAAAAGTAGGAAGACCACAGTTCTCCGGGAATATAAGCAAAGGCTAAATACAACAATCATAGCACAAAATATCTGTTTCCCATTTCTGTATTTTTTTGTGTGTTGTATATTAACTGCCATGTATCACAGAAAATGATATTTGTCTTTTTGGGACTGGCTTATTTCAGTAACGCAATGGTTTCCAGTTGTATCTACTTTGTTGCAGAAGAAAAGAGGTCATTCTTTTTTAATGGCTGGGTAGTATTCCCTAGTGTGTTCCATAGTATCCCATAGTAGTATTCCATAATAGTATTTCACACTAGTAGTACTCCATAGTAGTATTCCGTACCACATTACTATAATTTATAATAATAAAGATATCATATTATATCTACCTGTCAGTACTACCTGGTTATCTTTAGAGTGACTGTAATACATTCTGACAACTGATGTAATTATTGGACCCTGGATGAGTGAAACACAAGTGGAGTATCTTCCCCTGGTGGAAAAAAACTGACCATTTACCCAAATACCCTTCAGTGCACTGAAATGAGTAAAAGTAATACTTTAAAAGGAACTGGAAAAACAGGACTAGAGAGAGTTGGTATGTATAGGCTAACTTATTTGAAGCATAATAATTTTGCTATATTGGCATTCGTATTTAGTCTACTCTTATAAAAGGCTATGGAGATAATCCCAAAAAGTCGAATGATGTCATAATGGATTATATTGTACATGGGCCTAAACATTCATTTAGAGACTTTTAAATCACTCAAGGTGTTCCATTCAGACTTACACCTAGTAATTTATTAACTATACATGCCTGTAAAGTGCTTAGAAATGAACTAGCTCCACGGGGCTCACTCCAGTGGCACTGTACTCAAGCAGTTTCTCTAAGACGTTGAAAATTAGGCTATGAATGTAACCACTTCAGAGGACGTCAAATACATCACAATAAACTACACAGTAATGGCAAGCTTACATTTTTAGGCCCTCATTTTAGGAGCCGATTAATAATTAATATGACACAGATTAATTTATTTCTTTTTGTGAAGCCTGCAAATCCACCACATTTTGAGCAAGGCATGCACAGTACCTCTGAAAATTATAATTAACATTGAACTTCAGCTCCACATTGAAGCGGCAGTGATACACGAACAACAGCAGGAAGATGAGAAGAAAGGGCATGCATGGTGCCATTTGTATACCTGTTTTTCTTTTAGGCAGCTTCGAACTGTGTGCTGATTTTTTTTTTCTCTCTGAGACATCTTCTGGGAATTTTGGTCCCAGCTAATGCATAGCAGTAGTACAAGGGCATCTTTCAATTAAAAGATCATTTGTTAAATTAATGCAGCAATTTACGGCAGTGTGACCTCCGGGTTGTTGCTGGGGCTGGATGCTATTCTATACAAGTAAAAACGTGATGGAGGTCCCTTGTAGAAAACTGTGTAAGTTTAATGAAAAGACAAAAATATCTCTCTCAAAGCACCGACCTAGATTGGACATTAATTTTCCAGTCACTCATATAGGCATCCTAATTATCTTACTGCTAATCAGTAAAACGATACCGTATTGCCTAGAAGTGGAGAGAACCCTACTTGGCGTCCGAATGTAGAGCTCTGTAGAAAGAAGTTCTGCATCCCCTCCCCGAGACGTATCCAACCATTTACAAAATAATCAGTAAGCAGAGTTAATTTGACCGAACACTGAACTTTCACATTATGGATTAATATAGAGGTATGGATGATCCCAGGGAAGACCTCACTCCTCCTCGCACAGACCAAGCCAGAAAACACCTGTGCTTGACAAAGTCTTGTTTTCTGTAGAAGGACATCCAGTTCACTTTTTGATCTTTTTCCATTTTTTTCCAAAGACCTATTTCCTCATTTATAACAAAAAATGATACTTATGTTGATTTATCTGAAGTGGGAGGAAGTCACAGAAGGAAATTTCTATTGCCTCACAACTGTTATTTTGGTTAATAAGAACCGCTAATGTTGGGATTAAATGTAAAAGGAAATTGGAACCGAATTCCTCTAAGGAAGACTACTGATAATCTTATTAACTCAAGCATTCATTCTTTAAACAAATATTAATTTTTTGGTTATACACAAAATCTTCAGAGAAGGGACACAGATAATAAAATCGTTCAAACCCGTATGCTTTGCCTGCAGGAGGACATTTATTACCTGCTGTGATGTCACTGGGTAATTTTCCGGGCTGCTGGAGCTCCAGCTTCAGTTTCCCATCACTGAGAACGAGGAGGAGACCCCCGGAAACCAGCTCCAGTTCGCTGAAGAGCAGAAGCCCTGCCTTATTCCAGGTTCGAAATTGAAAAGTAACAGAAACCTCATCCTCTCTGGACGAGCCTGGCAGGGCTAAGTAACTCCTGGAGCTCAGAAAAGTCACAGGCATAGACTGCGGTTGTGAACAGGAAAAAGACACATTGCCCTGAAAAGAGAGAGAGAGGGAGGGAGAAAGAGAGAGAGCTTTCAGGACGCCATTCTCGTCATATTCATAGCAGCATTTGAAATATTCACAAAGTCTCCTGATCCATCTCATATTATCCTCGAGTTAAACAATAACACAATCCTATCTATGTGGAAATCCACTCTTGCCACTTATCCTAAAGGTTCCTCAACCTTCTTCTCTGGTCTTCTCCCCACTTCTCACTTTTAATATAGACTCGAAGTCAATGAAATCAGTCTCGCTGAGAAGAATACATGTTGGAAAGGAAACACAAACATGTGGCTGTATTGTAATTCTGCTGAAAGGGAATTCGCTTTTGTTGTAAGCAAACATCTCGTTCCAATGAATGACATCCTCAAGGCCATCAAGGGAAAGCAATCATCAGACGATCAAGCCTACTGCCTTAATCCATTTACTGCTACTACGACTGAATGCCACAGAACAGAAGTTTATTTAGCTCCCAGTTAGGAACACGGGAAGTTCAAGTGCATGGCAATGGCGTCTGGTGAGCCATTGCTGCGCCATAACACAGAGGGGGGGACCCCAGGGCAAGACAGCACAAGGGTGCTAACCTGGGCCTCTCTCCCCACTTCTTATAAAGCCACTAACACCATCATTATGGGGACCCCACAAATGTCCTCAACTAACTTTTAAAAACCACCTCTCAAAGGCCCCACCACTTATAACTACCATGACATATTAATTTGGGGATTAATTTGCAATTAGTTAAAATGAAAACTAGTTTATTGTTAAGCATCACTGGGATAGCTGCCTGCAACCCTACAAGCAGCAAACCCCATTGCCAATGAAGAGTGTACACTCCTTGCATGAGCAGTTTCTAGGTGCTCATTGAATGAATGAAACAAACACATCCATGTATCTACAATATTTTTATTTTCGTTTAAAATCATTTTTTTCCTTTTTATTAAAGGAAAACTATTTATAAGTCATGCTGGATATTCTATCAACACCATCAATTTTTACAAAGTGTTAGGAGTGAAATACTTTATAAACAATAAAAAATCTCGCAAAGAGCTCTGGGATTTGCTGACTCAACCTGAATTTCAATTTATATGGATTGAATTTTAAGCAATGAAAGAAATGCTTTCAAATCAGGACTGTCTGCTGATTATTACCAAACTGACAACGCTGGACCCGCATTTCCCAAATTGCCCTGCCTTATCCCTGTCTGTCTGTCTGTCTCTCTCTCTCTCAGTAAAAAGGAAGCCTGGGTGATATATGACAATCAGAAGTACAAGATGAGCCATTTGCTCCAAAGTGCTCCCGTGATCCGGCCCAACAAGGTTGGTCACAGAGGTGCTGGTGTGTTCTTGCTAGTCCTTGCCCTCCACGGTCACCTGCTGACTCTCCCAACAGCTGACCATTTGGGCCTATGGGAGCCATGATTCTCAAAGGCCCCCTCCATAGCTTCCTCTACAGGCTGAAAACAGCCCACACACCGCGACACGCCCAAGCATACCATTGCCGCCTGCTGAGCTGCTGACGACTCTGATCTTCGGCAGTCTCCTGCCAGGCCTAAGACCCAAGTCCTAAAACGCATCCCATGTTCATAACTCCCATATCCCTGACACTTCCCTGGCTGACCTTGATCAAGGCAGCCAGCTTAAAATTCTGCTGCATTTCCATGGAATGCGAATGCAACACAAGGTGACCAACGTTACTCTTTGCACAGATCGGCAGATGCAACGTGCTAACAGCCTATGCATTTCCTTTACTTGTCATGAATGACCATGGCAAAATACGAGTTTTTCAAATGTCTGTCTAATGTACGTGGATGTTATTTCATTCCAGAAACTCTGTATGCTCATTTAGTGAGTTTGTCAGGGAAAATCTTATTAAGGAAATCATAGAGCAACAGAAATTGGTCTCCTGGGAGTAATACCATCCAACTAAATTAAAACATCAACTGTAAAAAAAAAAAGAAAAATAAACCCTGCTTTAGTTCACATAAAAATAAGATACTACGGCCTGTGAATTATGGTTCCTTTAGAGAGAACTAATCCCTTTTATGCATATTGCCAATCAGATAAAACATTTAAATTTGAATAATCTCTAAAACATCATTTCAAATGAGAAGCTAACATGAAGCAATGCTATTGTGTGAAACAGAGGCATAGTTTTTTTCTCCCTTTTACTTTTACTTTTTTAAAATTTATTTGAAAGACAGAGTTACAAAGAAAGGTAGAGACAGAGAGAGGTCTTCCATCTGATGGCACACTCTCCGAATGACCACAACGGCCAGAGTTGTGCTGATCTAAAGCCAGGAGCCAGGAGCTTCTTCCAGGTCTCCCATGCAGTTGCAGGAGGCCAAGGACTTGGGCCATCTTCTACTGCTTTCTCAGGCCATAGCAGAGAGCTGGATTGAAAGAGGAGCAGCCAGGACACGAACTGGCACCCATATGGCATGCCAGCACTGCAGACCAAGGCTTTAACCTGCTGTACCACAGCACCAGCCCCTAATTTATTTTTTAAAAATCTCTCGATGAACAACAATTGTATTTATGGAGTAAGGGGAGACATTTCAATATATGCATACAACATGTATTGATCAAATCAAGATGATTAACATTGCCCTCTTGGCCATTATCGTATGTTTGCAGCCTTGAAACTCATCTCTTGTATTTGCTCAGAAAATACATCATAGATTATGGTGAACTACAGTCACCCTACCACACTGCATAGCGCTGAGAACTTATTCCTTCTACCTAACTCTGATTTGGTCACCGCGCCACCATGTCTATTGCAGTGCTAGGCACAAGATGCGTAGGCTTACGCATCCCCACGTGTGAAGATGCTTACCGTGGTGAGGATCTGTGGGTTTTGCTGCTTGGCCAAATCAATGATATCCACTCCGTTATAATAAAGATTTTCTAAACATCCATGGAAATTTTTTTGTGGGAATGACACTGATTTTCCAGGTGCTGGAATCCCTCCAAAGCTGATCTTAGAAAGAAAAATGGCATCAATAATACTGTTTAGTGGTTTTCTAATAATCTGCTTAAATAATTATGACTAGCAACTATGACTGTAATCATCACCCAGAACTCGATTTTCAGCACCCTAAGCTGAAAGAAAATGAAGATACAGATTCTAAAACAAACACATGCATTCCATTTTCATTTACACTGGAACTTGGCTATTCCTCCAAGTTGTTCATCACACCTGGTTTTGACACTTATAGGCTGATGAAGAAAAATAAATAGATCTTTACATTCAAGGTAAGAACATGATCTGTTTAATAATGCACACAATTATAATGACTTTTTTATTATATATATACTTCTTGTACCTAATAAGATGTGTGCATTTGAGTCAGTTGTTAGTGACTTCATTAACCAACGTGTTTATTGCTACATTCTCTGTATGATCTACACTGCTCAGGGGTACCCTACAGCACAGGGAAGTACTATATTTACTTGTGGTGACGTGATCTCTTTGTGAAGGCAATTTCCTTACATGTGACATTCTGTGACTGCACATTTCAGGTAAAAAAGACCATCTCCAAAACATCTATAATATAATAACTTAATATACTGGGGGCAAGATGAAACCTTGAACATTCTCTGCTCATTCCTGCTATTGTGAGTTTGGACACCTTGGACATGCTCCACCAGCTCTGTGATTTACTGTAAAAGCTGGGTTCTCTAGAAAATACTTTATTTGAGATAGCTCAGCTGCATGCGTATCCTAAAATCCGTAGTAATTGGAATGTAACCATCACACCTCATTATCAAGGTCCAGGTAAGTGAATTCCCCCTGTGCGTGGAAGCGGTGCCTGTGCTCATCCACGGTGAGGTTGACCTGTTGGCCCACACGCTGGATGAGCACAGAATGCCAGTGCTGATCATCTAGCAGGCTGCCCAGGGTGAGACTGATCGGGCTGTGGGCAGAGGGCAGTCTCGCTTCACCTTTGAAGAGAAAAAAGTAACAGCATCATTACTCCCAGAACAAGGGGGAAAAAAGTTTCCCTTAGTGAATCAGAGTCTCATAATAATCGCGTCTTCCTGCCATGCACTCCATCCCAATACCGCAATGGATTTACCTGAAGTCTGAATATAATAGTCTCTCAACCTTGCTGTGATGTTTCCACTGTTAATTCTTTTTATTATTATTACCCATTGCCTGCTCATCTTCTATGTAAATTTTATCTTTGCTACAATCTCATTATTTTTACTACCTCAATATTTTTCAATGACCCATCCCTTTCTTTATGACATTAGGAAATAGCTACATAGTTCTACCAGCGTTGTGGAAAAAAACACTAAATGAGAGGCTTGTGGGATTTGCAAAATATGAACCATTTTCACATGACAGAGTGATATTCACATACACGCAAGACCTCAAATCTGAGGATAAGGCACTTCAAGTGTTAAAAGCTAAGCCATAAAAGCATAAAGTTACCCAAGTGACATCAGAAGAATAGATTTCCAAGCAACTCACAGAAAAAGAGCTTTACCTGAATTAATAAGGAAAAAGAGCTTTCCTCCTCTCAATTCCAGCGTGAGGTGATCTCCACTCGGCCCTTCCCTGTGGAGTAGAATCCCATCACTCTGCATGGTTTTAAATTTCAAAGAAATAATATCTTTCATGGGACTCAGGGATTTTTGATCAAATCGGTAGAGAAGGGAACTTTTCCCATCCAGATCAACCACCTCTGATCCTAGAGACAAAGATAAGAACAGTCATGCTAAGGATACACATAATGTCCAGGAAAGCACTTTTCATGTACATAGATAGAGAGCACGATCGTGTGTAGTCACTCACACACATCTGCAGCTCAGCTCTGGGCTGGTCCTAACAAGGGAAGACATGACCATCAGATGTCTAACAAAACCTTGGATGGATTCAAGTCCAGCTTTCACTACCCTGGACACAAAATTCGTGTTCTAGAAACACATTTGAAAATGTACTTCTAGCTCTTTTATATTATTAGAGGCTATTTTTTGGCTCTTTGAAATGGTTTTAATTATTTTAAGAAACCCAAAGAGGGGAATACATCAACCCAAAGATTTCAAAGATATCAAGAACACAAGAGAAAAAGCCTTAAAATAGAGACTTGACAAAATGATGAGAGCCGAGGAAGTCTTTCATCCCACATAATAAACACTCAAGTTGCCTTATTCCCTAGAGATATACTATCAACAGACTCACACGGCATGTTAGCCACGCAGTCATACATCAAACGTTCTTCAATTATCTGCTAATAGAAATTGGTATTGATTAATCATCTACTAGTTATTCACACCTATATCTTTTTTTATTTTTATGTGTAACTATTTTTTTTAACTTTATTTAATGAATATAAATTTCCAAAGTACAGCTTATGGATTACAATGGCTTTTCCCCCCGTAACTTCCCTCCCACCCGCAACCCTCTCCTTTCCCTCTCCCTCCCCCCTTCCATTCACATCAAGATTCATTTTCAATTCTCTTTATATACAGAATATCTTTAACCATTTTTCTCATGCCATCAGAGAAATCAGAGTAACGATTATAATTAACATTTATAAAACCACCATGCCTATTCATGATCAACTCTTCAATGATACTCTTGACATGTTGAAACTAAATTTTCATTGGCTCCAGAAAAAAGTGCTTTTTTAAAGAATATTTATTTGAAAGGCAGAGAGGAAGGGAGAGGAAAGGTAAGAGAGAGAGAGAGAGAGAGAGAGAGAGAGAGAGAGAGAATCTTCCATCCTCTCATTCACTCCCCAAATTGCTGCGACAGCTGGAGCTGGGCCAGGCTAAAGCTTGGAGCCTGGAACTCCATCCAGGTCTCCAGTGTGGCTGGCAGGGACCCAAGCCTGTGGGCCATCTTCTGCTGCTTCCTCAGGCTCCTTAGGCGGGAGTTGAATCGGAAGTGGAGCCTCCAAAGTCTAACTGGCATTCACATGGCAGTGGCTTAACCCACTGTGCCATCTATTAACCCAAAAAAGTGGTTCTAATGTCTTGAAATTCTTTCATATACATGTTATATGCAAGAGATCCACACAAATACACATACTTGCCACAGAGTCATAAAATGCCACTTCAAGCACCTATAACTGACCATTGTGTTTTGTCTCATTTTATTATTTTCATGGTTAAGTGACAGTATTTAAAGCAATGCTATTTTTTGTCTTCTCAAGGGCATTGTTGAAAAGACACTGGCTTAATGCTACTGTAAGGTCTATTCTGCTGCATTTAAGATGGTGACATGGACATGTTTTTTAGCTTTCTGACAATGTCTTACCTACTCATTGTCAAGATCACTCTTATTCAGCTCATCTGAAAATGGTGTCATGTTATACCAGTAACATAACAGTACATCTGTCAAAATCGGTTGCACCTTGAACAAGAGACATGCAAAAGAACTTATAATACTCACAAATCCTAGAAGTATCTTCTATTTTTCACAAATCAAAAATTTTTCAAGGCGATTATCCTTGAGAGTGTATTTATGTAATAAATGAAGGGGTTAGGAGAAACCAATAAGATATAAACCTATTTTTCAACTGGAAAGCTGAGTTCTTCCAGTCAACAAAATGACATTACAGCTTACTCATCTTGTTGCATTTGACAAAATTATTATAGCTATTTGTATGCCCAAATGTGCATTTCATTCAGATCATCCATCATATTTTGTGAACCATTTCTATCCACAACCCCTCAAAATTTCTTTCAACTATTTTATGAAGCTAACTTTTGAAATTTCAAAGGTTTGATTTTTTTCACATCTTGCTAATGTGCTTATAAAGAATTCACTCACCAAGTGCACATGAATAAACATTGCATTCTGCAGAAAGAATAATGTTAACGGAACAATTATTCCTTGTTATATAGCTGGATGAATGTGCATGGTAAAAACATAACTCTGTCAAATACAAATAATGTGTTCTATGATTATTATATTATAATAAATTAAGAAAAATTCCAATAAGACAGACTTTAAATGCTGACATATTTGGAGCAATGCAGTTATCTCTGAGTTAATGTATCGCTTAAAGGCAACCATCTTAGTAATGATTTTATTTTAGATAAATACTATTTTTGGAATTAGCTACCATGAGATTTTTTCCCATAAAAGGCTTAGCCTACGTTACTGTAGCCTACTATTTCTTTCTCTCTTTTTTCACACTGCTGTTATTATTACATTGTAATGGACATATTCATCTTCCATGGCACCTAAATCTTTTGTGTCTGGGATATTTCCACCAGCAAAACGGGGTAGTGAAGAACATATCAAACAGCTGATGCCTCAAGCAATGGTATTCTGTTTCATCTCTTAAACTGAAGTCACTTCCCGTTTTCTCCAGCTCTTACCTACTCTCTGCTTACATCCCATGGATGCAATTATGCAATCCAATGATGTTTTCAATACAATTTTATTTAGGCCAACATGTTTGAAGCACCATGCTGGATGCTAGAATAAAAGAGTATTCAACACAAATAGGAAGCCACTCCTCACCATGCTTACATTTGGGGTGGACAGATGGTATATAATAAGGGAACAAATAAATCCATGAATCTATTAGAGACTGTAACAGGTGTTCTAATCAAGAGCAACCGAAGACTATGGTCATTCGAGGTAGCTGGGAAAGGTCTCCAAGTCTAGAAACTTGAGGCTGAGGTTGACTGCAAGGAATAATCTTGTCACTCACTGCAGACTTTAAGTCCTAGAACTTGTCCCCACAAACTAGGAAAACTCTTAGAGTATTGGACTTAAAAAAACCTGGACATTCTCCCAACACTATCCCATTCAACCGTCATGAAAGAAAGCTCTGTGGATAGCTGAGGAATGACAATGACAGGAAATAAGAAGTAGCAGTAAAGTCACCTCCCTTGGAAAAACTGAGCCTGAAAGGAAGAAAGCACGGAAAAGGGAAAATCAGCACCCTGGCTGCATTCTCAGCCTGGATTTCATGTGCATTTATACAGTGTCCTTCAGAGGAAAAACGCTAAGTGAAACTCGGAATGTGAGTAAATCATCAGGAAAACTTCAGGTAACATATACGCAAGATATAAAGGTGGATTCTCATCAAATGAAAGCATTCTGGAGGATTATTAGTGTCATTTTGGTAGTATATCTATTTATAATAACACCTTTTGAATGTCACTTTAATAATGTTATTTACAAAAAATGCATCTAATTAAAAATGATTTTAAACTATAATCACAAAATGCTGACCTATGATGTATGCCATTAAGGTTATAAAATCTGGAACTAAATGAAAACAAAATAATGTTTTGCAATAGAGATGAAGAGCATTTGGGTTATATAGGTAACAGCTATATCTTGTTCTCCAAGGGCTACTAATTGGAGAGGAAGATGTATAACCTGCCTTGAAAATAATCTTACTATTGTTAAGAAAAACTGGGAAAACCTGAAATAAAGCAAAGGAATAATTTTGTATCACTGTAATACTTGAGCATTTTCTAACAGGCCTGCCTAAAAACCATTCAATTCTAGATGAATTAATAAATGTTTTATTTTACTATTTGTTACTGATGAGAGCCAGGTTCTGTAAAGTTATATATTAGCTTTTAGATTTTTGCCAATAGAAATATAAATTACTTCTGTTTGATAGAAAACATGAAATTCTTCCAAAACAATGTGGAGTGAATGGAAGATCTCTCTTCATTGTCTCTTTCTCTCTCTTTCAAATAAAAAAAATATAAGTAGATAGAAATTTGGGAGCAGGCATTGAGGTATGGCAGGTTAAGCTACTGCTTGGGACACCCACATCCCACGTTGGAGTGCCTGGGGCCAAGCTCTGCTTCCACTCCCTATATCTTCCTGCTCATGGGCACCCTAGGAGACAGCAGGTGATGGCTCATGGCATTGGGTCCCTGCTACCCACATGGGAGACCCAAATGAAGCTCCTGGCCCCTGGCTGCAGCCTGGCCCAGCCCTAGCTGTTGTGGGCACTCAGGGAGTGAACCAACAAATGGAAGATCTCTCTCTCCTCTTCTCCCTCTTTCCTACCCCAACTTTCAAATAAATAAATAAATTTTTAAAAACCATGGAAATTGTGTATTATGTAAAAAATATATGCACAGATTTCAAAAATTTTTACACCAAAAGAAATACCTTTTAATTTCATTTTTCCAAGAGCTTTTTGAAATACCCTTGTATAGCCTCAAAGGTCATAGTTTTATTGCCCTGTTGGACATTGACTACTTGTGTGCTTGCCTAACAAAATCATTCCATCATTCTTCCTAGATCCTTGTATATATTGTCTCTCTTGAATTTTCTTTGAACTAACATTAGCATCCTTGTGATTCATTCATTTATAAATCAAATGATTTTATATGTGTTTACTCTGTATTTGAATGAGAGTTGTATTTTCAAAAATTTTCCTTCAACATTACTCATAAAAAAAGTACATTTGGGCTATGTGCCATTGATCAGGAAAGCAATAGTTTAAGTCCTAGCCATCACTGGTCATGTTCAGGGTTAATTTAACTTTGCTGTTCCACAAAGATCTCCGAATTTTCTAACTACTAAAACAGCATGGCCAACACAGATAAATTCTCACAACAGAAGCATTGCAGGATCATTCACAATAATTTATCTTTATACTGAAATCAATCTGTAAAAATATCCAGATTTTTTAAAAACATTAATCTACTCCAACATTTATTTGTTTATAAACACTAAATTATGGCTCTAAATTAACATTAATGATTATTGGTAAATATACTTATTCCTTTCAATTGTCAAACACTTTTTGGAAAGAATCTTTTCTACATGGTTGATTTGCATAAATATTAGAAAATTGGCTATAGGAAAAGTGAGAAACACAAAGTTAACAAAATTTATAACAGTGGAAGACCTACAGCACAAAAAAATAGAAGACTTTTACTCAACTAAAAGGAAATATGATTTTTCTACTTACAAGTTTGTTCATTAATAGGCTTATTATCTGGGATTGTATTTTTGATGATTGCGCTATTATCTACCACGGATGATATGGCTGTATCATGCACTGGCTCACCATGAGAAGGACATGAACTCTAATTTTCTAGTAACAAACTGCAAATTATTCTGAACATTCACCCCCGAGTTAGCCATCGGTACTAACGTCTATTACTGCTCAGCCTGGTAACTAAGGCAACGAGCCTTCAAGGTTCGGATGCTCACTACACCTTGTGCAACTGGATTCATTTCCCGTAGTTGCTCTAACAAGGAACCACAAACACCTTCCCTTAGAATATCACAAAGCTGCCACCTTGTGATTCTGGAATTCAGAATTCCTAACACCAAGGTGTGGGCAAGGATTGCTTCACTTTTGAAACCCCTAGGAAATTATCCCTTCCTTTGCCTTGTCCACCTCCCAAGACCACTGTGTTTCTTGGCTTTTGGCTCCTCCTCCTATGTATGAGATGAGTATCCCAGCATCTTCAGATTCTCTCTCTCCCTCTCACTTCCGCTTTGACATACCCTGATCCTCATACTCACGTCTCACAGGGTCCCTGTAATGACACCGGGTCCACCTGGATAAACAACAATAATCTTTCCATTGCAAGATCCTTAGCTCAATCACCTTTCCCGGGTGCAAGTTCACATGTTGCAGGGACTAGGGTTTTGGAAGGGCCGTATTCCCTGGCTGACAGGAAGGACTTCATCTCTTCACCCCTGCTTCCTCATCTCCAACAGGAGAATGCTAGGAGCACACTCTTCACGGGAGGATCCTGTGACTGTTTATACCTGCAGAACTTCTGGAAGTTGGCAGGTGATCGGCGATCAACAAACGTTAACAACTAGTAATACTCCTGTTGTTATCTGTGAGTAAAACATCGGGCAAGAAAAGGGGTATAGCAAAAGCAGTTTAATACATGCAGTTGGAGTATTTGCAGTTATTAAAAAAAAAAATCAGTGTCTGAAGTGGACGAGAAACACTTAATTATCCAGGTCACAGCCAGGCGCGGCAAGAACAATTTCCAGGCGTCTGTGGGTTCTGTGGGTTTTCTCCGTCAGCTCCTGTCTGAGCCACGACCACAGCAGTCGTGGGCGACTGAAGCCTCCTCAGTGAACGCTTCCATCTCTAATCTTCTCATCTAGGACAAGGACCAAGGAGAGGAGAGACTTGCAAAGACCACAGTGCCTACTCTCCTCTCTCGTTCTCCCTGTGACCACGGATACAGCCGGCTTGATTTACGTGGTTTAGAAATGCAATCTTCCATGGGATTAAAAGCTCCCCAACAGCAAACACGCAGGGAGTTGCAGGAGGTGTAGCACTGCTGGGATGGGTAGAGGTGTTCTGCCATCCTTCAAGCCTTCTGTCAACACAGTGGAAGACACAGCGATGCTTAAAAACGAAGAACACTTCTGTGCTTACAGTCTACTGAGGAAGACACGCATCCCTGAGACGCGATCATTCATGCCTCCGTTGGAGCTTCTCTTTGGTATCAGGACGAGACCCGAATGCTTCTAGGATGTGCAGAGGAGATGGTGAGCCTCACCCTCTGGAAAGGATGGGCTGCATTGTAGCAATGCTTCACCTCCTTGAGCAATAAAGTGTTTTTCTGCCACTGTACATGTCACACGCAGCCCGTTCCTCATTCTCATCCATTCCACTGGTTCTTCTCATCTTTGTGCCCATGCACCCTTGCTCCAGAACTTTGAGGTTTCTCAGACTTATGAGGGGTTGTTGCTTATACAGGAGGTCTTCAAGAAGTTCATAGAAAATTCATAGGATGAAAAAAATGCATGCACTCCAAAAATGTTTGGCATGAAAATAAACTTTACCTTTTAATTTCATTTTCCATGAACCCTGAAGTACCCTCATATAAACAGTGTCCTCCCCACTCCTCAAGCAGATTTCTAAAAAAATTAAATAATACCGAGAGTATGGCTTTTTAAATTGAGCTCCATGGCCCAGCCATATCAGGATCGACCAAGAAGAATGGTTTGGGTCTCTGTGAATATTCAGTATCCTAGGCTCTGCCTGACCTCCATCAAATGAGAACCCTGGGAATTCTAACCTGCAACCCGGGAACAGATGTCTCTGAGCAATACTGAGGCAATGACAGCATAAGGGATACTCAACCAGAAGCTTACAGAAACCTATTCCCTGAACATTAATACTTCACTGCCCAATGAACTGTGCCCTGGACAATGAATATGCTTTATTTATTTATACTTAGTGGTACCTGCTGAAAGTTGTGCAGGTGGTGATTTACCCCTAAAAAACATTTCTGGGATGAAGTGATCGAGTGACTTAAATCACGAATCACAGCACACTGATGGGGCTACGTGACTGCAAAGCCTTCAAAAAGGAAAACTGGAATACAAAATGCGTAAGGTGGTACGCTAATCATTAAACAATTAAGTTTCTTTGAAAGCCATGAATAGGTTCTTCATCTCTTAATTCCTTGAAAATCACCCCTAAAATAGAAATTTTAAAAAAAGTGCTACCTCCAAAGACCAAAGAAAGAAATAACACAGGTCATTCATCAGCTGGATAAAAGAGGTATAGACCAAACTCTTCTTGGTTAAACATGAAGTAAGCCTTAAACACAGATCACGGTTTCTTTATTTGAAAATTATTACACACGAATTGCTAAACAGAGGTCCAATTTTGACTTCTAAGGAACGTAAATCAGACTGAGTGCTGTTAAACTATTGTATAGAGAAATATCGAAGCACCAGCATGATGTATAGGCACTCGAGATCCGCATTACTGAACTGGGTTTTTAAAGCAATGGAGAGGCGAGACCAAGCACTCAAGAAATCAACAGGAAATGGGTTGTACTATTTTTGCATGGTAACATAAACGAACACAGAATGATTTAAGGGTCTCTTAAGTTTAAGACAACTAAAAGGAACACAATACAAAGGAAGGAGGCACAGAATCAGGTATTGTATATAACCACAGGGAAAAGGTGACTTCACTGTCATGGTTTTAAATAGTCTGAGTTAAGGGCAGTACCAACATGCCAGGAGTTTATGGGAACAAATACCATCACAACCACTTAAATATCAATCTAAATTAACCTTCAAGTGGACTCAAAATTAATAACTTCTACTATGTCAAGGACTCTTGAATGCATCGTTGGAGGTTGTAAGCGTTATTTCTGCCTCTAATATTTATTTCTGACTGTTGCAGCATCACCAAAGTCACTTAAATGCTGACTCTCAGTTCCTTTATTTGGAATAAGTAGAAAACAGTTCCAGTTCTCATACTAGACAAAGATGCTGGGGGGATCAAATGGAAGTTTCCAAATGCCTCTACGTTCATTATTTTGTATGCGATTATTATCGTTTTAATGAGAACAACATTTGAAATCTCATGTGCTCATCTCAGAGATCTCTCCCATGAACCAACTGCTGCTGAGTCTAAAAATTTTATACATTGATCTGTTATTCAGTTTTCACCAGGGCTGATAAGAATTTTTTCTTAAATCATTGATGTGACAACAGTTATTGACTACTGACTGCGCCAAGTGCAACAGTGGGAGCAGCCACTGCAACGTGAAGTCTTCTGTCCCCATAGATCCTCCAGCCTAAAGGAAAAGACACCAGGCAAATAATCCCATGTCTATAGCTCTATCTATAAATGCAAAGTGACACGTGAAAGAAAAGAACAGGGTTATAGGAGAGTTTTGAACAGAGAAATTCAAATTGGGCTGGCCGTCAGGGAGAACATCTCCATGGAGGTATAACAAGCTGAATAGGGGAGGCTCCATATGTAAGCAGAGGTCAAGAAAGGAGGAGGAAGTGGGAAGAAGGGATGGGAATTGGAGAAGATGGGAACAGTGGGGAGGGTGGGAAGGACTGTGGAGGGATGAAGAGTGATGGCAGGAACCAAACAGAAGTGCCCCTAGGGGTTGACCTATAGGCAGATCTCCTTGACCACAGGGAGGTTTGGCTCCAGGACTTAAGACATTTTGAATGTGGTTTTGTCCTTAGCCTTAGGATATAACAATTGGACCGAAGGTGGGGTCTTTCCTCCTAAAACAATGTGTTTGTGCTGTTTCAGTTGAAAATGTGAGAACCCAAGGAGCTTCACAAAATCTAATCTGAACTCCAAAGGTGAGCTCAGCACCAGGCAGGTGCTAAATCCTTTACAACTTTAACCTCTCTGGCAGCATTCCCTTGGGTTCATTGGTATCTCATCTTGGGCATTCGAAGCTCAGAAATCAGCCAAGGATTTGAGGGGAATGTCCATCAGGAACTCGGGCTTCCCCTTCTGACCTCCTTGTCTTGAAAGTCCCCTCCTCGGCCAACAGCTGCTCTGGCAACCTTGACCTCTGTACTCTCGCATCCCAGACTAATGAAACCTGCCTACCTTCGGCTTGTTCTTTGCAAAGAGCCCGTTAGAGATTACGTCTTTTCTTTCAAAAATCAAGTGCTCTCAAGTTTTCTATTTGTTGGAGTTGAACTTCAGAGCTCTGAAGTAGGTTTTTTAATATATTTCACCCAGAACTAGCTATGTGCTACTAATGCAACTCATACTGAAAAGAAAATTCTCTCACTTTTGTGAATCCTGGTAGTGATTCTGACCTGTTCTTTTATGTAGGGTTGAAAAATGGACATGTTCTATTACCACTTTTGACTTATTCTTTGAAATATTTCTTTAAGGAGAAACTTCCTCTCTTATATGGTTATTCTGGAGTAAATATTGTGTAAGAAAAGTACAGTGAATGCCTGATGTTTTTCCTTCATTTATTAGTTACACAAATCGGATCCTTAATGTCTCTCATAGGTGACCAATGGAATTTTTTTGTCATCATGAACCTACTCACTTAAAATATTTAATGTTTCAAAAATTGTATTGAGTTTCTTTTGAACTTCTATTTTTGGGCAGTAAAACCTTTCTCAACAGTCCCTAAATTCATTTGACATGATCTTGATGGAGTTCCATAGTTTCCTTATTTTCTAGTATTATAATAGCTAAACTTATTTTAATTTTAATAGAGCTCCACTTATCATTGAATTAAAATCTTAAGACCATAAGCTTTGCAAATAATTGGAGAATTTATCCTCTTTGATTTTAGACTGACCAGAATCTATCTTCTTTCTAAACTCTGACATAAAATAGGATTCCTCAGTCACAGAATTAGCTGATAAATAATGTGAGAGTCGTGATATACCTAATTCACCTTGGTTAAGCCTTTAGCAGTTACCCTGTGGCCGTTCCCCCAATAAACAGGCATTGAATTCAATTATAACTATTCTTTACAGGAAATCTAACAAATTTACTGCTTTAATTTTTCCCCTAGTCAGACATGCAGCATGAGAGATCAACATCCTGAATACTCAGAAAACTATTACCCACCCCTCATTCAGTGTCCCGCACCAGGCGAATGGTTGTGCTTCTTATGTTACTTTTTTATATTTCCTATTTACATTTTTTCTAAATGGAAATCTACTGGTAACAATGTATAGTCCAGCTTTCACTATCTTTACATTATAAAATATGTACTCTTCCTTTTTAATCAATTAACCTGAAAAGTATTTGAAAGGTAGCACAAGAGAGAGAGACAGACAGAGATATCTTCCACTTGCTGGTTTACTCCCCAGATGCCTGAATCAGTCTGGGCTGGGCCAGACCAAAGCCAAGAACTGCATCAGGGTATACCACGTTGGTGTCAGGGACCCAATTACTTAAGCTGGATGAAAGGGGTATATGCCTCCGGAGTACACATTAGCAGGGAGCTGCATTGTAAGTGGAGGCATGACTTGATCTCAGCACTTGGATATGGGATGGAGGCGATCTAAGTGGGTGACTTAGCCTTCTGCACCACCATGCCTGCCCCTATGTTTCTAATTTTAAATAGTTGACATGAGTCTTATAATTACTGACTTATGTTTCATTTACTAAATATATCACACAAGTTTGTCTAAAGCGTCTGTGTTTAAGCACTTATATACAATAGTTTAACCCTTGTAAACATTTATTCTTATTTAGTCTTCTCACTCGGTTCTGTCTGTGCCCCATGCCTGATCTTTAACGTGTTGACTTTGCCGCTAAGATGATGGAGAAAGCTATCCAGAGGCTCACCAAGCTTGCCTGTATTCATCCGTTCATCTACCTACAAGATGAATAGCAGAAAGAGAACATGTAAGCAGATCATAAGAAAAGCTGCCCTACGACTGGGTGAAAACATCCCCTGATGTGATCATGAGGTATGGTGGAGGGCGTCAGAAAATCGATTTCTAGGCTGAGGACAGAGAATGAATAAAAGAATGATCTATGTAGAGGAATGAAGGCTGGATTTGTGACAACTGCTGGAGGCATTATGCAAAGTCACCAGGTTCAGAAAATCATGAAATCATGGCACACCAAAATCAGCCCAGCGTGGCCAGAGAGTTGGACATTCCTCGTGCTCTGTGGGAGTGGGGAGGAGAAGACCATCAATTACAAAATGAGGATGCTTACACAAGCAATGCAGAAAAGGAGTTTAGCATCCACACTAAGGACAATGGACTCAGTAGTTCACCCACAACTGAAGAACAGCGTGCTCACGTGGTTTACCTGGGGTTTCCGAAGGACAACTCGGGTACACTCACTTTCCCCAAGTGGGTTCCCTTCCCCTGCCTCAGTTCACCATTTTCTTCTTCGGGACGTTTAGTACAGCTGTGCCCCTTCATCATCAAAGGTTTCCTTTCCTTTCCCTTGTTCTTTCTTCCACCAGTTATTTCCTTCCATACATCTCCTGTCCAGATCTATAAACATGTTCACGGTTGCTATGGCCAAGAAATCTGAAATTTATACTTTCCCTTTGATCCCATAAAATTTAGCTTCTACTTCTCTCATTACTCAGAAAACAACTTCAAGTTTACTGACATAAAAGTAGAACATGCCCTTTGATATGGATTTTCCATTCACTTGATGTTCTTTCATAACAAGTTATTGCTCTAACTCGTTGGGGTACAGGGCAGTAAAATTATGTGTGGGTCTCACAATAGCCATTTTCCCTACAATAATCACAGGACGAGCGTGCATCTGCAGCTTCAGCAAACACATGTATTAGGCACAAGGGGACTTCGTGTAAAAATGTTTAGACTACCTGAAACAATAAAAAGGACTTGTTTTAATAGTGGTAGAAATGCATTCCCATTTTTCAACACATGAGTAGTTGTTCAAACCAAGCACTTCATAGTTTTATTATTAACAGTGATACAATAAGTGGAACACTCCATGATTTACTGAGCTTAATAATATTTATATAGGTTTTAATTCTTCACCTTCAAGCCAAGGGCTTGAAATTCCAACATTCCATATTTCACAGACACTTGCACTCTACAAGTCAACAATGGCATTAATTCTCTCTCCTTTTCCTTTCCAAAATCTATTTATTCTCCATGTCCTTTCCCAGCCAATGATACAACCTTCCAGATAGTTTTTCAAATCTGATACTTCAGCGTCTGCTCACACGCAATGACCAAGCTTTCCTGATTCGAAATCCACAGTATATTTCACTCTGCCTACTCTCTTCTGTAGGGATTGCTCTCCTCTAGTTTGGGGGTCCCCTGTCACTGACACAAACCAGAGCAGAAGCCCCCTGAGGAAGTACTGCCTCCAGATTGAACCCTCCACAGTAAGCCTCCTAACTGCCTCTAGATTCAACTCTCCAACTTCCACCCACCCATTTTAGTCTAAGTGACCACACTAAAACACAAACTCCCCATCCCAGCATCCTTACTCCTGTGCCTGACTGGGGCTCTCCGATTCTCCTATTCAGCTGTCTTCCTAACCTACCATGTGAAAATAGCTCAACTGATTTAAAAATCTACTACAATACATATTTGAATACTACTATCACTTTATCCATGATACCCTGCACTCATGCTATGCTATCTTGCACTTAGCTTGTACAGTACTTCTGATATTTCTTTTGTCCATGTTTCTTTATATATATGTATTACCTTAGAATTTATCTAATAATTATCTTTTAGCAAGTGCCAATAAATGCATAAAAGGTTAATACATGCTTCATTCATGCACTTGTCAAGAGCCTTGGCTTTGGAAAGTGATGGATCTGAATTAAATCCTACATCTAACTTAGCTTGTATAACTTTGGACAAAGCTCCCAGTTTCTCTACGGTTACTTTCCTTTCATTTCAGGAACTGTGAAGCACTCAGATGTACACACACCTGAGCAAATGGCTCTGGCAAAGCTCACCCTAGAGTTGTATTAACTTGGTGCAGATTGGAAGGCCCAGGCAGAAGAGAACGGCAGGCTCTGTGCAACCCTCGGGCTTTCCTCAACCTCAAGACAGGTCCCCTCTGATGAGCATGGAGGAGTGACCTGCAGTTGTGAACCAGGAGAGAGACCATGGCCACCTCTCTTTGTCCAGGAGAATGTCCTTGCATGTCTGCAGAAAACCCAAGGTGATCTTGGGTCTGTGCTACCCCATTGAGTTGCAGACAACATCTTGCAGCAGGAGGCTTCTGCTAACAGCACATGCAACCTCTCGTTTGGAAGGTGGAGAACACCAGTATTCCCAGCTCTTTCTGAGTTAGGCAACCCTGAACAAGCTATTTAGAGCATCCAGTATACAATTCTGCTTGTCTCTTACTCCTGCATTAAATGTTGGGTTTCCTATGTCTAACTGACTGTGTTGTTAGAACTAAGTCAGAAACTTCCAATAAAAAATAGTTTCTGGGACTGGCATTGTGGCATAACATGTGAGGCTACTGCTTGCAAACCTAGCATCCCAAGAATATGGGCACTGGCTGCTCCACTTCTGAACCAGCTCCCTGCTAATGCACCTGGGAAAGCAGCAGAAGATGGCCCAAGTGCTTGGGCTCCTGAACTCATGGGAGAAACCCAGAGGAAGGTCCCTCCTGGCTTCAGCCTAGTGTGCAGCCATTTGAGGCATGAACCCATGGATGGAAGATCTCTGTGCCTCTCTCTGTCTCTCTTTGTATGTCTCTCTCTTTCTCTGAGTCTCTATGTCTCTGTAACTCTGACTTTCAAATAAATAAATAAATAAACTTAAAAAGAATAGTTTCTGATACATAGATTACTATGTGTTCAATAAATGTTGCTAATATAATATCTAATATTTTTAAAGATTTATTTATTTATTTATTTGAAAGAATGACAGAGAGGGAGAAACAGGGACAGAGAGACAGAGGGACAGAAAAAGGGAGGGAAGGTGGGAGAGAAAGTCTTCCATCCACTGGTTAACTGCCCAGATGGCCACAATGGCCAGTGCTGGGCCAGGTCAAAGCCAGGAGCCAGAAGCATCATTTGGGTCTCCTACATGGGTGCAGAGGCCCAGGCACTTGGGCCATCTTCCATAGTTTTTCCCAGGCCATTAGCAGGGAACTGGATAGGAAGTGAAAAAGCAGGGACACAAACTGGTGCCCACATGGTGTCTCAAGCAGAGGTTTTATCCATTATGCCATAACACCAGCCCCTCTAATAATGTTTTAACACACTAATATTTTACAAGGTTGATAGAATTAATAGGTGGAGAACGAATGTGGCTACAGTTTGAGGGATTGAAGTCAATTTGATCACACACATTCCCCTAAGGTACTCAAATCCAAGCCATTTGGGGTTATTCCCAAGGTATCAGAGAGAGTATTTTTCCCATTAAGGTTGTGACTTTTCCTCTTTAATAGTAATCTAAAAACTATACAACTTCATTTCACATTGAATCCGGTCCTTCCACTATGCCATATGCATTACAGTTTGTGCTTAAAATCATACTGTCCCCAAGAACTGCTACTTTAGCCATAGGCCAAACAGGAAACAATAAATGCAGGTACCACAAAGACATCAATTGAAGCACACAAAATAGAATATTCCATAGACTTAAAGATGAGAAAAAGCGTGTGTATTGGGGGGGGAGGTATAATACTGGAGTTATGACAAGTAGTCATAACTGTTTGCTAACAGTCAAAAAACATTGACTGGGGCCAGCGTCTGGGCACAGCGGGTTAAGCAGCTGGCTGGGATCCCGGCATCCCATAAGGTCACTGGTTTGTGTCTTGGCTGCCCCACTTCCCATGCAGCTCCCTGGGAATGTACCTGGGAAAGCAGCGGAAGATGACTCAAGTTCTTGGACCCCTGCTACCCACGTGGCAGACCCAGAGGGAGTTCTAGGCTCCTGGCTTTGGCCTGGCCCAGACCCCGCCATTGTGGCCATTTAGGGGGTAAACCAGTAGATGAAAGATTGGAAGATCAATCTCTCTCTCTCTCTCTCTTCCTCTCTCTCTCTCTTTCTCTCTCATTCCCTCTGTGACTCTGCCTTTCAAATAAATCAATACATTTTTTAAAAACGCTGACTAATGGCCATGTCCACACAGAATTCAAAGTAAGCTGTACGTTCGCAGTCACTACCACATGAATACTGTGAGTGGTACCCTAGCTTCAGCAAAACTGTATCAGTGGTTTTGCTGAACTAGTATTGAATGTATACCCTACACTGAATGTGTATTACATATATGATGCTGGGGAAATCACTTAATTTTTCTAATACCTGGTTTCCTCTCTACTAAACAGGTAGTTCTAAGAATTAAATTAGAATTAGATTATGTCCACAAAAACCATAAATGACACATACTACTTGCACGATGACTTTTAGCTATCATTGTACTTGTGATAGATTTTATTACATGGCTATTCTGAATGAGTAGAGAATGTTCCAATAAACATGAAGCATTTAGAAATTTGTTTACTGATGTACAGCGTGTGGCATAAGCCTTGCTAAACTCTGATCCAAAGAGAAATAAGATTGACTGTCCAGCATCCAGGTTCCAGAGTCTTAATGAGGGTGGAACTTTTTTAAAGGATGATTTTATTGAAGTAGGACAATTAGGAAATGAGGAACTAACACAGAGTCAGAGCTGCTAAGCCGGATTGTTGAAGCCGAGTCAGCTAGCAGTTAAGCTGGGCAGATGGTGGAAAGTGGGCTGCCCCGACTCATCTCCCATGCAACAGCTGCAGGGAGTCTGAGCTGCAGTTCAGTGTCTGGTTGATTTGACTACAAACCCAATTCTGCCACTTCCTATCTGTTAAGTTGGAGAAAGGCAATCTCTCTGTGTGTGAACTTTCTCATTCGGAAAGTGGAGAAATGGAAGTTATCCAGGAGTAGTTATCTGGGATGCTTTAGAAACATCATAAACTGCTTATAATGGCATATGATGAACACGCAAATGCAAGTAAAAGTTACGCAGACCCTTTCTATTAAGCTAGTAATATTTGTGTTGTTCCTATGATTGTTATTAATACAATTATTATTCTGTAAGCTCTGGAAAGCACAGAAGGGCTGCTGATGTTTGATGGTGGAGGTGGGTATCGGGAACACTCAAATACAGGAGCAGACCTGTACGTTCTGCACAACATGGCCCAGTGTAGACACAGTCAACAAGTCACATAAGCTCCATATGATAAGCTTTGCTTTAACAAAAAAGAATTAAACCAGAGTCTAACTCAGCTTACATCACAAAACCATGGAATATGTGTGCAACTGCTTTACTGGATAAATATAAATGTTGACTAGAGGAAAAATGGTGCAGTGAAATTGAGCACTCCGGGATTCTTTTCTGGGTTCTGTGTACGGCTTGTGAGATGCTGGACTATTCACTGAATCTCTCCAAATCTCAGACTGTTCTCTCAGTAAGCGCAGATCGTATTAGCTCTATTAGCTCTATTCTATTAGAAAAGTGCATCAGGAGGATGGTGTGGCTTGGGGTAGACTATCAATAACTCTTAGGTCCCTTCTCCACAAAGAGATATAATAAAATACTTCATTAAGAGGAGACTCAGTGAATCTGTGGATTCTATGTTTTTTATGTGAATGTATTTAAACACATTTTATATTCTGGCAGAAGTCTTTACTTCTTCTATTAATTTATGCTGAGGACTTAGTGCATTTAAAAGTGAGTTACATGACACATTATTTTTTAGGCTAGATGAAAAAAACATTGTTTTATAACAGATGACTGAATACACTCAATGGAACACCGTCTCTTTTATTAAATACAGGGTACCTATATGAAACATAACCAAACATCACCCATGAGGATAAGGTTCTAATAGGATCTAGTAAATAGCATCAGATTTGGATAAATGAATTCATATATTTCTACACATATCTATGCACACACATATATGGTATGTGTGTATGTGTGTATGAAATGCTACTATCTCTGAATTAAAATGTTAAAATTGAACACTAAAGACAATAATTGGCATGCATGGACACCAAAAAACCTTCCACAAAAATCATTGCTGTTTTTAATATCTCTTTACACAGTTAAAAAGCCCATTTCAGTTTGCAGTTTGTCTTTTAAAGCCTCTCCTTTGATGTTCATTTCAGTGTGTTGCATATGTAAACACTTACTATATGCACATCCGAACACCTCGATTCGCATTCCAATTCTGCCCTTGGGGTTCCATTCTACAGGGATGAAGCGCAGAACTCTGGCTTTGATAGAAGGCTGGAGCCTGGCATACACCACACTGTCCGCATTTGCATTTCCTGAAAAGCCCTGGAAGAGAAAGGGAGGAAGGAAATCAGTCTGTCCGCAGAGTGCCCATCTCACTCCACACCCAACAGGGCAACAATCCACAATACAACTGGATTTTTGACTATGAAAATGACTCCTTCTTCAAAAAAAAAAAAAATCACATTAGCAGTTTTTCCCCAAACTCATTGTTGCCTAAACTTTTCTGCTTATGAAGAGTAGTTTAAATTCTACCAACCCCATTAAACCAGCTTTAACTATGATACCCCTGATAAAGAATGCATCTGTAAAGTACAGAATAAACTTAAAATGTGCCAGGCCTAGGGCTATTAACATTGGGACTGGCACCAAAAAAAAAAATGAGAAAACATGCTTCCAGTATAGAAAAACCATTATTTGATTTAGCAAAGATGCTCACATCACTGATGAATGGGTAAAGTTATGATTTGTTTCAGATGTTTCACCCTCTCATCTTACCCATTAACAGAAACAAAAGTATCACCCAACATTCAAGTCAAAACTATCCTCTGATGACAGGTTTTAAACTTCATTGGTACATGACTGAACATAAAATTGTTATGTGAAATTGGAAACGGTATGAATTCACAAAGATCTGTAATTAGACTTTGAGACTTGAGAATCTGAAAGCTACAGAGACCTCGGGTGGGATGCTAAGGCAGTACAAACCGCAGATAAGGAAATTAAAGGTCGGAAAGGTGAAAAAAACCCCTCCGGTGTTTGCAAAACCATTATCTCTAAGACAAGGAGCCAAGTCCTCCCATAATAGCAAGATGCATCTCCCTAACACATAGCTCACCTGCAAAACAACTTACTACAGCACCATCTAATATCTAAGCCAAAAATTTCAACAAATTTCTCACTCGCATTACTTGTCAGAGCGTACTGACCAGCCTGTACACGTGCACGGTACTGCCCATGACAGGTATAATTATCCAGCAAGGTTCAAACATATTAGGTCACAAAAAGCACTCCTCATTTTTTGGCATTCTTGATTTTTGTTGCCTTTGTGTGCAGAATATTTTCGTAGTCTAACGTTCCCCAGCACATAAGTAAGAACACATTGCTTCATCCCACAGATACTTGGAATCTAATAGCCAGAGTTCCATCTTGTTCCACTGCTCAGAAGTTTTGCCTAAGGGTCTGGTAAGAAAGGTCAACTTAAGTTACTTCTATATCACCCTACTCAACCCTAGTCAACCCACCCCTATAGCACCATGCTCTCCATTTCTCCACCATGCAAATCATGAATATTCACCCAAATATGTAGTGTTGCATGAATTCCAATGTTTCCTATAGAATGGTTGATGTGGGGTACTGTGTCCCAAAGTTGGACTGCACCTGCACTTACAACTTCAAGTGCTCAGATCCTGGCATTGGGCTACACATGTGTGTTTGTGTGTGCATGTGTGTTGTGTCTGAATGTGTGTGTATGCACACAAACGAGCATGCAGGAGTCTTTACAAATGTTCCAAATCAAGGTAATGTGCAGCCAGGGTAAAGGCACTGAGACCTGTTTGAAGATGTTCAACTCCAATCCACAGCAACTTCCTGTCTTAGCAGATCTTGGGAGTATTTCAACAGCTTCGTAAAAGTAATGAAATTAAGAGATACGTTTCTCTTTAGGCAAAAAAAGATGAAATCATATATACAAGGGCTTTCAAAAACTCATGGAAAATGTGATTAAAAAAAACTATACGTGGATTTCAAATTTTTGCACCAAAATAAACTCATGTTTTAGTTCTATTTTTCATGAACTTTCGGAGTATCCTTGCACTTCTGATTCCATTTCTCTGGCAGACTAACACAATCTCTAATTAGAATTTCTTGCAGAGGGAACAGCTGGCTGATTAATTAGATAATCCACCCAAAGATTGCATATTTTTCAAAAATTAACATAAGTCCATAGCATTGGATAGATGTCCCAACAATGCTTTCAGCATCTTAAGGGATTGGGAGAAAAAATGTATACAACAGCAGTGACAACAGACAGATAAAAAGAATAGGGAGTTCTGGCCGGCGCCGTGGCTCACTAGGCTAATCCTCCACCTGCGGCGCTGGCACCCCGGGTTCTAGTCAAGGTCGGGGAGCTGGATTCTGTCCCGGCTGCCCCTCTTCCAGGCCAGCTCTCTGCTGTGGCCCAGGAGTGCAGTGGAGGATGGCCCAGGTCCTTGGGCCCTGTGGCTGCATGGGAAATCAGGAGAAGCACTTGGCTCCTGGCTGCTGATCAACATGGTGCGCCGGCCGTGGCGGCCCTTGGAGGGTAAACCAATGGCAAAGGAAGACCTTTCTCTCTGTCTCTCTCTCTCACTATCCACTCTTCCTGTCAAAAAAATAATAAAAATAAAAAAGAACAGGGAGTTCTGAAAACAGCGATCTTTCACTTTTCACCTGATCCAGTTGTGAGTTATTTGACTTTGGGAAACATAGAGAAGAAATGTAAGATACACTGGGGACTGGCATTGTAGTGTAGGGGGTTAGATCAGCACTGGCTTGGCAGGCATCCCATGTTGAAGCATCAATTCAAGTCCTAGCTGCTCTGCTTCTGATTCAGCTTCCTGCTAATGTGCCTGGGGAGACATTGGATGACCACCCAAGTGGCTGGGCCCTGGCCACTCATTTGGGTAGCTGGCACGGAGTTTCTGGCTTCTGGTTTCAAGACTGGCCCAGCCCTATCTGTCACATTCATATGGGCAGTGGACCAGCAGATGGAGGATATGTCTGTCTGTCTCTCTCTCTCTCTTCTTACTCACTCTGATGCTCTTCCTTTCAATTAGATAAGTAAAGGGATCTTGAAGATACATAGTTTGTATAATAAAAGTATCTTTACTGACATAATTAAAATTACTAGGAGTTACCTCTTATGAAGTTGTGAGGTTAGGGTTATCAGACATTTGGCATATTTTATACAAATCCGGACTTTTTTCTGGTTCACTGAAAGCTGTCTTCTGTGTCCTCAAAGGATGGAAGGGACACACGGTCAACCTTGGGCCTCCTTACAAACACCCCAATCCCATTTCTAACAACCTCTTTTGACCCAATCCCTAGCCCCAAGAGGCCCCAGCTCCCAACACCATCACCTTGGATTTAGCACTCAACACAGGAGGCTTGGGGACAAGCATCCAGATCCTAACTACGAACGAATGTGTCTTGTCTTATCCACTTCCCTGCCTTCAATTTGAAAGTTTCTGGTTCAACATCAGACACAACTGAAGTGTAAGATGAACCTTAATATCTGCTCCAATCCTGTAGATCGCGGTTTTTGTACTCACTATACAACCAAGGAAAACTAAAATTACAAAGGTGACATGCTAGAAAGTGGAGAACCAGGGTTTAATTCCAGGCCTTTCTGACTCCACAGCCCCTAATTCATCAGCCATCAAAAGGCCTCACTGCAACAGATCATGAAAACAAACAACCTACCGCAGAGGAAACTCACTGTATCTGAAACCTTTTGCCTTTTTTTCTCATAATTTATATTTAAAATCTTTTATACATTGGAGAATAATGCAACATAGATTATTGCTGGACTGGGACTCAGCTCTATCAGTTGACATTTATACACAAAAAGATTATTCTGCTCAAATCACATTTTCTCAAGATTATTACAGAGTAAACATAAAAGACAAAGTTTCAATAATTAATGAAACTCTCGCATATAAATAGTAACCTCAGTCATTATACCATCAAATATGTGAAATAACTAGAAATAAAATTAAGGTTATGTGTCTTACATGATAAAATAAAAGACTTCATTATATTTTTCTTTTATTTGATTTAATAATTTTGAAACCCAAGTAAGTGGTCATAGATAGTACAGAAATGTATCCTAACCAAGATAATTTATAAAGTTAATGAATTAAAGTTTCTCATGGGATTTTAAGTACTTCTAAAGTGAGTCTAAATCATATGAAGAGGCATATTCTTCAGATATGAGTTGAACAACTCATGTATAAAAGACAAAATGTATAAAGGGAAATGCCCATATAGCATTTCCTAAGGAGCTATAACAAATCAGAAAACGGGACTGTTCCATGCAGTTGCACAGCAAACTCTGTAATTACATATAAATCAGCCCAGTTCCAGCCACAGTAAACAGCAGCTCCAGCAGAAACACAACACACAGACTGGCAAACATGAAAATCCCTTTGTTGTTGCTGCCCCCTCTTATCGTAAGAATCCTAATGACCTCTATGTCACCTGCACATGACCGACATCCAAAGAACACTCAACTTGACATTGTCAGCTTACACACAGACAATAAGCAAGACACAGCCAAAAACTGGCTAATAGAAATCACTCCTTATTTTATGATGGCAGCTACAAATTTCTACTATGTGTGACTCCCAACAGGTGATCCAGCGTAGAAAGGTGGAAAAGAAAAAAAAGAACCAAAAAGCAGTATTTCACTTCAATAAGCCCAAATAAGAATGATTTCTAAACATATGCTGAACAAGACATTGTAACTACCTACAAAAGTTAACTCCATCTTGAATGAGAACACAATTCATTTATTTTAATAAAGATAGCAATGATAGTTCTCTAAACAAATTAGAAAGGCAAGTTTTAATCTGCATATAAAATAAATATCATTTTTCAAAGTAAAAGAGAATAGAGTTCTATTAATATAAAATTGTTATCTATAATACCTTTAAGAAAAAATTCAGTATCTTCAAAATATTTATTTGAAGAGACACCAAGTTACTAACAACAGTTTGGTGAGGCCTCATGTGCCAATCATTATATTAGGATGCACAGACACAACGCTGTAAAATACATTGTTTAGATCCTTTTATAGAAGGTTTAGGATTCTAAAGGCAGGAAGATGAAATATCAAGAGACAAGAAGCATGTGAAAGATAAATGTCTGAAGTCTGCAACTATTGTTGAAACACAGCAATAAATTGTTCTATGGAAGATACATGGGCAGGTCATAAAGCTTACATTTATATTAGAGTCTTATATGTTCAATTTTGTTGGGAACTAAATTTTTATTGAGATGGAAAACAACTTTTAACCATTAAAATTCTATTATGGTAGTGCTAAACTAGGAAATTCTGAACAACCCTCCTACACGAATGAAAATAAAATAGATTGAAGAACTAGAAAGACACTAAAACACTCAATGTCTCAGATCTCAGAGAAGAAAACGCAAAGCCCTATACTTGAGCTTCTTCCTCTTTAGAGACAACTAACAGATTCCTGAAGAGGAGAAAGAGAGAAGAGCAGAGTTTTAGATAAGCCCCACAGGATTATGAAACACATTTTAAATTCTGGATACCTTAAGGATCAGAATAACTGATAGGCATCCACAGGTTTGGGCAAGAATACAGAGGGTCTACAATCTAGGAAAAGGCAAAGCTAGAGATAGGCACCCTCTCAGAGATTAAAGCCAAACGGTTCATCATCTCTGTGTCACTGTAGTGAGGCAGCCAGAGAAAGTTAGCACACCTTATTATCTTAAAGAAGGAAATCAAGCTACATTCTAAAATCTATGCTTCCAAGCCTCAAATTATCTATTCAGTTTTTCTTATCTATTATCCTACATGACATGGAAAACAATAAAACACCAGGGAAAACTGTGATTAAAGAGAAATTTATATAATGTGTGATTAAAGAGAAATTTATACATAAAGACATTTATACAAGTGTTTGTGTGTGTGGGTGTTTGTGTATAAAACAGACCTTCAAAAACTTCATGAAAAAAGAGGTAGTCTGAAAAAGCTATGCATAGATTTCAAAAGATTTTTGCACCAAAATAAATTTTTGTTTTAATTCTATATTTTCATGACATTTTGAATTATCGTCAAGTGCACACACATGCTACTCTATACAACAGGAAACATCTGGGCAAACTAAAAGTCAACAGTTTTTGTTGAACCCATTGGAAAAATGGTATTTCACAGTGCTATGAAATGAACTATCTCCCCTCAAAATTCCTGTGCGATGGTGTTGGGAAATGCAGCCTTTGGGAGGTAATAAGGCTTCCATGGGATCATGAGGGCAGGGCCCCGGGGGGAAATTGGCACCCTTCTAAGGACACAAAGAGAGATCAGGCCTCTCTCTTTCTCCCTACCCTGTGAAGGTACAGCAGGAAGGTAGTCAGTCATCTGCAAACCACAAAGCAGAGCCTAACTGGGAACCAAGTCAACCATCGGCTGGATCCTGGGACTCCCAGTCAGCAACGTCTGCTGTGTAAGCCACCCAGTCTATCCCCCACCCCCTTGACAGGCAGAGTTAGACAGTGAGAGAGAGACAGAGAGAAAGGTCTTCCTTTTTCCATTGGTTCACCCCCCAAGTGGCTGCTATGGCTGGTGCATTGTGCCGATCCAAAGCCAGAGCCAAGTGCTTCCTCCTGGTCTCCCATGGGGTGCAGGGCCCAAGGACCTGGGCCATCCTCCACTGCACTCCCGGGCCACAGTAGAGAGCTGGCCTGGAACAGGGGCAACCGGGACAGAATCCGGTGCCCGACCAGGACTAGAACCCGGTGTGCCAGCGCCGCAGGTGGAGGATTAGCCTAGTGAGCCACGGCTCCAGCCTCTATTCCGTTTTCTTATAAGAGCCCATGTTGGCGGCCTGGTGCAGCGGCTCACTAGGCTAATCCTCCACCTGCGGCGCTGGCACACCGGGTTCTAGTCCCGGTCGGGGCACTGGATTCTGTCCCGGTTGCCCCTCTTCTAGGCCAGCTCTCTGCTGTGGCCAGGGAGTGCAGTGGAGGATGGCCCAGGTGCTTGGGCCCTGCACCCCATGGGAGACCAGGGGAAGCACCTGGCTCTTGATTTCGGATCAGCGTGGTGCACCGGCCACAGCGCGCTGGCCGCAGCGGCCACTTGGGGGTGAACCAACAGTAAAGGAAGACCTTTCTCTCTGTCTCTCTCTCTCTCTCACTGTCCACTCTGCCTGTCAAAAAAAAAAAAAAAAAAAAAAAAAAAAGCCCATGTTGGCTAACACCAGGGCAAACCACCACCCCGAAGTCTGGAGGGAGGAAATATCATCATCGTCTGAGCTGAGACCCACCTAAATGGAAGAGAAGCCACTAGCACCATATGCCTAAAAACTCAGACTCATGGAATGTTTCGAATAAGGAGCGCAAAGCCAAGAGGAAGTTCAAGACCAAGGGCAACGGAAGAATCTGAAGGACAGTGTCTGACCACAGCACCTGCAGCAAACATGAAACACAACCTGGTTCCTACCCCAAAGAATAGAAATCCTCATGCTAATAAAATATTGATCTCAGCTCCTCCTGCTGGGTACCACACGTACAGGTTTCAACAACGAACTACAAGGCATGCCGAAAGACAAGAAACAGCAAAGACAAAACAGTCATCAGAATCAGACATACAAGGCACAGGGGTCGGAATTAGGAGACCAAGGATTTACGGCAATTACAGTTAGGATGTTAGGGGCACTAATGGAGAAAGTGGTTAGTAGGTGAGAACAGATGGGTAATAAAAGTAGAAAGATGAAATCCTATGAAGGAACCAAAGGGGATGGTGGAAACCAACATACAATACCAGGAGAAAGCCTTTTTGATAGGAATATCAGAAAATCCAACAAAGCCAAGGAAAAACCAGTGAACTTGAGGATACTAAACCAGAAACTTCTCAAACTACAATGTAAAAAGAAAAAAACAATAAGGCAGAGGGGGATATCCAACAAGTATGCGACAATAACCAAAATTATGATATACACATAAACTGAATGTCAGAAGGAAAGGAGACAAAACAAAACAGAAGAAATATTTGAAGTAATAATGACCAGAATCTCTCCAAAGTCAATGACAAACACTAAATAATGGATCCAGGAAGCTCAGAGAATGTCAGATTAAAATGCGAAATAAAAATTGCACAGAGTCAGTCATTTGCCACTTAAACTACAAACACACACACACACACACACACACACACAAAGAGAACATTTTGAAAGAAACCAGGAAAAAAAAAAACTAGTAGAAGGCTGGTGCAGCAGGTTAAGCTGCTGCTTACAACATTCATATATTGGAGCACAGGTTCAAGTCCTGGCTTCTCTGCTTCTAAACCAGCTTCCTGCCAATGCTCCTCGGATGCCAGTAAAGATTGGTCCAAATACCAGTTCCTGGCTCCTGACTTCAGGCTGGCCCAGCCTTGGCTATTGCAACCATTTAGAGAGCAAACCAGCAATGGAAGTGTGTGTGCACTCACTCTCTCTTTCCTCTCTCTCTCTCCTCTCTCTCTCTCTCTCTGTAGAAAAACAGAGAATGCTTTCCAACTTGTTTTGTGAAATCAGCAGAACCTTAATATCAAATCTGACAAGAAACTTTCAAGAAAAATTGAAACCAATGTCAGTCATGAACATAGATCCAATAACCCTCAAAAATAGTTTACAAGGGGCCAGTGCTGTGGCGTAGTGGGTCAATCTGCCGCCTGCAGTGCCGACATCCCATATGGGCACCAGTTCGAGACCTGGCTGCTCCACTTCCAATCCAGCTCTCTGCTATGGCCTGGGAAAGCAGTAGAAGATGGCCCAAGTCCTTGGGCCCCTGCACCCATGTGGGAGACCCAGAAGAAGCTCCTGGCTCCTTTGCTTCAGATCAGCATAGCCCTGGCTGTTGCAGCTATTTGGGGAGTGAACCAGAGATGGAAGACCTCTCTCTCTCTCTCTCTCTCTCTCTCTGCCTCTGCCTCTGCCTCTCTGTGTAAATCTGCCTTTCAAATAAATAAATAAATCTTTAAAAAATAGTTTGCAAAATGATTCTAGAATACAGACCTATAGGAAAAAGATAGTAAACTACCCCTCAATAGCATTTATTCTAGGGATATAAGAATTGTTTAATATTTTAAAAAATCAGTCTGTGTAATTAATCACCCTTAAGAAAGCACGGCCTTCTCAGCAGGTACAGTAAAGCAAATGATTAAATTCAATATCCACACATGACTAAGACTCAGCCAGGTAGCAAAGTTGTAAATCTAACAAATCTATCTACAGAAATCTTAGAGCAAGCATCAGACATAATAGGAAATGCCAAGAGCAGCTGTGAGACTGGAAGTAAGACAAGTGTGCTCTGTACAGATCTTCCCATTCAGCACGTAGCTGGTATTCCAATTAGTAGGATACGGTAAGAGAGATGGTTGTCTGTAATAGCGGGGTCGGAAGGGAAGAAATAACACTTCTTTATCCACAGGTTGCACGACTGCATATGTAGAAAATTTGGGAACATTCAAAGGGAGTGTGTGAGTAGCACAATCTCTATAAAAATGAGCATATATTTCTACTAAAATTAAAAATACACCTATTTTGTGAGCTGGCAGCTCCATTCCAATGAACGCACTGCCCGAAAAGCAGGCAGTCCTGCAGGTAGCAAGAGACATGCATGTGAAAGGTCTTCAAGCATTTTTTGTAATAATCTCAAAGCATACTTCAAGGTCTGATTACAGAAGGGGTTGACAAAGTGGGGTCTATTGATATAATCAACTGTTCTAAAGCAATGAAAATAAATCAATTATGCCTGTACACAACACAGATGCAAGTCACTAGGTAATGTTAACCCAAAAAGTCAAACATGTTCTTAGAGTATGATTCCTTTCATATTTAATTCAAAACAGGCAGAACTAAACTACAGCATTAGAAGTTATGAGGATTTCTATATAGGGAACAGGTAGAGGGGGTAGCCAACAGAAAGGGCACAAAAGAAAGGACTGACCTACTATAATATCTTGGCCAAGGTAATATGTTCACAGGCGTGTCGACTCTGATAATTCAATGAGCCACACACAGATATGTCTTTGATCTTTTTCAATATAAAAAGCTAAATGAAAATACCAGTGTCAACTATGCCAAAGAATCACATCCTAACATTCTAAAAGATCGTTCACTGAAGATTTAAATTTCTGCATGTATATGTCCAAAAGCAATGAGAGAAGATTCCAAAGAATACCTCATTAAATTGTATTTTTCACTTGTGTGCTTTTCTATAGATCATTAAGAACACCATGACAAGTACCTTCCAACTCGGCTTTTAGATACCATATAATTTATCATGCATTATACCATAAAGAACTCCATTAGCATCTTTCATTTTACCATGAATATTACAAAGAATAACGGCATTCTTATGACCATTGCCATTAAAATAACTATTGTTCAGGGCTAAGAGAAAGCTTCTGAGTTTCCTATGAGGGACATTATGAAATTCAAAGTAAATTATTTCTCACTCACTTCTACATTCTATTTATGTTTTCATATAATAATTCTAATATACTGATTAGTTGTCAAAATGTCATATTCAATAAATCACTAATTATTTCCCAAGTTGAAACTTAAATGTATATCTTAGAGTTTCAATATCAACCAATCTTTACAACAGATAAAATGAAAAATACCTATTTTACTATACTTGATTTGGAAAATTGGGATGTTTGAACTGTTTGGATAGGGTCTGGCACTGTGGCACGGTGGGTTAAGCCACCATCAGCAATGCCAGAATTCAGTATGGATGCCAGCTCGAGTCCCGGCTGCTGCACTTCCCATCCAGCCCCCTGCTAGTGGGCCTGGAACAGATGGCCCAGATGGAAGATGACCCAAGTCCTTGATCTCTGCACCTGGATGGAGTTCCAGGCTCCTGGCTTCAGCCTGGCCCAACCATACTGTAGTGGCATTTGGGGAGTAAACTTGGAGATGGAAGATGGATCTCTCTCTCTGTCCCTTTGTGGTAGAATGAGGTGAAAAGATCATATCAAGATGGCCACTGAGGTGAAAAGGTCATGCCAAGATGGCCGCTGACAACAGAAACTGCCTGGCAACAGGCCGTGATTGGATGGCTTTGGAAACCACATGACAACAGAGCCTGACTGATGGCAGGCCGTGATTGGATGGTTTCAGAAACTGCCTAGCAACAAGAGCCTGACTGGCAACAGGCTGTGATTGGATGGCTTTGGAAACTGCCTGGCAACAGGCTGTAATTGGTTGGGGCATAGACTGCCCCTTGACCCGATTGGCTGGTCTTGACTACATAAGCTGTTGTACTAACTGAAATAAACGAGTCTGCGGGCTGCTTGCCTCAGGCCTGCTTTCATCCGGCTCCTGGCATCTGTGTGGTGACTCCGCGCCTCTTGCCCCCACCACGCTCCCCATCTCAGAAATGAATCCACTGCGACACTGTTGAGAAATCAACTGCAACACCCCTTCACTTTCCCTCTTCCTCCCTCTTCCTCTCTAATTCTAACTTTCACATAAACAAATAAAGCTTAAAAAAAAAAAAGTTGGCTATAGTTCAGTCAAGCTTTACTGTTTCTTAGAGCTGTAGAGCCAACAACTCTGATTTTCACTTCTGAAGCCTTCCATTGTTGGAGAGATATTAGCTATACTATTAATGCATACTGACTCTACCTGAATGTATATTTCCTATTATAATGTATATGGGGTGATTTAAATACTGCTGAGCACTCTATCCTCTTGTTGACCCTATAGACACTTTCCCAACAGCTAGCCATTGAGAGATTCTAATCTCTGAGGTATCTCTAATGATAACAAGATTTTACAGATGTAAAATATCTTCACAGTATGATCTGAAAACTTGCTGCCAACTTTATTTTTTACCAAGTAGTTTTGGAATGCATAGACAAAAATATAATGTTGTATTTTTAAGGGCTGCTTGGTATTGAAATTCGGTACAATTGGGTCACATAATTAAAGTTTCATTACACAAAAAGCCAAAAGAAAGTCTCCTTGGTTTAGAAGTCATATGATCAGTGAACAGGAACGTCTAAGCTTTCTTAACCTGCTCTTCACCAAAGAGAAAAAGGTATCTGCCTCCAGGAGCAGGGGTAGATAAATGCACACAGCAGACACTGGGTTACAGGGACGGGTACAAAATTTTTATTTCAATCAATAATAGCACCTGCCTACTTGCATTGCCTTTTGAAATACTGCTGGGTATTACCAAACAAGAAAACAAGCCAGTAAATGCCTCACATACCCAGGAGTATCTTGAATGAGTAGAGAAAACCTACACACCCATTCCATTTTTAATGCTAAGATGTACGAGTGGAGAGATATTTTTTCTCTTCAGCACAGGTGACATAAACTCATGCATTCAATGTTCAAATGAATATCT
The DNA here is from genome assembly GCF_051225735.1 of Oryctolagus cuniculus. NCBI lineage: Eukaryota > Metazoa > Chordata > Mammalia > Lagomorpha > Leporidae > Oryctolagus > Oryctolagus cuniculus. The sequence goes on along the minus strand of NC_142884.1, from coordinate 68,807,010 downwards.
ATTTTACCTTTGTAAACAACTTTTTATCCAGAACCAGCCATCATTACTCCAACAACATGTAAAACATGAATATGACCTTTACCAGCTTTCTCTAAAGAGAAATTAAGAATGCCCACCCAAACCTTGGAACTGGAGACCTTACTGTGACCTGGGACAACCTAGATAATCCTGGTTCTTTATAGCATTTAACAGCTGAGGAAGCTTGAGGCAGAAGGATTCCTCAACCTGAGTTTCTTCATCTAGAAAGTGGGGATAGAAACTCTTTCCTCCAAATTTAGAAGGAGGAATTCCATAAGATAAAGAGATTAAGATGCACCTGCTTCATAATAAGCCTTAGTAAAGTGCACTTGTGGCTGTGGTGTGCAGTGACTGAATCTGCAATATCACATTGTGACATAGAACTTGCTAGTCTGATTTTTAAACATTTACATTCTTTTTTAAATTTTAACAGAGGAAAAATTGTACTTTATGGGATACTATGCGATGTATACATTGCTCAATGTCCAATCAGAGTAAATAGATTTAGTGCATCTTTTGAGACAATTGAAATAGAAATTCTAACTTCTCTAAATACACATTGACTGAAGCGACAACTCCATTTGGGATATAAAACCAACCACTTATTTGATTTTATTTGACAATATTTTTAACCTGAAGGCAAAAGATATCAAGAAAATACTTCCTAGATAAGTTACTTAAACAAAAATAGTTTTTCAGTTCTCTAATGAAATTTTATTTCCTTTTAAACTGGCTTGCTTTTGCATATGAATTTAGGAAATTATACTTCAGTCAGTGTAATTATAGCACCTAGCAGCAAGGAGCATTTCCTAAAGATCCACATTGTTTCTGTTTCAATACAACTGAGATTGGCTGATTAGCATTTGAAAAAGATTTCAAAGGTGCGAAATCAATTTAGACACAGATAACTTTTACAGATATTTCTGCGCAATCTCTGAAGTCAGGTTATAAAACATTTTGCATATGGTTTTAATGATACTGGATACATATTTTAATTTAAAATCTGCTTATCTGAACTTTAAGAAACTGCATTATTTATAATATATGGAATAATCATAAGTATTTCTGTAAGGAACCAGATAATGTGTCTGGCTGCTCTCAAAAGATAAATTAAAACAAGTGAATATGAGAACAAACTCTAGCAGCATTCCAATGATACAGTACCTAGGCTTATTATTTTATGCCTAAATGATAGTTATCTTAATGTCACATGCAGTGTAGAGTCTGTTGTTCCATGCGTTCTAGTTTTCCTTTGAATTCTCTCACAACAGTCCCAGATTCTTAGAACACAAATGCAGCAAACAATAATGAATAAAGGGATAACAGACACAGTGACCTACTCTGGCTCTGTTCCCTCAGGTCTGAAAATCATAGTTCTATAAGAATAGGAATAAACATCTTCTCTGAACATGTGCACCTTAGCTATTTCTCAGGGACTCCAATCTTGATTGAGTGGCAGATAATGGATGAGGTAATACTCTATAGAGTACATGTTCAGAGAACAGGCTCTGAAATCAACAGCCTGACAAAGAAACTCAATTTCTTATCATACTGCAGTCTTAGGAAAGTTACAGTCTTTTTTTTCGAAATAGTAAAATGCAATTCTCCAGTTATGTATTGGAAGTTGAAAAAACCAACTGGATTTTTGAAGATGTGCATGAATTAGTATTAATTTTTTTAGGTTCTAAGTGAAGCTCATACCTTTCAGAAATTTGCACTGAAATATTTAAGGATGAAGGAGTAGAGAGTTTGTGGTTTCCTTGAAAGCAATTCCAGAGTGGGCAATGTTTGAGAGCAATGCTTGGGGTAGGACTGGCCATGGCTGGACGCTCAGCGGGCTGCTGAATGCATTCCAGGAGTTCACTTTGCTACCCCTTCCACTTGTGTATATGTAAAACATGAAGACAGGAACTGCTGCAAATATTGAGTTACATAGTATATGAAAGGAATTTAGTATGTTTACAAGACCATGTTTTCCTCTATAACATTTCTTTACTTATGAAAGGTCTTTATTTGATAGTTTCCTGTTGACAGGCAAGGAGGTTATTATTTTGACATATCTAGTTAACTTACTAGCTCTCAATGCACCACAAACACTGTTTCATTTAGTAATATGTTCATATGTTTAATAAAATTTTCAAGTTCCATAAGCCAAATTCTTCAGCTATATAAAAATATTTACTCTGGGGACAACTTACATGCTATGCATATGATCAGAATCATACATTTATAAATGAGTTATAACTCCGTATTTTACTTTGGTTGGCAATTATTTTGGTCAGATATGAACTACTACAGGGAAACAGTAATTTCAACACTTAGTGGTCTCTAGAATAATGTCCGCCAATGTGATATTTGACAGCGAGGGTTAAACATCATAGCATCATACTGAAAGACACAACGATGTCAGTGAAAGCTCATTAATAACAGCTACATTTGAGCAATCTCTTAACTCTGTCACTTTCTATTCAGAGTTCAAGAAATTAACTTATTTTCCTAATTTGGAATATAAGCATTTTATTATACACTTATAGTAGATTCTTTTAAAGAATTTATTTTTAATTGGCATTATGATTGTGTGTATTTATGGGGCACAAATGTGATGTTGTGATCTATGACACATTGTAGAAACAGTCAATCAAGCTAATGAACATATCCATCACATTACCAATTATCTTTTGTGCTGAGAACATTAAAAATGGATTCTTTTAGCAATTTGGAAGGATATATTGCATTATTAAGTGTGCTCACTATGAAACTCTTTAGCACAATGACTTTCTTATAAGTTCTATAGATCTCTACAGATCAAAGGATGACGGTTTATGCAAAGTCATCCTCAGTTCTTGCACCAGTAGTAAATACTGCTTCAAATAGATCTATTAATTGTAACTTACAGGTTATTCATTTAATGCTGATAAAAATTTTGACAAAAAGACACCAAATATTGAGCAATTTAAGGGCCATTAATCACGTTTTGTAGATAAGTGCATGTACTGAGAGATTCAAATTCAGCCCCTCAGTCTTACCCTAAGTTGCTTTGTTTCAGTAGAACAAAGTGCACTAAAGAAGAAACGACCATCACTGGTTTTCATTAATAAACAGAATTCTTTATTTGCCTTTGAGATAAAGTGGCCACCAAAACAAAGAACACTAACGTTGAGTTGATTATTCATCAATGTGCATAATTTATCCTCAGTGAAATACATAGTTTGAAGTTACTCCCTTGGTCATGTTGCTATGCTCTTTTGGTTAGTAATCCAACTTTTGTTCTTTGAGATTTAAATTTGTTTTCAACTGAAAAATAATAATCTCATAAATTTCTGCAGCACAATGTATTGTACATTTCAAAATTGCTAAAGGAGATGTTAAATGTTCTCGTCACAAAGAATTAAGTATTTGAGGTGAAGACTGTGTTAGCCATTGTGACTTGATTATCCTACAACATGAGGATATGGGGAAACTTCACACTGCACATTGTTCACACAAAGGTCAGAACCAAGGCAGATTCTTCTTGGCTGTGTCCTCAGTGACACTGAGGTTGTCCGGCTCACCAGGCTGTCTGAAAGTGTTTACTGTCTATGGGACTGTACAAATACTGCATATTATTAAGCACACTGGCTTATGCTAAGATGTATTAGCACGTCAAAACCCATTTGATTAAAATAATTTTAATTAATGCTATACATTTTTAATGAAACTGAATTACTTTCAAGTCCAGAGCACTAAAATATAATTACTCGGGCACATGCACTTGACGGAATATTATGAAGCAATTAAAATGGTGATTTTTGCAGACTATTGAAAAATTAGCATGCTCTCTTCATCACTTAAGTATGATACATGATGGTGTGATCAGCATACTTTATAAGTTAATTTGAAGTGAAACATAATAAGAAAAGAAAATGATTCTGTATCAAAGTTTTAATAGGGGTTTTGCTAAATGATGAGATTACAGATTTCATTTTTTTAACTTCCTCCATGTAGTAATTTTTAAATTATGTGATCACACAACTTACACAAAAAAACTGCAGGCACAAAAGGAAAACACGAAAGATTCCTTTCCCATCTACTATTAGTCTCTTTTCTTTACCAAAATCCCTTTGTCTTGGACATTGTCAATTTTCAGGGAACTATCAGTTGGGCGTTTTCTTGATCGCCTCCCACTGTGGGTTCCAGTGGCCTCAAAAGAACCCTCTTAACACTGACTACTGGCCATTTTCATATAACACAATTCTCTAACTACTTTTGAAATATCCTTTATGAGAAATACATTTTTTATCATATCCGAGAATAAAAACAAATACTCCTTTTGAGAGCTTACACCTTTGAAGACCTAATATGAATCCCTCTCCATGTTTTGATGGATTTCCTGATCTTTCTAAGTGAGGTCTTTTAACTTTTCCTCAATTTAAGGATAAGAGAGTTGAAACTGAGGATAACAAAATGACATATCCAATATCACACAGTTAGCAAAATGAGATAGGAAAAACAAACAAGTATGTAAATTCAATATTATTACACAAAAAGATAATATATAACTTTGTGCATAAAAATCTGGCAAAAGTCAGCAAGCTGGATAACCCTAGAAGCTGGTATGAATGTGGGATACAGGAACCTTAGGTATTGCTAATTAGAAGGCAGACTGATATAATTATTCAAGAGGCACCTGTGTATTACATAATGCAACCATTCACTATGATTGTTGTTTAGTGAATCTGCCAAAAATTACATATCCCAAAGCAATTCTCAACAGGTGCATAAGGGACACACATGTGGATGTCCTTTGAAGTATGTAAGCTTGAGTTGAAAGCAACTGGACTATTCGTGCCTGGGACAGTGCAGTCTCATGCAACACTCAATGAACAAGCCCTCTGGGTGATTCTCAAAGATACTAAACAAAACCTCAGACCTCTGGTACTAAGCTACCTTTTCTTCTAGAATAAAACCTCCGACTCTCCTCCCAACATATGTACATCCATACATCTACATACACATAAAATGCTGCAATCACAACATGAAAGTTTATTCATGAAATGACAGATTTAGGAGTTGACTAACACTGGTATTTTCTGGCTCAGGTCTTAGCATTCCTGCTTACTTACAGCTATCAGGTATGTAGCAGTTGCTATCCATTCTACTCTTAGGAATCCATAGTAATTGACACAAACCTATGCACTCCGCGCATTAGGTGTACCAGATTCCACATTCCACATTCCAAAGCTTCTTCTCCTCCCTTGAACAGCCTCAGCCCTACACCCCTTGAAAAGGGGGAAAACAGCACTTCTCTCATCCCATTCTCACTAATATCTCACCTTTTATGATGTAATCCCCTTCCCCACAGTTCTGATGTTGGCAGCCCAGTGATCACTAGCATTCTTCTATCACATCCAACCATCTTTCTCAGTTCTCACTGTTCATTTCCTCATCACCCTGACATCATCCACTGATTTTCTACTCGGAAATTGCCCTCCTGGCTCAAATATCACCCATCACACAAAGCATTCCAATTTCCCATGAAGGGGTTACTGTTCCTTTTCCTGTTGGCTTCAGGGATTCCATTCCCATGTGTTTTTTCGAAGATTTATTCTAGTTATTTGAAAGACAGAGAGAGATTGAATCTTCCATCTGCTGGTTCACTCCCCAAATGGACACAATGGCTGAAGCCAGGAGCCAGGAGTCTCTTCCAGGTCTCCCACATGAATAAAGGTGTGGGGAGCAACTCGGACTAGACTGTTACTGGAATTAAGACTTATTCTATACATCTGCTCTCCCACAATATGGCGCTGGGAGAGGATTAAACAGCTTCTATGCAGCTGCCTCTCGCCAACTTGAGTGATGACCTGCAGGAGCTGATCCTGCTCCTGATTGGAAGAGAGCAGCGTACTCGGCATGTGGGTAGCAGAGTTGGGATTGGTGGAAGAGGACTATAAAGGAGGAGAGAGACAACATGCACCAGGAACACCTGAGGAACATCTGAGCAGCCCCCGAGAGAGCCGGCCGGCGGTGTGCCGCTCCCCCGCGAAAGTGGGGAAAGTGGCAGGGGGAACCGCCCTTCCACGGAGGTGGAAGGGACGGTAGCCAACCCGGGAAGAACCAGCAGCAAACCCGGGAAGGGCCGAGCAGACAAAAGAACAGCGCAGGGTCCTGTGTCGTTCCTCCACGAAGACGGGGAGCGACATAAAGGGGCCCAAGCACTGGGCCTGTCCTCCACTGCTTTCCCAGGCACATTAGCAGGGAGCTGGATCAGAAGTGGAGCAGCCAAGACACAAACCCGTATTGGGTGCCAACGTCGTAAGTGGAGGCCTTACCTGATATGCAACACCACCACCACCTCCCCCCCCCTCCCCGCCCCACCATATTTACTAAGACAGGTTGGATAGTTATGAGGCACTGTCTGCAGGTTGGATTATGATACTGACATTCTCTATAAAAAGAAAAGAACCTTATTGGTGATGGAATTCCCTGCATTTATCACATCATATATCACTTATTGGCACAGCGCTCAATAAGTGTTTGCCGAATCAATGAATGAATTTTTGATGCTAAAAGCTCCATAAACATTCATTCGTATTACATACACCTCTCCAGCTTGGAATAAGTACTGGATCAAAAACAAATAAGTTTGTCCTTCTCCTGCCTCTTGTTCTACTCCCACCCCAGTCTGGCATCCTCAGTCTTTTCCTCCCGACTCCGCCAAGTTCCCTACCCCAGTGGTCTTCCTTCTGCTCCACTGTTCTCTGCTTCTGCTTGCAGTGGGCTAAGGAGGCCTCCCAGATACCACCCCGTCTTGAAATCATTACTGGAATTTTTATCTTCTAATTAACTTGCATCCTGAATGCCTCAGTTCTCCAAGTCTTTTTGGTTGCTCTCAACTACCTATGTCTTAGCTTCCATTAAAGCTTCGTGTTGTTTCTTGTGGGTTTACTAATTTTCCTAATTGCTTTGCAATACATAACTTAAATTCTTCATTGTGTGGCCATGGGCAAGCTACTGGACTTCTACGAGATGTGGCTATTGTATGTGTAAAGGGAGCCAGGATGCCTATCTTTTGCAGGATAGCTGTGAACAGCCAGAGACGTGTGTACAGACCTGGGAGCGGTGACTGCTACACAGCAAGCATGAAGCAAAGCAGAGTGAGAAACACAAAAGCAGCCTCTGACTACTGCCAGCTGGGAGCCAGGATGGAGCTTCACTGTTCAAGATAAACAGTTTCACAGGACGCCACATCACACAAGGTCATTCTGGGTCCATGATGGAGAGGCCTGAAACAAGACCACTCTGTAATCCTGCCCAGTAGAGATCAACTTGGCTTGAGTACTGTGTGTTTCTGGGGGTGTCTGTCTAGCAGGCGGCAACAGCAGATTTTATTGCCATTAGTGGTGTTTTCTATTACATGTTGAATTAAATGCCCAACTACCATGGGCACATCCCATGAAATTACGCCTTCAGCTGTTTTAGAATTCCTCACAAAGTTTTACAAAGCAAAATTTCTCAGTGGATTCTACCTCACAAAGTCATATGTAGATAGGCCTTATTTTTAGTTGGTGTTGAGAACTTTCCTTATTTGAGATCAAGATTATTTTTTTTCACCATTATTCAAGAAGAAAAACACATCTGGAGAGCTTTCCAGAGCCCATAGTGATGCTGGTGTCTCTTCATGGTTTCTGGGGCCAAAAAACAGTAAAAGTTCTCCTGCTACCCTGATTTTCCACTGAAGGTGCTTTTAAAATCAAATTCCTCTTCCATTGAAATAATGGATCAGACCACATTTTAATAACCTCTGGCATGAAAAAGGAACACCTAAAGTAGAAAAAAAATAATGTCAATTCCCCTGATACCCTGATCTTAGTAGCGCCCACCGTATTCCATTATTGTCACTATGATCATTCCTCCAAGAGGGTATATGTTGCTATCCAAAGTCAGCCTCTCTGATATGTCATTGTTAATAAAAAATACAAAAAAGTGTATAAGAATCAACCCAACATCCTAGGATTTGATTATTGTTCATAGCCCTTGTCTATATTCCTATGGAACAGTGCTCTTCCTACTTTTGAACTGCTGAATATTATTAGTGGTTCATTAAGCTGTGATTATAAGGTCAAATCAAACTGTGTTATTACAAAAATTGAAGGGGGAAAAAAGGGAGGAAGAAGGAAGGGAGCGCAGGCATAGCTATCTTAGAACTGTGTGCACAAAATACATGAACTCTGTTCTCCTTATATTAATTTAAAATAGAAGTACAGCTTTCTGGAGCTGGTGTTGCAGTAAAGCAGGTAAAGCCAGACTCGGGACCGCTGCATCCCACATCACAGGGCTGATTTGAGTCCTGGCTAGTCCATTTCTAATCCAGCTTCCTGCTGATGTACCTGGGAAGGCAGCGGATGATGATCTAAGTACTTTCATTTCTGCCACCCATATGAGATACCAGATATTATGAGATATAATACCAGATGTATATGAGATACCAAAGCTTCTGGCTTTGGCCTGGCCAGCTCCAGCTGCTGCAGGCATCTGGGGAGTGAACCAGCCAGTGGAAGCTCGCTCTCTCTCTCTCTTTCTCTCCCCACCTCCATGCTGGTGTTACTCTGCCTTTCAAATAAACAAACTCACAACTCTCTTTGAAAAAGAGTAATATTTAGGGTTCTAATCCCTCTATTTGTTCTATAATTCTCCAACAGCAGAAATTAATTCATCATGATAGCTAGTTACCACTTTTGTAAAAAAGCAATAATTCTGGCCATATGTGAGCATATAAAAAGCCAGGAGCTATGACTACTTCTTGACTTGGGAGAAGATGTGGAGGAGTGATGTCAAACTTGGCGCCTTTCATGGGAGGAAGATGTGAATGAAGCACCACCCAGAGACTGGATTCCTCACATTTGCCTTCCAGGTTTTTGCCCATTCCGTGGTTGATACTCCCTAAGGCTTTTTTGATAATAAGAAACACTTTAATGAAACAAAATAAGCATTTAAGTAAATACCAAAAACGTTTACATTTAATTCTAACGAAGCTATTTTATTTCCAAGTACAACTTAAGTTTAAATAAGCACAACTTTGCATTATGAAAGCCATTTAAATATGTAGAATGTGCGAGAAAAGGAAAAGGGATGAGAAGAGTCTATCACAACCCCATCACCATAGAAGTTAGCAGGAAAGCAAGTCATTTCCTCTTGCCATTTGTTTAAAGTTACACTCTGCTCTATCAGATCGTTTTGTAAGCATCAGGTAATGGCTATAAATGCAATATCTCCCATTCTGATTATATTAATTACCATCTGGGGGACATATTTGCTCTTTTCATGCTTCCCACTCACCGGGAGGTATATACCTGTGTGTGCTTACAAATCCAACCTTTCCAATTTCAATGAAAGTAAAGGACACAGCATCTGTGATTTACAGAATAAACTCCATTCAAATAGACACTATTTAAATAACTGGCTCAAGGTCAACTTTCAAAGTATGTAAACATCCCTGACCCAGTCTATCCTACCACCAAGATCAGAGTCTCTCAGGATGAATGTCAAATCCTAAGATGAATTTTAAGAGGCGTATTTTCTCATGAATTTTCAGACATGGAAACTAGCCCTTGCCACAATAAATAGGCATAACTTTTCTCCCTGCTCCATTTGAGGTTTTTATTTTTATTTTTTTTAGCTTGGGCATGCCTGTTTACCCCCATGAAAAAGTTTATCCAGAGGGAAAGAGAATCATGGGAAATATTAGACACACTGAAGTGCTCATAGTCTAATGGAGTTTGTTTGTGCTGGGAAAAATGAAATAAAGCAATTGCATTGACTATTTTTCTTTGAATTCACTGAAGCCCCTAATGTTGAAGTTATTTTATAGCTATCTGATAGATACAACAGCTCTCTGAAGAGGCATGGAAGCCTTCTAGATTGCTGCAGACATTTGTACAGCACAGTTAGTTTAAATCTGATCTCAGGGATGCTGGAGACACAGGCCAGGGTGCCCTCTGCCCCAGCAGCTGCCACCCGCCCCTCCAGGGGGAGCCTCTCACCACTGCCTGAAGGAATCATACATTTTCCAGTTCCAAAGTCTTGGCATATGCTTCCCCTCTCCAAGAATGTCCCCAACTTCCTCTTTTCATCCAACAGCTGACAGCTTTCCTGATCTCTGCAGACAGTCAAGGCACTGCCTGTGCCGAGTACCACAGGCCATGAGCATTTTGAGGTCCACAGCCATCTCATTTGTTTTTGTATACCCAACTGTGTTTGGTACATACTGACTGCATGGATGTATAGATTCATGAATGACAGTCCTAAGCAGTGGAGGTACTATCATTGTCACTTGATAGTGTGAAGTAGGTAATATTGGATCCAGGAGGGCTGGTTGGGTGATTCCTCTACACACCACTTTGTGATATGATTAATGCCACCTTGGAGTTTCCTGGATCAGTTCATCCCAATTCCTAGCTGGGGCATACCCAAGAGTTTCTTAGTGGATATTAAAATCGTTCTCAATTGTTGAGGCTATCCACAGCAATTGCAAAGTGACAATTTATAGCAAATTTGTTGTTTGGTTGGGTTGATTGTTTTCTGTTGTTTGTTTTCCTAATGGAAAAACATCATCAGGTAGCTGGCAGAAAGGATGAATTTAGAAGAACATCTGTGAATGCCCTGTGTTAGGGATAAAAGAGGAAAAAAATAACTCGGTGTTGGAAGGAGACACGAGCACTCATGCTTATTAACATCACGTCCCAGGCTTACAGGGACGAAAATCAGTGTGATGAACAATGACAGGCCTATTTGCTAGGATCCTTTTTCTCTGGTGAAGCAGGAAGCAAAGGAGATCACGACGTGGCCAGGTATGAAGCAGGGATCACGCTGAATTTCAGTGTTCCAGGTGCCTTCCTGGTGGTGTTGCAGCTGCAGCAGCCTGCCCTTCTGCAACAGCCGTCTCCAAGCTCTGAGTCCCAGGGACATCTGTGCACAAGCAATGCACCTGTGTCCAGGTATCCTGGTACATGCACAGGCTTGAAAAATTCAAATTCCATGTCCATTTGTTTTGTTTTGTTTTGTTTTTTTTCAAATAAGAGTTCTTCCCTACGGACTCAGCACTCCACAAAAATGATTTTTTTCTTTGTGTCTGAGGCACATTTCCCGAATGACAATATGTGCTAGAGCAGAGCTGGCAGAGTTTGCTAGAAAATAAATCTCTGCCCTATGCTGTGAAAAGACGCCCCCCTCCCCACTTCTTCAAGGATGTGTTCCAATCATTTGGAGTAGTCTTATGGTGTCTTTAAAAAAAATAGTGAAGTAGAAAGTAGGGCTGCAGTGTGCCTTCCTCTACTCTTATTTCCCCAGAAGCTATCTTTTCTAATGACTCATATTACAGATACTTAATTACCTGCACAGTTTTCCAATAAGAGCTTTGATGTCAGAGTTCATAGTGGACCTCCTCTTTTGTTATATTTCCTTTACATAACCTTCCATTTAAAATACATTACAATTCTTTTTTGGATGCTACTTTTATTGAATAATTTGACACATCTTATCATCTATTGACACTGAAAATACAAGCCAAGCCCTGTGGAACAGCGCCATTCAAACTTTCATGTGTACATGAATTACCTGGGGATCTCGTTAAAATGCGTGTTCTGACTCGGGAGAGTTTGCATTTCTAACAAGCTCCCCTCTCTGGTGATGGTAATGCTACCCGGTTCAGAGCCAAACTTTGAGCAGCAAAGCTGCACGGCTGTGCTCCTGAAGTACGGGATGGGCACCGAGCATCACACGGAGAGCTTGTTAGCAGACTGCTCCTGGGCACATCTTGGGTGGGGGCTTACACTCTGCAGTTGTAACCCGCTTCTGAGTGACGCTGATCCCACATGTTAGAATATCAGGCCCGGAACAGGATACATGGTAACCTGCTTGATCCATAAAATGCCAGCTTAGCATGCTTTAGAACATTCAAAAGAAAGAGCAGGCCCTACAAGCGAGATACAAATTGCAAAGACCACCTCTGGTGGAAAGTAAATGGCAATCGTTTGAGTTTTCCAGCAGAAAATAGGAAACGTGAAACCATGCATGTGAACCTATGCATGTTAGATGTGTTTACAACACTGGGCTTTTCACCATATACAAGGGGGCAATGATAATCTTTAGACTTTGGCCAACAGCAAATGTGATTTACCATCCTCATCAATGGACAAAAGAAGTTCATGGGAATTAAAATAAATACCAGATTTCAGGAAAGTAAAAATCCTATAGTTCAATCTCGGAAGTAATTGGAAGAGTTCAAGTCCATTAAGAAAATCAAAAAGGAGGAGCAAGGATGGAATAATACTCCTAGTCTCCTAGTCACGAGACAGGCCTCAAGCAGTTAAGTCACTGGGTAGGATGCCTGTCTTCTGTACTGGAGTGCCCAGGTTCAATTCCCAGCTTTGGCTCCTCCCTCCAGCTTCTTGATAATCAGACCCTAGGAGGCAACAGTGATGGCTCAAGCAACTGGACTCCTGCCACTCACATGGAAAACATGGACTGCCCAGCCCAGCGGTTGCAGGCATTTGGGGAGTGAACTACTAGATAGGAGTGTGGTCCCTTTCTCTCTCATTCTTACTGCCTCTCAAATAAATACTCACGAATTATCTTTCAAAACTGCTAGTTGCTTTTAATGATAAGAACAGGGACAAGCTTGGTGAGTGAATTGCCTGTGTGGCCGCATCCCAGGCTTTCTCTCGGGACTGCCTTTGGTAATACAATGATGAGAAGGAACAATGCCTGCTCAGAGCAAGCAGAATTCTTTTGTACCCATTATTCATGGGACCAGAGACAGAGAGTTGAGTTGCAGTTCATGAGCACAGCCCCTGGCTGTGGAAGCCTAATGAGCCAAGAAACAGTGGGCTCCTCTCAGCATATCATACTGAAGAGCTGGTACTCCAGGCAAGAGGTCTGACACAGGAATGCAGGGCAGACCTTGGCCTTACAAGACTCAAGTGCAAAGATATAAGCAGAACTTGGTGAGTTCAATGATTGGCTCCAACAGATAAGTTAGGACCACCAGAGCAAAAGCTACACACTCTTCACCACCTACCTGAAGGCTTCTCCCCAGGTCTGCCCGTGCAGCCTTCTGGATTCCCGTTCCCACTACTCCACAGGCATTTGGGGAGTGAACGAGCCCTACACACAGCAAAATACCACTGCTTCTTGTGGCTCTGTCTCTCTGGGAGGAAACAGCAGCCCCTATCCAATGACTACCAGAGATGGTTGTTAAACATCCCAATTTTCTTGCCCCGTCAAGTCCATAACGCTGAGAAGCACACTGCCTCCCTGAGTTCCCAGAGGGCCTGAGCTCCAGTCGCTAGTTTGAACCCTTTTTTATTGTTTTCCATGGCTCCCGGAGATTGCCTTCCTAATAAAGAACTTGCACTCAAATTCTTGTCTGAGATTCTGCATTTAGCAGAACACAAACTAAACGTATGTTTGAGCAGCAGCATATTCAAAAGAAGAACTAGAATACACGAGGTCAGAATGGTTCACCACTCTGAGGTCATGGAAGAAGAGCTACAAGCGACGCTGCAGAAAGAATTCAGCGATACTCATTCCAGATTTGTTTCCGAGGATGACAAACACAAAACACAAAACACAAAACACAGAACAGACGGAGGGACCGAAGCTGGTATGTGTGCATGCGTACGTGCATGAGTCCAGACACACACTTTAGTCTACACGGCCTGTACTGCCTAAGCAGTACAGAGAAAACTTTCTCTGTCCTTTATGACTGAGTACCAGCTTCCTAGTGTTTGACTTACTCCAGTACCCAGCAATATCCATTTTATTTATTTCCTTCAGCGACAGTATGCTTGTACATACTTATATTCTATTACACATACTAGATGTTATACTCTCTATAATATTATAATGCATTGGCTTATATAGACATAGATAATGTTAATTGTGAATGTACATCTACATCTTCTCTTTTAGAATTATTTTCCAGTTTTTAAGAATCACTGTAAAGGCACAGAAATATTCATTATATATATTATAATTTGAAGCGGAAAGCAACGTTTCTACTACAGGAGCAGAGCATGTTGGAACATAACTGTATTTTGGAGTCAGACAATGTTCAAGAGGTATGATGGGGAAAAATCTATGATTTTCATTTCCTTGTATGTAAAATGTCAACAAAAACATTTTGGTTCGTGTAAGTTTAGATGAGAAATGTGTAGATGTACATAAAGTGTTTATGACAACTCCTGGCACAGACAGGCCATAAATGCATATGCTTGTTTATCACAGGAAAAGATTTCAGATATGTGGTTGTTTCACATGAGACACACAAACTAACTTTCAAATGTGTTAAGATTTTCCTGTTTATTTTGTGTTCACTTAAGCTTGACTGAATGGGCTAACGTGTTTATGAAAACCCCAGATATCCATACTGCTTCCTTCTTTTGTTTCAAATTCATTTAATCAAGAGTCTCCTCAATGTACGTTTCCAATGGTTTCAGAATCACTGCATCACTGCCCCACAGGAATTAATGGTACCTTGCTGTAGGGAGGAAAGCTGCCATTTTTTCCCACTTTGATTATTATACCAATGTTTGAAAAATGCTGACTCCCGAGGAGGCTGAATTCCTGGCAGTGCTTGATGCTGCTGCCCTTCCGAGGGCGGCTAAAATGAACAGCAAAGCCGGAATGAACTCTCCGGGTAAATGTCTCAGTCATGTTCCTGACACCACAAGATGCTGACTCAGCTAAACCCACCAAGTGAGAACCTGCTGAGTAATTGCCACCCACCTACATTTCGGGGAGATTTTTATGTGTCCTCTCAAGTCAGTGACTGATTATTAAAATATGAAACCCTTGACTTGGGGCAAAATAGATAGCGATCTCCTGTTAATAATGTAAAGAGTACTGAGCTTCAGAAAAATAATACTCTGCTTTTCAATGAAATAGTTCCACTTGTCAATGAAACAAAGGAAGAGGAGGATATATCCTTATTATGTTTATTTAATAATAACAATGGCATCTCTCAACAGCAACAACATCTTCCCATGTATGAAGCACAGCCTACATACTAGAGAGTGGAATCAGTATGCTATATCATCTTTTTTATTTTAAGATTTATTTTATTTATTTGAAAGTCAGAGTTACAGAGAGAGAGGGAGAGACAGAGAGAGAGAGGTCTTCCATCTGCTGGTTCACTCCCCAAATGACTGCAACAGCCAGAGCTGCGCCAATCCGAAGCCAGGAACCAGGAGCTTCTTCCGGGTCTCCCATGCAGGTGCAGGAGCCCAAGCACTTGGGCCATCTTCTACTGCTTTCCCAGGCCACAGCAGAGAGCTGGATCAGAAGGGGGACAGCCAGGACTCGAACCAGCACCCATATGGGATTCTGGCACTGCAGGTGGCGGCTTTACCCACTACACCACAGCGCCGGCCCCTCTGTATCATCTTATTTCATTCTTACAACAACATAATGATACATATCTAAACCAATACTAAATCATGTTGGCCGACACTATGCAATTAAGATTTTGTCTGTGTCCAATAGTTTTTAAAACAACATTAATTTTCATTACTTATTTGCTAGATTATTTCATGAACATTAATTCTGAAATTTCAGAGAGAAGCTTCCTTTTTCTAGTACTGTAAAATTGATTATATCATATTTTATCACAAAGCCTGATTATAAAAGTTTTAGTACAAGATTTATAAATATATAAAATACTAATTTATCTCACACTCGAAAATGACAAAACAGTGAGATAGAATCAATTATTTTAGCCCTGCAGCAGGATAGACTATTGGTTCCAAAGGATTTACAAAATCAATCAATCAATTTTATGAGTAGCTGCCAAATTACGTAGTGAGACGTGAAGACTTGGAATGGCTTCTTTCAAAATATCAGTTCTGGTTCTCGCCATGGTGTTTGATGTTGACATACAATTATTCGTTTTTTGAATTTGTGATATCACTTATTAGTCTATAAATGCCATTTGGGAGGTGTATTAATTTTCTATGGCATTGATGTATGCCAAATTACCAAAAATGCATGACTTAAAACAACACAAATGTATTATCTTAAAGTTTTGTAAGCCAAAAATCAGACACAGGTCTCCCTAGGCTAAAATCAAGATGTCAGCAGGGTGCATTGTTTTGGGATGCACAAAGAGATGGCCATCACCTCACCTTTGCCTCCTGTAGAAGCTGTACAAGTCCCCTAGCTTATGCCCACTTCCTCTGTCTTCAAAGCCAGCACCAGCAGGTGGAGTCATGCTCAGAACACACAACCATCACCCCCTTCCCCAGCTCCACCACCCCCTCCTCCTCCTGTAGGTCTCCTTTGACTTTTTTTTAACTTTTATTTAATAAATATAAATTTCCAAAGTACAACTTTTGGATTATAGCGGCTTTTTCCCCCCATAACCTCCCTCCCACCCACAACCATCCCATCTCCCACTCCTTCTCCCATCCCATTCTTCATCAAGATTCATTTTCAATTATCTTTATATACAGAAGAGCAATTGAGTATATACTAAGTAAAGATTTCAGCAGTTTGCACCCACACTGAAACACAAAGTGTAAAGTAGTGTTTGAGTACTAGTTATACCATTAATTCACATAGTGCAACACATTAAGGACTCTGAAAGCTCCTGGTGATTGGTCTGAGCCTGCTGTGAAACCCAGGGCAATCCTCTTGTTCTGAAATCAGCTGATGAACCGCCTAAATGCCACCTGCAATCTCAATGCTCGTCTCCATGCAGTCCCAGACCCATGGTTCTGGAGAAAGAGGAAGTGAACCCCTCTGGAAGCTAATTCTGCTCACCACAGTGGGACGTGTGGAGCTGACATGAATTCATTTCTCTGTGCACTTCTTGAGCACCTACTATGTTTCCAGCGCCAAGTGAAGCTCTGCAAACATTAACTAAGACAGACACAAGGCTTACCTTTGGAAGCCTGCATTTCAAATGTTGGTCTTATTAACTGAGAGCAAACAAATTGAATTTTTAAAAATTAGTTTATTACTGAGAAGGAAAAAGGCAGCTCCAAGAGGAAAATTCTGCTCGCTCTGCTACTTTGCCGAAGGCTAATTCTGTAAACAGATTATAAGAGTTGCAGCAAAAATATCACAGGGCTAGTGCTCCATCTGGTATTCTTTAGGCAAATAGTAAATTATAGGTAACTCTCATTATTCACAAATTCTGCATTTGTGAATGTGCCTACTAGCAAAATGTATGTATAAGCGAAAAATCAATATTGGAGGTGCCTTTGTGGTCATTTGTGGACCTGCCTGGGGCGGTGAAAACTCCAAGGTGCCCTAGGAGCGTGATTCCAACAGCGCTCAAACAAGGCGACGCTCAGACTTCTTCCTTCAGCTCTCATTCTGGAAACAAGGGTCCCTTTTGTGCCCTGTTCCTTGTCCTGTGTTTTGCGCGTTTCTACTTTTGTTGGTGATTTCACTGTTTACAAGACCCCCTAGCATGGTGTTTCTGAGAAGAATGAGGACGCTGGATGCCTCCTGGAGAAAACACGTATGTTCCAGAAGCTTCCATCAGGAGCCAGTTCAGCGCCCACGGCCATGAGCTTAGAGTTAATGAATCAACACGATACCCAGGAGTACGCGAAGCACAGTTTCCTTAAACAGAAATACACGTGAAGCAAGGTTATGTCCCGATGGGTTCACACAATCACTGGTGAGGTGCTCCTGGGAGCCTAACTGCTCAGCGCTCCCCGCCCAGCGCTCTCGGCCCTTCACGGAACACCACCGTCACCAACAGCGAGAATCCACTCCCTTCCTCTCTGATACAACTCTAACTGCATTCTTAAAAAAGGAAAACACATATTTATTTTTTTACATCCTTAATTTTTGGATAAATATGGGGAGAGACTGAAAGGAAAGATTTCTATATATTAACAGTAATTTTTGCATGAAGGATAACTGGTTATTTCTACTCATTTTTATATTTTTCTGGATTTTCCAGGCCTACATATATATAATCAAAAATCAAGGTCTTCCTATGACCTCTAAAAGACAACCTCTCGTTCCACCTACGGCAGTCCCAGTGTCACGAGCTCCAGACTGGTCAGCATAGCAATGGTTCAGTACTTCATAACTCAGCCGACAGACACTTTATAAAACATAACTATCAGCAGTAATATGAATCAGCTAGATTTACTGTATAAATCTTTTTTTTTTTTTTTTTTTTTTTTTTTTGACAGGCAGAGTGGACAGTGAGAGAGAGAGAGACAGAGAGAAAGGTCTTCCTTTGCCGTTGGTTCACCCTCCAATGGCCGCCGCGGCCGGCGCGCTGCGGCCGGCGCACCGCGCTGATCCGATGGCAGGAGCCAGGAGCCAGGTGCTTTTTCCTGGTCTCCCATGGGGTGCAGGGCCCAAGCACCTGGGCCATCCTCCACTGCACTCCCTGGCCACAGCAGAGGGCTGGCCTGGAAGAGGGGCAACCGGGACAGAATCCGGCGCCCCGACCGGGACTAGAACCCGGTGTGCCGGCGCCGCTAGGCGGAGGATTAGCCTAGTGAGCCGCGGCGCCGGCCTACTGTATAAATCTTAATGCTTTAAATAAATATGGAAAAACTCTGGAGTAAGCATCCAGACAAGTTAACAAAATGCATTAGAATGATAAAAAGGATCTTTCAATGTTTATAATTATGCTCCTAACATATAAGCTGTTTCATAGTTTGTAAGTTACACCTGTCAGGTGTCACAGTAAATCATATGCATGTATTCACTATGTTTATGTGTGGAAATATTTTTCTTTTTTAAAAAAGATTTATTTATTTATTTGAAAGGCAGAGTTACAGACAGGTAGAGGCAGAGAGACAGAGAAAAAGGTCTTCCATCCACTGGTTCACTCCCCAAAACCAAGCCAGGAGCCAGGCACTTCTTCCAGGTCTCCTACATGGGTGCAAGGACTTGGGCTATCTTCTGTTTTCCCAGGGCACAGCAGGGAGCTGGATTGGAAGTGGAGCAACCGGGACTTGAACTGGTACCCATATGAGATGCTGGCACTGCAGGTGGTGGCTTTACCTGCTATGCCACAGCATTGGCCCTGAGAATATTTTTCTTTAAAAAATATTATAGCTATCTGAATAGTGATTATAAGTGACATCAGTGAGTTTTAAAATAAATTGTTCTAGGCCATCAAAGAAGGAGGTACCTTTCTCTGAAGGGAGGAGAGAACCTCTACTTTGACTATGAGCTTGTCTAAACAAGATAAGAATCAGAGAACTCAGAGGGCTTCCATAGCCTTGGAAACTCATGACTGGAGCATAGGGAGATTACTGATGCCATAGACAGGAGTGTCAATTGGTAAAGTCAACAACAGGAGTCACTGTGCACTTACTCCTCATGTAGGATCTCTATCCTTAATGTGCTGTACATTGAGATTTAATGCTATAACGAGTACTCAAACAATATATTTCACTTTGTGTTTCTATGGGGGTGCAAACTGTTGAAATCCTTACTTAATGCATACTAAACTGATCCTCTGTAAAAAAAAAAAAAAAAAGAAATTATCATTTCCCAACTTGACTCTCACTGGGATTAAACATGACAATAGGTCTGCTCTGATTTCATCATCATTTTAAAAAATCATCTATTATTTTTCACTTTATGTTTCTGTGTGGGAGCAAACTGTTGAAATCCATACTTAATGTATACTAAGCTGATCTTCTGTATATTAAGATAATCGAAAATGAATCTTGATGTGAATGGAAGGGGAGAGGGAGTGGGAAAGGGGAGGGTTGTGGGTGGGAGGGACGGTATGGGGGGAAAGCCATTGTAATCCATAAGTCGTACTTTGGAAATTTATATGCATTAAATAAAAGTTTAAAAAAAAAATAAATTGTTCTTTTAGGGGAAGATTAAGCTTGTGATTATAAAGTAAATCGAAAATACAACATTGTAAAAAAACTTTTAAAGGTTTATTTATTTATTTGAAAGAACCACAGAGAGAGATGGAGAGACAGAGAGAGAGAGAGAGAGAAGAGAGAGAGAAGAGAGAGAGAGCGAGAGAGAGAAAATGTCTCCCATCTGCTGGTTTACTCCTGTAATGGCCACAACAGCCAGGGCTCGGCCAGGCCAAAGCCAGGAGCCAGCAGCTACTTCCGGGTCTCCCACGTGGGTGCAGGGGCCCAAGCACTTGTGCCATCTTCTGCTGCTTTTCCCAGGCCACAGCTGGGAGCTGGATCAGAAGTGGAATAGCTGGGGCATGAACTGGAGCCCACATGGGATGCTGCTGGCCCCTCAATGTAAAAATTGAAAGAAAAATGAGAAGGGAAGGAGGAGAGAGTGTGGGAGAGATGAACAAGGGGAAGATAACGTGGTAAGTATCAGTGTGCTGTTCAATTTATATGTATATGTATATATATATATGAAATACATGAAATGTATTCCGTCTATAAAAATAAGCCTTTTACTGTTAATATACACTTCACTTGTAGCTCAGGTGTTGAAGGTTGTTGGTCCTGTTGCTCTCATATTCTAATTCTACTTTATATTTGGGTATTTGGAGGGGAGGGAACAACAGAGTTAAAAACATGGATATTGATTAATTATAATAAAATAAAATCCTGCTTAAGAATATGTGTGCTTATGGGAGTTCTGTTTAACGCCTTGACAGATGCAGGTTATCTGATCTGGAGGTCTTTCTGAAGCATGGCTGGCATGACGATTGCAGCCACCTACCCAGGGTGCTCCCGGGAGAGGAATGAGGAATCCACTCCATCGTGAAGGTACAGAAGCCAGAGAGCTTACTCCGCTCATCAGCATCCCTCGGCCAACAGCAAGTCAGTCACGGTCACCTTGCCCACGGTCTCAGGTACCACTTAGACTGAGGCAGGCCGGGGCAAGGAAAAGAAGCTGCCAATTCATCACCCATCGCCCTCCGTCTCCTGTTTGTCTCCTGCCTGAACAGCCCTCACAACAAACCTTCAACTCCTCCCCTCCCGACTCCAAACATCACCAGCTTTGCCCCAGTGCTCACTGGGACCTGGGCTACCTCCCTTCACCCAGGACCGCTGCAACTCATTTCACATTCATCTTAATCATTTCTCCACTCTGATCCTTAGGGTGCCTCTGACTGTCAGCCTGCAGTCGTCTGCACTGGGGTTGGAACTTCAGCCACCGCAAACCTGAACAGGAGAAAACACCTGTGGCTCTGCCCTTCCATTTGCTATGGACACATTCATTTTCCAGCTTGTACTCAACAGAGAGTAGGAGGGACCTCAGACAGTCTGAGGAAAGAGAATTCAAAGATAACTTTGATGCATTTTGCTCAGATCTATGCATAGGTTTTTTTATTTTTTCCATAAGGCACATTTTCCATGAGTGCTTTGAAGGTCCTTCATAGAATTAAAGACTCACATGCACCCCCCTGCCGAGATGCTAACCCACGGTCAATCTTCTTTCACCTCCATCAGGCCCCGCCTCTTGAGCTGATCACCTCTCCACCACATTACCATTTCTTTAAGTTCAGTCTCAGGCATCATCTCACTTCACACAAGAAAATCTCAAAATATATTTTCAAGAATTTCTTTTAAAAAAAAGATACAATTTAATGGTAACACCTAAAATGTCATTATGTTTGGAATATCACCAGTATCCGGTGTGGAATGTGTTTCTCTTGAAAGGGTACATGCATGTGAACACGTGTGTGTATGCAATATTGTTGAAATCAGAATACTGAAAATTTCCATATGCTGCATTTGGCTCTTGTTTCTCTTAAATCTCTTTCTACTTCTGGAACCCCTTCCCATACATTATCTTTCAACTTGTCTATTTAAGACAGCTGGCGACTTGTCCTACACATTTTTCCAGTTTGGTTCTTGGTTTCCCTAAGCATTATATAAAATGTCCTACTGTTCCTATATTTCTTTTATTGTTCTTCAATTTGTATTTGTTTTCATTTTGTTTGAAAGGCAGAGACAGAGAAGCTGAGACAGAAAGACGAAGAGAAATCTTCTATATGCTGGTTCGCTCCCCAGATGCCTTCAAGAGCCAGGGGCAGACTGCAGTCAGGCACCCAGGACTCAGTCCAGGTCTCCATGTGGGTGGCAGAGACCCAAGTACCTGAGCCACCATTGCTGCCTTTCCGAATTCACATTATCGGGAAGTTGGATTGGAAGTAGAGTAGCCAGAACTCAAGCGAGGAGGCACTCAGGAAAAGGTGTGACATCTCAAGCGAAGACTTAACTGTTGACTGAATTCCACCTCCATGTCTGCATTTCTGAAAAACTAGGTCTTCAGCAAGTTCTTCGTACTTGATTTGACTTCAGCTTGATTTTTTGTAAGAATTTGTAAAACTTTTTTTAGGATACATCGCGTATTTCCATTAAAAGTTAGAGAACACTCGAGTATCTGTTTTCATGATGGCAGCTGTTACCAATATTCTGTAAGTACATTACTGCATTTGAGTTCACAAAATGATGACATTATGATGCTATCATCCACTCTTTAACTTTTTTTAATCTGGACTACTTCCATAAACAAGAAACTTCCTACCACCAATTATGTGTTTTCGCTGAGATGCAGATCCATCCGTAAATGCAGAATAAATACTCAGTGTTCTCCTTTATGAGCCAATGTTCAGAATAAGGAGTTGATCCTCCAGCACCTTTCAATAATGGTGGAAAAGGAACCTTTATTGAACACAAATGTTCAACTCACTAGGAGTTTTAACCTATTTCTAATGTTGTTCTTCCTGATGTTCCAACAGGTTCATTTTGCCCAACAAAATCCTTTTAAAGATTTATTTATTTGAAAGTCTGAGAGAGAGACAGATCTTCCATCTACCGGTTTACTGCCTATATGGCCACAATGGCTGTGGCTGGGCCAGGTCAAAGCCAGGAGATTCATCCAGGTTTCCCACAGGGGTGGCAGAGGCCCAAGTACTTGGGACATCTTCCGCTTCTTTTCCTAGGCCATTAGCAGGGAGCTGGCTAGAAAGTGGAGCAGTCATCACATGGATGCCAGCATCACACACATGGGATTCCAGCATCACAGGCTGCAGCTTTACTCACCACCCCACAACGCAGGCCCCAGCGAAAACCTTTTGGTCCATGAAAATTATTTCACTTGAGTTAAGTCTCTCTAACTTGATTCTAGTAGCTTCAAATAGCTTCTAACCCTATTCCACCTGTCCCCTCTATAGGTTATCATAGAGGTAAGCTTTATATGAAAAAAAAATTTTGATAACCCCTCATTATTCCAAAACTATAAGCAAATATGTAAATATATGTGTATATCTCCATTGCCTTTATTTAAATACATGGCAGCATACCCTACCCATTTTCTACTCTTCGTCAAGGTGATTATTCAAATGGAAGGGGTGAGGTAAGCCACGTGTTCAATGGCCAATCTTGTTTCACCCACACCAGGTCCCACCCTCAAACTGCCTAAAAGGATTTCACCTTTAAAGGATTAGCCCTTGAAGAAAGTAGAAACATGGTCCTAAACATACTACAGGAAACTCGGCGCCTTTTCCAAACTCATTCATTGGGTTTCACCAGCCACCTGTCTTGTTCTTCCTCTACCATTGCACAGAATTGTAAATCTGACTTTCCATGGAGAGAGATGTTCATCTCTTAGAATCTGTCTGGAAAAATACTCAGGTGGTGAGAAGGGAACAGGGAGGCTACTCTGATGGGCACTTTGGGGACTCCCAACACATGTGAGTGGCCTCCATATTAATGTCTCCAAGGGCTGCACTGTTTTGGAAAACGTCATCTCACCAAAAGATGGTCTTTTCCAATGGAGTGGTGATGCAATGTAGTTGGGAGGAAAGAGTGTAACGTCCTGGAGAAGCTTCTCGTGAAAAGGAATTGTGGGTAAATGACAAGGGCAGGTAGAGGGAGGAGGCTCTACAGAACCAAGAAAAGCCAGGAAAGCTGCAGAGCAGAGAGGCTGAGAACAGACAGCAAGGTTCCAGGAGGGTTCATACTGGGAAGATGACGGACATCTCACTCAAGAGCCGAGTTCACAATGGGTCATAATTTTTTCCTAGCAGTCTCCAGCGCACATATTGATGCTTGTGGTGTGCAAGAAGCTTCCTAGATATATGACTTCCTGAGCACACACTGGCTCCATCCTTGGTAACTGCTGACATCATCACGACCTTTAAATATTTATGGTTGATACGAGTACATGGTGTTCTGTTCTGAGCACGGCCTCGTGATAAGAACGCAGCTCTTCAGTGACATAAAAGCAGGTCCTCTACTTGCAAACAAGAGAATGATGAAAATTTAAAAGAAAAAAAACACACTTGATCCAACTAATCCTATTGTTTCAAAGCTGTATCCGGTCATCTCCCTGTTCTGCTTCATTTGAATTTATTTCCATAACTGTGAATATTTTAAAAATAAGGGTGTCCAGGTCCTATATCAGAGTGCCTGGATCCAATACCCAGCTCTAGGCCCTGACCCTAACTTCCTGCTAACACAGATGCTGGGAGGCAGCACTGTTGGCCCAGTCATTGAGTGCCTGCCACCCACATGGGAGATGCGCATGCAGTTCTTAACCTTGGCTTCAGCCCAACCTAGCCCCAGCTATCACCGGCATTTGGGGAGTAAGCCAGGAGAAGGGAGTGTGCTCGCTCTCTGTGTATCTTTCTCTTTGCCTCTCAAATATATAAATAACATTATAAAAAATAAAAATGGGAGTAAATGCAGGAAAAAATGCAGGAATACAAAATGAACCCACCATTTCCCTTTTTATTTATCTTTTTAATTTTTTTTGACAGGTAGAGTTATAGACAGTGAGAGAGTGAGAGAGAGAGAGAGAGAGAGAGAGAGAAAGGTCTTCCTTCTGTTGGTTCACCCCCCAAAATGGCTGCTACGGCTCGTGCTGCGCTGATTCGAAGCCAGGAGCCAGGTGCTTCTCCTGGTCTCCCATGGGGTGCAGGGCCCAAGCACTTGGGCCATCCTCCACTGCCTTCCCAGGCCACAGTAGAGAGTTGGACTGGAAGAGGAGCAACCAGGACTAGAACCTGGCGCCCATATGGGATGCCAGCGTCGCAAGGCAGAGGATTAACCAAGTGAGCCACGGCACCGGCCCACCACCATTTCCCTTTAAAGTTAGAAACACTGACTTCAAAGTAACATTGGAATTGGAAGGAAAACCTAGACATTTAATTTCCAGTGTTCATTTCTTCAGTGACACCAAGACTAGTCACGTGATACAGGGAATCCTGGAGTTTACCAACACATAAAAATCCTAGTCCTAGGCCGGTGTTGTGGTGCAGCAGGTAAAGCTGCTGCCTGCAATACTGACATCCAGAATGCCGGTTCCTGTCCCAGCTGCTCCACTTCATGGCCAGCTCCCTGCTAAGGGCCTGGAAAAAGCAGCAGAAAATGACCCAAGTGCTTGGCCTCCTGCTAACCACGTGGGAGACCTGGAAGACGCTCCTGGCTCCCGGTTTTGGCTTGGCCCAGTCCTAGACATTGCAGCCATCTGGGCAGTGAACTAGTGGATGGGAAATCTCTCTCTCTCTTTCTTTCTCTCTCCCTTTATAACTCTTTCAAACAAATAACTAAACTTTTTTTTTTTAAAGGGGGGGGGGGAGCCGCAACTGTGGCACAGTAAGTTAATGCCCTGGCCTGAAGCGCCAGCATCCCATATGGGTGCTGGTTCTAGTCCTGGCTGCTCCTCTTCTGATCCAGCTCTCTGCTATGGCCTGGGAAAGCAGTGGCCTTGGGCCCCTGCACCTGTGTGGGAGACTCAGAGGAGGCTCCTGGCTCCTGGCTTCAGATCAGCACAGCTCTGGCCGTTGCGGCCATCTGGGGAGTAAAGTCCTCTCTATCTCTACCTCTCTGTGTAACTCTTTCAAATAAATAAAATAAATATTAAAAAAAAAACCTTAGTCCTGTATGTACATTCTAGAAAACAGTATGTTCCCTTGGCATTCATAGGTACCTGTCCCTGTCCTTAACCTCATTTAATTTGCATATTAAAATGTACAAACCCTCTATTTTATATATATATATGTACACACACAAATATATACGTATAGTTAAGACTAAAATAACTTATGCTTTGTGTCATAAATACTTAGGGTCATTATACACACATTTTCTAGCATAGAATAATGGACCTAGAGTATCTTGAGGTATTGCAGGAGAGTTTCACTTGATAAAAATAAATTTCTCAAAATAGATGCCCAACACTCACTACCTCATTCTGATTTCTTCTGTCATGCCTTAGCATGAACATCAGGAAGCTGAACAGACAGAATCACACCAAGGCCTTCACACCTTTAGGTGTCATGGAGATGCACACCAATGTCAAGTTAAGCCTACCTTTAAAAACGGGAACTTATGCAGCGAAATTGTTCACACACCATTAACCCAAGAACAGAAGACGAAGCCAGAATATCACACATCTGTGAATCAATTTCAAGAAATGACAAGGAACCTTGTCCTGGTGGAAACCAGCTAAGATCTGTCAGTAGTGACTGAAACTGATGAAAATTAGTAGGGGGAAATTCAGGGCTGGATTATGATGGGCTGAGCTAAGCTAATTCCATTCTCTTTCGGGATAAGTGAACTTCCCTGGGATGCCCATGGTCACGGCCAACAGCCAGCACTGTCCAAGCATTTTCTTCTCCCACTGCCATCGCAGGCCTGAGAGTTGCATTGATCTGTTAAGGATCCGACAGTGGGGCTGAGATTTAAAGAGGCCCTGTCCTGCTGGAGGAATGGCACAGAGCGAAAGCCATCTCTCAACAGTGAGACTGAGAGCTCTCAGGTGACCTGACAGGTAGACGATGGAAGCCCTCTGACAGCCAAGGTTCCCCTCGCCACGCAAAGACAGCTCAGGTGCCCAGGGCTTTGCAACCCTGCCTCTGAACCCCTGCCCCCTCTTGGCGGACCTCAGTCAGCACAGCTCTTCCTGACTGCTCCTCTCTCTCCTCCACAGGACACAGACTTTGTGGAAAAAGCACAATTTCTGGGCAGCTGCTTCCTGTGTAGAACATGGAGGAAAGGA
The DNA here is from genome assembly GCF_051225735.1 of Oryctolagus cuniculus. NCBI lineage: Eukaryota > Metazoa > Chordata > Mammalia > Lagomorpha > Leporidae > Oryctolagus > Oryctolagus cuniculus. The sequence continues at coordinate 68,780,025 of NC_142884.1, read as the reverse complement.
CACAACAAATGCTTGAAGGCAGGGCCATGGTCAGAGCAGGGACCGCAGCGAGGCTTTGTGCATCCATCAGCGCTGGGGCCGGGGCCGCACCCGAGTCCCCATCGGGTACCGTGTCCTGGTCCAGCTCCAGCACTGCTGTGGCCCTTGCTCACTCTGCCACTGCTGTGTCCCCTCCCTTCCACCTCTGTATCCCATCTGGGGCCTCCTTGTATTTCAGATAGGACCCTCAATCTTGTCACCATTGAGAAGGGATCCAGAGTTTGAGCGCTGGATTTGAGAAGTCTGGGGGTCCAGCCCACAGTCCCCCAGTTGCTATTGGTAACCATAAAGGGTGCTTAGCTTCTGGAAACTTCAGGGTCTCGTACAAAATGGAGCCGTGAGACAACGCAGACGGAAGCTTTTACACAATGCTGCAAGCAACGTTCAATCCATCTCACCTGAAGTCCAGATTAACCCTTTGAGACCACAAGTGCGATTTGCCAATTTTCCGCTCGTGCTATATCCATGCACAGCAGAAGTGCACATCTGTCATTAACGGATACTTTTTTCTTTCTTTCTTATGAAAATAAGCCAATGAAAGAAAAAACGAAAAAGCGAAAACCCATCTTGTGCTCATGACCACCATCTGGTTACAGCAAATTCTGCAGGCCGGCGGGGGGTTGGGGGGGGGGGTCCTGTCTCCAGCTACGGAGCATTGCCTCACACCCACTGCAGTTCTATCAGTAACTCTCTGCTTCAGTAACCTGGGGGAGGACCGCGGAACACCCAGGGCCTAAATGAGCATCGCCACACCCCTCTTAGCACGTCTCTGTTAGGGATTACATCATCAATGAAACCGTAAATATTTGCATTCCACTTATCAACCACAGCCCATCAGCTTTCTCACTTCCATTCCACAGCTCTTCTTTGCTTTTTTTAACCCTAATAACTGTACTCATCCTTCAATGCCTTCTGTCTTAGTGATAAGTGAATTTTACATATCAACTTGAGGAGGCCCCAGACCCACACATTTAGTGCAACATTACTCTGAATGTTCCTGCGAAGCTGTTTTTAGATGAGATTCACATGTAAATCAGCAGACACTGAGTAAAGCAAATGACCCATTAGAATATGGTGGGCCATGCCTAATCAGTTGAAAGCCTACATGGAGGGGGCATAAAAATCCAGCCCTCCCTGGGTGAAAAGGGAATTCCGCCAGCAGAGCACTTCCAAGCTTCCCCTGAGTTTCCAGCCTGCCAGCCTCGTCTGCAGATTCTGCACTTGCCAAGACCCCACCTTGACACAAACCAATTCCTTACATTAAACCCCTGTATGTATCTTTCCCTATTCACAATCACCCTGTGGGCTCCTAATACCCTCTCCCACCGACTCCTCCAACCCTGACTGCACGTCCGACCCTATGCAACACCATCGTGCTCACTCTGCAGTACCTCCCTTCCTCCAAGCTCTCGCCAGCCCTCAGGTGTCCTTGCCTGGTGTGCCCCCTGGCAGAGTGCCGCTGTGGATTACAACACTGGGTCACCCTCCACAGCCCTGCCTCGGGCTCTTGCACACAGAGGGCGGCACGCCGCTGGAGCACATCAAACATCCGTGAACTGTGTAGGCTGGGCTCCAAGCAGCAGGTGCGGGTCCCTTTGCCGCCAGGCGCTCTTCTCACTTCTCCCTGTTTTCTCACTGTGAACGTGACGCTTTGGCACTTCCAGAATGAAGTTCAGACCCACCTCCCCATCTTTGGGGTCCTCCTGCTCCATCAGCATCCTCTGGAGTCAGCTCTACATTAGCCCTTCCACTCCCCTTCCCTACGCAGCCAACTGTCTGGGTGTAGCATTGCCCTTTCCTTTCTTTCACTCCTTATCCTGCTTCCCTTCCAACCCCAAACCACCGCAGTGCGGGAGGGAGGTGTTCACTCTCACCTTGCAGCCGAATTGCTGATAACCTCAGCTCTATTGTTAACTTTGCATGAGGTTTTTAGTTTAAAGTATTTAATTGTATAAATCTCTTCCTCTCTTCCTCCTTCTCCCACCTCTTTTCCCTGCCTTCTCCCTCTCCTTGTCATTGGCTCTGTCTCCCCTCCTGGCACCCTCCCTCTCTCCTCCCCTTCCTTCTCCTTCTCCACTTTTGTATTTCTTTTTCACACAAGCTCCTTCACTTGTGTATGATGGCCATGCTCATTTGATAGATGGGATAAAGGCCACCTGCCCAGGACGCCCCAGCCGATATGAAATGGAGCCTGCTCTTCAGTGCACACGATCCTGGAATGAAGATGACACCCTTAGCTGCCATCCCCAGGCTCCGGCTCTCCCTCTTGTCAGTGTTGTGGCTCCAGGACTTGAAACTGGCCTTGGATGACATTCCAACTACTCAAGTCACTCCTGGTTCAAACAACAGAAATCAGCTTGCCGTTTCTACGAGGCCACAGCCAGCATGCCTTGTGCAAATGCAGGAGTATGCAACCCTCACCTCCATTCCCAGAGCCAGCCATGCGTGCTACGCTTCCGACGCAGCAGCCTGGGGACGGTGAGAGCGGTGGAAGAGAGGATGGCTGACCAGGCCTTCCTGGGAGTAGAAGCAACAGACGACCCCGTCCTGTGGAGTTGTGGAACAGGAAGCATCCCTCTTGCTTCCCACATCACAAACGACCCCCGTGCAAAGCTTGGTGCAAAATCCAAAGGAGGGTGAGGTGGAAGGGATGTGTTTCATGAATGCCTGCCCGTTCAAATCACACAGAAACACAGTCTCTTTGCTGGTGAAAATTTCCCCCGAAAAGTCTGTGCCAAGTTTATTTGAGTTGAATTAAGTACTCGAAGGCTGTGAATTTTTAAAATTGCAAAATAAAAAGCAAGAGTGGCCCAGACGGAAATTCAATGTTTGTGTGTTCGTGCATCTAAAGGGTCTGATTTTCCATGAACAAGGAGACTGAAACAGCCAATTTCTTTCCAATTGGGAGAAATTCCAATATTTACCTGTCATCTTTGACATGAAGATTTTTAAAGAGTGCCCAAATACCACTGTGAGCTTAATTAATTCATGTATTTATTCTGATCTAAGGAGCAAAAAAATCCATTTCCAAAGTGACATATTGAATTTTTCTACCTTTTATTATTTCAGAGTGTAACGATGAAACCGCTATTACCATAATAGCTTTGCAGCTCTGGAGATAATTTTCTGCAACTTTCCACAAACTTGTTAAAATAAACACAAGTTTTTTCTCCTGAAACTGATACTCCCCAGCCCACCTCCAACCCACAATGACTCTGACACATTGTAATAAAGCCATCGCTCCCTGAGGAGGTCTTTGCACTGTTCTGGCAATTTTTCTCTTCTCTCTCTCTTATTGAAAAAGAATCCTATTATTAAGTACTTAAAATATTCAAGGCTCCAAAAGGGAGACAACCTTTCAGGATGAGAGATTAATAATAACAATAAGAAATATAAAATGAAGATGGGGGTTCAAAGCTAAATAAAAATTTCATTTGCAGAATACAAGTCAAATACCATCTCTCTCGAACTGCCTCTCTCTGATTTGCAGACACAGCTCCGTAGGCTACGTCTGGTATCTTCGCTTCCTTTTTCTCCCTTTCATATTCACAGCTGCTTCTGGACTAGTGTCCTAATGCCTGCGTTTTTTCTAAGGAATGGCTCTTCTAAATCACCCTAAGGATTATTCTTTGTGAGCATTTCTGCAAGGAGTAAGTTACAGCTTCCAACATAAAAGGAAAACTTTAGACAATGCCACCTGAGAAGTATTGTCTCACAAAGGCAATTGGGACCATGAATGGATAAAGACACAAAGGTCAAGGCTTAGTATTTCTTTCATGTAGTTATATAAAATATCAAATAGATATGCTTGTCTAAATATATATGAGGATACTTGAACAAATTCATGGGAAAAAATGGAATTGCATGAGAATTTTAAATTCATGCAATTTTTCATAATATGCATGCCCCACAAACTTTTTGAATAATTTCTATATGTGCGGATTTCAACTTTTTGCACCAAAATAAACATAGCTTTTAATCTCATTTTCCATGAACTTCCTGAAGTTCATACACAGATACCTGCCCTGTAAGTCAGCAGGCATAGCCTTACATCATTGACCTTTGGATTTGAAGTAACGACAAAAGTGTTTCAATACGCGGTAACTAACTGCATTGTCCATGTCTATTCTAAACTACATCAGCGACAAGCATGGGGTTCCTACCTCCCAGAAATCCACAGCCATAACTGGGAAACGGATACACATTTCAAGAAAGATGGCATGCATATTATGCGCTATAGCCAGTAGCATTTGGGTATGTATTGATGGCAAGGGTATACTTTGGAACAAAGGCCAACATATACATAGAATGAAACAGAACAAAAATACATGGACATATTTGAAATTCAGTTGATTAAGGTGATGCAAACCATGCAAAGTAGTCCAGACAGACTTTGGAAATAACACTATCGCAGATGTCACTGGAAATTAATAAGACCCCAGAGACGGTTTAGTGAATTTTGGAGAAATGATGGGGCAAGGTCTTGACAGGTAAGTGGCTTGATTGTGGTTGGAAGGCCCTGAGTTGGAAGGAGTGAGTTGCAGTCTGTTTGGCAAGCACCCCTTAGAAAAATAAAGAGAATGATCCACAAGAGAAATAGCAAAGTAGAAGAAACTTTGGTGAATGTCCTAGGTGCAACGATTAAGCATCTGAGACTGGAACTGTAGTGCATCAGGAAACCATCAACAAAATATGCCAGGTTCAGAGCTGGACGGAGCCATCAGGTTTGCCAGCCAAGCAAAACATTGCCATAAAAGCCAGTAACGTGCTGTTCGCTTGTCTATCAAGTGTGTGCAACAACCCGTCCCAGAAGTGCCAGCAGATGTGTATGAATCCACACAGATATTCTCCCACCTGTGAGCCTCAATGCTCGCCTGCGATATGTTTGATGAGGAACAGAGCAACGCCATTTTTCCCACAATGAAAGCAGATCTATGCTTTGAATGAAAGTAAATATTTTGATAAATAACAAAGTACTGAATCAACTATTTATTTATGTTCACTTTATTTGAAAGACGAGAGATAGACAGCAATCTTCCATCTGTAGGTTCATTCCCCAAATGCCCACAACAGCTGGGACTGGGCCAGACTGAAGTCAGGAACTCCAAATTGCATTGAGGTCTCCCCCGTGGGACCCAAACACATGAGCCATTATCTGCTACCTCCAGGGTATGCATTCGCAGGATGCTGGATTGGAAACAGACGAGCCAGGACTTGAACTTGTCCTAGGCACTTCTAGATGGGACACGAGTCTGTATGTAAAGTGGCATCAACTTCTGGGCCAAATGAATCCATACTTTAATAAGGAGAGCATCATTCTATTTATAGTAGATGATAAGTAAAACTGATCCTGAATCAGTGATTCACCTTCTTCATGGTCCACTTTTTTCACTACAGTGTAAGACTGTTCCAGGGCCAATGCAGTGGCTCACTAGGCTAATCCTCCACCTGCGGCGCCGGCACCCTGGGTTCTAGTCCTGGTTGGGGCGCCGGATTCTGTCCTGGTTGCTCCTCTTCCCATGGCCCGGGAAGGCAGTGGAGGATGGCCCAAGTGCTTGGACCCTGCACCCACATGGGAGACCAGGAAAAGCACCTGGCTCCTGGCTTCGGATCGGCACAGCGCGCCAGCCATAGCAGCCACTTGGGGGGTGAACCAACAGAAAGGAAGAGCTTTCTCTCTGTCTCTCTCTCTCACTGTCTAGCTCTGCCTGTAAAAAAAAAAAAAAAAAAGAAAAAGACTGTTCCTCTCAACTTCAAATACCCGTGAGCATGAGCCAGAGGGAAGAGAGCTAAATGTAAAATGTTATAAACGTGGCACAAGTGAAGGAGAACTTAGGTGAGGACTTGATGTCTTAAATATCAGTTTCCTCAGTATCAAAATATTATTGATCTGTTTTCTTGATGGATTGGTAGGGAAGCAAACAACTTTAAAAGCTAAAAGGAAATGAGAGATCACTCAGTAAGTTCCTGGATTCTACCTGCACCCTCTCTTTGTAATAAAAGAGGAAGCTCATAGTGATGATTTTCCCTCAGTAACACACCTTCTTAGAGCTGTCCTGGTCACTTTCCTGTTTTAATAGGCACCATGAATCACTGTGTCCCGTCACTGAACCTGAAACCTGGGAGGGTGAGTGATGTAGCGTGAGGAGCTCAGGTTCCCACCGGAGCTGCCGGCTGGGCACTTGAAAGAAACCAACAATTGAAAGGAAGGGGGTTGCCAGCATCTCTCTCCCCACTCCTGCTCCTGGGCAGTGGCTGAGTCATGGATGAGTGTCCAGCTCCATGTGGCTATCAACTGCTTTCACAATTCTCTATTGAGCGTTCTCTTCCATGACCCTCGATCCAACTGGACAGTGCCTGCCTCTGGGCTCCGGCAACATCACCTTCTCATGATCACTCCGGTTGTAGGAATTGTAGCATCTTGGTGTTGGTGAACTCTGAGTTGCCTCACCGTCTCACACTTGGTTCCCTTCTCTTCTACCACCTGTAACCCATTTCTGATAACGCTTAAGGTTCTTGGGGATGATTTCTGTTTCATGATTGGGCACTGACTCAATGGACATTTTGTAGAATGAGTAAGATCTGTCTTCACCATTGCAAGTGGCCATCATCCAACCCACCAAGGGCTACAATAGAACAAAAAGACAAAGCAAGACTGAATCCTCTCTCTCTTTTCTTGAACTGAGCCGTACATCACCTCCTGACTTCAGAACTCTGAGCTCCTGCCTCTTGGGCCTTCAAACTCTAACTGGATACACACTGACTTTCCTGGTTCTCAAGTTGGCAGACGGCGCAGGGCGGGACTTCCCAGCCTCCGCCATTCTGTGAGTCACGTTCCCCTTACGCACATACGCCTATATCATCTTGTTCATTTCATTCCCTAGTTAAATATCGATAAGTAAACTCTATAAAGTTACGCTGCATCTTGACTGCTCATTTTTGAGAACGTCCTGTGCCTGTGCTGTAATAATGGAATTTTCTGTGATGATGGCAATATTGTTTAACTGCACTGCATGAACACACTATCCATTGGTCTAACACAGCTACTAAGCATTTCAAATACGCTTAGGAAGGAATTTTTAACATTACTTCATTTTAATTTAATTTCAAATTTTTACAAGATTTATTTCATTTATTTGAAGGGCAGACTGGCAGAGACAGAGGGAGAGACAATTGGTTCACTATTCAAAAGGCCACAATGGCCAGTGATGGGCTAGGCCAAAAACCAGGAGCCAGAAACACCATCTGGGTCTCCCATGTGGTAAGGGCCCAAGTACTCGGGCCATCTTCCACTGCCTTTCCAGACACGTTAGCAGGGAGCTGTTTTGGAAGTGGAGCAGCCAGGACCCAAACCAGTGTTCCAATATGGGATGCAGGCATCAAAAGCAACAGCTTAATCTACTGAGCAACACAGCCAAGTACTACTTTTAAATTTAAATAACTCTACATGGCTTGTGTCCATAGCATTAAACAGCATAGCTTTAGATATTAATGAAACTGAATCTTTGTGTTGTTATGGGAAGGATAGAGTTAACATCTGGTCTACAGTTTTTTTTTTTCCCCAGCCTTGATCTTCAGCCAAATCCTTCTTGCAACATTAACTCAAGTACAGAGCACACTGGATCTAAGATAAATGGACATCCTGCTGGTATGTTTTGTACTGAACTAAGAATCTATACCTGGTTGTCAAGTTTATTGAGTAACCCAGTGTTTGCCATACTTTGCAGCAAGTTGGCATTGCCTGGGAACACTTTTTAACTCCTAATTCCTGGGCCCTCACTCCTAGGCAGTCTTGAATTCAAATGTGCGGTAAAATTTAGGAACCACAGGAAACATCTGGAATCAGTGAGTACCCCGGCATTGGTGAGATGCAGCTACACTGGAGCATGGAGTTAGCGAGTGCCCAGGGGGGTTACATGGCTCTGAAGGTCTAAGAGATAAGAGGGCACCGGAGCTGACCATGACTTTCCTGATATGCATGCGCACACTCAGCCTCGTCGGCTGTGACCTGTTTTTCCCAGTTAAAGTTAGTGGGATGTTTAAAAGCTGTGCAGCATAGCTGAACCTCTATTATGCTGTTGCCATGTGCACGCCATGTACTTGCCTATTCTTTATCCTTTAAAAAATCTAAGTAGATTCACAGCTGAGTGAAGCCTGTTCAGTCACAGTCAAGCTGCTTGTCAAGCTCAACCCAAGACGCTGCTTCAGGTGAACCGAAGTGTGCATTGCTATCATACAGACGAACGCTATGGCCCGATTTGCACTCTTTCCGCGTTTAGGCAATTTGCATGCTCCTTTCTAAATATTATCTAGCTGTTTATCTTTTCCTCTGTAACACCTGAGTATAATTCTCTTCCTAAGAAAGATAAGTCCCTTCCAGTAGTAGAGCTCTACATTATCTGCTATCTTATCTTAAAACTTTTCTTTTATATCTGTAGTTTTTATGTTTGTTAGTATAGAATATATCTTGATGTAAAAGATATATTTATTTATTTTTCTACAAGGCTAAAGTTTACCAAGGTCCCTGCAAGTAATTCATATTTCCTCATAAATTTGAATGCTACATCTACTGCACCCACATTCCTGTGTGCATTTTGGATGTTCTATTTAGATGCTCTATTTTTTCTAGTATTTAACTAATTAATTTATTTATTTCAGAGGGAAAGACAGACAGAGAAGGCGATAAAGGGAGAGAGAAAGAGAAAGGTCTTCTATCCACTGGTTCACTCCCAGAATGCTGGCGAGAGGTGGTGCTGAGCCAGGCCGAAGCTGGGAGCCTGGAATTCAATCCACTTCTCTCACACCAGCTTCTCTGAGCCATCACCTGCCACTTCCCAGGATGCAAATGGGCAAAGCTGAAATCAGGAGCAGAGCCAGGACTCAAATCCAGGCACCCTGACATGGGAGCAGGTGTCCCAGCAACAGCTTCACCGCTAGGCCAAACAACGGTCTCCTTTAAGAAAATCCTTTCTTCTGTTTATTGCCACTGCTTTAATACAGCAATATCAATGCATCTTAATTAAAACCCTTTCCTGAAATGTAGATTCTCTTTAATACTAGTTAACTTAGCTATTTGCTCACATAATACTTTCTATATCATGTCGCTCCCCCATTCGCGGAGGAACAACACTAGACCCTGCACTGTTCTTTTGTCTGCTCGGCCCTTCCTGGGTTTGCTGCTGGTCCTTCCTGGGTTGGCTGCCGGCCCCTCACTCGTGGAAGAACGATGCCGTCCCGGGTTAGCTGCCGGCCCCTCCACCTCCGTGGGCTGCTCAGATGTTATCCGGATGTTCCTTCAGATGTTCCTGGTGCATGTTGTTTCTCTCCTCCTTTATAGTCCTCTTCCACCAATCCCAACTCTGCTACCCACATGCCGAGCACGCTGCTCTCCTCCAATCAGGAGCAGGATCAGCTCCTGCAGTTTATCAGTCAAGTTGGCGAGAGGCAGCTGCGTAGAAGTTTACTCCTCCCCAGCGCCATATTGTGGGAGAGCAGATGCATAGAATAAGTCTTAATTCCAGTAACTTAGTCTAGTCTCAGTTGCTCCCCACAATATCATATTTAGAATGATCTTATTTTTTCAGTTAATTTAGGTATAATGAATACCATTTTAGTACTGTCTTCTATTCAGAAAGAGATATGTCTTTTCACCGAATGAAGTCTTCTTTGTCATTTAGCAACAATCCAAATACTTCTTTATATAGATAGATAGATAGATAGATAGATAGATATAGATATACATCTTTTACATTTCCTATGAATTTTTTTCCTTGACATTTATTCAGATGTTAGTTCTATTATCAATGAAATGGTATCCTCCTTCCATATAATGGTATTTCAAAAAGTTCATGGAAAAGGGAATTAAAACAAAAATTTATTTTTTTGAGAAAAAAACAAAGGGTATTCACATTGGAAAGGAGGATGGTAAATTGTCTCTGTTTGCAAATGACAATACCTTATATCTAGAAAACTCCCACAGACTCCACCAAAAAGCTGATAGAACCAATGAATTCAGCAAAGCTGTAGGCCAAAACGTCAATGTACTCAAACCAGCAGCACTGCAATACGCCACCGGTAGACACGTGGAATGAAATCCAGACAGCAGCCCCAAGGCCAATAGCTACACCACAGGAAAAGACATCACAGGGAATAAAAATAACTGAAAAGATAAAAGACCTCTACAATGAAAACTATCAATCACTGATGAAATAAATTGGAGAGTATTCTCAAATTGGGGATTGGCAGGTAATACTTGTACTTTTCTGGGCTACAGTACAATACTTGAACACATATACCAAGCACAAACTGACCATACCAGACAATTAGCGTCCCCAGAGATCTTACTGCTTTTACAGTTTTGTGTTTCAGTTCAGCCTGAAAGACTCCCTCAATGCAGGGCAGGTCTATGATGACAAATGTCCTTGACTTTCCAAACATCAAGCTCAATGCCACAGTATTAAGAGGTGGAGAATCTAAGAGAGTATGAGGCCATAAAGGCTCCGTTCTCCTGAACAGGATGAGTGACTTTCTTTAATAAAAAAAATTTATTTCTTTATTTATTTGAAAGGCAGAGTTACAAAAATACAGAGAGAGAGAGAGAGAGAGAAATATGTCAACTTCCACCTGCTCCTTCACTCCCCAAATGGCCACACAGCCAGGACTGGGACAGGCCAAAGCCAGGAGCCTGGGACTCCATCCAGGTCCCCTCATGGGTGGCATCTTTTGATGCTTTCCCATGTGTATCAGCAGGGAGCCGAACTGGAAGTGGAGCAGCCAGGATTCCAATTGGTGCATATATGGGATGCCAGTGTCCCAGGCGGCAGCTGAGCCCACTGAACCAGCGCACCCGCCCTAGGATGGGCAACTGTCTGAAAGGGCTTGAAGGGATGAGCTCTTTCCTTCCACCATTTGAGGACATGCAAAGAAGGCATTATCATTTTCAAAATTTTACTTTGCGTTCTGTAAAAGAGACAGGGAGGGAGAGTTGGGTGGGGGCGAAGTGTCATCACGTTGTTAAACTTGCAAGTAAGAAATACATGAAATTTGTTTCCTTTATATAAATAAAAAGTTTTAAAGTGGTAGTAGTTGCACATTTCTAAGGACTACAAGGCAACTTTTCAGCAAACGCACATAGCTTCAACTGGCCATACCACACCAGCAGCCTTTCCGCGTCCTTGTTTTGACTGTGATGAGGATACCATCTGAGAAGCAGGGAACAAGTTCTTTCCGGACACCAAATCTACTGGTGCCTCGATCCTAGACTTCCCCATCTCCAGAGCACTGACAGACAAATTTCTATTCTCTTAAAATTACCTAGGTCAAGGCCGGTGCCATGGCTCAATAGGCTAATCCTCCGCCTTGCGGCGCCGGCACACCGGGCTCTAGTCCTGGTCGGGGCGCCGGGTTCTGTCCCGGTTGCCCCTCTTCCAGGCCAGCTCTCTGCTGTGGCCAGGGAGTGCAGTGGAGGATGGCCCAAGTGCTTGGGCCCTGCACCCCATGGGAGACCAGGAGAAGTACCTGGCTGCTGCCATCGGATCAGCGCGGTGCGCCGGCCACAGTGGCCATTGGAGGGTGAACCAACAGCAAAAGGAAGACCTTTCTTTCTGTCTCTCTCTCTCACTGTCCACTCTGCCTGTCCAAAAAAAAAAAATTACCTAGGTCAAGATGTTTCATGTAGTAGCCAAAAGAAAAAAAAAAAACATCTGGAACCTTCAATTTCTCCCTACTATTCAAAGGACAGCTTTGGAGGACAGAGCTTTCGTGCTGACACTTACTTAGCCTTCCATACCTGCACCACATCAACATCACTACCTCCTGGTCCTCCGGAGTTTCTGAGGAGAAACCTGATATGATCTGAGGGGGAATGATGATAAATGAAACCTTCCTCGCAGCTCTGCAGATGTGAACAAGGCGCCTGATGGTGTCTTAGACAGAAGAACATTTCGGCACAGGATCATAATGCCAGAGAAGTTGTACCATCATTTGAGCCTTACCATTCAGAGGATAAGGTGAAAGGAATGGATATTTTGAGTGTAGACATTAGGCCATCTTCAAAAGCCAAAAGTTATTGTCACTTTTTAAACTAGAATGAAAAGCCCACTGATGCATCCTATAGGTTTTAATTTCTCAAAAACTAAACATCAATCTTTATTATCACCAACCAAATTTAAAAAGCTCTTGGATGCTTGTTTTAACTTAAGTGGAAGGTTCTTGAGAAAACCCTTGTGGATTATCTGCAGCTGTAACTGGGTCATTGCTTTCTCTGACTTCATAAGGACACAGTGTTATGAATTACAAATACATGCAAGTCCCTGGCTGGGCTGTCTCTGGTCCATGCTTTGCTCTGACTTCAGAAGGAGTTACTACTATAATGTAATTCCAAAAGCCTATGTAAGCCACAGGATGGGCCCAGATTTTTGTCTGTTTTGCCAGGGAGCTATTTGTTGGTGTTCTGTGTGACTCTGACTCATCTAAGCTAACATCTGTGCTTCTTGGTGTTGGAGTTTCTTGTTGGTTGGTTGGTTGGTTGGTTTTGTTTGTTCTTTTTTCCCATTTATTTTTTTTTCACGAATTTATTTTTGCACATTTTTTCTTTTTTTACAGGTTGTTTTTTTCATTTTTTGCCTCCCCCCATTTTTACTTAAATAGCACTGTTATACTTATTAGTGTTATTAGTGTAGTTACTATAGTGGGTGGGCTTTTCTTTTGCAGTTTTTCCTGTTAGTTTTCAGCTTTATTTAAAAAGCACTTAGTCTTGCTGTTTAGTATCGTTAGTACAGTTAGTACAGCTGGTGATGTGCAGCAGTCATAGGAGCAGTTAGGACCATACTCATCCATTTGTTTTGTTAGGTATGCTAGTCAGGGTCATTGATTAGTTAGTGTTTGTTGATAGAGTAATCCACCAAGAGCACACAGATGAATGCCCTGGGCGAGTACCACTTCCTGGCCACTGTTGGCCAGGGCATCTGCGGCCAGGCGAAGCTGGCCTGCCAAGTGGCCACTGGAAAGCAAGTAATGTTGAAAACGCTCTTGTAAAACCACAGCAGGCCCCCAGTCTGCAGAAGTAAAGCGAGCAGCGGCTGTGATGAACAGCCTACAACACAAGAACACCACCCAGCCCCTGCGAGGGAGGCTCTCGGGCGGGCATGCACACCTAGCGATGGAGATCACGAGCAGTGGCCACCTCCAGCGCCGTGTGAAGATGCAGGGTGGCCTGCGGCAGCCCATGGCCAAGTTCCTGTCCATCCAGACACTGTAAGCCATGCACTACTGCCACGTAAAATGTGTGGCACGCAGGGATCTGAAGCGGCACCATCTGCTGATGGACTCCCACCTGAACACCAAACTAGCCGACTGGCATCTGCCACCAACTGGCTCAGGGACAGCTGGCAAGAGTGGTTTATGAGACACAATAATGCACCCCAGAAGTGTGTCTGCAAGAAGACTACAATGCCTTTAAGGCTGACACTTGGAGCCTTGGGGTGATCCTGTCACCATGATGGTGATGGCAGCAGCCCTGCCCTTCTATGGGAGAAACCCGGATGAGCTGCAGGTCCATGTAACTTGCTGTGTAACTTGCATGTGTTTGCTGCCTGCTGCCATGCCCCGACAGCACAACTCTGAAGGACCTCCTGGGATGGCTGCTAACTGGACTCCTCGGAGCAGCCCACAGTGCAGCTTGCAAGGAACCACTGGTGGTTCTGCCCCTGCCAAGATGAAGCCAAGGAGAGCAAGGTCACCTGTGTGCAGCCCCTGCATTCTCCCAGGACCCCAAATCCAGCAAACACCTGGGGGACATGGAATTCCTGCCAGGCACTCAGGCCCTCCCTCCACAGCCCCAGGTCCAAGCCACCAGTCTTGCTGACGCCGGAGCAAATCCATACCAAGGAGAAGAGAAGAGTGCATCTCATGCCACAGCCTCGCTGTTCTGTGTAGCGCACCTGTACACCCCCACTCGAGGGAGGTCCAGAGTGAGCCTGCCCTTTCTACCTCCCAATCCCTGCTGTCTCTGGACCACCAGCAGCCAGAGCCCAAGACTAGCAATGGAGCACGCTAGACCCTGGCCAGACACAGGAGGAGAAGGGCCCTAATCCCAGCCTCCCCCAACAGCCAGTCCCTGTGGCCTCCCTCTCTGCCCCCTTGCCAGGAGCAATGGGGACCTCAGGGAGCCACAAGCTGCCTTAGCAGGTGATCCTGAAAGGTGGGACTTCGGCCATTGCCCCAGAGGAGAGCCAGTGCCGGAAAGGGGACTGCAGGAGGATCATCAGTTTCCTCCTGCAGGTGTGCTGCCTCCTGCATCCGCCTGGACCCAGTGACCAGCCCTGGCATCCACTGCTGAAAAGTGGCTCCACTGTAGCCTAAGTCGGGGCAAGTCGGGCGGAGGGGTCCAGTCCTCCAGCTAAGCTGCCTGAGGTTTGTGTTTTCTTGAGCCTCCAGCAAATGGTTCTCATGCACAAAAATCACAATGACATGCATGAACTGGATACCGCCTGATGTTTGGATCCCTGTGTGTACTTTGGCAAGATTTGATCGAGTGGACTGGCACGGGGATTGCCATGGAAAGACAAATGCTGTGCAATCTCACAGCTGTAGGCATTCTAGAAAGGTGAACCTCACAGAAGTAGAAACTAGAGTGACGGTTCCCAGAGGCTGGGGTGGAGGAGGAGAGAGGGAGGGAGAGGCTCAAAGTGATCGGTTTCTCACGCACAGGAGGGACAGACAGGTTCAGAGATCTCCAGCACAGCAGGGAGGTCCTAGTCTATAGTGATGTGCCTTACAGTAGAGCTGAGATTGTCTGTATCCGGTGGTGGCCCCCCACACTGTCAATGCAGAACAAGACTCCTCCACACACACAAGGGCCATGGACCCTGAAGCCATAATGTGTGAGATCAACCAACTGTGGGTCTCAAACAGCTGCAGTCGGGAGCCAGGCGGGTCGTCCATGCAGCTGTGTGCCCGGAAGACCCAGTCAGAGGCCTGGGTTCAGCAGAGGACCAAGGCGGGGCAATTATCTGGGGATTCTCTGTGAGGTGTTCGGGTCAGTAAGGTGCCTGGCAGCACCCTGGCCTTCCAAGGCCACCTGTGCAAAGCACGAGGGAGCTTCAAGGAAGGCTGGAGGCCCCCTGGAGAGGACAGACCCTGGAGACCCCACCTGGGGAAGCTATGCAGGGGGAGCCTTCCCCCACCCTTGCTCATCTTCTCTTCCATGTTTCTGGGGGAGGGGAGATGGTTCTTAGTGGATGCCTTTTCTTCCAAATCTGTTGTTTTGTAGTGGATGCTCTCCCCAAGACAGATCATAGCTCTTTTACTGTTCTGCATCCTCTTGGCACAGAGCTGGGGCTGTGCCTGCTCCAGCTTGAACAGGTAGACATGTCATACTTGGAGTGTCTCTGGAAAGTTCATGGACCAGTGCCTTCAGAGAATTCTCAAGGTCAGTCCCTTGAGTGACAAATGATTCATGGTGGTCCTGAAGTGAGAGGGCGCTGAGCTGTGTGCAGGCAGAAATGCAAACACTGGACATGGCCTCCCAGCATGCACCACCTGGGGACCATCGTCAGAAGATCCAAGGGGAACACCAGGGTCTCCTGCTGTGTGTGTGCTTCCTGCCCAAGGTCCACAACACAATGACGAAGTCCCAAGAACCAGATCCTGTAGAAGTCACAGGGAGCCTGAGTGGAGCCCCCAAGAGGCTCGGGTTGCTTAACTATGCTGCCGAGTTGCCCGCCTGGACCAATGTCTTGGGCCTTTCCACATTGACGATTTCTCTTTCAGGAGCTGTTGCACGGAGCAGTCCCTCCAGGAAGCTTGAACCGAGTCTGGGCCTTTGGCTCGCCTAAGTCCTCCCAAGGCTGGTACGAGGTCCTGGCCAGTGGCGGCCCTGGGACATGCACTGCACCACTATCTCCACCCATTCTGCACCTGGCAGGACACCATCCACATCACCGCATGACAGCATCAGTGCTACTTCTCACCCTCCAACAGCAAGAACGGCTGGAAGGCAGGAGGGGCATTCCTCCGTGAACCACAGCCCCATGCAAACTCCAGATGGCACGGCCACTGCCTCCAAACCCTATAACGTGACCTCTTTTGCTTTACACTGGCAGTCCACAAGTTTGTTTTGATGCAAAACACTTTTGAACTTCATGCATACAAGGAGTCTTTACAAAGTTCATGAAAAGTGTGTGCTATGAAAAATTATGCATGGATTTCAAAAAGTTTTGCAGCAAAATAAATGAATCTTTTAATTCCATTTTCCACAAACTTTTTGAATTACTCTTGTATTATCTATCTACTTATTTAAATACAGGAGGCCATATTATAGATAATAAAAAGTAACTTTTCCTGTAAAACACAGTACTGAATTTCCTTTTAAAATTGTGACTCAGATGATTTTCTTAGATAAGGAACATAATTGTATTGGCGCCAAGTCTTAGCTTCTCCTTCCAGTTTCATATGATTTCTAATCCTCTAACTTAAATATGTTTGGTAAGTTTGAAAATTAAGAACGAAAACCCAGAAAATTAAGTTTAAGGTATTTATTTTGCCATAAGAAACAGTGAAGAAACCCTCCCAAAGGACTGAACAGATAGGGATCAATACTGGCAGAGTATACATGGATGGATAGATAGATGAACGGGTACCTAGATAGAGAAATGTTATTCGGCCTTTTAAAACAGAAGGGAATTCTGTCAATATGGGACAATATGGATGAACCTTGATGATGTTATATTAATTGAAATAGTTACAAATGGACAAATGGTATATTATTTATCTCACATTAAGTATCTAAAATACTCAAACACACAGAATCAGAGAGTAGAATAGTGGTCGTCAGTAGTTGGGAAGAAGATGAAATTTGGAAATTCCGCAGGTAAAATGTCCCTGTTAGACAAGAGGGTTAAGTCCCTGAGAACTGTGATGTAATACTGTGCCTCATTATTAACAATATTGTCCAGTACACTTAAAAGTTTGCTACCAGTAGGTTTCATGTTAAATATTCTTACTACAAGTCAAAGAAATTGCAGCCACCTTTTAACCATTCACTGCTAGGTTAATCATTTTCAGAAAGTGGAGAAATCATAGTTAAACAGAAAGAAAAACAGGAAACTTCCTGAGGACATGGACTAATAATGTAGGTTTTAATTAAAAATGTCTTTTTGGGATTTAGTGTCTTGCAAGACAGAAGCAACTTAAGGCGTTCTCCAGGCATTTGCCAAGTACTGGAGCAAGTACTGCAGCGTATGAAGCTTGACAGTTTGACATGTTGACACACAAGGCTTTAGTGCTGTTGTACTTTTTTTCTAGGCTTAGGTCATCAGAATAAAGGCTCAACCCAGAGACATGGCACTCACAAGGAGGCAAGTCCATCTATGGTGCGGCACACCTCCTGTGGTCCCGCTTCCACAGCCTTCTTATGTCTGTAGCAATGTCTTTTTTTATTCTCTTTTATTCCTCCAGAAACCTTGTATTTAAGGTATACAAACTTTATGCATTTCATAAATACAACTTCAGCAACACAGTGATTCTTGCCACTGCCCGCACCCTCCCACCTACACTCCCACCCATCTTCCTCTGCCCTTTCCTATTTCCATTCTTATTTTTTTTTAAGATTTATTTTCAACATAAGATTAACTATACTAAGTAAAGAGTTCAACAAATAGTATGAAAAAAAAATACTGCTCCTCAACAGTTGAGAGGAGGGCTGTTCAAAGTGCAGCAAGTCTTAAAGTTCATTTTAATGTTCAGGTATCCATTGGTTTTCTTTATTATACACTATCTTGTAGTGGGTGGGACTTCCATGTAATTGATTATATTATGTCACAGGATCTCTGTGTCTGCCATCAGCCAAAATAGGACCATGACATTTGACACCTGTAGTTAAAAAAATAAAAAATAAAAAATAAAAAATAAAAAAAAAAATAAAAGATATACCAACTTCAGAAATCCAATAAAGGATTCTGTTTGAAAAATCAAGTACAAATTAACTCTGTACAAAAAAAGTAAGCTCATCTTGGTTTAACCATCATGTTTACTTAAATAATTTATAAGATTGGTACCCTCTCATTCTTTATCCTTATAGTCTGCATTGTAAAAGAGCTGTGGGCAACTAGGAGAGAGAATCTGGAGAACTGAGCTGTGAATTTACACATGTTGATCTGCTGGAAGTAATTTCTAAGATGTTGGGTTCATGATATTTCAGCAATTGTTCTTAAATGAGTAAAAATTATACCTTCCATTTACTTTTTCAATCACTTACAATAAACTGGATGAAAAGAGTCTTAGTCTCACAGATGCAAAGCATATTGTGTTCAGTTTCAGAGGAACAATTTTAATGATTTGCCTTTTCTAAATTTTGATAAAATATGTATTTGTCATGGCCAGCGCCGTGGCTCACTAGGCTAATCCTCAGCCTGCGGCACCGGAACCCCGGATTCTAGTCCCAGTTGCAGCGCCGGATTCTGTCCCGGTTGCCCCTCTTCCAGTCCAGCTCTCTGCTGTGGCCCAGGAAGGCAGTGGAGGATGGCCCAAGTGCTTGGGCACTGCACCTGCATGGGAGACCAGGAGAAGCACCTAGCTCCTGGCTTCGGATCGGCGCAGCACCAACCACGGCGGTCATTTGGGGGGTGAACCAACAGAAAGGAAGACCTTTCTCTCTGTCTCTCTCTCTCACTGTCTACTCTGCCTGTCAATATACACACACACACACACACACACACATATATATATTTGTCAAGTAGCAGACTAGTTTGTATAAATTATATTTTATGAATACTGGATCATAAATTTTATTCTAAAGAAATGCTTTAATGTGTTATATTAAAATATCATATATTTATTAAGTTACATTGCTATTAAATGACCAGTACAGAAAATAATTTGCTTTTAAAGATTATTTATAAGAAAAAACAGAGCATTTTGTAAATTATTTCAGATATGGAGAGGTCATTGTTCTCTCTGGCACATGAAATGAGATCAAATGAAGGGAAGAATTTCAGTCCATGCTGCCTGTTCGTTGTGCTTGTTTTTTTTTTCTTTCTTTCTTTCTTTATTTCTTCCTTTCTTTCTTTTTTTTTTTTTTGACAGAAAGAGTGGACAGTGAGAGAGAGAGACAGAGAGAAAGGTCTTCCTTTACCGTTGGTTCACCCCCACAATGGTCACTGCGGCCGGGGCACCATACTGATCCGAAGGCAGGAGCCAGGTACTTCTCCTGGTCTCCCATGCAGGTGCAGGGCCCAAGCACTTGGGCCATCCTCCACTGCACTCCTGGGCCACACAGAGAGCTGGACTGGAAGAGGGGCAACCGGGACAGAATCCGGCAACCCGACCGGGACTAGAACCCGGTGTGCCAGCTCCGCAGGTGGAGGATTAGCCTAGTGAGCCGCGGCGCCGGCCATTGTGCTTGTTTCTGAACCAGTAGCACTTGTCTTTTCTTTCTCTTTATCACATACAGTCTTATGTGTTTCCTGAGCCTCCACATTTGTATTTGTATCACCTAGCCCCAACTGGGAAGCTCCTAAAAGAAAGTGGAGCTATCTTTTTTCATTGGTATGCATCCCATAATATCTAGTAGCCTATATAAAAGGCATCCAAAAGGGGAGGGGGCATCAAGAAATACATACATATTTCTCAAATATGACAAAGTGTTCAATTCCTTACTATGTGCATCAATTAAAAACTGGTCTTGGGCCAAAAAAAAAAAAAAGTGTTTTTCCTGGTGAAAAAGCCAAGACACAGGGCACAAGTCTCAGTGTTTCATTTTTCCTACTTTGGCAATTACAGATTCACCAAGAGGAAGCTACTCTGGGAGTGAGACCAGGGTGACCATGAAGTAGAATAGAACTTCACAGCCTACCTGGGTTGAAAGCTTTTCTGCAAAGATCAACAAAGATTAGGAGACCAACATATTCACATCTGTTCATGCCTTTACTAATTCACTCAACACAGGTCATGTGTCACACTGCATATTGGGAGCCAGAAATGCTAAGGTGACAGAGATGAAATCTGGTTACAAAAGTTCAGAATGTATAGGGGAAGGCAGGCAGAAGACGACCATGACTGAGTTAGATACTCCTGTGATGATCCCTCCACAGAGACAGCAATTTAGGTACCTCTGCATGCATCAGCTCATCTCCAGAGAGCCAAGGGACCTACGCCACCACTCTCCTCCAACCTCACTCAGACAGCAAGGACCAGGATTCCAACTGCTAAGCACTAAGGCAGGCGTGTGCGTACAGATCTTTTACTTAGAGCTCAGTGCCAGGCTTGCTGTGGTAAGACCATGCATGAGAGAGAGAGAGACCAAAACCCTCTGTCCCCAGACAAGTACTCACAGATGGAGCCCATACACATACCCTGTGAGATGGACTCATGTTGAGACCTGCACCATTCTCAGCCACTCACTGGCTGGATGTGTACCCACAGACTATGCAGGGCCTTTGGCTGTGAGACTCAGGTGCAGTTCTGCTTAGTGTCAGCCTGGGCAGCTCAGACTTTGGCTCCAGCCTACATCCAGTAAGGGTCAACACACAAGTTGCTTAGAAGTATAGTAGGAAAGTGGGCACAGAACTGTTATGAAATTCAGTGTCAAAGTAGCTAAACTTCACACTGAGCAGATCTTAATAATCCATCTTTTGCAGACCACTGCCTGCAGAGGGAACCTTTGGGCCGGTCCTAGTGTCAGGAACAGACCCACAGCAGAGCTCAACTGGCCTTATCACGGCTGGCATCACCTGTGGCTGCTCACAGTGACCTTAGGCTATGTTTACCTCAACATCAGGCAGCCTGTAGCAGTGTGGGCCCTGGTCCTACCCCTGTGCTGTATTGGTCTCAGTGGGATGCAGTTTCTGGGTGAGATCTAGCACTGTGATGCTGGTGGCAAGGGCATTGTGATCACCTACCCCATTCCTCCTCCTACTCTGGGCAGCAGAACATGAAGACAGTAATTGTTCTCTTAGGGGGTAGAAGAGGGAAGTAGAAGACGACACACTGCATAGGCTCCTGAAGCTAGAGCTTCCACAGTAAGATCTAGATCTGGAAGAATCCCATGATGCCTGACTACTGATGCTGACTGTGGATATCCGGGGCCACTCTGGCCCCATGTAGAGGCTGACTCTTTTAAGACAATCCCACAGTTCATTCTGAACAACACAACACCTGCTGGTTTGGGATAAATGTGGGCTGGGGGTCTTCAGCTAGTGCTGAAACAGCATCAACAGACCAACAGCACATTTGCAGCAAATCTGGACTTAGGATACCATCAAGTGCTGAAAAAGAAGAATCCAGGACAGGAGAAAATAAGAAGACTGCATAGAATTCTTAGAGGGAAAGGCACAAACAATGTCATAGTATGAATTCTAGAATAAATACCTAATTCTTCAATGTGCAGATGACATCAACAAGCATTAAAAACTTTTAGGGAGGCCGGCGCCGCGGCTCACTAGGCTAATCCTCCGCCTAGCGGCGCCGGCACACCGGGTTCTAGTCCCGGTCGGGGCGCCGGATTCTGTCCCGGTTGCCCCTCTTCCAGGCCAGCTCTCTGCTGTGGCCCGAGAGTGCAGTGGAGGATGGCCCAGGTGCTTGGGCCCTGCACCCCATGGGAGACCAGGAAAAGCACCTGGCTCCTGGCTCCTGCCATCGGATCAGCGCGGTGCGCTGGTCGCATCGCGCTGGCCGCGGCGGCCATTGGAGGGTGAACCAACGGCAAAGGAAGACCTTTCTCTCTGTCTCTCTCTCTCTCACTGTCCACTCTGCCTGTCAAAAAAAAAAAAAAAAACTTTTAGGGAACCATGACCCCATTAAACAAGCAAAATCATGTGCCAGAAACCAACCATATACAACCAGCAACTAATATCTGCAAACTTTCAGATGGAGAATTCAAACAGCCACATCAAGGAAACTCAGCAAGCTTTAAGCAAACATGATTCAATACTATATCAGAGAAACATAAGGGACAGTGACAACATTAAAAAACCATACAGAAATCTTTGAGCTTAAAAGTACACTAAGCAAAATTTAAAACATGATAGTAGCCATCAATAGCAGTGTAGATCTAACATAACAATCCGTGAGCTCAAAGACAACATATTTAAAAATACAGCCATAGGAGAAAAAAAAAAGGAGAGGGCTGAATAACACTTACAGTTACTCTGAAACAGCACTTTGGAGCAAATTCACAAGGTATTGGGATTCAAGAGGGACTTAAAAAGACCAAAGGAGCAGACATTTTATTCAAAGAGACAATAACAGAATTATCCCAAACTTAAAGAAAAATACAACAAGTAAGGTAGAGGGAGGTAAAAGATTACCAATCAGATTCAACCCAACTAATTTTAACTCAAGAAAGATGCATTATAATTAAGAAGTCCAAGTTTATGAAGCTTGCCTAGATGCCTATGTCCCGTGCTGGGGTGCCGGGTTGAATTTTTGACTCCATTCCAGCTTCCTGCTGTAGACCACAGTGGGCAGCAGGTGATGGTTCAAGCAGCTGGCTTAGTTCCACCAAGATGGGAGACCTATGAGTTTCTAACTCCTGATCAGAACCCCAAACAAGGCAAAATTTGGAAGGAACTAGAGGATGAGAGTGTTTATTTTCCCTCTCACTCTTGTATCCAACCTCTCAAACAATTTTTTAAAAGATACAGGATTCTCCAGGACTGGCATCATGCCATAGCAGTAAAGCCAATGCCTATGACACAGACATCTCCTACAGCCATCAGTTCATGTCCTGGCTGCTCTACTTAAGATCAAGCTTCCAGCTAATGGCCTGGGAAAAGTAGAAAAGTAGCTGAAGATGGCCCAAGTGTTGGGCCCCTGCCACCCACGTGAGAGATCTGGATAAAGCTCTTAACTCCTGGCTTCAGCCTGGCCCCATGCTGGCTATTGTGAACCAGTGGATGGAATATTTCTCTCTATCTCTCCCTCTCTCTCTTTAACTATGACTTTCAAAATAAATAAATAAATCTTCTAAAAAGAAAAGATAGAGGAATCTCAGAGCCACAAAGTAAGAGAAACAAATAACTCCTAAGAGTGTCCCAATTTACCTGTCTTCAAACTTCTCAGCAGGCACTTCATAGGCCATAAGAGAATGGAATGAGATTTTCCCAGACTGAAGGAAAAGATCTTCCAGCCAAGAATAGCACAGCCAACAAAGCTATCTTTCAGTTATGAAGGAGGAATGAAGATGTTCCCAAACAAAAACTGAAACAATTCTTCACCACCAGATCTGTCATACAAGAAACGTTAAAGGGAATTCTTCAAACTCAAAGAATGACACATACACAAGAAAGAAGAAATACCAGAAGATAGAAAACTCATTGGTAAGAGTAACCCTAGAGGCAAATACAAGATGTTTTAAAATTGTAAATATGGTGAATAAACCACTCATTTATTTAGTACAAAGACAAAAAATGACCAAAAATGAAAACACTACACAGATATCTTGAGATAGGAAATACAGAAAGGTGTAAACTGGGAGATAGAAAAGTCAAAACACAGGGGCAGGCATCTAGCCTAGCTATTAAGATGCCAGTTAGGACACCTGCATCCCAGAGGTACCCAGACTTGATCCCTGGCTCTGGATCCTGATTCCAGCTTCCTGATACAATGCAGACCCTGGGAGCAGTGGTGAAAGCTCAAGGAGTTGAGTTCTTGTCATCCATGTGGGAGATCTGGGTTGAAACACCAGCTCCTGGATTTTGCCCCTGGCCGCCGTGGCCATCTGGGGAGTGAAGCAGCAGATGGGAGTGCTCACTCTGTTATCTCTCACACACAAATAAATATTTTTCTAATTCAAAAGCTAAGGAGAAATAGGGCATAATTATAGATTTTAAATTAATATTTTATCTTTTTGCTTATTTCTTATATTCTTTTCTTAAAGGTTTTCTTTATTTATTGAAAGGTAGAGTTACATATACAGAGAGTGAGAGACAGAGAGAGGTCTTCCACCCACTGGTTCACTACCCATATTGCTGCAATGGCTGGAGCAGAGCCCATCTGAAGCCAGGAGCCAGGAGCTTCTTCCAGGTCTCCCACATGGGTACAGGGACCCAAATACCTGGGCCAGCTTCCACTGCTTTATCGGGCCATAAGCAGAAAGCTAGATCATAAGACAAGCATCCAGGACACAAACTGGTACCCATAAGGGATGCCAGCACTGCCCACAACAGCTTCGCCCACTACACCACAGCACTAGCCCCTATTTCTTATATTTACAATCAACGTCAAGTTGCTGTTGTTTTAAAATAGCTTGTTAGAATCAAAACATGTTTTTGTAAGCATCACGGTAACCACAACACTCCATAATGGAGACAACAAAAGTGATAACCAAGAAATCAAAACACACTACCAAAGAAAACCACTTAACCACAAGGGATGATTAAACGAGACAATGACAGACAGGAAGTACAATAAAAGTAGAAGGAAATTATCAAAATAGAAACTGTAAGAACTTACCTATCACAATTATCTTAAATGCAAGTGGGTTAAATTCTCCAATTAGATGGCACATAGTGGTCAAATGAATGAAAGAATAAAAAAAAAAAAAAGACCCAACTATGTGCTGCTTCCTGGAAACCTACTTTACCTCTAAGGATATGAATAGACGGAGAATGAAAGGATGGGATAAGCTGTTCCATATCAGTGGAACCCAAAAAGAAAGCAGGGATAACCATACTCTCATCAATAAAACCGATTTTAAATCAAAAACTGAAAAGGAAGTAAGAAAAGCCATTACCTAATAATGAAGGGTCAATTCAGCAAGAGGAAATGACATGTAAACTCAATGAGAAGCAAACAAATAAATATAGCAAATATTAATAAATCTAGAAGGAGAGACAGACTCCAGTGCAATATTAGCAGGGAATTTTAACACCCCATTTTCAACCATGGGAAGATTATTCAGAAAGATCAGCATTCAAACAGCAGAGTTACACTGCACCTTAAATAATCTGAACCTAATTGACATCTACAGAACATTCTATACATTTCCATAATACACACTCTTTTCTTTTTTTTTAAGATTTACTTATTTATTTGAAAGGCAGTTACAGAGAGGCAGAAAGAGAGAGAGAGAGAGAGAAAGAAAGGTCTTACATCTGCCGGTTCACTCCCCAGATGGTCACAATGCCGGAGCTCTGCCAGTCCAAAGCCAGGAGCCAAGAGCCTCCTCTGGTCTCCCACATGAGTGCAGGGGCCCAAGGACTTGGGCCATCTTCTACTGCTTTCCCAGGCCACAGGAGAGGGCTGGACTGGAAGTGGAGCAGCTGAGACACGAACTTGAGCTCATACGGGATGCCAGTACCACAGGCGGCGGCTTTACCCGCTATGCCACAGCACTGGCCCCATACACATTCTTTTCAAAAACACATTAAACAATGTATAGGACAGATCCCATGGTATGTCACAAAACAAGTTTCAGCAGATGTTAAAATGTTGAAAAAACATTAAATTTTCTGACCACAATGTAACATAAGCAGAAATCAAGAACAAGGAAAACTATGGAAAACATACTTAGTAATTAAACGATTTACTCCCAAAAACTTAATGGATCAAGAAAGAAATTAGGAAGGAAACTAAAATTTTTATTGAAACACACAAAAATGGAACCACCACATATAAAATCTATGAGATATAGCACAAGCAATACAAGAGAAGTTTAAAGAAAGCAATGCTGATCTCACAAAAAAAATGGGGCAGAGGAATCTCAAATAAAAAACTTATCACCTCAAGGAAATAGAAAAATAGCAGCAAAAAATCAAAATCAAATTTGGTGGAAAGATATAAAGATGTAAAGATCAGAGAATGAATGAAACAAAAACACACAGAAGATCAATGAAACAGAATTGGTTCTTGGGTCCAGCACTGTGGCGTAGCAGGTAAAGCTGCTGTCTGCAATGCTGGCATCCCGTATGGGTGACAGTTCATGTTGTGGACACGCTGCTTCTGATCCAGCTCCCTGCTAAGGACTTGGGAAAGCAGTGGAAGATGGCCCAAGTGTGTGGGTCCCTGCTACCTAGTCAGAGACTCTAGTGAACTCCTAGCTTCTGGTTTCAGAATGGCCCACCCAGGGCTGTTGCAGCCATTTGGGGACTGAACCATTGGATGAAACATCTCTCTCTTTCTTTCTCTCTCTCTCTCTCTCTCTCTCTCTGTTTTTCCCCCTCTCTCTGAAACTATGCCTTTCAGATCAATAAATAAGTCTTCAAAAATAATGAAGTTGGTTCTATAAAAAATTGACAAACCACTAGATAGATCAAGAAAAAAAGAGAGATTAAATAAATAAAATCAGAGATGAAAAGGGAGACATTTCAACCTATACCAGAAAAATGCTAAGGATCGTATGAGATTATTATAAATAATTGTATGCCAATGAACATGATAACCTAGAAGAAATGGACAAATTCCTAGACCCATCCACCTTAGCAATATTGAATCATGAAGAATCAGAGTACCCAAAGAAATAATGAATAACAAAATTAAATCATTAATTAAAGTCCACCATCAAAGAAAAACCTGAGACCAGATTATTGCACTGCAAAAATCTGCCAAAAATTTGAAGAATTAACAACAGACCTTCTTATTTCAACCAACAGAAGAAGAGGGAACTCTTACAGACTCGTCCTTTGAAGCAAGCATTACCTTGATATCAAAACCAGACAAGGACAAAACAAAAGCAAAACAAAGTTACAGGGCAATATCCATGATGACCACAGATGCAAAAACATTCCACAAACTATTAGCAACCCAAATCCAACAGCACGTTAACAAGATTAATTATTATGATCAAATGAGATTCATCCTATGGATGAAAGTTCAAAATACACAAATCAATAAGTGTGGTATGACACATTAACAGAATGAAGGACAAAGCAATATAATCAGCCTAACAGATGCAGAAAAGTCATCTGATAAAATTCAACATTTCTTTGTGATAAAAACTCTGAACAAATTATGTACAGAAGGAATACAACTCCAAACAAAATCACAGAGGCCATCCGCAACAAGCCCATCAAATTGAATTGGGAGAAGATGAAAGCTTTTCTCTAAGATCACGAACAAGAAAAGGATATCCACTTTAGTCACTTTTTTTTTCAACACAGTACTGGAAGTCCTAGCCAGAACAAGGGAAAAAACATAGGCAAGGAAAACAGGGGACATCCAAGTTGGCAAGTTGGCAAGAATAAAAAGTGTACATCCAAAATGCAAAGGAGGAAATCACATCATTACTGTCTGCAGATAACACGGCTTACGTATGGAAAACTCCAAAGATCTCCCCAAAAGCCTATTAGAACTAAGAATCAAACTCAGGAAAGTTGTAGGATACAAGAGCAGCAGATGAAATTCAATAGCGTCAGAGGATATTCAAAATGGCCACATAAAGAAGTCCGTTGTTTGCATCCTCTGCCACTAAGATACTCAAAGCAGATACATCTCCACATCAGGGATGAAGGAGGAGCATCAGAGGCAGGAGGAGAGAAGAGAAGCAGGAACACAGCGGGGAAAACTACCAGGCAGAGCAGCTTGGAGAGTGCAGAAAGAGGAACAAGGTGGTGTCTGAGGCCCCAGGGCTGCAGATTGTCTATTACAGGTAAGAGGGAACAGAACACAGGGGGAGACCATCTACACAGCCCTCTCATGCAGGCAACCCTCCCGGAGAGGAATCCTGCTGTCACAGATCAGCAACTCAGTGGGTAATGCTCCTGCAAACACTTGGGGTTCCACACTTTAGTGGGGGAACACATACAATCCCCCCCACCCCCACCAACTTCTTAGAGCAAGGATTGTGGTGGGGAGGCTTCATCTTGAGAGGGAGGCTGGTTACAAGAACTATTGTTTATCTTCTTTCCTGGGAATCCCAGAGACCTTGCTACATTTAGCAGGGCAGACTGAACCACATAGGTCCAACTGAGAACGGCAGGGTACCCATAGCACTCTGCACTGCAGTAGACAGTGAGGCCAGGGCAGCTAGGGTAACGCCTTGTGCTCTGGAAATAGGAGGCAAGCCCATCAGAACTGAATCATCCTCTTCCCACTGCCTCCTCTCCTGGACCATTTGAAAAACTGAAGGCTCCTCTGCACTCTCCAAGTCTGACAGGGGAGATTCAGAGCTCCCTGTGCAGCACAGAGAGAGTGGCTGATCTGCATGGTACACAAGCCTGGGTGGGTGAAGTATGAGCTCTCTCTAAGCTGTCCATCAGTTAGTTCACCCTGGCACAGGGAAAAGCTGGGACCATGAACACACCAATTGGCTCCAACATACCCTGCCCTCACTGAGGTTAGCCAGAGATGCTCCACTTTACTTGTCTTGGATGTCACTCTGGACTCTTGCCCCATCCACAAATGGTGGCCTGAGCTCTCCAGCCCCACCCAGCACACACCCCAGGACTGTAAACAATTCCCTGGTGTTCCTCTCCAGGAATAAAAGCTTCAATAACAAAAACCATCCTCCAAAAGTGATAGAGATGTCCATAATACATTTATATAAATGAATATAAATATATATAAATTATATATATAATAAATGTACATGATAGATGTACAAAGACCAATGTAGGAACACAAGAAACATGAAAAAGGAAAGTAATATGACTCCCCAAAAGAAAATAACACATTAATATTGGACTATGAAGAAAGGGAAATTGACAAAATGCCTAAAAAAGAATGATTGTAAGATTATTCAAACACACAAGGAAATAGTTAAATAAAAGTAGAAATTCAGCATATGAAATGGATGGGATATAGCAAAAGAAATTTCAGAAGTGAAGTATTTAAAGACTGAATAGGAAAGGGAAGAGAAAGAAGGGAAGGAACGTGGGCAGGTGGGAGGGCAGGGTGTGAAGAATCACTATGTTCTTACATTTGTATATATTAAATGCATGAAGTTTGTATACCTTAAATAAAAGTTTTCTAGGTTAAAAAATGCATACAAACACTATGCTATGCTATGTTAAAAAAGAAATGAAGTATTCAATAAGACAAAGAACAAAGTAGGAAGCCTTAACAACAGACTAAATGAAGCAGAAGAAAGAATATCTGGTCTAGAAGATGTATCTTTGGAAATATATCAGTCAGACAAAAAAAGAAAAAGAAAGAGAAAATTACAAAGAAAGAATGCAGTGTTTGGAATCTATAAGATACCATCAAGTGACTAAATACATGAGTCTTAGGAGTTCCTGAAGAAGTAGAAAAGAAGAACTCTTCAATAAAATAGTAACAGAAAGTTTCCTCAATTCAGAGAAAGATACGGACATCCAAATACAGGAAGTGTATAGAACTCCAAAACGGCATGATCTGAAAAGATTCTCATGATACATCATAGTCAAACTTTCAAAGATACAACATAAAGAGAACATCCTAAAACTTGCAAAAAAGAAATGCCAGGTCATTTTTAAAGGAACTCCCATTAGATTGAAAGCAGATTTCGTAATAGAAACCCCACAGGCCAGGAGAGAATGGACAGATATAGTCCAACTTCTAAGAGGAAAAAAAAAAAAAAAAACTTCCAACCCAGAATACTTTATCCAGCAAAACTCTCATTCATGAATGAAGGTGAAATACAGACCTTCCAAGAAAAGCAAAAATTGCAAGAATTTGTCACCACCCAAAGAGCCTTATAAGTGATACCTAAGGATGTACTGCATGCAGAAACAGAAAAAGATAATCAGCACCATGAAGAAATGTGAAGGCAGAAAACTTCCTAGTAAAAGAACAAAGGAGATTCAAAACAAACAATAGGAGTATTTATGGAAAAATACTTACCAATAATGAAAATTATTATATTCCCCAATTAAAAAATACTGACTGACTAAATGGATTAAAAAAGAGAAGAAGAAGATCCATCTATATGTTGGCTATGAGAAACACACTCACCAATTAGGATACACACAGAATAAAAGTGAAAGGACAGAAAAAGATACTCCATGCAAATAGAAATCAAAAGCTGGAAGTGTAGATATACTCATATCAGAAAAAAGTAGACTTAAGAAAATCATTAGACAAAGAGACAGTCATTATATAATGAGTAAGGGATCAATTCACCAAAAAGATGTGACTGCACTAAATGTATATTCATACAATGCCAGTGTACACAGCTTTATAAAACAAGTGTTTATAAATCTAAAGGGGAACATTATCTCCAATACAATAATATTTGGGGACTCCAACACCACACTTTCATCAATGGATAGATCAACCAGATAAAAAACCAACAAAGAAACAGCACAGATAATCTATACTCTAGACCAAATGGACTTAAGAGCTATCTACAGAACATTGCATCCCACAGCTACAGAATACACATTCTTTTCATCAGTACAAGAAACATTCTCTAAAAGAGACCATATATGAAGTCATAAACAAGTCTCAACAAACTGAAATCGTATCCGACATCTTTTCTGACCACAATCGAATAAAGCAGGAAATTAACAACAAAAGCAACTCTAGAAAATATACAGACACATGAATACTGAAACACATGCTTTTGAAAGAACAGTGGGTCATAGAAGAAATCTAAAGGAAAATTAAAAAATCAGGAAATAAAGGAAAACACAACATATTCAAAATGTATGGAATACTTAAAAAGCAGTGTTAAAAGGACAGCTGAAAGAAATAGGCAACCATAGCAAAAAATTAGAAAGCTAATTATCTAATTCTTCTTAAGGACCTAGAAAAACAACAAATCAAACCCCAAATCAGTAGGTAGAAAGAAATATCATAATTAGAGAAGAAATAAGCAAAACAGAAATCAAAAAAGCTATATAAAAGATCAGTGGAATGCAGATCTGGTTTTTTGAAAAATAAAGAAAATTGATAAATCATTAACCCAACTAATCAAGAAAAAAAGAGAAGGCCAAACTAATAAAATCAGAGATGAAAAAAGAATATTTTAAAAGATACCACAGAAATAGAATCATTAGGCATTATTACAAACAAACATACATCAACAAATTGGAAAATCTAGGAAAAATGTGTAGATTTCTGGACACATATAATTACCAAAATTGAGCCATGAAGACATAGAAAACCTGAATGCAGCAATAATCATGGCTGAAACTAAATCACCAATAAAGAGCTTCCCAACAAAGAAAAACTCAGGATTGGACACTTTCACTGCTTAATTCTACCAACTTTTAAGAAATAACTAACACCAATTCTTCTTAAATTATTCAAAACAATTGAAGGAGAAGGAAAAAATCCTTCCAAACTCACTAAGAGGCCAACACTACCTTAATTCCCAAACCAGACAAAGACACAATAGAAAAAGAGAACTTTACCTGATATTCCTAATGAACGTAGATGCAAAAACCCTCAACAAATCAAACCCTACCAAATCAAATCCAACATCACATCAAAAAGATTATACACACTGACAATGTGGGATTTATCCCAAGGATGCAGGGATGGTTCAACATATACAAATCAATAAATACAATATATCACATCAACAAAATGAATGACAAAAGCCTTATGATTATCTCTGTAGATGCAGAATAAGCATTTGATAAAATACAACATCCTTTGATGACTAAAAAAACTTTTAAAAAGTTGGATATAGGAGAGACACACCTCAACACAACCAAGGAGACACATGACAAACCCAAAGTCAGTATTATATTAAACAGGTAAAGCTGAAAGCATTCCCACTGAGATTTGAAACCAAACAAGGATGCCCTTCTCACCACTGTTCTCCAATACAGTTCCAACGTATTATCTAGTATAGCCAGAGCCATTGGGCAAGAAAAGAAATCAAGGGATACAAATTGGAAAGGAGAAACTCAAATTATATTTGTTAACAGATGACATGATGTTGTGTATAGGAGAACCAAAAGAATCCACTAAGACTATGAGAACTTAGAATTGGCAATGTTTCAGGACATAAAATCAACACACAAAAATCAATAGCATTCTTATATGCCAACTCTCAGTTCTGGCTGAGAAACAGCTTACAAGATCAGCCCCATTCACCATACCTACAAAAATATTTAAATATATTTGGATAAATTTAACCAAGGATGTGAAAGATCTCTACAATGAAAACAGGAAAACATTAATGAAAGAAACAAAAGAGGACACAAAAGAAATGGAAAAATATACTGTGTTCATGGATTGGAATAACTAATATCATCAAAATGTCCAAACAACCCAAAGCAGTTAACAGATTCAATGCAATCCCAAAAAAGGTCCAAGAATATTTGTCACAGAATTAGAAAAAAAACCCTAAAATTCACATGGGAACACAAAACATCTCAAATACTCAAAGTAATAGTAAACAATAAAGACAAAGCTGGAAGTATCACAGTACCAGAATTCAAGCCATAACATGCACATCAATGGGACAGAGTGGAAACCCCAGAAATCCATGCTTCTACAGCCAACTAATCTTTGACAAACGAGCTAACAATCATTCCATGAAGAAAGGACAATCTCTTCAAAAAATAGTGTTGGGAAAATTGAGTTTCCATATGCAAAAGTTATATCCTGTACAAAAGTCCAGCTCACAATGGATCAAGGATATAAACTTAAGACCTAAAACAATCAAATTACTAGAGAAAAACATAGGGGAAATGCTACAAGACAATGGCCTAGGAAAAGACTTCTTGGATAAGACCCCAGAAGCACAGGCAATAAAAGCAGAAATGAGATTCCATCAAGCTAGAAGCTTCTGCATAGCAAAGGAAACAACCAACAAAGTGAAGAGGCAACCAGCAGAATAGGAGAAAATATCTGCAAGATATGCAACTGATAAAGGATTAATATCCAAAGCGTATAAGGATCTCAAGAAACTCAACAACAAAATAAACAGCCCAGTTAAGTAAGGAACAAAGGATATGAACAAGCATTTTTCCAAGTATAAAATACAAATGACCAACAGACACATGGAAAGTTCTCAGTATCACCAGCCATCATGGAAATGCAAATACAAACCACAATGAGGAATCACCTCACCCCAGTTAGAATGACTATTATCTAAAAATTTTAAAATAACAAATGCTGTTGAAGATGTGGGGAAAAAAGTGTCCTAAAACATTGTTGGTAGAATGTGAAGTGATAAAACTATAATGGACAAAATATGAATATTTCTCAGAAAAACAGGTCTACCATATTATGCAGTTATCTGACTCCTGGGAATTTATACAAAGGAAATAAAAGCAGTCTATGAAAGAGGTACTTGCCTTTTCTCTGAAGGGAGGAGAGAACTTCCACTTTGACTATGACCCTGTCGGAATAAGATTGAAGTCGGTGAACTCAAAAGGCTTCCATAGCCTTCGCATCTCTTGACTAGAGCCTAGGGAGATTACTGACACCATAAACATGAGTGTCAAATTGTTAAGTCAACAACAGGAGTCACTGTGTACTTACTTCTCATGTGGGATCTGTCCTTAGTATGTTGTCCAATGTGAAGTAATGGTATAACTAGTACTGAAACAGTATTTTACACCTTGTGTTTCTGTGTGGGTGCAAACTGATGAAATCTTTACTTAATATATACTGAATTGATCTTCTGTATATAAAGATAATTGAAAATGAATCTTGATGTGAATGGAATGGGAGAGGGAGCGGGAGATGGGAGGGGTGTGAGTGGGAGGGAAATTTGGGGGGGGGGCATTGTAATCCATTAACTGTACTTTGAAAATTTATATTTACTAAATAAAAAATTTAAAAAAAAAAAGAGGTACTTGCACTCCCAGGTTTAGAGCAGCTCAACTTACAATAGCAAATATATGAAATCAATTTAGATGTCATCAACTGATGACTGGACTTAAAAAGATGATATATATGCATGATGGACTATCACTCCATTATGGGAAAAAAAATAAATCCTGACATTTGCAACAAAATGTAAGAAAAAAGAGATGAGTATGCAAAGTGAATTAAGTCAGACCCAGACAAATATTATGTTTTTTTCTTATATATGGAGTTTAATATATAGATGGAATAGAAAATTATGTGGATGTTATATCATTTGTTACTTAGTTATAAATATGGCTTCATTAGTCATACCACATAAAGACAATGTACTCATTTTTCCCCATGTTATGATAATTATCATGAATTGCTCATTCTGTGATATTAGTATCTCTATTTTCAAGAAAAATAGTATTTACCTGTATGTATATAGTATCTACATTTGAAATAAATGTGGCAAAAATGTTTTAAAAAAATCAACATAGGGCTGGCGCCATGGCTCACTTGGTTAATCCTCTGCCTGTGGCGCTGGCATCCCATATGGATGCTGGGTTCTAGTCCCGGTTGCTCCTCTTCCAGTCCAGCTCTCTGCTGTGGCACAGGAGGGCAGTGGAAGATGGCCCAGTTCTGGGAGACCAGTAAGAAGCACTTGGCTCCTGGCTTCAGATCAGTGCAGTGCCAACCATGGAGGCCATTTGGGGAGTGAACCAATGGAAGGAAAACCTTTCTCTCTGTCTCTCTCACTGTCTATAACTCAACCTGTCAAATAAATTAAAAAAAATAAAATAAAACATAAAAAACATCAACATAAAAGTCACTATCATTGCTATACAATAGTGAATTTTCTGAAAAAAAAAAATCAAAGAAGAAACCAAATTTTCTAATAGCTACTAAAAAAATACATATCTCGATATAAATTTAACCAAGGAATTAAAAGAGCTCTACAATAAAAACTATAAAACATGGATGAAAGAAACCAAAGAGGACACAATGAAATGTAAAAACATCCTGAGTTCTTGGATTGGAAGAATTAACACTGCTAGAATGGACATACTGTCCAAATCAAACTACAAATACAGTGAATCCCCATCAAGATATCAATGACATTCTTCACATAGCTAGAGAAAATAATCCTGAATTCCAGGTAAAATGAGAAATTCCAAGTAGCCTAAGCAATCTTGAAAAAAATGAACAAAGAAGAGGCATTACACTGACTAACTTCATACTGTATCACAAAGACTTAGAAATGAAAATAGCATAGTGATGACTTAAAAACAGACACATGGACCAATGGAACAGAATAGACAGCATAGAAGTAAACTAATACCTCTATAGCCAGCTGATCTATGGCAAAGGTGCTAAGAACATGCGTTAAAGACAAGACAGACTTTTTAATAAATGGCCCTGGGAAAATTGGACATTCACAAGCAGAAAAATGAAATTAAACCCATATTTCTCACCATGCACAAAAATCAACTAAAAATTGATTTTGAGCTGACCTGAAAGTAGGGAACTCTTAGAAGAAAACACCTAGGGGAAATACTAGGACATCAGAGTGAATGAGGAGTTTTTGGATGAAACCCCAAAAGCACAAGAAACAAAAGCAAAACTAGACAACTGGAATTTCATCAAACTAAAAAGCTTCTACATAGCAAAGAGAACAATCAACACAGTGAACAGAAAGCCACAGAATGGAGGGAAATATTTGCAAATCATATATTTGGCAAGGGGTTAATAACCAGTAAAAATAAGGAATTCAAACAATAGCAAAATCAAATGAAAAGCCTACCAAATAATTGTGTTTTAAAATGGGTAATAGATGTAAATATTTTCAAGAAAAACATATAAATCACTAACAGTCCATGGAACAAAATGATAAGCATTACTAAAGATCAAGAGAATTCAACTGAAAACTGCAATATCACCTCACTCTAATTAGATTGGTTATTAACCCAACACAAAAAGGTAACAAGTGTGGTGAGGTTATGGAGAAACGAGAACCCTTGTACAGTGTGGGTGGGAATGTAAATTAATATGGAAAACAGTGAGAAGTTTTCTCAAAAAATTAAAAATAGAACTACCAAATGATCTAGCAACCCCACCATGGGGTGTATATTCAAAGGAAATCAGCTTGTAGAAGAGCTATCTGCATTCACATGCTCACTGCTGAATTATCAAGATAGTTCATTGATGAAGTGTCAAGATAGGTCTCAACCTAAGTGTCCAACACCTGATGAACACATAAAGCAAATGTAGTACAAGTATACAATGGAATATTATTTTCCCCTTAAAAGGAACAAAATCCTATCATGTGCTATGTGCAGATAGAACTGAAGGTTATTATGTAAATATGAAATAAATCAAGCACAGAATGAAATGTATTTCACTATTCCATTCATGTGGAATCTACAAATGTTGATCTTAATGAAACTGAGAGTAGAACGGTAGTTTAGGAGACTGGGGAGAGTAGCAGGAATGGAGAGACAAGGAAAAGTTGATTGACGGGTACTAGACTGCAGTCGCAGAGGACAAAGAAGTCCTGGTGTTCTATTGTACAGTAGGGTGAGTATAGATTACAATAATGTACCACATATTTTCCTTACCAAAAAACCCCAAGTTTGCACCATAAAGAGAGGACAGGTTTACCCTGAACTGAACATTACACAATACATTGCATGTATCAGGACATTATGGGGTACTTCCATAAATATGGGCAACTTTACATAGACATTAAAAAACTACAAAGTTTTTAAAAATCTTTTAAACGTACAGAGATGAGAAAAACATCCTAACTATCAGAATATGAGATGTACATCATAAATTAAAGAATGAGCTTATGGGGCTGGAGGGACTCACTTCAGTTAGTGTCATCAGAAGAGTATATTACCCAAAAAGTGTATTTCCTTCATTCATTTTTATTCATTCATTCAACAAACAGGTTTATTTGGAAAATACCAGGTGCCATTACACGTTGGGGATGCGGAGGTGAAAGTCTGGAAGGTGCAGTCTGGATTAACAGGGAGCACCCAGGCAAAAGGGGGAGACGGTAAGTAAAGCGACAGATGACAGCACAGCCTGACAAACAGCGTTACTGAGCAGACTTGTGCCAAATGCCTTGTCTGTATCTGTACTGGTTTGGATGAGGAAAGATATCATTCACACCACCCTTATGCCTGAGGACCTCACTATGATAGTAGGCAAAACAGACCAATGGCAACAGCTAGGTCTGTGTTTCCTGAAGCCTGATGCATAGAAAAAGCAATAGTTTTCGTGGTAAACCTATCAATTTTTAAAATATGAGAAACATAAATTTTCATTAACACAGCTAAATAGTAGTGTGCACTGGCCACTTACCTAGTTTAAAATCCATTTAATTTAGAAAGAGTGAAAGTAATCCCAACATCTAGTTAAAATACTTCATTAAGCTTTGATTGTTATTGGTTCATAATTACTGTTTCTTTTATCTCTACCTTGAACAGTTTTCATGGAATTAACTGAACCATAATAACCAGGGCTTTTTCCCCCTTCTTTTTTTTAAATTTTATTTAAGTTATACAATTTTCACGTATTTCGCACATACAGATTTAGGAACACAGTGATGCTTCCCCCCACCCTCCTTCCCACCCATGCTCCAACCCTTCTTCCTCCTCCTCTCCTATCCCCACTCTTAATTTCTACAAAGATCTATTTTTCAGTTTACTTTCTGCATGTAAGGTTAACCCTCTAGTTAATAATATGAAGAAGAAAACACTGTTCCTCAACAGAAGGGCCATAAACAATCACCAAATCTCAACACATCCTTTTACTCCAATATATTACATTTTGGATACTCTACTAGTTGCCTCAAATCAGGAAAAGCATATGATACCTGTCTTTTGGAAACTGGCTTATTTCACTAAGTAGAATGATTTCCAGTTGCATCTATTTTGTTGCAAAAGACAGGATTGCAATTTTTTTTTACAGCTTAGTAGTACTCCATAGAGTATGTATACCATAATTTCTTTGTCCAGTCATCAGTTGATGGACAGCTGGGTTGATTCCATATCTTAGCTATTGTGACTTGAGCTGCAATGAACATGGGGGTACAGATAGCTCTTTCATATGCTGATTTCTTTTCGTCTGTTCCCCTACTCTTACATACAGCTTCCACTTGCTTTGGATGTTAAAGCCGCTTTTCTCGCAAATGTGTGTAGGCAACTTCTTCCAACCCACTACTGTCGTTAGAGAAACAGTACAGCTATTTCTTCTCAATTCAATTTACAACGATAAACATGTACCAAACGATCACCAAGAGACTTTAAGATACAAAGGTGAGTAAATCACAGTCCATTGCTTCAATGAGTTTGTAATGTACAATGGAGTTCCAGGAAGTTTAAAGAAAAAAAAGAGGCAATTGCCTGGTCAGGGAAAATTATCATTATGTGCCCAAATAGGCTTCCAAATTATCCGCGTGCTAAGAATGATGCTTCATTAAGTTACTCATTTCTCTGCTTCTGGCAACTCAGCCAGAGGGAAAAAAATAGCTCTTTGATTGCACATGTTGTTCCTGACCCATATAAAATCCAAACAAATACTCTTCTACAGGAACAAAGAAGTCTTTTCTTCATCACCAGGCAAATGTCCTTTAGCTTCTGTCCTCCAACAGGTGTCTGAATGCTGTCAGTCCATCACACTCAAGTTACCAGCTCACTACAACACATCTCTTTGCCAGTCTCTCCCACAGGGGTTGCGCCCCTGTTTACAACAGAGGGTATTTTCCATACTTTCACAAGGTTATGCATGAGTTATATGTGGGTGTTGTGTGTGTGTAATATAATCACACATGAATATAAATGTGTGTATATATATATATTTAAAATTCCAATTATTAAATATAAAACCTCCTACATACTAGACAAACCCAGTCTCCAGAAGCTCAGAATCATCAAAAGAAATAAAATAAATAAAGTCAGTGTAACACTAACACCTTCTTCCAAACAAATTAATGTTGTTTGTATACAAGCCTTGTTTATTTATTAGGTTTCTGCACTATGTAGTAGACGAACAGGAATTTTGTTGATAATTTCTGAAGACCCTGTGAAATAAATTTACCTTTAGGATTTTCATGCATTCACCATGAAATATGGTAGAAGATGAAGATTTACCAACTTGTTCTTTCGAAAAAACATTGTCAAAGTAATTTTAAAGATTTGCAACCGTGTTTCCTATATGCAGCTGATAAGCAACAACAGCAATAACAGCACCTCTCCCTCAATGACCGCCCTTGGTCACAGAGACTTACCCAGATGCTGTCCTCCTGCCGATACTGTTTCCAGTTCCTGCCACTGTCACTGAACATCAGGAGGTAACTGGTCACCCAGTTGGAGCTCCCGTAACCCCCTTGGGTAGCCACAGAGGTGATCTCCATTCTCTCTCCAAGGTCAATCTGCAACCACTGGTATTTGTTCGACACAAGTGGAGACCAGCCACCGGCTCCTTTCATGATAACAGAAGGAGAAGAAAATGGGAAAAGAAGGATTAGGTGAAAAAGTCTACTTAGAGTCAAAATGCCAGTAGCTGTCATTCCTTTACGACACTTAAGAAAGTTAAATTTTCAAAGTATGAAACTCTCATAATTATAGAAAAATACATAGAACATTAAGAATTTCTTGTAAACAGAGAGAACTTGTATGTTAATTATGTTCACTTCCAGGCCCCCAGCTTTGAGAGAACAAGTGGTCTCCCCAAATGTCTGAAGTGCTTAATTAAGTGGCTGTGCAACATTGTCAACACTGGGAGCTAGCATGCTTGCTGCCCACCAGCGTGAATCAGGAATGGTTTGGACTTTGATCCCTTTGCCCAGGGCTGGGTACAGGGAATGCCGCCTACTGCTGGTGAAAGCAGACAATACCTTTGATTGTTGAGATTTCTTGGAGAAGCAAGTAGAGTGTATGGTTAAACCTTGTGAAACAAAAGACAGTCAAGAACAGTCCTTGCCCTCCTAGTGTTTATAATTTTAGGAGAGGGATGGACATCCAAAAGCTGTCCACGGCACATGTGAAGGGGCCGGCATTGCAGTAGAGCGAATAACGCCGCCCACAACTCCAGTTCATGTCCCAGCTGCTCCACTTCGACCCAGTTCCCTGCTAACAGCCTGGGAGAAGCAAAAGACGGCTGAAGTGTTTGGGCCCCGCTATCCTCATGGAAGACTGCATAAGCTCCTGGCTTCAGCCTTGCCCAGCACTCGCCATTGTGGCCACTGGAGGAGTGAACCAACAGATGGAAGATCTCTCTTCCTCTCCCTCTCTTCTCTATGATTCTGACTTCCAAAATAAACAATCAAATCTTTCAAAAAATATATGAAAAGTGTTAATAGTGAGGCATGTGCAGAGAACCGTAACACAATAAAAGATGGAGAGTTCTACGCCATGGTGGATTGGAGCCGGCTTGCAACAGTGCCTGGGAGCTAACTGTTTAAGTTTCAGTTCTGTAAGCCGGGTATGAAGTAACCATCTTCGAAACTGGCCAGGGTGGAAGCTTTGGACCATGGAAAGCAGGGAACTCGACAAACAAGCACCTGTTCGCACCCCAGCTAGTTTAGCAGCACAACACTGGCTCCATCCTACCTGGGGAGGGAAGGCAGCAGGCGAGAGGGGGCAGGAAGCGAGACCCGGGAAAGCATCATGCACCAAGTGCAGCTTGAGCACTTACAGGGGAAAGAGAGCAGTCTGACACATAGTCAAAGCCCTCGAGTGGAAGGGACTGTTTCACCAGGCACGCGGGATATTATAGATGTGCCTCCCACAGACCATAACATGGTCCATTAATCATGACAAACACGCTATTCTAACAGGATATGTTGATAATAGGGGAAGCTGGGCGTGGTTTATACA
Source organism: Oryctolagus cuniculus (assembly GCF_051225735.1). Classification (NCBI taxonomy): domain Eukaryota; kingdom Metazoa; phylum Chordata; class Mammalia; order Lagomorpha; family Leporidae; genus Oryctolagus; species Oryctolagus cuniculus. The sequence goes on along the minus strand of NC_142884.1, from coordinate 68,739,433 downwards.
GTGGTTTATACATTGTGACAAATACGTCCTACAACACAGGGTGTTAACAATGAGGAGACGGTGTGGGGGATGGGGGAACTCTGTGCTCCTTCGCAATTTTTGATTTGTAAATTTAAAACTCTTTCGAAATAAAATGTTTTTGAAAAGTGCTCAAAAAACGAAACCAAAAGGTGGACTTCTCTTGGTGCAAATATTCTGAAATTCATTCACTGTTTTTTCAGAACGTGCATTTTCAAAAAGCTTTTGCACCCAAATAAACATCTTTTACCTCCATTTTCCACAAATTTTGTAAAGCCTATTCATAAGAGAAGATGGCTCACTCTCCCAGTTTAATATAATTTTGGCCATTATTTGGGGAATTTATTTAATATTGAGATAACTAATTATGTAAGTATTATATAATCATTGAAAAGTTATGAAATTGGGTTTGACACATTCTTGAATCCATATTTATCTGATATTTGGAGCCTATTAAAATGCAACAGCTGAAGTCGGTGTTGGGCACAGTTTAAGGTGCCACTTTGAGATGCCTGCACTCCATATCAAAGTGCCTGTGATGGGCTCAGGCTCCAGTTCCACCTCGTGACGCACACCCTTGGAGGCAGCAAGAAACGACTCAGGTAATTGGGCCCCTGCCACCATGCTGGAGACCTGGATTGAATTCCAGACTCCTGGCTTTAGCCTGGTCCCTGTTTGTAGGTATTTGGAGAGTTAAACAATGGATGGGAATCAATCTCTCTCTCTCTCTCTCTCTCTCTCTCTCTCTCTCTCCTCTCTAAATTAAAAAGTAAATAATTTAAAATGAACCTTCTATGGCATAAGCCTCCCCAATAAGAATATCAGCCTTTGTTCCCCACTCTGCTGTCACCCACAACAGGCTTTAATAATACGCTCTAAATTTTTAGAGAAAGGTTATTACTAATTTATACACAGTTTTTAACTCGAGCATTATTTTGGCCATCCGTGTGTTGTGAAACCTCGAGTACAGGCCCTAGTTCAAACAACCGCTCCGTGCCTGCTTTCTCTTCCTCTGGATGGCATGCCGCTGGGAAACCTGGAGAGACACACCCGTGTGGACAACCAGCTCCTAAGATTCAAAGATTCCTTTGATGATGGAACACAGCACCGGGGCACTGGCATGTAGGAAAGGCAGAACTCTTTGTGACATACAACTGCAAACAGCAGAAGGGCACCAGGCGGCCACACGCATGGCCTGGCACCAAGGAATCAGATAATAAGCTGGAGCTGTAGGAGGCAGCTTACCTACGGCAAGTGGAGAGGGTTAGCTAGGTTCCCTGTGGATTGGCTCGTTTGGAAAACATCTCCAGAGGCTCTGGGGCACAGTGAGTGATCTCTAGCTGTCTGTTACCTGGCTCTAGCACAATTGCATAGAGGCCCTGAGAGTGAGAATGTACTACAGGATGTGACAAGTATGGACAGTATCAGCTGCTCCAGTGGAAACTCATCAGCATCTAGCCAGGGCCTCAAAACTGAGTCAAAACAGCGTATTTTCAAAAGTTACACAACACTGCTTTCTCTTGACAGCGCCACACTGGCTGCGGCCTGCATTAGGATTTAATCCCCAAGATTACTGACTACCTTGTCATAAGAATTAAACATTTCTTCAAATTTCCTGTTTCTTCAAGTGTCTTCCATTCCATGTATAAAAAGGACCACGTTCTACCTCTCTTTCAAATCTAGGGTATTTCGCACACACTGCAGTATTTGTGGCTGTATTTTTACCATCCATTTTCTCAGTATTTGACATTGAACCTGTGGTGGCTGACGGAGTTTTCTTGGTCACCAATACCATCAACCTTGATTAGGTTAGGGTAGATTATTCTCGTATTTTAAGCAAGAGAGTTTGTTGGGTAGACATGGACCGTAGTTGAATTTGGGGTATGCTAGTGTCATTTGCTTACCTCTGCTGTCTGCCATTCACAAGGGTCCTTTCCTATACACACAGCCACTTATCTACAAGGAATTTGTTCCGGAATGATCTAAAGCACCTGAAATCAATACCTAAGGGAGTTCTTGAACCTGCAGTGGACACTGCTCCTTTTTGGATGATTTTCAAATCTGAGTGAACACTTCCTCCATAGCTCATGTCCTGGGATCTGATGAAACAAGATCCGCCTTCCTCCAGTTACTCTACTACATTACAGCTTAATGTTGACTGAACTGGTACTTTGTGTCAGACACTCTGGGAAGACATTGCTCATTCTCAAAATGACCATTTGCAGATGATGAGTCAGATACACCTTGTCCTTGTCCATGGAGTTGGCAGAAAGGCACAGAGCTCTGACCCACACAGAACCTTAAAAATCAAACCAAGATGGAGTGACCTAAGCCAATACCATTAAAAACAAGAAGTCACCTTTGCCCCAAATAAAATTAAAGTTTAAAAATTACAGCCCTAAACTTTTTCCCCCAAAGCTAAAATTAGGTGCAGCTATAAAAATAAGGGACCCTACGCTTAGCTAGCTGCGACACTTGTGCCTGGCTGTGCTAAGACCTAACCCAGTTTGTATGCCTCCTAATACTCAAATAACGGTGTGGGAAGCGGGACGCTGCTCTCCCTCCAGGGGAACAAAGGGAGTGAGACGTCGTCCCCCTCAGGGTGAACAAGATGGCACTGGCAGAGAAAGGAACTACTAAAGAAGTAAACAACAAAATGGCGACGAGGTGCATGCCTCCCATGTGATCCCGTAGCTGATTGGATAGAAGACGCATGCCCTTCACATGATCAGCTCGCGGATTGGACTGCTGTGTGCATGGACTCTATAGTGCTTTTGATTGGTCGCTGCGGGTATATAAACCGTCTGGCTTTGTGCTGGGGGCGCTCTCTGGACTCCCGAGTTCAGGAGGCCCATCTGCACAGACGCCGAATAAATCCTCTTGCTTTTGCATCAGCTGGTCTGGACTCTGAGTCTTTGGGGTGTGCCTCTCGACGTGTTAGCATCCTCACTCCGAGGGTCTAACAGGCCTTCCTCCAGTTACTCTACTACATTATAGCTTAATGTTGACTGAACTGGTACTTTGTGTCAGACACTCTGGGAAGACATTGCTCATTCTCAAAATGACCATTTGTAGATGATGAGTCAGATACACCTTGTCCTTGTCCATGGAGCTGGCAGAGAGGCACAGAGCTCTGACCCATACAGCAGTGCCTTTCAAATTGTCATGATGGATGACAGTGGCTTCCAGTGGAGGCAGCAAAGGTGGTGCTAATGAGGATAAGGGAGCCTCAGGACGTAGCTACCAGGCACTAGGGTCAGCTCCTCTCCCTCCAGCTAAAAATGCACCATGTCTCTAAGTACAGGAACATGATGGGGGTCGTGAATGGGTGCATAGTTCCTTCCAGTGTCCCATTTAATCTTAGTGTTCCACCACATGACCCATCCAGGCTACAAGTCTGGGGTCTGACATTAATCAAGCATCCTTGGTTCTGTGATTGCCACAGCTGCCTGTCTCTTAGTATACTGCTTTTTTCACTTTTTACAATGGAAAGCAAGGAAAGGGGGGCGGGGGGAGGTGAAGTGTCTTCAACCAGCCATTTCAACCTGGAAGTTCAATGCTTGGATTCTTGTACCTCTGAGAAAATGAAGAGAATGATGATATTTTGCTTCTTGGTCCGTGTAGTTAATTTTAATGGTCTAGTATCAGTAATGAAGTTACTATCATTAATCTGAAAGTCATAGTACTTCTCTGGCATGTCAGCACACCGTCACAGACCAGCATTTTAAAAGCAAACACACAAGAGAAGCACAGCAAGGAAGAAAGAATCCGTGTGATTCTGGCGAGTGACAATCGGATCAATTCTCTCCAGGAGCAGGAGGAGCCCCTCCCCAACCACTCCCTCTTCCCAGCACTGCTCACAGCACTGGCCAACTTGAAACAGTCCCAGTTAATTGACCTTGAACGCTTCAATTTCTTACCTGTGGTGAAAAGGTACTACTGGTATGCAAATTAGGCTATGTCATTAGGTAGGTACACTGATAAAGTAATGGAAATTCATTAGGTTCCAAGCTTTACCAAGTAATTTCAGCCAGAGCAGTTGCAAAGGGGAATGCAAAGATCCCCTTCAGGTTTTAAGCTGTGCAGCCCTGCAAATTCACATAGTATAAAAGTGGTGATGCAGTGTTATGTTTGTTTTCCATCTAAGACAAATGCGGACTAGGAATACGGAAGACATAAGATACGTACATAGATACACACACGCATACATACCTAGAGAAATACAGATCAAATGATGGTGAGAGACTGGCATGCCAGCCTATGGGACAGGTAAAGTGCAAGTGCAGCCAAGGGCAGACTCCACCAGCCGAGTGCCACCCCCACACATTGCACCTTCTCGAGATGTACTGCTGTCTGTTACCTTCTTAATAGAATAACTGACAGCTAACTCCAGAAAATGATAAACTGAATTACTATAAAATAAAATATTATAAGGAATTTTTTATTTTTTTGATAAACTTTTCAGCTACCAGTCAAATGTAATTTGTCCTTAATGTACTTTTAATATGTCAATATATTCAACATTACAGTAAACCAATACCCATAAGACGATAAATTCCATATTTTCATAACCCTATTTTGTGGTTACTGATACTTCACCAACAAAATGAAAAGAAGATTCTTGCCCTGCCAGTTCATGCTTTCCACATCCAGTCCCTTTGTCCCATCCCACCTTCCTCCTTCTCCGGCCTCATATTTGCTAGTGAGATTTGGCATAATAAGGTGTCATGAATCTATTCAAACAGGAACATTTCTTCATTCTTTTTTTAAAGATTTATTTATTTATTTGAAATTCACAGTTACACAGAGACAGAAGGAGAAGCAGAGAGAGAGGTCGGTTGGTCTTCCATCTACTGGTTCACTCCCCAGTTGGCCACAACGGCCAGAGCTGAGCTGATCAAAGCCAGGAGCCAGGAGCTTTCTCCAGGTCTCCCACATTGGTGCAGGGGCCCAAGGACTTGGGCCATCTCACTGCTTTCCCAGGCCATAGCAGAGAGCTGGATCAGAAGTGGAGCAGCCGGGACTCGAACCAGCATCCATATGGGATGCTGGCACTGCAGCCAGCAGCTTTACCCAATATGCCACAGTGCAGGCCCCCAGCTCCTATTCTTTATATCATAACCTAAAGGCTCACTGTTAAAAATAAAAGTCACCCCTTTTCATAGACTCTTTTTTTTTTTTTTTTGACAGGCAGAGTGGACAGTGAGAGAGAGAGAGAGAGAGACAGAGAGAAAGGTCTTCCTTTTGCCGTTGGTTCACCTCCCAATGGCTGCTGTGGCCAGCGCACTGCGCTGATCCGAAAGCAGGAGCCAGGTGCTTCTCCTGGTCTCTCATGCAGGTGCAGGGCCCAAGCACTTGGGCCATCCTCCACTGCACTCCCGGGCCACAGCAGAGAGCTGGCCTGGAAGAGGGGCAACCGGGACAGAATCTGGTGCCCCAACCGGGACTAGAACCCTGGGGTACCGGCGCCACAGGCAGAGGATTAGCCTAGTGAGCCACGGCACCGGCTTCATAAGGCTCTTAAATGCTGTAGTTTTGCTATGAGAATTAAATTGTAAAAGCACAAAAAAAAATGTTAAAAGCATATTGCTTTCTCCAATATTCAGCAAGCATGGGAGAATACGGTAGTTGTAACTTTTTAAATTATAAAACAATCATTATAAAACAATCACTATTGTTATCCAAAAAGACACAATCACAGCAAAGGCGTGCTTTGAAAGTTTTCAGGGGCCAGCACTGTGGCACAGTGGGTTAAAGTCCTGGCCTGCAGCACCAGCATCCCACATGGGCACCAGTTCTAATCCCGCTGCTCCTGTTCCAATCCAGCTCTCTGCTGTGGCCTGGGAAAGCAGTAGAAGATGGCCCAAGTCCTTGGGCCCCTGTACCCACATGAGAGACCTGGAACAAGCTCCTGGCTCTTGGCTTCAGATTGGCTCAGCTCAGGCCATTGCAGTCATTTGGGGAGTGAACCAGATGGAAAACCTCTCTCTCTCTCTCTCTGGCTCTACCTCTCTCTATAACTCTGTCTTTCAAATAAATAAAATAAACCTTTAAAAAAAATGTTTTTGGGCTGGTGCCGCGGCTCACCAGGCTAATCCTCTGCCTGCGGCACTGGCACCCCAGCTTCTATTCCTGGTTGGGGCGCCAGATTCTGTCCCGGTTGCCCCTCTCCCAGTCCAGCTCTCTGCTGTGGCCTGGGAGTGCAGTGGAGGATGGCCCAAGTGCTTGGGCCCTGCACCCGCATGGGAGACCAGAAAAAGCACCTGGCTCCTGGCTTCAGATCAGCGCGGTGCGCCGGCTGCAGCGGCCATTGAGGGGTGAACCAATGGAAGGAAGACTTTTGTCCCTGTCTCTCTCTCAATGTCCACTCTGCCTGTCAAAAAAAAAAAAAAAAATGTTTTCAGGGACTGAAGGGACACACAACACGTAGCATCTCTTTCGTCTTTTTGTTGTCTACCACTTTTCAATGTCAGATTCTCGAGGAACCTGCTTTTTAATATATGTTGCTGTGAATTGTACAGAAAAATAGGCTAAAAGATTTCCAGTGCCTACTGTCTGCCAAGCACACTACCAGAAATTGTATGTGTGGTACTTAAAATTATTAAAATTATCTGGTGTGACGAAGTATGCTTTAATAACTCTTCTTTCAAACAAAACTTAAAAATATTTAAAGAGGGTGCATAAATGTTCCCAATATTATGCTGATTGTTTTAGTGTAGGTAAGAACTTCCTTAAATCTGAAACTGTTTTAATCTGTATAAGGAAGTCCCTTTAAAAATCACATCCGTTTTTCATGCGTTATTCCTGAAGTCATTACAACTACCACTGTTCATAGCAGTATATTTTATCCCAGGAATATATTTGAGAGATTTATTCAGTGTTATTTAGCAATTTCATTTGGCTGAATGAATTATCCTGAATCCTCAGATATCCCATCTGCTAAACGTTGGCACTGGTCAAGGCGATACATCTTCCAGTTTTAAGGAAAAAACAGAAAAAAGAGAAACACCTCTTGGTTGTAGACTTAAACTAGCGATAAGAATGGACTCCATCTCCTGGAAATATTAAAAATGGCACTGCAGCCATCCCTGTTAGTCCTCACTGACAGGGACTTCACACAGGTGGCAACAACGTGGGAAGGAGGAGCAGGCTTCTTCCAGAAGCGCACAGGTGTTCAAAGACACAAAGTACAAGTGAGCATAGCTGAGTGATGATCCTAGTCCCATGAAGGCACCTGCATTACTAGAAAATACTCAGCTTCATTAAAATTGTCTTAAAGTCTCTCTCTAAGATATTTTTTTCAAGTCATTTCATCTAGATTTCCCCAAGAGTCTTAGTTTTCCCAGAGCATTTTGATCTTGACATTAAATTGCAAGAATGTAAGAAAATGGAGAGAACATGGTGTCGATATTTGTTTGGCTCCATTAACTGGTATGCACTGTCCCTGGGCAACCATTTAGAGCCTTTTAACAAGTTTGTATTTTTACCAGAGTAGTTCTTTGTGCTGAAGGAAAGTAAGACTCCTGATGGTGTGCAATATGCCGCTGGCCTTTTCTCAGGCTCACTCCTGAATCTTGGTGTGGCCTGCACCAATCACGTTCGCTATTTCAGGGGCAGGCAGGTGGCCCTGAGCCCGGCCAGGAAGCAATTCCAGGATTTGGTTGGCACCACTGGAGAAGAGCCACCTTTCTACTGCGCATGCAGAGGGGAGGGGGTATGCACATGAAGCTGTAGGAGTTCTTTGGCGGGAACGGCGCCCACATGACCCCAACGCGGACAGCAGCAGAGTGGAGAGACGCAGGGAGACTGGGCTCCGAGGACAGGGCCAGGAGCTCTGTGTCCAGCGGCACCTCAGTGCATCCCCGAGCCCTGCGGTCACCTGACCCATCAGTTCTCATGCCAAACCCACTTGGAATCCCTGCTTCTGCAACTCTCCTCTCTCCCATGCTTCAGACGGCTCTTCCTCTTCACTGATCATTCCCATCAAAGGACTCTTCATCATCAATGCTTCCCTTTTTCCCATTTGAAAAGGAAAAAAAAAAAAAAACTTTTCTCATGACCCCATCATTTTTTTTGCTTCATTTTATATTAGCACTCTTCAAATAAGACTTCCGCATCCTACTTGCCAATTTTTCTCACCACACTCTCTCTCAGGACGACACCAAGCGGACTTTCTCTCCCTCTCTCTCTACCACTCAAGTGCAACTGCTTTTATCAAAGTCACTGAAGTGCTTTATACAGCTAAATCCAATGGCCAGGATTCAGTCCTCCTAGCACTTGACCTATCTGTGACATTTGAGACTTTGGATCGCTCTATATGCCTTGATACACTGTGCTCACTTAGCTTGCATGAAAGAATATTCTCTTAGCTTCCCTCCTATCTCACTGGTTGCTCCTTCTCAGTCTCAGGGCTGGTTCTTCCTCTTGGCTCCCATATTATTTTACAATTGAGAATCTCCACACCTCTGTCCTTTGCTCTGCTTTGTTTCTCTCTGCTTTCACCCCTTGGGGACCTGGCTCAGTCTCATGCATTTAAACATTACCATATGCTCAAAACTCCCTATTTTGTATATCCGCCCACACCTCTTCCTCAAATCCCAGACTTGTATACTCAACTCTCTACTTGATATCGTTAACATTTCCAAAGCTGAACATCCATGCTTTTCCCTAATCCTACTATTCACACTCTCCCCCAGCCTGATTTGTGGTCAATTCTGTCCCTCCAGTTTCTCAGGCTAAAAACATGGACTCATTCCTGACTCTCCTTCCTGTCACATCATCCTACCAAATCACCAAAACATGCTGAGTGCTATTCTACTCCCAGGAATTCTGCTATTCACCCATTTTCATGGATACTCTTGGCTCAAGTCACATTGCTCCTTCCTGGATTCTTGCAATACCCACCTAAGAAGTCTCTATGCTTCTACTCTTGCCCACCAAGATTCTGTTCTCTACACAACAGCTGTAAAATGGCATTCCCATCAATTCCACACACAGTGAGAGACAAAGTCCTCTTATGTGGCCTTACAAGGTCTATCTGATATGCCTTTCTTCCACCGTACCCACCCATCTTTGCCTTCTCTTCTTTTCTTCTTCCCGTCTGCTCTTATTTGAACATGGCCTTCAGAAGTTCATGTGTTGACTCTGAATAGCTAGAGCATTCTTAAACAACAAAAACAAAGCTGGAGGCATTGCGATACCATATTTCAAGACAGACTACAAGGCAATTATAATCAAAGCAGTCTGGTACTGGCACAGAAATAGACATGTAGACCAATGAAACAGAATAGAAACCCCAGAAATTAATCCACACAGCTACAGCCAACTAATCTTTGGCAAATGAGCTAAAATCAGTCTCTATAGAAAGGATAATCTCTTCAACAAATGGTGCTAGGAAAATTGGATCTACATGCAGAAAAATAAAACAAGATCCATACCTTACACCTTATATAAAAATCAACTCAAAAATGAATAAACGATCTAATTCTACAGCCTGATACCATCAAATTACTTGAAGAAAATTTCAGAGAAACCTCAAGACATTGACATAGGCAAAGACTTCTTGGAAAAGATCACAAAAACATAAGCAATAAAAGCAAAACCAGACAAATGAGATTCTATCAAGCTGATAAGCTTCTGCACTGCAAAAGAAATACTCAACAAAATGAAGAAGCAACCAACAGAATGGGAGAAAATATTTGTAAAATATGCAACTGATAAAGGATGAATTTCCAGAATCTATTAAGAAGTCAATAAACTCAACAACACCAAAACAAATAATCCAGTCAGGAAATAGGCAAAGGACATGTGCAGGCATTTTTTCAAAAGATGATATTCAAATGGCCAACAGACACATGAAAAAATGTTCAGGATTACTAGCCATCAGGGAAATGGAAATAGAAAATAAAAACCACAATGAGGTTTCACCTCATCCCAGTTAGAATGACTATCATCCAAAAATCACCCAAAAATGCTGGCAAGGATGTAGGGGAAAAGATACCCTAATCCACTCTTGGTGGGAATGTAAACTAGTACAGCCATTATGGAAGACAGTATGGAGATTCCTGAGAAATCTGAAAATATATCTTCCATATGAGCCAGTTATCCCACACCTGGGAATCTACCTAAATGAAAGGGACTCAGCTTACAAAAGAGTTATTTGTACCCCCATGTTTATTGCAGCTCAAGCCACAAGATATGAATCAACTCAGATACCCATCAACTGATTACTGGAAAAAGAAAATGTAGTGTGTGTGTGTGTGTGTGTGTGTGTGGAACTATGGAACACCACTCAGTTGTAAAAGAGAATGAAATCCTCTCTTTTGCAACAAAATGGATGCAAATGGAAACCATTATGCTTATGTAATAAGCCAGTCCAAAAAAGACAAGTATCATATTTCCTCTAATCTGTGGTAATTAATATACAGACCACAAAAAATGGAATGTATTTGAGTAAAATTGACATTTTGAGATTTTATTATTATTTACAACCTTTTCTATACTCCTGAGGAACAGTGGTTTTTCTGCTAACTGCTTGCTGAATTCTTTATTTGGTGAAGGATTAAGTTTCTGATTATAAAAGAAACTGAAAGCATATCACTGTAAAACTTAGAGGGGAACTAAGGATGGAAGGAGGAAAGAGGAAGGAGGGTGAGAGCATTAGCAGAAGGAAGGACAAGGAGGGCAGCATCATTATGCTCTTAAATCTGTATACATGGCCGGCGCCGTGGCTCACTAAGCTAATCCTCTGCCTGCAGCGCCCGCACCCCAGGTTCTAGTCCTGGTTGGGGTGCTGGTTCTGTCCTGGTTGCTCCTCTTCCAGTCCAGCTCTCTGCTGTGGCCCAGGAAGGCAGTGGAGGATGGCCCAAGTGCTTGGGCCCTGTACCCACATGGGAGACCAGGAGGAAGCACCTGGCTCCTGGCTTCAGATCGGCTCAGCGCCGGCCATTTCGGGGGGCGAACCAACAGAAGAAAGACCTCTGTCTCTCTCTCTCACTGTCTAACTCTGCCTGTCAAAAAAAAATCTGTATACACAAAATACATGAAATGTACTCACTTTTATAAATAAAAAAATTAATAACAAAAATTTTTTAAAAGGTTCATGTGTTGGAAACACAATCCCCAAATACACAGGTTGATGATATTTGAAGGTGAGGCATTTGGGAAATCATTACAATGACACTGAGTCATTAGGGTAGAGGCCTCATGATCAAAGGCTTCATACATAGAGGAAGAGAGACCCAAGCTAGAACACCTGCTCTGTCCACCCTGGGACACCCTCACCACGTTCTGATGGAAGTGGTCTTCACCAGCTGCTAGGCACATGCCTGCTCCATGTTTAGGCTTTTCAGCCTCCAAAAACTATCAGCCAAATAAATCTTCTCTTATAAATTCTGTGGCATCCTGCTCTGGCAACAGAACTCAGACAAGACCTCAGCTCATTCCCCTCCATGAACAAGGATCTGCTTGCCGTTCTTGGAATCAAACACTGGTCCTTTTCCCATGGCAGAAACCCTGCTACACTCCTCCTGCCTGGAGTTCTCTTGTCTTAGATTTACTGGGCTAATGTCTTTGCCACAGTCAAGTCTTTGCTCAGATCTCACCCTCATGGAGATATGTATCTCCTGGCCTCCCTGATTAAAATGTATTCTACCCAATAAACCTTCTCCCATTTGCCTTCTTTAAATGACTTCTTCAATTTTTGACAGAAATTGCCAACTTTAAACACAGTATAGGATTTCCCTACTTACTGCATTTATCATGTATTATCCACCTCTCCCCAAAAGACTATAAACAAGAACAGGGTCTTTACCTGCTTGTCATGGATGGATGCCAAGTGTCTGGCACAGTGTCTGACAACATGGCAGGTATTAAATAAGTACGGCCATGCTTTTTTAGATGAGGGGGATATGTTCTGTGAAACTCACTGTGAAGTGACTCTGTCTTAGTGTGAGTACCACGGAGTGCCCTGCCATAGGCCTACATGAGACAGATTACACGATTTAATGTACCACACACATAGGCTATGTGTTGTAACCACTGTCCTTTATGTGGTCCCTTGGTGAATGAAACATCATAACATGTGACTGCATTTACTGCATCCAAGACTGAAATAAATTCATAGCTACATGTCAATAATAAGATGGTCTAAATTCACACAAACTAGTGGCAAAACTGGACCTGGAATCAAACTAAATAAGAGCACAGAACATTGTTGTCTGCAGCACGGTATTTTGATGATATTCACAAAAAGGAAGTCTAGACACTTGGCTGAGATACACACACACCCATGCACACAGAAACACATGCGCCCACATCCGTGGACTAGTGATTGCCTCACAGCCACACAGTTTAATCACTTGTAAGCTCCATTTCCTGGATGTATGTGTTACTTTGTTTTTGGAACTTTTGATTCAATCAAAAAGAGATGTGTTTTCGCTTCATCATCCCAGCAAGGTTCTAAATTAATAATACCTCACTAAATTCTCTTAGGTTCAACTCCTTTGCTGTCGATCAATTTTCCCTCACGGCAAATTGCCAGACTCACTTTCAGGTCTACTTCATGCATTGCCAGATCAAACATTTCTGAGATCTTTAATAATTCAGTGAAGAGAAAAATAAATATTTACGTCTTTTCTCTGTTCAGGCATTTTGATTTGTATATTGCATCTGCAGATCTTATGACAGCCAAGTTTCCTTGGAAGGTTAGAATAATGCTACAAAAAACACCCAATTCTGCAACTTTAATTTTTTTTAACCACAGTAAGTTTTACTGAATTCAAATTAGTAGTTCTGGAATAATTATTTTTAATAGATGCTGTCTAGAAATCTCAGTGATAGTCTTGACTTGCCCATGCTCTTCTTTCTAAACCCATGATGAAACTTTTCTAAAAGTTTCAATTCAGGTGTACTGCAGTGAGGCTGGTCATTTTGGTAAATGACATCATGCAACAGAGAGAGCAGGCTGGCAACATCCCAGAGGTTTAAAAATCTTTTTTTTTTTTTTTTTTTTTTGCTTCTGTACCTTCTTCTTTTTTTTTTTTTTATCTTCCCCGGCCAGACCGAGATGATAAGCTGTCATGAGTCAAATATCCTTATATCACTCCTTCTGGGTCAACAAACCGAAGTCATTCTACTGGACTCGACAGACAACATTTCCAAATAATGGTTACAAAAGCCAGCGTTACCGGGGCACAGAATATCAAAAAAGTACAGCACACAAAACTCATTTAGTATTTGCTCAATTGATAAAAATGCTAAAACAAAGGATCTTCATAAATTCACGGAAAATGTGTGTTAGAAAAAATAATTTGCATGGATTTCTAAATTTTTTTTAGCTAAATGAATTTAGCTTTTAATTTCACTTGTCCACATAGGTGTTGCAGTATCCTCATATAAATGTAGCTTCAGGTTCCGAGTTAATGAAATGTATTTACCTCTGGGCTCAGGTGGTTGTTGAATTCAATCTTGGATATACAGACCTTGTTTAACTGCATTATTTTTCCTTTTGAAGTATTAGTTCATTATGATCATTTATATTTCACAGGAAATGGGAAAAATTATTGGTGATGCATTAAGATTAAGGCATACAGCCCTAACATTCTCCTCAGCCTGACTAAACTTTAGATGTGTTTCTTTCTTACTGTAGGCCCTGACCTCCCTTTCCTTAGATAATTTACTTGATAACACTTGAGATTGTAAATCCTTGCTGTGGCCCCTTGACATATAAATCTTCATCCCTCTTCTGGCCAGTTTTACAATCCAGGAATGTCTTTCTCAAGGTCTTAGGGACCATACCTTTGAAATGTCAGCAATAAGAAAGATAAAGCCCCTATTTTGCACTCTTGGGGGTAGGGGTCAGGTTTGAAAAGCCCGATGTCCATAACAAGCTCCACATGGCCAATACAGATGGCCCAATTACACCAGACACCTTCCCTCTAAGAATCCTCCAGTACCTTTGCACATGCTGAACCCAGTGCCGCAGTGGAATTGTGCTCACGGAATTGGGTAAAATCCCTCCAGAGGGTTGTAGTCGTCTTGACCTCTACTGCGTTATTCTTGACCAAAATCTTCCTTGTCTGTTATCTCCATCCAGTGCAATTTGTCTTTGACACATCATTCCATTTCATTTTTCTTAGAACAATGTGCCTTTCAGTTTTCTACCTAATGAATCATATTCCCCAGCAAATCAATCATTCTACCATCAGAGGGAAGAGGAGTTGAGTGACGCCTAGAAGCGAATGAGGAGTCCGGCTCAGAGCTGGCCAGTGGGATTCTTCATGGTAGTGGCAATTCTAGAAGGCTACGGCACTTCTGCTCTATCCAGTGGCCAAAGGAAAGTCAGAACCAGTCTCAGGGAACCTGACCAGCAACAAGAAGTATCATGGTGTCCTGTCAGCACAAGGTACTGGTGCTCTTCGTCAAGAGAACCAAGAGTTAAAGTTAGGGCCAACCCAATCACCATGGCAGATACCACTGACTGAGGCTCAAGGATCCAACCAAAAGTCTCGTGGTGATCACTGGTACAACAATCAACACACACGAGGGAAGCCCACACCCAACGGTGCTGTGGCATCATCTGAATTGCTCTGGTACCAACCACCACTTGGAAAGGCATGGGAGAAAGGTTAGGAAGTCAGGAAATGCGAGCATTCACCTGGAAAAGATTGAGAGACACAGCTGTTGGACAGTAGTGGTGGGACTCTGAGGTGACAGACATACTGTCTTATATGGGACATCCCTGGACTGAATTGCAAATAAGATCACTCTCATCTCAAACTAACATTCAAAGCTTCCGAAGTCAGATGGGATGGCTTGCGGGTGGGAGGGTGGTTATGGGGGAAGAATCGCTATAATCCAAAAGTTGTATTTTGAAATATATATTAAATAAAAATTTTCTATTAAAAAAAAGCTTCTGAAGTCGTGACAAGAATGAAACTGCTTGATGTTTTCACATCATTCCTCAACTACTAACCCAACCTTCAGTTTCAGAGGTTTAAAACTGGTCTGAGAAAATCATATCAACCAGTATTTCAGATCTGAAAGATTAATATACTGTAGCAATGCTACGAGTTACTCACAGCACCTGAGTTTTTTTTTTTTTTTTTTTTTTTTTTTTTTGACAGGCAGAGTGGACAGTGAGAGACAGAGACAGAGAGAAAGGTCTTCCTTTGCCGTTGGTTCACCCTCCAATGGCTGCTGCGGCCGGTGCGCTGTGGCCAGCGCACTGTGCTGATCAGAAGGCAGGAGCCAGGTGCTCCTCCTGGTCTCCCATGGGGTGCAGGGCCCAAGCAACTATGCCATCCTCCACTGACTTCCCTGGCCACAGCAGAGAGCTGGCCTGGAAGAGGGGCAACCAGGACAGAATCCGGCGCCCGACCGGGACTAGAACCCGGTGTGCAGGCGCCACAAGGCGGAGGATTAGCCTAGTGAGCCGCGGCGCTGGTGCGCTCTCTGAGTATTTTTATAGGTGCCCAACATCCCAGGAAATGCTGATTACATATTATATAAATTTAAGTTTTATTAAACTATAGGTGGAACCTGGTATTTATCTTAACAGTTAAGATGCCAGCATCCCACATCGAGAGCCTGAGTTTGATTCCTAATCTTAACTTCTTTTTTTTAAGATTTTATTTATTTATTTGACAGGTAGAGTTACAGACAGTGAGAGAGAGAGAGAGACAGAGAGAAAGGTCTTACTTCCATTGGTTCACCCCCCAAATGGCTACAACAGCTGGAACTGAGCCAATCCGAAGCCAGGAGCCAGGAGCTTCTTCCTGGTCTCCCATGTAGGTGCAGGAACCCAAAGACTTGGGCCATCTTCTACTGCTTTCCCAGGCCACAGCAGAGAGCTGGACTGGAAGAGGAGCAACCGGGACTAGAACCGGCGTCCATATGGGATGCTGGCACCACAGGTGGAGGATTAACCTACTGCACCACCATGCCAGCACCCCTATTTCTAACTTCTGACTCCAGCTTCCTGTTGCTGCAAACCATAGGAAGCAGCAGTTATGGTCCAAACAACTGGGTCCTTGTCACCTACATGGGAGCTCTGGATGGCACTCCTGCCTCACAACTCCAGCCCCAAACCAACCTCATCCACCGCACGCATTTGGACCTAAACCAGCAGATCAGAGCTTTCTCTTTCTCTCTCTCTCTTTCTCTCTCTCTCTCCCCTTTCTCTCCTCTCTCTCCTCTCTTCTCTCAAATTAACATGTGAATTTCCAAGAATACTACTATTTGTATGTATACACAATGGTCTTCTAGAATTGATACATTTATCCAACTCAAAAAGCTTTTGCCATACTTATAAAACTGACACAGTTGTGTTCACATCTTAGAGCAGAATCATTCAATTTATTTGCTATATATATATATATTGGCTTTAATAGAGATAATTCAGCACAAAAGCATGGGAGAGTGGTATGCAAATAGAACTTAGAGTTTGAAGCCAGAAGGTACTACATTCCCCCGTGCATACATCCAATTCTAGAAATGCTTTCAACTGCAATCTTTCGCTACACAATGAATTGCTTCCTCTAATATCCATGCACCCAAGCCAGCGCCATCTGGCTCCTGGCCTACGAACAAATGACAGAAACACGCAAGGGTTATGATTTTATGAAAAATATATAGAAAAATGCAAATATGAAGTTAATGTCAAAATTATGATACACTGCTATGAATTTTGCTAAAGACGAACACACATTTCAATTTTAATATTATCCTTGATTATTTGTATGTATTCTTTCCTTTATTAGAAAAGACCTATTGAGTTTCAATATATTTGCTATTACATTATACTAAAGTAGTGAAGAATACAAATAGAAGCAAATGTAATAAATCACTATTGGATGATCTTTCTAATCTACGTTCTTTCCCCTTATGTATTAAACTGACTTTAACTTATAAATTTTTAATTGCACTGTCACCGTATCTCTTAAACTGAAATATACATACCTTTTCAAACTACATCCCACTAATCATTGTGTGTTAGAAAAAGTAGACAAACATTTCCTTGCTTTTTCCAGGGTAAAGATTAGCCAGCATTTTGAGCCAGCATGATCAAGTCTGTCAGGATGCAACAGATGACGCAGTGCAAGCAAAAGAGGGAAAAAACCACATCCGTGTGCTCTGTATATCTCCATCTTATTTCTATTTGTAACGCATAATGGAAAGCTCCAAATTGCCCTTTTTGATAAAAAGAAAGTCTCACAAAGCAACCTCATTTCCACTCAAACCAATGAGGCCTTTCGTGCGATTGTCAGGCCACCTATCATAGCCACGGTTCCCCGTGTATATTGATCCATTGAGTCATAGTAGAGCGATGCTTCCAGCTGGGAATGAGAGTTAATGCAAACATTTTCTGGATCAGAAAAGACGGACAAAAAAAATAGGCTCTGCTTCTGCCTAGCCAATTTCAAATTGCTTCTGGCAATGCTATGAATCTCATCCACACCCCTGCCTGTGCCTGTACACTCTGCTCTCACAGACAGAGGAGGATATGGCCACTGACAGTCAGTCTCCCAGCCCAATGCATGTCCGTGACAACGAAAATCGCTGTAAAAAGCAAACACCTGGATAAGCAAAGTGAAGAATCAACCACCAGCATGAATTATGACAATGAAATTGTTTCCATTTTTGTTATATCTATCCTACAAAAACTTGCAATTCACAATTACTTTATAACAAAACACTTAGGATCAGTTTGCTGTTGTCTGAAATGTATACTTTCAGAGTCCAGAACCTTGGTTTTTTATAGAAAAAATGAGCAAGTTGTAATTTTAGGAAATAAGAAAGTAATTATTTCCAGAGTCAGCCAAGTTCAACAGTTAATCATAAAAGTCAAGAACTTTATATTTAATAGCATCAATGTTTTCTTCAGTGGGTGCACATGAAAATAATACTGTGTTAGATAATTGCCCTTGTGAAAATTTTAAATCTGTCATTTTTGCAAAATCACAAATGAGCCTGGCTGCAATAGTTCCAGCATTTTATGTTCCTTTATTTAAAAGCTGCAGGGACAACACGGCAGTAGGAACATGGTATTAAGGGCGATTTCCAGATGGTCTCACAACGAGAGTTTCAATAATGAATTCATAATTTACATGATGTGTGAGGGATGAGGCTTTCAAAGCAACACAACAGCAGCTTTCTGCTTTTGCTCAGCTGACAACCCGTGTCCTTACTGTGTCCATCCAGGTCAACAGATGACGCAAGAGAAAACCATCCGGGAATACATCCGGGTCAGAAGCCGTCACCAAGCTTCTGTCACCAGGGCAAGCCTTGTTCAGCTCCACATTGCAATGCATCTTGCTTTTTCTCAACGTCTCAGTCCAGCTCTTTTCAGTAGCCTTCATAGGTCTCCCTTTCTTTGCCAGCGCTAAAAATTAAACCAACTTTCCTCTCCTCTTTCTTCACATTCTCTGGACACTTCTCATGCATGTGGGTGCAACCATGTTTTGGGAGTGATGAAGCCTAAATCATTTTTGCTGGTACTGATTGTCCTTTGAAATCCACTTCCCACATCCTGAATGCTACCTATGTCTATTCATGAATTTCCTATCAACGTTCCAAAAATGGATCGTCACCTCCTGTCAAAACCAGATGGCCACAAAATCCCATCCTTCCCATCATTCAGACTAAAATCTTCCAATCATTTCTAATTTTCCCCTTTCAATAAGTCTGAATAGAAGTTTCCAAATCCAGCCGATGTTACCTTCGGAGTGATTTGCATTGCAGTTACTTCCTTTGCTTTACCCCTCGCTTGGTTTGAGCTCCAGTTGCATCAACTACTTGGTTAAAAGAATTATTTTCCCCTTTCAGTGGTTTGTCATTGGGAGTATAAATTCCCACGGACACCATCTCAAAATGAAACCTATTGTGTTCACCTGGGGAACAATGGGCTCGTGAGGAGTGAGTGACAGGCATCAGATTTAAGACAGCACAGGGAAGGAGTGGTAGAAATCAGTACAGATACAGAGAGATGTGGCTGAAGTGGTGAGCAGGTGTTGATCTTAAGAGCCATAAAGATGACGCCAACCACTGGAGGGAAGAAAAGGAGGACCACCCAAGATTCTAAGAAGTTGGTGCATTGCCCAGTGGCAAGCTAGAAAGCTATTCTTGGTCAAATTGCACTAAAAAAAAGAAAGAGCAATGCTGGGGTTGTTGTATTAATCAGGGTCAGAAATTCTGAGGCTGGAACAAGAGCACTATTTTGCTTGCATACAAGCACCATGAAAGTGAGCAAAACAGAAGGAAGTCTACGCTTTTGTGGCGTTTGCATTCTAGAACAGATCTTGACACAGAGGAAGTTCCTGATCAATAGATATTCAATGAACAAGAAAAATGAAAACGGATGAAAGTACTTTAAAACCTTTGGGAGGTAGAACTGGCAGGACAATCCATAGACTCTGGACAATTCAGACACCACGTGCTGGAAAGGAAGAGGGCGAAGTCTAGGACAATAGTTTCCAAAGCTTTCTCCATGGAGGCACCGAGTAAACAGTAGAAGAGAAATCTGAACATGTGAAGCTGAAGCCACACAAAGCCTGAAGAAACACAGAAGGTTTGGGATACTGGGCAGTGGTTGGCTCTGGAAAAGAAGGGCAGCTCTTCTTGGCTGGCAAGAATGGATGAGGCTGCAGGGGTCGGGTAAGCTGAGGTTTTGGCAGGAAAGAATGACACTGCGCTGGGGGAAGGGCCTGCCCTTCCTGCAACTCTTTAATAGGCGCCCCTTAACTAGCCAAGCTCTCTCCCCATTGCTCCTGGAGTGGTTTCCACGAAGCAGGTTCGGTGATCTTTCCTTTGGCAACAAAAGGCATCCTTTCTGGCATAGCATTTCATGCAACCTTCGTCTGACAATGGAGCCCCCAGAAAAACGTATTTTTCTTAGAAAACAGCCCTCATTCTTCACAGTTTCATTTGAATTACACCTCCTCGGACACCTCTCACTCACTCAGGATTTTCGTTCCTCCACCTCTCGGCTGTAGCTCAAATACCACCTCCCCCATAGCTAGCTGTCACATGTAAGAACTTTGTAAGGGGCCAGCCATGAGCACAGCTACAGCAGGTGAAGCCACCGCCTGTGATACCTGCACCCAATATGAGCACCAGTTTGTGTCCTGGCTGTCGCGCTTCTGATCCATCTGCCTACTACCATGCCTCAGAAAGCAGTGAGAGGCCGAAGTACTTAAGCTTCTGTCACCCACATGGGAGACACTGATGGAGTTCCTGGCTCCTGGCTTTGACATGACCCAGCCCTGGCCATTGCAATCATTTGAGAGTCAACCAGCTAATGCAATATACTCCTCCCTCCCTCCCTCCCTCCCTCCCTCTCTCTCTCTCTCTCACCTTGTCTATTTGTCTCTCTCTGTAACTCTGCCTTTCAAATAAATGAATAGATATTTAAAATGTCTTCTCATGACTTTCATGTCATGTGAAAGAACAGGAGTGTTAAACTAATAACTAAAAATTGAGTCCCCTATGACAATACCATTGTCATACTTGAAAACAACTTTAAAAGTTTTGTGGGCCAGCGCTGTGGCTCACTAGGCTAATCCTCCGCCTGCGGCACTGGCACTCCAGATTCTAGTCCCGGTTGGGGCGCTGGTTCTGTCCTGGTTACTCCTCTTCCAGTCTGCTCTCTGCTGTGGCCTGGGAAAGCAGTACAAGATGGCCCAAGTCCTTGGGCTCCTGCACCTGCATGGGAGACCAGGAAGAAGCTCCTGCCTCCTGGCTTTGGATCGGTGCAGCACATCGGCCATGGCGGCCATTTTGGGGGTGAACCAACGGAAGGAAGACCTTTCTCTCTGTCTCTCTCTCACTGTCTAACTCTGCCTGTCAAAAAAAAAAAGTTTTGTGTAGTGGTCAAATATTTTCATTAGTTGAACTGTTATTTTTCTAATATGGCCAAACTGAGAGCAATGGAAATAATACATTGGAAAGACTCTGAGATGACTTCAGAAGGTCAAAGGGCCATAAGAGCTTTGCCTCTCCAGTAACACAATAAATGACAGAGCTTTGTAATGAGCAAAGCTGACATTTCAAAGGATCTTAAACTCACTTTTTGTCATTTCTATTTTTGATTAATTCCCATCAATTTCTTTGGAGTACTGGGAACATGTTTTGAATTCCAATGAATACATGAATATTAGCAAAACATCGATGTAATGAAGTATCTTAACATAATTAATTGTGTTAATAATGTGGTTTATGCATAAGATTACAAAGTAGTTGAAGTTTATATTTTTGAATAATATACACACTGGAAATTATTCTTATACCTTTTTTTGTGGTGGGAAGGAATTAGAAGTGAGATTGCATACATAGAATGAGGGGGCAGCTAAAATACTTAAGGTATTTTTAATTCTTAAAAAAATATAGAAGCACAATGACTTCTGGGCAGCAGAAGACACTAGAAGATTGTGGAAGACTATCTTTTTAAAAAACTCCTTAAATGTCATCTCTCACAGTAAAATATAAAATGTGTCTCTCTAATCACATAGACTGCAGTTTTCAGTACACGCAAGATTTATACAAAGAAAACTGCCAGGGAAATAGCAATATCATTCTAATCACCATCAGCACTGCTCTCCACTCACACGCTGAAATCTGAACCAGAAGGTGATCAATACACCCATTGGCACATACATAATCAAAAGTAGACTCGGGAATGACTCTGGCTTGGCTCTCTGTAAACAGAAGTCACTTATGCATTGCATGGTATACTAAGTGCTGCAGTTGCCTAAGTCACTGCCTTCTCACATGAGACCCATGCAATGGAAACTATCAGTGTTCCCATTTGAGGCATGAAGGGACCAGGGCCAACAGGTGTAATATCATGTGTGAAAGGTCAAAGAGCTCTGGTCCAGTCAGGCCAACCCTGGACACGGTCCAACTCAGAAGTCCTCTTTATCAGACATGATGTGGCTTCCACCTGCAGGGACTTCACTGTTTGTGAAAGAGTAAGATGGCGCAACGTGACACATGGGACGTGCGGGACAGAAACAGATTAAGCAGTCCGTAAGCTTTGGATTTGGAAAGCACTGCTGGCTCAGGGATTGAGGAAGCAGAAGGACCTCAGGGGTTCCCAGGGTGGGAATCTGAGAGGGCAGGATGGAGCGCTGGAGCCTTCCGGGCAGAGGGATGACACCAGGACAAACCAGCGCAAGCCCGTTGTTCAGCATCGCAGTAACTGGATTGAAGGGAGACGAGACGCCATGGAGAGGGCAGTGGTCACCGAGGCAACAAAGGCGAGTACAGTTAGGTTGTAGAAAATCTTGCGCTCAAAGCCAAGGACGCTAACTCTCAGACCCACGGCATCCAAGCGCCACTCGGTGTGTGGCACACACACACATGGCTCAGAAACTTTAGATACACTAAACACAAAAGGTAATAGCACTTTAAAATGTATAAGATAAACAGTATTTCTTAAATGATTAACATTTATGATTTTTTCATAAGAAGATAGTATTTGCTAAATCTTACCAAGGACACCCCCAGCTTGATGGTGGGGAGTGGGACCTGTGGCTTCCTAAGCAAATTGGTTTAGCTTCTTAATCTTTATATGTATTAAATTTTAAAAAATTAATTAATATTCATATATCACTGAGAGAAAATAGAAGATTCTATTTTCTCAGAAATTTCTATATATTCATTTTTTCATTTATTTTTATTTGAAGTACAGAATGAGAGTATGTAAGAGAGAGACAGAGAGAGAGATCTCCCAGCTGCTGGTTCACTCCCAAATGAGTGCAGCAGCCAGGACTGGACCAGGCCAAAGCCTGGAGCCTGGAACTCAGTCAGGTTCTCCCACATGGGGGCATGGACTTACTCACTCAAGCCAACACCAGCTGCCTCCCAAGGTGCACAGTAATTGCATGTTGGAATCCAAGGCAAAGCCAAGATTTAATGCCCAGCAGCATGTTAACTGCCGTGCCAAATACCCACCCCGATTTGTAGGTATGGTGATGTAAGGTAGACACTAAATCAAACATGAAGTCAACCAGCATGCCAAACAAAAGCTGAAGGCTTCAATGTTTTAACTTGGATAACATATGAGGGTCTTTCAAAAACTTCCTGGAAAACATGCATTATGAAAAAACTAGTCATAGGTTTCATTTTTCGCACCAAAACAAACTTACCTTTTAATCCCATTTTTTTTCTGTGATCTTTTTAAATTACCCTCATATTCTTACCACACTTACTTCCTGTGTGTGGTCTAGAAACAACATATTTAAGCAATGCCAGGTAGGTACACTATGCTTGGGTATACATTATAAATATACACAACAGCATATTTATAGAATTGTTTTCTAAGCCACAAATAATCAAGCACTGGGACCACATCAAATTCTGTTGGTTCAAGTCCCTTACACCATCAGTTCTAAGAGAAATCCTAATATATTTTTGCCAATGTCATTAAAGTCTGGCTCATGGGCGAGAAGTCCAGCTCAGTGGTACGTTAGTGTTTAATAACTTGTTCTCAGGAAGGGAGAAGTCCTGTTTACAGCGCTTGTCAATTCCTGTGGTGTAAACGCTCCCTTTGCAGCAGATTTCAAGCTCCCAGCTGGGTGCTGTTGAGCTAAGAAGAGGTGCTTGCTCCCAGCAGGCTCTCACAAGGCAGCACACTACCGACTGTGTCTCTGAGATAGGTTACTTAATCAACGCAGGTCCAATCATCCTGCAGTTAGACGTTTCTCCGCTACAGCCCTGAGTGTGAAAAAAATGCATTTTTTCTAACTCAATCTAATGTTCTCTCTTGAGCTCTTCTTCCGTCTCATGTAGAAAATCTCATCATTTCAGAGGCACTTGGTCCAGTTCATGCACTACTCAATCAGTGAAGGATTATATTTCTGTCACCACAGCTTCAAACTGTCTACTGGAATTTGTTTCCCTCCCCATCAACCCTGGAGCAGTGAAGAGGTGGCTGAATCGTTACTCTTTCGCCTGGGCGGTGAATGATCCCATTAATGCAGCACCTTCCATGCCACTGCGTGTTGACTTCCTGCAGGTCACTTGGGATTGGTCTGCCCGGCCATCTGACGTTTTGTGCCCTTCTGATGTTGTCCACAGCCTCTGCCTCTTGCCTCTAACTTCTTCACTCATCCTTTGTGCCCCCAGTAGCTCCTGCTCACCTCACACTCCGTCTGGAGCTTAGGTGGGGTGTTTGCCACCTGCTAGGGTCCACAGTGCAGCAAGAGGAAGACTTCGAGGTTATCTCCTCTCCAAGCACCCACTTGAAGGACGTTGTTCACATTGAGATATCTATATTTACAACAAGTGTTCTGGAGAGCCCCCTACTATAGACTTCATTTGAGAACTTCCTTCTCTTCAGGGAAGACGATTCACACACACTCGTGTCTTACCCTTTTCTTTCTATCGTCACTCTCTTCTCCTCGGAAGCACAGAGAAAAAAGGAATTCTTTCAGCCTACTCATTTCCTTTTTCATATCTTTTATTTTAGACTTTAAGGGTATCTGCTGAACTTTGTTCCCAAGCTGTGCAGTGATCCACTTTCCCTTAAGCACTGGGTGACTCATGCCTGTCTGAGCTAGGTGGGAGATGAAGGGCCAGCAGGGGGATCATGTCCATTTCTATTCCACGCTTCATCCCACACACGGAAATAGACTCAAAGGTCATTGTCACTGTCATTAAGATGTGTTTATCTCATCCTTTATCACAGGAGTTCCAGGGCTTAGCTTTACCAACATCAATCAGCATAGCTTCGCGTTCAAAGGAAGACTCTATGAAGTGTTTTGCCCAATACAATAAAAAGAGCCCACCCCACCCCACACCCCGCAATGACCTCAGTCTGATATGAAAATCAACATAGAGTCACATTACCAACTGCCAACTCATCTGTGTGAATAAAGGTTGAGTTGTCTTTCTAGGGCTGCCCCAGCCCAGATCCACACATTTTCCAATTTACAACATGGCGTACCAAATGACCCAGAATTTAAGGAAAAGTGTTTTCCCTACACTGTGGGTCATCCAGTCCAGCCAGACTGAAAGGTTCACTGAGTGTTTTGCTCTCTTACAGGCAGGAACAAGATTAACACTCAGTGGGCAAGGTAGTTTTCATGTTGAATAGTGCAGGAGTAGACTACATTCATTCATAACACTTACTCCTCCATATTCAGAGCCACTAAAAAAATACGGTTTTTGACAACATCTTTTGATGGAAGAATTTTGCAAACAGTTTATTCTACTTTCTTCCACAAAATAACAATAAAAATGAGATGAGTTTTGCTCAGGAGTGTAACTTTGATGTGTATGTAGCTCCATTCTTCCCTGTCATAGAAAAAATTCCTAACACTCACAATGGAAAAACATTATTTTGTAATTGTCCAGGAAACTTCAATTATACCCTAAGTTTTTTCTGAAAAAGAAAATAGAAGTTTGGGTAGATTTACTCTGCTATTTTGTAAGACATGTAATTTAGGGGACTACCAGTGAACATATCTAGAGGATTATGTCTATGAGCAGGAAATGAATGATAAAGTAGAGTTCTGTGTGCCCTGGCTAGGGAGCAGCCCAACACAGAGAGCCATTGTGCAAAGCCAAGAGAAAAGGTGTTTTTTTTTGTTTGTTTGTTTCATTTGGGTCTTTTCTTCACCTGTCTGAGAAAAACTTTGTCAAAACACAAGGCCAGGGTGGGTAGATGGGGGAAGTGAGCATTTGGTCTAGTGGTTGAGACAGCCACATTCTGTATCAGAGTGCGTAGGTTTGGTACTGCATCTGGTTTCTGATTCCAGATTGCTACTAAGAAGCAGCAATGAAGGCTCAAATAAATGGGCTCCTGCCACTCAACTGGGAGACCAGAACTGAATTCCTGGCTTTCAGCTTTGGCATTTGCAGGGGACTGATGCAGGTACCTGGGAAATGGACTAGAAAATGGAAACTTGATCTCTCTCTCTCTCTGCCATTCAACTACAATTTTTAAATTTAATTATTAAAAATACCAGGTGTCACATTCTAAAATATAGGCCTCAGAGATTACACTTGTCCAAAAGCATCTTTTAAAAAAATAGCAAAAGTCACTAACCAAACAGCTACAGTAATTCATACAAGCAACAGAAGCAAATCCTTGAGGGAAGAAATAATCTGATTTCTAGAGTTATAATATGCCAATTGTCCAGCTTTCAACAACCAAACAAAAAAATGATACCTGAAAAGAAGTAAGAACTTGTAGCCCATTGACAGGAGAAATTAATAAAAATGTCCATAAGGAGGAAAAGACATTGGACCTACCAGACAAGGACTTTATATCAACTCTCTTAAATACACTCCAAGAACTAAGGGAAAGTGGAGAATGGTGTCTGCAGAAACAGAGAATATCAACAAAGAGACACAAATTATAAAAGGCAACTACACAGAAAGTCTTGATCTGGAAAGTACGACAACTGGGAAGAACTCACCGGAGGGTTTAAGAGGCAGATTTTGTTAGATGTCGAAAGAATCAGTGAATGTGAAGAGAAGTCAACAGAGATTGCCCATTGTGAGGAACAGAAGGAAAAACCATGAAAAGAAAATGAACAGCATCTAAGAGATCTGCGGGAGACCATCAAGCATATCAATGTATGCATGATGAGAATCTCAGAGTGACAGGAGAGATGAAAAGGCGGAAAGGATAAAGAAATGATGGCACATGTACACCCTGGAATGCAACTCAGCAGTTTAAAAAAAAAGAAATCCTGTCTTTTGCCACCAAATGGATGAAACTGGAAAACATTATACTTAATGAAATTAGCCAGTCCCAAAAAGACAAATACCTTATGGTTTTCTTGATCTATGTTAACCAACAGAGTATATGAAATGTAATGTACAGGAGTGAAATTGACATTTTGAGATTTGATGATTGTTTACAATTCTTGTCTTTACTGATCAGGAACAATTTTTTTTCCCTCATACTATTTGTTGAACTCTTTACTTACTGTAGGATTACTCTTATGAGTATCAAATAAATTGAAAAACTGATCTTTGTAAAAGTTAAAAAAATGGGGCAGGTGCTGTGGCGTAGAGGGTAAAGTCATCACTTGCAGTGCTGGCAGCCCAAATGGGCGCCGGTTTGAGTCCCAGCTGCTCTACCTTCTATCCAACTCTCTGCTGTGGCCTGGGAAAGCAGTAGAAGAAGGCCCAAGGCTTTGGACCCCTGCACCCACATGGGAGACCCTGAAGAAACTCCTGGTTCCTGGCCTCATATCGGCACAGCTCTCGCCATTGCCGCCATCAGGGGAGTGAACCATCAGATGGAAGACCTCTCCCTCTGCTCTGCCTCTAACTCTGACTTTCAAAAAAATGAAATAAATCTAAAAAAACCTAAAAGTTAAAAAACTGATCTTTGTAAAAAACTAACGATGGGAACAGGAGAGACAGGAGGAAGAAGGGTGAGAGTGTGGGCCCGAAAGAGGGAGACTATAGAAAATTTGTACAGAGTAATTCAAATTTTTTAAAAAGGAATAATAGCAAACCTTGGGAAAGGATAAACAAATTAAAAAGGGCAGAAAGGATATTTAAAGAAATAATGGTCAATTTCTTTTTTCAAATTTGAGAGAGGACATGAATCCATACATTCAAGAAACCAAGTAGGATAAATACCAAGCAAGATAAACACAAGGACTTACACATGGAGACAAGCTCACTACAATAAAACTGTTGAAAGACATACACAGAGCAAGAATTTAAAAGCAGTAAAAGAGGAGACATGCAACCTGCAAGGGATCCTCCATAAGACTGACAAACGATTTTTCACTAGAGACCATGGTGGCCAAAAGGCAGTAGGATGACATCTGCAGGACTGAGAGGGGAAAAAAGCCTGTCAGCCGAGGGTTTTATATCTGACAAAGATGTCCTTTTAGCATGAAAGAGAAACAGTAATATTCTGAGAGAAAGAGATGTGTCTTACAAGAAATGCTTAGGTGAAACCTTTGAGCCATAAAGAAAGGACCCAAGACGGCACTGCAAAGCTGTATGAAAAAAATAAAAGACATTGATAAGGCGACTACATGTATAAAGACAAAAGAAAGTATTATCATCTTTTGGATTTGTAATTCCTCTTTTTTTCCTTATGTGACTTAAAAGACAAATGCATACAACAATAATCACAAATCTGTCAGGACCTACAATGGACAAAGATTTAATTTGCAAAAACAAAATACAAAAGAGAAGAAACATGGGTGTATAGCAGTAGATTCTCGATTATCTTTCAATCTAAGGAATATTCGTTAAAAATAGATTACTGCAAGTTCAGGAGATTAATTATAATCTTCAGAGTAACCACAAGGAAAAAAGCTTTAAAATCACATGGAAAAATAAATGAGAATGGAATCGACATGACATACAACAACAATCAGTGAAACATATTTCAGAGATATTTTGGGACCTAAAATTGTAGTAGTTGAGCAACATGGTGAGTGTACCAAATGTCACTTTACTATCCTCCTCACAAGGGTTATTTTGGTGTTATGTGAGTTTCATCTCAATTCTAAAATAATTTAAAATTTTAATCCAATCATTCATCTAATAAATTTCAATTTCACAGCTCCGTTTGGTACTTTTCTTATTTAGATGCTTGCACAAAATCACCACACTCAAATATTCACATAGCCCAGCCCACAGACATTTTGTTTTTATTTGTTCTAAAATTATAGTCAATCTTTATATTTATGACATTGTTCTGAATTCATAATTCTCACATTTTTATTTCATTTATGAGTTTCTGCATCAATAAGCTCTTTATGTGTTTGCACTAATCACAGAATTAATGTCATGCAGTACTAGCAGCAAAAGAGAAAATCTAATAAATATAAGTAACAACATGCAAATTAAGCATAGAAGGGTTATCTATTGGAAACTGTACAGTTAGTGAATAGTAGCCAATGCATAAAATTGCACATTTAATTTGTTAAGAATTTGTGTATATTTTTAAATTCCTTTTTCCTTGAATCTACCAAATTACTTGCTCAACCACTTCAGGATATTAGCAAGATTTTGGAAGGCACACTCATAAACAGATGGGGTTGAAAGTCTTAAGCAGGCACATAAGTCATAACTGTGCTTTCAAATTTATTTTTATTGAAGAAAGTGTCAAACTGCATGATCAGTTATGGTTCGATTAAAATAACCTTGATGAGAAACCAAAGAACTGCATTAGAGTAGTATCAGTAGAATAAACAAAAAGTGTATGTGAGAAAGAAAGGGATTGCAAGCCATGGCTGCACTGAACGTATCACCTTTTTCAGAAGGAGGAACCAAGGGAGAACTGAATTGTGATCATAATGATCTTAAGTCAGGGTGATTAAGAAAACCAGCAGGAGCCAGAAAAGAAAAATAATTTCAAGAAGAAGCTGGAATGCAGGTGATGTATGTAACTGAAGCTGAATTGGTAAGTTGAGCATTTTTCTGTAGACAAGAGCGTAGCAGGCAGCTGGTCATTTCCAGCAGGCAGATAAAAACACAACGAAGGGGACTGTCCGACGTGTTTCTCCATTGCCACAAGTGTGGGACGTGTCTGCACAGGTCCCCTGCAGCCTGGCAGAGGTCCAGCACTTCAGGATGGACATCACAAAGCCGAGGTCAATGGCGTGCCTTTGGGAAATCTCACACAAGTATTTTCTCTTTTGGCACAAAGTCACTGATGTTATTTCCTCATTTCAATATAGTTAAATATTATTATATGTTCTATCTAGTTCCATCTTATATGTCCAGTTATACAATCAGTTTTGTATGTCTTCCATTTTATTTTGTTAACATCCATTAAATATCAAGTTTAAAGGTATCAAGGACAATAAATAATCCTAAATAAATAAATAATGTGGCATGTAGGCTAGTTTCCTGCATAAACTAGTAAACAGTTAAGACTAATAATTGAATTCCGATGGAGGAAGGAAACTTTGATATGAAGTTCCCTTTAAAGAGAAACAAAGGGAAGTTCTTTGAAAGTCACCTAACTTATCTGTTTTCCCCTCATAGGATTGTCTGCATGGCAGCCTTTAAAAGGGTCTCAGTGACTATAAACAATGAAATCGTAAATGGATGTATTGCCTATTGCCACTGCCAGGGCAAACCACCCTTCCAAGGGCACCACCATCTTAGAATCGAACTGGGAGACAACAGAGTGAAGAGACACTGAATGGAATAGCAAAAAATATTTGTGATCTACCCATCCGACAAAGGATTGATACCCAGAATGTATCAGCAACTTAAAAATCTCAACAGCAACAAAAACCCAGTGAAGAAATGGGCAATGGACCTCAAAAGACAGTTTTCGAAGGAAGAAATACAGTATCAGTAGCCATCAGGGAAATGCAAATCACAACCACAATGAGATAGCATCTCATCCTTGTCAGAGTGACTAAAATCCAAGACAGAGCATAGCAAATGCTGGCCAGAATGTGGAGAAAGGGGGCTACTTATCCTCTGTTGGTGGAAATATAAACTAGTGCAGCAACTGCAGAAAACAGTGTGGAGATTTCTTAGAACACCAGAAATAGACTTGCCACAGGATCCAGCAATACCAGGTATGGGTATATTCCCAAAAGACATGAATACATTGTAACAAAGAGATACATATACCACCATGCTTAGAGCAAGACTGTTCACAATAGCCAAAATATGGAATTGACCAAGGTGTCCATCATCGGATGAATGGATAAACAAAATATGGTGTATATGTACACAACAGAATATTATTCAGCTATAAAAAAGAACGGAATTCTACCATTTGAAACAAGATAGATACAACTGGAGAATCACATTGAGTGAAATAAGCTGGACACAGAAAGACAAATACCACATGCTCTCCCTTATATGTGGGAGCTAAAATTAACAAAGAGAAAACTAAAAAAAGAAACAAATGCCTGTTTATTTCACTATTGCTGCAAATACAGTTTTGTTCATCTTTGCCTTATACATTTGTCAATCCAATGAATAAGAATGTAATATTAGTATAGTTCTTTTATATTTTATTTAAGATATACTAATTTCATGTATTTCATGTATACAGATTTAGGATTATAGTAATACTTTCCACCCTAACCTGCCTCCCACCGCCACTTCCACCCTTTTTCCTCCTCCCTCTCCTATTCCTACTCTAAGTTTTTACAAAGATCTATTTTCAGTATACTTTATACACATAAGGTTAACCCTACTACCCTAAGTATAGAGTTTAATAAATAGCATGAAGAAAAAACACTGTCCTCAACAGTAGAGACATGGGCTATAAATGATCATTGAATCTCAAAATGTCAATTGCATTCCAATACATTACATTTTAGGTACTCTATTAGTTACCACAGATCAGGGAAAACATACAGATTTAAATACCTGTGATTACTTTAAAATGTACTTCGAACACCAGAAATATATATAGGTTAAAATATATATATATATATAGGTTAAATATATATAGGTTAAATGGCTATCTCTCTATTTGGTTGCTGTTCATAGCTCTTGACTATATTTACGCTAACCTAAAGTCTTTTTGTATTTGACTTGTTAAGCATTTTATTGGGTGGACGATTAAGCCCTTTGACTGTAATGTAAACTAAAACTATGTGATCTCAAAAATTAAAAAAAGAAAGGAAAAAACAAAGAGAGGGAGGGTGGGAGGGTGGGAGGCAGAGAAGAGGAAGGAGGGAGGGGAGGGATAGAGAGAGGAAATATCACTAGATTCTTAGAATTGTAGCTGTGAATAATTTTGAATTTGTTAAAAACTTTTTTAAAAATCTAAAAATAAACCTAAAAAATTAATCTAACTAGGAGGACCAAAAAGACAACAGAGGCTTTCACATAACTTTCCATAAGAAAACAGCCACCACAAATACTATGAGATGACATTCAGTACCTGGCAAGGGTTGCATTGCATTTTTTATTCCTCCAAGTCTTCCTCAAATGTGTGCTATCATATTTTATTCCATATACACATACATGAACATACCACAAACACTTTTTTTGCTGCTACAAGTCCACTTCCCATTCCAAACTGACAAAGCCAAAGCATGTGTGCCTATTTTAATAACTTTTGTATTTTAAAATAGTTTAGAGTTACAGAAGGCCATCAAAGGCTTCCCACATGCCCGGTTTCTTCCACTGTTAACATTTGACATGGGTATGGAACTTGTATTTGTCATCGTATCAGCATACTATTACTGCCTATAAGTCCATACTCTATTTCATCATGCTGGGCTTATGTGTTTATGTCAAATGTCCTCATTCTGTTCCAGGATCCCCATAGGTTAGTCATATAAATTCAGTAATCACATCTCCTCAGGCTCATTTGGTGATGAGAGTTTTCAGACCGCCCTCTTTGTTTGATAAGCTTGACAAGTTCAAGGATACTGTGTAGAGTGTTCTTCACTTTCAGGTACACTTGATGCCTTCACACAGCTTTGTGAGAGAAAGACCACAGAGGAAAAACGCCATTTCCACCACATCACATCAAGGGTATTGTCCTCATCTCTTTTCTGTTACTGTAACAAAACACCTGAGGCTTGGAATCCCAATTGAAAAAAGAGGCTCATTTAGCTCCCAGTTCTGGAGGTTCAAGGACCAGGCACTGGCACCTGTTGGTTCTCAGGGTGGCTGGCATCACAAGGGTAGGAGCATGTGCAGGAGTGGTGAGTGGAGTTTGTGGGAGAGAGACAGAGAAGGCACCAGGCTCTCTTGTAACAACCCTTCTTGGGGGAACTAAGCCCACTCCAGATGAGCATTTACCCCTTCCGACGGTGCAGCTCCTGTGACCTAATTCCCTCCCAGAGGCCCCAACTGCACACTGAGGATGAAACTTCCAGCACATGAACTTTGGGGGCGGGAGGCGGGGAGACCACCTCAAACCGTACTCAAACTACAGCAGTACACACTTATCATTGGTGATGTCAGCCTTGCTCACCTGGGCAAGACTGTCACATTCATCCAGGTGGAGTTTTGTTCACCATCTACCATTTGGAGGAAGTCATGACATGCATTTCACACTTCAGAAGTGGGGAGTCAGTGGCTCCACTCTCTCGAAGACATAAATGATTTAGAATTCTTCTCAACAAGACTCAGTAAGTAATCTTGCCTAGCTTTACTGAGGGATGAGAAGTATGACCCTGAGGCCAGTCTTCGAAAGCTTACACAGGAGTAGCCGGCTCACTAGGCTAATCCTCCGCCTTGCAGTGTCAGCACACCGGGTTCTAGTCCCGATCGGGGCGCCGGATTCTGTCCCGGTTGCCCCTCTTCCAGGCCAGCTGTCTGCTGTGGCCAGGGAGTGCAGTGGAGGATGGCCCAAGTGTTTGGGCCCTGCACCCCATGGGAGACCAGGAGAAGCACCTGGCTCCTGGCTCCTGCCATCGGATCAGCGCAGTGTGCCGGCCGCAGCACGCTGGCTGCGGCGGCCATTGGAGGGTGAACCAACGGCAAAGGAAGACCTTTCTCTCTCTCTCTCTCACTGTCCAATCTGCCTGTCAAAAAAATTAAAAAATTAAAAATACCCTTCCTCCTCCCCTCCTCCCTTCCTTCCTTCCCTCCCTCCCTCTCTCTCAAAAAAAAAAAAAAAAAAAAAAAAAAAAAAAAAAAAAAAAACCTTACACAGGAGTAACCCCACAGGGCAGGGGTGGGACAGCAAGAGCACCATGGAATAAGGTCATACACAGATGTGTTGCTTCTGACTTGGAAAACACTTCAGCCCCTGGCACCCCACGCCATGCAGGCTTCTGTACAGCCTTGTCAGGTGCATCTTGGAACCTTCCATCCTGAAGACAACAGGGGGGAGATTTGGTTCTTGTCCTCTATTGGTCACAGTTAGCTCCACAAGCAGGCAATGTTCCTCCACCACCCCCCACTAGAGTCGATGACGTACAGCAGATTCCCGGGGAAGACCATCCCTCAGCGTTCTGGGAGGGAAGCTGCGGATGAGTGGCAGAGCCAAGATGAGGACCCTGTTACATGTTGGGGGGCTGCACGTGTCACAGCACACCAGCGGGCGGATGGGAGTATTTGGAAGAGGCCTCTGATATACACCAGTGCATATTTTAAGTCTGAGATAGGAGTGAGTGAGGGAAAACCCAAGCGGGCTTCCCACTTGTCCGCTACCCCCAACCTCTCATTAGCGCCAGGTGCTTCCTCCTGGTCTCCCATGCAGGTGCAGGGGCCCAAGTACCCGGGCCACAGCAGAGAGCTGGACTGGAAGAGGGGCAGCTGGGACTAGAACCCAGCGCCCATATGGGATGCCGGCGCCGCAGACAGAGGATTAACCTAGTGAGCCAAGGTGCCGGCCCCTCTGTGTGTCCTTGACAGGGTTTGGTATCAAGGTTATCCTGGTCTCATAGAGTGAGTGACGGAGTATTTTGACTTTTTTCCTGTTCCCTAGGAGAGAATGTATAAGATTAGAGTCATATCTTCCTTAAATGTGTTTGGAAGAATTCCCATTTGAAAGCATATTTGCCTGGAGTTTTCTTTGTAGGAACATTTTAATTATGGATTTATTATCTTTTAGAGACAGGGGGATACTTTAATTTTCTTTTTTATTTCTTGAGTACATTTTATAGGCTGCATTTCTCAAATAACTTTTTCAGTTCATTTAAATCTTTAAAATTATTAGTGGGGAGCTCATTAAAATAGCCCCTTATATTTTGGACTTACTCGTTGTCTGTATTGCATATTTTTTCCTAGTTCATTAATTAATTACCACCTCTAGGTTTTTTCCCTTTTACTTACTTTTAGTTCAATGTGTTGTTCTTTTTCTAATTTCTTCCAGTGGATACTTGGATAGATCATCCATTTTTAGCCTTTTTTTCTTCTCTAGCATTTGCATTTGAAGCTATCGGTTTTGGTATACACTGCATCATAAAACTTTTAGTTACAGGATTTTGTTGTCAATGTGTTAAAATATTTCCTAATGTCCCTTGAGATTTCTTCCTGAGAAGGGCATTAATTAAATCCCACACCTTTCTAGGTTTTTAAGTATGTTTTAATTAATGATTTTTTAGCTTAATTCTACTGTAACCAGGGCACTTGCCCTGTGTGATTGCAATCATTTCAGAGTTGTTGAAACATTTTTATTGCCCAGCATAAATTTAGGTAAGTATTCTAGGTATACTTAATAAGAATGTGTATTCACAGTTGTTGCAGACACAAGGTCCTTCAAAAAACTTCATGAAACAACTAAATTAAAGATAAATTCATTAGGGGTACAATTAGGGGTAAATTCATTAGGGGTACAAAACAATGAAATCCATGTATAGTTTCTTTCTTTCTTTCTTTCTTTAGTGGACAGTGAGAGAGAGAGACAGAGAGAAAGGTCTTCCTTTGCCATTGGTTCACCCTCCAATGGCTGCTGTGGCCGGCGCACCGCACTGATCCGAAGGCAGGAGCCAGGTGCTTCTCCTGGTTTCCCATGGGGTGCAGGGCCCAAGCACTTGGGCCATCCTCCACTGCACTCCCTGGCCACAGCAGAGAGCTGGCCTGGAAGAGGGGCAACAGAATCCGGCGCCTGACCGCGTCTAGAACCCGGTGTGCCAGCGCCACAAGGTGGAGGATTAGCCTAGTGAGCTGCGGCGCCTGCCTAGTTTCTTCATCATATACCTTTTCCATGAACCTTTTCAATCGTCCTCATATAAATTTGCTATATAAATTACATATTGACCCATTTTGTCAAATTTGTTAGTTTTGTTATTCTAATCTATATTTCAATTTTTTTGCCTATTTGTTCAAGAAGCTACAGAGAGCAACAATACAAGCAATAAACCCACCCTGTATTTGCCATTTCGCCTACCATTTTTGTCTGTTTTTCTTTACATAATTTTTCTTTGAAACCCATGAGCCTTTTTTCTCAGTTCACGCTGTTCTTAGGGTTTTCTAACTTGCTTCCAGCATTTTCTGACATGTGGATTTTTCTCAAAGAACTCCAAGCCCGTTATTTGGTGTGGAAAATGTCAGTGTTGCTAACAGAACTGCCTTCCTCTCCAAGACGTCTGCCCCCGCAGGCCGAATGCTGTGGGTTCTCTGGGCTACATCAAGCAGTTAATGCTCTCTGCGATGCATGAGTTTCTAGAAGTGCAGCTGACTAACGTGGGCTGAATGTACGCCACCCTCACAAAGTTCAAGTGCTGAAGCCCTAAGCTCCGATGGGGTGGCATTTGCAGAAGGGAGCTCTGAGAGGGTTAAATGAGGGTTAGATGAGGTGACGACTGGGAGAATTAGCACCCTTAAGGAAGAGACAGACAGACAGACGTCTCCCTCTGAGGGAACATACCCACAAAAGGCCATGGGACCACAGATCAAGAAGACCACCCTCAGGAAGCTGGCCAGACAGTTCCCACCAGGTAACACACCTGCCAGCACCTACACCTTGCACTCCCAGTCTCCAGAATTGTGATAAATACGTATCTGTCATTTGAGCTACCTGGCCTGTGACGTGTTGGTAAAGCCGCCATGAACTAAGTCAGTCACATTTCTAAATCAACTGCTCATGTAACCTCCCACCTTGCTGGACTCAGTTTATGTTTACCTTGAAGTGGGACAGAATCTTACATATTCTACCACACAAGGGCAGGCGTTGTGACACAGTAGGTTAAGTCACCACCTGCAATGCTGGTACCCCACATGGGATCTTTAAATCTTGTTTAAAAATCTTTAAAAGAAAATCTATTGTGCAGGGTTTCCTGGGAGATCAAACTTTGCCTGAGGTTTCTAAAATTGTTTGTCTTCTTTCCAGTCCTTACCAGGCTTCCTGATTGCCCACACTATTTCCCCTGGCATTTCCGTGCTAATAAGTCACTTGCACCTCAACTCTTGGCTCCAGATCTGCTCTGGTAGATCCCAAACTAAGGCATCACTTGACTACTTAACTCAACATCTATTGTTCTGAGTGTAAAATTTTCCTACTCATCATTATGAAAAATATTAGACACATACTCAAAGTATTGTAAGCTAAATATTGGTGGTAATTTTTCTCTTTATGAATATTTCTAATTGACTGCATTCAAGGCATTGTATCCTTTTCAGTAGGATCATATAATCTGAATTCCTACACCTTTAAGACAATTCCTAAGCAAGGAATCTCCCATAGTTTCAAGTTTGCAGAAGCGTAGGAAGACAATCTGCCTTAAGCTACTTCTCTCACCTTATAATGGAAGGGTCACCATCTTAGTTCTCACAGTTTTAAAGACTTTTATTATTTGAGTGACTTAGAAGAGATATATTATCCACAGAATATTATACATAAAAAGAACACATTGTCATAGAATTTAGGGGTCATCAAATTCAAATTCACATATTTATAGAAAAGAAAAAAACCAGCATTTCTTAAATGCCATGCAAAACTTGGAACTATCATCTAAAACCATTATTTTTCTCAGTGTAAAGTACTTAGCATTGGCTACTTGCACCTGTTCTCAGATGACATCATCAGAGTGACTTAGGGTGAGAAATGTGTCGGGCACCCAGGCAGGCAAGGACAAGGAAGGGTAAGACAGTGCACTGAGAAGGTGAGAGAGATGAGGCTGGAACACATCCCCTTGGGAGGGTTCTGGGAGGGAGGGCAGTGTCTAAAAGAGACACAGAGCAGAATGGTCAGGTGGACACTCATCCCTGGGGTTGAATCCGAACAATCAATACAAGAACAGAAGGGATTCCACATTGATCTCCGAAGTTTCAGCTCCTCTGCCTTAATGGGTCCAGGATCTGGGCACACTGAGCAATAAAAGATGTACATCTTCACCCATGTTTAGTTCCCCATCTCAAGGCCAGTGTATGAAATATCATCTGTAAGCACAAGTGGAACTCCACTGGCCATAATATTGATCTGGAATTTCATTTTCCAATCCTTTATCAAAATGCTAATCTCTCAGGATGGATTTTCTTTAACTTCATAAACCTATTTCCAGTTGCTAAAAAGAAGAGTAAAAGTATTTTAAATAAAAACCATCTCATCGCTATAGTTCACAGACTTTGACTAAGGATATAACATGGACAATAATGTTTTATCTTAAGCCTAATAATGAACATATAAAATATAATTCTTTGATTTGCTTTATAATTAATCAGGAATCAAATGATTCTTCTAGAAAAATTAAGTAGAAGCCTGAATTCCTTGAAATTACTTTTGTATAAATTCCTTTTCTATTAATGTATACTGGCATATTTGGTGCTGTGAGGGTTGCTAAAATGGGGATCATTGGCAGAGTGAACTTAGCAGCAGGTTAATATTCACTTTGGACTATGGTTTTGACATACGTGTGACCATACCACAGTGTGATCCTCATTATCAATAAGATCAATGTCATCTCATTAACATCACCTGTTATCCCTATTCTTCCCATAGGAAATCAAAGTACAGAGTTTAAATATTTTGCTCATCCTCAATTAAATAAGAAGTACTATGGATTAAAATTAACAATATGAGTCGGGCCTTAAGCAGTGTTTAAGGTTTCCATATGGGAGTTCCTGGGTTCAATTTCCCAGTTCTGGCTCCCGATTCCAGTCTCCTGCTGATGCAGGTTCTGAGAGGCAGCAGTGATGGCTCAAGTCATTCAGTTCCTGCTACTGAGTTTCTGGTTCCTGGCATTGGCTCCAGCTCAGTCCTGGCTATTGTAGGCATTTGGGGAGCGAACCAACAGATGGGAGTTCTCTCTGTGTCTATCTATCCCTGTCTATTTGTTTCTCAAATAAACTCTAACTAAAAATTAAACCAAATAATAGTGAACTGATCCCAGATACATGTAAAACCAAAGTGACTACTGTTCACTAATATTTTAGGATCCACAGTAGAGAATCCAAGACAGAGAAGCAGAATGGAGGAGCTGAAGTTCAAGTGTGTTGGGGAAGCTCCAATGCTGTGACTACAGAGGTGACTCAGGGGTCTGACTGTTCAGCAAGGTGCTGGGTTTTTAACGTTCCTGCCTCAATGTGGTAAGCGCTACATATCTGCAGCTTTAGGGTAGGGCTCAGTCCTGGAGACAAGGTAGAGCATGAGGTTGAAATATCAGGCAAAGCTAATAAGAAGTGAGGTGCTGCAGTTGGGACCAGCATGAAGGCACGGGGTCCTCATATTTCCAAAAACCATTCAGCACCCAAGGCCTCACTTGCACATCAGATCCGGAGTATGAGGGGAAGCAGTGCGTTTCGGAGCAGATCGACTGCTAGCATCTGTTCTTCCCCAGTCTACGGCTGTGGGCAAGCCAAGTTCACTCACTGTACCCTGGGTCCGGGAGCTGCCCGGGGCTCACTGCACAGCGGCAGTGCCAAACAGGCTCCTCTTGGCCGAGACGTGAGTCTTTCCCTCAGTGCTGCACCAATGCCGTCTCAGTACTTTCCTCAGAAGGTGCTGTGAAATACACTGATGCCACCAATTTTAAAAACCAAGAAATTTCATGTGATAGATTCAACGGCAGGAAACGCTTATCTCAAGAGAAGCACCCACCTCTTTCCATCCCTGGGGATCTGCCCTCCTAAGTCCCAGGGTAGGGCTTCATTAGGCCTAACAGTCAGATGTGAATAAGCACAGGAACTAGGGGCAGTCAGAGCTGCCGTACAACTCCACGTAAGAGTTTATAAATTATCCTTTGTAGCAGTACTTCTAAGAATGTTCTTTGTTTCTGTTCGTTAATCAAGGAAACTGATATGCATACCGATAGACGCTTGATTTTTAACAGAAAAACCTACAGGTATTGGAAAAACAGCCCTTAATAAGCATTGAAATCAGACACAGTAAAAAGTTAACTGTAGTAACTAATAAGAAAACAAGATAATTAGAGCAATACAGTGTAATGAAATTCTGTGGATGTGAGAGCTCTTTTCCCACATATTTTCTTGTTCTATACTCATCATGTGATGATTTCAGGTGATAAGATGCCTACATGACGAGCTCAAGCGAGGTGCATGGTATAGAGACAAAGCATTAGGCTACACCTCAACACCAGCCCTGGGCGACCCTCACAGTCGAGTTAATAGCTGAAATGGCTACAAACAGGCCACGGTGACAGAGCACAGATACGTTGAACAAAGGAGTGATTTATGTCCTGGGCAGGGCAGAGCCAAATGGATGACATTTCATCATACGACTCAGAATGGGGAACTATTTTAAACTGAGAAACTGTTTATTTCTGAAATTTTCTGTTTAGTATTTTTAAGTGTAACCATGGAAAGAGGATAAGGAAGGGCTGTGGTCTAAAGGAAGAGAGATGTTTGATTCCATTTACATCACCAGAATTAGCAGGGAGTGATTTGTTTGGGGTATGTATAGTTAAGCCTGGATTACAGTTCTCAGAGCTATGAATTTTTTCAGGTTCAAGTTGATATGCCTCTTGCTAGTTCAAAGGAGGTAAAATGTTCTTGAAAATGACTGAAGTGAAACTGTCTTCTGGAACATCAGTATTGATAAAGAAGAGTCATTTACTCAGTGGCACAAGCAACACTCTGTTAGGGCTGCGGTGAGAAAGCCCCACAGACAGGCTTGGGCCCCATTTTCACAGGTTTTGCCCAGGGTACTGTGACAGCAAACAGTTGAGTTAGTCCCACACTTCCTGCCTGGCCAGTCTTAGGCTCAAAGTTTTCCAGAGTGCTAGGAAAAGAAGTCACTCCTGGGTGCTCATCCATCAACTCCCTGTTGCTAGAACTCAATATTTGATGCTGGGTAATAAGAAAAGAGGTTTGTTTATTTAGCTCACAGTTGTGGAGGCTGTACGTCTAAGACGGGGCAGCCCCCTTTGTGCGGTCTCTGATGAGGGCCTCCTTGGCTATCTTACAACATGGTAGCAGCAGCCCCGTGGGAACACAGGTGAGAGCGAGAGATCCCAGAGTGAGACAGGAAGCCCAAGAGGTTCAAGGGCCAGGCTTGCTCTTTCTTATAACAACTCATTCTCAGGAGAATTAGCTCATCTGCGAGTTCAGTACTAATACCTTCTGGGATGCAACTCCAATGGCCTAATTACCTAGCACCAAGCCCCACTTTTTAAAGGGCCCACCACCTCACAGCATCGTCAAAAAGGGATCAAGTTTCCTGTACATGAAGCCTTAGTAGACAAACCAAATCCACACCATAGCATCAGAACTTCTATTTTATTAATTGATACATGACCAGCTGACTTGATTGAACACCCTTCCCCAACCCAATCTAAATATGATGAGGAATGTTCCAATACTAGAAATAGCATATAGCCTTCCTAAATCACTCAAAATCTGACAATCCTTAATGAACTCTTCATGTAATTAATAGGGGAAAAAACGGAAAACTAAAGAAAGAGAAAAAAATGTAATCAACTAGGTTGACAAGGAGCAAAAGATAATTAAAATCATTCTGTTTTGTCTCTCAGCTTCATTAACATGCAAATGAGATTCATGAAGTCTGATATTGTGTTTCACCAAGAGCCACAGACATGAATTAAGAATGCAAAGGAGCCCCACTGATGGAGAGTCCTGATGAGTATATAAATTAATGAAAAAAAAGATTGGATCCAATTAATAACATATATTTTTGTGACTTATTGAACCTCAACAAATGAAATAAAGATACACAGATAAAGTCGATGGTTTGTCTCTTTCAGGAGACCCCATTCTGTGAAAGCTTTCAGTCCTCCAGGGCAGGGTGCTAAATGTTAAACTTTGCCAAGAAGTACAAGGCAGAGACCTTGGACTAAGGTCAATGTCAGAATACTGGCATTCCAACAGTCAGGACCATGGCTGCGGGATCCAGAAGAGCCCTGTGAGTGGCCAGGAGAGTCTGCGTGCCAGGTCCCTCAGGGATTCAGAATTGCACATAGGGACAAATAGAAAAAACCAGAAAATACAAGCATTATCTAAACAAAGAGATTCAAGCCTTCCTGCCAAATTGCCCATTGGATGCAAGGATCTCAGTTTCCGCTCTCGACACTCAGATGTCGAGAGAAGTGGGGATCTCAGATAATATGATATGAATCTTCAGAATTATCCAGCTCACAAACCTATCAAAGTGCTACGCAAATATCTATTTTATAAATGTAACTGCATGATATATATATATATAATGTATACCAGATGGCAAACACAAAGATACATACACACACACACAACAATGAGATCAAGAATAATAACAAGGAGTACATTGCAAAGAAGTAGCCAGAAGATCACAGAAAGAAAGGGTAACAAACAGGTGGAGCAGTTTTACTAACAGGGTTTTAATAACACCTGATTCCAGCACTTATTTTCTTACGGTTGTTAAAAATGTTTTCTGTCTTTGTAAGAGGGTACTTCAAACAGCCCATGGAAAATGGTATTAAAACATGTTTATTTGGGCACAAATTTTTTTTTGAAAGCTGGGCGTAGTGTTTTCATAATTTGCATTTTTCACAAACTTTCTGAAGTCGCCTCCCCTGGCTGAAGCCTGTTTTATGTCCCACATGGGTGAGGACGATTTTCCCGAGCATATTGTGACACCGGCCACAATGATACTCTACAAGTGTGGTGTTTTGAAGTTCTCTCTTCTTTCGACAAGTGCCATTTAATTATCTTCACTTTCCTTTGAACATATTCAAGTAATCAAACACCACCTAGCTAAGAGAGAGTAAACAACATGAACTGAGCATTCCTAG
This sequence comes from Oryctolagus cuniculus, assembly GCF_051225735.1. NCBI lineage: Eukaryota > Metazoa > Chordata > Mammalia > Lagomorpha > Leporidae > Oryctolagus > Oryctolagus cuniculus. The sequence continues at coordinate 68,696,867 of NC_142884.1, read as the reverse complement.
AGGACCATGAGAGCTTCATTAAGTTCCTGTTCATCAACAGGGAAAAATCTCGTCAACCACATTGAGAATTAAAGAAACCGAGGGATTACTATTTTTTAATAACTAGCATCTTTTATAATTACTTCTTGCCAACTTCTTCATTTAACCTGAAATACAAAGCCAATTATGTTTCTATCAATGCTATATCCATACTGATTGTATAGGGTTGTAGAAAGATTTATTTTATAAGATCTATTAAAAGCTTGCTCTGTTGAAGGATCTCAATTCTTTAAATATCAAGATGATGACTTAGGATTTTCCATTAGGATGTATCCCTTGGCCATTCCAGAATGGCAGCCAGTTAAGTTTTAACCATTTTCTTATTTGGAAATGTACTCTCTCATACAATATATCACGTATAAAGATTTTATTATCCGAGGCTGGAAACGCAATGAGATTTCCCACGAAACGAACAGAGGAAAAAGCAAACTTACCATCTCTTCGATTCAGCCTTGCAAATCCAGGGCCATGGCTGCTGGAGAGCTCGGAGGAGCTGCTGAATGCGGCCTGGGGCAGGGCAGCCACGAGCGGGTCATCGCAGGCATCTGCCAGGAGGAAGAGCGAGGCTGGGGTCAGCCGTGTGCGCACAGCAATCGCAACAAAAGACACGCAGGCCAAGGAGCGCAGTCAGCACCGGCACCCAGGCCCCGGGCTCTCCTCAACATGCAGGGTTCTACCGAAGGTCCCGCGACTTCCGGAAGGTAAGAAAATGAATGGAAAGACAGGAGACTGTGCAGAGGCGGGAAGTATCACAGAAATTCTAAAATAATACGCTAAGGGAGAATAAGCTCATTTAAACAGGAGACAAAAATGCCTCATCATAAAAGGAAAGGTTGAGCAATTTAAATATTTCAAAATTAAAAACCTGTGGTTTTCAAAAGACCTTGAAGAAAAAAAAAACTACAAAAATTAAGGAAAAAACTACAAAATGTAAAAGAAACATGAAAGAAACTTATGAAACAGGAAGGTTTGTAGAAACGTGTAAGTTTGTATCTTGTTTAAAAAAATGCATGAAGTACATATGAAAGAAACCTATAATCCAGTATATAATTAGGATTCCAAATAAATGAAAACAAAGAAATAAAGAAAAAAACTTTTAAATTTGAAAATACACTAGAATAGATGGCACAAGGTACAACCAGAGGCGTCACAGCACAGAATCTACATGAACTGGTGCTTTAACTTCTCTCTAGAAAGAAATGTAAACCAGGACTAGCCTTGGCTACTATGTGACAGACAGTAAATCAGCAAGCTGTAAGGAGTCTGACCATGCCAGGTCACCCAGAGAACGTGGGTCAAGAGACGCTCTAACCCAACGCCACTGGCAGCATGACCTCCAGCATAACTTTTTGAAAAGCAGTTTGTCGTTAGCTTGTATACGTGAACTCTGGCCTATCCCGCGTCCCGCAAGTCCACTTGGTAAGAAGGTCCTTCTGGGAAGAGCTTCCCCGGCATGCACCTGGTCTCAGGAGCTTTGCTTCTTACCCAGCGGTGCTACACAAATACTAGAATTTTTTTCTGTTCCATGAAAAAAAAAATTTGGGAAGTCCTGAGCCAGAGGAAACCTGCATTTGTACATCAACAGATAAGTATGATTTTTGACAACATTGCTTAGACTAGCAAAATACCATTAACAAGTCACACTTTCAGTGGCCAAAGGACAGATAGACAAATGATGGCACCCTTCACAGCTGAATCATATATAACAGGAAAAAGGCAACCACAGCAACAGAAAACACAATAGTCGGATCCTAGAAATACAATTTTTAGTGAAAAATATCAAGTTATGGAAGGTCATATACCATGGGATCATATATCATACAGCATGATAGCTTTGATCATAAATAAAAGCAACATGTTGTTTAGTAAGAGGTGATCTTTAAAAACTATTTTTCAAAAAGAAACAAAGATCATAAAATTCAGGTTCTGGGGCCAGCATTGTGGCATAGCAGATTAAGCCAAGGCCTGTGATGCTGGCGCCCCTGCCAGTGGGAGCCCGGCTGCTCTACTGGCTCCTAGCTTCAGAGCAGCTCTGCCCTTTGGGGCCATTTGGGAAGTGGATGAAAGCTATCTCTCCTTCTCTCCTTCCCCCCCTCTCTCCCTCTCTCCCTCTCTCCATCTCTCCCTCTCTCCTTCTCTACCTCTCTCCCTCTCTCTCATTCTGTAACTCTGCCTTTCAATTAAATAAATAGAGAGAGAGAGAGAGAGAGAGAGAGAGAGAGAAACTCAGGGCCAGAGTAACAGATGGAAGAAGGCAGAATGGGGATAAGTGATAAGCTCACCATCAGAAGGAATGGAATTAACCATGTTCTCACCTTGGTGTATGCAGTACATCCACGGGTTTCCATTTTATAATGATGTTTTATATATAGAAATACATGCACAAACTCATATATAATATAGTTATACATATCAGGCCGGCGCTGAGGCTCACTAGGCTAATCCTCCACCTTGCGGCACCGGCACATCGGGTTCTAGTCCCGGTTGCCCCTCTTCCAGGCCAGCTCTCTGCTGTGGCCAGGGTGTACAGTGGAGGATGGCCCAAATGCTTGGGCCTTGCACCCGCATGGGAGACCAGGAGAAGCACCTGGCTCCTGGCTTCGGATCAGCGCGGTGCGCCGGCCGCGGCGGCCATTGGAGGGTGAACCAACAGCAAAGGAAGACCTTTCTCCTCTCTGTCTCTCTCTCTCTCACTGTCCACTCTGCCTGTCAAAAAAAATAATAAATAAAAATTTAAAATAATATAGTTATATATATCAAAATGTGTCAAGATACATTTTAAAGCATGTATGCACCTATCAACTATTCTTTATGTATAGCATATGAGCATTGATTTTAATATAAAAATTAACTATAAGGAAAATATAAGAATAACATTTTGGGGCCAGTGCTGTGGCATAGCAGGTAAAGCCGCCACCTGCAGTGCCAGCATTCCATATGGGTGCCGGTTCGAGTCCCAGCTGCTCCACTTCTGATCCAGTTCTCTGCTATGGCCTGGGAAAGCAGTAGACGATGGCCCAAGCCTTGGGCACATGCACCTGTGTGGGAGACCTGGAAGAAGCTCCTGGCTCCTGGCTTCAGATCGGCGTAACTCCAGCCGTGGGGCCAACTGGAGAGTGAACCAACGGATGGAAGACCTCTCACTCCGCCTCTCCTTCTCTCTCTTTGTAACTCTTTCAAATAAATAAATTAAGTAAAAAAAAAAAAAGGAATAGTATTGTTTTTGCTGTGTTGTCCACGCACACTTAGTTTATTTGACTGATTCCTTATTCTATGTAGTCATTAAAGTATTTCTCTTCATACAATTATTACATTGTCCCCATGCTTGGTGTAATCAGAAAAACAGTCCCCTGATAATTAGTAATCAACATATATCCATAATTAAAGTCTTGCAAGCCCATTATCTCAAAAGTTTTAATTGATAGTAATCAATTTAAGTTAAAGAAAATAAAGCTAAGAATTATCTGGATTCACCTGAAATTTTATGACAGTCATTGTGCCTGAATATAGCTTCTTCTCATATGCCTTTTCCAAGAATTTGCCTAAGGCAGAATCTTGCTTTATAAGATGGTCACATTTTTCATTAAAATCCACTTTCTCTCCTTTTACACCTGAAATTCTTTAGCTAACTCTTATGATAGACAGTTTCTGCATGTCTATTGATTGGCTTAAGTACTAACACCAGTGAATCCAGTTGTAATTCAAGTATTAGGCAGTGTATACATAAAAAGCCCTGCAACTCTTGGAGTGTTGAACAAAATTCTGATGACGCCCACATGGCTTTAGTAAGTTCTGGAAATGCTGGTGTGTGTCTGCACACACAAAGCAGTGCACTACCTTGATGAGAGGAGAGTACACGTGTGTATCTTTACTAGAACTGCAGATTTTTGAATCATTATCAGTATGCAGATGTGTGATGAAGAAGGGTGTTTAACTGCATTTCACAATCAATTATGCAGATCGAAGTCAATATTCAGCAGGTAAAATGCTCTATAGTACAATCACTCTAGAGGGCACATATTTATTGCCCATTTGTTTTTGCCAACGATAAAGTGAGAATCAATATTGCTCTACTTTTAGTTTTAAAAGAATGGTTTTTAAATTTTTCCATTTGTCAGGAATGGAACATGTGAAATGATAAACCCATCAAGGAAGGGTAGATTTGGGGCTTCCTATACTTGGGAAAGTTCTAGGTGTTGCCTTGGTGGTTACATGGAATTATTATTTTTCATCACGAAAACATTCAGGTATATTCTCGCACAATCAGACACACTTATGTATCAGCAAACTAATTAAGTTACTCTTTCATAACTAATAATAACTAGCACAAAACAAGAAGTTCATGGGAACATGGAATGAAAGGAGTTTATTTTGGACTTGGAAAACATTTCAAAATCCATGCACAATTTTTTTATACATATTCCGTGAACTTTGGAGAGCATGCTGTGCAAAGAACAGAAAACATTTCACACACAGTAACCTTTTAGCCCTCCTCACTGAGGGACTGACACTGAAGTTATCCCACACACGGGGTCATGGAGGCTCAGACGGATCAGTCTGCTCTTCTCATTGTGGTAGAGCCAGGATCTTGACAAGACAAGCTGGAGCCCAGAACTCAATGTGTAAGAACACTATGCTTCTAATTATTATTGCTTCAGGTTGGGGAGTAGGAATTTCATCAGACAGCATAATGGCATGAATAAAACATCTCTCGAGGGGTTGTATACTCGAGTTCCAGGTTTGCCACATTATTTATTACCCATTTGATCTTCAGTAGTCTCGACACAAGGGGAGAAAGACTTCAGGCAGCAAAAATGCGTCTGCAATAACTATAAGGAATATTTCCCTCTAGACATGAAATGGAATTCTGGATTAAGTATCAGTCTCCTGTGAATTTAATTCTAGAAAAAAAAAATGGTTTCTCTGACTGCACCAGTGAGATGCAGGTTCTGGACTTGGAAAGCTGAGGACCACATCCCAGGTCAAAGGTTCTTAACCGGAGACGACTTTTTCCCAAGGTGACGCTCAGCTGTATCTGGAGCACTGTGGGCATTACAACCGGCAGAGGGGGTATTACTGACGCCCAGCAGAGTGAAGCCAGGCACAGGTGAACCTGATAAACCTCCTGCGATGCATCCTCACAGTGCAGAATTTTCTGGCCCCAAATGTCTACACCACTGAGCTTGAGAAATACAATTCCACACGCTAGTGAATCAGACTCGGTGATGAGTCTTCTGGATTAATCTCTCAGCTGAGACTCTGCCAGTTCAGTGATTATTAGCTCTAGTTTGTCATTTTTCAGGTGCAAATAGTGATCTTTCCAAGCATATAAGTGCACAGGTGTTTAAGTGAGGAGCTTTGCAAATATGAAATAATGTGCTATTTCAACTCAAAACATAATCGTGTTATGTTATTAGCTACTTTATTTTTTACTAAAGTAATTTATTTATTTGAAAGCCAGAGTTGCACAGAGAGAGGGAAAGACAAGAGAGAGAGAAAGCTCCTCCATCCGCTGTTTCACTCCCCAGATGGTAGAAACGGCCAAGGCTGAGTCAGGCCAAGGCTGGGAGCCAGGAGCTGCGTCTGCATCTCCCTCGTTACCCCTAATTAAGCACTATATCAGATTGTCATATTACCTGCTCCCTTCACTACTGTAACTCAGCCAACATTCTTTGTGGGCAGAGATGGGCATGAAAACCCCACCCACTATTGGAATTTAGTAATATGACATCAAACATTTCATGGAAGCATGGAAAATTCAAAATGGCAGCCTGCTACATTGGGTTGTTAATCCTGGCTTTCTTAAGTTGGAGCCAGAAATGAGCACTACTTTTAATACTTTAAGCTTATCAAAATTTATATTATATTTGGTTTGATTTTTTCATAGTCATACAAGAATTTCCACATTAATCATGCTTATAAGTTAGAAATAGTAAAACCATCACTTTTAGTCTTTCTGGTAAATTTTTTTTTACATATCGATATATTTGGGAATTTTAGTGAATTTTGTAAGAAAATCCAAATTAGAGGGGTTGGCACTATGGCCGAGCGGGTAAAGCCATCGCCTGCAGTGCCAGCATCCCATAAGGGTGCCGGTTCAAATCCCAGCTGCTCCACTTCTGATCCAGCTCTCTGTATGGCCTGGGAATGCAGTACAAGATGGCCCAAGTCCTTGGGCCTCTGCACCCACATGGAACACCTGGAAGAAGCTCCTGGCTCCGAGCTTCAGATCAGCCCAACTCCAGCCATTGTGGCCAACTGGGGTGTAAACCAGCGGATGGAAGACCTCTCCCTCTCTGTCTCTCTCTCTCTCTGCCTCTCCTTCTCTCCTTCTCTCCTTCTCTGTCTCTGAATTTCAAATAAATACACAAATCTTTAAAAAAAGAAAATCCAGATTAGAGATAACTGCCTAACACATTGAGACCACTTCATACACACACACAAAGTTACACAAATACATGGATTTCAGGTCTACTTTTCCGAAAAGTCACCACGTACTCTTCACACAGGAGAAAAACTTACTGTCATTAAGAAGACAGCAACGAACGAGACCTCCAGCAAACTGTATGAACTTGCTCAACAGCCTCTCACAAATCAAGATGCAAGCGGTACTGAAAGCAGCCTACTCTAGCAAGACAGAAAGGATTTGTTTTTCAAAGCACTCTAATGCGGAATTCTCATAAGTAAGTAAAAGCTGTTCAGTCTTTAATAAAAGCAATTCAATTTTCTTAAGCTTTGTGTAATATTATCTTTACTAAGATAATAGGGATGTATGATTGGGTGCTTATTTTCTCGGTGCTTTACATATATTAGCTCATTTGCTATGGACGAATTCCAGGTACTACTTGATACTGTTAACTCCTGGGACAACAGAGGAAAAGAGGACACAATAGTTTGGTTTTGTTTGTTTTGACAGGCAGAGTTAGCCAGTGAGAGAGAGAGAGAGAGAGAGAGAGAGAGAGAGAGAGAAAGGTCTTCCTTCCATTGGTTCACTCTGCAAATGGCCGCTACGGCCGGAGCTATGCCGATATGAAGCCAGGAGCCAGATGCTTCTCCTGGTCTCCCATGGGGTGCAGGGTCCAAGCACTTGGGCCATCCTCCACCTCATTCCCGGGCCACAGCAGAGAGCTGGACTGGAAGAGGAGCAACCGGGACAGAACCGGCACCCCCATGGGGACTAGAACCCGGGGTACCAGCACCACAGGTGGAGGATTAGCCTAGTGAGCCGTAGTGCTGGCTGACACAATAGTTAAAAAATTCACTATTACTTATTTATTTAACAACTGAGTAATTTACATTATAATTATAATTATTATATAAAATATTTATTATTTTATTAATAGCTGTCAATATTAGTTATTAATATAAATTAAATATATTTATACTTTTGGTATTGTTTATTTTAATTATGTAATTATAATAAGGACATGTGATGAAAAGATTGTAGAAACAGTATCTCAACCCAGGGCCTGATATCACCTATGCTAAGCCAGTACACTGTTGGAACAAATACTGGTAAACTAATACATACTTGACCAAATAATTAGCTACAGCTGATTTTCTGCAGCATTCAACTTGGCTGCCGCAGAGTGACCACCTCCACTGTTATTTGAATGATCTGTCAACATCAGTTGTATATCTGCTAATGAATTTAATTCCCATAAGAATATGCATTGGAGGATAGGACAGCAGGATGAAATAGGAGAAGACAAATAGCATACGTGCTTAAAGTCTAGAATTCCAAGGCTCTAGAAGCAGGGGCAGGAGCTTTCACAGGGAGCTTTGAAAGCATAGGAATCTAATCCCTTTTCAAAAAAAACCTTATTGGACCTAGACAAAATATTCCATTGACAGATTTAGGATAAAAGCCTTCCTTTCAAGAAATGATTTCCTCGAACAAAACACTTTATTCTCATCTATATTGTTTAAATCACCATCTAGTTGAAATTGGAAATCACCAACCAATTTAAGAAAGAAGGTGTGGGGCCGGCGCCGTGGCTCACTTGGCTAATCCTCCACCTCGTGGCGCTGGCACACCGGGTTCTAGTCCCGGTCAGGGCGCCGGATTCTGTCCCGGTTACCCCTCTTCCAGGCCAGCTCTCTGCTGTGGCCAGGGAGTGCAGTGGAGGATGGCCCAAGTGCTTGGGCCCTGCACCCGCATGGGAGACCAGGAGAAGCACCTGGCTCCTGCCTTCGGATCAGCACGATGCACCGGCCGCGGCAGCCATTGGAGGGTGAACCAACGGCAAAGGAAGACCTTTCTCTCTGTCTCTCTCTCTCTCTCACTGTCCACTCTGTCAAAAAAAAAAAAAAAAAAAAAAAAAAAAAAAAAAAAAAAAGAAAAAGAAAAAAGAAAGAAGGTGTGGGATCACAACAAAATATTTCAAAAATACAGTATACGAGGAAGATTTCATCCAGAAATTTGGACAACAATGTTGTTTTCTAATCATAAATCCAATCCCAGTTGCTTCCTCACCTTGTCCAGGTCTAATTTAATGATTCTGAGGAAAATGCTTCCTCCTTGAAGCAACATGACACAAAACCTAGCAACTGATCTCTCTTTCCGGCCCAATAACAGGCCCAGTATACAAACAGATAATGGCCAGGCTAAGGGGAAAAACAGAACCTGTGGCAACCAGTGCCAGAAGACAACCTATTATCTCCCGTAACCAGTCCAGGAAGCCAGAAAACTACATGTAGCAAGCAGTGCAGGAACCCATGTAATAACTCCTGTAGCAATTGGCCATTAAACACCAGGACATGGTTAATAACTTATAGCTTCCCTGATATATGTCCTTGCTTCTAATTTATGTGTGGCTAAATGTAGTTAATAGAGATTTAGAAACAGTAGGGAAAATAAAATACATACTCCCAACCAATCACATTCGCTGTCCTGCCTCTTCTGAATCTGTCCACAACCTTCTCAGGCCAACAGCTTCCAATCAAGCACACCTGAATCTTTTGCATTTGTCCACACTCAAACTTGCCTCCCCTCTGCTGCCTCTGAGTCTCTGCCAAACCCAAGTGATGACGGCTGGCTCCCCTGCCGTGGTCAACCCTGAATTCATAGTCTTGTTCTCATTTGGATGCTCTTCATTTATTTCCACCTGCAAGCTCTTTCCAGCTCTGCCATCTCTTCATCATAACATCATCACATCAACCAAAGAAAATCCACCAAAGCCTACTGTGAGAGCCAGCAGTAGACCCAGATATGTCGGAAAAGCAGCCAACCTCCTGATAAAAAAATATTGCAGATCAGCCCCACGATGTCTCATCAGAGGTAGTCACCTCAGTAATTCACCGTAGCTGCTCACAGAATCACGTATCACAAGGGAGAGACACAAAACTTGCCACAACTGCATCCCACAACCAACACTGTGCTAGTGTAAACCACTGAAATAGACTTGCAAATTAATTCCTAGCTATGGAGAGTTTTGCTCCTTTCTCAAATGTCTTTTTGCTTCCCATACTGTTTCACAGGGCTTTTTAAAGACTGGAGAAACAGCTACGATATCGCACCCCGTCTTCGTCTGCTTATGAAGCCACGTCCGTGGACAATGAGTGGAGGTAGCTGCAATACAAGAAAATTCTGTTGAGAAAGAAGGAAAAGGGGCCAGCGCTGTGGGGTAGCAGGTAGAGCCACTGCCTGCAGTGCCAGCATCCCATATGGGCGCCGGTTCAAGTCCCAGCCGTTCCACTTCTGATCCAGCTCTCTGCTATGGCCTGGGAAAGCAGTAGAAGATGGCCCATGTCCTTAGGCCCCTGCACTCACATGGGAGACCTGGAAAAAGCTCCTGGCTCCTGGCTTGGATCGACGCAGCCCCAGCCATTGCGGTCAACTGGGGGGTGAACCAGTGGATAAAAGACCTCTGTGTGTGTGTGTGTATGTGTGTGTAACTCTTTCAAATAAATACATAAATCTTTTAAAAAATAAAAGAAGAAAAAAGAATACATCTTGGGGGAAAATGATAATGCCAGGGGACTTGAATAAAATTTAATTTTTCATAAAAACAGGTGACAAGAGGCTTCATCCTCTTATCATTACCTAAACTAACATTCCAACACAACTAAATATCACTGAGAGTAGAATATTACTACATTATTTAGTAACTTTGAGTATTAATTTGACTTTGACCTGCTAATTAACATCAACTGGAGGGTACTGGTTTTAGATATATTAAACAAGACAAACCTGATCTCCTAGCTGTCAATCGATGACTTCTGTCTAAAAAGCAACATATTGTTCCAATCTGAAACAAGTAAATAACCGTATATTTTCCTCGAGCTGAACTAAATACCAGGATCACTTTCTAGTTGTCAAATAACTCATGTAGGCAGCAGCTCATAAGTTTTTACATGTTTTATCCTGCATAAACAATGGGTAAATTGTATATATAATCGTTAATACTCTGATGTTAATGGGGTAAGCTTTCATTTGGAGACAAACACTGGCTTACGTGCTCCATGTTACAGCCCTACTTTAAATAGCTTTGCCAATTAATCTTCACAAATTAATGGATTAATGGGAAGGCAGTTAACTTTTAATGACAGCACAGCCAGAGGCTGATTGATTTTAGAGGTTTAATAGCAACTATTTAAAGTTCAGATATTAGGACAAAGAGACCTGCAAATCCACCAAACAAAGCCAACCAAAGGTGAAGAGGTAGAAGAAATAATTTTCAAAACAGAAAGAGTGTATCAGAGCACTGGGAGACTGCACACATCACCGAATTTTTTAATGACAGATAATTTGGCCACATGTGACAATCGGTTGTCTAATTCAGTAACAGGAATAATGGAAAGAATATCCCTGAGGAAAAAGCTTTTCTGTGGTTTAGTAGACGTGGATTTAAGGTAGAAGCTCGGGAGAATTAATGGACCAAAAGTTAATGGTTTTGAGAAATCTAGAAGTGTTGAAACACATTACCATTTTTTTCAACAATGATGACATCCATTTATTCTCTATCCATTCCACCACAAGCATTTGGCTAGATTTGCCCATTGATAGGTGAACAAAATTGTAGCTACTGTGTATTCATATTGTTGTTTTCATCAATGTGGAGATGCAATGTTTTCCATATATTTTTATCCATTCTCAGTTTCTGCAAACTGTCACTAGCCTCCATTTTTTCACTTAGAAACATAATTTACATTAGTTTCAATATTGCATGAGGATATATTGTTGGTCAAATGTATTTGATTTAAATGCCTTTTCTGGTTTATGTTCATTTTTCAGTTTGTTCAGGCCTTTTAAATTATTCAGTAAGGTATTTGTGTTATTGTTGTTAGGTTACAGATATATGTGTATCTACTGTAATAAAACAGAGTCCTCTGTACGTGATCTGTTTAAGCAGAAATGACACAGGAGACAGGATGAAGTGCCAACTCGGGATCTGGATTCTGAGAAGCCTGTCTTCCACTTCTTGCTCTGGGACTACCCAGAGTCTGATACTTACTGCTTCAACCTAACGCACCTCCACGTACAGAGTGAAGAAATAGCCCCTTCACAGCAGAACTGCAAGAACTTACGGTATGAAATAGACGACATCCAGAAGGACAGAGTAAGTGCTAAAAACAATTTATCCCCTTTCTTCCTCCTCTTCCCCATACTACTGAGCAAAGAAAATGGGTTTCTCACAAGAGGTTACTCCTATATCTGCCTTGAATACAAGACCTGGAAATGAGTGTGATGGATGGCTCCAGAACACTTGTGGGAACGCCACATCCATGTCAAACCTGTCCCCGCCCCCGGAGGCAGGGGAGGCACCGTGACTCCTCTCTTCTTACTCCCCACCTTCCAGTGCTGACTGGAGCACCACTTATATTCCCTACTTTACACTTTGGATATTTTGCCTTCTGCAGCCATTCCTACTGGATATACCACAATTTCAGTGTTCAGGAGCCCATCAGGTTTTCCTGAATCATTTAGGGTTTTTCTTTTTTCTTTGCTTAGGGTCAAGCTGAATGATAAGGGCCCACTGCTTATATATAGTGGAAAACAATTATGTAAAAAAGACAGATCCCCAGCCAGCAGAGGGAAACTTGTGAAATGTTCATAATTAAAGTCTGCAACCCATTAAGAAGAGTGGGCCTTGCCTAGACACCCACCATTTAGTCCTCACGGCTAAGCCATGAAAATAAATTCACTTTCAATGAGCACTCAAGTGCTTATTAATTACTAATAAGCTAAACTAAGAATGAGGAATTTAAAAATCATATATTCAACAGCCTTAAATATTTAAAATAAGTGAAGAAAATAAATGAATTTTGTGCTCAACTTAGTCAAACAATGAAATAAGCATAAGGAAAGCATAGGAAAGAATAAGTAAAAATGAGAGCTAGTCAATTGAAAACACAGCAAGAACAAAATAAATATACCCAGGATCTGGCTCTTGGGAAGAGGAACACAATAAATTATACCAAAAAATTGGATTTTGTATTCTTATGGAGCAAAGTATGATGAAAATATAAATACGCAAAGGGAGAGTTAAACTAGAGAGAAAATAATACACTTGTTCTTCCTTTTTTAATAGGTTCATATAAAAAGTCTTAAGTGAGTTGCCATACTTGTTTTTTCCTCAAAGCTTTTTACATATGTCACATTAACTGTCATTTCACACAGAAACCAGACTACAGCATGGCACACTGACTACAAGTGTGACTTCTGCAGCCATGCACCTTGCGTTCAAGTCTTGCCTCTGCCGATTGTTATCTCCACTTGGATGTGGTATATATACTGCTTTCCCTCGTCTCTAAGTGGTAACATGAGAAGGATAGCACTGACGTAAGCAGGAATTTCTGACAGTTAAATGTCAGCAGAGTATTTAGTGTCGGAGTACTGGGTAGGTGCTTGTGATGGCTACATTAGTGTTTAGTATTACAAACCCAAAATAACTCAAGAGTTAGAAATGAATTAAATTCAGCTAGATATCTCTTACAAAATCTTAGAAAAACTCTTCCTTGAAGAGGAGAGAGAGAAGGCAATATCCAAATTTTCAAACAACAGCTCCCCTCAGCAAAGTGGGGCTTTACAGAATTACTACCCTGAAAAAGAAACTTAACTGTCCTCAAGCTGTGCTGTTTTTCTGTTCTGGAGTGAATTTTAATGATTTAGTAGTCCATAGTTTTCTTGGTCTCTTTTGAGCTTTTAGAGTTACTTGTTTCATTTAATCCAAACAATTTAAGACAGCACATGATAGCAAAATTAAGTGGCCTCAATTCATAAGGAGAGTGGAAAGGAACCGAAAGACTGAATCTTTATCTGGACTCCTTTGAAAACGAAGTCGGGATGTTTAGAGCATTCATGCTGTGCTGACTAAACCCTGTGTGTGTGAAGTTACAGCCACAGTGTCCTCCTAAGTATGTGCTCTTTCCATTAACTGATATTTTTGACCTGAAATTGCCATGTTTTAGACGCTGATTCCTGGAGGGAAAATTGGGTAAGCCTCAATTCAGTTCTTATTCTAGTCATATTAGATATTTCAACATCACTGAACAAATACTCCATTTTATTACTAAATTATTTTGAGAGTTGTTATTTGTATCTACAAATATCACACTTGAAGATGAAGGCTGAAAGGCTTCACAGTGGTAAGGAATGAGTCTGCAGATAAATGCATTTTAATAGGGGAGTCCTTACAGCTATTGTAATAAACTGCTATGTCTCAGCCAGGGGACAAAGCATCAAGCCACTGGAAACAGTAAGTATCTCTCAGCACTAACATGTAAGATTAGATGGAGGATATTTCCATTTCAAGGGCCAAGATTATCTCGTTTGATTTCATAATCAAGCCAGGGACAAACTTGGCTGGCCTTAGAAGTCTGTTCCCACTGTTTTGGCAGCTTAGTTAAAAGCTGGCTGAGCAGGTGTGAATTACTCAAGGTTGGAGCAGCCTGAGCTCTGGGGCGGCCCCATTTCCAGCAATGCCACATTCCTTACCGAGTAACCATCACCAGGACAAGGACACTTGGATGGTCTCAGCTGCTGATCCCTCTAAAAAGATAAGCATCTTGGGACAGAACTGTCTACCATGAAGACAACCAGGTGTGTAAGTCCCTCAGGAGAGAGAATCCCAAGACAGCCCCTCAAGGCCCCGTCATTTTGTACTATATACCTTGTGTAATCCTCTTCCCTGTGGTGCAGGTGAAATTTAATAGATGGATTATCACACCTGTGACAATATGAGGGTACTTCATAAAGATTGTGGAAAAAATGAACTTAAAGGGTAAGTTTAATTTGAAGCCAATACCACTTTGAAGTCAATGCATAGTTTTTTAATAATATGCATTTTCCATGAATATTTTGAAGACCTTTCACATAGATTTCAAGTTGGGGTTTTTAGATCAAAAGGAGGTTGCCTTTCAACTCCATTTTCCAGCAACTTTTTAAAGTGTCTTTGCAGATGACATTATACTGAAAAGGAGATTTGAGAGACAGAGTTCTTTACTTAATGTCTTTAATGCAATTGACTTTGGGGTACTTAAAAGGGAGATCCTGTGTGGTGTGACCTAATCAGGGGAGCCCGTCACAAAGTCTAAAGGTTGGAGACTCAAAGAAGTCCAAGAGACAGGAAGCTCAAGAGAAATTTCTCCTACTGACCCTGAAGGAGAAAACCACCATGTTGGGAAGAGGGTCAAAGGGCAAGAAATGGTGGGTGGTCCTTTTGGATGGGAGAAGGGTCCCAGGTGACAGCAAACAGGAAAGTGGGAGCCTCAGCTACAGGTAACTGAATTCTCTAACGAACTGGTAAGCTCGGAGAGGATCCTAAGCCTCAGAGGAGATGATACAATGCCCTCTTCATGTTTTCAAGTCCTTCAACTCTTCTCAAAACTATTGCAACAGCATCCTGATACATCTCCTGTGCAACTAAACCAAATATTGGCAACTTGTTTACCTCCAGGTCATTCAATACGTGTGAGTCCACATGCTATGTTCAGATACCACCATATTGTTAATTTGTCATAGATGCATGCACCATGACTTAAATTTTTTGAAAATCAACTATTTAAAAATAGAAACACATGTTTCAATTCTTTTGTATATCCTACTTTCATCCACTTTGGGCCATAAAACACAATTTTTAAAAATTCTTTGACTTTAGAATTTAAAAATCACTAGTTTAAAAATAATGCTTGGAGGCCGGCGCCGTGGCTCACTAGGCTAATCCTCCGCCTTGCAGCGCCGGCACACCGGGCTCTAGTACCGGTTGGGGTGCCGGATTCTGTCCTGGTTGCCCCTCTTCCAGGCCAGCCCTCTGCTGTGGCCAGGGAGTACAGTGGAGGATGGCCCAAGTGCTTGGGCCCTGCACCCCATGAGAGACCAGGATAAGTACCTGGCTCCTGCCATCGGATCAGCGCGGTGCAGCCATTGGAGGGTGAACCAATGGCAAAGGAAGACCTTTCTCTCTGTCTCTCTCTCTCACTGTCCACTCTGCCTGTCAAAAAATAAAAATAAATAAATAAAAATAATTCTTGGGTTTTTAATATAATCATATTTTAAGTGCCAACTATTTTTTTCCCCTCAAGACACCATGATTTAAAAAAGGACAATAATTCCTATAGAAAAGACAAAACTTGTAAGCCTCATTTCTTGGGAAAGACCCCAGAAGCACAGGCAATCAAAGTCAAATTGACAAATAGGATTACATCAAGCTGAGAAGCTTCTGCACTGCAAAAGAAACACTCAGCTAAGTGAAAAGACAACAGACAGAATGGAAGAAAATATTTGCAAGCCATGCAACTGATAAAGGGTCTATAGAGAGCTCAGGAAACTCAACAACATCAAAACAAATAATCCAGTTAAGAAATGGGCAAAGATTCTTTTTTCAGGGAAATGCAAATGAAAACCACAATGATGTTTCAGTTCACTTCAGTTAGAATGGCTCTCATACAGAAATTAACAAACAATAAATGCTGGTGAGGATGTGGGGGAAAAGGTACCCTAATCCACCGCTGGTGGGAATGTAAACTGGTGCAGCCACTGTGGAAAACAGTATAGAGATACCTCAGAAATCTGAATATAGACCTACCATATGATACAGCCATCCCACTCCTGGGAATTTACCCAAACCAAAGGAAATCAGTATATGAAAGAGTTATCTGTGTCCCTACATTCATTGCAGCATAATTCACAATAGCTAAAATATGGAATCAAACCAGATGTCCATCAACTGTTGACTGGATAAAGAAATTATGGAATATATACACTATGGAGTACTACTCAGATGCAAAAAAAAAAAAAAAAATGAAATCCTGTCTTTTGCAACAAGATGGACTCAACTGGAAATCATTATACTTAGTGAAATAAGCCAGTCCCCAAAAGACAGATGTCATGTTTTCCCTGATCTGAGGTAACTAATAGAGTACCTAAAATGTAATGTATTGCAATAAAATGGAAATTTTGAGATTAAAGTTTACAGCCCTTCTCTCTTCTGTTGAAGACAGTGTTTTTTTTTTCTTCATACTATTTGTTGAACTCTTTCATTTAGTGTAGGGTTAATTATATGAACATTAAGTAAATTGAAAATAGATCTTTGTAAAAATGAAGAGTGGGAACAGGAGAGGAAGGAGGAAGTGTTGGAGCATGGGTAGGAGGGATGGTGGGGTGGGAAGTGTCACTAAGTTCCTAAATCTGTATATGTGAAACACATGAAACTTGTATAACTTAAATAAAATTTTTAAAATTTTAAAAAAGGAAGTCTCATTTAAAAGTAATCTCTGGCCGGCGCCGCGGCTCACTAGGCTAATCCTCCGCCTAGCGGCGCCGGCACACCGGGTTCTAGTCCCGGTCGGGGCGCCAGTTCTGTCCCGGTTGCCCCTCTTCCAGGCCAGCCCTCTGCTGTGGCCAGGGAGTGCAGTGGAGGATGGCCCGGGTGCTTGGGCCCTGCACCCCATGGGAGACCAGGAAAAGCACCTGGCTCCTGGCTCCTGCCATCGGATCAGCGCGGTGCGCCGGCCGCAGCGCGCCGGCCGCGGCGGCCATTGGAGGGTGAACCAACGGCAAAGGAAGACCTTTCTCTCTGTCTCTCTCTCTCACTGTCCACTCTGCCTGTCAAAAAAAAATAAATAAATAAATAAAAAAAATAAAAGTAATCTCTTCTTGTACTGTGCCTTACATTTCTTCTCTTCATATGTCACTGGAATTAAAAGGAATTTCATATAATGTTTATTTTGTTTTCATAACTACAAATTATTTTCATGGTAGTTCCTATGAAATGTTGTTGAGATGGCCAAATTTTGTTTATTTGCTGACCCTTTAGATACTCCATTATAAAATACATCTTGTCTTTGACCCTAAATCCAGATACATCCTTGACTTATGTCACAGTGTATAATACATTGCAAATTGACATCATGTTGCACAACAGAGGCATTAATAGGGTGAACTGATGCATGCCAATGAGCCAACAATAATTTAACTGGAACCCTCTAGAGGAAAGTGCTAATAACAATAACAGTTTCATGTATATCCCAGCTACATCAAATTCTTTTAACCATTCTGTGAGGGTGATATTATTACCTTCATTGTCTAGATGAGAAATAGAAATTTAGAGAATTCAAATTTCTCACTGAAGATTTTGCCCCTCCTCCACTCAACACCTCTACTTTTAATGACAGTTATATGGCCAGCACATTTCTCTTACTTTATTGCATGAACTTTTAAAGAGTTATGCAAGCAAGTATTTGAGGACATGATGTGACATAAGCATGATAATGTAATAGGCAACAATGGAATGTGTATTCTGGTGGGATTTCTTCAACTGTACATCAATGATATTCTATATATTACCTGCAAAAAGTTGGATTAACTTCTGGAAGACATTATAATAAATGCAATTAAACATCTCTGCCAGGTTCTAGAGAACATCAAATCACAATCAATAAAGACACATTGATAGAGTGCAAACCTAACCTGAGCATCATTTCTGTCCTACCTGCCCCTTCTCAAACCACACACAGTTTTTGACTTCACTCTGTACCTTGACAAGGGCATGAGGAAATCCCCCATTGATAGGAATTGGTCTACAGAGAGTTCCCTGTCCAGCTGGTCAACATCCATGCAGGAAACTGAGTCCTTGAAAAGCCTTGTATGGCTGCAACCACCCATTTCCTTCTAGGATGTAATCACTCCACTTACTGGCTCCCTGCCTTCATCTCAGATTCTAATGAATTCCTCCTCTTGGCTGGAGGCTAGAATTGAGGCTCTCACTGTTTCCTAAACCGACCCCCCACCTCAAACACAAAGAAATGGGGTAAACAATCTAGTTACCATGCATAAACCCTGGAGTGGTAATTCCAGACTTATCTTCAATTCTCCTTCCTCAAACCCCAGCAACCCTCCACATGGATGCTCCAGGACATTTTGATTAGCATATTGCGGTAAATACTACATGTTGATGACTCTAACAGTTCTCTGGTTCACTGCTGAGACGATCAGTTTGAAACAACCTCCAGAAAGAGTACCACTGGATGACGTCCTTGGGTTTGGCTGTCTTCCTTGTCCTTATAGCAACCTGTGTGAGACTGCTGCACATAAATGAAGCTAACACGTGGAAACTCTACGCTCCTGTGTTTCCAATTCCTGTCTAAAGCTCATCCCCATAGCCAGGTTTAAAAGGCTGTGGTACAGGGCAGGCTTTCAACACCGTGGCTCAGATACCGCTTGGGATGCACACTTTCCATATTCCAGTGTCTGGTTCAGGTCTTGGCTCCTCCACTTTTTCACTCCAGCTTCATGCTACTGAATAACCTGGGAGGCAGCAGACGAAGGCTCACGTCTGTAGGTCCCTGCCAGACTTTTGAGTTCCTGCCTCCCAGCTTTTTATCTTTTTTTTTTTTTTAAGATTTATTTATTCATTTGAAAGGCAGAGTTACAGAGAGGCAGAAGCAGAGAGAGAGAGAGAAAGAAAGAGAGAGAGAGAGAGAAGTCTTCCATCCATTGGTTTACTCCCTACATGGCCACAATAGCCAGAGCTGCACCAATCCAAAGCCAGGAGCTTCCTCCGGGTCTCCCATGTGGGTACAGGGGCCCAAGGACTTGGGCCATCTTCTACCGCTTTCCCAGGCCATAGCTGAGAGTTGGATAGAAAGTAGAGCATCTGGGACTCGAACCAGCACCCATATGGGATGACGGCACTGCAGGCAGTGGCTTGACCCACTATGGCACAGCACCGGCCCCCCCAGCTTTTTATATTACCCAGACCTGGCAACAGGGAATTGCACTAAGGGATAGAAAAGTTCTCTTTCTCTTTTCTTTCTCTCTCTCTTTCACAAAGAAAAAAAAATGTAAATAAAAATATATATTTATTACCAAAATAAATATCTTTTTAAAAGATTTCTTTATTTGGTAGACAAAGTGACACAGAAAGAGGAGAAGATACAGAGGTAGACATAGAGAGAGACTGACATCTTCCATCCACTGGTTCACTCCCCAAATGGCTGCAACCGCCAGGGCTAGTCCTGACCAAACCCAGGAGCCAGCTGAGTGGCTCCCACGTGAGTGGCATGGGCCACTTGGGCCATCTTTCACTGCATTCTCAAGCATAATATTGGAAATGGAGCAGCCAGGTCTGAACTCAACCCTCTGATATGGGAAACCAGTGTCCCAAGCACAGCTAACCCAGTGCCCACAGCACCAGCCTGCTACTAGGATTTCAAGTGTATTCATAAAATAATGTTTAAATTATAGCATTTTCCAAACACTGAAGTCTGATTGGTTAAGAAAATTCAGCTAAATCATATTATTAGTTAAAATAGCTTTCCAGGGTCCAGTGTTGTGGCAAATGAGTTGAGCTGTCACCTGCAATGCTGGCATCCCATATGAGCACTGGTTTGAGTCCCGACTACTCCAGGTGATTTTTAAACGTTTATTTTTATTTATTTGAAAGGCAGAGTTAGAGAGAGAGAGAAAGAGAGAGAGAGAGAGAGAGAGAGAGATCTTCCATTCATAGTTCACTCTCCAAATGGCTGTAATGGCCAGGGCTGGGCCAGGCCAAAGCCAGAAGCCAGAAACTTCTTCCAGGTCTCCCATGTGGGTACAGAGACCCAAATTCCTGAGCCACCCTCCACTGCTTTCTCAGTCCATAAGCACAGAGCTGGATCAGAAGTAGAGCAGCTGGGACTCGAGCTGGTGCCCACATGGGATGCTGGCACTGCAGGCAGTGAATTCACCCAGCTATGCCACACCAGCTTCTGCTTAACTTCTAATCCAGCTCCCTGCTGATACACCTGGGAAAGCAGCAGGGGATGACCCAAGTACTTGGGCTCCTGCCACCCATATAGTTCCAGGCTCTTGGCTTTGGCCTGGCCCAAACCTGGCCATTGAGGTCATTTGGGGAGTGAATCAGAGGATGAAAGATTCTCTCTCCCTCCCTCTCTCTCTCTCTCTCTCTCTCTCTCTCTCTCAATCTCTCTTTCTCTCCCCACTCTGTGTCTCCCTCTCTTTCTGTAACTCTGACCCTCAAATAAATAATAAATCTTAAAATAAAATAAAATTTCCAAAGCCCAGTTGCTGGTGCTATTATACATGCTAGATATTCTTATGTTCCCAGGTTTAAAACAGCTGTTGTTCTTTAAAGAACCTTCCCTCTTACTTTTCTTAAGTCTTCTGAGTTCACTTACAAATTAGTAAAGGTTATTTCTTTACAACTTAGTTGAGAAAAATCCTTCCAGATTTTCCTTTATACCTGGATATGTCCAGGGGCACATTTGAAAAATGTAATAGTTTCTATCGGAGAGCAACTAAGAAGCCTCAAATATTTCCTGCCACAGATTTTTAAATCTCACAAACGTGTAACACTACAGAAAGCACAGGAGAATTAAAGCTCTCTGGAGGGTCAATTACCTCCACTCTTCTCAATGCTCGGGGTATCAGATACAGTCAATAATTCATTAGCACCACCTACAGTGGTTGAATCCCTGGATGCAACCAAAGAAACGGATTCAAAATAATGTGGTATTTCCAAAAATGGCAAATTAGTACCACCATGATCAACTGTTTGATTTCTCTTGCTCCTTTCTCCCTCTCTCTCCTCTTTTCCATTTCTAGAGGAAGGTCTATTCATCTTTGCAGACCTGCTTTTTAGAACACACTTCAACTTGGCAGGCACATGGTAAATGTGTGTTTAATTAAATTGAACATAACTTGAAGAGCACATTTTAAAATTTCAATCAACTTTTTCCTGTCCATTTGTCTCTTTTTACATACTCAGCGAAGCATTTCAACAACTCAACTATAGAAATCCAGTCTTTCATTATAGGGGCAATTACTTCATCTGTGCTATGTAAGCCAAGTGAATGGAGTAGGGGTAGGGATTTGAGTGGGAGACAGAAAAACATCAGAGCGCTCAGTGATGGGCGAGACTGTTCCCTGAAACTTTCAATTCATGAGACATTCACGTTCCTGTCAAAAAAGGTGTCATTAAAATGCAACAATGTATCAGTAAGCCCCATCACTTTCCCTTTGCCAAGCACTGAAACACTATGAAATGCAAATCTAATCAATGTGTGCACAACACACGTGTAATATGAAAATGACCCCCAAAGATTCCGGATGAGACACTAACCCGCTAGCTTTACTGCTGCCTCCTTGCAGCCTGGCCCCTTTCTACCTCCTACCTCTGCTCACTTAGGCCTGTCCTCGTAAATCCTCATGGTGTACTCAAGCACCCCACACTTTGGAGGATCTCATGCTGACTGGCATGTGCTTCTCCCTTCCCTCTCCCCTCTGGCTTTCCTACTTATCCTGTGAGAAAGAGCTTTGACTGCCGCCCAGGGATCACACCTGATGCTCTGCCTATAGCCACCCCCAAAGACTTTGTATTCCTGTCTCTCGCCACGAGTATCACACTGCTGTGCTTTTGCAGAGAGTCAGGATGTGCCAAAGCTGAGCATTAAAGCCCAGGGTGAGCTGGTTAAGAGACAGCCTGCACAGCCACTGAACACAGAGCCTGTAATAACCCCAGCCAGGACCCTGGGAGCACCTGAACAATGCCATACTCTGTGCTTTAAAGGAAACAGCCAACAGGATCACAAAAGCACCACGTATCAGAGAGTCAGACTCCACTCTGAAACGCTAGCAAGAAGTTACCGATTCAGGCCATTACAGTTTTTCAAAACCACTGATGCTGAAGACGTGTGTAATGGCAGGCATCACGCTGTGGAGGTTTACTAAACATCAGATGACTGAATGAATGGAGAACATAAGCAGAGTAAGGTGAAACCCCAAGAAGCCTCAAATTATAAGAGTTGAATACTTAACTAGACTGAATGCACACTAGCCCACCTTGGTGAAGAGTAATTGTACGAAACCCAATCTATCCAGAGAATGCTAAAACACAGCTCACTGACAATTTTTACTGCATACTCAGCTAGCGTTTCTTTCTTTCTTGGTATAATTCTCAGAATTATCAGTGCCAAGGAAAAAAAAAATAACTGGAGTCCCAAAGTGTGCAATTACAGGGTTCATTTAACATGGAACATATTCACCCGGTGTAATTCCTCGGGATAAGTTTTCAAACTCTCAATCCACAGTCAGGTGAAAAATATAAGAATCCTCTGATGTCATCTCTAGCAATATTACTGGTCATTGATCCATCTTTGGAGGAAATGAGAGGAAACACCCTGGCTGCCTCCTCCGTCAGGGTGGGAGTTCATCAGGAGTCCACAGTGAATGCAGATTGCATTACACAGCTGGCCTCCCGTTTGAATTATTTTAAGGTAAGCACTTCCGTCTTTCTCCTTTGCTTTTGGGTTGCTGAACAGCAGGGCGGTGATGCAATTAAAAACCGACCCTGCTACCCTGATGAGAAAGAGACACATTGTTTGAGAGATGGGTCAGATGGTGGAGAGTTTCCCTCCCCACCCCACTTACCCTTTCAAGTCTCTGATGTTCATTTTTCTGTACATAACAATAGTAGCTCTCTTAGAAAATAAGAAGAGCCAGCGCTGCGGCTCACTAGGCTAATCCTCCGCCTTGCGGCGCCAACACACCAGGTTCTAGTCCCGGTCGGGGCGCCAGATTCTGTCCCAGTTGCCCCTCTTCCAGGCCAGCTCTCTGTTGTGGCCCGGGAGTGCAGTGGAGGATGGCCCAAGTGCTTGGGCCCTGCACCCCATAGGAGACCAGGAGAAGTACCTGGCTTCTGCCATCGGATCAGCGCGGTGCACCGGCTGCAGTGCGCCGGCCGTGGCGGCCACTGGGGGGTGAACCAACGGCAAAAGAAGACCTTTCTCTCTCTCTCTCTCACTGTCCACTCTGCCTGTCCAAAAATAAATAAATAAATGAATAAATAGAAAATAAGAAGAGTCCATGAAATGGCAATTGGATGGGCAGATAGGGACCCACCCTGCTTGTATCTGTTGCTTTAAGAAGAATGGGTGGGCCAGCGCCGCGGTTCACTAGGCTAATCCTCCTCCTGCGGCACCTGCACACTGGGTTCTAGTCCCAGTCGCTCCTCTTCCTGTCCAGCTCTCTGCTGTGACCCGGGAGTGCAGTGGAGGATGTCCCAAGTCCTTGAGCCCTGCACCTATGTGGAGGACCTGGAGGAAGCTCCTGGCTCCTGACTTCGGATCAGCGCAGCGCACTGGCCGCAGCGGCCATTGGAGGGTGAACCAATGGCAAAGGAAGACCTTTCACTCTGTCTCTCTCTCTCACTGTCCACTCTGCCTGTCAAAAAAAGAAGAAGAATGGGTGGCTCAAGAAATCACAGCATGGGTGGGCGTTTGGCACTGTGGCTGAGATGCCGCTGGGGCTGCCCACACTCCATGTTGGAGGGCTTCAGTCCAGTCCCAGTTCTGCTTCTAATCCAGCTTCCAGCTAGTGAGTGCCCTGGGAGGCAGCAGGTGTGGGCACAAGGCTGTGGGTCCCTGCTACCAGTGTTGGACTAGCTTCAGCCTGGCCCAGTACCAGTGGTTGCAGGCATTTGGAGAGTGAATTACAGATGGAAGGTCTCTCTTGGTCGGTCTCTCTCTCTCTCTCTTTCTCTCTCCCACCCCTTATTTAAAAAAAGTGATTACAGGGGTTGGGACAACCACATTCCATATTGGAATGCTGCTGAGCACAAGCTACTCCACTCTGATTCGGCGTCCTACTGATGAATCCTAGGTGGTTCAAACTCGTGGGGCTCTGGTGCCCACAAGAGAGAGTTGGATAGCATTTCAGCACCTGGCCTTGACTTTGTCCAGTCCTGAGACAGCAGTGGGCATCTGGGGAGTGAACCATTAGATGGAAGATCTTTCTCTCTCTCTCTCTCTGCCTTTCAAGTAGATGAACATAAACACATAAACATGTTTTAAAAAGTGATTGCAGAAAACAAAGAAAAAGTGAACACAACTCTCACTGCAAACCACACCACTTAAAGTGCTTCCTTTAGTTCTGGACGTCAAGTGTACCCTGTAATTCAAAAAATACATATCTTATAAGATACATAATGATTTCCAAGCCTGCAACCGTCCACATACTTGTTCTGCTTCACTTGGTATTTTGCCTAGTATATGAAATGTGTGATCAAATACATTTATTTTCAAAACTGTCCAATTCTAAAGAAATAGCTACAGAATGATGGACACTTTGAAAAGCAGCACCTTAGATGCAAAAATCACAGAAATCGGCCTAAAAATATTATACAAATTAAGAAGAAGTTCATTTTAGAGCCAATTAGCTACTACAAATGTTGATAAAGAATGTATTATTAAAATGGAAATATCATTGCTTTGTTTGATCAAGCAACTACTTACAGGTATAGTACATTGCCTGGGAGTAGCAGGAAGAATTATTAAAAGCCTCAGGCACAGCTATAAAGCGAGCTGGGCTAGATGCATAGGGGTCAACAGTCAAAGAAAGAGTGAGGTACAAAGTGCCCTCAAAGTCTCTGATATTTTTCTTTTCCAGAAAGGGTTTGGAATTAATGAGGAAACCACTCAAAGGCCCTATTAGATATCACACAGAATCACGCGTACTCTCCAGGAGTCCAGCTCAGGTAGAACCATTGGCGGTTGTGCAGTGGAAATAGACTCTCATAAAAAATAATTTCCTGTTTATTTTGATACTTGTCAAATATAGGTTGCTTTCCCTGATTAAGGAGGGAGGAACAGCATTGAGAAATATAAGGGTGAATTTTTAAAAAAAATTTGGACTTTTTCTCAAAGATTTTTTTAGAAAAAAAATTTTAAGAAAGAAAATTCTAAGATGCCAGAAGGAAAGCAAAGTCAGCAGCAAGCCAGCGTTGGTCAGGCGGTGACTCGGGACTCCCCATGAACAGTGACTCGAGCTTTCTGGAGCAGACACTGGCTGGTGGTCACAGGAGCCACCAGAGGTCCCAGGCACGGGTCTCCAAGGAGGACGCGTGGAAGGAAGATTGGTGACGCTTCCACGGGCTCCTGAGGTGGCTGTGCACATAACTGCTGAGACCAGGTGATGAGTGAGAGGGTCTCCTGCAGGGCAACACATGTGTTTGTGAGATCTGTCAGACGTGACAATCTCAACCCTCCACCACTGATTCATGCTGGAACAGACGACACTGCTGGAAGAGACAGCCAACTATCTTTAAGCGGTGTAAATTTTTCAGCAGGAAGAGGGAAGAGTGGAAGGAGACAGCTGGGGCTTTGCGCTCCTCCACGCACAAGAATCTGGAGCTTGGCAAGACAAAGTGGGACAACAAAGGCCGTGAACAGTGCATGACAATGACATTTGTAAATGGCTTAGGCTACTGCAATATTAGTGAATTCCAAGACTCTTCAGGGAGCCATGGACACTAGAAGAGGTATTGGTAGACTAAGAGAATTCACAAATAAATCAGCAAACAACCAAATGGTTAAAAACAGAGCGAGGTTTACCTAAGAGCCTCTCCACTTGATCTGAACCCTTTAAAAGGATAAATGCAGAGACAAGGTAACCACAAGAGAAACCGCACTGGCGAGGATGGGCGAGTGCGCCTGGCCAGGAACAGATGCTGTGTTAAGACGGAGTGAAATAATCTACGGCAAACATCTGTCCTACTTCCCCATACTTGGAGGGCATTCTACAAATTTCAAATTAGACAACTCTTAAACTGACTTTTAAAGAGTTATTGAATAGTGATTGTTTTATGTTGTTTGCTTACTGGTGGCATACAATGTGTTATAGCAGGAACGAGGAAAAGCTCTGTGTTCTGAGACGTACGGATTAGGACGTGGGAAATGCCACAGGAAATCAACTGCACCATCAATGTTTGGGGAGAAACACAGCAAATCATAACACAACTGGAGCGCAGTCACAGAAAGGAGAAGCTAATTTGGATGGGAGATAAAATGATATTGTGATAATACCTGCGGGAATGTTGGTGACAAACAAAGATGTGATTTGAACAAAGGACAATAAATTTCTATCCTATGTATCTCTGAGACTTATTGGAAGGAGAATTTGGGGGAGAATAATGCACTCAAGGAAAATAATATGCTCCAAAAATAGAAAGCCGTTGTAAAATGATGGAAGGTTATTTTCTGATATCAAGAAGCCACATACCTCAGGGGGATATCAGAAAATCTTATGTAGAAGCCTCCAGAGGAAAGAGAAGGGGGGAGCCAGTGCTGTGGCACAGGGGGTTAAAGCCCAGCCTACGGTGCCAGCATCCCATATAGGTGCCAGTTCGAGTCCTGGCTGCACCACTTCCTATCCAGTTCCCCGCTGATGCACCTGGGAAAGCAGCAGAGGATGGTCCAAGTGCTTGGGCCCCTGCGTCTACATAGGTGACCCGGAAGAAGCTCCTGGCTGCTGGCTTCGGATCGGCTCAGCTCTGGCCATAGCAGCCATTTAGGGAATGAACCAGCAGATGGAAGACCCCCACCCCACCAACTCCCTCTCTCAATCTCTACCTCTATCTGTAACCTTGACTTTCAAATAAATCTTAAAAAAGAGAGAAGGGACAGGAGAGTGGTAGCACCCCTGCAAACAAGCAGCAGTTGCTACCAGATGAGCTTATTATGAGTGACCCCAGCAGGGCTGTTGAGGAGAGAGCGATTGGAGGATGACTTGATGCAGCTGTTATGTTTCAATCAGTAAAAGCAACATATCTGGTGTTGAACATTCTGGAGTCCCAACAGTGTGACCACCTACTACGGAATTATGTCTTGCCCCCCACATGCACAAATTTGTGTATTAGAAATCTAATCTCCAATGGAATTGAGTAGAGAGAGGACCTACGAAAAGGTAAATAAGGTTAAACAAGGTCCTACAGGTAGGACCCTAACTGGCTAAGACAGGTGTCCTAGAAGAGAAATACACAACAGATCTCCCTCTCTCCCTCCACCAAGTGCAGAAAGGAACCTCCAGGTAAGGACAGAATGAGACGGCAGCCATCTGGAAACCAGGAAGAGAGGCTTCCCTGGAGACCAACCCTGACAGCACCTTGATCTTGAACTTCCAGCCTCCAGATCTGGGAAAAAAATACACATCTGTTGTTGCAGGCACCCAGACCATAGTACTTTGTTATATCAGACAAAGTACAAGCAGAGCCACCTCGGCCAGGAAGTGCTGCCATCGTCCTGTGACACCGCCTGTGTCAGCTCCTTATACCCCGTTCTTGGAAGTAACGGCTCAGAGAAGGAGCTCAGAGGGAGTAAGTCTTTGGGTCCAAGGAAGAAAACAGATCAGAAAATAGTAGAAAATTGTAGTTGTCTATACTGAGTGCCTGACACTTCACTCTGCCCAGCGAGAATGGGCTTGTTGGTAAAATGCAAGAGAAAGAATCCTTGAAAGGAAGCAGAAGCTTCGCCGTGGACGTATCCTGCCACAGAGGTCCCCCTGAGAACAGGCATTTGTGCGTTTGAACACTCAGCAGAGGCAGCCTCAAAGACTGGCGGGGAAAACCAAAGCAATGGATTGGGAGCCACTGGACTTGGGTGTGGGTCTCAGCCCTGCCCTTTGGTACTCAGTAGCTTTGGAAGAACCATCTACATTTCAGGCTCCTGGTTGGTAAAACAGTCATAATAACATCTGCCTTCGAGGGCCGTGCGAGAATGAAATGAAAAAAGGCATCCTTCACCACCAGAGAGTCCCCGGAGTCCAATGCAAACGGAGTATCTGTCATTATTAATGATAGCATATGTCAACATGTGTGAAAAGCTATGAACTATAAAATACTGGCAATAAAAATCACAAATGTGCACCACGAGGAGGGAGAAACACGAGAGGAATCTCAAAACAGTGGCAAAGTTTTACAGGAAAATCAAAAAAGAGAACGTGTATGCAATTAAAAGAGGAAAGTAACGAGTTCAGATTTAAGTAGCCGGCCAACACTGCCAAAGTCCATGAAAGGTCACAGACATGTTTCTGGGTAAACTAAGAGCAAGGAAGCCCTGGCATCATTGTGATAAAGCGAATGGCGAAAAGGGAAAATGGAGAGTGG
Organism: Oryctolagus cuniculus; assembly: GCF_051225735.1. Taxonomy (NCBI): domain Eukaryota; kingdom Metazoa; phylum Chordata; class Mammalia; order Lagomorpha; family Leporidae; genus Oryctolagus; species Oryctolagus cuniculus. The sequence goes on along the minus strand of NC_142884.1, from coordinate 68,668,449 downwards.
GTTTGATTTTTCTTCTACCCTCTATAAAAACACAGCTCTCCATATGAGACAATGTAAAACACAGGCCAATATTGAGGAACGAAGATCCTAGATGGATGAAGGGTTGAAAATCTCATCCTAGAATGGGAACAGTACTTGACCTTACTGTGAGTGGGTCTCAGAAAATTTATGGAAGATGAAAAACTGTGCATGGATGGCAACACTTTTTTAATGGCACCAGAACAAACCTCCTTTCATTCCATAACCTTTCTGAACTGTCGGTGCACTTCCAAATTGGAGGATCTGATCGGGGAGATGGTACAGAGACTGAGAGACACCAGGTAGCCTAGAAGGGGATATGTGCCATTCCAACTTTCTTTTATACTCATGATGCATTTTTATCTGCCTGTACATGGAGAGTCTTCAATGCAAAACAATTGGATATCGTGACCTATAAAACTACATTTACTATAAATAAGAAAGGTAAGGAGGGAGTGGAAGAAAGAAGAAAAAAACAGTAATACACACAGGATGATCATACTTTTTAATATTATACTGTATAATAATTCAAATTATCTAAAAGAAAGAATCTTAAATGTTCTCACCACAAAGCAGTGACAAATGTTTGATATGATGGATAACCTAACCATCCTGAGTTATCAATACACAGTATAGCAAAATACTACATGGCACCATGTGAAGATGTACAATTATTGCCTGTAACTTAAAATAACACAAGTTGGCCAAGAGACGGTGCATGACAGCGGATTAGGAGTGAGGATGAAGTAGTCAACCTCAGAAATGAAATGTGACAGAGAGGAGTGGGTGCAGCGGGATAAGCTGCAGGACGCCTGCACCCCCTATCGAGTATGGGCGTGAGTCCTAGGTACTCCGCCTCCGATCCAGCTCCTGTCAGTGCACCCGGGAAAGAGCCAGAAGGCATTCCAGGTGCTTTGGTCCCTGCCTTAGGCCTGTCCCAGCCCTGGATGCCATGGGTTTTGGGGATTTAAGTAGCAGAAACAGAAGGAATCTCTCCTTTTGTTTCTCATTCTGCCTTTTAAACACATACACACACACACACACACACACACACACAATATTTATTTATTTGGAAGGCAGAGTTATAGAGAGGCAGAGGCACAGAGAGAGGTCTATCATCCAATGGTGGTTCACTCCCCCATCAGATGGCAGCAACGGCCAGAGCTGTGCCGATCCGAAGCCAGGAGCTTCTTCCGGGTCTCTCATGTGGGTGCAGGGGCCCAAGCACTTGGGCCATCTTCTACTGCTTTCCCAGGCCATAGCAGAGAGCTAGATCGGAAGTGGAGCAGCTGGGACTCAAACTGGCGCCCACATGGGATGCCGACACTGCAGGCGGCGGCTTTACCTTCTATGCCACAGCGTCAGCCCCACAAATATATTTTTAAGAGATAAACATAAAGGAAAATTTAATAAGGATAGCTAGAATGAATAGTCTCTTAAATGAAAGCTACTTCTAAAAACATTATCAGGAGGCCAGTGCTGTAGTATAGTGGGCAAAGCCTCTGCATGCAGCGCCAGCATCCCATATGGGCACTGGCTCAAGTCCCAGCTGCTCCACTTCCCATCCAGCTCCCTGCTTATGTGCCTAAGAAAGCTGCAGAAGATGGTCCCAGTGCTTGGGCCCCTGCATCCATATGGGAGACCCAGAAAAAGAACCTAGCTCCTGGCTTCCAATCAGCTCAGCTCTGGCCATTGCAGCCATTTGGAGAGTGAACCAGTGGATTCAAGACCTCTGTCTCTCTCCCTCTGTAATTCTGCCTCTCAAATACATAACAAAAAAAATCTTTAAAAAATTATCAGTATACACAACATTGTGATTCCTCTGGCCAGATTTTTTTCATCTCCTGTGTTTTATGTGTTTCTTTTCTTTGTTTTTATTTGACAGGCAGAGTTAGACACACACACACACACACACAGAGAGAGAGAGAGAGAGAGAGAGAGAGAGAGAGAAAGTCTTCCTTGTCGCTCCCCCTCTTCGTGGAGGAACGACACGGGACCCTGCGCTGTTCTTTTGTCTGCTCGGCCCTCCCCGGGTTTGCTGCTGGTTCTTCCCGGGTTGGCTACTATCCCTTCCACCTCCGTGGAAGGGCAGTTCCCCCTGGCCACATTCCCCACTTCCGCAGGGGAGCGGCACACCGCCGGCCGGCTTTCTCGGGGGCTGCACAGGTGTTCCTTCAGCTAGATGTTCCCCTTAGATGTTCCCCTTAGATGTTCCTGGTGCATGCCGTCTCTCTCCTCCTTTATAGTCCTCCTCTGCCAATCCCAACTCGGCTGCCCGCACGCCGAGTACGCTGCTCTCCTCCAATCAGGAGCAAGTCCTACAGTTTATTGGTTGAACTGGAGGCAGCTGTGCAGAAGCTGTTTACTTCTCTCCCAGCGCCATATTGTGGGAGAGCAGATGCATAGAATAAGTCTTAATTCCAGTAACTCAGTCTAGTCCGCATTGCTCCCCACATTCCTTCCGTTCCTTCACCCCCAAAATGGTCACTATTCACAGCGCTGCACCGATCCGAAACCAGGAGCCAGGTGCTTCTCCTGGTCTCCCATGCAGGTGCAGGGCCCTAACACTTGGGCCATCCTCCACTGCACTCCCAGGCCACAGCAGAGAGCTGGACAGGAAGAGGAGCAACCGATACTAGAACCTGGCACCCATATAGAATGCTGGTGCCGCAGGCAGAGGATTAACCAAGTGAGCCATGGCACCAGCCCCTCTTTTCTTTAAGATGTATTTATTTGAAAGGCAGAGTTGCAGAGAGGCAAGAGAAAGAGAGAGAGAGAGAGAGAGAGACACCTTCCATTCACTGGTTCACTCTCCAAAATGGCTCCAATAGTCCAGAGCTGGACCAGACCAAAGCCAAGAACATGGAACTCCATCTGGATCTCCCAAGGACATGGGCCATCTTCCAATGCTTTCCCAGGTACATTAGCAGGGATCTGGATGAGAAGTGGAGTAGCCAGGACTGTAATGGGTGCCTTATGGGATGCTGGAGTTGCAGGTGGTGGCCTAACCCAAGGCACCATAACACTGACCCCTTATGTCTTTCAATTGAAAATAATGTCCGTAATATCCATCCATGTATTTGTTTCCTATCACTGAATATCCTCTTTGTTGCAGGTCTTGTACTAGGTGTTACTGATACAGAAGTGATTAAAACAATACCCTTGCCTTTCAAAGACTTCAGTTTTGTAAGGAGATTTATTATTATTATTATTATTAATCAGTTTTGACACTCAAAGGTCAGAGCAGGAATAGGTGAGGCCTTGAGGTGTTACGGGATTTCTGCCAGAGGATGATGGGAGTTGAGATGTTTTTATCAGCTAACACTCTCCAAGGAGGAGAATTTGCTTCAAGACAAAGTTTTCCAGGGAGATCTAGGGGAAACTGACTGCCAGCAGTCCAGCAAAGGGGACATCTAGCACAAAGGCCAGGAGACAGAGGTGACAGACATCGGAAACAGCAGGAATCTGAGGGAGAGAAAGCAGTAACAGAGGGCTGCAACGCCAGCATCCCATATGGGTGTCGTGCAAGTCTCAGCCACTCCACTTCCGACTCAACTCCCTGCTACAGTGCCTGGAAAAGTAGCAGAAGATAGCCTAAGTGCCTGGGCTCCTTCCACCCACACAGGAGACCCTGATGCAGTTCCAGGCTCCTAACTTCAGCCCTGACTGGTCCTGGCCATTGTAGTCATCTGGGGAGTGAATCAGTGAATCAAAGATGGGTCGGTTTCTCTCTCTCTCCCTCTCCCTCCCTCCCTCATTCCCTCTCTCCTTCTCTCTCTCTCTCCAACTCTGCGTTTCAAATAAATAAAATAAATCTTTAAAAAAATTCATAACAGACAAAAATAGAAAGGACACAAATACAAATTAGATCCTTGTTTGTGATGCTATAAGTCTGAACTTAATGTTGAAAGCACCCATAGCTGCAAGGCAAAATTTGTGGGTTTGCTTTCTTCAACAAAAACCTTTGATTCCACACACCAGTGTATTATGTCAGGCTTACCTAAAAATAAAATAATATGCGTAGTATTGAAGAATATTGCAGGATACAGAACGGAGGGCACAGGACTCCCAGGGAGCAGTGAGGAAGGTAGAGAGGACGCCTTGCCAGCCAAGACAGCCAAGCCAGCCCTGGCAATGGCTAACGTGACAGATGTCAGCCAGATCACCCTCATATCCAGGAAAATGGAAGAGGAAAATGATCACAGGAGGTTCGACTTTGCCAACTCAGAAAAATAGCAAACTTCCTGGCGTGTTCTCTAGATTGTGGCAACTAATGACACTTATGCATTCTTTTCATGCTTATCTATGTAACATTGAAGTTATAAATATACATATATAATATATATATATGTGGATGGATGGATGGATGGATAGATAGATAGATAGATTTGAAAATCCACTGCAGAGGCAAGAACATTGCAAGGCATCCAAGAAATGAATATGGGCATTTACATGGAGAAGCAGTAAACCATGGATTTAGCTCAGTTTTGCACGTTAAGCATGGTAATTTATTGTGAGCATAGTTTTATTTGTAGTAATTTATTGTGAGCATAGTTTTATTTGTAGTATCTACAATGTACATCATAGCTTTATTAGCCCACTTTGTTCCTTTCCTCTGTTAGAATCTTTGACCATTTATTTTCCCACGATCCTTTTCGTGGGAAAGGGTGCTATGAATTTAAGGCATCAAACGCATCTTCGGCATTGGTTCTTTGCCCTCTTAAAGCTTCCGAGTCTTTTCTAAAGTTATCTGTATTTTTTGTCTACTATAGGAAAAGTTACACCCCTAGGATACTTCACAGGCTGTGCTGGGATGTTTTAGAGGTGCGTGAAGTTCTCTTAACAGGACGGCAACATGGTCTCCACACTGAAGACCACAGTTCAGAAAGGCACAGAAATCATACACATGGAACAAAAGAATCTAATTGGGCAGCTTTATAAACCATGCACAGAACTCCCTCGTCACCAGTTTACATAGAATTGCTTTTATTTTAGCAATGTTCTTTTAATTAAGTCCTAAACATCGAAAACATGGCAAATGTAAATATGTACTACAAATCCTTAATTATGAGGATCACTAAGCATTCATGCTGCTTTCAGCCTTGGAGATACTCTTTTTGCTTAAAATCAGCCAAAATGGAGAGATAAAAGCAAATGGCGTGAAAAATGTTAAACTTTGTTCGTAACGCCCTTGACTTGGTACCACAGTCATATCACAACATTATCTTTGAAAAAAATGTTAAATTGTATCTCAATTTATCTATTGGCTATTAAGCCAAACTCTCTTCTGCCATTCTCCAACGTCACTGCCATGTTTAGAGAGACCAGCAGCAGAGGACTGGGCAGAAGGTGAGCAGTGAGTCTGAGCTTTTCCCAACAAGTCCCAGAAAATACAGAACTTTGAGATCACAAAAGGATAAACCTGTTCCTGTGTTTAAGATGAATTTCAATTGGATGCAAAAAGGTCTCTTGTTAATTTTTAACGCCACACATTGTTGTAAAAACATCCTGGAGACTCCTAGTATGGATAAGAAATAAGAAACAATCTTTTTCTCTATTCTAACACTAATCCAAAATATGTCACCAGGAGCAGTGTTCGTCGTTACCCGATCAACATGGCCTCTTCCTCACTTCCAACCCTTAATATCTTCCAGTACACAAAGATATGCACACATGCACACAGTAATGATTTCAACTCGGCAATTCAATTCTCTTAAAGGCCATTTTCAATTTAGTCCCTTCCTTCTCTGTGGCCAACTGCTAATCAACAGATTTTAAAAGACAAACACATGTTAATACTTTTGAAAACTGAAGAAAAGTCTTGAAGGTCTGAACACATACATCACTATTTGCAGAAGAGTTACTAGCCCAGAGATTTAACCTTCTCGAATTTTCCAAGAAATCCTTATATTGGTTCTTGTATAAGCAAAGGTTACTGGTTGATACTGAAACAAAATCGGGTGACTCAGCTGTGGACCAAGGGAATAAAGTATGGGCTCAAGGGGCATGCATTTGGCATAGTGGTTAAGATGCAGCTCAAGACATCCACATTCCATATCTGAGTACTTGGGCTCAAATTTATTTGAACCCAGGTTTATTTGAACCTTGGCTCTACTTCATTTGCCAGCTTCCTGCCAGTGCACACCCTGGAAGGCAGTGCGTTATGGCTCTAGTAGTCAGAACCCTGCCATCTGCTGGATTGGGTTCTAGGATTCTGGCTTCAACCTGGCCCAGTCCAGGCTATTACAGGTATTTGGGGAGTAAATCAGCAGACACTCTCTCTCCTTTTCTCTCTTTCTCTCGCTCTTGCTCTCTCGTACATGCTCTCTGCCTTCCAAACAAATAAAAACATATTTATACATATATACATATTCATATATATAAATATTCACATATATATTCAAGGTCATCCAAAGAACTATCAATGTTAATTCTTATGACTAATTCCTATGAGAGTTTATTGGTGTCCTTATTCAAAGGATAATTTTTTTTTAAAACTTTGTAGGTTACAACTACAGACTACACTAAGTAATGAAATGATAGGTTATAGTTTGAAAATGATACAATAAATGTAATTTATAAAGGCAGGTGCATTGATGTATTTACATGCTACCGCTAAACTAATATCAACCTATGACCCCGTTTGTAAGAACCATAATTGCCCCTGGGGAAAAAAATGGTTATAGAAACAAATATGTCTTTTACGATTTAAAAGCACATCTTGTCTGATTCTAAGGCACCACAAAGTATGAAAGATACTTAATAAAAAAGTAATTAGAGCTATGGCCAACTGATACATATCATGCCATTTTCCCTTTGTGATTTAAAAACCTTAGAGATAAATTTCATCACTGCTCTATTAAATAGTTACGGCATTAAAAATTTTTATAGTTACTAATTTTGAACTACTTAAAATGTCAAATGTTTTCAGGCCTCACTCACTTTTCCAATTATTACACTGGAATGACTCATTAACTGTAACATAAACAGGTTCGTTTTTACCTCCTGTTAGGCTACTTCCCCAGTTTTATTACTAGAGTACCACTTTGCCATGAACCATGACAAAAATTCATTGGGAAGAAAAACAAACATCAATCACACACTCTTCCTCTTCCAAATACAAGTGTTCTGTGGGCAGACTGAAGCAATAACAATAACTCACAGTGGATTTACATGCACATTCTCTATCGTTATAGGATAATCTAGTTCCGGGCACCAAGGATGTGACTGCCTTGGCAAAAGATACTTTGACGAAAGTTTTATCCTCCAAGTCAATTGGAAGACAAACACAGCTTTCCTTCTGCAGAATGCATCAGATTTAGTCTCATCAACACAGAACCACCAGGCTCTGGCATTCTTCACCCACACTTTGGAGATCCAAACTCTGGACTAACAGGGATGTGCATACAGCACCCCCAGCTGAATGCCTGGCACAGAGTCCCTCCAGCTTCCTGCCTGTGGACATCCTAGGAGGCAGCTGATGATGGTTCAGATATGTGGGTTCCTGCCATCCACATGGGAGACCTGAACGGAGTTCACGCTCTTGGCTCCATCCAGCCCGACACATCCCCACCAGCTGCAGTCATCTGGGAACTGAACTAGCGAATGGAAGATCTGTGTGTGTGTGTGTGTGTCCATCTTTCTCTCTCTCACTCTGCTTTCACATAAATAAATGAATAAAACTTTAAAATTTAATAAATAAAATCAGACTTAAAAACAAGAAAGGCCAGTTCCGGAAGTCAAATGAATGCATACAATATATACATGCATAAGATGTGTGTATTCGCGCATGCACACCTAAATGCACACGGTCAGACAACCACAGCCTTAGAGATATCTTGTTGAAACCTCACATATCAGGGACTGGCACTGTGGTGCAGCAGGTTAAATCCTTCCTGCAGCACCAAAATTCCATACCAGAGTGCCAGTTACCCAGTTCAAGTCCCAGCTGCTACACATGCATTTCGGTTCCCTGATAATGTGGTTGGGAAGGCAGCAGAAGATGGCCCAAGTACATGGGACCTGGCCACCCATGTGGGAAACATGGAGTTCCAGGCTCTTGGATTCAGCCTGGTCCAGCTTCAGCCATTTTGGCCATTTGGAGAATGAACCAAATCTCTTCTTTTTTTTTTTTCTTTTTTTTTAGGTGGGTTACCACGATTATTTATTTATTTATTTATTTTGACAAGCAGAGTGGACAGTGAGAGAGAGAGAGAGAGAGAGAGAACCAAATCTCTTTTTTCTTTTTTTTTAGGTGGGTTACCACGATTATTTATTTATTTATCTATTTATTTATTTTGACAAACAGAGTGGACAGTGAGAGAGAGAGACAGAGAGAAAGGTCTTCCTTTGCTTTTGGTTCACCCTCCAATGGCCGCCGCGGCCGGTGCGCTGCGGCCGGCGCATCGCGCTGATCCGATGGCAGGAGCCAGGAGCCAGGTGCTTTTCCTGGTCTCCCATGGGGTGCAGGGCCCAAGCACCTGGGCCATCCTCCACTGCACTCCCGGGCCATAGCAGAGAGCTGGCCTGGAAGAGGGGCAACCGGGACAGAATCCAGCGCCCCAACCGGGACTAGAACCCCGTGTGCCAGCGCCACAAGGCGGAAGATTAGCCTAGTGAGCTGCGGCGCCAGCCCAAATCTTTTCTTCACTGTCTCTCTCTCTCTGACACTCTGCCTCTCAAATAAATAAAAATCAGTATTTTTTTAACCTCATATATCAAAGTTTCCAAAAAACTTAAGAAGACAATTGAACTGTCAATGACATTTTTATTATTTAAAAATACAATTTATTCTAACTAAGAATTAAGGGTAAATTATTATTTCTCTAGAAATTTAAAATTTTATATATTTTTCCCTTCAAAGCTTCAAATTACAATGTTCATCTTTAAGATTTATTCATTTATTTTGAAAGTCAGAGTTACAGAGAGGGAGAAAGGGATAGATCTTCCATCTGTTGGTTCACTCCTCAGATGGCCACAATGGCCAGTGCCAGGCCAGGCCAAAGCCAGGAGCCAGAAGCTTCTTCCCGGTCTCCCACATGGATGCAGGGGCCCAAGCATTTGGACCACCTTCTGCTGCTTTCCCAGGTGCATTAGCAGAGAGCTGGACTGGAGTTGGAGCACCTGGGACATGAACCAGAGCCCATATAGGATGCTAGCATCAGGCAGTGACTTAACCCACTGCACCACAGCGCTGGCCCCAGTGTTAATAATAAACAATCTCATTTCAGTAGATTCAGTTAATTGGGTTTTGGGGTGAGTTCATTCTTCCTTTAAGGATTTCAACCAACAATCACAGGACCTGCTGACACTCCATAACTGTTGTCAAAGTGAAATTTGGGGCATTTGTTTCTCTTAGATTTTTCTTTTGAAAATGATCAAAACCAAACAGACCTTAGCTTTGATACTACAATGCAAGACCTGCTATTAAAGAAATACCCAGTAAAACAATCACCCATACATTCTTTAAGAATCACCCTTCTGGGCCCGCACTGTGGCACAGCAGGTTAACGCTCTGGCTTCTCAAACGCCGGTATCCTATATGGGCACCAGTTCGAGACCTGGCTGCTCCACTTCTGATCCAGCTCTCTGCCATGGCCTGGGAAAGCAGTAGAAGATGGCCCAAGTCCTTGGGCCCCTGCAACTACGTGGAAGACCTGGAAGAAGCTCCTGGTTCCTGGCTTCGGATTGGTGCAGTTCCAGGCAATGTGGCCAATTGGGGAGTGAACCAGCAGATGGAAGACCTCTCTCTCTCTCTCTCTATCTTTGCCTCTCCTCTCTGTGTAACTCTTTCAAGTAAATAAATAAATAAATAAATAAATCTTTAAAAAAAAAGAACTTGCCCTTCCACTGCCACCATCAACACAGCTCATTTTATATCATGTATGTAGAAAATTCATGAGCCATCTTTCATTTTAAGGATATATTCTGTGATGACTCAATATTTCCCATCATACCAGTTAACTTGACAAATAGCAAATGATTCCTGATAAATACTAAGAAAGTTTTTAAATAAAAATTTTTCAATCAATGACATTGAAACACTAGCCCATTGCAAAAAATCATACCAATATTTGTATAAACATTTCATCAGAAATATTCAACTACCAATCTGAATACGCATATGTAGGATTTATAGACTATAGACATTTTTCTTTTCTTCTTACTGTTTTCAGGGGCTGAACCATTCGGTAAAATTTCAACCATTAGGAAGGAAAGGAAAATATTTTTTAAAGGATAGTGAAGTATTTCTTAGATAACCTTGGACTAACTAGCAACCTTTGATTCATCAGCTAACAGCATTAAGTTTCCAATTCCATATTGACTAATCTAAGGTAAAAGAAATCCAAGTTCCAAACGTAGTATAAAATAGAGAAAGGTGGGTATTTGTAAACAAGACTGATATCTATTGTGTGATAACAAAACAAACAAAAACTCTCCAGCGCCACTCAATGCCAATGTCACCATTCGTAATCGTCTACTTAGAGTGAATGGTCATGAATCCTATCACAGTTCCTGTTGACAACAGAGAAAGTCACATTCCAGTAACAGCCCTGAGACTGTAATAGTTCTAGCAGTTTTACTTTGATTGGGATGTCGGTCTTTAGATGATGCTTAGAAATCTTCATTTAGAATTGGATCACTAAAAAAAGACACTGTGAATAAACTGTTTTATCAAATGACCATCTATTTTGAAAAATACTGCTGCAACAAAATTTCAATGAAAATCATTATTTAGATATTACAATCAGTTAATCTTAACTTTTTTAAAAAGACTGTAGTACGGGCCAGCTCCTTGGCTCACTTGGTTCATCTTCCTCCTGCGGCACCAGCATCCCATATGGGCACCGGGTTCTAGTCCCGGTTGCTCCTCTCCCAGTCCAGCTCTCTGCTGTGGCCTGGGAAGGCAGTGGAGGATGGCCCAAGTGCTTGGGTCCCTGCACACGCATGGGAGACCAGGAAGAGGCACCTGGCTCCTGGCTTTGGATCGGCATAGCTGCAGCTGTAGCAGCCATTTTTGGGGGTGAACCAACGGAAGGAAGACCTTTCTCTCTGTCTGTCTCTCTCACTGTCTAACTCTAGCTGTCAAATAAATAAATAAAAAGACAGTAGTAACAGTGTAATGTAAACAAATGAAGCAAATGATCAGTTCTTGGAAATCAAAAGTAAATACAATTCCAAACGGACAAGGCATTGACACACAAATTAATTATAGTGGCATGACTAGGTGAAAGGCACTTGCTTAATTATTGTGAATTCTCAGTGGATAGGGCTTAAGTGAAAATCTATGACTCAATTTATTCTAGAAAGTTTGCCAATTTCAGAATTCTTAGGAAGCTGCTATTTTAAAAGGCATAGAGGCGGCTGGCGCCACAGCTCAATAGGCTAATCTTCCACCTAGCAGCGCCAGTACACCGGGTTCTAGTCCCGGTTGGGGCACCAGATTCTGTCCCGGTTGCCCCTTTTCCAGGCCAGCTCTCTGCTGTGGCTCGGGAGTGCAGTGGAGGATGGCCCAGGTCCTTGGGCCCTGCACCCCATGGGAGACCAGGAGAAGCACCTGGCTCCTGCCTTCGGATCAGCGCGGTGCGCCAGCCGCAGCGGCCATTGGAGGGTGAACCAACGGCAAAAGAAAGACCTTTCTCTCTGTCTCTCTCTCTCACTGTCTACTCTGCCTATTAAAAAAAAAAAAAAAAAGAAAGAAAGGTATAGAGGCAAAAGCACTCTTCTTAGAAGAACACTTCCTCCATGTAAGTTTCTGATTGGTGTGGAGTGAAAATGTTTATACTCATGAACACGGAAATTAACATTAGAATTGTTGTCCAAAATATCAAAGATGAAATTACGCATCTTATACCAATAGGATTACTTGAGATGACATATGCCCCCTTATTTCCCAAAACTGATAAAACTCTACACGTAATTACAAATAATTCATACAGCACTAACAAGATTTCTGAAGGAACATGACAGAGATATTAACTTGAAGGTTTCCTATCAAGGGTAATGTTGACCTTCAGTACCACAACCCTACAAATTTGGACTTGTGGGCAAACTTATTAAGACTAAGCTTTATCATAGTAGTAGCATTTATACACTACACATATATTGTATATTATTTAAATCAGCAGCAATGAACTTATTCTATTCAATAAGAGACAACTAGAAAAGAATATTATATAAGTACTTACATAGCAAAACAGAAAAATACTTCGAAAAACAAAATAATAACATTTGAAGTAAAAATTCTGGTCATACAGTTCTACACATAATGGATGACTAAATTTGAATTGTATATATTTTGTACCATAAAACAGTCTTCCTTCAATTTTTTCAGCTAAAAATGCAAAAACTTCCTTAGCTTAAATACCACCAAAAAAAAAAAAAAAAAAAAAAAAAAAAAAGGCAGCAGGTCCGATTTGGTTCATGGGACCTGGCAATCTCTAAACTAAAAATGGTGATATCTTACAATTTGTATAATCCACTCAATTCACCTGTTTTCATGGAAGAAATAAGTCAATTTAATTTTGACATACAGATTGGCTTCAACAGAGAAATCAGAAATATTTTGAGAGTACATCAAAAAGTTTGTGGAAAATGGCATTAAAAAAGATAATTTTGGTGCCAAAACATTTTGGCACCTATTTATATGAGAATTCTTCAAAAAGTTCATGAAAATGCACACTATGAAAAAACAGCATGATTTCAAATGTTTCACACTAAAAGAAACTTTTAACTCCAGTTTGAAATACCTTTATGTGAAACAACTTCCAATATTAATTTCAGAAGATAGTAATATTTATTACCCAGAGTAACCACTAGGTATCAGGGTTGATGTTCATGTTAGCTTAGGAGCAATGATTTCCCCAATGCCAGAAACTTCCCTAATCAGAGATGATTTGAGGTGTATGCAATAAGAAGTGGGGAGAATGGACTGAAGGAATAAAAATAAAAACCGACTGCCATTATAAGAGTCAGTGTGCCTGCTGATCTTCATGGCTGAGGGTCCACCTGACACATTGCATAATAGACTACATTGTATCAGTACTTTACTGTCCTATTCTGGTTAAGTCTGCTATACACATCGATTTGGGGAAAGCGAGGAAGAAGCTTCTAGAAAGAATGAATGGTTAAGTATGAACAATTTGAGAATGTTTCCAATCACAGGTGGGTTGCTTCCCAAAGCCCACAAAAGCAATTGCCTATTCAAGCCATTACCTCCATCTACTACAGATTCTTCAGTGCTTTTTTAAAGCAGCTGTCAGACACATTTATTTCAAATGTAGAAAGAGGGAATACAATGAGATGTTCTAATTAACTCATTGAGAAGTTCTATGGTGAGCATTACTCAGAGTAAGACTCAGTATACCGGAAGCCAGGCAGCCTCCGTCACATGACCTGCAAGAGATAAAAATAAACGCACAACTCTCTCCAGCCCTACAACTTTACACCTATCTCTAGTTTTGTGCTAAATTGATCCCTCCCAGAGCTATCAATGTCTTAATATTCGGAAACAGTGAATTCCTCAGAAGTTATATAATAGGTTTCTCCCTCCTTGGTGTTTGTCTCTTAGCAAGTGATGAAGTCAGTGAAGCTTCTCAAACAGCAAAGCCTTCCACAAGGATCTGTCTCCAAACTTTCATGAAAGGGGCACTTCAATATCACAATGAACACAGGGAAGAGACTTTCTACAAATTCACTGCTTTTCAAAGTCAGATAGATAGGCACCCATAGGCAAAGAATGCGGTCCACTCAACATACTCCATCTTTGTACAAGACAGTACTTAACATAGTCACAAAAACCGTGCAAGGACACGGGTGTACTAGTCTACACATATTTATATGTGCATTATGTATATACATAGTACATGTACATATATGTAAAAATGTGTATGTATGTGCACAGAATCCTGCTAATGTAAAGCGTCCCTGCTGATTAACCAGAACAATTAACATCCATATTATAGTGTGCCTAGTGTCTGATCTGTCCTGTGCCAAAAAGCTTTCCCATGGGCAGCCTCTGACTGACTCAGAAGATGACAGATTTGCTCCTGGTGAATCAGCTGTAAATAAAGAGAAAAGGGCTTTGGGTTCACCTGAGAGACAGAAAAATACTTTTAATTTTCTTTATTTATATTCAGTTCTCCCTGACTTCAATATTGGTATTTAAGATTGATTCACTTTTGCTAATATAAAGTCCTGTCCAAAAGAATTATTACAGTTCTTATAATACATTAAAGTACTTTGCTGGTTGAGGCTGCTTGCTCTTAACACTAAATCCCAGTCTCACTGGTAAACATATATACTTGTCCTTCCAAAAAGTATAAAACATCTGAAATACTCTCTACCATGACTTGGGAATCAAACAGAATTTGTTCTTTCCAAAGAGAAAATCCTTTCTAAATACTGTGCAATAAAATTCAATTTGTGAAATGAACCATTTTCTCTTCTATCTACTGCTGCAAATTACACTGTCAAAATATCAACCAGAAATTACTAAACGAGACTTTCATTAGATGAAGTCACTTGGCATTTGAAGAAAAGTCAACTCCTAACAGGTATAGTAACCAATAACTCCAACTTCAGTATTTAAATGTTCCTATTAATTTAAAATGTTAGGGGCTCTCTAAGTTCATAAAAGATTTACCAGAGCATTGAACTACTTCCTGAACACACCTGCACTGAACAGGTACAGAACCAGGACTGAAATTTCAAGCATCAACAAGAGGTCCCTCTGCAGCCCGCCAGACATGATGACTACGCTCTCACCAGATCTCAGTATAGGTCATCTTCACTTCACTAAGGAGATACCTTGCTCAAGAAAGCCATTTAATGTTAGTCTGCCATTTATGCTGTCTATGGGCTTCAAGAAGACAAACAAACATGAACAACTAGTGGCCCAATTAACCATGTTAATGTACTGTAAACCCAACTACGAGCAGAATACTGGGAAAACACTGATAGGACTGAGTCTAGGCCAGAGCTGAGCTGTGCTTTTCCTAAGGGAAGATGTGTAAGGTGCTGTGCTTCACATTGTAAGAGTGACCTCTAGTGCCTTCCTTTTTCATTGAACTTCAGTAGTTGGAAGACGAATCACCCCTTTTCTACAAAACTTCAGTTGTATGTGGGTGCCTGTGATGTTGTTGTTGCTACTGCTGCTTATTTGTGGCAGTGTTTATCAAGTGCTACCATTCCAGGATTCCAAGACTGCAACCAGAAGAAGTTAGGCAAATTGTACTGAATTGCAGAAGTCCCACACATCCGAATTTAAAACTGAATCTGAGACACAGGGCAGCATCTGGAGTGCCGACGTTCTCCGCTTTCAGCGACATTCAAGGAGCTCCCACTGAAAGGAGACTTGAAGTCACGGTGCTCGTGCAGTGAGAACGGACTTGGGGCTTGCGGTGGGAAGTTCCTGTTTTTCCCATAGGAGAGGCCATCAGTGCAAGGGGGGATGCAGCACAGCAAACGCCTGATGGTTGGCTTCCATCCCCCGCACCTAAACCTGGTGATCCAGCAGCAACACAGGCTCCTAAACAGGCCTCATGGCCCTCTCGTGATAAGCAAATGAGCTCTTCCTCCAACAGCCAAGAGAGAATCAAAAGTTGTGCTTGCCAGAGCTTGGCTCTTCTTTAGCCAGAAGGCCAAAATTCTCCCATTTGGGAGTTTTAAGCCAAACACAACTTCTAAAACTTTTTTTTAATCTCTGTTTAAAAAAAAAAAGTGGCTGGAGAGAGTCTGTCAACTATATTGGACAATATTCAAATCATAAATAAGGATGCAGTAAACCATGCCTGAACCAATGCACTCAGAGTCAGAATATTCCATTACGAGCATGTAAAGTCAAAAATTCAACCACCGAAGCATACCACTTTTGAAAAAATCACCAGAATGTTTTCCTTTCTGCAAAATGTAGCAATCAGCCCCTCTTTCTCCAAGTCCCATGCTTTTAGTGGCGAGGACACAGATCTCAATATTGAGGTTTGCCTGCTCCTGAAGCCTGCAGTACATTTCAGCTATTAGCCTGCATCATTTTAAAGATGCAGCCAGCCGCTGGTGTGCCAAATCGCAAACTTCAGAAATGTAAGCTAATGCAGCATAATGTAAAGTCTGCCAGTTGCTTTCTTGTTAGACATAATTCCAATAAAAGCCTGTAGTCCGTAAAAAGGGGAAGAAATGAAGACATTCACAGGCTCTTCCCTGGTTAAGATGCTAATTTAATGTTTTACTAGAACTTGAGTATGCTCAATGAATATTCAAAGACAAGAGGGTAAGATCCTACTCGCAGACAAAAAGAGACATAGCACTTTGCCTGTTTTGCCCAGACCAGGAGGAAAGACAAGTATCAACCCAGTGGCATTAGCAGAATCTTCAAGGGCCGCTTCATTTACAGCAAGATGCCTTGCGGCAAATCCAGTGGCAAACAAATAATCATCAAAACAGCAGAATCAAAGTTTGTGCAGAGAGCTCCCTGCAAGTTTTAAATCATCTGCGGTCTACTTACAGGAATCTCCAGCTTCGATGCTGCTCCAATTTTGAGTAGATAACAGAAGTAGTGCTTGGAGGAGGGCTCCGAGGACAGACCCCATGTTCACATCTGCTGGGCTCCCGCAGAAGATCTTGCGTGGCTCTGCTCCGGCTCCAGTCCTGCTCCAGTCCCTCTCCCAGCTCCGCCTGGGTCTTCAGTACCTGAGTCTCTCTCAGTCTCCCTCCCTCCCTCCCTCTTCCCTCCTTCCCTCCTCCCCTGGTCTCCTGGTCTTGCTCTCTCTCTCCCTCCCTTTCTCTCTCTCTCTCTCTCTCTCTCTCTCTCTCTCTCTCTCTCTCTCTCTCGTTCCCTCTCTCCCTCTCCCTCTCCTCCTCTCTCTCTCTCTCCCTCTCCCTCCTCCACTCTATCACACACACACAGCCCCACTCCTCACCGACAGGCACCCAGCATCTTCTCTAACAAGCATCCTCACTGCGAGGCCACGCCCACTCCTCGCAGCAGGTCCCAGAAATGGGCAGCCGCATCCTCCACCAGATACAGAGCCGCTCCAAGCTCAGCGGTGCGCTGCGGTGATGAAAGCTGGACCCCGAGGCGGGGTCTCCTGCTCCTCGTGGGCCTCCTCGGGGCTCCCTCCGCCCCGCTCTGTTCTCCGGTAATCCTTAACCCTTTTCTCCCCGTTGGAGGTGCAGGGAGGGGGAAGGGCGAGGCGCTGGCGCCTCCCGATTCTGCACAGGTCTCGTGTTTGGCAGAGCAAACCGACCCGCTGAGCCGTTCCTGGGCACCCGGGAGCGCGTCCAGGTGAAAACGCGTGATGTTTCCAAACAAAAGCATAAAATAAGACGGAAATAACTCAGCAGCCTTGGCAAACCGTAGCTAAAATTGTCCTCGGGGAAAATACTTGCTGTTGTTTGTCTCCGTTTCTATAAAAACTATTCTCTTCAGCCAGCGAGGGTGAGGATTTTAGGATGGAAACGCCTCACGGGCGGACACTGGTTCCTGCCTGGCAGATATTTAAAAGCACCTGATAACGGCCTAAAACAAATTAGCATTTCTTATTTGGGGTTTCTGCTTCAGGACTAGGAATCCACAATGAAGCGCTCTGGATGGGTTTGTTTTGATGAGCGCACCATGCTGTGAATACGCAGCAGCGTTTGACAGTCAAATTCCTTAATAACAATTCTCAAAAGGCCTAAAATGGAAAATGATGGAACACGAGAGAGAAAGGGAGCCCCCCCACCCCGTCCCTTCTCTCCCCCCCTCTCTCAAACACTGACAGCGTGAAAATGGAATTCAAGTGGATTGGAAGCCAGAGGAGTAAAGTTGAATTCAGCAGAGTGAGGACTACAGGAAAATGACCCTTCCGATGGCTGATCCACGCATGCTATCATGATGGAATATTAAAATATTGAAATGGAGTGAACAGCAGATAAGGAGAAGCATCCCACATGGTGCCACGGTGTCAGATGAATCTCTGTAACGCCAATGTCAAGGTGCTGTACTGAGAGCGCTAGGTGCTGTGGCAGTGGGCATCCCGGAGTTCTGCAGCCTTGCCGTGGAGGGCATGGCAGAGGGGCGGGCGAAGTGTCACAGGCGTGCTGCCCGCCACGCAGGATGGATGCTTCTGCTTCTCCTGTTTTACAGATGAGAAAACAGGAGCAGGGAATTTGCATGATTTGACGAGGTCACAGAGCCAGCAAGTGAAGTGCTGAGGACTGCACTTCCGGCTCTGACTCGACTTTCACTGCTGTCAGCCTCGGACTTGCCAGGGTGCGCCACTTCCCAGAGTCCTGTCAGCTGGAGCAAACTCCTGAGGCCCAAAACAAAACCGCAGGGGGAAACAAAGGCCCTCACATGAGAGTTTTCTCCATTTCTAAAAGGACATTCATGGTTCTTGCAATCACAATACGCTAAGCAAAAGCAGCTGTCACCTGACAAGCTAGCAAGTGGCTGCTGAAGAGGATTCGATTTTATTGAACAACTACTATACGCCCTTTCTGCACTAATTCCAGTATTATAGCAATCCTCAGAGGACAGCACCCGTGTGCCTGTTAAAGAGACTGGGCCTCAGCAAAGTTAAGGAGAAAGTCCCAAGTGCTGGTGTGAATGGGATTCTGGTCTGCAAAGCTCTGAAAGTGGTACTTTGAATAACTACACACTGAGGGACAGAGGCCCAGGCTCTCCCGACGAGAAACGCTGTTTTCCTATTATTGATTATCCCATATTTAATTGCTCACATAAAACAAATACAGGATTACATTTTAATAGATTGGGCACACAAGACAAAAAAATGAAAAATAATTGAACATTTCATGACAATAAAAAATTTCTTTAAGACAAAGTGTAACATATCATAGCAGCCATTAAGACAGATGTTTTGCCATCATCAGAGGCCTCCAAGAATAAAATGAACTGGAATCTGGCACCAACTCAAAGACCTAAGCATTGCAAGCCACTGTTAACCCTTTCAGTGCCTGGTGACCAGGGAAGGGGAGAGAGCTGTGGTGGACAGGTGGAACAGTGCAGAGGGTGTGGCCATGGTAAACGGGATTGCAAACAAGCATTCAGTTTTCACTGTTGTTTTCAAAAACAGCAAAACACTAAGCGATTCCATGATGCTGGTGTTTGGTTTGCTCAATTTAAAAAATAAGAAAAATGACCCAAAAAATCATCATGATATAATGTGTGACAACCTCGCACTAAGTGGACTCTCCCTTACTCCCTGGCCTTAGACCCCTGCATGAGAGCCATACAGGGGGTGGGTTAAGCCTGCAGTGTCACAGGCTGGCAGCCCCAGTGCCGTTGTCCACTCTGACTGCCACCTGCCGGGTGCACGCTCTCCAGCCTGGCTGCTCATTGTCCCTGGCCCTTAGTTTCTTCATCCCTGCACCAAGGCTAAGTCCAGAATCTGCCTTGCAGCCGAGACTATGACCTGTGAAATGGCCCTTCCTCTCCAAGGGGCTCAGTCCATGTAATCACTGCATTACTACCACTCCCTCTGCAGAGTGGAGGAATTACAGCTTGCAGTGGGACAGGACCCACGGGTGGCAGGAAACAGTTGGTCCCCAAGATCTACTGCTTTGGACTGCATCTCTCCATTCCTACCAAATGTTTAGTGACAGAAAAAAAGAAATAAGAGGGAAAATCAGAAAAGCGTACAGACCTAATTTTGTACATTTCTGTACTGTTGATTCAGACTCTTTGAGTCATATTTCTCTCTGTGTAGGAACTTGTTGTTATATTTTCCACCAATTAAGAAAAAAACAACTACTGGTGCTTCAGGCTTGGCATATACATATTATTGGTCAGATGGTGCCTAACAAAGCCTGCAAATCAGAAGGAGTTGCTGGAATTCGTACAATGTTTTAAGTTTCTTAATACATCGCTAGAGATGTATGCCCCAGCACAGTGCTAATGGGGAATCTTAGACTGTAGTTTATACAAGAAAGGAATCATCAAGCCACCATGGAATAATGTCACATGGAAAGACTAGAAAAACTGGGGCAGGCGCTTGGCACAGTGCTTAAGGCATCACTTGGGACACCCACATCCTATAGTGGACGGAGTTCAAGTTCCGGCTCTGCCCAATTCCAGTTCCTGATAATGAGCACCCTACAAAGCAGCAGGTGATGTCTCAAGTACTTGGGTCCCTGCCACACATGAGGGAGACCTGAACGGCGTTACTGGCTCCTAGCTTCAGCCTGGCCTACCCCTGGCTGTTGGGAAGTCAACCAAAACAGGGAAGTGTCACTCAGCTTCTCTCCCCCTCCTTCCCCCTCCCTCCCTGTCTGCCTTTCAGATAAATAAAGCAAACTTTAAAAAAAAATAAATTACCCTACAATTCCTTTATTCATCTAACACTTGTTCTATTTACATTTCTATATAGCATCTTTTCATATCAAACTCAAATAATCATTTTAGCATTTTGACAGCAAAATTTGATTGCTCTTTACATCCTCAAAGTGAAATTGATATTTGTTTAGACAGTGTGCTTTTACTTTAGTTTTTTTATTGCAGTAAAAAAAAAAATCTAACGTGAAATTTACCGTCTTGAGGTAGGCGTTGTGCTGCAGCAGGTTAAGCCAACACTTGGGGTGCCCACACCCCATATCAGAGTGCCAGTCCAGCTCCTGGTTCCTCGGTTCTGATACAGTTTCCTGTCAAAACGTTTGGGAGGCAGCAGGTGATGGCCCAAGAGTTGGGGCCTCGATCACCCTCTTGGGAGACCTGGAGGGAGTTCCAGGCTCCTGCATCAGCCTGGGCTGAGTGAACAGGATGGAACATCTCTCTTCACCCTCTCTCACACTTTCGGATAGACAAAGACAAACATTTTAAAATTTAATTATGGTCAGTAGTGTTAAGAATATTCTCGATGTGGTGAAATGTCCAGAAGTTTTCATCCTGCAAAAACTGAACCTCCATGCCTATTAAATACTGACTTCCCTCCTTCCCTGCCCCCAGCCCTTAGAAACCACCTTTCTACTGTTTGCTTGATTTCAACTACTTTTTTTCTCATTAATATGCAATATTATACACTTTTATAAGATCCAGTGTAATATTTCAACACATGTACATGTAATAATGGTACTTATTTATGGGGTACACTGTGATAGTTCACATCCAGGTAATCAGCAACTCCATCTCCCTAGCATGCTTTGTGTTTGTAGCATTTGAGCTTGTCTCTTCTAGTCCTTTGTAAATATAAAATGTGTTACTGCAAACTGTTGTGACTCCACTGGGCTGAGGAAAACCAGCAATTATTCCTTCTACCCACTGTTTTGGTGTCCTTCATCCAACATCCCTCTTCCTGCCTTCCCACCACCCTTCCTAGCCTCTAGTAATCCGGGTGAATGGATAAAAAGAATGCGAAATATATATATATGCATATGTATATATAATGAAATATTACTCTGCCATAAAATAATGAAATCTTTATGTTAATCTTTATTTACATTAGATGCCTCATGAGTAGAATCATACAGAATTTATCCTTTTGGAACTTGTTTATTTTGCACAGCATAATAACCTCAAGATCCACCCATACTGTAGCATATGATAGGATACACTTCCTTTATAAAGCTGTGTAATATTACTTCATGTATATATATATGTAATATTACTTCATGTATATATATGTATATACATGTAATATATATACATATATTACATTTATCTTATTCATTTGCTGATGGATGTTTTTGAAAATATCTCTGATATATATATGTAATATGTGTGTGTACATATATACATATATAAACATGTGTATCTATACATATATATGTATACACACATATATACATATATTACATTTATCTTATTCATTCATTTGCTGATGGATGTTTAGGATATTTCCAATGCTTGGCTGTAGTGGGCAATGGTACAATAAACATGAGTGTGAAAATACCTCTTTGAGATACTGCTTGGAATTCTTTTGGATATATATACCCAGAAGTGGCACTGCTGTATCACATAGCAATTTTATTTCTAATTTTCATAGGAACTCCCATCCTGGTTTTCCTAGCAACTGTACCATTTAAATCCTCGCAGAGTGAACAAAAGTCCTAATTTTTCTGTATCCTTGTCAAAATTTATTTTCTCTTCCTTTGATAAGGACCATACTAATTGACACAAGATGATATCTTATTGTTTTTATCTGCATTTCCTTTATGACTAGTGATGTTGAGCATATCTTCATATGGTTGTTGGTTATGAGTACTTCTCTAGAAAATTGTCCAGTATTTGGCTGATTTTTTAATCAAATTTTATTGTTTCATGTTGGAGGTAGGTTGTTTATTTCTGTTTTTGCTATTGAGTGGAAGGAGTTCCTTACATATTACTTACAGAAGTGTATCCTTTCTTTCAGGTTATCCAATTTGTTGGCATATAATTATTCCTATTACTCTACTATAATTATTTTTATTTCTGTGACATTATCTGTAATAACCCCTGTATCTGATTTTCCTTATTTGAGTCTTTTTTCTCTTAGTCTAACTAAAGTTTTTAATTTTTGTTGTTTTCTCAAAAGAAAAAAAATCTTGATTCCCCTGGTTTTTTTTCTATTGTTTTTCCTTTCTCCATTTTATTTATCTCCATTTCAATCTTATTGTTTTCTTTCTTGTCCTAACTTTTGGCTTAGTTTGTTCTTTTTCTAGTTTGTTGAAATGCAAAGTTGGGTTGCTGATCTGAGATCTTATTTTTTAATATAAGAGTTTACTGCTATAAACTTCTTTCTTAGAATTGTTTTTATTATATTCCACAATTTTGGGTATTCTGTGTTTTCAGTTCACTTGTCTCCAGATTCCCCAACAATTTCTTCTTTAATCCATTAGATCATTTAAAATGAGTTCTTTAATTTCCACATATTTGTGGATTTTCCTGTTTTCTTTCTGTTATTGATTTTCTAGTTTCATTTCATTGCGGTCAAAGAAGATATGTTTTTATTCCAATCTTCTTCTTTTATTAATTATATTGAAAGGCATCGTGACAAAGAGGGAGAGGAAGAGACAGAAGGAAAGAGATCTTCCACCCACTAGTTCATTTCTCAAATAGCCATAACAGCCAGGTCTGGGCCAGGTAGAAGCCAGGAGCCAAGAAATCCGTCCAGATCTCCCACATGCATGGCAGGGACCCAGGTCCTTGGGCCATCTTCCATCACCTTCCCAGGCATTTTAGCTGGAAACTGGAATTGGAAGTAGAACAGCCAGGATCCAAACTGGCACTCCAATATGGGCTGCCAGTGTCAGGCTACAGGTTAACCTACTGCAACACAATGCCAAGCCCAGTTACAATCCTCTGAAACTTGCTAAAACTTGGTTTGTGACCTAACGTGTGGTCTATTTTGGTGAGTGTTCCATATGCACTGAGAAGAATTTGTACCTTGCTAGTGTGGGTGGGGGATTTTGTATATGCCCATTAGGTCTAATTGGTTTATGGTTTGTTCAAGTCCATTTTTGATATGGAAACTTTGTCTAGCTGTTGCATCAACCATTCAAAGTAGCTTTTTGAAGTCTCCTGCTATATTGTATTGCTGTCTTTCCCTCCCTTTAGTTCTATCCATGGTTGCTTTATGTATTTGGGATATCTAATGTTAAGTGCACATATATCTTTGTCTAACACTCTCCTCATCAATGAACACTTTTATCAGTATATTATGTCTTCCTTGTTTCTTGAGACAGTTTTTCTCTTACACTTTATTTCGTCTAACCTAAGTATGACTGCACCTGCTCTTAAGGTTTCTGTGCACAGAATCTATCTCAATCCTTTCATTTTCATCCTACATTGGTGCTAAGATCTAAAGGGAGTATCTTGTAGTCAGCATACAGTTGGAACTTGGATTTTTTTTAATCCCTATAGCCAATCTATGTCTCAGAATTGGGGCATTTAATCCATTCACAATAAAAATAATTTCTGGTAGGAAAGGAGCTACTATTTTTATCATATTGTTTTCTGTACATCAAAAAGATTTCTTTTCCCTCATTTCTTTTCTTGCCACCGCCTTTAGTGTTTCACTGAATTAATTTTTTTGAATGACATCGTTTTGTAAACACTCTATACATTTTTGTGGTTATCATAATTACACAAAGCATTTTAGTGTTATAACAATCTAATTTGATTACAACTTATCTTCAATCACACAAAAACTCCACTCCTCTGTCTTCTCCATTTGAATGATAATGCAAATCATTTCTTTTTATAACATGTATGTAGTAACACAGATTTATAATTACTTTCATGCTTTATGTTTTTAATGACATGCCATGTTTTAATATAATTTATGTACCAACATTATAATACTATTGTATATTACATTTGTCTATATATTTACCCTTACCAAGGAGATTTATATTTTCATATGGTTTTATGTTACTATTTATGAGCCATTTACTTTAACTGGAAGATTTTCTTGAGAATTAAAGGGCAAGACTAGTGGCTCCTCTAGCTCCCTCAGCTGTTATTTATCTGGGAAAGTCTTAATTTCTTCCTTACTTCTGAAGGGTACTTTATCTGTATGTAGAATTTTTGCTTGGCTTTCTTCTCTTTCAGCACTTTAAAGATATTATCCTACTACTTTCTACTTACAAGATTCCTGCTGAGAAATCTGATGATTATCTAACAGACACTCCCTTTTATATGATGAGTCACTTTTCACTTGCTGTTTTTAAGATTCTGTCTTGTCTATGACTTTTTAAAATGTTTTAAAATTTTATATGTTTGAAAGATGAAGAGAAAGAGACAGACAGATCTTCTATCAGCTGGTTCACCCCCTAAATGCCCACAACAGCCCAGGCTAATCCAAGCTGAAGCCAAAAATTCAATCCAGGTCTCTGACAAGTGGTTGAGCCATGACCTGCTGCCTCCCAAGGTGCACATTAGCAGAGAGCTGGAATCAGGAATAGAGTCAGCACTTGAACCCAGACATTCTGATGCATGGCATTCCAAAGCCTTAACCACTGCATGAAATACCCACCTCAGTCTAGGTCTTTCGACAGTTTGATAACGATGTTTTCAGCGATGTCTCTTTGGGCTACCCTAGTTGGAGTTCCTTGAGTTTCTCCAAAATTTGTGTCCAGTTCTCAACATAGAGTTGGGATGTTCTTAGGTATTATTTCTTTAAACAGGTTTACAGCCACATTCTCTCTTTATTTTTCTTCTAGAATTTACATAATATGTATGTATGTTGCTCTACTTGATGATATTATATAATCCTTTAGGCTGTCTTTACTTCTCTTCATTTTCTGTGGTGTTTTGGTGGTGGGGAGAAAGGGAGAAAGCCTCAGTCGATAATTTTGAATGTCTTGACTTCAAGTTCATCAACTCTTTCTTCTTGTTTAACTCTGATTTTCCAGTATTGAATCTTTCAATTTGGTTTCATATTCTTTAAATAATTTCTGTTTGATTCTTCTTCATAATTTCTGTTTCTTGATACTCTCTTGAGTTTCCTTAATTGCTTGTCTGATGTTTTGTGCCCTATTCCTTCAGTTGATTAAATGTATTTATAAAGGTGGTATGAAGTCTGTGATAGTTCACATCTCTGTTTCTTTAGGGTTGTTTCTGGAGAGTCTGGTTTCTGGAGAGTTAATATAGTTCTTTGGTTGGTCATGTTTCCATGCTTCTTTGTGTGCCTGTTACCTTCCGTGGAGATTTGCTCATTTGAAAATCAGCCATCCTCCCAGTCTCTGTAATCTGGTTTTATGAAGGGAGGAGCTGGGCTGGAGACTCTGAGGACTTCTCTAGCATTCTCCAGGAGCGCCTCCTTTCTGTACTGGCACCTGTCGTCTACTTGAAGAAGCTTGCCTGCTCTACAGGAGCTCAACCTGGTGTCTGTCTGTAGCATGTTGATAGCCTTTATTTTCCCCAGTCCCAACTTGACTCCCTATTTCCGTTAATGCTTATTCACAAGCAACACAGAATCCAGCCCTTAAGGCTGCCTGGTGGAAATTCAGAATGTTTGCAACAAAATTTCATTCTTCTCTTTCAGTCCTCAGGGAGAAGTAGGATTTGGAAGTTCTTCTGATCACACTGCATTGTACCCAGGAGAGGGTTCTGGCAAGTGAGTACAACGAATTTTTCTACCAGGCTTCCACTCTGTTGGTTTTAAATTTACATACAGTGCAGGAATCTCGAGTGGTTTTGGATTTTCCACAAAAGCAATTGGACAAGCATCTCTGTTAAGTTGATTTGCAAATAGGAAGGTCTAAGTCTTCTTATTCTGCTGTCTTACTAGAACTCCTCAAAATTGACATGTATAAAAAACTAGAACACAGTGGCCAGCAGTGTAGGCCATTGGGTTGAACTGCTGTTCACATGCTGGCATCCCCTATCAGAACACCAGTTCACATCCCAGGTGCTCTGCTTCGGATCCAGTTTTGTGCTAACGTAGCTGGGAAGGTTACAGATTATGACTCAAGTATTTAGGACCCTGCCACCCATGTGGGGTATTTAAATGGAGTTACTGTCTCCAGGCTTCAGTCCTGCCTAGCCCCAGCCATTGTGACCATTTGAGGAGTGAACCAGTGAATGGGAGATCTCTCTCTCTCTCTTCCCTCCTCCCCTGTCATTTTACCTTTCAAATATATATATGTATTTTAATTGACATAAAGAAGAGGCAATACAATCTTTTCCAAAAGCCCCATCACAACTATATTTACACTGAATATAAACAATATTTTCTGGGTATAACCAATAAACACAAAAAAATGGTTATTGCTATCATTGTTGGATTTAATTAACCTCTTATGGGGTTAAATTTTATTAATGATATTTATTATTTTGTGTTGCATTTTTAGTTAAGGGACTTGACATTCTGTAGTATAAATGCATTTTTCATTAGGGACTTTTCTGTTGCCCTAAGTGCTATTGTTTTGTTTTCTATCTTAATCATAACAGTAAAAGTGATGATTTTGATGATAACACATTGGTTGAGCTGTGTCACTTTACAAACCCCCAAAGCTCTAGCCGTACACTGTTCCTACCAATAGCTCACTAGTCACAACCTTCCCATTTTAACATTTAATTAGAAAATTAAGATAAAATTTTAGATAACACTATATGCTCTCTTCAGAATATAGTAATAATAAAATATGTGTTTTTTAAAGATTTATTTATTTATTTGACAGAGTTACAGAGAGATAGAGGGGGGAGAGAGAGAGAGAGAGAGGTCTTTGATCCACTGGTTCACACCCTAAATGGCCACAATGGCCAGGGCTGGGCCAGACTGAAGCCAGGAGCTTCATCTGGGTCTCCCACATGGGTGCAGAGGCCCAAGCATTTGGGCCATCCTCTGCTGATTTCCCAGGCCATTAGCAGGGATCTGGATTGGAAGTAGGGCAGCCAGGACTCTAATTGGCATTAAAAAAAATTTGGGATTCCTTCTTACATAAACTATACACATAAATGCATATGTGTATTTATAGGTGAGTATATGTAAATAATATGTTATACATATGCATAAACTATATGTATATGCAATCTTAACAATTCAATATTTTAAAATGGATAAAAATTATGTCTAATAAAAAGTACTTAGGAGTTTAGATATTATTGTAGTTTAAATGTTAGGTATTATACAGTGAGTGTAGTCCCTTAATGACTTGAAGTTTATCACTTTTAAATAAACTTAATTTTAAAATAATTTTAGATTTACAGAAAAAATTTAAAGTCAAAAACGTTTTCACTTATCCTGACGCTGTTTCTTCTATTATCAGTCTTTATAATGGTTTGAAATATTTGCCATAACTAACGAGTCAATATCATCGTGTTAGCACATTCTGACGTCCTTCCCTTTACCTGAAGTACTTCTTCTGCTCCAGGATCTCACCCAGGATGTCACACTGCGTTTAATATTCATGTCCCTTAGAATTCACTTGGTGGTGACAGTTTCTCAGACTTCCACTAATCTTGATCATTTTGACAGTTTTCGAGGATGTACTGGCTGGCTTTTAGTTCAGTGTTTCCCTGTTGTGCTTTGCCTGTTGATTTTTTATGATAAGGCTGTGATTATGAGTTTGGAGGAAGAAGGTCAAAGAGGTAAGTTCCATTCCATCAAAGCAAGAGTACCTAGACTTTCCCTGGATGATGTTGACCTTGAAACCTGCCGGAGGTCAGATTGACCCACTATGAAGCTCTTCTTTGTTCCTAAATTTCTTCCCTTGTCTTTGGAAGGAAATCACAATGGAGAGCCCAAACTTAAGAAACGAGAGGCCAGCGCTGCGGCTCACTAGGCTAATCCTCCGCCTTGCGGCGCCGGCACACCAGGTTCTAGTCCCAGTCGGGGCGCCGGATTCTGTCCCGGTTGCCCCTCTTCCAGGCCAGCTCTCTGCTGTGGCCAGGGAGTGCAGTGGAGGATGGCCCAAGTGCTTGGGCCCTGCACCCCATGGGAGACCAGGAGAAGCACCTGGCTCCTGCCATCGGATCAGCGCGGTGCGCCGGCCGCAGCGCACTGGCCATTGGAGGGTGAACCAAAGGCAAAGGAAGACCTTTCTCTCTGTCTCTCTCTCTCTCACTGTCCACTCTGCCTGTCAAAAAAAAAAAAAAAAAAAAAAAAAAAAAAAAAGAGATGAGAAATTCTGCTCCACCTACTTGAGGGTGGACAATCTATATAAATCACTTGGAATTATTTTGCGTCGCATATCTGTCTATTCTCCTCCATTCATTTACCTAATCAATAGCATGGGTTTATAATCTAATGTCACTTGGTTTTGTTACCCAAATTGTTCCATCTTTGAATGCCAAAAGCTCCCATTGGGAGCTTTTTCAGTTGGATTCTCAGTCCCTTTAGCAGAACTTCATTGTGTGTGTATGTGTGTGTGTGTGCGCATGCGCGCATGAGTGTGCTCTCCCACTTCCTCACTTGTTGCCACTACAAGATTCTCTGATCTCTTTTATATTCCCTGCCTGGTTCTACAATAATCTATTTGTAAATCTTTGCTTCCTTTTAATATCCAAGAGCATTAGAAATCAAGACCAAGGCTGTACACGTGCTTGTTACTACTGCTTTTCCTATATCCAGGACCTTTCAGCTCAAAGAACAAGAAAACTACAGGAATAAGCAGTCTTCACAAAGTTCCTGGAAATGTATATTATGAGAAACCGTGTGGCTTTCAATTTCTGCACTAAGATTCATTTAAGTTTTAATTCTGTTTTCCGTGAGCTTTTTGAAACTAGCGCATCTATACTGACCTGTGTAGAAACAGCTATGTGTAGATATTTGTGTGTGTGTCTATCTGCATCTATTTAAAACTAAATGTCTTCATGCTCAGGTCCCAACTCCAACCTGTTACCACATGGATCATTCCAGCCTTCTCCCCTTGATTTTGTGGGAACTGTGACTCCAGCCGTAAGAAACGATTCCCATGAATCACCATCATTTACTTAATTGTTCAACTTCAATATACTTTTGGAGTGGTATCACACTTCTGAACTACTTACTTAGTCCCTTGGGAAGTATCTTTAAAAGCTGAAATAAACTGCTTAGGAATTATTCCTTTTGCTTTTAGTTTTACAGACTTGACTCATTGCCAAAGTTACTTAATTCAGAACTGTTCCCATCCAGTCCCTTGGAAGATACAGTTCAGTACATTTCTAACACAGGCAATTGTTTCGTCACATTGCACTTTCTGTCTGTCCTGGCAATCCTGCCCTCCTAAAGAATTTTTCTAACGTTCACACATCAGGTTTCTTCTCGTGCTTTAAGGCTCTGTGTTCCAAGTACTGAATAAAGCAAAGGATCGTCTATCTATAACTATAGCACAACAATATAACACGTAAAATTGTTTTTTCTGCCATGAAAATGTCCACCTATTCTCCTCTCTCCCATGCTTCTACCAAGCCTCAGCATCCACTATTCTCTTTATTATCACTACAGTTTTGGCTTTTCTAGAATGTTATACATTGGGAATTAATTAATATGCCTTTTCCATCTGGCTCCTTTCACTTGGTAATATGCACTTAATATGCATCCTATTCTTTCCATAGCTTAACAGAGCTTTTCATTTAATTGCTAAACAATATTCCATTGTATAGTTATGCTACTGTCTGTTCATCCATTCACTGTTGAAGGACTTCTTAGTTGTTTCCAGTTTGGGGACATTATATGAACATTCACATTCAATATTTGTGTGAATACCAGTTTTTAACCTGCTAGAGTTAATATCTATGAGTGTGATTTCTGGGTCAGGCGATAAGATTATATTTAACTTTGTAAGAATTGCTAAACTGTGCCACTTGGCATTCCCACCAGCAATGAGTAAGAGTTTCTGTTGTCTATGTCCTTGATAGCAATCTTAATGGATTTCAGTTTTCTGGATTTTAGCCATTCTAATGAGTATAAAGTTGTGTTTCATTATTGCTTTAACTTGAAATTCTTCAATGAATGACAAGCAATTTCGTGCCTCTTTGCATGTGTTTGTTTGCCATTTCTATGTTGTCTTCGGTGAGGTGTTTTGCTTGAGTCTTATACCCATTTTCTATTTTTCTTTTTACAAGAGAACAAATCCATTTTATTTACTTTTCAGTAGTTTAAATCCTTGAGGGGTCCAGCATCGCATGGGATTCTGTATCAATGGCCTTCACAAGAAGGTTGCTTTGGAATTTGGCACGCACGACACCACAGTTCCCATGAGCACGAGTTACTTTTCCCCAGGTTACTCTGGTTTCGTTAGATTCACTGCCAGGAGTCACTGTTATGTCCTTCACTTTGCACACATAAGCGCAACTCTTGTCCACGTAGCACTCGGCTTCATTACGAGCATAAACACCTTAATAAGAAGCACCTTGGGCTCCCTTTGGTTCTGGAGACCTCGTTTGTAGCCAGCAAAAATGGCCTTGCACCAGTCTTCCAGGCCCTGATCCCAGCAGGCTTCCATGGACTCCGAGCTGGCAATGAGCAGAACCACGTTCTAATCGAGTATTTGTATTTTCTTACTGCTGCATTTAAGAGTTTTTATATATTTTGGACACTATCCCTTTATCAGATATGTTTTACAAATATATTCTGTCTATAGCATCCATTCATTATTTGAAGTTTCTTTGAGAGCAGATTCTGTTTCAATTTTAATACACATCTTACATCTACCTTCCAAAGATCTTGATTCTGATGTTTTAACTAGGAATTCATCACCCAACTCATGGTCTCACAGTTTTCTCCAAAGCTTTCTTCTAGTTCTGTATTTTGCATCTAAAATTTAGTTTTATGATCCATATTAAGGTAAATTTTCCATGTAGACATCTAATTATTTAATGACTATATGCTGAAAAGACTATCCTGTTTCCATTGAATTGTCTTTTTTTTTCTTTTTCAAGGTTAATTGGTTATGTTTATGTGGGCCTTTTCTGGCCTCTCTTCTACCCCATTAATCAATTCATCTATTGTTCCACCAACAGCATGCTGTCTTAATTACTATAGATTGATGGTAAGTCTTCAGGTTTGGTAGTATGAATTTCAAATTGCACTTGGCTGTTCTAGCTCTTTTGTCTTTCTGTATAAACTTTAAAATCAGTTTTTCAATATCTTCTAAAGAACCTGTATGGAATTTATTTGGGATTGTTTTGCATTTAACAAATGAAATTAGAAGAAATGACATCTTAACTACATTGAGAATTCCCATCTATGAACATGAGTTCCTTGGATCTATATTTTATAGTTTCTTGTTAAATTTGGCTAATTCTGTGGTCTGAATATTTGCATTTCAGAAAAATTTATTTGTTGAAAGCCCAACACCCAAAGTGATGGCATTATGAGGTGAGGCCTTTGCCAGACAACTGGGTCACATGGAGCCCTCATGAATTGTACTGGTGACTTCATTACAAAGACCCCACAAAGATTCCATGCTCCTTCTACCATGTGAGGACAAAGTGAAAATATGGCACTTATGAAACAGGAAATGCACTTTCCAAAACATCAAAGCTGCCAGTTCCATGACTGAGGGATACTCAGTGTCCACAACTATGAGACAGAAATATTGGCTGTTTATAGGCCATCTACTCTATGCTATTTTATTATATCAGACGGAAGAGAACAGAATACCCATTATTTCTTCAAAAATGTTTCTCCCCCTTCTCCTTTGTGCATGTTAGGTCTCTGCACGCTTTCCTACAACTCACAGATGATCGCTTAACTTTTCTCTGTGTTGTCTTCATTTTGGATAGTTTATATTTGTATGACATAAAGCTCACTACTTTCTTGTCCTGCCATATTTAATGTGCTGTTGCATCCAGAGTATTTTTCACCTCAAGGATTATAACTTAGCTCTAGAACTTCAATTTATACCCTTTTTAGTCTTTCCATGATATGACAACTTTTTGATGTTATAGAAAACAATTATATTGAGTGTTTCATAACCTTATCTGCTCATTCCAGCATCTGTATTACAGTAATAATGTCAGACTATTATGGATTATCTTTCCCATTTCTATCCACATCTAGTAATCTTGGGTTGTATAAGAGACAGTCTATTAATTTTGCATTGTTGTTTGGTATATATTTTTGTATACCTGTAAATTCTGGGTTTTGTTCTCCGGTGTAGTTGTTACTTATAAATAACTTGATCCATTCAGGTTTCAATTTTATGTTTCTGTTAGATAGATAAGTCTAAAGTAGTACTCTAACTAGGACTAATGATTCCCCACTACTAAGTAATGATTTTCCTGAATAATATATCCAATGCTCTATGAATTATGAATTTTTCTGGTAGGTAGGAATACTAAAATAAACACTGAAGTGGGATCCTCCACAAATATCCAAGGTTCTCTCCTGTGCACTTTTCTTTTCTGTTCTATTGAATGCTATGATTATCTGCTTTTATCTTCCCAAACTCCTATATCTAACTCCTTGGTTCAGAGAACCCACCAGGCTCAGTCTGCTTCCCCCCAACACACACACCATGGCCTGGAGACTTTCCACAGGCAGTCACAGGGCCACTTCACTCATCTCTGATCTTTCCTGGATCATTGTTGTCATTTGAGATCTAGTTCCTAAAACCCATTGTATTATTCCAGTTCATCGTAGTTGTTAAAATTAAGGGACAAATATGGTCCTTGATCACCAAGTTGGGAGGAAGCACAAAAAGTATAAAAAGAAAGCATTACTTACTTCTATCATCCATGAGATACACAAATTATATGAAAAGTCTTTTTTCTAAACTATGTCTCTGTACAAAAATTATCTAGAAGAAATTAAGAGATTAGCAAGGGAGAAAAACACATTTTAGAGAAATGTATCTTTTTTAAAGATTTATTTACTTATTTGAAAGTCAGGGTGAGAGAGAGAGAGAGACAGACAGACAGACAAAGGTCTTCCATCCACTGGTTTTCTCCCCAATTGGCCGCAACGACCGGAGCTATGCCAATCCGAAGCCAGGAACCAGAAGCTTCCTCCAGGTCTCCCATGTGGGTGCAGGGGCCCAAGGACTTGGGCCATCTTCCACTGCTTTCCCAGGCCTAGCAGAGAGCTGGATCGGAAGTGAAGCAGCTGGGTCTCCAATGACACCCATATGGGATGCCAGCGCTTCAGGCCAGGGCATTAATCCGCTGTGCCACAGTGCTGGTCCTGAGAAATATATCCTTTAAAATAATTTGCTTAAATGTTTCTTTATGTGAATATTCTCATCTCTAATATCATAGACATAACAATATGAGTAGTGATTGGCACATAGGTTTTTTGTATTATCATTCTTGATTTAGATGTCTTCTTTGATACAGAAAGAGAAGTCTGAGTGTAAAAGATTTAACTTTACACATAAGAATAATATGTACATAGAATTAGGATGAGATTTCAGGCAAGAGAAGATAAATCTTGGATTCCACCAAATTATTTTAAATATATTAGCAGAACAAAAAAGCACATTAACTCCTCAAACATTGATAACATATTTAAAATTCAAGTACACTAAAAATATGACCTTTTTTTAGATCAGCCTCATCTGAACTTCATTAATTTCAGCCATTTTTCTAAAAACTGACTGTGATTTATAGAAGAGCAAAGATCACCTTATTAAGAAGGTTGTACAGAAGGGGAATAAAGTGTATATAGAGTGGAGCATGGTGAGGGGAGATACTAAGAAAAACTGGATGACTAGAGTGTCAAAGATGGATTTGCCTGCTGTATAGTTTTGTCTCAGTGAAACCCTGTGAATACAGCATTCAGAGTTTCACTTCTCTGATACAAAAAGCTTATCCCAGTAGGAATGCACAGTGTTGGAAAATATCACACTTAGATTTGTGATGTCTTTATAGTGAACTGATTTAAGCATAAGGGAACACAGTTACTGGATAAAACAAAGAGTCCAGCAGATAAAGACTTTGAAAATTTTTTGTGTCTACCAGCATTTATGTTTTAGAACTTTAGAATGCCTCATGGAAAGTTTCCATTTATCAGAATAATGAAGCAGAAACAATTTTGGCCCCAGGCAGGTCCAGAGAAATCAAATCCACCCACCACCAAGATCTTCAGATTCACAACACACAGCAAGCTTCGTGCCCAGCAGCTCATGTGCCTTCAGGGAGCAATTCTCAAACTCTCAGGTAGAAAACTACTGTTACAGAAGAGTGAAGATGTCTGGGGTTAATCTCCTACAAGTAAAACTGGCTGTTTCTTTTGCAAACATTCTAACGGCGCCATCTTTAAGGTAGCAGGAAAAGGAACAACGTAGTTATAGGGTTCACTTCTTCCCTAGACTATCTTACTTTCCGTGTGCCGAGAACTCCCCAGTTAGACAATGGAGAGTCAGCACTCTCAGGGAGATGCATCCATGAGGTTATTCCATTTTGACTTATTAATTAATATGGCAGCCACTAGCTAATGGACAAAGCAGATATAAAACATTTCCATCAAAGGGCTTTGTGGAATGATTACAAAGCAGGGTACAGCTAATAGAATACAGCAATGCTTAAGTACCTAATATTTTCATGAAAAGCCTTTAACAGCAATTTTTCCTTCCAATGTTACCGAAATCACATGCATTACAATTTTAGATCGTAAAGTCTCTGAAAAGAAGTCTTCTTGCTGCTTATGAATAGCAAGTGAACTCAGATGACTGAATTAAACCACCTAGATGGCTCATAGATAGTATTTTAGTGGGGTGGGTAACGTACTCCTACCAATGTGACAAATAAACATGGAAGGTTACATACAGGGTACTTCCTAAGAGTATACAGTGACAGGGCTTCAACATAAGGCAGTGTGCATTCTCCCCCATTCACAGCAGCATAATTCACAACAGCGAAGGTAAGGCTTCAACCCAAAAATCCACCAAGGGTGAAAGGATACAGTGCACTACTGTTCCACTTTAGAAAAGAAGGGCATCCTTGTGTTTGTAAGAACATGGACGAACATGAAGGTCATGACATTAAATGAGAAACATCAGAAAGAAAACCAAATACCACGTGATGTCACTTAAATGTAGGATCTAAGACACTGAGCTTCATAGAATAAAAAGCCCAGTGGTGACATCCAGAAATACTGTTCAAAGAACACACAATTTGCATAATATAGGAAGAATAAGTTCAAGAGCTAACTTTTACAACATGGTGATTATAGCTAACAATGGTGTACTGTTTTCTTGAAAATTGCCCATATGGTGTATCTTTGTGTTCTCACCACAAAAATGTATGTGAGATAATGTATATTTTAATTAGCTCAGTTTGGCCATTCCATAATGTATAAATATTTCAAAACATCACGTTTTACATGATAAATAAATATAATGTTTTTCAATTAGTCAATAAACAAATGAGGGAAAAAAAACTAAACTGGTGTGCATACTCTGGCTCTTAAAATAAAATGACCTGAATGTACACTACAAAAGAACAAAATACAAACAAACAAGTTCTAAAAAACAGAACAAAAATGATTGCAGTTTAGATCTACAGAGCATGGTGAACCAGTCGAAAAGTGGCAAAGGGAACGGGACCAGCGCTGTGGTGCAGTGGGTTAATGCCGTGGCCTGAAGCGCCGGCATCCCATACGGGTGCCAGTTCTAGTCCCAGCTGCTCCTCTTTCAACCCAGCTCTCTGCTATGGCCTGGAAAAGCAGTAGAAGATGGCCCAAGTCCTTGGGCCCCTGCACTGGCGTGGGAGACCCAGAAGAAGCTCCTGGCTCCTGGCTTCTGATCGTTGCAGCTCTGGTCATTGCAGCCATCTGGGGAGTGAACCATCAGACAGAAGACCTTTCTCTCTTTGCCTCTGCTCTCTCCATGTAACTCCAACTTTCAAATAAATAAATAAATCTTTAAAAAAAATGGCAAAGGGAATGAGATCAGTACCAAGAGATTTGAATTTCATCTTTTCTTATTCACTAACAGCAAGTCGTCAACTTTCCCTAAACCCTAATATTTACACTTCCTTTCCAGTTTCACTGTGAATGTTACATGAAAATAATCAATGCTAAGTCTATTCCAGTTCCTGTAACACAGTGAGGGGCTGACATATTGGTCCCATCATTACTAACATATAAACCAAAGAAAGCGTAAACACACACACACACACACTTTCAAAAACACTAATAATTATAATTATGTATGTATTTAACATCACCAAGTGCTTGGTCCAAACCAAATGTGTAATGTAAATTCTGAATGCTGCTACCACACAACAATTTTTGCAACAAAAATAATTACATTATTTAGTCCAATGCATTCATGCTCTCTTTACTGATGAAACTACCCACGACACGTTGTGAGCCCTTTCCAGTGTAAAGTCCTTGCGAAATTCTTTTACGGCCTTGACTGCCCAAGTTGATTGCAGACGTCACAATTTGCCTGCAAGGGGAACTCCATTTAACACCTTTAAATGCAGACCTAGTGTCAGCTCAGGATTGCTATGTTTTCTGTGGTTGTTTGTGGTGGAATGAGAAAGCCATGCCAAGATGGCAAAACAAATCCACAGCAACAGTTGTTCTCTTTCTTAACTTCTTGTTACTCACAAGTTGTGGACACAGTTGAGGACATACGTGTTCTATCCATATCCATACAGAGATACATGCATAGATACATCTGATTATATGCAATCCTTTAGCAATATTTAGTCAGACCTGAGGTATGCAGTTTCTTAGGTGCCTTCTCTTCTCTCGCTTATTTTTAAGAAAATCAATGCCACAGGATCTCCTTCAAAATGAAATATACAAAGTGGCACATTCGTGAATAAATTATACTTCTAACAAATTACTCTGCTAATTTTCTTAATCTTTATTTATTTGAAAGACAGAGTTTTCTTCAGAAAGAGTGAGAGAGAAAGAGAGAGGGAAAGAAAGAGCATCTCCCATCCACCGATTCACTCCCCAAATGGCTGCAACAGCCAGGCCTGAGCCGGGCCAAAGCCAGGAGCCCACAACTCCATGTGGGTCTCCCATATAGATCTGAGTACTTGCACCATCCTCTTCTGCCTCCCCAGGAAAATTTGTAGGGATCTGGATCAGAGGTCAAACAACTGAGACTTGAACTGGCTTTGAAATTGCAGGTGTAGCAAGCAGAGGTGAATCCGCTGCACTGGCCCTGACTTTGCTAATTCTATGAAACATATATACAGAAATTTTCAGAAACTCACAGGTTCTCTTCGATCTCATGGCACCATCTATTGTCAAAATGATCTACCTGCTTATTAATAAGCTATTCTTTGCTTATAGATATGAACCTTATCAAGGCTCATAAAAAATTCATAAAGTCTTGCCTTTTAGAGAGCAAAGTTTATGATAAAGGCAAAGATCTATTCGTTCATGGAATATGGTCCAAATAAAACATAAAATTGGCTATAAAATTATTGTGTATTGGTAAAATATCCAACTATTTATAGTTTTGTAGAGCAACATGCTTAAAAATTAAAAGTAAGAATTATGAAAATATTATGACTCTTCTAGTCATTAAAATAATCTAAAACCAAAGCAAGTATTGTGTGTCTGTCAAACTTTGCTGTATAAAAGCCACCTCAAAACTTAGTTGCTAAGGGCAACAATGATTTCTTATTTCTCATATTTCTAATGGTGAGCCAGGATAGAAAATCCAAGAGGGATTCCCGCAAGCGTTGGGTGATCAGGTACCAGATGGAGTGCTTCAGTTCTCCTCCAAGAGACGAGATTATCTTCCTTACAGGGAGTTTTGGGGCCAGTAGGCAAAGAGAACATAAGCTTCAAGGTCTCCTGCGGCCCAGTCTCTGGAGTCGCAGCACGGCACTGTACATTCTAGTCATCAAAGCCAGCCCCAAATCCAGCCCAGATGAATAGGACAGGAGCCTAGGTTCTGCTTCAGTATGGGGAGAGTGCTAACGTCACAGAGGTACAGACAGGGATGGGAATTTGTAGCCACTAGACAGTCTATCTCAAGCTAAGTCTTCTTTCTATCCTTGTATTATATTTCTGACAAAATTATGACAGCAGGTTAAGACATTGTTTGTATCTGACTTTAACCACATAAATACTTGTACCAAAGTTAAATTCTACAGAAGCACTTTTGTGGCCTTCATCAATTTTTCCAAGGGCTTTTCTTAATATTTTAATATTCAAATCACTCTCCTTTGAGGCTCAAAATAATTGCATTTAACTTGTGAGATATATATATATATATACACACACGTTTAAGACATTAACAACATTTTACACTCAACAATGAACTAACCTACAAATGAGCTAACAGAGGCATGAAGAAGTCTTTGATAGCACTAAGAATAGAGGTTGAGAGGAGGCTGATTTTAGAAATAATCACTGTATTAATGATTATTTTACTATTAAGAATTCTGTGTCCTTACAGTGTCATGTAATTCAAGGCCTGGAATCATACCTACATAGTAAAGACCCTCTCTCATCCAAATTATATTTTTTCCCTTAATGTGTATTCAACATTGCACTTTGGTACTAGGTCCAAATATGAATTAAAAAGACGCATTCTATGAGTTTCAGGCCAAGGGAATTTCATACAGAATTGTCTTCAATGAGTATTGAAAGGGCTATAGGAATATGTGATTGACAACTACAAGAAAACATGACCGCCTTGGACCGAAAAGACAAAGAGGTCAGTAGAGCTACAAGAGCCCTCTGTTCTGGGAAAGCCACCCCCCTGGCTTCCCCGCAGCCTCCAGAGCTCCTGGCACCGCCTCTGCGGCTCCAACTAGAAACTCAAAGGAGGGAGCAGCTTCTTCCCTCTATCTAACTCTACTAGTTAAAACCAGCTGGAACTGGATGTTCCAAGAGCCTTGCAAATGTAGTCTATCGGCCCACAGGCTCCTACAACACAGGGCAGGACACAGTAAGTGACAAGAACGGGGCTCAGAGCCACATGGTGAATGATGCACACAGTGAATCAGGCATAGTTCCTGCCTTCATGGGAGCCAGGAGACAAGGGTAGATGCAGAGAGGCGGAAGGGGACAGAGAAGGGCCTGTACCGTTACTTTGCCTTAGCAGTACTTTAACTTTGTGTTATATTTTTGTGTATTTGGCTGTATAATGACCATATTGAATTGCTGAAAATCAAAATGGAGAATTGCATGACATTCATGTTAAAGGCAAAGAACACAGAGGACATGTTCAGGAACCACAGTCCCAACGTAATGCCTTAGTCACTGTTAACTACGTTTGATATAAAACTCCAACATAAGACTGTTTAAGTTTCTTTTGAGAGACAAAATGACACATCATTTTATACTTTTGATTCAAGCAAGTTCTCCCTATTGTGAGGACTGTGATAAAGAAAAAATGAGGTGGACTCAGACTAATTCCAGGAAAGACGTTTTCTAAATTGGGAGATGAGAAAAGGTAAAGTATATGATGGAATTTAAATGTTAGGTAGGAGGCTGTTAAGTCACTCTGGGGGCAGAAGGAATTTTCAGAAGAAAGAACGTTTGTTTTTCACAGGTAGGTCTAAAATATAAATTTGAAAGACAATCATTTCATGGATTGGACTGCATTCAAAGGACTTAGTTTCTTTTTTAATAGGAATAAAACATTTTTGACAAGACATTGAGGTTAGATTGCATTTGGGTTTCCTGAAGTGACAACTCTTTTTCACGTATGTCAACAAGGCATTTTAATCTCTCTATGGGCGGACAGACAAGAACTAAGCCTAGTTCTCTTGTTAATGCATCAGTTCTATCCTTTGATGCTTAAAGCGGTCACTAGTTGACTTCTCTCCCCTCCCTAAATGTTTAGAAATTTTACCAAAAGCATCAGGGAGATTGGCTTGGTGGGGGGCAGCCAGTGGATTCCACTGAGACTGCACTTTGTAGGAGCAGAATAAGCTCATGCTGCAGCAGTCTCCCCGGCGAGGCACACGCTAGAATATTTGGCATTCACTTTCTCTTTCTCAAATTGCTTCTAAAAGCATTATTCTGTCCAGAATGACGGAAATCCCTTAGGTCACTGGATCAGGGCTAGAAACCGCCATGGGATTTGGATGCCAGGAGAGGTGACCTTGAGTCCAGGGTTGGCTGTGTACACTGTAACCTTGGGAACTTTATCTGTAAAATAAGAAGATTCAAGTAGATGATCTTAAATGCTCCTTTCAGCACTGATAAGGGAAAATGTTATGAAAAAAGCTTTAAAAGATGTTTGAGTCAAAACGCATGAAAGAATGCATTACCAAATTTGCTTTTAGTTTATTCTAAATATTTAAAGTGTTGGTACTTTCCTTGCATTTTCCTATTTCTATTTTCTTATTTCATTATTTTCAAATGGAAGCTATAAACACACTAGGGGAAATATAGTATTGTGATGTACATAAATTAGACTTATGGATCTCAGATAACCATTTTGCTGAATGCTTCCCAGGAATGCACATCTTCTACAAAAAGTTCATAGAAAATGGAATTAAATAATAATGCACAGGCGAGCATTGAGCCTTGCTGTTAGGGTGCTTGTCCCCATCAGAGTATGTGAGTTTGAGTCCCACTCCTCTCTCAAATCCAGCTGGCCACTTCTGCAGGCCTTGGGAGGCAGCAGTTGACAGCTCAAGTAGTTAGGTCCCTGCCACCCACAAGGGAGACCTGGATGGAGTTCCCAGTTCCAGGTGGGGAGGGAACCAGGGCATAGGAACACGGTCCTTCCATGACTCCTTCTCAAACAAATGATTCAAAAAAAAAAAAAAAAAAGCTAATGCACATTTTCCATAAACTCTTTAAAGAACCCTTGTATAATTTTGGAATGTGTATGCAAAGAGATCTTAAAGAAATACTATGTTTTATTCTCCTGCTGTTTGGGGCACACTGAAATGATGGGAAGATGTTGGATTTAAACTAACTCCAGCCATTACACCTTTGTATTTGTATGCCATTAGACACATAAATTAATTTCTGTGATCTTCAATTTCTTTTTCATCAGATACATGGAATTGGATCAGTCATGACCTTTGGTTCACAATTTATTATTATTATGAGGTTTTTTTTAGAGACAATCTTTCTTTTTTTAAGATTTTATTTATTTATTTGACAGGTAGAGGTAGAGTTACAGAGAGAGGGAGAGACAAAGAGAGAAAGGTTTTCCTTCCACTGGTTCACTCCCCAAATGGCTGCAACAGTGGA
Source organism: Oryctolagus cuniculus (assembly GCF_051225735.1). Classification (NCBI taxonomy): domain Eukaryota; kingdom Metazoa; phylum Chordata; class Mammalia; order Lagomorpha; family Leporidae; genus Oryctolagus; species Oryctolagus cuniculus. Next base: position 68,626,957 of record NC_142884.1, on the reverse strand, counting down.
GGCTGAGCCAATCCAAAGCCAGGAGACAGGAGCTTCCTCCTGGTCTCCTTAGCAGGTGAAGAGACCCAAGCACTTGGGCCATCTTCTACTGCTTTCCCAGAGAGCTGGATCAGAGCAAGAGCAGCCGCGACACAGACCAGCACCCATATGGGATGCCAGTGCTGCAGGCACCTACAATGCCACAGCACCGACCCCACCAGGAGTTCTTGGCTGTTTAATTTCATTTTTAGTACATCTTGTAATTTAAAAAATGCAATGAATACAAGGTTTTTGGTATTACCTTTTTTGCTATATTTAAAGTTATAAAACAAGCCACATGGTATGTTGTCTGGCTTTGTTTTTGTCACTCAACATGATGTTACTAAGAATAATCTATGCTTTCCTGCTGTCCTTGGTAGTGTAGCTTGTTCATTTTCATTGCCATTTATTGTGCGAATATACTACAATTTGTTTAAAAATAATTAGGTCATCTCTGGGTCTTTAAAATTACAAACACTGCTGCTATGAATTATCTTCTTTATGTTTCCTGGTGCAGAGTGTAAAATTTTGACTTGATACATAACTAGGGATGGAATTGCTGAGTGTATAAATGTAAAAATTTAAAAGCTAATGTGAAACTGGGTTTCAACATGATTATGCCAATTTAAATTTCTGCCAGTAATGAATAGCAAATTGCATGCATCCACAGCCTCTCCAAAATGTGTATTTTCCTGCTTCTGATGTTCAGCCAGTCACGTGACTACAACAGATTAGGCCTCTACATACATGTCTGATGATGAGTGAGCATAAGCTTTTCTTCAAATATTTGTGTACTTTCCATGATTCATATGGGGACACATCAGTTCATATCAAACCATAATTTTATCAGCACCATCTCTAGGCTTTCCATATTATTTTGCTGGTCAATTCATATACTCCTATAATACTGGCATGCTGTATTAATTACCCTGGTTGTTAAAATCTCAATTTGTGGGTATGACAAGTTTCATATCTTTATCCATTTCCTCATTCAGACATGCTACATTCTTCTACATAACTTCAGAATCCGTTTGTCAAGTTTTGTGGAAAACTGTCAGATTTTTATTGGAGAAGTTTCAAGCATATATATCAATTAAGAGAGAATGGGAGCCAGCACTGTGGCGCAGCAGGTTAATGCCCTGGCCTGAAGCGCTGGCATCCCGCATGGGAGCCTGTTTGAGACCCGACTGCTTCACTTCCGATCCAGCTCTCTGCTATGGCCTGGGAAAGCACTACAAGATGGCCCAAGTCCCTGGGCCCCTGCACCCACGTGGGAGACCTGGAAGAAGCTCCTGGCTTCAGATCGGCTCAACTCCAGCCATTGTGGCCAACTGAGGAGTGTACCAATGGATGGAAGACCTCCCTCACTCCCTCCCTCCCTCCCTCTCTCTCTGTGTAACTCTGACTTTCAAATAAATAATTAAAAAAAAAAAAAAGAATGGACATCTTGGAAAATCACTGTTTCTATCAGGGGATAGATACATCCCCATTTACAATGTTTTGTTCTAATGTTCTACAGCAGAGAAGGATACATATGGTTGAAAACAATTCAATTTTTTAAAGATTTATTTATTTACTTGGAAGGCAGTTAAAGAGAGAGGGAGAGACAGGAACAGAGAGAGAGAGATCTTCCATATGCTAGTTTACTCCCCAGATGGCAGCAATGGCAAGGGCGGGGCCAAGCTGGACACAGCAACCATCAGCTTCATCCAGGTCTCCACGGGGATGCAGGGGCCTAAGTACTTGGACCGCTGCTCTCCCAGGACATTACTGGGGAACTGGATCAGAAATGGAGCAGCCAGGACTTGAACCAGCACCTATATGGGATGCCAGCATTGCAAGCAATAGCTTACCCCACATGCCGCAGTGCCAATCTCAACAATTCAATTAAATATTTCAAAATTGCCAGTAGAGAGAAATTTGAATGTCCCAGTTCAAACAAATGAAGAATATCTAAGGTGACAGATATACCAGTTACCCTAATCTAATTACCATTGTATACATGTATTGAAATGTGATACTGTATTCCATGACACCATATAATTACTGTGTATGTTAATTTAAAATCTTTTAAGTTTTGTTTAATGTATTTCACAGAAGTTTTGTAAAACATCCATGCACAGAACTTGTAAAATGCTTGAGACTTATTTCTAGATCCTCTATGATCTTAGCTGTAAATTGTATATTGAAAATACACACATATAAGTATGTGTGTGTTCCAATTGCTTGCTGATAGTATATAGAGACACTGTTCACCATTGTATATCAATCCTATACCCAACCTCATTGTTAAGCTCTTAATATTGTACTATTTCTCCATCTGTAACATTCCTGTTGCATATGAATTCTATGGAAATAAAATGGAGGAAAATGGCTGACAACATACAACACTTTTATAAGCATGTACTAACTACAAGCTTAGTACCTGCTGTTATCTGCCATTCCCTTCCTTTGTGAGGAAACATTAAATACAGGAGAGAGATGCAGTAGGCACTACATAAAGAACCCTAGTGTCATTTTAACTTACCAAAACTTTGATTTCTCGCTGCATTATTATGTATTTGGTTGTCTAATGATTCTGTTCTACTGGATTAGTGAAGACCAGGTCATTGCAAGACATGTATTCCAAAGTCAGGTTAATCAGGGCCATATTCAGAAACCACATTCACAAGTGATGCGGTGGCTTAATTATCATCGAGCACTTTGATATAAAAATAAAACATAAGGAGATTGTTTAGGCTTATTTACTTTTAGAGAAAAAACAATGAAGTACTGTTTTATATGTCTGACTACACATCCGTTACATATGCCAGAACCTAAAATTCATGGTACATCTGGGGCCTGCCTCTCCTCCCTGTCTCCCTTCCTTCGTGTCTTTTATCCCACGTTCCTTTCTTCCTTTCTTCTGTTCTCTCTCCTCTTTGCCCCTTCCTCTCATCTTGTTATCCAGGAAAACTTTAAGACTCTTGGAGTCCTGAATTAAACTTGAGGAATAATGTCTGATGGTTCCAGACACTGACTTGGAACATTAACCAGTCATTCACCTTGACTCTGGGGGTTAAAACAGCAATTTATGGTGCTGTCACCTTGAATGAATATGTTCACCTTTCACTGTCTCATATGTATAAATGTAATATAGTCACACTTTTAATATCAGTTTTAATAGAGATATTTCCCACTCTAACATTAAAGAAAGATTTTGATACCATAAGTGTTGTTCATACTTTTGAAATACGGTCTCCTGAAATACTGATTGTGACCCGCTGTGTTTATCATTCACTCATTTAGGAAACTTTTGCAATATATGCATGAAGACTCTGCTTAATCCTCTCCAAGCTGCAGAAGAACACCTACAGAGAAGGCTTTAAATGACCCTCGTTAGGACAGCTTTGCTTCAGTGAGCCAGGAATGACTCCTTCTTCTGCAATGGTCGATACATATGCATGCAAGGTAAATCTCCACCAAGACTCGCTATAGATTTGTGCTTACTTCTCCTTTCGTAAAATTATAAATATCCCAAAGAGGTAACTTAAAGGTGAAACAGTAAAAAACCCAACTGACTAAAGTTATTGTTCACATATTGACTCTTTCCTATCACCATTCATTTTCAATCCTTGTACTCAAATATGAGTTATTTCTAGAAAGAAAGTAAACACAACTCTTGGTCAATAAAACCTCACAAAAGAAAATAAAAAATACATGTTGACCGCAGAGAAATACCATTAGACTACTTATTTGATAAGAATTTAACTGTTTTAAAAGTAAATGTGAAATATAGGAAATTACCTTAACAGCCAAATGCTGTCTTTCCTTCTAAAGTTTCATTCCAAATATCAGGATTAAAAATCCATGTTTGTGTAAAAATCAATAAAAGACTCTCCTTTCCTATGCATAAATAGTTGTCTTGAAAAGCTTACTATGTGATTTTGTCCTACACGCTACTTGCAGGATATGTTTTCCCTCCCTTCCTTTGACTTTTCCTGCATTAATTAAATGTAAAGTATGGCCGGCGCCGCGGCTCACTAGGCTAATCCTCCACCTGCGGCACCAGCACTCCAAGTTCTAGTCCCGGTCGGGGCGCTGGATTCTGTCCCGGTTGCCCCCCTTCCAGGCCAGCTCTCTGCTGTGGCCCGGGAGTGCAGTGGAGGATGGCCCAAGTGCTTGGGCCCTGTACCCCATGGGAGACCAGGAGAAGCACCTGGCTCCTGCGATCGGATCAGTGCGGTGCACTGGCTGCAGCGTGCTGGCCACGGCGGCCATTGGAGGGTGAACCAACGGCAAAAGGAAGGCCTTTCTCTCTCTCTCTTTCTCTCTCTCTCTCACTGTCCACTCTGCCTGTACAAAAAATAAAAATAAAAAAAATAAAAAAAATGTAAAGTAAATGATCACATTGCATATGATCAGTGATAGGAAGGACATATTCAAGAATGAATGCCATGACATGAGGGTGTCATCTCTTTAAAATACTTTAAATCTTAAATAATAGCAAGAATTACGTGTACTTCACGCAGGAAATAAAACTGATGCTTATTTACTTACGAGTTTTTATTTGATAAGCGGAGAGAGCTCCCCAAGGGCCCACAATGGCCAAGACTCAGAGTCTACAAAGATATCTGTAGAACTGATAGAAGTTAGGCTACAGACTCCTCCAACCCAATGTTCTATGATGTGAATAAAAGTTTACCTTGATTACTTCTAAAGAAAATGATGAGAAATGATCTAAAAAGGAAATAACATTGGTTTCACTGGGGCAAAATTTGACATGAAGTTAATTCATTTCTACATTATTCCCGGTTTTATCTGATTTGACTTTAATTTAAAACTAACTCAGTCTATTTGGATTTGTGGTGGCCAGTTGAACAGAAGCAATTACCCAAGTCATGAGTAATTGTAAGATTTGCCAAAACCACACCACGATTCTCTTTAAGATGTCTGGTATTTCCAGAGAGCGTTTACCAAGAGAAGTTCTAGCCAACATGAAACCCACCCCAACACATCACATGAGCTTCAACGTAAAGCATTATGTAGCTCCTTCAGATACAACATTCTCACTGGTAAGCCCCAAGGACATAAAATTGCAGTACAACTATTCAGGGATACTTAATTTCTTAAATAATTAAAAATAACTTTTTCAATCGTTAGTAGCTGGAAAAATTTAAATGATTTTTAGATCCATGATGTTCATAAAGGTAGTCGGTTAGCAAGTGAAATTTCATTGAAAATGTACAGTGAGCAGCAGCAGTCTCCCGCTCCAAACACGTCCTGTGTTTGTTATTGTCCACTCCTTTCGTATACTTTTCAAAGATTTATCTGAAAGGCGGAGAGACAGAGAGAGATTTTCCATGCACTGATTCACTCCCAAAATGGCTGCAACAGCTGGGGCTAGGACAGGCTGAAGCCAAGAGACAGGAACTACACTTGGGTCTCCCACATGGAAGACAGGGGCCCAAGTACTTGGGCCGTCTTCCCCTGCCCTTTTAGGCCTGTTAGCGGGGATCTGGATTGGAAGAGGAGTAGGTAAGACTAGAACTGGTGCTCTGCTTTGGGATGCCAGTGTCAGAAACTGTGTCTTAACCGGCTGCATCCCAACACTGGCCCCACATCTTCCATATATTTAGCTTTTCTTTATTTATCTGCAAAATGAACATAATATCTTAGGGTTATTATGAAAAATCAAATGAACAGATGTAAGGGTACTTCAAAAGTTTCCTGAAAAAAATGGAATTAAAATTGTTTGGTGCAAAACATTTTGAAATCCATGCCTAGTGTTTTCATACACACTTTCCACAAATGTCATGAAGTACCTTGCATGTATAAAATAATGTACACAATGCGTAGAATATAGAAAGTGCAGAATACAAGTTTGTTATTAACACCCCTGCCTTCCTTGTGCTGGTTCTCGCTGATACTACCCCCAGTTCTTCCCCTGGCACTCACTTCCGTATTCTTAAAAGTGATGTATCACATTTGTATTTTATTCAGTTGCTTTACTCTTCGAAATGAGCTCCCTTTGTGCCTTCACCATTCCCCGCCGCCTCTGAAACTGCGCACATAAAGTTATTTTAGTTCTGATTAAATCAAGAATGATCGGTGTTTGTGTTTTCATTACCTCAATTAGAAATTTGAGAGACAAGGCATAGCAGAGCCGATGAATGGCAGTGATTTAAACAAGCAGCGGCACTATTTTTATCTAACGAGGATTCTGGAGATGGATGGTTACTGTTCTTCCTGCCGTCCTCAGTGTTTTGCCCTTTTATTCTTACAGTTGTCAAATCACATTGCCTGATGGCTGACTCAGCTCCAGGCAAGAAGACCACCTTCAAAAGCGGGAAGAAGGCGATGGCCAGGGTGCAAAATCCTTTCATCTCTAAGGGCTGTTCTTATTAGGAAGAAAAAATAACTTTCTAGGAAGTTACCCAGTAGGATTTCTCCTGCATCTCATTGACCAACTCAAAACCCTATGGTGGTGCTTAAGTGCAAAGCAGGCTGAGGACGAGGATAGGGTCTAGAAGAATGCCATGCCCTTAATTGCCCCAGACCAGAGACTCCAGGCTTCCTCTGTCCACAGCTCCATTTGGTACTCGTGGGATTACTTTCACTGTGACCTTGGGCAAAAGGAATGCCAAGCAATCCCTTTTTATAAACTGATATGACAAAAGAATAGAATGTGAAGTTTCTTCCAAAAGGTCACAGAAAATGCACATTAGGCAAAAAAAAAAAAAAAAAAAAAAAAAAAAAACCTAAGGATTTCAAAATTTTTCCAACAAAATAAATTTCTATATCCATTTCCCATGAGCTTTTCGAAGCCCCTTTTATGTATTTATATGCTTGGCCACTTAGGAGACACTTGAGTAATTATTACAAGTTGGATATTTTGAAAACACCTTATTTTTGAATAACAGCAGCTACTTAACAAAGGGAAGTCTGTGCCTTTGGAGCCCTGCACACCTTGTGAAATTTCAAAATCAGATTTGTTACCAACATCCTCAGTTTCCTATTCCACATTGATTTCCATGCACTACACTTTTGTTTTTTTCCATCACAATCAACCACTGAAAATCCTGCTTCCTAGAAATGAGACCCCCTAGAAAGGGAGGCCGAAGGGTAAAAGCAGGAAATGCCTGGCGCATGCTCCGGGGATCAACCCTCCCATCTCCTGCAAGATTCCCTGCACGTGCGCGTGGAGAAGGATTCCCTTCAGGCCGAGGGCTCTGTCAGCAGACTTTCAGCTCATTTTTCTCTTCTCCTCTCAGTCCTTGAGCCCGACCTTCAGCAGGTCTGGGAATCCCTGAGCACCAAGGTTTCAGGACCTGAGAACCTGGGGCCAGTGGGGCCAGCGGTTTGACTGCTCACCAGCCTTAGGTTCTCAGTTCACAGCTTCTCAGCTTTCTGAGTAGTTTACTACTCCTCAGTCACCTTCCGACTCCCAAGCACGCTGTCGATAGTTTTTAATCAATAGTGGACTCACAGACAGCTCCCATCTGCCAGCTGATGATTTGTAAAATTGCATCCTGCTGCCGCAGTGGAGTTGGAGAAGAGAGATAAATCAAGGTAAGCAATGCAAGTTGTTCAAGTGACACCCCAGGGGGATTCTGAAAATGCTCATTCTTGGGAGAGGAAGGAAAAAGCAGAGGACCCCAGCAATAAGGTCGTAATAAGTGGTCATCCATCATCCATATCAAAGACTGAGAGTGTGAGCATTCTGGACCTCACAAAACATCCCAGACTGTTCAAGATCTAGTATTTCAGGTATTCTAATGTTCACCTGAACATCACCCCTCTCCACATCAAGGCTACTCTAGACCATGCAAGAATGTAGAAGCAAAAGGAAGAAACTCAAAGGCTCCAACATCAAAAAAGGGTAAGGAAACTGAAATGTTAATTACCGATTTGATCAATTCACTCTGTATATGTGTGTTGAAATATTACGTTCCAGGGGCCAGTACCGTGGCATAGAAGGTTGAACTTCCGCCTCCAGTGCTGGCATTCCCATATGGATCTGGTTCCAGTCCTGGCTGCTCCTCTTCTAATCCAGCTCTCTGCTGATAGGCTGGGAAGGTAGTAGAAGATGGTCCAAGTGCTTGGGCCCCTGCATACATGTGGAAGACCGGAAGAATTTCCTGGCTCCTGGCTGTGAATCAGCCCAGCTCTGACCACTGAGGTCATTTGGGGAGTGAACCAGCAGATGGAAGACATCTCTCCATCTTGCCCTCTCTCTGTCCATAACTCTGCTTCTCAAATAAATGAATAAATCTTAAAAAAAATTCACGGGGGCCAACACCGTGACATAGTATGATAAGCCTCCACCTGCAGTGCTGGCATTCCAACGTATGGATACCAGTTTGAGTCCCGGCTGCTCCTCTTCCGATCCAGCTCTCTGCTATGGCCTGGGAAAGCACTACAAGATGGCCCAAGTCCTTGAGTCCCTGCACCCACGTGGGAGCTCCTGGCTTCAGATCGGCTCAGCTCTGGCCATTGCAGCCATTTGGGGAGTGACCCAAAGGATGGAAGACTTTTTATCTCTCTCTCTCTCTCTCTCTCTCTGCCTCTGCCTCTTCTTCTCTGTAACTCTGCCTATAAAATAGGTAAATAAATCTTCTAAAAATTAATTTCTATTAAAAAAAGAAATATTATGCTATATCCCATAAAATGTCCAAGTATTACAGGCTTGCTATATATGTGTATATATTATATGTATATATTTTTTAAAGGGATATCTCTGAAACCAGCCACCTCTGATTTGAAAACCATTCAATCATTCTTTTCCAGTGACTTAGCCTCTACTTGGGCATGGAGTGAAAATAGGTTTTCCTCCAAATGCTAATTCCAGGTGACTGGTATTGACCAATACTTCTGTATTTGAGTTTTATCAATCTTCAATCTGGAAAAAAATTCTCATTATAAAAGTATTCATTTTAAAATTTCTTTACTTCTGTATCCATTTTCTTTATACCTAGATAACATATTTGAAGACAAAGATGTATTTGTACTCCTAGTAGGAAGTAAGATATCATGTTATTCTGGGGAAGAATACAGTACATTTCTGGATTTAGTTATAGATTAACTGTTAAGATTTGAAAAATACTGACGTTGCTCATACTACTTTGCTCCTTGAAGAACTATGAAATTGTTGTTCCTTTGAAAGGTTGATGGCAGAAATTTTTATATTTGTAAACATATAAACAGGCTTCATTACTGAACCTGGGTATAGAATTAGTAGTTATTGCATTTATTTTGGATCAAGTCTTCAGAAAAAAATATAGATATGTCCCTTTCATATTCACACAGGACCTATGCTACGTTGAGAGGATATAAAGGAGTCAAGCAATTCTGATATACCCATTTCTCTATACCTGACAGTAGGTTACACTTCCACGAGCAGGAACACAGATCACATAAACTAAACTTTGCTCTTGGTCATCAGCACGTCTGGAAAGTCAACTTTGCAGTATTTCAGTAGCTTCAAAAATATGACTTATTAGTATTTGCAATGAGAAGTTGTTTACAGATATGAAAGGTAGGACAAAGACGGATGAGTTTTGTTTTTATTGGGAAAATCAGTCACTGAATCAATCTTGAAGCTTCTCTTCAAATTATATTTGTTCTCTGGAGATAACGGTTCATGTAATTTTTAAAAAGTGCTCTCAACCTCTTATTACTCAGAGCCCTTCAGCTTTGTCTTCAGTAAGTGTTTCAATATATGAAAGTGCAAGTTCTACAAAAGATTCAGCTATGTTCAAATATTGGTTTAAAATATAGGGGCTGCACCACCACCCCATCCCCGCAGCCGACGCCATGCCAGGAGGATGCGCAGTACCAGGCTCTGAGACATGGAGGGGGTTCTGTACAAGTGGACCAATATCTCACAAATTGGCAGCCTCGCTAGTTTGTTTTAGATAATGGAATCCTATCCTACTATGATTCACAAGATGATGTTTGCAAAGGGAGCAAAGGAAGTATAAAGATGGCGTTTGTGAAATTAAAGTCCATTCAGCAGACAACACGAGAACGGAATTAATCATTCCAGGAGAGCCGCATCTCTACAAGAAAGTGGTAAATGCAGCTGAAAGACGGACAGAAGTGGCTGGTTGCTCTCAGGAGCTCCAACGGGTGTTCGACTGATACTAGGATTAAAAAAGAAAAAGAAAGAAGTGAAACTAGTGAATCTCTGGAAACCAAAATATCTGAAGCTCGCCTGCACCGTGACCTCCAAATGCAGACGTTCATGCAATCCAGGAACGAGTCCGCCATGATGAGAATCATTCATCTCCCAGCACAGAGAATATGCATGAAGCTGCTTCTCTGCTCAGTGCTACATGGAAACATTCATCATGACACTTGAGGAATGTGCGAAGAGAGCAAATGCCAAGTTTAAGCCTGCGATGTTTCAACTGCCCCATCAGGATCTTTGAGTTTCTCCCGTGTCACCTTCTCCTGTTCCAAAGATGATGTTCTGTGCCCACCCACCCAGGTTCTCGTAGTTCAGAAAGGCATAGCCACCGGATGAAAGAGCCAGCGTCTGCACTTCACTGACTCTCCCAGTGATGCCAAGGAACCTGCTCAGATACAGACTCATGGAGTGAGATTCCCCTTGAAGAACGGATACACCTGCTCACTGTGACAGAAATACACTTAATGGAAACTCGACATCAGCAACCATTCCTGACGAAAACAGACTTATGGGGAAAAAAAAAAAAAAAGCCTGAATTGGAAGATCCTCTTCCATCCTCTTCCTCAGGAAACCTAGGTGTCCAGCTTCCTCTAAGTATTTCTGTGCAAAAGCTGTGGTCACTCACCTCCTGTTACAGGGATTTCTCTGCACTTTATAGAATACTGTGAAACAAACAAAAAAAAAAAAAAACCCACACACTTTTGAAGGATATTTTACCTTTATGTAGTTTATTTGCAAGACTATTTTCCTAATAACTTCACAGTGTGAGTGTGAATTATTTTAACAAATGATGATGTAACATTTTGACATAAGGACAAATGTAGATATTTTTCCAAGCAACTTTGAGGGACTGGCGGATTGGTCAGTGAATACTGTAGCTTACAAACTTGAAATTTTATAAGGTCTCAGTTTGACAGAAGTATATGTGGAACTTGTGCCATGGACCAAATGGTCACTTTGCCCCAGCTAAAATGAGTTATAATAGGGTGATTGCATCATATACCCTTCAGCAAAAAGGAAACTCTGTATTCTAAATATCTTTAACCCAAATACCATGACACTAGATCCAAATATTTTTTAAAGCTTTCATGTGTGAGGTTGACACTACTGTATCTGCCAATACCAAACGTTGGGGTAAAGTTGTGTGAGGTTGATACTACTGTATTTGTCAATACTAAAAGTTGGGGTAAAGTATTTAATCTTTGTTTATTTTCTTGCTGCATCAAAAGAAGACAGCGTTCTAACTTTTGTGACCTACCAAATTTAAGTTGTGTAGACATTGTTATGTACATTGCTCTAAAAACGAAGCTAACATTGTCATGACCTCGTTCACTTATACCAGAGAAATAAACCACTTTCAATGGAAGAGGATTTGAGTGCTTTTTTTTTTCCCCCTCAGATAGACATTAAACTGCTGTTGTAAGGGATGTTTGCAGCTCTTTAGGATACCTGGAGACATTTTAATTTATGAATATTTATACAAAAGAATTCCATCAAGGTTCTGCGCTACTTGAGAATGGCATTATTTAAAGAACAAATAGTGATTTTTGGTAGTGCCTGTCTATATGTACTGCCTCTGTTTGCCTTGTTATCTGTGTTTTTGAACTGACTTTGGGGTGAGGTATTGTCCAAGGTCTTGGATGAAGAGCACTTTAAAGCAAACTCGTTTGGTGTTTTTAAGTCAATCATGTTTAATAAATATGTCACTTTTGCAATCAAAAAACAAATACTAGTATAAATTGCAAAAATATATTCTGGTGTGAGTAGCTTTGAGGAACCCATGCTTGTTTTTTTTAATAGAAAACATTTACATTTTTTAATGGAACAACATTACATAATTATTCCACAAAGTCCCCCAGTAAGAACAGGTCTACCGTATGTGAAAAATTCCTTGGTACTTCACTGAGATGCCTTAAAATTCTGTATTATCTTTGGGTTTCATAATATGCATATTAACACTGAGATTATTTTATTACCAGGATGTATCACTTCCCATATTGATTCACCTCCTGCTGCATGTTGTAAATTTTTGGAGGCACAGACCATGATTTTCCCTAGTAGATAAAACTGCAACATCTGCACATTAGTAAAACTACAGTAAACCCTTAAGAAATACATGCAAAATATTCTTTCAAAACAAGAGGTATTCGTTGCAAGCCAAAGAAACTCATGCTGATCACTACAAGTAACAGAGAAATATAAAAGAAAAATAGCACCAACTCCATGGGATTCTTAAGGACTTTGGTTAGAAAATGCACAGAATCCAGGAGCCATGAGGAACCAAGGGCCAGGATTCAGGTATCCCCTGTTCTTAGGCTCAAAAGCACCAGGCCTGAATAAGGAGCAAGCAATCAGCCAAACAGCAGATCCACATCCACAAGCACATGGCCAGAGAGTCTAGGAGAAAGGTGTGGCCCCTTTGGCTACCATATCGCTCGCAAGCCCTCTGCTTCTCACTGGTTAACCCAACAGGAAATGCTCTCCAATCAGGAGGCAGTAATTTTGAATAAGCAAAGAAAAAATATATATCATAAATTTGACAGTCTATTAACCACACAATATCCTAATCCATATTATATTTCCAATAATGTTCCTCTGAATATATTTCTCATAAGCAAAATTGTGCAAATTTGTCCTCGACAGAAGTCAAGGCTACATCAGTTTAGGATCACTGCATCATTTTCATTTATCTTCCAGATTCATTATGTCCTGCCTCTATTTTTGTCAGTAGAATGCTATTAAAGTTCACAAATGATTTAAATTTTGTATAAAGGATGTTAGCATATGTCTTAAGTTTTTTTTTTTTTTTTTCTCCTCTGTTCTATAGCAGGTAATAGAAACCTAGACTCTTCAGTTTGCTTGGACTTAAGCTACCTCATTATTTCATTCAAAACATCCGGTATTTGATACAGACAGTACCATCATCTATTCAATTGCTTTTGCTTCATATGTCTTCTAGTAAGGCTCTGATTTAGTTACCTTTTGGCCAATGAGACAATTAGCGCTTCCAACAGATTTGCATTGTTTTTTTGAGTAGCAGAGACTCCACAGCAAAAGTAAACATAGCTCTAAGTTTAGTTCCAAAAAGAGAGGCTTATGAAGTAACAACAAGTAAGCATTATGCTCTTGCATTATTCTGAAATTCCGATTAGCTTTAAATGGAACCCTAGTGAATTCATTTTTGGAAGAATAGACTCCATTTTCTTATTCTTCATTGTTCTTTCAATAAAGTACATTCTTTGAAGCTGTGAATTTATAGCCCCTCATGATGAGTTGGACTAAAGTGCTTCAAAGGAGGAAGAATTTCATGAATTCTCCAAAAGAATCTCTAGCCTAGAAAATGCAAAAATTCACACACCACAGTTTCAGTCCTTTGAGGAATTTTTCCAAATAAATGTTTACATAGAAAGCATTTAATGTATTTTAAAATAAAAAAAAAGTCCTACTGAAGATATCGCATTTTAAATGGTACGATGCTAGATCAAATGGGAATTTTTTTTTAGCTTTTATTTAATGAATATAAATTTCCAAAGTAGGATTTATGGATTACAATGGCTTCCCCCACATACCGTCCCTCCCACCCACTACCCTCCCCTTTCCCACTCCCTCTCCCCTTCCATTCACATCAAGATTCATTTTTGATTATCTTAATATACAGAAGATCAGCTTAGTATACATTAAGTAAGGATTTCAACAGTTTGCTCCCACACAGAAACATAAAGTGAAAAATAATAGATGATTTTTTTAAATGATGATGAAATCAGATCAGACCTATTGTCATGTTTAATCCCAGTGAGAGTCAAGTTGGGAGTTGATAATTTCTTTTTTTTTTTTTTTTTTTTTTTTTACAGAGGATCAGTTTAGTATACATTAAGTAAAGATTTCAACAGTTTGCACCCCCATAGAAACACAAAGTGAAATATATTGTTTGAGTAATCGTTATAGCATTAAATCTCAATACACAGCACATTAAGGACAGAGATCCTACATGAGGAGTAAGTGCACAGTGACTCCTGTTGTTGACTTTACCAATTGACACTCCTGTCTATGGCATCAGTAGTCTCCCTATGCTCCAGTCATGAGTTTCCAAGGCTATGGAAGCCCTCTGAGTTCTCCGACTCTTATCTTGTTTAGACAAGGTCATAGTCAAAGTGGAGGTTCTCTCCTCCCTTCAGAGAAAGGCACCTCCCTCTTTGAAGATCTGTTCTTTCCACTGGGATCTCACTCGCAGAGATCTTTTGCCAGAGTGTCTTGGCTTTCCATGCCTGAAATACTCTCATGGGCTTTTCAGCCAGATCCGAATGCCTTTAGGGCTGATTCTGAGGCCAGAGTGCTATTTAGGACATCTGCCATTCTATGAGTCTGCTGAGTATCTCACTTCCCATGTTGGATCACTCTCCCCTTTATTTATTCCATCGGTTAGTGTTAGCAGGTACTAGACTTGTTTATGTGCTCCCTTTGACTCTTAGTCCTTTCATTATGATCAATTGTGAAATGAAATTGATCACTTGGAATAGTGAGATGGCATTGGTACATGCCACCCTGATGGGATTGAATTGGAATCCCCTGGTATGTTTTTAACTCTACCGTTTGGGGCAAGTCAGCTTGAGCATGTCCCAAATTATACATCTCTTCCCTATCTTATTCCCACTCTTACGTTTAACAGGGATCACATTTCAGTTAATTTTTAACACTTAAGAATAACTGTGTATTAATTACAGAATTAAACCAGTCATATTAAGTAGAACAGACAAAAAAACTACTAAGAGGGATAATGTATTAAGTTGTTCATTAACAGTCAGGGCTATGCTGATCAAGTCACCGTTTCCCATAGTGTCCATTTCACTTCAGGAGGTTTCCTTTTTGGTGTTCAGTCAGTTGTCACCGATCAGGGAGAACATATGGTATTTTCCCTTTGGGACTGGCTTATTTCACTCAGCATTATGTGTTCCAGATTCCTCCATTTTGTTGCAAATGACTGGATTTCGTTGTTTCTTACTGCGGTATAGTATTCTAAAGAGTACATATCCCATAATTTCTTTATCCAGTCTACCGTTGATGGGCATTTAGGTTGGTTCCAGGTCTTAGCTATTGTGAATTGAGCTGCAATAAACATTAGGGTGCAGAGCGCTTTTTTGTTTGCCAATTTAAATTCCTTTGGGTAAATTCCAAGGAGTGGGATGGCTGGGTCGAACAGTAGGGTTATCTTCAGGTTTCTGAGGGATCTCCAGACTGACTTCCATAGTGGCTTGACCAGTTTGCATTCCCACCAACAGTGGGTTAGTGTCCCTTTTTCCCCACATCCTTGCCAGCATCTGTTGTTGGTAGATTTCTGAATGTGAGCCATTCTAACCGGGGTGAGGTGAAACCTCATTGTGGTTTTGATTTGCATTTCCCTGATTGCTAATGACCTTGAACATTTTTTCATGTGCCTGTTGGCCATTTGGATTTCCTCTTTTGAAAAATGTCTATTGAGGTCCTTGGCCCATCTCTTAATTGGGTTGTTGGTTTTGTTTTTGTGGAGTTTCTTGATCTCTTTGTAGATTCTGGTTATTAACCCTTTATCTGTTGCATAGTTTGCAAATATTTTTTCCCAAATGGGAATTTTTAATATCAAAACTAAACATGAAAACTAGGGACCAACACTGTGGTGTAGTGGGTTAAAGCCCTGGCCTGCAGAACCAGCATCCCATCAAATCCTGACTGCTCTACTTCCTAGCCTGCTCCCTGCTAATGTGCTTTGGAAAGCAGTGCAGGAGGACCCAAACCCTTGAGCCACTATACCCATGTGGGAGACCCAGAAGAAGCTTCTGGCTCCAGATCGGCTCAGTTCCAGCTGTGGCAGCCATTTGGGGAGTGAACCAGCAGATGGAAGACCTCTCTCTGTCCCTACCTCTCTCTGTAACTATGTCTTTCAAGTAAATAAAAAATAAATGTTAAAAAAATCCTGAATCACAGAAGGTCCTTTCTCACTGAATGCATATGAGGATTGAAATAATTAATACATGCAAAGATATTAACTAAAATGTTTTAGTAATAAGAGTAGCAGTAGTGATAACACTCTTATTCCTACTGTCTCTTGGAATAAATATGCTGTAAGATTTTTAAGCTAAAAATCTTTTATTTATTTATTTTTTTTTTGACAGGCAGAGTGGACAGTGAGACAGAGAGAGACAGAGAGAAAGGTCTTCCTTTTGCCGTTGGTTCACCCTCCAATGGCCGCCGCGGCCGGCGCGCTGCGGCCGGCGCACCACACTGAGCCGATGGCAGGAGCCAGGTGCTTTTCCTGGTCTCCCATGGGGTGCAGGGCCCAAGCACCTGGGCCATCCTCCACTGCACTCCCGGGCCACAGCAGAGGGCTGGCCTGGAAGAGGGGCAACCGGGACAGAATCCGGCGCCCCGACCGGGACTAGAACCTGGTGTGCCGGCGCCGCTAGGCGGAGGATTAGCCTAGTGAGCCACGGCGCCGGCTAAGCTAAAAATCTTGACATATACCTTGGTTACTATAATAATTCTAGCATGTAAGATTTTAGATTTTAATAAAGCATGTTCAGAAATCTATTCTAAAACAAAAACACAAAAGTTTTTCTAAAATTATGCCAAACTGAGTAATATGCTTCTTGTTTGCATCATAGTAATCAGAACAAGCACTTTATGAGTTTGAACATATGGGGAAAATTTAGCAAATGAACTTTTTATCTTAAAAGTTAATAGATTCTCCACATGTGGCTATGCATTAGTGAAGCTATTATCTGGGAAAGATTAAAGAATAAAAACACAAATACATGGAATGTGTTCAAGAGATGGAGGGAAAGAGAGGGAGGAGATGAAGAAAGAGAGAAAGAGATCTTACCAGAAAAGGCACTTTTGAAGCATCTTCAGAAAGTCCTCAGACCGTGTGCAATATGAAAAAATTAGACATAGTGTCCAAAATTTTTTGCCCCATTTCCATGAACTTTTTGAATTACCCTTGTAGGAACATGCTGAGCGATGAGAAGAGCTAACTCAAGGAACACCTCACATGAGTTTTCTCCTTGTGGGTCCAGACCAGTTGTGAAACGTCAACATGGTACACTGGAATCATCCAGAAGTCTTGTTAAAACAGAGATCCCTAGGACCTACCCTCAGATTTGATTCATCATTTGCGTAGAACCCCAAAATGTCTGTTTACAGCAGGTTCCCGGGCAAGCCGACGCTGCTCGTCTGGGAAAGCCCACTTTGAGAACCATTGGTCTACTGTATCATAAACTGATGACCTATTGCTTTGTTTTCGTGCTTGATAAAGAAACATAAAACAACGTTTTGGGGGCTGACGCTATGGCAGAGCAAGTTAAAGCCCTGGCCTGCAGTGCTGACATCCCATATGGGTGTCAGTTTGAGTCCCAGCTGCACCACTTCCAATCTATCTCTCTGCTACGGCCTGGGACAGCAGTAGAGGATGGCCCAAGTCTTTGGGGCCCTGCACCCATGCAGGAGACCTGGAAGAAGCTCCCGGCTTCAGATAGGCCCAGCTTCAGATGTTGTGCCCATCTGGGGAGTGAACCAGTGGATGGAAGACTTGTCTCTGGTTTTACATCTCTCTGTAACTCTGTGTTTCAAATAAAATAAAATAAATCTGAAGAAAAAACCACACACAATGTTTTGATGAATAATATATATGATTGATTCATGTTTTCTCAGATTTTACCAATTATCATTAAGAACCATGATCAATAATTGTATTAATGTTATCCAATAAGCAAACTGAAAAATATAAATTATATGCAATAAGCATATTTTTTACCATGGCAAATAAATAAGAATTGGGAACATCAATTAAATTGGCACAAATTAAAACAGCAATGAAGCAGCAGTTTTGCTATTTCAGAAAGCATTTCTGAGAATGTTTTATAATATTCTACACCCTGCTGGTGGTTGACAGTGACGTCACGTGGAAGGGTAGCCCTGGATTTCACAGGTGATGAGATATGGAGTCATTAATTATACCAAGGACAGTTTCTTATATTAGAATAAAACTATGCAACATTACATATGTAAGGGAAAATGCATGTTGATGTTTGAAAACCCAGTCTTACTTCAAAGAAATTGTGAATACAAGTAACATATTCTAAAGTGGTTTGTCTTTCATGAATTCAAACACGTCCTCCAGCCTATAGTTAAATGTGGTCACTTTCTAAACAATGCATTGAATAAATTAATGGTGAGTGACAGGAAAGTGGAGGAGAAAAGGCACACACAGATAAGCAGCCACACGAGCCGGAGAGAGGGACTCTATTCTGGAGCAGAGGAATCATGAAGCTGTCCACTTGGGTTGCAGGACTCATACGTCATCGCGTGGCACCTTCTCCCTCCAGAAATATCCATTAGCTGATTAACTGCACCCTAAATGTTTGCAGCTGCTCCCACCGTGCAGGGCACCGGCACTGCTTCTGGGCTGGCTGATGTTGTTAAATTCTAGTATTTTTAAGAAACTACATACAAGCACAGCCCAAATAAAGCACATGCGTTCCCTAACAGAATACACCAGATGGGAGGCCCTGCCGGACTCGCAGGCCTGATTTCCATGAACAGCTACCCTTTACCGAAACTCTCCCGTAGCAACATGAAATATTTCCTAAATGTCATCAGCAATTATACAAATGTGTATACATCTATCAAAATGCATTTGGAGATAACAGAGCCAAAGAGAAAATGCCATGACAAATACCACCATCGAAACCTCGATGGCTAGCGTTCCAAAAATATATCAAATGAATTAGCATTTTTCTGAGAGTTAATTTCTTGATATTTAAATCAAATAAAAATATTAGGTGAATTAATCACATTACACATCAAATGAGACTAGAAAACGGCAAAGAAATTAATCCATATTCAGGACAAAGTTAACCTGTTTTGTAAGCCTCTGGGAACCACTTGACAGAAATTGCATAATAGCAGATCGACAGAATACTCCAGAAGTTTGCTGATCCAGCATTTAATTCTCACGGAACAATTATTGGGAAAAGGAGTTCTGTCGGATAATAAAATTAACATTGCTACAGTGTTTAGATTTCTAAGAACTGGTGAGAAGATGAATTTGGTGGAGACAGATGAAATACACACATGCATATACAGGGCCTCCAGTGGTACAATGCCTCGTTCCTGAACTATACAAAGACCTCGCTCTTCAAGATTCCCGCTGACCCACTTACAGAGTCGGAGCTGACTCCTGGATGAGGTGCACGGCTGTTCTCCCCCCACTGCCCCCACATCTGCACAGACTGTTTTTCTACTTTTCTGCTTTCTACCATCAGGTACCCTTTAGTCAATCTTGACACACGTGAGCTACCACATATAGAGTCATCATGTGGGATGTCTGTGTGGACGATAGCTCATTTTTTAAGCTCGTTTAAAAGTCAATCAACTCAAAAACAAAACCAGCAAATAAGAAATCAGCATCCTCCTCTTTAGAAACCAGTTATTCTTGTTTTTCCACTTTAATGAGTTCACTGCTGGCATTGCCCTCTCTCCATGAGGCCCCGGAGTTATCCTGAATCTGAGAGACCAGAATCTGCAGCAGCCCAGGAACTCCCCATCATCTCCCCCAGGAGCAAAATGAAATGCAGATTCCTTACCACAGACTCAGCCCCTCCAGCCTTTCCTGTGTGGCCTCTCCCGTCACCACAGAGCGCCACATATCCTTTCCTTATCCCTCTGTGTCCCTGTAACTACACCGCCACCCACCCTCCATCCTCCACACTTGCTTTGTCCTCACCAGGGCTCAGTCTCTGCAGCTATGGGCCCAGCTCTGCCTTGGATCTCCAATGGCCTTGACCTTCCTCGGCACAGAGATCCAGGACCACACATCCTCATGAGCTCAGCACAGCACCGACCCATTACAGACCTGCTCACAACTCCTCCTGTAAGGAAGACTGGGCGTGAGAAAGAGCTTGACTGCTGATTTAGGAAATTAGGAGACAGCCAGTGAAATTTGAAACTCCACCTTACTGTGGCTACAGAGTCCAGGAGGAGACAAAAAAAAAAAAAAATCCCAAGCCCCTCCTGCAACATTCTCCCGAGAAAGACCCCATTGCTGTTTACCATGATCTATCTCTATGTCCCCAGTTAAACCATGGTTTTGACACTTCTCGTTCTACACCTGCATCCCTCTTTGCAAAATCCTTTCTCTGCCCCCAGGAAGAACAGCCTGGGAGACAAAGCAGCCCAGTCCCAGCACAGCTGCACGTAGACAGGACCACACAGGGTTGGTCTCCACTCCGCAGGTCCTTCAGGATCTCAGAGCAGACGCCGACACACACAGGAAACCTGACTCTTGCAGTCCTCCTATGGTGCTGCCAGCTTCATCGTGGAGGTTTCTCTGGATGAAATGCACACATGTGAGCACACACGCACACACACAGACAATATTTGTTAGTTTAGCAGATCTCTTTGGAGGCCTCCAGTGTCTTGGCCACTGTGATCAAAGATGTGCTTCCACGGATGAGAAAAGCACACGTGGCGCCTACAGTCAAGCGGGCGGTCCAGACACATCAAACACAAACCACTAGTAGACAGCGTGATCAGCACTGCTACGGGCGACTGTCGAACACTCTAGAATTGCCCTGTCGGGGGACCTGACCTCCTCTTGGGGTCAGACAAGGTGCCTCGGAGGAAGCGGCTCTGAACTTCAGTCTGAAGGTTGAGTATTGATTCAGTGGAGGAGGAAACTTGTGACCAGAGGAAGCATTTCTGAAGGCTTAGTCCTGCTCCACAGCAAAAAGACTGACTCAGGTCCAACTCAGCACTCACACAAAAAACTCAATTCCAATAATAGATTCTAGTGACCCTTCATCAGAAGAATCCTACTCACACAGGAAGGGCTCTGTTTTTTTTTAAGCCTTGACCTGGCTAGCTGTGAAAGTAAAAATTATACATTTCTGTTATATTTGAAAAGCTTTCCCTTTCAACATTTTAACACCAGCCAGTGCCAAAGATATCTCTGGGACTATTTTCCTTTGATCACACAAGCCTCAGTGGCACTTTATCTTCTAGCAAATAACAGACTGATTACATACATTTGCTTTAACCTTCTGAAATTGCTGGGAAAGAGTATTATCTATAAATATACAGTGATAATTGATGGTCAAAACGCCAGTTGGGGTTGGAGCTCATTGAACAATTTTTGGCTCAAGAAAAGAAACAAGTTAAAATTGCTCTAAGCTTCTAAAGATTGTTCCCTTTCAATATGCACTCTGATTTCCGAATGGACTGTTCCCATTGTTACACATTAATATCTCTCTTGTGAGCAATCCAACTATTAGGTTTTCTTAACCTATTAGTTTAGTAAAGTTGATTAAAAGCTAGGCAAAAAATGCCAAGTTCAGAAAGTAACCCAAATAGTTCAGAAGGATATCAAGTAAAAAATAACCAAAGTCTCTCTTTTGACCCTTTATCCCCAACATTGCTGATGGGGACTGCATATTATAAAAGTTCTTTTGAATCTCATTTTTTGTCCTTAACAACATATATTTTAGCTCTTACTGTTTAAGCTCATTAGGTCGTGCTCATAGTACTCCAGCCAACCGCTGCGCCTAACTTGTCCATATTAAAGACCTAGGATCGGCCGGTGCCGTGGCTCACTAGGCTAATCCTCCGCCTTGCAGCGCTGGCACACCGGGTTCTAGCCCTGCTCGGGGTGCCGGATTCTGTCCCGGTTGCCCCTCTTCCAGGCCAGCTCTCTGCTGTGGCCAGGGAGTGCAGTGGAGGATGGCCCAAGTCCTTGGGCCCTGCACCCGCATGGGAGACCAGGGTAAGTACCTGGCTCCTGCCATCGTTCAGCGCGGTGCGCCGGCTGCCGCGGCGGCCATTGGAGGGTGAACCAATGGCAAAGGAAGACCTTTCTCTCTTTCTCTCTCACTGTCCACTCTGCCTGTCAAAAAAAAAAAAAAAAAAAAAAAAAGACCTAGGATCTTCTGTTTCATTCATATAACACTGTAGTACTAGACACAAGCAATGTTATAAAGTATACAAACAGTTCTGTAAATACATATCTTGGTGTATGTAGAAGAGGAATACTTAATTTCTAGCTGTTCCTCATGTGTAGATCAAGCCCTATGTCTATTATATCCTAAAGGAAAGCCACAGTTGGATCTTCCTGGCTTTCCTTGCCCTTCCAAGGTGATCCAAGTGTATAAGGATTGGGCCCTGCACGCCATGGGAGACCAGGAAAAGCACCTGGCTCCTGGCTCCTGGCTCCTGCCATCGGATCAGCGCGGTGCGCCGGCTGCAGCGCGCCGGCCGTGGCGGCCATTGGAGGGTGAACCAACGGCAAAGGAAGACCTTTCTCTCTTTCTCTCTCTCTCTCACTGTCCACTCTGCCTGTCAAAAAATAAAATAAAAATAAAATAAAAATAAAAAAAATAAAAAAATAGTATAAGGATTCCAAAAGTTTCAGCTACAAGATTACTGAGTTTCCATCTAACTGGCTATAAGAACCACAACCTTCCTCCAAGCACCCAAGCTGAAGGGCATCAGACTTTGAGCAGTAGAGTGTTTGTTCTATGGCGCTGGCTTCAAATGGTTTGAATACTCATTTAGGAGACAAGCTGTTAATGTGATTGTGCTCCTGTGTCTCATGTTTATGAACCACTATATGTCTCTTCATATCTGACGGAACAGGAAAATGTATACTTAGAACTTAAAAGTCCCCCAAATAAAATAGTTAATTAAAATCTTGCAAGTACTCCTTAGGGAAGTGCACCTGGCATGAAGTTTGCCTTCAGAACCTGAAGCACGCTTGTGATTTTCACACTGGCCTCTGTGCATGGCTCTGTGGCCATTAGGTAGATTCCCCCATACTTCTGGAGGGAGGGGACCGCTTCTCCCCCTGCTCTTCTGCAACTCAAACCCTTGAAAAAGCATCTGGCTCATCTAAGGCACTCAACGCACATTTTCAGAATACTGTTTTGTTTAATTATAATGATGGGTGCTTTTATAATTAACATAATGATATTTGAGGCAATTCTTTTCAAAAAAAACAACTCAAAGTATGAATGCATAATTTGAAAAGACCATTATCATCCCTTGTGATGTTCCTGGTTGCTGATTGCATCAAAGTTTTATTTCATGTATTTTATAAAGTATCTAGATATGCAGTGGTTTTTATGAGTATATGCACCTGTACACCTTAATAAAGATTAAATGTGTGTGTAAACACAGATGCATACACGCATGTGCACAGATGTGAATGAATGTTGTAAACTACTAATTCAAATCATTGATTCTCACTAGGAATTTTGCCTCCTCCCCAGTGGCACTTGGCAAAGTCTGGGAACGGTTCTGATTGTTGAGGCCAGAGAGTAGGAGCTACTGGCTTCTAGTGGTTATTGACCAGATAATATGCTAAAACCCTATGCTGCACAGGGCAACATCCTTAATAATTATTTGACACCAAATGTTAATAGTGCTGATTTTGAGAAATACTACCTTCATTCATGCCCTTAAAATTTCCAATGCAGAAATACAATAATATGTTTTCCTCTGAGTTAACATGTGTTTATTATATCATGATTCAGAGCAAGTAGTAAATCGTTTGCTTTCAGGGGAACTGGCATGTGTAGCTCCACCAAACTGCCGTGATCCAAAGAGGCTCTGTGTCGTCCTCAGACCTGGAGAGAGCGAAGCAGAGTCTACAGCGTGTGTCTCTGGGCAAGGCCCCTCGCAGGAGCGTCTCTGTGTCACACACACTGCTCCACACAACATGCAGGACCTGGAGGAGCCATTGCTCGGAGCCACAGGGTCAGCTGTTGGAAGGCAGTGAAAGGCAACTAACATCTATTCCCAAAGCTTTTCTGTAATAAAACTCCGCCTATATAAGCCCTCATTCGCAGGTGTTTATGTAAGGGCTTATCTTCAACATTAGCAGCAAGCACAGCTCCCTGGTGTGTCCAGAATGGATAATGGGAAAGGTAAGACAGTTTCCATTCCCAGGGGGCAGTGATCATCCTTGTGATGTGCTAAGCTCCCAGAGTGGCCTTTCACAAGGGAACAAAGTAAGCCCTTCCATGTGTGCCTGGAGCAGCAACTCTTTTAAAACATATTTACCCAAAACACTTTGAAAACAGTTTTCTGTTCCTTCACAGCCTTAGAGAATTTAATAATTTATAGGTCTGCACGTTGACCACAGAAATATTTTGTCATTGATGTTTCCATTAAATTCTACTTGCTTCAAGTCAGTATGGGGTTGAAATTGTTTCCAGTGTATATTCTGATTTCTTTCACTCATTCACTCATTCATCAAGGATGCTTATTGACTGTTTACATGAAGAGAATCCTGCCTTTGGACGTCATTTTTACAAGAAAGGAACAACCAGAACACGGTATAAAAGTCTCTGTGAAGAAAAAAACCTGCACATCAATAAATCATCTATTTCTCATCATTTCCTTTCTTTAGGCACTAGAAAATTCTCCACTTGATGTGTCTTTGCATTAGGTGTAAGCACCATTAGAGAAATAATATTTCAGAGCCAACATAGCTACTTGCTCCAGCCCCTTGATTGAGGCCAGGATAGGAGGAGAGGCAGGATCAGAACAGCATCCCACTGAAAGGTCTTATTTACATTTCTCGTCCCCAAGTGGAATAATCGGAATGTTGTGATAAATGGAAGACAGTGAGTTTTCAGTGAGACATTTGATCAAAATCTAGGATATTAAATAGATATTGATTGAGCTTTACTATGTATTTAATAAGAAACCCCCTGGGGGTTAGATTCAAGCCAGGACGTGCTTCTGTGTGGGGCGTAAGATGATACATTTGTAGCCATTATAAATGATAAATTAGTGTTAAGTAACCCTATGCTATTGGGAGGAGCTGGCATTTCAGCTGGTATTTGAACAGCAAGGGAGGTAGGAAAAATGGAAGGGAACAGTCCTTATGATCAGAGCTAAAGTAAGAGAGAAATATACCACAGACTGGAAATAAGAGCAGCCTGGCACTCAAGAGCCTTGCTTGCCCATAGGGAAACTCCTATATGGAATTTAAATTTTTCCAGTAGTCATATTATTAAAAAAATAGTTGAAATAAGGTTTAGTACTTAACAGATCCAAAATATGTAGCAAGCAATAAATGTAAAGTGCATGGAAATGGAATTAAAGATAAGTTTATTTTATTCCAAAAGCTGATTTTATTCAAAAAATTTGAAAATCAATAGACAGTCTTAAAAAGTTTGTGGAAAATGTGTATTATTTACAAATTGCATGACTTGCTAAAATTTTACCAACCCAAAGTCACTTCATTTTTAATTCTATTTTCCAAAAACTTAAGGCACCCTTGCATAAAAATTAT